>NC_041722.1:2411966-3764466 GCF_900700375.1 Denticeps clupeoides | reverse complement strand
TGAAAAGGTGTATCACAGACTCAGCGTTTATGGGTAATTATTGATGGAAATGTTGACAGCTAGAGTTATGGGCCATTAATAAATGGCAGCAGATTGTCTCGGTGGTCTCACACGGCCCACCCAGCAAATGGTGTTTCGGATAAAGTGAGACCCCCATCCCCCGTACAAGCAGGCATAATTTACACACAGGTTAATGAACCGAAATGAAGCGTATGAAATTCCCCTACATAAAATATACACGTCTCATTACGCCATCCACGAAGGCCCACGATGCACTTGGGCAGGTGACAGTGGCCCCACTACATTTTGTGTTTGGGACACAGACCTGCTTCCCACTATGGGCCCTCTTCTCTGCAGAGCGAATCCCTTGTTCCTCTTCTATCGCTCTTTCTCGGCCTGCGTCTGCTCCCACCCACGCTCCAGGTCGGGTCACCAGCAGCACCACGCCCATACGCTGCAGTATAAGTGCGTCTTAATCAGATTCGGGCAGCTTATGTCTCAGCCAATGTCCTGCTGACCGTCTAACTGGGTTGTTATGGCCATTTACGAGCGGCTCGGAGGATTAGCGACCTGGGCGGGGGGAGGGGGAGGCGCCAAAACCCTGCCGAGGTCCTCAGAGACCCTCAGAGGTCACCCATGAACCAGGGTGTTTAACCAACGTCAGTGTGTGTGTGTAAAATAATTGTAGCATCATGATGAGATTTTTACTGACTCTACAGACTGAAGTCACCAACTGCGTTATGGTTTTTTACAGCAGCGTAAAGCATTTTACGAGGTAATCACGAAAAGGTCGTGAAACCACAGTGAGTGGATGCTTCTGTGTACAGGCGGCCATGTGAACCCGGCGGTGTCCCTGGCTATGGTGGTCCTGGGAAAGCTGCCGTTGAAGAAGTTCCCGGTCTACGTGGCCGCACAGTTCCTGGGAGCTTTTGTGGGATCCTGCGCTGTTTTCGGGTTGTACTATGGTGGGTTTTTTTTACAGGATTTACAAAAAGCAAACATTAGAAATGCATAATAATTACATTGAGTCCTGTGTAACAACATACACTGAAAGTGTCATTTAATGGATTAAAGTTCATGTATCCAGCATATCACAGCAACAAAGATTGCAGCAATTTTCTGAGTACTGACCATATAAGATTATTTGAATGAGACAATATTTCTTATATAGTGTTTACAGGAGGAGTTGATTATAAGATTAAGACACAAGTCTTAATCTGACAACATTGCATCTTATTCAGAAAATGGACTCATTCTGGTTAAGATCAGAATATATGTTCTCCTTCTTACTCTCTTCTCTGTAGATGCTTTCATGGACTTCAATAATGGCACCTTCGTGGTCACAGGGGAAAACGCCACTGCCGGGATCTTTGCTTCCTACCCAGCAAAGCACCTGTCAGTCCTTAACGGCTTTATTGATCAGGTATGGGAAGTTTAACCAAATATGGCATTTGAAGGTCTAAGACAAGTCATGCTAAAGATGTGATCTGCTTACAGATTTAGAATCTGGATAATCCTGAGAAATCTTTATGCATAGATGAAAATGTAAACTGGAAATAAATGTTTAGTGTGTGGATGTGCATATGTGTGCAGGTTGTCTGTTCATGATCAGACACAGATTTGTTAAAGCAAAGCAAAAGTAATCATTAACCATATTCTTCGCAAAAGTCACAATTTAATGAAATTTGCAACAGATTACCAAAGCAAGAAAAAATAATTGATAAATCTGTCTGGAGAAAGGGATTGTTCAGGCCAACAGTAAAAAAATGAAAGCCAGTGTTTGTCATACGTGGTTACCCACATGAGCCCTCTTGAAGCCCATGTGCACCAGAAAATGATAAAAGATGCTTTTAAAGAATTAAATGTGCATCACAATAAATAAATCTGTCCAAAAGCAAAGTTAGACAAATCTCAGAATGTCTAGCTGTGAATAGCTGTGTATGGCTCTTATGTCAATTTGTGTCCTCTATGTCCTCCAGCTCAATTGACAAATCCAACCTTCCATGACAAGACAAGTAAAACCCATGTAGTACGAGAGTCAGCCAGTGCCCAGCCTGACCCTGTGGCCGTCGGTGTTTTTCTGCTGTGTAATGATTAATTCTGTCGCCGCATGTGTGGACAGGTGATCGGGGCCGGCGCGCTGGTGCTGTGTATCCTGGCCATTATTGATAAAAAGAACATCGGAGCTCCAAAAGGCACGGAGCCATTGCTGATTGGCCTGAGCATCTTGGCGATCGGAGTGTCCATGGGGTTCAATTGCGGATATCCCATCAACCCTGCTCGGGACCTGGGGCCACGGGCATTCACTGCAGCGGCAGGGTGGGGCATGGAGGTGTTCAAGTAAGACCAATCTCATGTATGATCACAGCTTAAAGTCAGGAAAATAAAGAGGTTTAACTGGAAGATCGCACCACCACCATGAGCAGCAGGAACTGTATCAACAGCAGAAAAAAAAACATTTCACCGTGTCCCCTCCACCTGAACACAAGATTGTACAGAATTTCACAGAACTTTGTGCAAGCTGAAAAAAGATGAACATTTTTCAGTCTGTTTTTTGCAACACATAGTTTAAACTGGACCGTTTTATGCATGTGTGCAGTAAATAATATGCAAGACAGCAGATATGGAGATTTGGAACAAGTTGAATGCGTAACCCTTGAGCATTTCTGGTTAAAACTACTAAAAGGCCAACTCAGCCAAACTGATGTGCGGGACATTAACTTTAACTTTTGTGTCATCTGCAACATTCCATAGCTCCTTAAATAAATAATTAATGGAACCAACCATCCCCTCCCCTGCTTTCTCAGGTCTTAGTTACTCCTCAACCTCCCAAACCAGACATGGACGACGTGATGGATGGTCTCAGTCCTCCAGCTCTTATCTAAACAAAACAAGTGCTGTCCAACCATTTAGACCCAACAATGTCCACCGCTGGCCTCTCATTAACCCGTCATTAGTTGTATCACATGTGACAATCACTTCACTTAAAAACATCCTCAAATTCCAACAGTGCGTCAGCAAGACGCTGGAAATGACCTGAAGTCCTACCTCCCCCAGGTACAGAGCAGCTATGGAACTGGCAAGGCAGGAAAGCCCCACTCAGACTCTGCCGACCTGACAGGAGCCTCGTGAGCGAGGCTGAGCGTGAGAAATGGGAACATGTGGCTCCGCCGCAGCTCCTCCCCTCCACTTATCCCATCTGGATGATCTGGATGAATTTTTCAGCACTTCTGTTTTCCTCATGCATGTGAGAGAGGGGTATAAAACATGCCACACATAAATATTCAAACAGCCCCATGAACCAGAGAGAGAGAGAAAATCATTTTTTAATCTTCCTCTGCTCCCTGCTGCTGTTCTGCTATTTACTTTGAGATAACTGGGCCGGGTTACAGTGTCAACACCAATCCCCCCAGTTCTGTGTATCTGCAGTGAGGTGAAGCTGTGAGAGGCAAAGATCCCACAGATCAAAGATCCGCACCAGACAATAACTTAAAAAGCGCCTGAAAAGAGGGAGCACAATGATCTGGATGATTTGGTTATGTAAATTCTACTGTTAAAATTTTTAGAAATGTCATTGTATTACATTTTTAAATGGAAAATATATTAAAGTAAAATGAATCAAGAACAGCAAACCCACAATTCCAGACAAACCAGATACAAAAAAAGTCTACTATACTAAGATAATTGAAAAGGCTTTTCTAATAATCAGTGGACAGACTCGCATTACGCATATACAGCACTGGGTCTGTGACACATGGGTAGACGGACAAACACACCGTACGGTCACTCAGCTCTTAATCTGGCAAGGATCTTTCCTGTGTTCCTGCGGACGTGCACAGACGTGTACTAAACGCACACACACTCACACACACACACACACACACACACACACACACACAGACTGACACACATGAACGCTTGTGTCTGAGGGCTCAGACTTTCATTAGGTTGTTTACCTGGGTCTGGTTCTGTCTGGGCGCAGCTAATCCCATTCTGCGGCCTGCATAGACGTGGGCTGAGTGGACTTTACCGACTGGTGTGGGCAATCTGACCTCCTGACAAATCAGGATGAAGCGGACTTAGATGATAATGAAGTCATTATCATCTAAGTAAAAGGGAAGAAAGAAAGGTGGATTCACAGTTTGAATCCTCTGTATGTTTTCAATATAATAATAATATGCAATCTGCTTTAGGTTTTCTAGGCACTTTCATAAAAGTTTCTTTTAATGTGTTTATGTGTGCATGCAACTATTACAACTGCTCCACTATTATATTTGAGACAGTTAGGGAATACTATGCACCTGAATATAATAAAATACAGTGGAATATTGTAATCTCTGGCTTCTTGATGTTTATAGAGTATATGATGAAATGTATAGAGTATATCATTCACATTGTCGTTGGTATTTTAAGACTGCTGTGTTTGTGTGTTTGTGTCTGCAGGGCGGGGGGCTGCTGGTGGTGGATCCCAGTGGCAGGTCCCATGGTTGGAGGTGTGGTGGGGGCCAGCATATATTTCCTTCTGATCGAACTGCACCATCCTGAACCTCAGAAACACCCAGAAGAAGACAACAACGTCAAGGAAAAATATGAGATCATAACCATGAGCTAAACCAGCCCTGAGCCAACAGAACCGAGTTCATCATCACCATCTCCCCCCTCTACCTCCCTTCACTAGGAAAGGCTCAGGAGAACTTTGAAATGCACAACAGATCTCAGGCATGTTTTATAGCTTTGTTAATTATTCCTGCATGTTGATATGAATTTCTCACATGCAGCAGCGCCACCCTGCTGTATGTTAAACTATGCTGATTGTTCACTGTGATTTTGCCAAACAGATTTATTATTATTTTTATTTCAGAATGCAGGCATGTTGGAGCCAGTCATTAATATTCAATGTTGCAAAAAATGGATTCTCAGACAAATGAAATAGACCATAAGCACAACACAGAGCTTGTATGTGGATATTTTAATATATTATGGGACATAAACTGTGCTCAGCTGCTATTTATGCTATGTTGTAACTGCATCAGTGGTCTGGGTTTTTATTTTTAGTTAAATCTGAGCCCACAGGGAATGGTCACTGCTGCATGTTGTCTATATGAACACACACACACATCACCAGATTGAATAAAAATCCAGATATGGTGTGGAAAGGATGCAATGAATATGTGAATATGCTGTGTAAAAAATCAGATCCATTTAATTACAGGTACAGTGGATTCTGTTACATTAGACGTCTACAGCCAGTCACTTATATGACTTTTTGGTATTTCTAAACTTACCAGTTTATTTTTTATGTCTGAACTGTAGTGTATATATTGTGCTGTAATACCTGTATTGTACTTTATATTGTAATTTCAGCCATTCAGGTTCTGCTTCACCCGGCAGCACACAATTTTTAAAAAATCCGCCTTAACGTTAATCCATATTACAGTTTTTTTATTTCACTTTTTCTAGCTTCAGTCTCAAGCGATGCATTCTGACAAACCGTTATTCTTATTACTTATTCATTTGTTCCAAGCTTACATAACCGTTTGGATGCACATGTAGCAAAACACACACACGCACTCTAATAGTCTCTCAGCATACAGGAATGCATTGCATGACAAGAAACCTTCCATTTCCATAGCAGCTATTTCTACTCCACTCTGCAACGGTTCAGGATATTTATAACCAGTTATTATTCTGACAGATTTATCCCTGTGAGGTACAGATTAAGAGTGTGTTAATTAGCTGAGCGCTGTTGATAAATGAATTTAGGATTCATTCACTTTTACAGATGGTACAAATGTTGTGAAGAGGTTGAATAATTGATCAAATATGCTGTTTTACATTTTAAATTTTAAATTTTTCCTTCTTTGTTATGTCACTGGATGAAACTGCTATGTGATTATCCTATGCATTCACTAAAGAATTCAATGTGTAGATTTTACAAAAATAAATATTTTATGT
Source organism: Denticeps clupeoides (assembly GCF_900700375.1). Lineage (NCBI taxonomy): Eukaryota > Metazoa > Chordata > Actinopteri > Clupeiformes > Denticipitidae > Denticeps > Denticeps clupeoides. The sequence continues at coordinate 3,758,511 of NC_041722.1, read as the reverse complement.
GTATTTACTCTGGAATCCATATTACATTTCTAAACAGTGCAATGATAGTACAATCTATTACAAGCAAATCTACAGGAATAATCCAGTGTAGCCAAACACAACACAAACAAGTTTTTTAAAAGTGAGAAGGAACAATTAGATGATCTTGCTTAGCTCTACCTAGTGTGTTATTCCATTTCAAGTCACCAGGAGTCAAGTCACTGCCTAAGGTCACATGGACAGAAGAGACCGACGAGAAAATTCTGCCTGAATAAATCATTTATATCAGACTTTAATAATGCTGAGGATCCTTTCTGAACACTTGATGGCGCTCTTTTGCACCAATCTGAGGCCATGCCGCTTCAAACTGCATTTGTGCACAACCCTCAAGAAGAAGAAGAAGTTGCTGCTCTCCATGGCAGGGTCAGATGACCGGTGTGGTCACAGTGACATGATAATCCCACTAATGCTGTTGGTTTCCTCTCTCTTTCTAAATGGCCGAGTGTCCTGTTTAATGCCAGATGGGAAGGTTTCAAGCCGTTTGACCCTAATTGTAAATAGTGACCGGTTTCTGGCATCCAGAGCAAAATCCTATTTAAAACATTCCATCATCCCATCCCATAATGGCACGTAGGTACAAAGAGATGTGCTATGCAGAGGATGTGGAGGTTGTCCTCTGAGTGGCCCGTTCATAGCGGGACAGGAGTAAAAATTCAGCAGAGGTAAAGTGTGTTTGGTTTTGTATTTGGACGACAACAACATGATACAATGTATTACTATTATTACTGTTGTTGTTGTTGTCATTATTATTATTAATAAATGTCCTGTTTAAAGAAAGGAACTCAAAACTTAACAATAAAATTCCAAAAATTCTCAGTAAAACATGGAAAACATCAGCCATTAGATAAAAATGAAATATTTTCAGCAATTACACAATTACAAGATAAAAGGTTAGCACTTTATATAAATGATGTCTTAATATTTTAGAATTAGCTGTTACTGGTGACGTGGTAAAGAGACATTATTGTGTATTATTTGATACTGTACTATTTGGAGTTGCCTTGCTGTGAACAGCAATACATCTTCAAATGCAATTCATGGTATTGGCAAATAACACATGAACATTCCAACACTTTATATGTTCACAAAACATCCAATCAGACCCCAGTGACCAGCTTTGTACATTCTTACCTGTTGGCTACAACACAAACTGTCTCGCTGATATACACACACACACACACACACACACACACACACACACACACACTCACCACAAGACCAGTCCACAGCCCTATTATCACCTACCGGAATCGTGTCTGTCTGAAAATGTAAATGAATGAAAGCCCCCTGCCACTTTAAAATGTCCTCTGTCGACACTCCCAAAACGTCTCTGCTTTCAGGTGGATTGCCTGTTCCCAGGAAAGACCTTACATTCCCACACCATGAGCACAGCCAGGCCGCTGATACCGAGCCTCCTGCTAGTCATCTCACACCTGGCTGAGGCGACGAGAGGTAACAATCCCTCCCTAGACAGCCTCTTATCAAACTCTTAAACAAGTATGTGATATTAAAAAATAATCAGTCTGTCATGAGTTTTATTGCATCTTTAATCAGATTATTATTAAAAGGGTTTTCTAATAATAAATGAAGCTTTTAAAGAACGTCTAGGAATTGCCTTTAAATACATGAATTGATCTGAACATCGCCCCCTGCGACCTGAAGCGCAGGGAATGGTCACGCACCTCAGGAGAAAAGGGCTTCAGAAAGAAAAATTCTGTTTTTCACACCCTTCAAAAGTGGACAAGCAAAACAAAAATATGCAAAAACGAAGCCTGTAATCCTGGGATTCTTTCACACGCTTTGAGAACTGCGTTTTTTACAACGATACGTCTAATTTATACATTTTTAAAGGCCAAATTGGTTCCAGCCGCCAACACATTTAACCTCATCATATCACACCAGTGAAATAAACAGGTCACAGTGGAGCAATGAAACTCTTTCAGCAACTAACTCACACTTAATTCTTCAGATCAGCCATTCTTCAGTGCACAGACGCTCATCATGGAAAAGAAACAAAGGAATGCATATGATGCGTTAAAAGCGATCAGTCTGGCTGTCTGAGAAGGAAGTAGAGCTCGAGTGCACAGTAGGACGATGATTATGTTAATCAATGACTTCTGCTGACAATACAGCTTTCTTCAACCTTCACCCTAAAGAAGGCAACTTTAGTACTGTTAAACGCACCATTCAGAATTAAGTATTACTGGTATTTACGGGGTGGTACTGGTATTACTGGTATCTACGGGGTGGTAGTAGCCTAGTGGGTAACTGAACCAGAAGACCCAGGTTCAGACCAGGCGTCAGATAAATGCTGAAAATCTAATGTAATCTATTTAATTAAACATTCTTTCCTGTAACATCTTGCGTCATTAATATCTCTAGTTTTAATTGGGACAAATGTACAATTTCTTTTTTCTTTTAAAAAGTTAGTAGGTGCGGTCTCTATAGTCCAGAATTTACAGTAGTCAAAAGCATTTGTTTTCTTATGAATTCTGAAACCTCTATGACATCGTAAGGACATATAACCTGCCTTATAGTAGTGAAAACCCAGCTGCTTGGGACACATGTGACAGTGTATTTCTTGGGTAAATGTGGAGGGTTGCATCAGGGAGGACATCAAACTTGTGTGGACCACCACACTGAAGATCAATTTGTGAGTTAACTTATTCCTTTCTTACTAAAAAGCCAGGCTAAGACCATAAATAGCAAACCTGAATTCATTACATCACCCCACAGACATGAAGCATAGAGGTCTCTTAATAATGAACAGTCACCTCTTCAGAAATTCAGTAAGACATCAACTATTGGAGAGACAGAAAGGAAAACCCATTTTGTTTAACGTCATACAGGACCAACTCATGGTCCGAACATTCAGTCCAGCAGCTGATGTTGCACCATCACCATAGCCCTAAAAAAATATGTTAGTTTATCATGGTTTAAGTGGAGCTTGATTCTTCTGATTCCAGCCACCTCGCCACATGAAAAGCACTGAGGCCATGTCAGGTAAAAAAAAAACAAAAAAACCCACACCTCCCAATGACATGGACATTGGTGACCTGATGATGATTAACCTCCCCATGAAGCAGAGGACGCTCACACTGGGCGGGATTCGTATGAAAGTGGGGGGAAACCCAAGAGTTGTAGGTGTCGGTGACAGGTTAGGGGGAGCATTCCCGCAGATCAGTAGCGGTGACTGTCAGAAGAGCGACAACGGCAGGGAGTGGAGACATCGACACAACAGCTCTGGCAGCAGGAAGCATTAAACACTTCAAACACTGCCTGCTGTCTTCCGCATCTCTGTAGCGGCTCCTCAAATGCATTCACCGCTCCTCAGGCACCGTTTCTGAAGATAGGCCACGTAGTTCCAGTTACATAACCGCACGGCAGATGTGAGCATTAAAAAAAAAAGAAGAGGAATCTATTAGCACACAGTGCTGTGGCTCACGCTGCGCTTCTCATCACAGCGGCCTCGTGTGAGAATACAGTAAGGGAACGGAGTGTTTTTTTTCCACTCACTGAGCTTTAAGCTCATGCTACAGTGCCCTTGCTCTAATAAAAGCCTCCTGCATGCGTGTTCACAATATCAAGAGGCTAGAACCTGTCAAAACAACTTGTACAATATTCTTTTTTTTTTATTCAGATCATAAGTTTTTTGGGGTTTTTTTATCATGCACGTAATAAAGGTAAAACCTGTAGCCAAGAGACAATTTCAGACAGACCGACAACCAATGGGGGTGGTGTTTCTTTTCTAAGTATTTAGCCCCCTCTAGTGGCCTCATTACTCAACTTCCAGAAAAGGAGGCCATTTTTTTCTGAATTACTCTGTGTTTCATTTCTTTGTGATCTTGTAAAATATGGTTTGGGGCAGAGACAGAAGACAGAATCCACATTGCGATTCAACAAAAAAAGTACGGCTGATTATCATGAACACGTCAATGGTGTTTTCAAAAAAGAATTCAGAACGAGACAACAATGCAAACTTTAGTACATTCAGGTCATTCTTGCAAACAGTGTAACTGAACGGAACTCTGTTTCTGCATTATTCCTTTTCAGGAGAAGAGCCACTTAGAACCCTGGCCTTGGGAGCTCCATGGCGCCAAATTCCCCATTCTGAGAAGCAGCGTGCGCACGCTTTCCTTTCAGGGTCTCATTATAAATCAATGCAGAGAGCCAACATTTCTTTTGCAGATGTAAAATAACCTCATGACAACCACCAGCATGAGATTGAATTATTTTCATTTTTGAACTTTGTAAATCTTCCAAAGCCTCCCGAATCTGAAGTTCACTTCAAAAGATGTCAGCGTACTCTTTATTGTTCTGAGTAGAGATTTTGGCCTTAGTTTGTCTTTCACTGATAACAGGACCACTGCCATGTACAATATTTAGCTTTGTGGAGAGATAAACTCCAGACTTGAACAAAATGGGCAGGCAGTAGCCTACCGGGTAACACACCCGCCTATGAAGCAGAAAAACACAAAATGACAGGTTCGAACCCCACTTACTACCATTGTGTCCCTAAGCAAGACACTTAACCCTGAGTGTCTCTACTTTTTGATCTACGATCTCTTAAACAACTCAACTACAACTCATACAAAATGCAGCAGCACGACTGACCTTCAACCTTCCCAAATTCTCCCACACCACCCCTCTGCTACGTTCCCTCCACTGGCTCCCAGTAGCTGCACGCATCAGGTTCAAAATACTGATGCTGGCCTACAAAGCCAAACAAGGAGTAGCACCATCCTACCTCACAGCCCTTATTACACCTCGCACTGCACCTCGTTTACTCCGAGCCTCCAGTACTACTCACCTGGTCTCCCCATCGCTAAAGGTAAAAGGAAGACCTTCATCTAGACTCTTCTCCGTCTTGGCCCCTCGGTGGTGGAATGTTCTGACCCCTCGAGGTCAGAACAGCTCAGGCACTGAGTATTTTCAAACGGCAGCTCAAGACCTTCCTCTTTAGAGAATATTTAGATGAACTTGTAATCTTCTTATTGTCGAACTTGTGTATAGAATCTACAACAGAGTGAATAAAAAGATTGTATTCATAGTTGGGGTCCTAGTGAACTGGAAATGATCACTTCATCAATGGTAACTTGATGGAAAGCATGTTGTAAGGGCGTCTGCTGAATGCCGTAAATGTAAATGTAAACAGTCAAGAACAAATACTATTTTAAAAATTCTTTTACAGAAGCTGAACTTGAAGGACAATGCAATGAAATGGTGGTTTTGTCTTGTTCCTGTCTTGTGTCTCAATGTCGATTGAAGTGAGAGAGCTTCATAGATACTTTTCCTCTAACTTTTCCACCACAAGCTCCCACAAGCTGGGAAACCATCTCCCACAAGCTGGAATTAGATCTTTAGAAACTGGAGACATTTTTGACAAGCCCAGGTCAGGCAGTCCCCACAAGACAACTGCTCGAGAGGACCGTTTGTTGGCTCCAAAATCCAAGGCCAGCCAATTTTCCACTGCAGCAGAGCTCCACTAGACCTGGTCACCTGAAGTCTCTCTGTCAACCAGAACAGTTTGTCGGATTCTGTCTCGAAATGGCCTCCATGGTCGAATCAGTGCCCAGAAGCCAGCACTAAACAAAAGACAATTGAAAAACTGTGTGGCATTTGCCAAGGCCCACAGCCTGCTAAAAGGATGGATGCTGGAAAAGTGGCAGAATGTGGATTTTTTCAGATGAATCTTGCAGGAGAACTACTGGTACCCGCATGGCTCCAAGATTCACCCAGAAAACAGTGAAGTTTGGTGGCGGAATAATCATGGTCTGGGATTACATCCAGTATGGTGTTGTGCGAGAGATCTGCAGGGTGGACTCAACATCAATAGTCTGAAATACCAAGAAATCTTAACTACCTTTTATATTCCAAACCATAAAAGAGGCCAAATTCTGCAGCAGGATGGTGCTCCATCACATACTTCCATCTCCACATCAAAGTTCCTCAAGGCGAAGAAGATCAAGATGCTCCAGGATTGGCCAGCCCAGTCACCAGACATGAACATCATTGAGCATGTGTGGGGTAGGATGAACGAGGAAACATGGAAGACAAAACCAAAGAATATTGATGAACTCTGGGAGGCATGCAAGACTGCTTTCTTTGCTATTCCTGATGACCTGATGATGATTTTTTAGGGTTTTAGCTTTTTACATTTAATTGATTAAATAGATAAATACATATACATATTTATTTTTTGCTGCTCTTACCTTTGTGTCTAATAAAGGTTTATCTTATCTTAAATGTCAGGTTAATAGCAGGTGTTTCTACAAAAGGGACAGTAGTTTACATGAGAGATTATGAGATACAGTATGTGTGCATGAAATGTTATCAGACATCAGTCCATTTATCAATAACCAGTCCAAATAAATAAATAAATAAAATGCCCATTTTGATCATCTATTTTTATTAATGCATTTCAAGTACTTCAAAAATTACATATCTTTGCACAATACTTTTAATGTAATTTTAGAAAAATTTCCAAAGTGAGCGCAAATGGAAAGAAAAAAAAAAAAAAAAAAAAAAAAAAAAAAGGATACTGTATAAAACACAGCGGACGTTAAAATCAGACAGTAGTATTAGACCCCCCCCCCCATCCTCAATTCTTTCTGCATACATCACTTATATCTCAGTGCACTTTTCTCTTTAAGCAGTATGTGAGAAGTGGAAAGAGAGAGGAAAATAATAATAATAATTAAAAGTCGTCGTCCCAGGCCTCGCCGCCACCACCACCACCACCCAAACCACTTTACCACAGAATAACAAGACTAGAACAAGGAGAACAGCTCAAGCCAAATTACAATTATAGATGAGCGCGCTGATTTAAGGAGTTGGTCTTTAAATCGTCCACTAAAACCCACAGACACAAAAGCAAGACACTTTGAATAAAAGTTAAGAAGCTAGGGAGCAACATTTTTTAAATGTATTTTTAAACATTTAATGAGTGACGCACAGAAACCAGCAGCTTCTAGATGAATATCTGAGAACCGAGGGTTTTTTTGGGGGTAAGTGTGCAGTTCCAGTGCAGCCTCCAACAAAGTTTTCTTCCAGATATAATAACAAGACGCTGTCTTCAATAAACAGGCCATCACGGTCCATGTCTGAAGGAAGCAGACGGGAGCACTTCAGATACATGGAATCAAATTGGAAAACCTCAGTGACGACACAAACTCAAGGTTGACGTGGAGGACCAATTTTATCTTATGTCACTTCCCCAATTCCTCAAAGATCCTCTCTCTCTAACAGATCTGAGGTGAGGCTCTGGGAATCTGGCCCTTGGGGATATTCTCAGGTCCATTTCATGCAACAGTTGACTTGAAAACCTCAGCGTTGTTCATGAATGGTTAGTGAAGCCACTCACACTTTCCTGTTTTATATACTTCGGAATGCCGCATTTCAGTTCAGATTTACCATGCAGACAGTAATGGTGACAAGTGACTGTAAATTTTGGATATGACTGGGTGCCACCGGACTAGATTACACAAGAGCACCAGCAACAGCCAAATGTAATAACAAATATGCACACAAAGAGAATAGTATAGAAACCTAGTCAGCTAGACCAGTCTTTTTCTATCCAGCATACCGTACATGAATACATGAGGTGGCTCCAGTGGTTGCATGGGGGGAAAAACAAGTGACTACTTGAGAGTCCATAAAATGAGCAAAAGCGTAAATCTTGTTTCTATGGTGAAGCATTTAGAACATTTACTGGGTGGAACTTCACCTTTTTCACGTAGCTGAACACAGAATGTCTTTCCTAAAGACTCTGGGTAGCAACAAAAAACACTACCTTAATTTTACAGGGGATTTAATATAAATAGTGGTTATTTGATTTGCTTGATTGCCATTAGAATCAATCAGTATGTAGAGAAACAAGAGGGGGGAAAAAGCAAAATGCAAAAAGATGCAAAAAGAAAAAAAAAAAAAAAAAAAGTCAGTCCTACAATCGTAATATTGTACGCAGCCTGTCTGCCTGCCTAGGCAAAAGTAATTCTCCTAAGGCATGTTTCTGTCCAGCACACAATCCGGCGGTAGCTTACTTCACATGTCAGAATCATGCTCCATGTGCTCGAAGGATGGGCTTCAATGCATTTTTAATGTGTGTGTTTTTTATTTATTTATTTATTTATTTATTTTTAACTCCCTTCAGCCTTCAAGCCCTCCATCCCTCTAATAAGCAAACATTTGAAATGTTGACAGGATTCTGAAGTGTGCAGCCACCAGAAACCTACTTCTTTTCTCCTCTTCACCACCTAAGACTGTTTCACATGGTCTTCTCCTACTTGTATTTGAATCCTGAGTGTCAATTAAAACAGTAAATGATCATTTCATGATCAGCAGGTAAATGATAAGAAAAAGAAAGAAAAAAAAAAAAAACAAAAACTCTAGATTGCCACATTTGTACAATTTTCACGCAGGAAAAAGAACAAGTAAGCTCTAGTAATAAAAGCCTGCTTTTTTATGTTTGTTTTAAAACATTTAATTACGTTGGCAAATGAGTCTCTTGCACACTAAGCCCGTGCTCTCTGGCCGCAACTGGCGGCGTAATTCCACTTGACCTGCCGCCGTGTTTTCCTGTGCTGGAGAGCAGCACTTCAGGAGAAATGAAAAATGAAGGGTAGAACAGAGGGGGGGAAAAACATGGTGTTCAAACATGTCATCAATCTGCTAGAAGAGGAAAAAAAATAAAGGAAAATGAAGACAAAAGGGAAAAGGTGAAGACAACAGCCCAAAATGAAAAACAAGGTGATTGTTTTCTACTGACCCCCCCCACCTCCATCCAGTTCCTGTGAATGGCCAGGTTCTGAGCAGAGCAGAGCTGGACAAGTTTAATACAGTGGCTCCTATCTCACAATGCCATTGTCCACTGAGAGAAGATGAAAAGAGGGGAGGAAAAAAAAAAAAAAAAAAAAAAAAAAAAAGACAAGGGGGGTCCAGAATGGGGGTCCAATTGACTGGTATGGTTACTCTTTGGAGTGAAGTGTTCCCACTGTAGGCACTAGTAAGAACCAAGGCATAGCGGAGGCAGGTTCAGCGCCTCATTTGGCCCATCTGGTAGTTCTCTCTGGTCTGCCGCTGCCTCTGGGGCCGCTGCGGTTGAGTCTGGCCTTGCTGCGAGTGCCGTGGCCTCATTCGCCGAAGGGTGGCTGAGGGAGACAGGAGCATGTATTATGTATTACCCGTTGTTATTCTTCATCCATATTGCATGCATTTATTATCAAATTAATCAAAGTGAAGACAATATGAAATAGTCCTCCATGTGTCAATGAAACTATTTAATGCCAGAAGGACCCGTCTTTAAAGGGCAGGTACTATCTGATTTGATATGATTCTCTGCAGGCTGTGCAGCCATTTCTGGACTTTTTTTGGACTTTATTACATCAACTCAGGGAGCCTTCAAACATTCCTCTTTTCCCCCTGTTCTGAAAATGTGCTGCAAAAGATGTTCTGCCAGTTAATCTGATGCCCTTCCAGATTGGACCGTATGTTTTTGGACAGACTTGAGCAGAGTGACTGGTGTGGAAGGAGACATGGGGAATGTTTTAGATTAGTGATCCCCAACCACTGGTCTTTGGATATGTACCAGGCCACACAGAAATTATAATAAAAACAAAAAAGCAAGAGCTGAAAACATTATAATGAAATGGGGCACAACTCACCTGGCAGTTCTTTGGGTGGTGGTAGTTTGGGGTTGCTGCTGGGTGTATGGACGCTGCATATCTTGATGAAGCCAGCCATCAGCATTATGAAAGCAATGCCCATCAGCAGCACTGCCCACCAATGAGCCTGTAAGACACACACACACAAAAAGTATATACAGAATGCATTGCACAATGTTTAATTAACATTCAATTTAGTATATGTGTGTTTGAGACAAAGAGAGAGAAACTTGCCACTATCCATTCTGCAATGTTCTCATAGAGCTCTGGGTCGAAGATTGCTTTTTTCAGTCGAGCTAAGGGCCCATCAGCATCCACCAGACGGCACTTCATGAAGACGTCGCAGTAACCCTTGAAGTCGTTACAGGGCGAGCCTGGCTGCAGTGTGATGACCCGGCCGTTAAAGAATTTCTTCCACTTCTCAGAGCTGGTGCTGCTGCAGGTGTTGGGCTTCACTACAACAAACAAAATTAAAATCTATTCAATTCTATTTTAATAAAGATTTGGAGCAGTTGAGAAATGGAGTGTGCAACACACTGACTTTTCTCGCTGCAGCAGACGTGGCACAGTTCCGCACTCTCATCCTTGGCATCTGTACTGGCACATGTGCACACGTCCAGTCCATACTTCGCACAGATTGAGCCAGTGCACACCTGAACGAGAGGAAAAGAGGAAGATTTACCTTTCACTGCTCGCTTCAAACAGGCAAGACTGCTGGTCTTCACATGGTTAAAAATCCTCACCCCGTTGAGGCAGACTTGTGTGTCGCTGTGGCAGGAAGTGAAGTTGGCTTTGGGCTCGGAGGTAGGGCACTGGGCCGTGAGGCCGTTACACTTGCCCTCGTAGGCACATTCACTGTCATCCCTACACTTCTCACTGCTGCTTTTAAAAGTACACTGAGACGTACAGCATGGACCTTGACTTGGACTAGAGAGAGAGAAGAAAGGTGGAAGTGGTGGAGAAAATAAAACATTTTGTTAGAATCTTGACTGACACCCCTGAATATTATTCCATATTCCTTTGAGTGCTGCAGCATGGTACATGCCTGCATTTTGCAGGGGGCTTCAGGGTGCACTTTTTGCCTTCGGGCTGGTTAGCATTGTAGCAACAATCATCTTTGCACTGGTCACTGTAGCCACAGTCACACTGCTCTCCAGCCTCCACCAAACCATTACCACAAATGGGCTGGCCGGATTCTGCAGAGACAGAGGAATCAAAAGGGGGTTTTGAAGCGTTTTGAGCTCTGCTAAAGACTGCCACAGTACTTAATAAAACTGAGATGCATCTCTCCAAACTGTAGCTCCCTGTGACTGCTCAACTCTTCATTTAAAACCTGGTTTTAAATCATGACAGAGCAGAGATGGAACTAAGCGAACAAACAAAAAAAACTAAGAATGGTCCTTACCGACAAAGCAGATGTTTCTCTTCTTCTCCAGCACCAGGCTGATGTTGCGGATGCTGCAGATGGAGAACTTGTTGTTGTTGTACTTGTCTCCTGAAGTGGCCCTGGCATACATGATGAAGTTCCCACTCTCCTTCTTGTCCTGGGCCTTGGACTCACCAGGGGTACATTCGATGCCAGAGTCATGCTGGAAAAAACACAAGAAAACAAGAGCGTGAGTCTATAGGTGAGAAGTTTAGTGGTTAGAAACTGCATGTTAACATGTTGTGGATTACGTTTTCATTATTGAACAGAAGCACTCCGATTACATGACATGATGGGGCCAATTCTGTGATATTGCACAACTTATTAAAAAACAAACAAAGGCTGACTTTGACTCTGGCTGACTCTGACTGACTTTCAGTCGGTCAGAAATTAAGAGACACAATGAAAGTGTAGTTTTAAAAGTTCAAATGCAAAATAAATGGACTTCTCTTTCCCTTGAATTTGTATGTTTTTCCATTTTGACAATTTGAGGAAATCAGACCAGGTTAGAATAGTGCATCTTCCTGCGGAATATTAACAGCAGGAAAATGTGCAGCATGTGAATTCCTGTGCCTTGAATCCTGTTGATGCATATTTAGCTTTTTTATGCTTGTATAAAACTCATTAATCGTATTATACAATATGACATATGTGTGTGTGTGTGTGTGTGTGTGTGTGTGCGAGAGAGATGAGAAAGTAAGCCAGCTAAAGTTGCTTTAACACCCATTATTTTATTAGGTCACTTGAAGCGTAATTTCTGAAATCACCAGTTGATACGTAACACCAGCACCTTCACAACCAGAAACTATACATAATGGGAAAAATTGAGGAAAGGTTGTGGTGGCTGGACCAAACTGCAAGTGTGCAAAGAATCCATAGGTGTTGCTGTGAGTCCGACAAGGTAAAATCCTGGAGGGGCTGATAACCACAGATAGCTGATCCAGCATCACTGGAGTGCGTGGACCGTGCACCCGGCCGAAGCGAGCTGCTCACCGGTGAGCCGAAGTTGTGGCCGACCTCGTGGGCGAAGGTGATATGTGAGACTTTTGGTGGCACGTGGGAGGCGTAGTTCTGCACTGTAATGATGCCCGTGTTCAGGGACTTTGTCTTCCCATCAGAGTAAGTCTTCTTCAACTCGCAGATGCCACCTGAGCTGCCTGCAGTCAACACACACACACACACACACACACACACACACACATCATATTCAAGAGGATTCAGCAGGATTTATTCAGACTAGAGGCCCAACAAATGTAATCTGTACAAAAGAGTCCATTACAAATACGACAATCCTGCTAGATGTGTATTTCTAAAATTGGTGCCATGTGCAGGGGTCTGGTGTTTTGAAGTTTAAATTAAATTTGACTAAAAAGTAAAACAAATTAGAAGTAAACTGAAGTGCAACTGGTTTAATTTATATTGTCCTTTTGTGTGTGTGAGGCCAGTGTGCCGGACTGTACATTTTGAATATGCAAGCTGACAGAACTTATATACAATCATCAAAGCAGCTGGAACACACTCTCTCACACACATACAATAAAGTAATTTTCCTGGGCATGATTCAATCTGTACATTTGTCCCCAGTCCCCAGGTGGAACTTGCAATAAATGTCAATTCTGTATCCATGGCAACTGATCCCTTTTGCAGTCTTGACTAGGCAATCTCGTCCACTTCTTTTTGTCCGTGCACATGTGTGTGGTCTGAGCCCACTCCGTTAAAAAAAAAAAAAAAAAAAAAAAAAAAGAGCATTTCTGAGGTACAGTCTTATACAACATGCAGGCCCCCAATACATTTTAATTAAGTGTTTTACCACACAAACTCACACATATATATATGTACACTCTTTATATAAAGAGTGTACGAGTGGCATAGCATGCCATTTTTTTTTTTTTTTTAATTCTACTCACCTAGTACCATTCAGTACAATTTAGTACAATTTCTTCTGAAATAAATGGGTTGCATAGTGGAAAATTTGGCACCTCTGGGATGTGTCAGGAAAAAACAGCATTTAAGAAATATTTGCAATGGAACTTAATTAGACGTAAAAAAAAAAAAAAAAAAAAGATGAAGAATGAAGTTCTCAGAGGTCACTAAGGTCAATTTTAAGGGTAGGATTAGGCTGAGATGTCATGATGCTGTGTATGTATTTACGCATCTCTGGACCTCTAGCAGCTAATCACCTACTGTAAAAATCAGCTGAACTGAACTATGTGAGTGAGACACGCACTAGAAGTGTTTCTATTTCAGGCAAGTGTGTTTGGGTTAATGAGACTAATGAGGCCCGGGAGAAACTATAGTACAAATTTCATAAATGGGGAGACAGTGCGAACAAACCTGTTGGGGCTCCAACCCAAGCAAGCCCCAGCACTCCATCATCAAAGTCTCTGTCTGTGAAGACATAGGCCAGGCAGTAATCATTGTGGTCCTGCTCGGAGTTGAGTTCCAGAAACTTCTCCACCCCGAGGTTGGAAAAGCGGAAGGGATTGGTTATATCCTTCTCATCTTCGGTCATGTTGATCTGAGAAAGAGAGAAAAATCACAGGAGGAAAAGGGTTATATTTTGATTGCTTTTGACAACACACACACACACACACACACACACACACACACACACACACACACACACACGGTCCAGGACCTTCAGATTATTATGTTTTTAAGTGCAAAATTAAGAGTTATATTTTCCTGTTTTTACATCCATAAATTCCATTTTATTTTTCATTTCCTGATTCCCGGTATGTGTCTGATCCTGATTGGGCATGGTGTGTTTTAAAGCAGACTCACCAACATCAGGTTATTCAACTGAACATCTTTTTAGTCTATATAGCCCAGCATTCAGCCAGTTTTTTTTTTTTTTGCCGCTTCATGTTTCGGCCATCATGTTTCTCAGACTAAGGCAAGGCTCTCATCGCTCAGTGGATCAGGGTCAAATCAATCAGCTCGACTCATGAAATGGAATGAAACTCGGCTTCATTAGATGACAAAATCACCACAGTGGCACACAAAATAATCTTATGGATTTTCAATTAGTGGTGTAGAAATTCATTTCCCAAATGGCTTTGGGTCAACAAAGGTCTGATCCCAGTCTTGTTTTATCAGTGGAGAGAGATGCAGTACACTGAAACAGAGAGCTAAGCTAGAGCCTGCAGCAAACCAGCCTGGCACATGGTATAGAAGTGGGGGAAAATATCCACGCCCTTCCAAAGCGTGAGGCTGCAGCAGTCCCCTTGTTGAGGAGATAAATGAGTCGGATGAGGCAAAGATGATTTCAGTTAGAGGCGAGCTGCTGCTGTAAATGGAACCTGGCAGAGCTCCTGCTGTTAAGACAGCTGCCATTTACATCAGAAGCTATATTTAAAGCAAAAATAAAAATTTGTATAGGTCCTGGTACTCAAAATAATATCAATATCTTTTTTTTTGGTTTCAATATTTTTGTATACCAGTATTTATAATTCATAAACAAACAAACACACACACAGGGTCAGTGTCCTGTTCATGTATTAAGCCTAAAAAGAGCTTCAAAGGTCTGCCTTCAAAAATGCTTTTAGTCTAGGACTAGATTTAATTCATCTTTTGCTAAATGTGTCAATCAAAGCAGTTTAATTACAAAAATAGCCAACCACAGACACACACAAAAAAGTCGGTCACTGCATTTTTGCTGCTTCTGCTACTGTGAAGAGACTGACTAACCTATTATTACCTTCTGTTATTTTAGTTCTACTTCTTTTCCCCCCAGCATATCCATGACAAGTAATTATTTTTGATCAAGCGACTTGTGGGTGTTGAAAAGCAGCAAAATCTCACCTTGATCCGCTTCACCATGAAACTGATGTTACGGATGCCCTGGAAGTCGGTGCTTTGATAGATAGAGTCGATGGCTTTAACATGGCTGGAGATCTGGAGAGTGGGTGGAAGGAGGTGAATTAACCATCCCTGGTGCTCTGTGGGTGATGTGTGGTATAGCTGTGCTGTTTTTGGTTACCTGGGCGATGACCGCCTCTCTGGTGCCGTAGTATTTGTAGAAGAGGTGGTCTGTTTGGATGAACAGTTGACAGGTGTTCTGTTCTTTGGAAGCTGCTCGCCGTTTCCGCAGAATGACCGGGCCGGTATCCTCGTCCTCCGCCATACTGTGAGCTTTCTGCAAGGGATTATGGGTATTCATCCAAATACTGATCACAAGATGTAGTCATCAGAAACTGAGAACTTGGGGAAATGTGCAGATAGTACAGTAGTAAGTGTGCGCTTTATTCATTTCAAAGAGTGCGGGTGAATGTGTGCAAGCACACAAACCTCCTTGGTGCTCTCCACTGCAGAGGCCTGGTATTTCTTCATCCTCTCAAACACAGAGCGATCAGCACAGCCTCCCTCTGCACCATACTTATGAGGATAATCTGCATTTTGCACAGAACATTTTTTTTAAAAAACACACACACACACACACACACACACACACACACACACACACTTCACAAATCAGACCGTACAAATGTGCACCAACGCCAAAGCCTCATTTATTACAGATGCTGCACTTGAGAAACTGATCCATACTCTCATTATTCACAACACACGCCCACTTTTGATTTGTTTACTGAACCCACTGGCCGCAGAGCCTCACAGGACCAGTGTAGTCTTTGGACAAGGCTCTAAACAAACAGCCCACCAAATATCAATAGACCTCAGCAGTCTGATAAGAAGGGGCTGTGTGTGTGTGTGTGTGTGTGTGTGTGTGTGTGTGTGTGTGTGTGTGTGTGTGTGTGTGTGTGCGAGAGAGAGAGAGAGATGAGAAAGTAAGCCAGCTAAAGTTGCTTTAATGCATAATAAGAAGGCCAGCCAGCTCCAGCTTCAATTTACAGGACCCAATCACCAGAACTAACTGCTGATGTCATCATCAACCCTCTGGCCGGGGAATCGTGAGATGCCAGCACATTACCAATCATTCTGAAGCATTCCTTCGGTACAAGTGACATCTACAATTGTGCCATAAAAAGCAGTATATACACATACTGTCACCACAGCTTCTGTACGTTAGCTGTGGAAGTGGCTTTTTAGGTCCTGTTGTGTGATTGGTATAGATGTGCAGTGCACAAATGTCAACCTGCAAAAGCCTGGGCCAAGAGCACCCAGGGCGGAGCCACAGGCTGAGGAATGAGGCAGGAGCTTTTAATTAGAGCCCAGGGACTTAGACTTGTAGCTCGTTGTCCGTCTCACAACCCTGTGCTCTCAGGAGCCTCAAGCCCTCTCTCTCACGAGGCCTACAGTGTTCCCTCTCTCTCACTTCTCCATAGGCAAGGGGGGGGCTACAGCTCTCACTCTCACGTCTCTATAGACAAAGGACCTACAGCACTCACTCAATCTTACTCTCTCTCACTTCTCTATAGGTGAAGGGCCGACAGCTCTCACTCTCGGTCTTTCTCTCTTCTTTTCTATAGGTGAAGGGTCTACAGCTCTCACTCTCTCTCTATTGCTCTTGGTTCCATCCCCAGGCAGGCTGCCCCTGTGGGTCATTGGACTCAGACTCACATCTTCAACACCATCTGGCCATCTGCTATGCTGGTATCTTAACCATGAGCCCACCTGAGCAGGTGACCCAGATGGCGGTTCTGAGCACAGCCAGATTTGGAACTGGCACCGTAAATGCACCTGCTAGCGTCTAGCCAAAAATTATAATTGTTGAATTCACTGATGTGAAATGAATATGATTACACATGCTAATTTGGTATTTTTAGGCTCCTCCCGCAGCACATTTAGATTCACAAAGCAGCTTCTCTACTAGCAAGGGCCTCCTTGTGTTAGCAGGGTATGGCTTGGTGCCTGTGCCATTAACCTATGTCATAGACCCTGTCATGTCAGATGCCCCCATGAGGCCCGCATACCAGGTGCTGGGTCAGGCGGGTTTACACAGGGCCACCTGGCATCTGTATCGACCTGCGCTGATCTCACTCAGTCATCACAGAGGGCACAGAAGGCAAAGACAAAACTCCTAGTGGCACTTGTAGCGCTTTCTGCTCTCCACACATTTTTGGTGAAATACAGACACGTTCATCTGCCGAAACACTTTCATCTGTCTTCCTGATATACGGCAGCTCCGTTCTCTCTTTTTCTCTCTCTCTCTCTCCTGGCACCACCAACTCTATTTATTACCAGTTTCCAGCCTCAATCACAGTCAGGGGCGTGCCATGCTGGCCAACAAGATGCAGCACTTCCCACAAGTCAGCTAGTGCTTCCAGTACAGTGGTGACCTCTGACACACTGACAGTAAATGATAATGACTCATCCCATTCTTGGTGTGTGTGTGTGTGTGTTGTGGAGATGGGCATGAAATATAATGGCAATGAAATTTGATCTCATCTGTGTGTGTGTGTGTGTGTGTGTGTGTGTGAGAGAGGTTTGGGGGGGGTTCAACTGCTACACTAGACACAGGAAACCGCAATAAACTCTCCCCACCGATAATGCTCCCTTTGTTCCCACACTGAACACACTCAGATTCACATTCAAATCACGTTAACGAGACTCGGAGAGAAAGTAGGTAACGTGCATTTGAAAAAATTTAAATAATCATAAAATAATAAAAATAATTGTTTGTTAATTACCATCTGTGGTGATTGACATGAATAGCAAACACAAGGACCATGTGACACCCATGGTGATCTTATCAATAGCAGTAATGAGAAGGTGGCCGCTCATTTAATGTAAATGATTTGAAGAGCTTAAAAACACAGAAATGGTACAGAGAGGACAGAGTGGAGGCTGCTCTGGATAAGGGTGTCTGATAAATGCTGTAAATGTTTTCTTCTAGGAGGACTGAGGTGAGAACAGACAGGAACCAGTGTGGTCGGACTGAGGTCATCTGCTGGAGGAGGGAACAGGTGACATTTTACTACCTTACAACCTTCACCTTTTACCACCAGAGGGCACTGTGTCACACAGCAACAATGGTGGCTCTGGTGACAATAACAGGAGGGAGCCTATCGACCACAGACCGCAGAGGTGACACGGCCCCGCGTTCTGTGCTCAGTAATGACTAAGTCAAGGGGAGGAGTGAGGAGTGAAAAAAAAAAAAAAAAAAAAAAAGAAGATGTGCGTGGTGGAGCAGGTGGAAAGGTGGCAGGAGGGGAAGGCTGAAAAACAGGAAATGAAACTAGCTGAGAACCGATGGCAGCCGAAGATCACAATGGACACCTGGTTTACAGTGCAGCCAGAAGCCATTAATCAGAGAGAAAGATGACACCGAACCAAGAGAAAGTGGAGGCCGTGTCCACAGGATAAGCCAGCTAAAGGAATTAGGGGTTTTGGCTCCCACTACGGTTTCCCTTTTGATAGCGGGCATTGTTCTGGATCCTTTCACTGTCTGGGAGAGGATAAGACCTTTTCACAACACACTCACACCCATCCTTATATCCTAGTCAGGACTTACGGTTATAAATATACAACTACTACTTTTCAAAGCAAACATCTGATAACCTTCATAATGTTGGATTCAGTCTTTTGTAAAAGTAAAAAAAAAAACACACATACATAAAGGAGCGGCGTGGTTTAGTGTAGATGTTGTGCAGTGTAGCGCACTGCATTCTCTTTTCCTGCAGTGTTCCTCCTGACATTAGGTCACTTGACCACAGGTATCAGGCACAGAGCCCACACCTCACAGCAGGGTCTCACAAGGTTCTACATCCCCACCCCCTCATCTCTTTTGCAGTCTGTGCTCTCTCACAAATTACATCTTCTCCTCTTTATTCATGAAGCAATACACCAAGTAGGTGAAAAGGTGGACTGTGGGAGAAAATAAATGTCCAAAAGGGTTAGAAGGGTGCAGAAATACTGTTGTCCCCGTACTTGACTGACTACACTTGTCTCTAAACCAGGCAAATTACAGTGATTATGCACGCACACACACACACACACACACACCTCTGCTGTGTGTGAGATCACATGATTGCACAAAATATTTTTACAGCTAACAAAACCACTGATACTGATACTCTGAGGTGTTCAAAGCCAAAAATGGAACTCACGAATATCATCTTCATGGTAGATGACAGAGTGGAAGGGAACATCTGGGTCTTTAAGGTATCTCTCAGAGGGCTCCACGTAGTATGTACCATGGTGACTCTTGATGAAGCCTTCAAACTTTCCATCCACAATGGAGCCATGCGTCAAACTGCCCTGTTCATCTGTGACAGGAAACAGAAAAGGTCAAAGGTCAAGAAACATATGAGCGCATATATATATATATATATATAGAGCACAGTTTTCTTTTCCCTAGCTCTCTTGCGCGCGCGCACACACACACACACACACACACAATCCTGAAAGCTGCTTGCTCTCTTCTCTCTGTGTATGTCACGAAGATGGCTCGTAGGAAAACGGCATCTATCCACTCCCCTTCTGCATGACCTTCAGATCTAGATAATAAGAGTTTTAATGACCAGCAGAGATCAGGCAATATCGCTCATAATTAAACAGGCAGAGCTGCTTATTAAAAAGGAGGAAGGGTCCTTCATTGTCTACTGGGCTCTGAAATTTCATTAGAAAAAAGGAAAAGAAACAAAATTATGCACGGCCATTACTAGACAATAACAATATGGATATGGGAAAATCTGGATATTTTAAGAAGTAAGCTACAGATTCCGTTTCATTTTATTTATTTGAAATTCAAATTGCACTAAGTATTGTTTACACTACAAATCCAGAACATTCACCATTTAATCTATCTGTATACTGGTATATGGTGAAATGATACGGTGAAAAGTTTTTGTTAACTTTGCACAAATACGAACAAACATCACATTAATTAAGAGTGATTGTAGGGTGATAGTAAATCCCACTTCAGGGGGACTGTCCCTGTAACTACTAATTTATGTCGCTCTCGATAAGGGTGTCTAATAAATGCAGTAAATGTAAATTTAGAGCTTTTACTTAAATAGTAAAAAAGTATTATTTAACTCTTGCCAACACTGGCTGAAATGATGAAGCAAACAATTGCTTTCTTTTCACAATCTATGGTCTCTGTAATGATGTGCACAGTTTTGTTCTTTTGACCATACAAAAATTTATTTATGTATATAAACTGGGGGAAAAGCTACAGACACAAACCTCTTCAATGATCAGATGACATCTGAAAACAAAAGGTTAGTTGTTGACACCCTAAGTTGGCTGATAAGGCTTAATGTAATGGTCACATGTGATTCCTCACGATGGGTCTTCCTCAGGCCCTCAATCAGCATGTGAATGGCATGTGACTACTGGGTTGTAGCTGCACTTAATGGTCACCCTCCTTAAGCAATCACTGAAAAAGGCTCTGTGTGTGTGTACACATACCTTAAACTATCAGGGTCCACTAAAAACTTATTGCATTATTAAATGTATGATTATGGATAATGTGGATAATGTTGAAAGTGTGAAAATGTTGTGATATTTTTTATAGCATACTGTCCATCTCAGTAAAAGAAACCACTAGGGCCTGTTTGCTCTTCTGACAGGCAAGTGAAAAATATGCCAAATAGACAGTATTCAGACACAAAACAGCATACGTAAACTAAACAGCTACTGTTAGATCTTAAAGATGGGACACATAGATAAAAGAAATGAAATTTCATAATATCAATTACAGCTGCTTCTGTGTTTGCTGGCTTTAAATGTGTTTATAATGCTCCTGATAAATATTCCAATAACACAGAGAGAGAGAGAGACAAAAAGCAAGACATCAAATGCTAATGAGAAAAACACAGTGTTAATTAGCAGAATTCACTCAGAGAATGGTTCCTCTGCGTCCTCAGCTAAAGATCCGCATTACCAGTGCGCAGTGCTGGAGGGGATCAGGCGCTCTACTATGCACGGTGTTGCAGGAGGGAGGGACCAACGGTTTATCGGCAAATTTAATTCGCCTCCCGGCTGGAGGGTTAGGAGCTTCACCTCAACTACAC
Organism: Denticeps clupeoides; assembly: GCF_900700375.1. Taxonomy (NCBI): domain Eukaryota; kingdom Metazoa; phylum Chordata; class Actinopteri; order Clupeiformes; family Denticipitidae; genus Denticeps; species Denticeps clupeoides. The sequence continues at coordinate 3,737,464 of NC_041722.1, read as the reverse complement.
AGGATAATGAGCCCACCCAGCCAAGTGCCACACCCTCCTGTGTGCATATAAGATTACAGCTCTGAGCTAAACGGCCTCATCTCAGGAGAGTGTGGAGAGGGGGAAAAAAAAAAAAAAAAAAACGTGAGTGAATACAGCCAACATGCGACCCGCAAAAAACAAATACCCAGACTACGTGATGATTGTTAACGTAGTGATAATATTGTTGAATATTTTAAAATATAGATCTAAACCAGACTTAGTATTTACTTTGTTAAGAGTAGCACTTCTGATTTCCATGATCAACACACTTTGCTTAAGCACATGTTGCTTAAGGGAGGCTCAACCTGTAACTACTGAAAGAAATATTAAATGCTAAATTGCCTGTAGAGGAACTGAAAGAAAAACACAGTGAACGATAGTACTGAAATTGAAGGGAAATGGTGTTGTGGAAGAGCAAAGTTTTTTTTTAAACATCATGTTTGAAGAGTTGGTACAGTCGTAGCTGCTATTTTTGTTTCTCCCTTGCTCAAGATGGGTGTGGCAGCAGAGGAACGATAGTGTGCTGATTACACACTCATATATTCTTCAGAAAACGCCACATTCTTGCTCGGAGCACTGGGGCACTAAAACGGCGTTATCTGGTCCCCCAGCAATAGCTGTAGTTGATGATTTTGGAGAGTTTCTTCCATGGGGAAGCGCTCTCACTCATACTCAAAGTCTGAGTGTATCGAGGCTGGATGGGATTAAAAATGACAAGAGTTTTTCTCCCTTGTGTCAGATATCAAGTGCAGCAGATGCCAGGGACATTTGCAGACAGCTCCAATTATAACTCACATTTCAGGACTAGGGCTGAATGGGATCATCTGAATAAAAGAGAAAAGATTTTTGCCTGATCGAACCATGGGAAAATGTATAAAAGATAAAAGGTCCCTAACAGCAGGAAAGGAAAAAATTAAATCAAACAAAAAGACATCATTGGAATCAATGGGAGAACTTTTGTCTGTCTTGAGCTAGACTCATTTTCCAGCTGCTTGATGCACAGGCAGTGACAATGACAATGTTCCAAATGACATGCCATTACATTATAACAGGAGTTGCATGAATGTATGGAGAAACAGAAGAAATGAAGAAGATCTGGAGAACTTCATTATCTTCTTCTCTGCCAAATTCAACCCTTCTTTAGCTCCAAGTGAAAGTCATAATGAAAGGAACAAGATCTTTGTTTACTGCAATTGGTCCACAAAGACAATAAAAATAAAAAAATAACAATAAATCAATCAATCTATCCAAATGTGATCTTATAAATCATTACAAACTGCATCGGCAAACTCAGAGGAAATGGCTCTGAAGATCATTTGATAGCTGAGCATGTGAGGAGGTGATTTAAATTACACCCTCCACCCTACTACCACACCACTCTCACTACCTCAATTGAATGGACAAAATACCAGAAAACAGAAAAGAAGGGGTTGTGGTGGCCTAGCGGTTAAGGAAGCAGCCCCGTAACCAGAAGGTTGCCTGTTCAAATCCCGATACACCAAGGTGCAGTCCCTATTCACTGCTCCCCAGGTGCTCACCAAGGGTGATTGTTAAAAGCAGAGGACACATTTCGCTGTGTGCACATGTGCTGTGCTGCTGTGTATGACAATGACAATCACTTCATTTCACTTTACACAAACAAAAATGTGCTGCCACACACTCACACCACACACACTTCACACACAAGCGCACTCACCATGGAGCTCTCCTGTGTAAATGTGAGAGGTGTCATATGGGATCTCCTTCCCTGAAACCTCCACCTTGAGATCCGGTGCAAACAGACTGGTGTCTCTCTTCAACCTCATGTTGAAATGTCTGTAAAGGAGGAAAAAAAATATTCATACAATAAAATAAAAGCATAGAGATTGATGATAAAACAATTCTTCCAACCATTGACCTTTGACAGCCACACAGACCTCATTGAAAATTAGATGGGAAAACCATGGAAGAGAAACAACACAAGAAATGTTGGAAAAGCAATATCTGCTCCAAAAGACGAGTTCATGGTCCAACTCAATCACGGCTAAAGCACATTTCCAATCTAATATAACTACATTTCCCATCAGCCCATGAGTCATTCCAGCCAGGATTGCCCAGAATTCCCAGCTGCCAAATGTGGAACCTTGGCAGAGCTAAAAAGATAACTCATTGTAACGCTAAACAGACTCACGCGGCTCGTTCCAGTATTTACGCCAACGTTCCCGCTGCCTGTGTCGGAAAATTTACTTCTGACACCTTTCCCAGTTTACAGAGACAGCAGAACACTCACGCTTTAAACCAGGCAACCAATCACATCAAGTATTAACAGGTAAATCAAAGTATATGTATAACTACAATTCATCATTATCATCAACCATCGTCCTAAGGGACACAATTTTGAAATCCTCCCAACACTTCATTGTAAGAGAAACCCATGGCCTGGTGGCAGCAGCACCTACGTGCAGCTGATCCCCGGTGAGTGTGTGAGTAATAAGGCCTGTCGTGCTGAGGTGTACACACTCACACCTGGGGATGATGGGAGGGACAGATATGGGAGAGGTCAGACAGGCCCTCTGTGGAGGAGATCTCTGGAGAAGAATATGGAGGGAGCAGGGCAGGGCAGCAGGGCAGGCATCTCCTCATTAACTAAAGCCCCCTAGTGCACATGTGCACACACAATTTAATGAGCACACTGTCAAGCAAAAGCCAGATACACTATCCCACCTACTCCAACAAAAACGCACGCAAAACATTAATAAAATATGATCTAATACTCCCTACACGATAAGTAACCTCCATGTTCTGAGCAGAAATTTGAAGGGGTTTTTTTCTATAATGAAAGACCTGCAAAACAAAACCAGTAAATATATTCTGTGCACCACACCTACATACACAAAATTGTTAGAATCCTTCTGGCACAGAAAGAAAAACCTGCAATGTTCACTGCAAACACTAGAAACTGGCAAAAGAACAGAACAATTTACTGAAAATTAACAAATCAAAACATTGGTTTTGAACTGCAGCTCAACAGGATTATTAAAAAAAAAAAAAAATAAATACATGGTACCTCCAACTTAACCCTTGAATTCCTAAACCAAAAAAATTATGAAAAGAAAAACGCATTATTTTGAATTTTTAGTCTTTATAAGGCCCTTTAACAAAATGTGGAGAAAAAAAAATTGTATCATATTTGATGCTTTGGGCTATAACAAGTATAATCATGCTCTGTATTGAGTGTCCAATTCCTACCTTCCACTTAGACATCTGTCTCTACAAGGTCATCAAGCAAGTGAACTTCCATTTAGCCATCGAGACATTTTCCATAGATTTGCAATAGAATTTAGATCAGGGCACATAGAACACCTCTTCAGAATAGTCCATTCTTGAATGTTTTTAGCTGTGTGTTTTGGGACATTGTTGGAGGACCCATGACCTGCTACTGAGACCAAGCTTTCTGACGCTGGGCACAGTTTGCTCTATTATGACTTGATATTGTTGAGATTTCATTGTACCTTGCACAGGGACAAGACTCCCTGTGTCAGACGCAGCAAAGCAGCCCCAGAACATTACTGAACCACCTCCATGCTTCACAATTTGGGTTTGTAAACAGACCCAAATTTGCCAGCGAGACTGGCAAATTCCAGTCTCGCTTTTTTTATGACTTGCTCTCAACAGTGGGGTCCTCCTCAGTCATCTTCCATTAAGTCCACAACAGTGACGGATGATGTGATCTGACACTGATGTACCTAGTCCTCGGAGTTCAACTCTTTGGAAGCGGTCACCAATTCCTATTATCCTTCTCTTCAGTTCATCATCAATTTCAGGGGGGGGGTTGGATACTGTCTTTTCTAGGGGTACAATCATTTTGTCCAGGCCTGTTTTATGAGTTTGTTCTTTAATATAATTCTGTTGAACCACAATTCATTTTCATTTTTTAACGTTCAGTAAATTGTCATGTATTATTTCTTTTGTCAGTTTCAAGTTACTTCAGTGACAATTGCTGGAAGGGTATGAGAAGGGTACCAACTGGGTCTGGGTAAAAACATTGTTTTTTAACAATGTATCTAGCGGTTATTTATAAAAGAAAGTGAAGCCATGACAGGTGCCCGGGGAGCAGTGTGTGGGGACTGTGCTTTGCTCAGTGGCACCTCAGGAGGTGGAGGCTGGAGTGGCACCTGATTACCAGCTCGGGGAGGGTGCTCACCCAGGCCACCCTAGGCTAGAGCCATGCCTGATTGAAACATCAGCCAGGCTAAAACATTAGTCACGTCATTGCCACCCTACCTCGCCCACTTGCAATATGGAAATACCACCTCGCCCCCCGTTATGGTGTCCTCTTATGGCCTACTACAACAGAGTACAAAGCACACATTATGGAATAACTTCTTTTTACCTTTAAGTACACCCACACCTTTGACGAACAATCACGTTTCTTGCACTGTTGAAACTAACACTCTTGTTGCTGCAACACACTTTTTTTTCTTTGTTTTGGATCCAACGCATAAATATGCATTTTTTTTTGAATCAAGGTTTTTTTTGCGTCGATGTAATCGACAACACCGATATGTTGCCCCAGTCCTAGTACCGACAGTTTCGTTTTACCAACAAAAAATATATAAATCACATGCCTGGAGCGATACAAGCACAGGATTCTGGGAAACTGGTCAATGGATCGCTATAAAGCACAGACAGGCATAACAGGAGAGAGGGGAGAAAAACTATTTGAGTCTTTCTCAGGGCTGCACCTGAAACGGGGACCATGAGCAGAACAAGGACTTAATTAAATATGCTGCACTGGGTCCTCTGCATATGGGCTTGTCTCTTCTTGCATGTCAGCTTGTGCTGGGAACCGGTACTTCCCATTCAACCTTTAATTGAGTCCGGCTTTGTGTTTTCTTCAGTAAGGGAGGGTGAGAGAGGCTGCATTTACTAGAATTACTAGCTGGGGAGATCAAAGTGTGTGTCACAGACAGGCAAAGGTCTTTATGTATTTTTAAAAACACGCGCGCACACACAGCATGTTGATGTTACATTCTTGCTGGAAAAATTGGTACAGTAGTCTTTTACCTGAAAGCACTTTATATATTTCTAACGCCAACACACACACAGAACTGTCCCCATACCAGTCATTTTCAGTTAAGAGATTTCCTTCTTTTGGTTTCTGCCAACAGCAGACACTTTCATTCTATCTGACTGATGAAAAAGCGCTGCTTGTCTGAGAAACAATTGGCAGAAGGGGCATGTAGACAAGAGAGAGAAAATTTGACTATTGCTTCTGTGTCACTAGTAGAAACTTTAAATGGTTTTAAAAAATATATATTTAAGTAGATGATGACAGTGACTATGACAAATGTTTGCCTGAAAATAACAATAAAAAAAAAAAAATTACACTGCTTTTGTTTACGGTCTCAAATCTGTTGTGTTATGCGGCTGTTCAATAAATTAAGTTTTTCACTAGTTCTACATGCTGAAATATTAAAGGCAAAATTTCAAAACATGCAGCCAGAAGAAATAAACAAGGAAGTGAAGGTGCCGTACAAAACAGATACTATTATTTCCCAGCTGCTGCATGAAAGGGTCTTATGTTTATCTCCCTCTCTCTCACACACACACACACACACACACACACACACACAGCATGTAACCAAACAGCATTGGCCAGGCAGCAGTCAGACTCAAATTAGGCCGACTTCAGATTCTCATTTCTAAACGAACCGTGGTATTTTTGGAGCGATGACAGTTGGCAGACAGCTGTGACTGTGAGCAGCCAGCGTTACCACAAAAATGTCTGGCACAGCGCACAAACTGACAGCCACAACAAACCATTGCTGGCAAAATCACAGACACCCATGGAGAAGCCACCGGGCGAGTGGCCGGGGCAACAGCAGCCATCAGGGTGAATGAATGCAGCCGCATCTCTCCGGCTCTTCTGCCCTCATGTGAGCATCCACAATATCCTGGGATCATGGAATTTCAGCTGACTATTTCATGCCAAGCAAATTACTGCGACTAATGATTTTATTGACTTTTTGTCTGTCTCTTTTATTCTAAGAACATTTCTGGGTCATAGTGGAGAGTAAAAATTATTATAACAATTAGGCAAAATAAATCATGTTCATCATAATTAGGTGACTGTAATAATTGTAACAGTGCTATCTGGGAGGGAGACCTGAAGATCACCTTGTGCAGGATAGCTGGTAATGGTGGTAGTTAAGATGACACCAAGTGGATGGCAATTGGAGGCAGATTCAATTTTATTTTTAAAAACTTCAATATATCATCTCATCTTTATTTTATTGTAGCAACTTGGGCCAGGATTTATGGTCCTGGACCAAACCATTTGTGAGAGACAATAAAATAATTATCTTTAAACCAACATTAAAACAGTTAATAATAAATCATATTGTGTATTAATCAAATAAACTAATAAGCATTTTAAAACATTTGAATTGCACAATCATCAATTTAATGTTCTAAATCGCCTCAACGCCACCTTGGTACATTCTTTGCTCCGCCCTACCCAAGCACCGGGGAAACATTTAAAACTCTGTGCTTTACTATATATATATATATATATATATATATATATATATATAAAAAAACGGCAAGAACTAAAAACGGCAAGAACTAAAAATCAATAAGAAAGGTTACACTACAGGGCTGTTCAGAGTGTCGTTAACGGTAACGGACCTCAGCTCTGTTACACATACCCTCCCAGCATGCCCTGCTCTTCACTCCAGCCAGCTCCCACTCACAATGTTCTTGCCCCATCTGTACCACAGACAGATGCTTCTTTTTCTTTTAAATGCACACATACGTGGTACAAAATCAGAAAAGAACACGATATGTTCAGAGTGCACAAGCACACAGATACACACACACGTCTCCCAAATACAGAAGAAAACAAGTCTGCAGCACTTGATGTATACAGGCAAATAATACGAACGCAGCAACACAGGAACAAATCCATCAGCAAACAAATCTGCTTATGCTGTTACATCATCTACTGGGGGATGAAGCGGCCTGCATGGTGGCAGGAGGGACGGAGACTGAAGCGGGTCAGTGCAGAGGAAACACTGTTCACCTGACGGAAGACATATTCAGTAGCCACGTTCCTCACAGTGATGTAGAAACAACGTGTATATGGGCACATCGCCGCGAGTGTGGTAGGTGACGTAACAGTATCTGCCCTAATAGTGGGGTGTGTTTTACACTCTGCATATATATATATATATATATATAAAAAAAAAAAAAAAAAAAAACCCAGTACGAGTGTCTTTGTATGTTGTCACTATGAATCAGAACAAAACTCAAAACGGAGCCAAGTTCAGGGAACATGCATTTCACCTTAAAAAACGAGATCAGAGAGATTCGCAGCTGAAGTCAAATTCCACTCACAGTTCTCTCTACTGGTGTAGCCAAATATGTCCGAGGTAGTTTGTAAAAATATGTATGTGTGTGTGTGTGTGTGTGTGTGTGTGTGTGTGTGTGTGTGTGTGTGTGTGTGTGTGTGTGTGTGTGTAGAAAGTTGTGTAGCAGCTTCCAGGACTCACCGAATGCAGCATACAGTAAAAAAAAGGAAGCCAGGAGCACACCAAACCCTGAATCAGCATATTACACCCCACAAGGCTGTCAGCTAAGCATCTATGATCTCACTAACATGGCTTATATGAATTATTAGGTGACCACTGCAAAGTACAAGACCATCTTCAAATCAGCATTCCTCTGCATAAAAAAAAGAACACATCACTGTGTGGAGTTTACAACAGTAGCAATACCTGCATGATTTCTGGTCATGTAAACGCAAAAGATGAGGAGCATTGTGGATGCTTCTGACAGCAATAACAGTGTACATGTTATCTCTCCAGAGAGCGAGAGCGACTGACTGACTGAAAGAGAGACCTTGATCTGGGGAAAAAAGGGAACAGGAGTGACTGCTGCGTAAAAACACGAATAGAAAGGTTTGGCTCCGAGTGAGGACAGGGCGGGGGAGAATGCACGCATTTTGCTTTGTCAGGCCCAACTGTAATGACTACATGCTACATTTATGACTAGTGCATCTATATAACAAGATTTCTCAATGCTTACACCCGAACCTGACTGAGATCACACCTATCTGAAACAGGCATTGGATACTGCTGCATAAATAAAAGTCAGGACTAAAAATGCTTTACTCTGTGATTGCTTACATTTTTTATTTAACATCTTTTATTCATTATTTTGCAAAGATGCAGCACAAAACACAGCAAATTCCAGCATAATATGACCACATTCATTACTAGTAAAACATCCAGGTGTCTGCGGTAAAGCTGAAGAAAGATTAATCTTTCCATATGAGATAAATATTAATAATAATAGGCTTCTGAGCTTACACACTGTACACACAACTACTGGACTCTTGAACTCTTACCCCATGTGACACTTCCAGCATATATGTTCAGAGTACATTGAACTCTTTTGCCAAAGTTTTATGTGACAGTGAAACTTCAAAACAAAGGGTAGTAAAATACTAATATTAATAAAACAATACAGGTCAACTATTCTATTCTGACAATATTCTGACTTGCCATGAGTGATTTGGGGGTATGTGCCCTACTCCGATCCATTTTGAATAAAGGATGTCTGAGCAGAAACCACAACCACACACCCAATCAGCATGTGTCTAGTGGAGGAGTAGCCTGAGGGCAACAGATACTGCATTATCTGTACCACACTTCCTTCCAATTAAAATATGACTTACTCTGTGAATGCCAGTAATGGCAGCGTATGCTGTGAGACACAAACACGGTTCTCTTAGCACACAAGCATTCAGGAATCAGTGCTAATTGTGAACTAAGACACCGGACTCGGTAGGACACAGGCGGCAGCGTTGGCGAATCCCGTGCACGTCCTCGCTCTGCCCGGTTGATCCTCTGTATAATTCATGAACGCACTTTATGTAACATCGAGCAGGAATCGGTATGTGAAGTGTCTGTGAGATGCTGCAAGTTTCATGAACAGAAACCTGAGCTGGTAATGAAGCGCCACCCTGTTTTAAATAAAAGAAAATGATTGGCCAGCACAGTTTCATAATAATTTCCAAGGAAAACCGCAATATAATTCCTCAGAACCAGTTTGCCAGTTTGTTCAGAAATCCTCTCCTTGTGTTGCAGCACCTAGAGCTACTGAAGGATAATTGAAAGTGCTGGATTCATCCCTCCTTTTCAATGAAGAACTTTCTGTTCCACACACTGCACTTTCATGGCTGCTGCGTGTGTTTAAAATAAATGGTGCTCAGGCTCAGACAGAAGTAGGCGAAATGGAGATTATAAAGCAAACCATAATTTCTCTGAGAATGCTGTGGAATGCAAGCGCCAGTCACTGCTTGCATGAGATGTACATACACACCTACACACTAAATACCAATGAGGTAAAGAGAGGAAGGGCAATTTTTGACTGCGAGTCAAACTTTTCTGCTGTTGATACAAAAATGAATTGGAGCAAAATGAATGAAAAGGGTTGAACTATTCTCTTGATGGGGCAATACTTTGTGTGAAGTTAAGTGTGAAATAGGCTTATAACGAAACATCTCTCAGTTGTTTGCTATGTGCTATGCCACTTATCTCATGTCACATGGTGTGTTGTGGATGTTAGGATGTCAGGTCTTAATCAGCTCATTTCATGTCTGCTTGTATTGAAACTCGACCAGCCTGGCTGTTAGATCCTTAAGGTCTCTGATCAGATCTGGTTCCTGAAAAGACGGCAAATCCCATCTTACTGAGAGATAACACAGTGGAACTTGGCATTTGACACCATAAATCTCCTGAAAAACACACACACACACACACACACACACACACACACACAGGCTACAACTGGGCTCAGGGAAAAGTGAAATGATATGTTGATAACACATCTGTCCAGAAAATACTGTGTGTGTGTCATATTCTGATGATGTTCTGATGAGGTAAGATAAAGAAAAAGAATAAAAATACGTAAAGAACAAAGAATAAAGAGTGAGTTACTAAAGGACACAAATGCATAACGTTCTAAAACGTTCAGTTTTATCTCAGTATGTAATGTTCCAGTGACAGGTCTTGTTTGGGATCCATGCTCACTGATCATTTGCTATTTGCATGATGTGCAGACAGAGCACAAGGTTATTTTTAATAGAGAGCATTATCAGACAACAGCATCAAAGCAAATGTAATAAACAGGACAAGACCAGGCATCCGGTGTGAGCAGTACTGAATAAAAGGAGAAAAAAAAAGAAAAAAAGAAAGATGACTGCACATGAGGGAATTACAACCACAACCTAGATTTGAGCTGTTTAAATAGATAATAATAATCACAAACAATAAGAAAGGTTTATTACATTTGTCTCCAGGACAAGAACCTAAAACTTTAGCTTTTACATTTCGTGTTCCCTGTCATTGTTTTGTTGTAGTAGCAAATTTAATCATAAATTAGCCATTAGTTTCCACACCAGCCAAAGTTTGTGGATGTGCACGTTGACGTGCATGCACATCCAACTAAAAATATATTTAGGACTGAGGCTGTGAGCTCATTAGCAAACAATGACGCCAGTTCCAACTTTCCCCCCTCAAACAGGCATGCAAGGACACGATTTACCACTCCCTCAACACAGGAACTGTGTTCCAGACTCTTCCAAAACTTTCTTTTAAAATTTCTTTCCAAGCATGACTTGCCAAGTGCAGTCAAGTGGACAATCACATTTCAACACAGAAGAAAAATCAAAATGCTCTACCCCAAACACTGAGCCCTCGAATAACCTTCATCATCAAAAATTTCTGTTCAAATGGATTGCCACATGGATGCTGAACATGTTAGATGTCATGTCTGTTAGAGACAGTGACCGAGAGAGAGGGAGAGAATATGTGTGTGTGTGTGTGTGTGTATTTCTCTGGCAGAAATGTACATTTTCCCATCTATATAGGTCCCTGCAGCAAAATAAGGGAAACGGGAACACCAGCCAGGCACACACTTCCTTCCTTCAGCAGCTTCCTTGTTTACCCTCTGTAGACACACCTCACTGTACACACGGCAACATGCTGAAAGAATGGTGACTTTCCCATAATCCCCCGCTGATCCATCCAGCCAGAACGCCGCTCATGCAACAGAGGAGATTAGTGACAGCCTGTTGGTGCTGATTGTGTGAGCTTTGCTTTTTCTACAGTCACATGACCATTCCTCGCTTTAGCCCACAGCACTGTAGGTCAGCAGAGCAAAAACAGGACTTCTGCTGAGCCATCGGTCCTCCTGGAGATGGTGACTCTAGTCCAGCCTGTCACCTTCAGTGAGTCCAGTGCAAAAGAGTGCAACATCAACATCACCATAGACAATAGAATAAAACAGCTAAAAAATGCACCAGATTAGCCATGTATTAATAAAATAAATAAATAAATAAATAAATAAGGTCAACAGAGGGACTCAAAGGGACTCAAAGTGTCTTATATGGAGTGGTAACAGCGTTGAAAAAGATGAGGAGAACTGTATAGAGATGTAGATGGAGGGAATTGCTACACAGGGAAAAAATAATTAATCAGATTTACAGTACAAGTTGGTAGAAACAACACAAGAGGGTACAAGTTTTGCAAGAGGGAGAACTGCAGTTACTAAAACCACAGAAGGCAAGACAGATGATTGGGCGGATGGACAAACCTCCATGGTGCTACTCACTGGCCTCATGATTCGATTCGATCACGATTATCAATGCACCCCATACATTTTCTATACTGTCACATGATGTTTTCAAATAGAAGTGCTAAGGTCTCGTACGCCTGTGTGGACACTTTGATTTTCTCCAATGAGCAGGAAAACGGTCTGTGTTCAGTCCACACTCCCCTGATGCGACAAACGTCTGGTTCAGGCATCCATGGTGTCAGGTGAGCGTGGACTGAACACAGACCATTTTCCTGCTCATTGGAGAAAATCTAAAGTCGCTTTCAGACCAAACGAACTGCCCTAGCTGCGGGGTTCAGCGTGTTTTTCTAAACTCCCGGTAAAGATGATAATGTCGTGCTGTAGATCTCTGCACATTCAGAGAAAGATCAGCTTTTCCTCCATTCCTGCTTTAAAAGAGAGAAAGAACACTACTGGTCTGGTCCTACTGGTCACGTGAAAAGAAAGTTCAAAGTTCAACAAATGACTGCGGCGCTAGAACAAGAATGCCGGGTGTCGCACTGCGCAGCGTGCAACTCCTACCCAGAGTAGCGCTGTACTCGGACCAGGCCGCCACAGTCACTACCGGCACAACTTTTTAACAAGACTTTTTATACCACCTCCAGAACATCATGATGATGTAATAGACTATGTTCTGCACAGCATTGGTGCAATATAGTCCAAGTCTGCATCAATTGTACCATTAATTTCGACGCCCCTACTACAGGGTGCTATCAGTGGCCCTGGCTGCCACAAAGGACTTCTGAAATATGAGGGAAGAGCCAGGATCTAATTCATTCTGATCTTCTCAAGTTCTCAGGGCACTATTAATATCTGCTCCAGAGAGAAAGAGAAAGAAAGACTAAGTAGGGGATGACTTCAAAATGAACAAGAACATTTAAAACGGACCAAAGAAAAAGCAAAGCAAAAGGAAGCTCTGGCAATTTACACTTCAGAGAAGCTTGGAAGAGAAGATTCATGAGAGCTTCCAAAGTTCTGCAGCTCTACCCATATTACTGAGACGCTGACCAACTTCCGGCCGCAGTTACCACTTACCCTTAATAATCAATAATTTCCTCAGCACACCAGCCTGTTATCCAAGGCGCAGAGCAACCACAGGCTCCATGAAGGCCATATCAATTTCACAACATCAGCCTGAAAGGATAATAAGTGCTGCAGTGATGTACTGCAGTCTACACCAAGGCAAGAGTGAGTGGGAAAAAAAAACAGTCATGAACCTTGGTACATCTTAAATCTTCAGAATATTTTGGAAAGAACCAACGCATCCAAAAATGCACCAAAGCACACATAAAAATTCAGACTTTTCATCACACACTTAAAACAAGCAAAAATACCAGATTGAAAACTGCCAGACACACTGAGCAGAGAAGGCAGCCAGGAAGCTCAGTCATGCTGCTGCCAATAACATCTCAGCACAGCTCGAACCAAAAAAAAAAAAAAAACGCAGGCTCAGACACTCCGGCCAAACATCACCTGCCTGCCACCCTCCACACATCTCCTATGAGCTGACTGAGCCGGAGACGGGCCTGGAGGCAAGAGAGGAGAGGTAGCACGAAGGCAGAAGAACCCTCCAAGTCCGCTCCATCACTGCCGCAAAGGTAAGGAGGGGTAAGAAGAAAGAGAGTGACGGGTAAGGAGGGCACTGTGAGGGGGGGTGGGGGGTGGGGGGGCCTAGACGGTAATGCCTGGTCTCGTCTTCCCCGTGCTCGTTTGGGCCTTGTTTGTCCTTAAGGGAGTGACGGATTAGATCTGCGATCGATGCGGAGCCGACTGATTTACACTCTGCTGCAGGCCAACTCGCAACCAGCTGTCAGGTGGCATACTACCGACAGCAGCATCTTCACCATCGCGGTTCGTGACACAAACCAACCACTCACTCCAGGCAACATCAAGTGAAAGAAAGGAAACTTCATTTCTTTCTATCCCCCTCAGGCCATATTGGCATGGAAATGTATGTTAAAAAAATTACTGCAGAAAGAAGTCATGTGATTTATAAAAAAAAAAAAAAAAAATTTTAAAAAAGCTTAAAATACAAAAGCAAAACCACACACAAAATGTTACTTTTATGTTATTGTAAGCTTATCTTCTGCACCACCCACTACCTCCTCAACTGCCAATCAGGTAAATGTTCACATAGTGCTTTTAATCCTGCCAAGTAAGCTTCAGAATAATCCTTAGCTGGAACAAATAAAACAATAAATAAACCACCACAACAGCAAGTTGTAAAAAAAAAAAAAAAAAAAATATTCCCTCCTGGGATGACTGGTTCACCCTGGAGGGGGTGGCAGCAAAGCAGAGAAGCCAGACCGGTACGTGTGCAAAAGCCGCCATGCTGAGCTTCTGAACAAGTGGCTTCAGTCCCTGCAAACATCTAGCTGGGCTTTTATAATCAGGCAAAGCACATTGTGGGAAGCGCTTGTTCATCAGTGACACTCAGTCACAGTCAAAAGACGTCTGAAGGCAGGGCATACAGGGAGTGCAGAATTATTAGGCAAATGAGTATTTTGTCCACATCATCCTCTTCATGCATGTTGTCTTACTTCAAGCTGTATAGGCTTGAAAGCCTACTACCAATTAAGCATATTAGGTGATGTGCATCTCTGTAATGAGAAGGGGTGTGGTCTAATGACATCAACACCCTATATCAGGTGTGCATAATTATTAGGCAACTTCCTTTCCTTTGGCAAAATGGGTCAAAAGAAGGACATGACAGGCTCAGAAAAGTAAAAAATAGTGAGATATCTTGCAGAGGGATGCAGAACTCTTAAAATTGCAAAGCTTCTGAAGCGTGATCATCGAACAATCAAGCGTTTCATTCAAAATAGTCAACAGGGTCGCAAGAAGCGTTTGGAAAAACCAAGGCGCAAAATAACTGCCCATGAACTGAGAAAAGTCAAGCGTGCAGCTGCCAAGATGCCACTTGCCACCAGTTTGGCCATATTTCAGAGCTGCAACATCACTGGAGTGCCCAAAAGCACAAGGTGTGCAATACTCACCGAGACATGGCCAAGGTAAGAAAGGCTGAAAGACAACCACCACTGAACAAGACACACAAGCTGAAATGTCAAGACTGGGCCAATATCTCAAGACTGATTTTTCTAAGGTTTTATGGACTGATGAAATGAGAGTCTTGATGGGCCAGATGGATGGGCCCGTGGCTGAATTGGTAAAGGGCAGAGAGCTCCAGTCCGACTCAGACGCCAGCAAGGTGGAGGTGGAGTACTGGTTTGGGCTGGTATCATCAAAGATGAGCTTGTGGGGCCTTTTCGGGTTGAGGATGGAGTCAAGCTCAACTCCCAGTCCTACTGCCAGTTTCTGGTACAGGAAGAAGTCTGCATCCTTCAAGAAAAACATGATTTTCATGCAGAACAATGCTCCATCACACGCGTCCAAGTACTCCACAGCGTGGCTGGCAAGAAAGGGTATAAAAGAAGAAAAACTAATGACATGGCCTCCTTGTTCACCTGATCTGAACCCCATTGAGAACCTGTGGTCCATCATCAAATGTGAGATTTACAAGGAGGGAAAACAGTATACCTCTCTAAACAGTGTCTGGGAGGCTGTGGTTGCTGCTGCACGCAATGTTGATGGTGAACAGATCAAAACACTGACAGAATCCATGGATGGCAGGCTTTTGAGTGTCCTTGCAAAGAAAGGTGGCTATATTGGTCGCTGATTTGTTTTTGTTTTGTTTTTGAATGTCAGAAATGTATATTTGTGAATGTGGAGATGTTATATTGGTTTCACTGGTAAAAATAATAATTGAAATGGGTATATATTTGTTTTTTGTTAAGTTGCCTAATAATTATGCACAGTAATAGTCACCTGCACACACAGATATCCCCCTAAAATAGCTAAAAATAAAAACAAACTAAAAACTACTTCCAAAAACATTCAGCTTTGATATTAATGAGTTTTTTTGGGTTCATTGAGATCATGGTTGTTGTTCAATAATAAAATTATTCCTCAAAAATACAACTTGCCTAATAATTCTGCACTCCCTGTACAGTACAGGCCACATGTTTGGACAGATCTTCTCATTCCATGTGTTTTCTTTACTTTCATGACCATTTACATTGGTAGATTCTCACTGAAGGCATCAAAACTATGAATGAACATGTGGAGTTACGTACTTAACCAAAAGTAGAGACCTGACCTCCACAGTCACCGGATGGTTTGAGGTGAGCTGGACCACAAACGTCCAAACTTATATAAAATGTGCTTTAAAAGTTACTGTTGAATGGCAAAAAGAGTCAATACAAAAAAAAACCATAAGAGCACCATTGTACATACTCAATGTTTTTTTTTTTTTTTTTCTTCCATGGACTCGCAACCCTGATGGAGAAACTGTTTATGGATAGTTTGTGAGTGAGTATAAGATAATTAATTATGAGCCTAACATAATTAATATACTTCTATTACAGGAAAAAAAAAAAAAAAAAACGAAGAAAAGGAGTTCTATAAGATGTAGCGTTGTAAGTAAATAATGAATGTAAGAACGGCTGAAAGCTCTTATTTATCTGCACGTTTACTCTGACAGAAATGACTTGTGAGTGTGATGTACTGACTGAGGAACTGGTTTAAATCATCCAGAATAAGGATGTTTGGTGGATTAGAGGCGGTCAATGGCCCCGCCCATTTTAAACGGCTGGGTGTCAGAAATAATTACCAAAAAAAAAAAAAAAAAAAAAAAAAAGAGGGCTGGGTGGGTAGTTACAGATAACTAGCAAGCAGTCTTTTTATTTCTGTAGATCCTGAGGACATGCTTGACGTGACTAATCAGAGCCACAGATGTACACCAAGGCAATCAATTTAATTCAAATGAAACGTGAGTGTCTGGTCAGATAGGAAAAAGTATTCAGCCTCCTGCCAAGACCCAGGGGGCGCCACGCATTCCTCGAAGCAGAGCTGACAGTCATGAGACCAGACATCCATAAGCAGCTTGGCCCAGGAACCAGCACATCAGCCGAGACACTCATGCCCCAGGGTGTGGGAAAGGGCAGAAAAGAATCTAAAAAAACTTGTTCATGTGATCACTGCATTCCCAACATTTTTGGGAATGCTGTATTCTGGACATTTCTAAACTCTACGTTCCATCCATGAGGTGCCTGCAGAACCTGCTCGAACGGTTGAGAAGCAGGCCAGGCTCACCTTCACTCCGGGGTTCATCGCCACGGTCCTGCAGCATCAGTGAGGCTTAGCATGCTAAACCCAGTCTCACAGACAAAGAAATAGAGTCGAACGCACCGTTGCCAATCATGCATATTGGAAACATGCTGGACCTCCTACAAATGCTACAAAAGGTGTCTTCCCCCACGGCCATTACTGCACAGAGACAGAGAAGGAGTGTCTACAAGCAAGATGTATAATAAATACTAACCTATCCTTTCTCAAACACACACACACACACACACACACACACACACACACACACGGAGTGAGTGGGCAGTAACACAATGCAGATTCCACTAATGGCTTACATGCTTCCACAGTGAAAGCCATCTAATTAGAGGCATGAAGCGCTGACACGGTTCTGCTAATGAACAAGGCTGAGGACCTGGAAGAGCAGCGCAAACAAACATCCAGCTACCCAGGTCGTGCAGATTTCATAAGGTTTACATTTCAGACGATAAATGTACAGCGACAGTACAGCAGACTAAAGCAGTGAGAATGAAAAAAAATGTACAAAAGGGCAAAAAAAAACATTAGAAATAAGGACATAGGCATTGGATTCTTCCTACCGTTTGAGCATCTGTGCAAGATTGTTCACTGGGTGAAATATCCAGTGAGACCCTGCAGGGCATTCTACATGCATCATTAGTTCTTCGACTTCGATACCAAGAATATTTTAAACAAGCTGCCAGCTTAGAACTAAATAATTATTATTTTAACAATAGCGCTAACACAAGTTTAGGGTGCTATTCAGCGCAGCTCCCTGAATAGCGTATTGAGTGAAAATCCACACTACTAGTGCTAATGACTGCGCTCAGGTCTGGCACCGCTACACGACGTGGATCTTCACTCGGCATGGTTCACTTGGTTCATCAGGACTCGGCTCTCAGACCCACTCACCGCGCAAAGATAGGTCTTACTAGAGTCCTGTCATCCACGTCACAGTGGGCAGTGCCACCGCTTTCCCAGTCACTGCGCACAGTTATCCAGCTTTTTGTACCACCTCAGAACAAAAGGCTACAAGCTGGGGAAAAAGGCAGGCCAACTTCATGGTATATTTGAAATGGCTCGATTCATCTTTTCACCGAATTGTTCACAGGCTTCATGATGTCGGTTACTTAAAATTTTTTTTAGCAAATTATTTAGCAGTACCTATGTGGCTGAACAGGCAGTCACCATAAAAAATGCTCACATCACAACCCTCATTGTTTCAAAACAAAGCATCTAATGGAGACCCTGACTCCATAAAAAGGGATGGCTGAGACTTCAAAGCCCAACTGACTCCCACACGTTAACCAGACTGCTTTTCAAAAACACACAAAGAATGGCTACTCTGACCATTACTCCACTGCAAAGAAAAATTAAAGCGAGTGAAAGACAGACTGAAAGTCCAAAGGGACCTCTCGGGACCATTTATCTTTAGGGGTGGGGATTGAAAAGCCTTATACAAGGTCTTTGAGAACAGAACATGTGTGTGTACTCTAGTATTGTACAGCACAGTACAATATGAATAATGCTGGGTTCAGTGTTTACTTTGGTCATATAAAGGACTAACTGAACGGCACAGCCAGGTCCAAGAGGCAGAACGAGGTCAGAGATGTTCTGTGGAGGAGCAGAGCTCTGCCAGTGAAATGCAGCTTCTTAATGACACTGTCCAGAGGCTCTATTGTAATTAGCAGTGTTCTCATTAAAAGAGGACCAGCCCATGCCACCCATCTGTCAATGGTAACGTGAGGGTTCCACTTTCAAGGGGCATTACAGGACAGTGGGTACTAGAAATAGGGGGCTCAAAATAGCCTGGGGGTAACTGCTAAAAAATAAACATGGTCACACACCAAAAAGAAAAAAAGGGACAAAACGAGAGGACACCGGGTCCACATGCAACTCTGAGACAAAGTCCCTGTACAGCATAAATAATTCAGGTCTTCTCAAAACATAGATGTATCACAGTCTAGGTGCTTTCTCAAGCTGGCAGCGCCAACGAAGCACTGAAAAGACACCTCGGTTCACGAGTGCTGAAGTGAAGAGAACAGAGAAGCAGCACAGCCGTGGTGTCGGTTGTTTTTTTATTACATAGTGGTCCATAGACTGGGTCCCACAAAGCGCACGTCAAGGTCAGGGAAGCGCAGGAACAATAAAGGTGCGTCAGGAGAGGACATCGACAGTCAAAACGTTCCAGGACGTCAACCACATTAATCATTCTGCGCAGCAACGTCGAAGCTCATCAAGTACACATTGACTTATAAGGTATAGAGAGAAAATTGGATGTTTTGGGGGATGGAGGAAGGAAGAAAGGAAGAGCAGTAAAACATGTGGTCAGCCACAAGACAGAGGGTGACAAAGGACAGTTTTTTTTTGTGCAAAGACTTAGGGGCTTATTTTCATGGCACAGATGTATGCTGGGACAGCAGTGCAGCTATGGAATCAGCTAAAGAGCAGGGAAATTCAGCAGCTGGCCGAGAAGTAGACGCATTGACATAATCCCTCACAACCTTTGTTCATTGCAAACCACATGAAAACCGGAAAGAAAGAGGGAAAAAAAAAAAAAAAGAAAAAAAATAGAAAATAGTGAAAGTAAGTTTTTGTGTTTAATGAAATGAAGTTATGAACAAGTAGAAGAGGTGAAACTATGGTCACACTAAATTATGATGCCACTTTATCATAAAAGCTGCTCAAACTCTGAAATTCCTCATAAAGCCTTTTCACATGCGAACTGGGCACGCTGGGAATCTGCTTTGCTGGGAGGGCTAGGGGATTTCAGCTGATCACACTCCAGGCTCAGGGCTGATTCTCCCCTCTTAAAATGCAAACATTATAAAACATTTTTGGGGGGATTTGTAAGTATTAAGGTTGATTAGATGATAACCAGTCTAACAAATTATTGCAAGCCTGTTTGCCTTCTTTGTTTCCCGATGAGCATTCACTGACATAAAAGCATCTAAGCCCCAACCAACGTGAAAAATAATCAGGAAAAAAATCTGAACACTCTCACACTCCTGTAGAGCAGGAGTGTCAAACTGGTGGCCCACGGGTCACATCCCACGAGATCACTTTATACAGATCTATTATTAAGGCCCGGCAATTTGAAGTGCTGATAACACACAAACTACAGATCCCACAATGCTCCAGTTGCCTTGCCGAACGCAATGTTTACGCTGCAGCTGAAACTGTACATGAGCAGTTTCCACATCAACATCAAAAAGGTTTTGAGGCAAAAAAAAAAAAAAAAAAAAACTCAGCCCATAGGGCACTCGGTTAGCATTGCATTATGGGGTCTATAGTTTGTGCTTCATGTTATTCACAATAGATTTATATAAAGTGATCTCATGGGTTGTGGACCGTGGGCCGTGAATTTGACATGTGGTGAATCAGAAGAGAGACATAAAAAGGAAGACAGACCTTCCATGGGAATGAAATTCCAAGTGGACGACCTGGTCCTCATGTGAAATTGCCCTTTTGGCTCGCTGGTGTCTGCTGTGAAGCATGTCTGTGTCATAGGAAAGGCCCTCATAGTGGCGGATGTACTTGTTCAGGGGATTCCCAAACTGTCCTGCAAAACAAACAAATAATGGGGAAATGTCAGTGGAGTCAGAAGCTTCTGGAGACCACCTACTAGCCCCATGTTGCATGGATCATGCAGACATTTACCAAATCAGGGCTTCCTCACCACTGTAGGCCTAGACACTGAAGATACTCAGTATCTTCTCACTCTGAAATCTAATTTGATCTCTAGTTTTAACCCCCTGCACTTCAGTAGATTTATGAATACAGAATTTCCTGTAGCTGGAATGCTCTCATCTAAGACCCCAGTAGCAGTGTTTAGAACGACCCCACTCAGCAGCACTACTCCTCACACAACCCTCCCAAAACACTGAAAAAAGAGATGGCGTATGTTTTTACATGGATGAATAGATTAATAAAGATCAACACCATTGTGTCCACAGGATGCACACAACCACAAAAGTAAAGTGATCCAAAAAGTTGGCACGTTGGGCCTACAAATCTTCAACAAAAAATTGTTTGTGTTTACATCCATTTAGACAATATTAAACTCCGCTAATAGTTTTTTTTTTGTTTTTTAAAAGACCTTTAGTCAAACTTCACATATTTCTTCAAATGTCTTAAAATTCTTTTAAAATCATCAGAAATAAGCTTGCCTATAACAGATTAGAATGGTTAGAATCTTGGGGGGTATTAAACTTTTTTCTGCCAAGACTAACTAAATTCCAAGAACTACAGTAATGTCAGGGTTACATTACGTTACGTTACATTAGACAAACCGTGGCTCAAGATTACGGTTGTCTAAGCTAAAACCAGGCAAAGTGGAGTAATACCGGAATATTTCAAAACAAGAAAAAAAAAAAAAGACAGAAGATACAATTCATACCAGTATACACACTTTTTCTATGAATTTACACACATCATGCATCTGTCTACAAATAGAAAAAGGTTTGCTTTAAGGCAGAGGGCTCTGGCGGTTTTCCTTGCAAAAAGTAAACATTATCAGCTACGATTTGTCAATGTTGATAATATTTTGCCCCCCTATGATTTCCACGATGCAAAACATTTCACACACCAACGCAATATAAAGGAGCAGTCAGCAATGGCAAAGAGGCTGTCAGTGCTGAATCCAGACCACTCGCCTGATCGGTTCATGCATGTGCAATGTGTAGGCTTGGCTCGCTGGAAAACCAATGTAAAATGACGGAATTTGACTTAGTGCTAAGTTTAGAGCTGAACAATACCCAAACTATTTTTTATGAATCCGAAGAACAAGTATTTTGTGACGAGTAAATAACTCGTATCAGAAACAAAGAGAAGAAGCAAACTAGTCATGAAACAGTCATGTAACAAATCAGGTGATTCGAAACCTGAGTTTATAATCATGATTCTAATTGTAATGCAGGTGGGCACATTTTTTTTTTTGTATTCCAGGTTTCCTCAATATGTATTTATTTGATCATTTTTTTATGCTGATTTCAAATCTGAAGCACTTTTATTTTACAAAAGGAAGAATGTGTAATATTGTAAAATAGTTCTTTGAATGAAATGCACATATTATTTAAAATTTAAATGCTTTACAAAAGCATTTAAAAAATGAAATTCAAATTGATTTCTTAGGGCCCAAATACTGTACAATTATGCAACAAAATGTGACATCCTTTTAAACCAAATTAAACCAGACACATTGTTTCCACTGATTTTCTGAATTCCATTCCACTTTATCCATAGGCATTATCTCTTTCATTAACATGCTGATGCACTGTGGATATTTTCATGCAGTGCCAACGTGTTTTTCTCTTTACATTTTTATTGTTATTTGCACAGCTGCGTCTTTACAGGAGATGCAACTGCGGACTAAAATACTGGCATCAAACATGAAAACACAGTCACCATCAGCGAGTGTGTTTGTGTTCTAATAATAAGCCCATATGTGGCCCGGCTCTCCCGCTGGTGATATCAGGCCTCGGGGAGCTCCTGACTTCCAGAGCGCAGAGATGCTCACCCTCCCGCCGAGTTAAACCTCTTTATTTCCTCTCAAAATACAAATCTCACACCAATCTCCAGACAGGCTGGCTGGGGGGAAAAAGCATTTCTGCTGTGGAAATAATCCAGCAGTGTAGAAAAGGCCATTTACATTTGCCACTCTCCCCCACACAGACCGAAGCGGGAAGCACTGCTTTGTTAGAGCAAGACAATCAATCCTCCTTTTAGAAACACATGCAGACCTTTAAATGAGTTAATGGCAGCTTGTTAAATTCACAATGATAAACAGGAAAATTGATTTATTGTAAAACAGCCCATTGTAGAAACAAATTTTTAATTAATACTTTAAAAAGGCAATTCTTATGGACAGGCTGTTTTCTCTTTTCTACTGGAACTTGTCCAATAAGGCTTCCATCTCTGGAAACTGTATTATCACTGGCCTTGTGCTCAGATTTCAAGATATCATGTTCTGAGTGTAGAAAAAAAAAAAAAAAAAAGTTTCAGTGTGGGAGCCAAATCCAAAAGTCAGCTCCTCATAAAATGTGGAAGTAAGTGGTGTTACCTATTTGGGAAGAATAAAGTTATCTTTTAAAGAAAAAGATGAGCAATTTTCAATGTTTTTAAAGTAATCCTTCTTTCTTAATAGGCCAGATATGATAAACCTGTAAGCTTTCAGTGCTGGCAAAGTTTTAACTGGTA
Organism: Denticeps clupeoides; assembly: GCF_900700375.1. Taxonomy (NCBI): domain Eukaryota; kingdom Metazoa; phylum Chordata; class Actinopteri; order Clupeiformes; family Denticipitidae; genus Denticeps; species Denticeps clupeoides. Next base: position 3,714,424 of record NC_041722.1, on the reverse strand, counting down.
TTTGACACTGCGGACCACTTTTGGTGTTGATTTCCCCTGAAAAGTGATCAGATGATGGATGGAGAGATTTGAACCTGCTACACAGTGGAGTGCAAATGTTTGGGCACCCTTGGTTAACATCTCTGTTATTGTGATCATGAAAACAATACATTATCATCACTAACACCTCACTTGGTGAGAATAATTTTCTCACCAGGTGTCAGGATCTGTTGGTGCCTATATAAATTTGCATTTTGCCTCACTACCTTGTCCTGCCTTAGGCCTCGTCCACACGGACGTTCAAAATAAATGCCCTCTGAACACCACACGCATTTCTGCTGGGCTTTGTAGCTGCGTTCGATTGGCATTTCACTGTCATTTGCTTGATTCTGTTTGATTTCAAATCACCCAATCTGTAATTTGGGGTATTTAATGTGGGGGTAATAATTACTCAGTCCCGAATGTTTACATGTGGTTCACCTTGATTTGTAGTTCTGACATTCAGTGCTGTAGGCAGGAGAGGAACATAAAACCTGGTTTCTTGCAGTCCCCTTATAGAATGATGAGACATATGGGTGAGACGGGGTGGTAGTAGCCGAGTGGGTAACACACTCACCTATGAACCAGAAGACCCGGGTTCAAATCCCGCTTAATACCATTGTGTCCCAGAGCAAGACACCTAACCCTGAGTTGCTCCAGGGGGACTGTCCCTGTAACTACTGATTGTAAGTCGCTCTGGATAAGGGCATCTGGTAAATGCTGTAAAAATGATCACAATAAAACTCATCTCTGTGATCAGCTTTGGCATTTTTCACAATCACAGCCCAAATTATTGTGGTGGCGGAGGCAGACCAAACAGGCTGTTCCAGCATGCTTTGCAAGTGCTAGACTAAGAGGGGAAGGAAATGAGTGGATCGTATATAAATAGTTGATTGTTGCATGTTGAGATGTGTGTTACATGTGGCAGGGAATTGTGGGGTGCCAGAGAATGAGACCAGCCACGTTCTCAGCATGCAGTAAACAAAAACTGGGTGTTATAATGTGAGCTCCTTCTACCCAGTGACGAATAAAAAGCTTTTACTCCAGCCAGAATTAGCACTGAACGTTTCTTCCTCCAAATTCATGCTAGTCAAAGTCCCAGCAAAATGGGCACAATCAGAATTCATCTTTAATTTACAATACTTTTAAACTGAGACAGGCGGCTGCGGAGGTGCTGGAAACTGGAATAAACACAGGCAGTACCACATGTCGTAGTTCGCTGTGTAAAGCCAGCAAAGATGCTATAGAGCTGTGCTAGTTTTAAACGTACAAAAATGTTTCTCACGCAGTCGTAACGGAACCATGCACTTCGTTGTACGTTCATGGGGCAATCAGATGTTAACAGCTTCCATTACTTCATATGTTTATTACCATGTCGAACCCTAACTTTTGAAGACCTGGGAAATTCCAAGTTCCAGGTTTTTAACCATAAGAACTGAGAGTAATGGTCTGAACAGTCCAGGGCAGAGATCCTCCACGTGTGGAAGGAAGGCGGGAGCGAAGGGACCCCGCTATCAGAGTCACCGGGTCCCAGTTCCACCTGCTCAGCCGTGATAAACCCTCACGCTCAGGCTCGCTGCGAAGGCAGCATAAATCAGCAGCGGCAGCACGGGTCATTACGGACGCGACACGAAAGCGCGCAGCCACACTCCCAACAGTGGCAGCCCCCCCTCCCTCCCGCGGCAATTCCAGTTTCCCAGCCTCTCCATCATGCGCTCCGCTATTCTCTCCATTTCACGCCCGCTTCCCTTTCTTCCTCTGACTCGAGCACACTTTCCCTCCTCCCTCAGCAATACTCTACAGAGTAACAGCCACAAGAGGGTTAGGATGTAAGAGCTCATTATACGGGCGCACACACACACACACACACACACACACACACACACATAGCTTTTAAGGGCTTTTAGTTGAGACTGCTACACATTAAGCAGTCAGTAGAGTAGAGCAGCCAATCACTTATTCATCCATTCCTCCAGCAGGTTAAAACTGTGGCAGACCCGCACGGGCTTAGCAATGTGATCTTCGGAGAGGCCAACGTGTTTGCTAAATGAGTTAGCACTGCATGTTTCTCAGAATTCTGTAGCGGATTCACCCATTTCAGAATGTACTTAACCTGACGACATGAGGCTGACGCACTTTTATCATTTCATTTAGTTTACTTGCATGGTGAATGAGTGGTCATGTATAGCAAGCAGTCAGGGCCAATAACCTCCAGCATCATGACACACCCTTAGGTTGCAACTAAGGGCGTGTATTGGAAAGGCTCTCATGATACGATTATATCACGATATATTTTGATACTGTACATATTGCAATATTCCACAGTTCAGTGAAAAACTGAGTTGAAATATAAGATGCTGTGATCTGCCTGTCACGTTTTGCAATTTCGCTCTGCCTGAAAAGCCATGCAGTAATTCAAAGAACTCAGCTGTACAGCGCCATCTACAGGAGTGGAGGCTGTCGCGTTCTAAAGAAATCACTTGGCCGCACAACACACAGTGGAATAAACCTGATTACAAAAATATAACGCAGTCTGTGTGAAGGTGCATAAAAAGCACCATTCTGAACACTCCCTCAACTGCACTTTTTATGCCATCGCGCATTACTTGGGATGGGATAAAAATGCTGTTTTAATGATCAGTCCTGTGCGCTCTCAACAAATAAAGTTGAACTGTCAGGACCAAACCAGTAAAGCAGAAAGTCAGACCACACCAGGCAAGGACAGTTCTCCTACGCTGACAGTGACTGCACCCTGCTGCTACAATACTCCTGTTCTGAAGTGGTTACCTGAACAAAGGGACATTAGTCAATGTCATGAAAAATTATCGTCTTAAGAGTTTTAGCACTTAAAACCTTTGGTGACATTCATACTTTTTATGTGATGGAAAGAGGCTGTATTTCATACATGCATTTTCTTCCCTTTGTACTACTGGATATAAAGAAAAAAAATCAAATCGTTAAAAACACACACACTTCAAACACACAAAATCTCAAACATTATATTCCAGTGTGATCATGAAGTACAAGAGGACGCTTGTCAAATACTAAAAAAAAAAAAAAAAAAAAAAAGTCAATGTGGCCCCTGAGCTAAAAAGTTTGTCCACCCCTGGTCTAGAATGACTGGTATATCAAACAACTTTTTTGGCATAGTGTCATCTCCCTTAGGCTGCTCTAGTTAGGGGTCACCACAGCGGATCAACCAGACGCCATTCCTAACTCTGCCAATGTGTGTTTTCATATACTATCCCCTTAAAACTGTACTACCATGTGCAATCATGTGACTTTGCATCAACACAACATGGAGAAAACCTCAAACAACCAGGGACTCCAGCAGCTCTAAATACTGTGTGTGCAACTTAGTCTGGTTGTAGTCCTTCGAAAACGTCATTTCACATTTAATTTTCAAAATATGAGTCTTATTTCAATTGTTTGTTAATTATAAATTAATAATAATAAAAAAAATGGTAAAATGTTCGGTTTAATTGACAACATAAAACCGGGCAAAAACTAACTGTAAAGTAAAGTGAAGTGATTGTCCATGTGATACACAGCAGCACAGCACACGGTGCACACAGTGAAATTTGTCCTCTGCATTTAACCCATCACCCTGAGTGAGCAGTGGGCAGCCATGACAGGCGCCCGGGGAGCAGGGTGTGGGGACGGTGCTTTGTTCAGTGGCACCTCAGTGGCACCTTGGCAGATCGGGATTCGAACCGGCAACCGGGGGGGGCAGTAGCCCTCACTGTCACTATGGCGCTGATGAAGACCTGAACTGTTAAATGACCAGACTCGTTCTGCTGAAGCCACTGCTTCAAGAGCTCACAATGTTCTGGAACAAGAAAAAAAATTGGAACAAACAGAGCAGGAGAAATACCAGGTTTTACCAAAATGTAGTGGGAATAGAATAGAATTACTTTCTCTGACCGATACACACAATCACACAGAAAATAAGAGTGCTGCAGATTTGCTCAAATTGTTTCTTCTGGGAAGGAACTAAATCAATTAGTTTAATCTCTCTCAGAAAAAAATTATCAATTCTCTTTTTCCCCATCTGCAAATTAAAAAAAAAAAAAAAAAAAAAAAAAAAAAAAAAAAACTGATGAAAACATCTGTTGAATAAATCAATGGCTAAGACAATGTTACCAAAAAAAAAAAAAAAAAAAAACTTCTTGGCATCTTCAACAATTTGTCCATCAATCAGATGAAGTCATTCAACAAATTCGTAAGTCTGTGTGTGTCTGTGTGAGCTATTTCCTGAGGATTCCTTGTATATGTGGTCCTTAGACACACTTGAGGAATGTTAGAGCAGGCCGGGCTCTAGGCCCTGCCACCATGCAGCTCTCATTAGTGAAGAACGAGATGGGTGCTGCCAACACAAATCCTGCAACACAACAGCCGCAAAATGATGCCAGGGCTAATATTAGCATGCTGGAATCGTAGGACTGACCCCTGATCAAATATCATTCCATCAGATTATTAGCATCTTAAAATGGTCCCTGAACAGTGAAGCAGAACAACCAAAACATCTCTAGCCACTGCAGGACCATAGACAGGCTAGGGGAACTCATATTAAATGTTAAATCATCTCACAAAGTGACATTTTCATAATAGTGGATCTTTAAGGATCAGATACAATTTTTGGTACATAATCGAAGCTGGGGTCACTAAAAGAAGCAGATTTTAAGGCTAAATGGGATGTTTCATATACCATTTTGAGAAGCAGATGTGTAATGGGAATTTTACAGATGTAAACTCAACAGCACATACTCTTTTATCGGTAGCACATATTGCAACTTTTCCAATCTATGAAACTTGTCACCCTACTGACCCAACAAATTTTCATAAAAAAACCTGTCATTGATTTAAATATGCACATATTCCATAAGTCAGTGAGCCGCATCAGGACCCAAAGACAGCTTGTTATGGTAGCACGATTGGCGTGTCGGGGGTGGGGTACAGCGCAGAGGGACCTTTTACAGTAAAGGCCACTGGGGGGGTGGGGGTACTGAAAAGAAGCTGCTGTAATCACACAGAGACAATGCATGAAATAATTTAATCACTACATTGGGTATGAAGCCCCCTCCCCCAACAATGTCTGATATCAATGACAAAACAAATATTTAATTTTAATGATATTTATTGTATCCAAAATAACATGAGAATCTAATATGGACATGACATTATAATATAAAATGGAACTACTTTTGCAAATTTGGCAACATGGAGGAGATTGGGCTGGTATACACACACTTGTGCAGGGCTGTGTGAGTTTCTTACGCTTCATGTCCTTTGACACATTTGTAGAGAAGAACAGTGTTGGTCAAGCCCCAGCATGTTGCGTCAAATATTGTTGTGTAGCGTAGTGTATGTGCGTGGGTGGCAGCAGCCTACTGACGATTCACGGAAGTGCTTCACACATTTTCCTGTTCTTCCTCTCATCCACTCTCACCACAAGTTCACTTGTCCACGTTTGGACTATGTGAAATTTCCATAAGGGCGGTGATTATTCTACACTTGTGGTTTAAAAGCTATGCTCACCTTACAGTAACACAAAAGGAGTACAGCATGAGTGAATCATTAGAGCATTAAGGCCCCAGATTGCTGCCCTGCATTATAACGCCAAATAAATTCAGTCATAGCTGGTGAATAGACAAGCAAAACTGAGACATACAGTACAGGCCAAAGGTTTGGACACCTTCTATTTCAATGTGTTTTCTTTATTTTCATGACCATTTACGATTCTCACTGAAGGCATCAAAACTATGAATGAACACATGTGGAGTTATGTACTTAACAAAAAGTAGAGACCTGACCTCCACAGTCACTGGAACCCAATCGAGATGGTTTGGGGTGAGCTGGACCGCAGAGTGAAGGCAAAGGGTCCAACAAGTGCTAAACACCTCTGGGAACTCCTTCAAGATGGTTGGAAAACCATTTCAGGTGACGACCTCTTGAAGCTCATCGAAAGAATGCCAAGAGTGTGCAAAGCAGTAATCAGAGCAAAGAAACTAGAATATAAAACATGTTTTCAGTTATTTCACCTTTTTTGTGTTCTTTCATAGTTTTGATGCCTTCAGTGAGAATCTACCAATGTAAATGGTCATGAAAATAAAGAAAACACATTGAATGAGAAGGTTTGTCCAAACTTTTGGCCTATACTGTACGTAGCATAATTAAGACAGGTAAAATGATATCTCCTATTAATTCATAAATGAGAAATTATTCCTGTGCCATCGCTTCCCGCCAGGATCACTGGACATTGCAGAGTAATCATCTCCTGTTCCCAGCAGTCACTTCAGGAAACACAATGGCACCATGGTCACTCCCATCGCCCACACAGGGAAAGAGCTGAGAGAGAGGAGAAAAAGTATCTGGCCTCAGGAGAGGGCGTCTCTAATGCCAGGCTGTGCCAGCCAAGACGGTGAGAACAGCACTTTTTATAATACAGGAGTAAGCATTCAGGGTGCATTTCAATAGACTCTATTATAACGTCTTTTGTAAATACAAAGACCTGCTGTGCCTCTGCTAAACCCTTTTTTTAAAAAAAAAAAAAAAAAAGTTCGGTAGCACTTTGTAGTTTGTTGCAGTGGTTCACACCACGCAAAAAAAACAAAAAAAAATGTTATTTTTCCAAGATTTTTTTATCACACATCAACGACCTCAACTCAGTGTTTAATCGAGAGAATGGGTTCATCCTACTCAGCAAAACATATGTTAAAATAATCCAAATTAGGTTACACTGGGATAAGGAGCACATGGGTTCACAGAATGAAGATGGGAAACCAGCTCGCATTGACTCAGCATTTTCCCTTTTAATACACAAACCTACAATTCTGTGCAAGCAATATATAACACACACACAGACACACTATATACTATAGTGTATAGCGATGGAAGTTTAGGTTAACCTTGGCTGTCAATCATCTTGTTGACGAGCCATTTTAATTTGCCTGAAGACTACCAGTCAAACAGCTTCATCTGAACCGCCAAAAGCAGAACCTACTCCAGCCACCGGTTATTTTAGCAGCGGACACGTGTGTGACTGCCGTCACAGTGGAAGTGGGAAATGTGAGGCCTGGCAGGTTTGGTGACTCAGCACCGCGGCGCTGCTGTGTTTACACGGGCGGATTGACGGCGCGAGGCCACTCAGGAGACAGGAGCCCGGCCAAGTCACCACACCGCAATCCATCACATCCCCCAGCTCATTACCGAATTCCACCGCAGAGAGAGACGCTGAGCACTGGCCCACTGCAGGCGTGCCGGTCATAGTGGACTGGGAGCGGGAAGATTAGGGCCCTATGATTTCCGGGATTTCGGAATCAAACAAATAGAGCGGAATCCACTATAAAACGTGGAATTTGCAGCCCATCACACGTGTTTCTGGTTGAGGTTGGACGTTCACACACCAACACAAATGTAAATACGTGGTCAGTGATGGCGAAGCGGCTGTGAATCCAGACTACTTGCACGATAGGTTCCGCATACGCATCATTTAGGCCTGGCTCGCTGGAACACAGATTTTTGCAGAAAATTACGGAATTCGACTCTTAGTGCTAAGTTTAGAGCGGAACAATACCCAAACTAATTTTTATGAATTGGAAGAACATCTCTTTTGTAACATATGTGACGACATCTTACATAAAATAGAAAAAAAGAAGCCACCCTACAGTCATGCAACAAATCAGCTGATTCAAATGTGAAGCACTTTTATTTTACAAAAGGAAGAATGTATTTTATTATTTGAGTTGCAACTAACTTATTTTTTTGATGAATCGTAGAATCGAGGAAGAAAAAACAAAAACTGAAGCTTATTTCCAACCCTTCATTCAAAAACAACTAAAATCTTTAAAAAGTGCACAAACATGTTTCTCACTAAGCTGTTATAATTATAAAATAAAAATTGATAAAGCATGTGGTTTTTTTTTTTTTTTTTTAATGTATGCTTTAAAGCTGCCATATATATTGACATTTTTTTTTAATAAAGTGCCACCTGAGTTGTCAGAACAATAAATAAATTTATTAAAAAAATAAAGAACAATACAAATCAGAAAATTTAACAGGATTTGTTAGAATGTCAGAACTTGATCTCTACTCTACGTTGCAGACACAAACACACCCACTTACTCTTTCTCGCTCCCTTTGGTCAGACACTTTTCATTGCAATGCGAAGATGTGTGCATGTTTCTTTGAGGCAGAAAACAGCCACTCAGATGGTGTCGATGTGGCAGGGATGCAGAAGTATGAAGTGAAGTGATTGTCGTTGTGAAACACTGCAGCACATGGTGACACAATGAAATCCTCTGCTTTTAACCATCACCCTTGGTCAGCAGTGGGCAGCCCGGGCAGCAGTGTGTGGGGACCGTACATTGCTCAGTGGCACCTTGGCAGTTCAGGATTCGAACCGGTAACCTTCTGATTATGGGTCAGACTCCTTACCAGCTAGGCCAACCACTGCCCAACTTGGCTAGCCTGGCAAACATGGGACACCGTTTATTGTTGTCCTTCCACCACAGTAATGGGTTTTCTTCCTTGGTGAGGGTCTTTGAGGACTTTGTGAGGACTTTGTGAGGACTTTGTTCCTCGCTTAGCTGTGGACATCAGTTACTGTCACAGCTTTAACTGGACCGTAAACATGCAAATAAATTGCGCGAGTGACTCCTGGACAGAGCAGGCGCTGTGGACCACGAGTGATGCCTGGACAGTTTTTTAATAAACCAATTCCTTCGTGCGGCGCAACACAACGAATCGATTATGGAATTCGTTGTCAACACCTTTAGTAATCGATTCGTTGTTGCAGCCATAATTATTCTATATTTAAAATGTAAATGGTTTACAAAAGCAAAGAGAGTAAATGCCCAAGCACCTTGGTGAACAGGGATTAAATGCGATTTGTCACATTGAAGGTTATTTTCCCCCCCACCCACTCCATAATCACTGTTTTTAGGTGAATAAATACGTTTATAACCAAAAACACAGAATTCAGAAGAATTAAAAATGGGGGGGGAAATGGAATTTAGGAAAAAATAAAACTGCTTTCACACGGCCCTAGATGATGTTTCTGGCCAAACGTGCCGGAGGAAAGGGGTGCTTCTCAGGCAGATGTGAGGTTGAGACACAAAAGCCATGAGGTAGATGTATTGTTTCTCACATGATTCTCTCAAGCTGAGAAATAACTACAGTAGAAGTGCTGTGTGGGGCATTTCTAGGAAACGGCAGGGAGCACAAAAACAACGATGACGACATTTCATGCTTCTGGGAGCAGATTGTGTGGCAGATTTGTTTGGATCTGCAATTCACATACGATTACAATAGGCTAGGGCTGGGATGGAAAAAAAAAATCTCTGTGTGTATTTTCTATAAAAGTTAACATTCTCTTGTAAGTAGGGTTGTCAAAAAGTGATTCTCAGATATTAAATCGATACCAATGACCAATTTTACTTAAATTGCAGTTTTGAATCTGCCGGTTCACAGAAATCTCTGGCAGACTATAGCAATTTTCAACAGACATTGCTGCAGGCTACCTGGAGGACCTAATGTTTACATCAGAGATGCTTTAAACATAATTCTGCAGCACCAAGCTTTATAGAAAATGTAAAAAAAAAAAATGAAGAGTGCAGGCTGGAAGAATTTCATTTTGAGTCTTCTTTTTTTTAAATCGGCTCAGCTCGGATCAGGTCAGGTCTGTGCTGTAAAATATCGGTCTGCAAACACAAACCTCCGGTCTATAGTACCTATGCTTTCCGTTTGATTTGCTGCTTGTAAATTTGTTCGTGTATCAAGTACCATCCTTAGTATTGGTATAGAGCTTAGTCACAGTGTAGCAAGTCAGGGAAACAAACCTCAAAATAACTCCATAATAGTTTCCTTCTTCCACACCGCACACAATAAAATGTAAACAGACAATATATAGCAGCACTATCAATATTTGTGTTGTTGAATAGACATTCTTAGCTTATATCTGGGGCAGACAGTTCTTAGCATCTGGATGAACCAGTCTTTCCCCGCTCTAGGTGTTACGTCTGCATCTGTAATCTTCCCTTCTTGTCTAGGCAGTTATGGCCTAGTGGGTTAGGAAGCAGACTCATAACTTAAGGCTTGTGGGATCAAAGCACCAAGGAACCACTGAGGTGGTAGGGTTAAACACATTTTGCTTGCTGTGTATCACAATGACAACAACAACAATCACTTTAACTTTCAACACCGCTACCCTACTATCTGAAATATGAGTCCATTACTTTACTTTGTATTGCTTGTGACAGCTTGGTGACATGAGCAGCTTTGGGGACAAGTTCTTCACATAGTCTAACTGCAGTGCACCTGTTGGCTGCTAAAATTTGCATATTTTTGGACAATAAAAAAAAAAAAAAAAAAAAAAAAAAAAAAAAAATGTGTTAACATCAATTTATTGCCCAGCACAGAGTAAAATAGTGAAAATACGAATACATACAAAACCGAAGCAAATCAAAACTCTTTCCACCTGTGCACAAAAGTGGTTACTGCTTCCAACATTACAAACAGTTGTGCATACATTTTGTAGAGTAATTTTTTTATTACTCATGAAAATTGCTTGTCACATCTCACACAAAGGCTTCACATATAGCTGAGTATATCGTCGATCAGTGTTCAACCCAAGAACACCAATATGACGACCAATAGTCAATAATCCATAATACGGCAGCAAAAAAATAAAAATAAAATAAAAATTTGAATAAATAAAACAGTGTTACCCAGTCCTACTAGATTTCCAGTAACCATTAAATGACTGAATGAAATATTTCAGAATAGCTTGCATCTGCCCTCAGAGTCACTTCATCTCTCAAATAACACAGCCAGGATTCAAAAGAGAAGCAAATTAGCAGGGAAATGTCTTACATTCAAACAGATATTCAGCTGCGAGCAGAAAACAGGTTACCTTTGCACTCCAAGCGTGGTGGCCTTCAGGTTAGTGTTAGACTATGTACACTCTGCAGGACCAATGTGGCCCAAATAATGTTTTTTGTTAAGATCTGTTTTTTTCCATGACAGGGTGAACAGAATTTTTCTATTGTGATTTTCAATTCCATATACCACACTGTATATGGAATTGAAAAAACAAAATAGAAAAATTTCTGTACAATACAAATGTGGGATTTTTTTGTGGCATCAATCTGAACAGGGAAAAATCATGAAATTTTTATGTCACTCTTAATCATTGTGTCACGACTGTGTGCATGCGAAGTCACTACATAGATGAGTTAGCCAGTGGAAAGATAGTGAGGTGCAGGATCTGTGTTCATGAACTCACACTACTGCCTCCATGCTGGAGATTGAGTTCCTGTAGCAATACAGTGATGTGTTTTGCTTTTGCGCACGCGAGTCCTGATATCTTTGTTCGGTACAGTGATCAGTTCACACAGACGTCAGATCAGTGGTCACAATTAAATAAATAATTGAATACATACATACTCAGATCTGAGCGGAATTGATCATAAAGGCCTGCAGTCTGAACGCGGTATTAGAGCAGATACCTGGCAGCTTAACATCAGACCCAAGGAAGTTCCTCTTCCAGGAAATTACACAGACCGCAACCACAGCGGCGCGCAGCCCAGTTCCACATGATCCAAACAGGTCAGTGTGCCATGTTCAAGTTAAAGGGCTCAGGAAACGAGACATTAAACAAACCAAATCAGATTTAGACCAGAAATGGGGTTTGAGATTATTCTATCACATGACATTCGGTTTACTGAGAAACTGAAGTAACGTCTTGCACCTAGAACCCACAAATGTCTGGGCGAGAGTTCAGTTTGCTTTTTTATGAATTATGCAAAGCAGCATACAGACTTCCTGCCAATGCAACCAAAACCACCCCAAGATGAACAGCTAAATGAGATTCTCTCATTACAACAGCACCAGTCAAAGTGTGGATGTATTAGGCAGCACGTGTATGCTCAGGTCTTAAAACTGAGATGTTGGGAGCAGGAATATCTAGGATATGAGTGACTAGACATCATAAAATACCTACTGTAGCACAAATGATGGTAATTAAAGAGGAAGGTGGTCATGATAATACAGAACACACAGTGCAGCAGTTTGTGCAGATACAGATTAGTACCCCTGTCCACTACATTTATGGCATTTACCAGATGCTCCCATCCAGAGTGCCTTCCAATCAGTAGTTACGGGGACAGTCCCCCTGGAGACACTCAGGGTTAAGTGTCTTGCTCAGGGACACAAATGGTAGTAAATGGGGTCTGAACCTGTGACTTTGTGGTCTTCTGGTTCATAGGTGCGTGGGTTACACAATACGCTATTACCACAACCAAAATTTCCAAAGATGTTCTTATTGCAGAGAGGTTGAAATGCCACTTACAAATCCATCTCAGCAACAGATAGAACCAACAAAAACAACAGAGCGCACCAATCACTTTATCTGACAGAACTATGTATGGCCTACCATGGCTTACCAGCTTTGGCACAAATAAAACTTTCACAGGACAGAGAGGCTAATGCAGGGCTATTGGGGTTAAGGCAACATGTCAAGTAGACATGCGTTCAATATGGAATAGGAACCATCAATCAAGATGCATCGAAGAGGACAAACACTAGCTGGACGTCCTTTTTAATATAATAGAGCACAGAGTTGACTTTCTGAGAGTGTGAAATTTAAATAGAACTTGGTAGTACATTGATCATGAACACTCATATCATCTACATCGTTTAGAACACGTTAGCATTGTGATATGGCCATTTTCAAGTTAAATTATTAACAATTATAATATGAGCCTTTTATGCTGATTCAATCAGGGTATATTATTAGTGAAAATAATCATTATACCGACCAATATAATCTATAAACTATTCAGAAGGGGCAATATATATTTTCATATGATGAACATATCATATGAATACAAGACTGGGTGGTAGTAGCCTAGTGGGTAACACACTCGCCTATGAACCAGAAGACCCAGGTTCAAATCCCACTTACTGCCATTGTGTCCCTGAGCAAGACACTTAACCCTAAGTTGCTCCAGGGGGGTGACTGTCCCTGTAAGTACTCATTTTTTTAGTCGCTCTGGATAAGGGCGTCTGATAAATGCTGTAAATGTAAAAAAAAGACTGTATTCTAGAAAGGCGGCATGCTCTGAAATGCATGTCCTGGGCCCTCCTCCCGCCAAGCTACGGTGCATTAACGAGACACGGGCCCCTGAATGAGGACCCTGTCGGTGGCTTCCTCCAATTTATTCCCTCCAGGCACACTCTGGCTTTGTGTCACTGACATCTCCTAATCCCGGTGGTAACCAAGAGCTCCCAGAATAAACCCTGATACTCTAATTTGGTACCATGCCATGAGCAATCTCTATGGGAAGGGCCTGTAACACAAACAGAAACTGCTGGTGAAAGGCCTCATGCTGTGGGGGGGCACAAGGACCACAACTTTTTCTGCCCTCATTAAAAGGAAAGCTTCAAGTCCACCTCTGGCATGCTTGCGACAACCGATTAATTTAATGAGATCAATAAATAAAGTTTATTTGCTGTATTATAGAGGCATTTGAAGAGTTCATCTTAACCCTTCTTGTAGATTTTCTGGGCAATAATCAAAAACTGTTCTGCAATCACCTTTACAGTAACCTTGCTAATGTAAATTATATGATCTGACAAAGAAAAAAAAAAAAAAAAAGCGCTCATAATTAATTAATTAGATTACTTATAGATATAATCTGTAAGCAAGTAAATATGATTTGTTAACAATTAAAATCATATATATGATTTGAAAGATAGATAGAGACCAGGTCAGCGCTGTATTTTTTGCAACAAATTTTTCTGTCCTGGACCTCCGAAATAACGCTTGAAATTGGGCCCACATTGAAGAGCTTATCACCTTATTCCTTTGTCATGGTTCGCTGGGGGAAATCTGTTTCCTCAGTACACTGATGGAAACCATCTCTCATTCTCATTTTCAACACCAACCATACCCACCACTGACCTTGTGTCCCCTGAAATTGTGCCAGTTGGTTTCCTGTGCCACATCAGAATACGATTTCAGGGCAGATCTGAATTCTAATGGTCCAATTGTTCCTCAAAACCATTTCTATGAAGCTGCAAAGGTGTTTTTGAGCCGTCGAGATGGTGGATGACTCACTATGTGATGCTCGGGCCAAGTTTCTTAATCCCCATAACTAGTGGTCAGAACTATGAACTATGACAAATATGTAGTACTTGTCGTGTCTAACTTCTGGGTAGATCAATATAAAGTTGACAAAAGCCATAAAAAAGTAGTTGGAAAATTTGCCATGCACGGGACACAGAAAACTTGTCTAACTCAGTAAAATGAACTTCCACTATAAAATGCAGTGAGCTCTATAAGTATACAAAACTATTGCACCAAATAATTCAGTGGTCAAAACTTCAAGAAAATTATGTTTCTGCAATACAAATACATGATGAAGATGGTGTGATGCACGGGACAACAATGTCACTGGTCTAAAAAGCTACACTTTTAACTGTTAAGTTTAACATATGATAGCCAGTAGTAAAAAGTTAAACTGTGGTGCATTGTATGAATATTTTAATTAAGCCTGATGCACTATTCAATATAACAAACTGAACTTGGAATGTCTGGGTGAGAGGTAACAGCGCTTCAAATCTCTGTAAAACATCAGTTTTTAAATACATTGAAATTAGATCATGTGAAACATCATTTCATTACCGATCTTAAATATTAGAACAAGTGGAAATATTGCAGAATGTTTTGGTTTCATTTTCCAGAGAATTGCCCTTGTGTGGAAAATGAAAATGACCCATTTTCATGAAAAATATAATAATTTTGCAAGTGAATTTCATTAAGTTCTTTAAATCAATTCAAAAATTAGATTCAAATGATCATTATCAACCTAACAATGCACTAGAAAGGTGGAGATAGACCATGCCAGCTACTGCTTTCTGACGCTGGCATCTGCACTGCTGCCTTTTCTTGCTGCTTCCAAAGGTTAGAAGCTCGTTTACTGCAGCACGATAAAGGAATTCTCTCACAGCTCTTGGCACCTCTTAGCAATAAAATATTATTTAAAAAAAAATATATTAATCAGCAAAATAGGCATCAGAAGAAAAGTAAGAGAGGCATATAGGTCAAACCTTCGATGTGAAAAGGCGAACGTGAGCCTAGTACAGACCAAGCCTACACAAAGCTTGGCTCACCCCACCCAACAGAAAAAAAAGAGAACAAAAACAAGAAAAAAAAAAAAATCCTGTTCGCTGGGCGGGAGGAGCCGCACAGTCCCAGAACTCCCACTTTCGTCCAATACGTGGGCACAGCCGGCGTACGGTAAATAGCAGCTCTGGGGAAGATCAAACGCGGAAGGTCGTCATCACCCGACCACCAACACCCCCAGCCCTGTTTTAACAGGCAGGAGCAATTTCCCGAAGGCTCCCAACAGACCTCTGGTAAACGTGCGCCATTAATCTGCAGCGTCAGGCCAGACGTCGTGTGCCACAGCGGGAAGGTGACACCGCCGCCTCTGATCGCTGGATACGCTGAAATCCATGACTGAAGAATGCAGAGAGCGTGGTTAATGAGTCTTCTTTTGCATGTTAACGGATTCCTTTTGGCCTAAAACCTGATAATCTGGGGAACATCACACGCTTAATCTACTTCCTTCTACAAAAGGGATTAAGGAAAGTGATCGGGCTCCCTGCTACGAACGTAAATCTTGGGTTTGTGATAATACCCACGATCCACACAAAAAAGCAAGATGGAATACAGCTGATTTACTACGGTAAAAGATGTGCTGGCAATTCAATTAAGATCCTCAACAGCATGACTACAGTTTATGAGGCAAATATGCAAACAGGGTATTTTAATTAGACTAGAATAAATCGTAAACTGGCACTTTATCATGGCAGGGTTCTGTTTGGAGGACAAAGAAACACGAAGACAGTGAAAAGATCACCCTCTCTCTCTCTCTCTCACACACACACACACACACACAGAGAGAGTTTAGAAATTAGCATGTTGGAGAGTTGGTGGGTTTGCATGCCAACGCAGGGAAAAAAAAAAAAAAAAAAAAAAGGAGGGGAAGTCATATTTCAAATACGATTAATAGCATGTGAAACAACAGAATGCTGATAATGGTGAATTTGCAATGATTAAACCTCTATGTCATGTAATGGAATTTTTCTTGAAACGTAAACGAACTCATTTCATGGCATTGGTGTAAATTAAGGGACTTTTGGGCAACACGAGGACGGTGCAAAGCAGCTTTTTTTATTACTAAATAAAAATGACAGAAATAGTTTGACGTATTCCTCCAACATTTCTGCCCATGCACATCACACCAAAACGCACAGGTGCGGAGTCTGGATGAGCGTTTCTGTCCGGGAAAACACGACATGGATTCTGATCCGGAACTTCCATCACCGCCGTCCTTGCGAAGTAACAAGCTGTCAGAGTATCGAGGCAGAAGAACGGAAGGGGGGAGGAGAGGAGGTGCAGCTGCACCCCAGCGTGAACTGTCACCCCGGGAAGTGCAGAACAGTTCACGGTCCCGTTTTACATTTACATTTACATTTACAGCATTTATCAGACGCTCTTATCCAGAGCGACTTACAATCAGTAGTTACAGGGACAGTCTCCCTGGAGCAACTTAGGGTTAAGTGTCTTGCTCAGGGACACAATGGTAGTAAGTGGGATTCGAACCCGGGTCTTCTGGTTCATAGGCGAGTGTGTTACCCACTAGGCTACTACCAACCGACTTTTAAAAAGGTGTGCGGGACTTGGCGAGTTCGACGGGCGCTTGCAAAGCGGCTAAAGCGCCTGCGTTCACGTTCACGGCAAGAGGGCTCGGAAACAAGAACACCGCAGACGCCATGAACGCTCCCCGCCCTTTCCATGCAAAGTTTATACTCCACTGAGAAAATAATAAAACTTTACAAAAGCAGCCCTCACATTTCAATCATTCCGTTTCGCGACTCGCTCGTTAGCCTAGCACAAGTTAGCTGCGGGCTGGAGTTCTGTCACAACTTTAATCGGAATTTCACAAGAACAGCGAATCTGCGCGGACGTCGGCGGGGCCTCGGCATGTTCTGACGGCGTGAGGAACGTCGCTGACAGCCGCTTCCGCACAGGGAGCTCTCCCGGGCGGCCAGCGGAGCCCCCCTCGCCGCCGCGGCGCATTCAAGCCGATTAAGCGCGGGACGCCCGGAGAGCCGCTCCGGCGAGCCGCGGCCGAGGAGCTTACCTTCGGCGGCGCTGGCGCAGTACAGGAGAAGCAGGAGTTCGGTCCACACCATACCGAGCAGACGCATCATTCGCGGCGGCAACTGCAACACCAACACCGCCAACGGTTTATTGTTTCGGTTTCAAGCCTCTTAAAGGCGCAGCCTCTCACAGCGCCACCACACGCACAGAAACAGGCTGCTGGAGCGGCGGCCGGCCGCCATCTACAGCGTCCCCGGTTTAAAAGCGGCCCTGCGCCGCAGGAAATGGAAGGTGCAGGCGCACGGCGGGTCTCGCACTTTTAAACAGGTAATCCAAACCAGTACACCATTTACTCGGTCCAATCTCAGGCAACAGGCTAGATTAATTTCGCGTCAGTGCATTAATGTTAGATGATACATCACAAGGTAAGTAATGGCTGACATACATGTGTGTTTATAATATATGCACATTTAAAATACACTGAATAAACCCATTCTTATCATGTAGGTTATGATTAGGTTAGGTATTGCTCAATTCTAAATTATTTATAAGATGTCCAATGATTTTTCGTGCGAGTTGTTATAGCAAAGCAATACCCACAATGCAGTGCGATATTGTTGCGCTGGTGCTAGAATGTCGGCCATTCTTGGTGTACCCGTAATGACGCAAGGCCCAATCTAGCACTCTGTTTCTACAGTCTCCAGCGGCCTGACGTCAAGCGAAGGCAGAAAGCGACACGTCCCCCCCACCCCCTCGCAAGAATAACAAGTTGCCCATCTGTAAGTGCATAACAATTACATCCTAAATGTCCTTTTTACCCCTCTGCTTCCACCAATAACCCTTACGTCAGCCGCTTTTTGAGTGATCTGTCATGAATGTTGTTGGGAGAAGCTGTTTCAATTGACTGTAATTGAACTGCTTCGATTTCCGCAGACGGACAAATTTTGGACAAAATCTGTGATATGAGGACAGATATTTAGCTTTTCCCTTTTATGTGTAACTGTATTGCTGTCCAAGAGCCAAAATATATGTATGTAGCGTTTAACATCGGAGCTATGTTCTGCACGTCGAGATTCATGCAGTATTTCGCCTCACTAAACTGTTAAAATGTTACGCTGGGTCTCTGTAATTCCCGTGTGGCGCTCGCCCCCGTGTGGTTGAATTATGTACTGCAGCGCTAACTCGCAGCTACACACTCGACCACGTCACTCGTATAAACACGCACACACATATGTATATATATATATATATATATATATGCAAAACACAAATATCAGCTATTGTTGAAATAAACCCCATAATAAGGTATCATGGTGCAACTGAGCAATATATATATATACACACACACACACACACACACACACTTTCACATACACACACACATCCTCCTGATTTGAACAGCTGCTCTTACATGCCTACTACAATATTGCTGTTGTTTGTATCACATTTTGCTCGTCTCGAACTGTGTTGCTGTTTTTGCACAAGATAATGTAGTGCACAACTGTACAATAATACTTTTAATAACTTTCACAATTAACATCAGCTCTTCATACATCTAAAGGTATAGTACAGTCATCCGCATTGCTGTATACTGTCTTTTATGTACCATATGTATTCCTTTCAGCACTTATGAGGCCTTTGTGCTGTTGCATGGCCTGAAAATTAAAAAATACCACTCGACATGAACTATGCCAATGAATGCATATGATACATTATGTAGTAGATGAACGCATTTGGTCCTACAGCAGGCATCGATTAGTGCAGCTGGCTACTTAGTGTATACCCACAAGACATTCGTTATTTCTTTATAATTACGGTTAAATGAATAACAGTTCTGTACCGATTAGAATATAATTGAAATATGAAAATATTTATATTTTCATATTTTAATTTGATCAAAAGACACGAGCGTTGGACTCCGCCGGCCCGGGTGCCGGTGTGTTTATATTCCTGTTGTTCTGGGCGTCTCTTGCGCGCTGACGTCACACGAGCAGAGCTGTCATGGCGTCGCTGGATCAGAGGTTCGCGCTGCAATCTCGCTGAGGACTCGTTCTCGGTGTCTTGTCGTCGATGTGCGCCGCGAAATGGAGCAGAACGCGAACGTTCACCGGGACGCGGGCGGAAGCGCCCTGTGCACGAGCCTGCCGGGGGACACCGGCGACGTGAAGGCCGCCGGCGGCGCGGATGCGCGCAAAAACAAGGAGCCTCCCGCGCTCGCCACTTTGCTCCGCAGTAGTTCCCCAACTGGCGGCGACGCAGCCCGCGGCGGAGCGACGGAGCCGGCCGCGTCGCCGCTGAGTAACGGGACGGAGGACAGTCCGGGGAAGGATGACGGCGGCGGCGCAAAGTTGGTAAACAAGCCGCCGGAGAGCGAGCCCGACCCCGCCGCGTGTCCCCGCCTGGACGCGTCGCACCCGGAGCCGGAGGAGGAGCGGGAGAACGGCAGCGAGTCGCGGAGCTTTGATTCGCTGGAGTCCTTCTCCAACCTCAACTCCTGCCCGAGCTCGGACCCCAACAGCGAGGGCCTGGAGGACAAGGGTCTCGCCCTGGCCCTGCAGGACGGCACCAAGGTCCAGTGTCCCAAGGACCGGGCGGCCGGCCAGTCCATCTACCACATCAAGTGGATCAAGTGGAAGGAGGAGAACACTCCCATCATCACGCAGAACGAGAACGGCCCGTGTCCCCTCCTGGCCATCATGAACGTCCTCCTGTTGGCGTGGAAGGTAACCCGGCCACGCCCCTCGTCCTGCAGTAACGGAACATCCACAGTCGCTCCAATCTGCTTATAGTAAACAGAACAGGGTGGCCGCGTCCAGCGGCGGGTTCCTCGGCCTTTCTGCCACCAGTGGAAAGTTGCGCCTCGGGCGTCATTTGCATGCAGCACTTGAACACGCGCGCGTTTGACTTTGGGTGTTTAAAAAGTAAAGGGTCCTGAGTGGGCTCGGTTTGCACCGTAAAGGTGACAGATGACTGCAGAGGTGACCGCGCGTGTCGCCGCCATCTGCGAGGCATATGGCCCGCGTGTGCGAGGATGGTAGATTCATGTTGGAATGGGAAGCCAGTTGGTGTTTGCGCCACAATTTGATGTCCTGTTTTTTTTTTTTTCTATTCTGTCTGAATTCCAGGTGAAAATGCCGCCAATGATGGAGATTATAACCGCGGAGCAACTTATGGAGTATCTGGGTGAGTAAGTCGGAACCTAGTCTACAGATGCCATGGATACCATGACTGAGAACCATATACAGGAAATATATAATAATAATAGCAGCAAATCCTTTATTAATCCCACAAGTGGGAAAGTGGACTGTAGAAGATAAGAGCAGCAACAATAAACATGGGTCCACAGGGCATCCTAGGTTAGGTACCCAGATGAACATTTACATTTACATTTAGAGCATTTATCAGACGCCCTTATCCAGAGCGACTTACAATCAGTAGTTACAGGGACAGTCACCTCTGGAGCAACTTAGGGTTAAGTGTCTTGCTCAGGGACACAATGGTAGTAAGTGGGATTCGAACCCGGGTCTTCTGGTTCATAGGCGAGTGTGTTACCCACTAGGCTACTTACCACCCACCAGGGTACGTCTAGCCCTCCAGCCTCAATGTCCAGACCCTGGATGTTCAGTGGTGGCCGAGGAAGATGTTCCTTCCTTCCTCCGACATGTAGATATTTTGAAGCAGTGGAGTAAACAGCAGTGGGAAAGTAGTTGTGTAGCAGTTTCTGTACTTGAGCTCTGGATAAAGGAGGAATCCCATCTCTCCTCCTCCTCCACATGCTCCACCCTGTACTCTAGTAAACATTTTACACCAAAATCCATAAATGTGGGACAAGGCGAGTATAAATAAATAAATAAATAGAGTTCATGCCTGAACTCCTCGCTGGCGTGCTGGGGTACCGCTGTGGTGTAAACACGGGAACAGTGTGCCCGGACCGCCTGACATCTGTAAGGTTGGGGAATTCCTGTGGAAACCGGATCTCGTTCTCGCCCGCAAGATGGCACGTCGCCCCTACCCCCTGCCCCACCTGTCAGGGACCTGTGTACAATAACAGTCGGAGGAGCGCTGGTGAAATGACGTGTTCGGGGCTCCTGAGGACTTGCCGCTTTTGATGCGCGTGACCGCTCCAGGGAACCGTGTCACCACCACTGCACCTGTTGAGCTTAGTGGCGGTCGGAGGGCTTTCGAGAAGCCTCTTGATCACTTTATGAGGGTGCATTACTTTATTATTGTATGTAATTTGGAGAGCATCCTGGGACCCTCGAGCTGATTTGTATTCACGGGGCAGCGTACTTCACTTCGTTTCATGAATAAATCATGCTGTAACTGAGCTGCAAAAAGTCCCATAATAACCCTCCTATTATTAACAGGGACCACGTTTTATTTGGGCGATTGGTGTTATGCAGTAAAACAAATCCGTACCTAAAATCTAATTAAACCAGAGTCTTTAAGAGGCAGTGTGGGGGGGGTGTTTTGACTATTTGATCAATCCGAATTGTTTAATTGGTCAATCCGAAATGTTTGGTTTGGTAGCGGAGAGTGCACCAAAGATGACACCTTGAGTACATTTATTATGAGCACATAAACTGGCGGTAAAGAGCGGAGGAGGGAGGGGATGGGTTCTTCTCAACCAAATTGGGACGGAATACGAAATATTGCTTGGAATATTGCTTTAAGATCGTAAAGTGGTCAAATAATATCACACTTTTGGTCTATTTTGGGATTGGGGATATGGCAAAACTATTTTCATACTTTGTGCATGTGACTTAAGCGGTATTTGACTGGCGACTGAAATGCTTAATCAGTTTATCCTCCCCCAGATACAGATAAGTAGCAAGCAGTTTTTTTTTTTTTTTTTAAACCTATTTTCTTATGGAAATCCTGAAGATGTTCTTGGCCAATGTGCCATGTCTATTATACCCATTTTTGTGGAAAAAAGGGTTATTTGTAACCCTGATCATCTATGAAATCACATCTCTACATGAGCTGCAGTCCCTTTACGGCTAAAGTTATGCCACCAACAAATGGTTCCTTTCAAGTTTTCCATCATATGAACACATCACCATCCCTCGCTCCACCATCACAGCTTCTTTTCATGCAGACGTCCCGTGACTGCAGCCTCTCCGGTCTCCAGTCACAGGCCCTTCGATGGAGCAGTGGGTTCGCGTTTTGACGGGTAGTAGTGAAACACGTGACCATTAATTTCACACACTGCCGTGTCCCCGGTTTTTCTCCATGCAGCTGAAGGATTTTTGTTGGAGGGTTTGACTTGGCCGCCTGTGTGATAGGCAGTAATGATGTGGTCTGTGTGACAGTTACACACCCTTTATCTGCGGCCTGCATCTGCTGTTTCTTGCAGGCAAATGGCTTAAAGGGACGTTATTAATGCTTTCAGAAGACATTTGTCTGGAGTAATGTCCTGAAGCGCAGCCCTCATAACGCAGTTATAGTTTCATTTCCAGGCCTGTGTGACGGGCCATGAAATGTACCCGGGTTCTGTCATGGGCTCGGCCCGGGGTCCATACGTGGTGGTAAGGGAGTGCTGACCGCAGAGCTGAACTCGGGCCAGAGGTGGTGTGGGTGGAAATTGGGCGTCTGTGTGGCAGCAGGATGAGTGAATCTCCCCAATAATTAAATCTGCTGTTCCACGTCAACGTACTGAATATGCTTCTTCGTACTGAAATAAACCTCTGTACACGGGCAATTTACAGCGCCCGGTTGTAGAGCTCCTCACTGCCGTTAAATTACACTGGACCCTTCTGTTAGAGCTCACTGATATATGGATCTTTTGGATCTTATAGGTCATTGGTTATCATGGCGTCAGCCCATCATAGCTTCTCATCTTCCCAGGTAGAGGGAAAGCAGAATATGTATTTATGTTTAAATGATATACTCTCAGCCAGCCACCCCCACCCCAGATCAAACACCGAGACTAAACCGAGAACCGAGAAGGACCCATCCTCCTTTACATAAGAAGCTTCTGACATTACCCACCTTGCCCCTGGGCGCCAGTGAAGGGAGGAGATTGGGGGGTTGATGACTTTGTAACACCATTCTTTACCTCATCCAAAGGCTCAGAAACACGTTCTTGTTAATCTGCTTCGTACATTTAATGGAAAGGACGTAAGGAAAAAAGATTTTGTTCCATTTTGTCTTTTCACATGATTTTCTGAATGTGGATGGTGAGTAGAATGGCAGAATGTGTGCTGAGACAAGTGGTTTCTGGGAATGATGATGTCACCTCTGGGGCTGTGTGTGTGTGTGTGTTTCAGCAAGCCGAGCGTGTGTTTAAATTCGTCCCCTCTCCCTGTATCTCTCCCTACAGGTGATTACATCCTCGACGCCAAACCGAAAGAGATCTCCGAGGCTCAGAGGCTGAATTACGAGCAGGTAAGTGGGTCGTATCGCGCGCTTTTCTCCCCTCCGAGCACCACCGGGTTAAGTGACTGGATCCGAGAGCACAGCTACTTAAGAGCAATAATGGACATTTGTGGGTTAGCGGGTTGATATTTGACTGCTAAACTGCTAGCAGCCTCGTCGGACTCACCGTAGCACCGCTCTCTCCAGGATGTAACAGTTCAGCTTCAACCCCGTACACGTTCTCACCGCCACCCCACCATGCAGCTCCACCAGCCCGGGTCGCTTGGCCCGTTTCACATGATTCCGTTGCGCTGTTACGTCACGGTTTTACGTAACACGCGCTGCGTGGATTACAGTTGTAAATGGTGGGGGCTTGAAAGCCACGGCACGCTCCCAGGCATCCTGCCCGTCCTATAGCGGTTACGTAACGGCGCGCCAGCGTGCGGCGTGGGTATGCGGGAGTGCCTGCCCTATACTTCCTGTCGCCAGGCGATGCACCTTCTCTCGGCCTTCTCCATTTCTGTCCCTTTCATTCCCGTCCCTGTTATCTAAAATGGAATGTGGGTGTGGCTCACCTCCTTTTAGACGAGTGTGTGGCGGGGCGCCAGCACATCTGTCTGTTCTGCCGGCGTGACCGCGTGCGCGAGCAGATGCGTTGGCTCTTTTTGCGATTGCTGCATGTCCATGTGGCTATTTTTGATCCATCACCACCATTTCGGTGTTAAGCGCTTGGCAAGAAATGTGCCATCCAAGGCCGCTGGCTGCCGTCCCTGCTTGCGTGAGTACAGTATGTATGCGGATATTCTACCAGCGCACGAAGTTTTTAGTTATGTGCGTTTTTATTATTATTCCCCCCCCCCCCTTTTTTTTTTTTTAATGCCTGTCATGGCACAGATATCACTTGGCGCTCATTAGCGGGGGGCGCGGGGACCCGGGCTCCTCAGCGCTCTGCGGAAGTGACAGGCCTTCTGACTAGCCTGCTCGTATCTGCGCGTGATGCCAGGCAGTCACATTAAAGGACGTCCGCTGTCATCCAGCCCGTTACCGCATTGGCAGGGTTCCGTTTCGGAGGCCGATAAAGACCCCATCAAGCTAAAACGGTGCCGACGTTCTCTGAAACCAAGCGCCCTTGTCTATTTTTAAATGCTGCTTTTGGATAAATAAAAAAAAAAAAAAAAAGAAAAAGTGAGAGTAAAATAACCGTGGATGTGACGCTTGCCACTTTCATGTGGGTATTGTGGAGGAGGAGGAGGAGGAGGAGGAGGATGTTTGAGAGCCTGCAATGTCCTCCCTCTCTTCCCCTGCTGACTGAAGCATGATGATCAGAGGAACTCATATTTCTCCATATATCTCACAGTCGGGTAGAAAAGTAGTGATGTCTGAACACGTTGCCATAACTGTATTCTGAAATAAATTATGTGTTAGGATTTATTGAATCCTAATTATTAAATATTAAATTGTGTATTTGTTGTTTTTTTTCCATTAATTGATTAATCAATTAATGGAAGTGAAGAGTGTCATTGTGAAACACGGCACATCACACTGTGACACAACGTGCTTGTATCCCATCACCCTTGTGTGGGTACGGTACTTTCTCAGTGGCACCTTGGCGGATCGGGATTTGAACCGGCAACCTTCTGATTACAGGACTGCTTCCTTACCCATCCTTATTCCAGATTTTTATTTCAACTCAATAGTCAACTTACAACAAATAAATTCACACCGTAACAAACTTATGGGGAAAAATGTATTTGTCTGCAATGCATATGCAAGCTGTTACAAATGCGAATGATTGTTACAGTGTAAAATGAGGAGAACTGTGGCTACTTTATTCTAAAACAATGTTTTATATTCTAGTTTCTTTGCTCTGATTACTGCTTTGCACACTCTTGGCATTCTCTCGATGAGCTTCAAGAGGTCGTCACCTGAAATGCTTTTCCAACAGTCTTGAAGGAGTTCCCAGAGGTGTTTAGCACTTGTTGGACCCTTTGCCTTCACTCTGCGGTCCAGCTCACCCCAAATGTAAATGTAAATATATAATAGCGTGAAACAGATGTCAGGCAAAAATTCTGGCCCTTTAAAAGGCAACATTGAATACAGAAGCT
Source organism: Denticeps clupeoides (assembly GCF_900700375.1). NCBI lineage: Eukaryota > Metazoa > Chordata > Actinopteri > Clupeiformes > Denticipitidae > Denticeps > Denticeps clupeoides. The sequence goes on along the minus strand of NC_041722.1, from coordinate 3,688,771 downwards.
TAATCTGTTTTTTTTTTTTCCTGCACTATCCATCTAAGAACCGTTCTTGTAGAACGTTTCATGGTCCCTCTAGGCTCATGTCTGAGGCTTTTATTTGTGATTTTTATAACTGAAACCGGCAGCATACAGAGTCCTGTTTGGTGACGCTGTTTTGTCCGTTTCGTTTGGACTGTACTCTTTATCCCCTGAGCTGGATGGAACAGATAATCACTTTAAGGGAACTGAAAGAACGAAATGAAATTTCTGCGCTTGACTGGTGTGTTCGGCAACCTACTATATTGATCTCTTTGTAAATTTACAGCGGCAGAGTTCCAGGTGAAGACGGGCAGCTACTGTGGCGCCTGGTGACTGAAGCTGCTGTGAGGGCAGGAGGGAGGGCTGTGGGAATAAAACGCATCCTTGGCACAGGGCCTGGTTTGGTCATGTGACCGGCGCACGAGCCCGTTTGTACTCCTATTGCATGGAAGAGGGAGAGTGGTGAGAGCCGGAAAGCAATTCTTCACGAGAACCCTCTTAAAGAATATCAGTGACCCAACTGTCACTTCCCAGTCTGACTAAATGTTTGTGACGAGCACTGGGATGAAGGCGAGCTGTGTAGCAGTGCTGCTTGTGTACCTTACACACACACACACACACACACACACACACACAGGCCCAAACTGAGCTCATTGGCGCGTTGAGGGGAGCTGGCAGCAGTAGAGGGCCACACACAGACAGGCGTGGGTGTTTGGCTGCTCCGCTCTATCGCCTACCCTTCTCGGGGCATCATCGGGGACCGCTGGGGTTTATTGGAGGGCAGCCTCTCACTTCCCACCCAGCACTGTAACCCTGCTTCCTCTACTGGAAAAGCCATGAGCAGTGGGGTGGGAAGATAAAACAGACCAAAAAAATGGGACCTCTCACCCTGTCCTGTACGTGGTCATTTCTTGATCTTTTTGCCGGCGTGCCGGATAGTCTTTTTTTTTGGGGGGGGTGCTGCTTCAGCATGTTTTCATCGACGTCTGTGAATGAATGTGAATGACGCCTGTTCTGTGAATGAAGAGGATGGGGAGCACACCGCCATGTGTCGGCCATGCTCTCTGGTTGGCGCCCGGTTAGTGCTTTTAGTTAGTGAAGCTCTCTGGTTCCCTCTTCATTCACCGAACCTGTTGATGATGTACCATGACCATGAGAGAACCTGTAGAGCCTCATTGAAGTTCCTTATGGGCTGCTCTATAAAACTCTCAGTGTAACTTTACATCTTGAAGGAGGTCACTGTGATGCCGGTGGCCCGGATTTGCTACCTGCTCTCTCCACACGCATCTAACCTCTCCGCTTAATTATAGTCTCTCTGCATGGGGTGGCGTTAAGAATGCCAGACACGAAGATTTGCTGCCTTCTTAAAGAGGCTGTTGGGCATTATCAGCCCCGCCCTCTCCCGAGCCAAAGTCCAGTGATCCCGCACTGGCAAGCGGAATGGCCGCCCACTCAGCGCCAGATGCAACTGGAGAGAGTGAAAAGCTGGTGGAGGACCAGGAGGGCGCTTAAATAGGAGGCAATGCACAGAAAAAAAACGCAGCTATTGTTGGTGGACTGAGAGTGTCCCCAGGGGGACTATCCCTGTAACTACTGATTGTAAGGCGCTTTGGATAAGGGCGTCTGATAATTGCCATAAATGGTAATACAGGGCTGTTGCAACCAGGTACACAAAGTTGATAATGTACAATCTGCAGTGAACCACATGTTAAGCACACTAATTGAAATTCACCCGCCTACGGCATATGTGTCTTCCCTAGGAGACCATCTTCAAACTACTGAAAGCACTGCAAAAATATTTACTCCACCGGTTACCACTTTTCACGGTCATATAAATGAATTCCATCACCTTGAAACAGTATTGATTGTTTGGAATACCCTCCGTCATCTTCAGGCCTTGTGGAGAGACGCTTTTTGGGCTGTACAAACCTTTCTGCCTACAGGTCTGTGGGGTCACTCTGCTGTAATGAGGTATTATGTGGTTGAAAGCCCCTCTTGACAGGCTTGTCTGTGGACAAGCTAATCACCCCCATAACTCTCCATATTCATCCTAATACACAATCCTGCACAGATGGACCTGAGTCATGGCGCTGGCGCTGCATTAAATGATAAATGGGAGAATCAGCGTTTAATCCAGATGAACTTGTTCTCTCTACACACTCTTTTGTGTCCTCGTTTCTGACATACACTCTCTCACACACACACACACACACACTTTTCTGTGTTTGGAGGCAGCTGCAGCTCAGAGGTGCCTGACAGACCAGCCCTGTTTTGCTGGTCAGCGTGAATAAGTGTGTGTGTGTGTGTGTGTGTGTGTGTGTGTGTGTGTGTGTGTGTGTGTGTGTGTGTGTGTGTGTGTGCGCGCCTGCTGGTTTATTGTAGTTTCTAGATTTTGTAGTTGAATTAGAATTTTGCTCTATCCCACCCATCAGACCTCCTCTCTGTCCCGCAGAACATGAGCGACGCCATGGCTGTGCTGCACAAGCTGCAGACAGGGCTGGACGTAAACGTGAAATTCACAGGCGTGCGCGTGTTTGAGTACACGCCCGAGTGCATCGTCTTCGACCTGCTGGACATCCCGCTCTACCACGGCTGGCTGGTCGACCCCCAGGTGAGCGAGACCCAGACCATGCGTCAATCTTTAAGGATCAAGAGTTGGTCTGATACTTTGGAGCCACATAATGTAACAGCAAAAAATTAACTAAAGGCAGAATCCTAATACGCAGCATTATGATATGATTTCCAATCCCATACAGATTTCTGTTCGTTTAAACAGAGCTTCATGCATACATGCAGCTAAATCCTATTAGTCCTGGGTTCTGTGTACTCGAGCTCTTGTCTAGTGGTACTGGCCAGCAGGCCCTGAAATTATTGTTAATATTTATAGCTGCTGTGTACTTAAATGCAGCACAGTAGAACCGTTAACAGCATCACTTACTTTGTGTTTGCAGTATTTATTGCATTTATTATAATTAATAATAAGTAATATCCATGGAATACAATTGCCTCCAGTGTAAACTAGTTAAACAGGCCTAGACTACTAGTTATTAATGCTGGTCGTAATGGTGGTACTCACTGTTAAAAGTTACTCATTGAGAACCACATTTACAGGTCATGTGAACATCCAGATTACTTTCTGAATACTTACAAATTTGATATCCAATATGTCTGTAAACTAGTTAAACAGGCCTAGACTACTAGTTATTAATGCTGGTCGTTTGTAGACTGGCAGCTTATATGAAATTTGTTTAAGTAGTAAGAAATGACGTAATGATGTAGCTTAACCCTCATTGGCTGAAGAAGTCTGAATTTGGCCAGTGTGAATGGTACTGTACGTCTGTATACCTTAAACTCAAAGCAGTTCAGTTTACATTCAGCCTATGGCAACTTGTAAGGGTCAAATGTCAACTTGTACTACTTAACATTAACAAAGAAGGGAACTGATAATATTGGCATTTAAGATAATATCACATAATCATCTATGGGGTCATTATGACCTTTAGATTGCATCCAGTATCTGAAAATTAGTTGTTGATGATAATATGACTAATAGTTTGCAGAATGAATTGTGTAACTGTCCCTCTCCTCTGTATTTTTCCGGTTGTAGATGGCTGACATTGTAAAAGCTGTTGGTACCTGCAGCTACAACCAGCTGGTGGAGAAGATCATCTCCTGTAAACAGTCGGAGAACAGCGAGTTGGCCGGGGAGGGTGCGTGGCGTATTTCTCTCCCTCCCTATCAAACCCACTGTGTCAGGCGTGCTGGATAATGCATGGGCATCGTCCTTCCCTCCCCCGCCTCCGGCCCTGTGTCGGATAAACACAGAGTCTTCATGTTCCGAGTTCATGCTCTCATGATGCTCACGTTGCCTTCCTTCCCTCCCCCCTTCCCACTCTCTCTGGTTCAGATATGTTGTCATGGGCAATTTTCCTCGCCTGAATATTTCATGCCCGTGTTCATCACATGAATTAACGAATAACTCTCATCGTGAGACAAACCTCATCCATCTCACTGTGCTTTATGCCCTCCGTCCATCTCTGTCTTCATTTCTCTCGCTCTTTCTTTTCGTTACCGTTTCACCATCTCTGCCTGTGCCTCTGTAGTCAGTGTGTGTAACGTCTGTGTGTGTGTGTGTGTGTGTGTGTGTGTAAGATCACAGAAGCTTATTAGATGTACGGGAACAACAATTCAACATCTGATTAAAGTGGAAATGCGGTAGTGAGATCTTGTCATTTTGCAAAAAAGCATATTTCTACATGAAGATATGCTAATGGAATGCAGGAATGGAAAAAAGCATCCAGTATGACTCCAGAAATGCCTTACTGATTTTACAGCATTTACTGAGGCGGGGTGTTAACCTGACCCTTGACTCAACTTTACTGATGGTTACAGTAGACCAGGTCAGGTCTGGAAATATATAAAACATATATATGCTGCACATTCACTTCATGCTTTTATCAGCTGTTAGCTGGGTTTCTGAATGAATCACCTATCCGACTGTGAATGCGGGCAGGCATCTTTTGGGACGTTCTCGTAGCCTTGCCTGGCTTTGTGAGGATCCACAGCTCATTACTTCGAAAATCTCTTGTGATTTAAACGCAGATCTGTTCCATAAAAAATGTAGACGCTGACTGCCGTTTATTGCGGAGTGGGACAAAAAGAAATCAATACAGCAGTATATCCTGATGCTTCCTCTGGTGATGGATTTACTTTTATGGCAGATGGCCTGATTGGTAACAACTTACATTTAGTGAGGTATCATCAATACACTGGTATCCATTTATCTTAAGCATTTAATCCAGTGTGTGAAAAACTTACTGATGGTAATTTTCATAATGATTTTTTTTGCTTTTTACATTTCTTCAGTTCTGCAAATCTCCATTGTATCATAGAAAACTCTTAAAAAGTCAACTTGCCATATACAAAAACAGAGAGACGAGATTTCGAAGCTTCAGCCGTACTTCCATTCATACTCTCATCTGAGGCAGTGTTGGCTGGTTAAGGAAGTGGACTCGTAACCAAAGGGTTGCAGGTTCAAATTCGGAACCGCCAAGGCACCGTCCCCACACACTGCTCCCTGGGCACCTTCCATGGCTGCCACTGCTCAATAAGGTGATTGGTTAAATGCAGAGGCCACGTTTTTGTTCTCACCGTGTGCTGTGCTGCAGTTTCACTTTGACAAATGATGTTTTTTTTCCCCTGCTGGTTTTAATAACAGATATTTGAAACGACTGCAGTATTGATTCATGTTGTACTAATGCTGTACGCTTGTGTGTGTGTTTGTCCAGGCTTTGTGGCAGAACAATTTCTGAACAGCACTGCAACCCAGCTGACGTACCATGGCCTGTGTGAGCTGACCTCCACCGTCCAGGAGGGGGAGCTGTGTGTTTTCTTCAGGAACAACCACTTCAGCACCATGACCAAATTTAAGGTGAGTTGGCGCAGTCTCCTGCACGCTGCCAGTGTGTGTGTGTGAGTGTGTGAGAGAGAGAGAACGTTTACTCTACATCCGTGTGTATCCATGAAAAGGTCTGAAACGTATCTGAATACACCCCTGAGCACAGGTGGATGTGGTCAGAATTGGGCGAATTGATTGATTGAGGTTAATACCGTAATGATCATTCCAAATTCCTGGTAGAAATGCCTTCTGTTCTGTGTTTTGTGTGATGGGTGGCCCTCTAGAGGTGAAGCGTAGACACACGGGCCGGTGTGTTACGTACTGCAGGTTATTACCGTACTGTTACTGCCTTTCTCTGGGTGAGAAAGGTGCCACTGAGCAAAGCACCGTCCCCGCACACTGCTCCCCGGGCGCTGCCCACTGCTCACTTTCAGAACCAAAATGGGGGCAGTGCACCCTGTGATTCTGTAGTCTGTTTATTAGAATTTAGAATCGTGGTATTAAAATGAGCCGTTAACGTGCCGAAAACTCTGTATTGATTTATGAAAAGTTTTTGTTCCGACCCTTTTTACCTGCTGCTCAGCTGCTGTTGAATAATGGAGGTTATTTACTCTGCAGCCTGGTAGCCCAGAGCACTGTTGGAAGAGGAGAATATGTACACGAAACGAACTTTTGCACTGCACTCTCTTTCATATCATCTCAGTGTACACAGTAGTGCACAGAGATCATATTCACACGCGCACACACAGACCAACAGCCTGTTAGTGCAGCTGCTCCCTGCACTTCCTGTTATCTTCAGAGAGAAGGTGTGTCTAAGTGTGTTTGTGGGGAACCAAAAACAGTGTTGTTGAAAAGTGTGCAAACACACACACACAGTTTTAATGTTGTAAACGCTATTTGTTCATAGGTTGACATGATTGTGTGTGTGTGCACGTTTTCATGACTGAGTGGTTGCATGCTGCTCTGAGTGTGTGTCTTGATGAATGACCAGGTTTTTTTCACGCGTGTGTGTGCTCCCTGATCAGGGCCAGCTGTATTTGCTGGTGACGGATCAGGGTTTCCTGACTGAGGAGAAGGTCGTGTGGGAGAGTCTGCACAACGTCGACGGCGATGGGAATTTCTGCGACTCCGAGTTCCGCCTCCGACCGCCCTCCGACCCAGAGACCGTTTACCACGGCCAGCAGGATCAGATTGATCAGGTGAGCCTCTTCTTACACAGACCAATCAAATCCTACCACTTGAATGGTGACCATTTTAATGTGACATGTAACCTGTAAAAAATAAAAATAAAAAAATGTAAGTACAGTAAGCTGGTTGCATACGTGTTGTTATGACCACCTGGCTCAGGGTGGAGGCTACATGAATGCAGATACCACACTGAAGTACGCTTGACCACGGGATTTATTAAACACATACATTACTACAAATAAAAAAGGATAACAAGAAGCACAAATCTCAAAAAGGAGGGGGGACTGGCGGTTTTCTGCCTGAGGACGGAAGCCTAGTGGGTAAAACCTCGCCTGTGAACCAGAAGACCACTGTCTCAGGTTCAATCTCCACTTATCACCATCATGTCCCTGAGCAAGACTCTTAACCCTGAGTGTCTCCAGGGGGACTGTCCCTGTAACTACTGATTGGAAGGCGCTCTGAAGAAGAACGGCGTCTGGTAAATGCTGTAGATGTAAGCTGTAGAAGAGACGAGAGAATTTTACCTTCCAGCTGATCTTATGTGGTCCCCTTTAGTTTAAATCCAATTGTAAACACCTGAGAACCCCTGTTTTGAGGAATCCCGCCCTCTACTGGCCACCTGGGGAACCTACAGGTCACTGCAGAGAAACTTTGGATTTAATTACAACATTAAGTCATAAAACGTTAAGCCATCAGTGAGGAAGCAGTAAAGTTGAATGAATTACACATTTCACCACAACAATGAGCCCCATCATACATCCAAATCAACAAAAGAACTGGTTCCAGTGCTAAAACCAAAAGTAACAGCAAGAATCCAGAATCCCAGTTGTTCATATCGACCCTTTTAGCTGATAGTCTGTCAAATGGCGCAATGAGCTAACTAGTCCACTGTACATGTTCTGTAGAGGAGGGAATTAGCGTTTAGCCTTTTTATTTAATATATCAATGCTAACACAATAATTAACATATATTTAAAGTACAAATCTCACTTTAATACGTTATTATTATTATTAGGAAATACCAGACTAGGTATTTGTCTGAATGCATTGTTTCTTTAAAAAGAGGTATTACAATCAAACAGTTACTCAGTACTTGTAGTTTTATTGTTACGTACTTTTGTACTGTATTTTTTGGGTTATTATTATTTTAATTTTTACTTGTACATGAGTATTATTGTTTTGGAGTAACGCTACGCATACTTGAGTAAAACTTTTGCCTACTCTACACACCTCTGTCTGAAACGCAGTGACATCAGTGACAGGCATTTTGTTTCATGCTGCTGTGCCGAGCCGCATCTGGTTGGGTGTCTGAACCCAGGCCTGTGGTGAGGTGCGGGGCGTATGGTGGCGCAGCAGTGATGGGCTCTTTAATAATGCATGTTAAAAGCTCCCCACAGCCCCCTGTGTTTTCCTGTGGGCCTGCATGACTGAACAGCTCATCAGTGTTTGTGTGTGTGTGTGTGTGTGTGTGTGTGTGTGTGTGTGTGTGTGTGTGTGTGTGTGCGCGCGTGCGTCCTTGCTCGCGCCTCAGGCCTCTGTGTTTAGATTGGTCCTTTAATAATGAATGGTGGGTTGAGCTGTCGGACAGCTACTGTTCAGGATGAAATACACACACATTCATACGCATATTTGTTTCCTTGTATGGTTGTAACCATGTCCGTGTAACCCTAAATCTAACCTTAGCTCTAAACGCATCTGAAATCTTCTGTTTTATATTTATCTCTGCTTTCTATATTGTGTTTTTTTAATCTGTCAAAATGTCATCACCGGGGACATTATAGGCACTTAATATACATGCCCGTCTAATGGGTTCTAAATAAAAAATACTCTTCCTCACCTCCCTCACCACAGGACTACCTGATGGCCCTGTCCCTTCAGCAGGAGCAGCAGAGTCAGGACCTGAACTGGGATCAGCTTCCTGAAGACATCAGTGATCTGGAACTGGCCAAGAAGCTCCAGGAGGAGGAGGACCGGCGCGCCTCCCAGTACTACCAGGAGCAGGAACAGGCCGCCGCGGCCGCCGCACAGGCCCAGGTCAGAGGGGTCCGGGTCCCTGCTGCTGTTTGAGTGGGCAAGAATGGGCATTTTTACTGAAAAAACATTTACATTTACAGCATTTACCAGACACCCTTATCCAGAGCATTTTTCAGTCAGTACTTATGGGGACAGTCCCCCCCCGAGACACTCAGGGTTAAGTGTCTTGCTCAGGGACACAATGGTAGTAAGTGGGGTTTGAACCTGGGTCTTCTGGTTCATAGGCAAGTGTGTTACCCACTAGGCCAAGGATATTAATTAATGTGGTTTGTTTGACTTGAGTACACATCACATCATGATTTCTACCTTGATTTCTAGTTCATGGTCATGAACTCCAACTCTGCTCTCAAGTTAATCAAAAGTATTTTCTATCCTCAGTTTCAAAAGAAATTACTTAAATCACTTCCCCTCACCCCAATAACGCCACATTTTGGGGCAGCGGCCCCGTAATCAGAAGGTTGCTGAATCCCGAGCTGCCAAGGTGCCACTGAGCAAAGCATCGTCCCCACACACTGCTCCCCGGGCGCCTGTCATGGCTGCCCACTGCTCACCAAGGGTGAATGTTAAATACAGAGGACACATTTTGTTGTGTCACCGTGTGCTGTGCTGCAGTGTATCACAATGACAATCACTTTACTTTCAACATTCAGAAGAGAATATATCCTGGTCTTCAACTTCATTCAACTTGGTACCTTGGTTTTGAATAATCTTGAAGCAATTGACATGACAATTCTTTTAATAAATCTGTAATAACTAAAAAAAAAAAAGGAATTCTTCCTGAATATTTAGCCCCACCCTGACTAATGTACAGTGCATCAGGGCTAACGAGTCAGATTCTCCTGCTGCAGTTAACACACTTATTATACTTAACTTTTTTTATCCACCAATGAGTACGAGAGCCCAGTGCTGGTATAACATCTCGCCGCACCTGGTTTGTTATAATACATGTTTCCGTCTGTATTGTGCAGCAGGGGCAGCATCAGCCAGCAGGGGGCGATCAGGTGGAGGGAGGCGCAGCAGCAGCAGGTGGAGGCGCCGGAGCAGGTGGAGGTGAAGGGGGCACAGGGGCCTCCAGGAAAAGCCCCGGCAAACAGTCGTCCTCCGGGGAACGTAAAGCCAAGAAGGAGGCCAAGGACAAGGACAAGGACAAGGACAAGTGTGTTCTGTTGTAACAGCGTGTGTGTGTCTGTGCGAGCAGATAAGAGGAGGAACGGGGCGCAGCATCTCCCTTCGAGCGACATGACCCCAGCACGACATGTAGCGGACCCTGTGCGGAAACCGGGAGACGCCCCCCACCCCCACGCCGCCGGTGCCTCGTGGCCTTCCTGATCCGGGGAGGCTCACCTCCAACAGCTACCACTACACCTTTCATAGAGTCGCCAAACTTTCCTACGTGTCGCACAGTGCACTACATTTCAGACGGGACGGGTCACGTTTGATGAGGGAGGGGCGGGTGGTGTTTTATAGTCAAACCTAAAAAAAAAAAAAAAAAAATGAATGAATGAACGGAATGAAACCATACATGAACGAAAAGGGATATGAACTCACGGCACCCTTTTTTTGTAAACGTTTATTGGTTTCCATTATTATTGCAGTTCATAAGCTATTTTTTACAGATATATACATATAAATATATATATATATATACATATAGCAGACACTTAGCAGAGGAGCTTGTTTGTTTAAAAGGGGAGATTTTATTAGTGCAGATGACTAGAGAAATGCAGGAAGTGGCCAGACACACACACACACACACACACACACGCCATGAGAAGTGTGTGCAGCTGGAAACGTGGCGCGCGGCTTTACAAACTGGAGTGGTGCGTGCGTCATCCTGATGTATAACCTTGTCGTTCGTGTCCCTGCGCAACACTTTTTAAAGGGGTCTCCTGTCCGGTCAGTGTTTGCCTTACTGAAACGTCCTCTGTTCGTGCCTCTTTTCATAGCGTAGGCTGTTGAAATTGCTTTGCCAAAACATGTTTTGGAAGTAGTTATTGATTTTATTTTATTTTTTTTTTTATCTGATATGAAATATTTTCCCTAAATAACAGATCGATCGTTCTTTTTTTGTTTTTTCATGGATGTTTTCTGACACCCCCCTCCCCAACAAGACTTTATTTCAGTATTTATTCAGAACACGCTGGGCGTCTGTGGCCCCGCCCCCCTTAAGCTACTTATTTTGAAAGTAATTTATATGCCACATGTATATACATTATATATATAAATACACACTACAGACTTAATGTGTAGGTTTTAGAGCCCCATCCCCCTCCCCTCTCTGCACATTCCAGCCAACGTACGACGCGATGGGTCAGACGCGAGGGAGACTGTACTTTGTAGTGTTTGTGCGGCTCTTGATTTATGTGGTGAATGAAGTACCTCTGTCTCAGAACAGTTTCTTATCCGAGAACCCGTCTGGTCGGGTCCCTTGCTTTTTTGCCACAGGAACTCGGGGTCCCCAGGACCGTAGAAGACAACGCCTTACAAACCTGTACAATTAATCTTTTTTTTTTTTTTTTTTTTCTTTCTTTCTTTCCGTAGACGTAGGTGTGTTAGCAACATAACACGTAGACTAATCTAACTGGACTTTCTCAGGCTCTCACCATAGGGGCGTCGTTTGGTGCGCATCAGCGTCTGAATCCTTTTCATATAAAACCAGTGGGACGTACAGGGTTTAAACATTTGTGCACAAGCATCTGAGGAATATGAGATTTAAAAAGCTACACGTCTGTCTAGTGAAGAAGGAGGCGTGGCTGGGTCACTTTCACTGTCCAGAAAAAGTGGGCCTTGGTTCTTATTCTACATGTTTGCTCTTCTTGGTCAAGACAGGGGTTCACAGCCCTGTCCCTGGAATCCCCAACATCCCGGTAACGTGTGTGGCAGGCTGGACTGAAATCGTGGGTTCCTCCTCCACGTCTAGGAATGTTTTGGGAGTCGAGGGGGCTCGTCGGAATGAACTGACAGATTGCAGGATGTGCATTTTCTCTCTGAAGTAAAGTGTCAAGTACCCCTGGGGGGGTCTGCATCAGTTCACCATAATGGGGGTCCTTTGCCAATGATGACGCTCGGTGGTAGTTCAGCTGTTCAGTAGAAATTGAATTTAAAAAAAAAAAAGAAGAAAAGGAAGTGGGATCAAGGAGGGAAAGCATTGCTAAAAAGCAACATTCCGCCATTATTCTTTAAGGAGAAGAGTTTCATTTGGTAGCTTAATTATCGTTAGTGTTCTATTTTTTTTTCTTTCATATAAAAGCCAAGTAAGAGCTTGTGTGCTGTGGTCATTTTTATTCTTCAACATTAGTTCTTATTTTGGTTTTGTGAGGAATAGGTAAAGATTTACTGGCCATGTACTAATTGTTGGTGGTTCGTGGGGTGAAGGTAGCCCTTGAAACGTTGTCATTGTAATTGGTTATGCACTGTTATTTGAAATGCACTACTAAACGACTGATGACAATACCTCATTTTATACCCGAGTTGTGCTGAGGTAGCAGGGGGTGATGGTGATGACTAGACTAGAGTGAAAGCAGTTTTTTTTTTTCTCCTACCAAATCTCATCAAGGCCAGACATATTAAAAATATATATATATATTATTGTGATGAAAACGATGATTTTGTTTAGTTCTAGTTTAGCCTAGACCTTTTGAAGAAAGGTAAGCTGCTGTGACCTGAGTGGTCGCTAATGTGTTTCTTTTATTTAAAAAAAAAAAAAAAAAAAGTGTGTGACTTCTGAGGGACAGAAGGATTAGTTTAAGCATTTTTACATGTTTGGACAGCACAAATTCCTTTGACCGTAGATGTAAATTGCAATGACGATCAATAATCTTTTTCTGCTAGGATTAAAAAAAAAATAATAATAATATTAAAATTGGGGGTACAGAACGTGGTCAGTACAAGACGTCGTCTTAAAAAGCTCCCCCACAGCATTTCTTGGATGCATTGTATTGTAGGATGTCATCTCCCCAATTTAAATATTTCTCTGTGATTGCATGCTCAAAAGCCGTAAATGCAACATTTAGGCCACATTTATCAAACCCAGTTATAACTTGTATATGTACATTTTTTTGTAGGTCTGCATTTACACCAAACTTAATTTTATCTACAAGTTTAAAAAAACTATTGGGAACAGGTTTAGTCCAGTCTGTGTGCACACAGTCTGTCTTCTGCAACAGAAATGCCTTAGACGAGGGACGTTTCGCCTGATTATTATTAACCCGAGGTGTGTGTTCAGACGTGTGCACTGTTGAACGTTCCCCAAAAACAGCTGCAAAATCCTTCTCTTAATTTGCTTTGTGTGTATGGGGGGGTCAGAGGTCAGTGATGTCCAGTCACTAATTGATACATGGAACTAAACTGGCCATGTTAGACCAGACATCCAAGTAAACAGAAAACGTTCAGCGGTCACTTCAACCTGAACACGCGGCTGGTCAGTGGAAACTGCTGCTTTGTATTCTTTTCACTAATTAAAAAGAAAGAAAATACGCCGCATGTCTCGTCTCTTATTGGAACCATCAAAGCACAACCAGGACATGAACTGTTCAAGTTCTTTTAATTTAAATTCCATGAGTATCAACAACGTATTGAAATGGGACGTGATGAAATAGAAGGTGACTCCACACGTACGGGAAGTAGCCGGGAGAAGATGGAGGACAAGCAACTCCTACAAAAGAACTAAAGCTGTACAGGTTCTCCAGTGTGTAAGAGTTAAACACACATGTGCACTGGGTCAAAAGGTCACAATATAACTGTTAGGAAACCCTAGATTCAGGCATTACACCTCTATACAAAAAAAAAAAAAAAAAAAAAAAAGCAAACCTTTACAGCCATAAAAACACAAAAGTTCAAGTTTAAAAAAGAAAAATTAAGTTATAAAAATGCTTTATTTTCAGCTGCAAAAAGGTGAAAGTCGAGTAGACTCGGGGGGCTGGGAGAACTAGAAGCGCCGTGGGGCGCTTTTGAAGGGCTTGTATCCAACACTGCTACTTGACATGGAACTGCTGGTGATCTGCACTATCCTATTCATCCCAGAGGAAGAATGACTGAGGAAAGAAAAAATAAAAAAAACAGTAAATGTTCAATCTCACACACATATGCTCATTATGTTATTTAGTCAGAGGTACAAGTGTGGATAAAGTCAAATACATGTACACAAAAACAAGACCTCCTGGATCTGAATGAATTAAATAATTTGTGCTGACAACAAAAACACACAAATATTATCGATGGAAATCAAATTTATCGACCTGGATTTGGAGTCGCACTCAAAATTAAAGTGGAAAAACACACTACAGGCTGTTCCAACTTTGATGTAACAAGTCAAAATGAGGCTCAGTAGTGTGTGCGTGGCCTCCACATGCCTGTGTGGCCTGGCAGATGGTCTGGGGAACGAGCAGGCCAGTCAGTAGCATCAATGCCTTCATCTTGCAGGAACTGCTGACGCACTCCAGCAACATGAGGTCTAGCGATGTCTTGCATGAGGAGGAACCCAGGGCCAACCGCACCAGTGCAGGGGTCTGAGGATCTCATCTCAGTGCCTAATGGCAGTCAGGCTTCCTCTAGCCAGCACATGAAGGGCTGTGTGCCCCACCCCTCCCCACACACACACACACACACACACACCATTACTGACCCACTGCCATGCTGGAAAGTCTTGCAGGCAGCAGAACATTCTCCATGTCATCTGACTGTCACGTCTATGCTCAGTGTGAACCTGCTTTCATCTGTGTAGAGCACAGGGCAAATTTGCCAATCTTGGGGTTCTCTGGCCAATGCCAAACGTTCTGCATGGTGTTGGGCTGTAGGCACAAGCCCCACCTATGGACGACAGACCCTCATGGAGTCTGTTTCTGATCATTTGAGCAGGGCTCTGGCACTGCTCCTCCTTGCACAGAGGCGGAGGTAGCGGTCCTGCTGCTGGGTTGTTGCCCTCCTACAGCCTCCTCCACGTCGCCATGATCTGGAACGACGCAGCTCGCATTGATGTACTGTCCTGGATGAGCGGCCCTACCTGGGCCAGTTGTGTGGGTTGTAGAATCAGTTTCATGCTTCCACAGTGAAAGCACCACCAGCATTCAAAAGTGACAAAAACATCAGCCTCCACCTGCAGGACCACACCTTTATTGGGGACGTCTTGCTAGTTGCCTGTAATTTCCACCTGATGACTATTCCATTTGCACAACAGCATGTGAAATTGATTGTCCATCAGTGTTGCTTCCTAAGTGGACAGTTTGATTTCACAGACGTGTGATTGGCTTGGAGTAACATTGTGTTGTTTAACTGCTTTTTTTTGAGCAGTTTATATTCGGCAGCAAGTGAACATTTTGTTCTTTGAGGTGTTAATTGCCAAAAACGGATCCGTGTCATGATGGTGCTGATCTAAGAAGGACAAAATAGTGACTGGTAGAAAGCTGGGTCACAGCACATCCAAAAATGTAGCTCTCTTTAGGGCTGCTCCTGGTCTGCAGTGGTCCAAAGTCCATCAAAAGACAATCTGATTGCTTCCAGTAAAAGACTCTGATAGTGTCCAGTATAAAAGGAGGTGTTCAGACCTTCTCCCCCAGCTTCTGGACTCTTCTTTCCCGATTCTTCCCTGAGGCTCACACTCCCGGTCTGGATTTTGCTCTCTTTCTTGTTTTAATGAAGTCATTGTCATTGTGTAACATTGGTACCATTTTTACAATATTTCCATGTAATATTAAAATAGTAATCTACCCATGTAAATAAATTAGAAACTTAATTCCTGTAACTGTGCCATGCCTCTTTATGTCCAGGTAACATTAGATAAGTTTAAATTCACTACTAATAATTAATGTATTAACAAGGTCAATGCAATATCTGATGTCCCCCCCCTTCACCACAGAGATGAACTATTTTTTTGGGCAAACGGGCGGGTCACATAACGACTGAGGACACCTCTTCCTTGATGGCAGAGTCCTCTATTAGCAGAGTAATGTGCCACTTCCTCAAGAAAGGCCAAAAGCCAATGAGTGTTAGCTTGAGCTCCAAATTCTCCTGATCTCAATCTTGTTCATCTTTCCCTGGACACAAGACAACTTGCAGCTGACTGCTTGGTTTACCACAGCAGACCTTCAGAGGTCTAGAAAAGTCAGGGCGGTATTGTTCTATGAATTTACTCTGTATGAGTGTTGTTATACTTTATTACATACCATACATCCATAGGCAAGCTTCTACAACAATTACCCATTTACACTTTGTAACTATACAGTACATGGGTGGGGTTAGAGTACCACAGATTCATTTTTGTTCCTCCTGATAAGAGCAGAACAGTCTTTTGTTGAGTAACCAAGTTACCTGGAGTGAGGAGTCATCATGCTGGGCCGGCCATCTCCCAACCTACGACTATCTGGGAAAGGAGAGCTCTGGGAAGGGCCCCCGCTGTGCCAGTCCTTCCTGGGGCCTTGATCACGACCGTGCCTCTCGACAACCACCTGCCGACCGCCACCAAAATGCTGCCAACACCAAAACCGCCCCCCACAGTCAGCCAATTTTACATCAGAACAGCAACAATTCGTGTAGATTTCCAGTAAAATGTTTCTGATTAAACATGAGAACTGACTTGATCTCCTATGACCAGTGGTCTGGTGGACTCTCTGCTGCTGAAGTTGGAGATTCCTCGACTGGCTGAAGAAGCACCTCTGATTGCCGGGCCTGGACCTTCTCGACCGGAACGTTCTGGACGCATCCGGACCGCTCCGCTGCAGAAAAACAATATGCAATTAAAAGGATTAAAGCATGGTGCCTACTTAAGGGTTCTTACACATTCTTAGAAAAGAATTTCCATTAATTTCCCAAATTTTCACGGCCACACATTCTCTGAAATTTCTGAGCAAATTAAAAAAAAAAAAAAAAAAAAAAAAGTAAAAATTTACAAAAATGTAGTTTCTTTTCTACCGCTGGAACCCTACTTGAGCTCACGGGAAATACGTGGTGAAATCCTGTTGTGACTGTTCGGTTATTTACCGGATGTCTCCTTTGTTGGTACCAACGGCGTCGTTCTTCCACCCTGCGTGTCCCGCATCGCGTGGAGAACGAGTGTGAGACATGGCGGGTGGTGGGGCCCTGCCAGGGGCCGGCCGATCCGGCATCGGCACTGGCCTTCGCTGATCTCTGTCACGAATGTCACGCCTGTCGCTGTCGCGCATTTCTGTGCGCTGAGGGGGAGGTGGAGGCGGCGGCTCTGGCCTCCTGACGTTGTCAAAGCTTTTGGGGTAACGGTCGAAATTGGAGCAGTCTCGCCGCTGTGCTGGTCGATTCTTCTTACTGTCAGAGTCACTGTCGAAGCGGCCACGCCTAGATGGTAAAAGCAATAAGTATCATAAACGGTCCAATAAGTTTTTATTAAACCTGGCATCAGTATTGTAGTACCTTTCAAAATTACTTGGCTCCACAGTGTTGCTGTCGGGGAAGCGTGTTCGTTCGCGAGGGTTGAAGTTGTTGAATCGGTTCTGCTGACGGCTGTAGTCGGAGCCCTGAGGTTCTGTCTGGACCTTTTTACCGCCATTCCAGTAGGGGTCATCCCTCCTGCATGAGATGGAAAGTGAAAGTGATTGTCACATGTGATACACAGCAGCACAGCACACTTTGCACACAATGAAATGTGCCCTCTGCATTCAACCCATCACCCTGAGTGTGCAGTGGGCAGCCATGACAGGCACCTGGGGAGCAGTGTGTGGGGACGGTGCTTTGCTCAGTGACACCTCAGTAGCACCTAGCACGGGATTGGAACCGGCGACCTTCTGATTACGGGGCCGCTTCCTTAACCGCTAGGCCACCACTGCCCCATCGTCACATTGTCAGTGCTGCCCCTTAACTAAGCAAATGTCTACATGTTTGCATGCCGTTGCTTACCGGTTGTCCACATCTCTGCTCCTTTTCAGGTTATTTCTCTTCTCTTGCTCGTACCGCAGCTGTTCCTGCTGCCTCCTCAGCTCCTCCCTCTCACGAGCCATGCGCTCCGCCTCCTTCCGCCGCTCCTGAAACGCACGCGCTCGTGTAAACCTTCTCTCAATCTGTCTGTATGTGTGGTGTGTGGCCACGGCAGCGGTACGTAAAGTGCCGTATTTCTACCTGCTCTATGCGGATGCGCTCTCTCTCCAGTCTCTCTCTCTCCATGCGCTCCCTCTCCAGTTTCTGTCTCTCCACTTCCAGTCGCTGACGTTCTCTCAGCAGGTTCTCTCTCTCCTCCCGCTCACGGAGGAGACGGAGACGCTCCCGCTCTCGACGCTCTCGCTCAGCCATTTCACGTCGCCTAGCAGCCATTAAGTCAGCAAAAACCTTCACAAACCGCAAACAAATTGAATATGAACAACAATTTTTTTAGGTTAATATGATCATACCTGCGAAGCTCCATGGCTCGGTGGTAGCGCTCCAACCTCACCAGCCTCTCGCGCATCTTCTGCTCCTTCATCTTCTCAAACGGGAGGATGTCCTTGCTGCCGCCTTTGGGTGGGAACATGCGCCCTTTGTTCCTCATATCAATTTGCTGAAAGAGCAAGCATGCTCAGTACTACAGTTGTGGATCTGAGGTCTACATAAGGCCATACAATTCTAATCTTATCTTCTGGGAAGTTTATTCTAATGCAGGGATACATAAGTCATTCCAGGACCAAGGAAACAGGCTAAGACTCCAGGTTTCTTAAACTAATGAAAAAAGAAATCAATGTTTTGGAGGGCGGCTGCATACCTTGTGCATGTCAAACCTGCCCCTTCGGAACAGGGGCCTGACTTTTTTGAAGAGCTCTCCTTTAGGCTGGTCCATCAACATCATTTTCCCAGGACTCTTTGAGCCTGCAAAATATCACCACAAATAGCTTTAGAGAGGGTCAAGCCTTACTGCTTCTTCTTTTACAATTTTCATGCAATACAACAATCCTAATTAACCTACACCAGCTATACACCCTGTTATAATGACCAAACATACGTCCATGCTTCTTCTTGTCATCCTTCTTGGAAGCATCAGGTGCTGAGCTGGAAGATTGGGTTTCTGGTTTGATGCACTTTGATTCAGGTTTTTTGGAAGCTTCTTTGCCATCCTTCTCTGCAGGTTTCTCTGTCTTTTTCTCTTCCTTTTTGGAAGAAATTGGTATTCTACTGATAGAAAGGAGGGGATAAATGAAATGCACATTTAAATTACCTTTGCAAGTGCCATGTGCCAGAGTGGAACTTACTTGCTGAGGATCTTCGCACCAATAGATGCACGCTTGTCCCCCGATGCTTTGCCAGAGCTGGTTTTATCTTCACCTTCTTTCTTTGAGAAATCTTTCTTAAACGGGTCACTCTGAACCTGAAATGACAAACGGCACAACATCCATGACTCACAGAATCTGATGTGTGATTCAGCGTACAATTTCCAGACACTGAATTTAAAACGGCCAGAAAAAAAAGTGCATCCATGGTTACCCTGTCCACAGATATCTGCTGTCCATGCAGTTCCGTCCGGTCCAGGTGAGAAATGCATCGGGCCACCTCTGCACTGGAGGACATGGTCACTAATCCGTAGCATTTGGACCCAGGACTCCGAGCATTGGTCACAACTTTTGCACTGAATACCTGTGTTTTGGACAGGAATGGATCCTCACCACATGAGAAAATGTGTGTGTGTGTGCGCCCATAAGTCACAACTGTCATTTTGCTACCCATCTTTTATCTCCAGCAGATGGAACTGGGCCTCAGCAAACACATGATACACAGTGAGTGTGCACCACCCTCAAAAAACGCAATGTGTAAATGCTTGACTAAGACAAAGAAACTGAAGACAATTCAAATCATTTTTGTATATATTGTATATATTATAGAAATGTGAAAAACAGGTCAACACATCATTGTCTAATGTCTATCTGATCATTCCAGACATACCTTTCCATATTTGCCAAACAGGTTCTTCAGATCTGCAGCTTTGGTGTTAGAGGACAGACCGCTCACCCACAGGTTACGAGAAGAGCTGCTAGTGCTTCCACTGCTTGCGCCACCTGAAAATAATAGCATTAAACTGTAAATTCTGCTAATTCTACAGAGATTGCAATTTGTAACAGAAGGTTAGTTGGGGTGGGGGGTGTTAAATCACAATTATTTTTTTCTGATATATTTCCAGACTGATTCACACAACAGAGATAATTAGCAGTTTATTAACATATAAAACCTCCTCTACCCAGTTTCACTCTTTCCTAGGTATACAGTGAACCAGGTCACGTGGCTCTTCTGATGCTTCCATATTCCAGTGCCTCAGCAGGCCAGATGTCCCAAACTGCAAAAACCTGTAGTCTGAGGTGAAATGTGTTTTATGATGTCATATTTTGGGGCAATCTCCTTCTGCCATGAGGCTCCATTGAACCGATACCAGGTACCATTTTTCAACATTGTTATTACTTCAGTCCTCAAGAAGTGTAATAAAAAAGTGCTTTGAAATCTATTTACATGACAAGATGAGCCAAGCAGGATGCTCTTTTCAGGGTTTCTGCAGGTTTATACATTTTTAAGGGTTAGGGTTTCATCAAATTTAAGACCTTGCATCAACTGCATTTGTCCAGGTTTGCATACTGTATCGTATGCATGTTCTTGTTTGCTTGCTCTAGTTTCTGGGATATTTTATTCAATTTGCAGGCATTAGGGAACCGCTATCAACGTGGAAGTGAAGTGATTGTTATTGTGATACACAACAAGAAATGCACACTGCACACAATAAAATGTTATCTCTGTATTTAACCAGTGGGCAGCCATGAAAGGCACCCAGGGAGCAGTGTGTGGTGACAGTACTTTGCTCAGTGGCAACTTGGCTAAGGAAGCAGATGAGAAGGTCATCGAACTGCCGCTAGGGCACCACTGCCCCAAAGTGTGGGAAACTCCAAGAATTTTAAAGGAGTTCCCATTTAAAAGCTGGTAGTAGCCTAGCGGGTAACACACTCGCCTATGAACCAGAAGACCCAGGTTCAAATCCTGCTTACTACCATTGTGTCCCTGAGCAAGACACTTAACCCTAAATTGCTCCAGGGAGACTGTCCCTGTAACTACTGATTGTAAGTCGCTCTGGATAAGGGCGTCTGATAAATGCCGTAAATGTAAATGTAAAGTAAACACCAGGGGTGTTAAATATCGATTAAGCAATATATCAAAATGTGTTGTTTTTTAAGTGATATTGTAACAATACAAGGACATCAAACATCAATATATTTGTGTATATATATATATATATATATATATATATATATATATATATATATATATATATATATATATATATATATATATATATATATATATATATATCTCAAGTGTTCTTTAGTGAAGTCAGCAGAGATGAGAATTGGGGTTTTACGTGGGGTTTGGGGTTTCCGTGGGGGTATAGTGGACCATGCAAATAATATTTGAGTTTAGTTTATTAACATCATACTGACATTTTCTTTAATGCAGTGTTCACTGATTATAACGAATGTCTGTGAGCATATGAACATTTCAGATCAGTCTTCTGGTGCACCACACCAGCCTTAGAGAACTAAGTGGGCACTTAAATATCCTATTTTCAATCTTATTTTATCTTAACATTTTTGGTGTCCACTCATTTAATGTGTTAAAATGCAAAGACAATGAGGTTAAAATTCAAAATCAAAGTTGTAGTTCTGTAGGGGTGGTAGAAAATACTGACAGTAATATACAGTATTGCAATATTGTATATCAATACAGGGATATGAAATATTGATATATACACATCTAGGTCCACCAGGAAGTGCTTTCGAGCGTTTGCTTTAATGAGAGATTAGAATCAGCGGCGCTGCGTTTCTGGGTACTTTCAATTACTGCTTGGCATTAATTCTCAAAACATGACAGACCAATCACCGCATCTGTTTACATTTATTGTGATATAATCGTATCATGACCCATGTATTGCCAATACACGCCTAGTAAACACATACAAATTATACTAATTTTAGTCATTTTTCAGCCATTGTGAAAATGCCCAAAGCTGATCACCAAGATGATGCAGAAGTTTATCATGATCGTATAATCACCCAGCTGAATCTAAAAAGTCATTTACCTTTGTCATCTTTTGTGGCTTTTCCATCCTTGTCTTTTGAAGAACTATGATGATGCAATTTCAGTAACCAAGGGGGGAAGAAACAGAGAATGAGAAGCAGAACATGAAACGGATAACAGACACCTCTGAGTTGAGGGGGTAAAAAAAAAATTAAAACATTTTTAAAAAGTTGAAAGCAAAGAAATCCCCATTTGCAAGGCTTGGAAACAAGTAGAATAAAAGGCGTCATCATTGTTTTTCCGCAGGTGAAACTTGGGTGAGGTTTTCTGCCAATTTATTCCCATGACCAATGCAATCCTCTGGAGTTGGGTTCAACTTCACAGCAAATCACGGCAATGAATTCTGACCAACATTCTGACATCACAGGGACTACTGCTCTCTTTAAAACCCATAAGTAGGAACAGGCAAAGACAAATAAAGTGTTGTGAAAACTGCAAAAAGTGTGTTGTGCTCATCTCCTCGTCACTTATTGTTCAACTTGAAAAAGAAAAAGTTAAAAAAAAAAAAAAAAAAAAAAGTAATAAAATGGCTGGATTAGGAACACCAATCATTTTAATTGGGGGGGAAAAATCTTGATGCTACCCACAAGCTGTGCTTTTCTTAGTGAGCTGGAACTTGGTAGAAGTAGTATCTTAAAGAACTGACATAGAAAGACAAACCTCTTTGCTTGACCTGTTGCCCCAGTTGATGAGGGGCCTTTCTTCCCAGAATCCTTTTCTTTGTCTCCTGTTTCGGCTTTCTTCAATGCCTCTCTGCACTCCTTCTTGTTGGGGTCAACCTTCAGGCCATCGTCTTTCTTACCATCTTTGTGGCCGTCCTTGGCTTCTAGCTTGTCATTCTCCAGGGTCATCTCAGAAGAGGCCTCTGGCTCATCGTGGCACTTCTCTGCCTCTGAATCTGGAAGTTTCACATGTTTACCTGTTTCCAGGAGGTCATCGCCATCAACATCCAATGTGATGGCATCTTCGGCCTGGATAGTGACGGATATGTTATCATCCTCGACTTCTTTAACGCAGCTGGTCGCTTCGCATTCCAGCCCCTCAACGCTATCGGCCTCCGGGGGGCCATCTTCACAGGGGAAGGATTTAGAATTTTCACGAGTACCATCATCAGTATCAGTTATATCTGAGGGATTTAACAGGGGATAGAACATGGCAAAAACACAATATTTAACAACACATGCCGTGCTAAGTGACCTAGAAACAATAGAAAGCAAGTTTAGCATTAGAGGTCATCGAAGGGGGGAGAAAAACCACAGACACAAAACATACATTGTGCATTGCAAAAAAAAATCTGTGGTTGGCAGCGGAAGGGACCCAACATTCTTCACATCTTAACCATCAACACTTCTATGGACAACCGTTAGTGGGAGGCAATCATGCTTCTGCTCCCACCACTCTTCTGCTGTTCATCCATCCTTCATCTTCTAGGTGCAGTGAAAGGGAATTGGAGCAAAAAATTTCCAAAATGTCCTGGCCATTGGACATCCTGATCTCAGACTGGAACGGAAACTTCATCTGTCTTCGTTCATCATGGAGATCCTACTAGTCTCTCAATTGCAAACGTGATTGAGTTCCTTTGATCCTCAGAATCCTCCAGTCATTTGTAAGTCATAGGTTGGGCAAAGTACCTGACGTCCAGACTAAGACTTGAATATTTGATGTATGTAGGGGTGCGTGTCCTCCTCGGTAAACAGGACTGATGTCCCCGGCGTGAACATGCGTGGTGCTAGGCCGTTGTCCGCAGTCCTAGGCCGTTGTCCGCGGCGTGAACGTGTACGGTGCTAGGCCGTTGGCTGCGGTCCTAGGCCATTGTCCGTGGCGTGAACGTGCGTGGTGCTAGGCTGTTGTCCAAGGTGCTAGGCCGTTGTCCGCAGAGTGAACGTGTGCGGTACTAGGCCGTTGTCCGCGGTGCTAGGCCGTTGTCCGTGCCGTGAACGTGCGCTGTCCTACGTCGATGTATTTCAGAGACGAGAGTGGCGAGTTATTGCCAGAGAAGATGAGTCCAACGTTCATCTTCTTTACAATGAGATTTCGTTTTGATGTGTCTCCTGAGCACATATGTCAAGAAATGCACAAGCAACATGGTTCTTGAAGATTTCCTAAAAGCACCTGCAAACCCGAAGAGTTTAGGTTAAAACCTGAAAGGAATTTGCTAAAAATCATACCTTTCTCAGACTCCTCCTCCTCCTCCGTATCCTAAAAATAAAGCATACCACACAACAAGAACGTTATGGGGGTATATGGACTAGGAAATTCAGGAGGTTAAATGTGGGGAATGAAGTATTGAATATAAATAAGACATAAAACGCACCTTGGAGAAGGACTCCTCCTCAGCCAAGGTGTCAGTGTCTGAGTCCATCTTCTTTCCTGTTGCAAAAAAAAAAAAAAAATGTGAAGATTGTTTACAGACCATTAAAACCAACACAACACTGTTCAGTACTGATAACCGTTTATACGTATGCATTCCTCACATTCCAACTCAAATATAACACCATGCACCGCAGGAAGGAGATCAAACATTCAGTTCAACTATTAACACATAAACCCGGTGGATGTGAATGTTATTCTTACATACAGGTGGATCTTAAATACAATCCAGCAAGCAAAAAATATTTGACTTAATAAATGTTTCTCCTGATAAATAAATAATGGTCACCTTTTGTTTTAACATTTTTTCGGTTAGACGAGTCTGCAGAGACCGGAATCTCGATGTTGTCTGGATCCCCGCCTTCCTCCTCAATGGCCTGAAATGCAGACGTTAGCACTCATATCATTTCTTAATTTCCAGTTTTGCATCTGCTGATTGTCAAATCTCCGGCAGACTACAACACTTTTCAACAGGCATTGCATCGGGCAGCCCCTCCCCCAGCGACCTGGAGGACCCAATGTTTACATGAGACACACTTTAAACAATTCTGCAGCACCAAGCTTGTAAAAAGAAAAGAGTGCTGTCTTCGGTTTGGGCTCAAGTCAAGTCTGTGCAGTAAACACGAACTTCCAGTTTATCCTTTCCTAAATGCACATTTTGGAATAAAAATGTTCATTTGATGGGCAATTCTGTACTTGTCTGGCTCGGGCCTGACCCATACACTGCTGTAATTGCTCAACGCGCATATATTTTTCCCTTCTGCGGCAAAAGAAGCGAGGAGTTCTTTTTTTGGGCTGTTTGGCTCAACATTAAAATTAATTTCAATCATTTATTACTTAACATATTTATTCAGGCATTCGTTAGCTATTCACTCATTTCTTTATGTAATATACATATATATGGTGCTCAGACCTTTCAAAACCACCGTTATTTGTTTAAAAAAGTTCCCGTGTGGGTTTTCTCCCCCTGTAGTATCTTATTTGAAATGTCAGTATCGTGACCAGCCAAATTCATACATAGAAACACTTTTTCCACGGGACATTCGCTCATCATAAGTCACTGAATATGAATACGAATGAACACGAACATCCAGTGTAATGGTGGGAAATCTAGACCTACTTCGCAGTTAGCAATATGCCAGTTTATTCTAGACAAAGCATTCCACAAAACGCCAGCAGCTTCTCGTCCTGCCTGGCGTGGACGTATTTCTGTAGACAAAATGGAAAATGTTCTTATTTAAAGCACGTAGACAGCGTCGGATGGTGCCGTTCTAAAGCTACGTTCGACCACGAAACGTTTAGTTCCTAATACAGCAGCTCAGAGTTACATGCACTGACAGGAATTCACCAAATGTCCGCAGAACGCTAATTCAATCGATGTTAATGGTGCAAAACGAAACACCCAAATTCGAATTAAACTGGAGCACGTCTCAGTGTGGATGGGGACGAGGTTCTCGCACACCGCGTCCTGCGACACGTTTAACCAGAACGCGAAACGCATGTATTAGCATGTTTATAGTACGTATAGTACATTTTAATCACAAACGAACTATGTTCCACCGAAAGCTCAGCTGGTTTTGCTGACGATAGCGAGCTAACTGGCAACGACGCAGGGCGCTAGCGTTAGCCTCGCCGATTAGCATGCAAGAAAGCGCGCCAACGCAACCCGCCGCACCTGCTTCAGCCTCGCCACGAGAACGTTCTTCACGCCCGCGACGTCCAAGCTCCGGCGCTTCAGTTCGCTTTTCAGGTCAATGACGCGCAACTCGGTTACTTTCTTACACTCCGCTGAAATGGCACCCGACGCCATTTTAGCAGCCCGACCGACACGGGGGCGACGCAAGATCCCGCTGAGCGTCCGGCCGCAGGGGCGACGTCACGTCCCGGAGGTTAACGCGCGTAGAAATGAAGCGTTGAGCGGATGTCACCTTGTAAATCAGTGGCCACGCCATTTTGAAAGTCCACATAATAAAGAATTTGTGAAAGACAATGTTATATTTTGGTAAATATTTATTGTGTATTGATATACCCACTTTAAAAGAGATGTCGTGTAAAACCTTTTAAGTGGACTACAACATTGACGATTGAAAGCAATAAATCAGACGGTTGCCACTTCACAACCTCTCGTAATCCTTATGAAATCTTCGCGGATTATATTATCTTTAAAATGTTACAAGAGCAGAGAGACTATTGAGAAATTAAATATACATTTGAAAAAACCTAGCCATCTTGAATGTACAAACTATTAGGATACCAATCTAGACATCGTACATCTATGTACGCGAGTTAGTTGCGTCATGACGTCATGACGTCCACTTTGCTTTGCTGCGTTTGTAGCCCTACGCGGATGTTCCGGTTGACGATTTTTAGTACAAATAAAAAAAAAAAACAACTCTTTATCCTTACCAAGACCAATTAAAGGCCGATAAAAAGTTATAAAAAGTCGGTGGGTGTTAATACAGAACAGGGCTGGACAATACTATGAAAAGTTTAAAATATATCTTAGAGGTTTTATTTACACAAACAAACAAGAAAAAAAAAACACACAAGAAAGAGTTACCTAACTTTATTAATATTTTAAAACTAATATAAAGCCCACAGGATGTTCTCCTGGGGCCATTAAGTCTATGAATGCATGGATACCTGCCATAAGTACTGCATTCCAACACTCCATTCCAAATGATTACAGTTACATCATTTTTTTTCCTCTACAACTCGGCAATCAGAGTGGAAATATGCGGCCTTGTCACTCTCACAGCACACCTGTCCTCCTCGCTCATGTGCAAGTATATGCAAGTTAGCTAGACGAGAATAATATTAGTGTTTAAGTTTCCAAAGCAGCAACACGGAGGTTTCAAATGCTGCACGGTTAATAAAACAGACCGAAAATAATAATCAGCATGGTGAAAGAATTTTCAGCAAGTAAAGCAAGTAGTCAGCAAGTAGTCCTGGTTTCCGTATATCCTTCAGGGAAAAAAGAAGCCTGATTCATTCAACACGACGTTTCCTCATGAACAGAATCCTGGGTCATATGAAACTGGCTTGTGTCCATATGCTCAGGGTGGTTTAGGAACCCAGTGTCATTCAAGAGTCCACAAAGGGCATTTCAGAGGGTGCTGCCCAATACCCTGCACCAGCAAATCAGTCCATGAGAAAAAGACAAAGAGAGTGAGAACAGTTGGAACAGAGAGGTGACATTCTTTTTTTTTTTTTTTTTTTTCTCTCCCTCTTCCAAAAATACCTAGACAAAGTGTGTTAGATGTGTGGTCAAACCAAGGTGCTGGGAAAAGTCTGATGGGAGACGAGCATGTGCATTTCCTGGGAGGTTGGCTGACCCTGCGGCATGCTGCCATGGTGGCGACATTAATTACAGCATCTGATTCGTCAAAGATGCCCCCCCCCTCCCCAATTAAGGAATGTCTTGATTGAAAAAAAAAGAAAAAGCTAACACATCACATTTCTAAAACAAACTAATTAACACAACGATCAATAAAATGAGTCCTGCAATGTTGTTTAAATGGAGGCTGACATTCTAGTCCGGTAATGCAGAGAAGCAAGGCGTTGTGTATACAAAATGCTTCTTTACCAGGGCGGCTGTCCTTGCCTGCAAGTTGGTAGGCCTTGGCTGGCCTAGTTCAATATAATATGTGCAAAGAAATGCATTGCAAGGAACCATGCAAATATAAAATGACACATGAAAAAAATAACAATAAAAGCTACATAAAAAGCTTTATATAAATACAATGAAATTCAAAATGCTTAATGGAGATTCTAGCAGTGTGACACTAAGTGATATCTGGCACTGGACTTCAACGGCCTTCTTTTATTTTTACCCCCAAAATCGACTCTGCCTAGGTTATTCATGCCATCTTTGGTTGAATGCATTACTGAAGGAAACAAACAAAAACAAAACAAACAAGAGAAATAAAAATGTCCATGCCCCCCCACCCAAAAAAAAAAAAAAAAAAACAGTTGCTAAAAAAACAGCATCAACTCTGAGCGGACAGTTGGGCCTCTATGTCCACTCTACAGATTGGGCACTTCTTATTGGTGAGGAGCCACTGATCAACACACAACTGGTGGAAGAGGTGCATACAAGGAAGACGTCTGGGAAGAGAGAAGAGAGAAAAGTGTCACAAATGAGATGGCAAAGAAGCCGAATCTATTTGCCTTTAAAAGGTCCCCTATTATGAAAAATTCCCTTTGTGAGATTATTTAACATTGATACTGATTACATCATCATAAGGGGAAAGGTTACCTCCCCTTTCTCATGCTTTCTCCGCCAAGAGAATTTCACACCCCTTCCCTAAAAAAGTAACTCCGCTGACCGGCATGGCTTGAAAATGTGTGAAGTATTGTAGTTGCTAGGTGATTAGATGTATAAATGAAAACAAACCCATTTTTTTGCCTCATTTATCAGGAAGAAAACCTTGAGAGGAACCAAAACTCAGCGAGGGGAACCCATTCTCCTTTGGTCAGCACTGGATTAGCTTTTAAAGTTACAGACACCGAAATGGTGCGTCCTGGGCAAATCTCATTGTGGGACTGGATCAAAGTGGCTGTAATTCTGAATCACGGCTGAATTTCGGAAAGAGACTTCAGATACAGTATTAGGGGGCCGATAAGACTGATATAAAAACCAAAAAATTCACATCAGGGGACCTTTATAGCTGATCTTGTACAAACCATTTAAAAATAATAAAACATGCATATATGCATTGAGCAAAGACAATAGTCTGAACACAAAATGGAAGACCTTTTACGCATTTAGAATAAAAACGTGCAATTTCCTCTTTGAGCACCAGGAGGTAGAAGAGCTCACTTGGACAAAACCCATTCAATTTTCGTACTCCAGCTACTATTGTTTACAGTGTATGCAAAAACTATGAGAAATCTGAGCTGAGGGCCTTTCCTACCACTACCACTTAAATAGACCCAGACTGATATTTACCGTACGTCCTCCCCTTCTTCTAGTATAGAGAGACAGATGGTGCACTTCTCCTCTGTGTCTTCCTCGGCCCCCTCTTCTTCATCTTGCTTTCCATGCAGCTTTCTCTGTTGTGGAGAAACAAAGCACACGTCATTAAAGATTTACAGCAGGAAACAAACACACTTCACAGCTCTTCAATATGCATAAATTTTTTTACACCCAAAAAGGTTTCCTGGCTCATAACAAATGCTGCTCATCTAAGCCCTACATTACATATATTATTTTCTAAGCTCCTTTACTGCGGCTACGAAAAACAAAAATGGTTCACGAGGTTCGATGAACCCAACAGGGTCATAACCCTTTAGCTGTTCAGGAGGATTTGTAATCAACAGAGCTCATCTATGATACATTAATGTAGGGGGGAAAAAACATTATGGACATTATGTGTGTAGGAATATCTCCTGTGTACACTCACACAAAATCTCACAAAAGTGAGAACACATTTTTGTAAATATTTTATTATATCTTTACTTGGGACAACACTGAAGATAGAACCATTAATATAATGCAAAGCAGTCAGTGTACAGCTTGCGTAAATTTGCTGTCCCCACAAAATAACTAAACCCATAGCCAGTAATGTTTAAACTACTAGAAACAAAAGTGAGTACACCCCTAAAAAAAATTTCCAAATTGTGTCCAAAATGCCATTATAAAAATGCACTGTATAAATCCTCCCTGGGATCCTCTTTCACCGCTCCATGGTGACATCACGAAGCTGGTGGATGTTAAAGACCTTGCACTCCTCCATTTTACATTTGAGCATATCACACGGATGCGCAATAGGGTTCATCTCTGGAGACACAACCTTGGTCTCATCAGACCACAGGACATGGTTCCAGTAATCAATGTCTTTAGTCTGCTTGTCTTCAGCCAACTATTCTCTGGCTTTTGTGTGAATCATTTTTAAAAGGCACAGCCATGCAGACCAATGTGATGCAGTGCGTGCAGCATATTTTCTGAGCAAGGCTGACCACCCACACCCCTTCAACCTCTGCTCATACCTCAATTTTCAAAAGACAATCTCTGGATATGATGCTGATAAGGTCTTTGGGTCAACCATGGTGAGGTCTGTTCTGAGTGGAACCAGCCCTGTTAAAACGCTGAAACTGCAGCTCAGCCTCAGGACGTGGCTATGTTCTCATAGCCTAGGCCATCTTTATATATAGACTTTGCTGGCTGTGTGTTTAGTTATTTTGAGGGTGGAGCTTGTATAATTACTCTGTTATAACAAGCTGTACACTGACTATTTTACTATTGTATCAAAGTGTCTTTTCTTCAGTGTTGTCCCAGGGAGCACAGGACAGTCATGACAGACGCCCGGGAGCAGTGTGTGGAAACTGGATCTTGCTCAGTGGCACTGCGGTGGTTCGGTATTTGAACCCACAACCTTCCACTTAATACAATCTGGAATGGTGCAGCAATGTGTACAGGAGTCTCTCTGACTTATCTCAGCCAAAATGTTATATGCCCGCTGCAGGCCACGCTGCGAAACATTTAAAAACACAAGAACATCCAAACACATTCTCTCTCACACACACAAACCGTTTCAGGAGGGGCTCCAACCTTTTTGTACTTGTGAGGGTAGGTGCACCTCTCTATGGTTCCCTGAGAGGCACCTCGGTTCACAGTACCCAGCCTCTCTTCCAGATGCAGCAGATCCTAAACACAGAGACGTGCAGACGGTCAGAGCGACGAATTTACCACGACAGGATTTCAAATCAACCACGAGCAACGCTTCACCTCATAGGTTCGTCCGATTCCAGTCATTCTAGATGAGATGTACCGAATGTGGGGGTAGGTCATATCCGAGATGCCAGTGTGCTGCAAGAAAATTACAACACAATCTTATCAGATAATCTTAAATTCAGATTCGGTTCGGACAGCATTTAATCACCACATTTCTCAACAAACTGATTAACACACCAATCAATTAAATGAGTTCTGTGAAATGTTGATCTTTGCAATAAGAGGTATTAAAATCAGGGTTCCAACTCTATGTCAGACTTAAAATTTCCTGACTTTTTCCATGGTTTTCCCTGACAAAAAAGCCGATTTCCCATGACCTTCCGTATAATGAAATGTTCAATGATTTACATCATTGTTGTTGAGTATAGGCACCTTGGAGTGTTGAATAGAACAAACCAAAACCTCAACATGCATCTATTACTTTTTCACTTTGGGTGAGCCAGTCCTTCACAGTCCTTTGGCTGAGTCAATTCTTCATTTTCAAGCCAAATATCTTGAAATTTACACCTGCCTGGCAAGCTTGGTAAGCTATCAACCAAATTCCCTAATAATTCCCTGACTTTGCACCCAAATGATCAAATTTCCTGACTTTGCAGTCTGGAAATGCCTTTACTGAAATTCCCTGATATTCTCTGTAAATTTCCCCATGTTAAAATTCATGTTCCCTGTAGAAGTGCGGCACATCTTTTTTCAC
Organism: Denticeps clupeoides; assembly: GCF_900700375.1. Classification (NCBI taxonomy): domain Eukaryota; kingdom Metazoa; phylum Chordata; class Actinopteri; order Clupeiformes; family Denticipitidae; genus Denticeps; species Denticeps clupeoides. Next base: position 3,657,296 of record NC_041722.1, on the reverse strand, counting down.
GGTTCTGAAAGCAAAAAGGCAATGGCTGCTCTTACAAAAGGTCTAAGGCATCCAGACCCACATAAGTGCAGCCCCTCAAATGCCTGATGGGCCGTCAGTAATTGGAGATGCATAATTCATGCAGCCTAACAAACCACCCTCTAAACAACAGATGTTACAAACACAAGGCTCCCATCATTAATCTGTGCCTCTATATCCAATAAAAGCCCTTGCCTTTTGATTTATGTAAATGTATGCATATTCTTGCCCAGATGGGTGGCACGCATGTTTTTTTTTGTGTGTGTTTTTATATTAGTGCATTATCTTAAAAGGAAGTGTGTATGTGTGCCTCTGAGTGAAAAGTAGATATTTGTGATTGAAGGTAGTAAGGCATGACATACCATGAAAGGAATAGGGAAGTGGTGAAGCCGGGGTGGAGGGTGGTGGTAATGAGGCAAGTGTGAGTGAAGATGCCCTGATGGATAAGGAGCTACCGTCACTCCAGTCTCGATGCCCAGCTCCCTGCACATGCACACACGTAGAGTATTATGAAAATCACGCAAAATATTACTAAAACATTACACAACTTTTTTTTTTTTGTGTTCATTTTAAGCTGTTAACTCATGCATTTACATTTTATGGCATTTAACCAGAGTGCCTTGCAATCAGTAGTTACAGGGACAGTACCACTAGAGACACTTAGTGTTAAGGGTCTTGCTCAGGGACACAATGGCAATAAGTGGGATTTGAACCTGAGTCATCTGGTTCATAGGCCAGTGTCTTACCCACTAGGCTACTACCACCCATGTATGCCATGTAATTATTAGAAATGATGACATGCAAGTAAGTTATAGCTTCTGTATTGTAAATAGGTCTACAAAAAAGTAAAAAATACGGTGACAAAGTGAGCTAGCTCTTTAGCAAGGGACACACTCACCATGTGGTTCTCTGGTCAGGCTGACGTGGGTGGGTCGACATGGTCTGTGGGACGTGGATGTGGTGACCATGGCCGTAGTTGGGGTGCATTCTGTGAGGGTGCGGTGGCGGACGCTCATGTGCTCGCCTGCACAGATGGAAAGTTACTTTTGACACGTTCTGAGAGACTGGAAAGCGCTGACTGGGCAGTTGGCCAGCCTCACTGCATGCTGCCTCTCCACTCACGTTGGGTGCTGCATCATCCGTCGGCGCTGTACCTCCATCCTCATCCTCTCCATCTCATGCTGGTGCAGCCGCTGCATAGATGGACCCAGATGCAAGGCCTGGTGTTCTGGGGGAAGGTGTTGGGGTAAAGGCCCACTGGAAGCCGATAGATGGGCAGGCAGAGCGGGCGGAGGGGCCGGAGGAGGGTGGGAAGAAAGGGGAGTGTGAAAAGCATGGACTGGGTGGGGGATAACATAGTCACCCTGTGTTGGGGGCTGAGGAGGAGGTGGAGGAGGGTTGCCATGGGTGTGTGGACATGATGAGGAGGTCGGATGGTGCAGGGACAGAGCACGGGCGCCATCTAGACATAAGATGAAGGGAAAGAAGGATAGAGAGAGAGAAATACGGGTTTTAATATCTCGAGATATTCCAGACATTCACTGGCTTTGCTTGTTGGTCAACAACAAATTTCTTTACAGCAGTTGGCAATGGGGTTAACCAATCTAATAAAAAACATTGCAGAAAATAAACCATAATTTCAGCAGTGCTGAATATCAAAATCCATCCAACCCTACGCATGGATTGGCAACGCAAGGAAGCTTTAAAAAAAAAAAAAAAAAAAAAAGCTAAAACAGATCTGGCAAGAAGCACGTACTCCAATGAATGCCAATTAGGCCGTAAAATGGAAAGCTAGGAGAGGGAGCGCTGCCTCAATGACTGAGATGTGCCCACACCTCCGGTACGGATCACATTAAACATCAGCTGCTGTTCCTAATTACCAGCAGTCGTGGAGCCCAGGAATGCTACAGTCAGCCTTTCCTGCCCAAATCAAGACGACTAATGACCCTGAGAATTCAAGTGTTTCGTTAAACACCCTGTTTTCCGTCATATTTTTTGCAACTGAAAATCGAAAAGTTATAACAAAAAGTGGCACTTTCTGTAGCATTTGAACCGGGAAAAACATTTGCAGATCGGTTGTACTCACAGGGGTGTATGTAATGCCGGCAGGAAGACAGCTGGGGTTGTGGCTGAGGCTGGGCCACCATGGCCGGGTTGAAGCCGTCCACGGCACTCGGCTGGCTGAGCCCCGGTGCAGCCTGAGGGGGGTAGGCCGAGGGTCGCGAGGTTGAGCCGGGGCAGCAGGGGTCGAACGCAGATGTGCTGTGGAACCCCGAACCGCCGCTGCTGCTCACAACACCGCTGCGTACAGCGCTGCTGCTACTGCTCAAGTCCACTGGCAAAGTCTGCTGGGGAGAGAGAGAGAGAAAGAGAAGAATGAAATCTGTTCTTAATTACGGCTTTTCATACCATGGTGATATTAAAAAATATATTAATTTTAATAAAGAGTTGAAAAATAATACATGCAGAATAAATGAATAAAAGTCCCCAAACAAATACCAATGGTTTAAAAATATTTAAAAACTTCACATTGGGACTTTTGTTGTGCTTGGGACATGCTTTAACAAGAGACAGGAAAGATGGTAGACTATTGTGTTCGTAATCAGTGTGACAGTCTCTTTATTTAATCCTGAAACTCCTACACCTCGCTTGGGCGTGGCCTTCTGTCGACGCAACCCTGCCACCGCAAAGCTCACAGCATTCGGCATCAAAGCCCGCTCAACGCCGGAATTACTTTCTCTCCGCACACCGAAGCCCCGATGGCCACTCCCGCAACGCACTGTCCCTGGGACTGATGATGAATTATTGAGCAACCGGTGCGTTTTTAGACAAAAGGAAAAGAGCCCCGAACCTGGCTGTCAGACACGGCCCTGTTCATTCCCACAAACAACACTCATTAGCCTGCAACCAGCCTGGCTGACACTCGGCTCCGCTTTGATGGTAAATAATACAATTCAGCAGCTCCGACTATTAACTCTGCTCTAAATTATTCAGCATGCTGCAGGGGCTGCTTCTAGCAAAAAATCCTTTGAAGCATCACAGCATTTTAAATGCAAGTTAGCTGGAATAAAAAAAATGTATATACAAGCCATACAAATCTCCATTATGTCCTCACGGTGGAAATCAAATTTGGGTTTCAAAATTTGGTGCCGTAAACACTTAAATCAAGAGTCATTAGTGAGAAACCGATTTGTAACAGATTAAAACAGGAACTGTATTTCAAATATAAATGTGCCTTCTGCTTTGATTTTCCTGCATGGCCTGTTCTGAGCCATTTCATCCCCTTTAACGTTCGTGCGTAGCCCTCCTCCACAACATAGGATTACTGTTGGGGTCATTCTAGGACAATTTTTCTTTTGATTAATTCTCTCCTGTGCTTCAGATCATTTCCAGGATGAAAGTAGTTTTCAGCTTTCTGGCAGAGTACAGCAAGTTCGCTGCCAAATTTGGAGCTATTCATTTTCCCAGACCCCTCATCCTAGCTAAAGGAAAGCAGGCCCACAACATGATGCTGCAATCGCTATGCTTAACAGTAGGCTCTGTGTATTTTGAGGTGATGAGCTCAACGTCAAAATTAAGTCCCGTCCCCCCCCCCCCCCCGATCACAATAAAAATGGCAAAAATTAGCATTTTGTGTGTATTTACATCACTTTTAAATGGAGACACAAGAATGCCAGACATCCAGAGTCTCCAGCAGATTGATAGCAGCTCCCTGATGCCCACAAATTGAATAAAATATCAGAGAAACTAGAGCGAACAAACAGTATGCACACGAGACAGTACCATGTACCAAAGTTATGATAATTGTTATCGGTTTAGTGTGCGCGCCATTGCAGAGGGCTCCAAAAAAAATGTAATAAATAAATATTAAGCACATTATACAAGTTTTCGCTTCTCATAATTTTCAGCCCAGTCACCCAGCTTCAGGTATGTATCATGGCACCTACATTAATGCTTGGCCTCATGGCAGGAACCACTGGTTCAGTCAGCTTTCCTCAAGAGACAAGAGTCACCTGAGCAGTGACAGAAGTTCACCCAAACAGCCACTCCTCTACCAACGCATGAGCCCAACATGTTCTTCTGGCTCTAAGCCAGAGATGATTGAGAAAAACACAGATGGGATTTAAACCCCCAGTCGTACTGGGCCAAGCTACTGTCAACAACTTAACCCTCCTCCCATACAGAGAACCCCAAAAGAGCATTTTTAATAAATCTAAATTACTCCATATGGTTTGGACTCATGAGCATCTGTATCCAAGCCAAAAAAATGTTCATTATAATAATAATGAACATAAAAAAACTAAGTACATGTTAAATTTAACAGCTTCAAAACACGTAGAAGAGGGGAAATTTATTAGACATTGTAGGTTAAGTCATATTTTTTTAAGCCTCTGAAATAAATGGTAATTAACCTCATTTAATATCTCACCACATAAAAAAAGGTCAAGAAGACCTAAAAGATTTCCCATGAGACTTTAGTGGAATATCAGACTTTTAAAACATGCAATACACTATTGCTTCCAGACAGACACTCATTTAGAACTATTGAGAGTGTTACATGAGCTAAATAAATTTACAATAATTAATTGCAACATAATTCCATTATTTCATCTCTGTTGCATGGAAGAGTAATACTTTCATTAATGCTTAGCTACTTTTTATTTCGCATAGGAATGATCTCACCAATAATACCAAATAGAAAGTGTGAAATAAAGGCTTAATATATGTCTCATGCTGCAACTTTCTTATAACTTTGCAGTAGAGTTTGCATTATATTGAGTTTGCATTATATGTCAGCCAGTTCTTGAGGCCTGCTGATCAGTCCATTTTTTTTTAGAACATAAAGATCTGGAGTGTCTGGTGAGCACTGGGTTGTGGAAAAATCAGCGCTGTGACCATATATGATCTTGAAACATCTGGAAGTGTTATGTGCTGGGCTGGGCTACCTGGTCATGGTACTGGGCGCTGTTGCTACTGCTGCTGACGACTCCACTGCAGGGTGGAGGCAAGGTGGGTGGTCGCTCCAGGGGGCAACTGGGCTCAGGGAAGGGCAGCGGGGGCAATGAAGTTGGAGCATGGTGATGGTGGTGGTGGTGGAAATGATGTGGGTGGGCATGTGTGTGCTGAGAACTGGCTGGCTGGGACACCCCGCCTTGCATACAGCCTGACTGGGTGTGGGCAACGGACATGTGACCTGGGGAAGAGCCACTACAGGGTGAATGCTGAGGGCAGCAGGAAGGGAGACGGGGCATTGCCACTCCACCACTCTCGCCAGCGGATGATCCTCTTCTGCTCTCATCTAGTGGAGAAAAAGCAACATTAAAATAGAGTGCTGGATGACTGTTGGTGAGATACTGCCATTCACTGTTTAAAATAAAATATTTGACTTCTACATCTACCAGGGTAATACCAGTGGTGAAGTACTTATCTGTACAACTTAATTTGTACAACAGAATTTGGTGAGATTTGGTTGATCTGATCATCTAATCAGCACCTCATCAGGTTTTATTTTATCCAGAGCGGTATGCATGTGATGTACATCGCACTACAGGGGTCCTTCCTGTAGTCCCACTTAAAAATGCTGGAAACAGTATTTTCCTGGACCGGTCTATTATCAATGTCCTTACCCTCAGTGGCAGTAGCTGTCATAACAGCTGAGCTGGAGGGCTCTGTGTGACCCGGTGCTCCCAGTGTGCTGTCAGGCAGCGGGGCAGGGCAACTGCTGGAGGGCCCTGGCGCCTCCTGAGGGAGCTCTGAGGTAGAGGCATGGTGAGAAGAGGAAGAGGAGGACGAAGAGCTCACGTGTTGAGTGCGAACACTGTCAGAGGTGGTTGGCACAACAGACACATCTGGTGTAAAAAGAAAAAATGAAGGGGGAAGCAAAAAGAAAAAAAAGAAGAGAAGATACGTTAGCGTCTTCATACCAGCTTTGTGTTTGTCTGCATGGGTAGTGCACCCATGTGAGAATAGGAATGAAAGCAAGGATTTATAAAAGAACAGGATTACAGCAAGACACAAAGCAAATGGCAAAAGCAACAGGGAATATCTAGAAGGGGGGGAAAAAAAAGGAGCATCGTGCCCAAGCCAGCCAGAAGAATGGGTTCTCATTAGCATTCCAGCTTCAGCATTCCATCTGCTTTTCATATTCACAAATTAATTTATCCCTCCACAAAAATGCAAATGCAAAACGCCATTACACCCCAGCAGCTCACTTTCAAAAAAATAAAGAAAATAGAGAGAGAAAAAGGTCACAATGTAATTTTTATTGATGCCGTTGCCACACTCCTTCAAATGTGAAGGTCATAAAAGACGAACAAAACCTTGCACACTCCATCGTCTTCCCAATATTTAAATTACACTTAATGACCAAATCAGAGTGGGTCTACAATAGCCCTACATGATCCATCAATGCACAAGAAACACACACTCTACTCCCTACCCATCTGGTTTCTTTCATGCCCCTCCTGCTCCCCCTTTTTACTTTTTTCCCCCTCCTTTCTCCCAGCTCTCACTTTGCTTTGCTTGCTTGCATAACACTGGCGTTTGATTATGTCGCAAATGAAATTATGACTCTACAGTGAGACGTGGCATGCTGGAGCAGAGAGGTTTGTGACTGAGAGATGTAGGAGCTCAGAGAGAGAGGCGGCTTTGAGCAGCAGAGGCTATTTATATCCCCGTGCCTGATGAAAAGATATAGATTAATCATTATTAACGGAGCCTGCATGCACTCTCAGCTGAACAGAGCTGGCTGAACGGCTCTAATTGAATCTAGCGAATTCCCCTCCCCCCCCCAAGACTGTTTGAGAGTTGGGGGCTTACGAAAATAAAGCAACAGCAGATAACAGTAAAATGAGTGAATTCTATGTGACATTTAATATCTCCCCAAGTTGCACGTCTGGCTGATTCATTGAAACCCAAACGATGGCAGCTCTCACTGACTGGCTACCAACACCGTGCACACAGTGCATTCGACACATTTACATTTGCAGTGGGCAGCCATGAAAGGCACCCACGGAGCAGTGTGGGGACAGTACCTTGCTCAAGGGGATCTGGGAAGTTCGGGATTTAAACAGTGGCCTCGGGTTCAGCAAACAAATTATGAGGGTCTCCAGCCTCAGAAGAGTTTATCAATGTTCCTACTTTGGTGTTCTTAATATTCAGTACAAGCTGAGGTGAGCCTCATTCCCCTTGTAGCATGTAGCAGATATTGTAGCATGTGATGCCAAACATGCAAGTCAAATAATTTTTTTGGATATGCCTAGAGTTTTTTTTTTTAATGTGCATGGTCAACCTAAAAATACACAGTTACGTAGCGGTTTAGACCAGACCCTGAAGCAGGAGGTAAATTATTCGCCCAAAATTGGGTCCTCGCTCCTAATTACTGTAAAGTGAAAATGCCTATAAACGGGGGTACAAATAGTTACAAGTTAAGTGTGAAGTAGTACCTCCAGGCAGAATCTGACACCTCTTTATTCGAGAATCATATATCTGCTTACATGACAGAAAATTAAGACACAAAGAGGCTTAAACAACACATGGAATGTCATACTCTCACTTACTATTACTTCTTTACTTCCTGTTTGTATTTCTATCGTAGTGCATGTGTGCAGCTGACACATCTGCAGTCTCCTTTCCCCACCACTGCCGTAACCAGAGCGTGAAAACAAAGATCTAGCTACCGCTTCACCCTGCTGCAGCTGCACATGTCCCATGCAGATCATAGATGGGGAGCAACAAAAGAAAGACAGAGAGGCAGGGAAACGAGTGGGAGGTGAGAAGTGAGAAGAGCTGAGTGAGTAAGCCAGTTTAAGAGTTTATAAGTTCAAGAGTCAGAGGGCATTAAGTGTGACCAAACGTGAAAGGACAGAAATGATCTGTGCAGGGATGGAAACATGTGAGTAAATGTGTGTGTGTGGGGGTGTGGGGGGTTCTCAGGAGCAGGAGTAAGGCTCTCCTCCTTACCGTCTTCATCCACGGTGAGGTCCACCACCTCCCCGGCACTCTGCCGAAGTGGCTGGATGACGGTGGAGAGGCGGTGACGGCCACGCCCGTCCTGCACCCGGTTTTGAGAGCAGCTGGGACCCCAATGCATCCTGCCATGGCCTCCCACCGACCGAGGCCTGTCCAAAACACACACACACACACACACACACACACACACACACACACACACACACACACACACACAAAACTGAATAAAGAGTCACTTGGATATTTATAAACAAACCTAAGAAACTTGACACACACAAAGATGTGTGTCTAAAGGGCAAGAATTTGTGGGCACAAGTCAGCGCCCACACACACACACAAGATCAGTCAGAGATCAGGTACACAAACACCAAACTATTTCCCGTCAGTCACCTTACTTGCCTGCTGAAAGTAAAAATGGGAGGAGTGTGACAAACCAAAGGCTTAAAAAGTGATCAACAGTGATAACACAAAAAAACTGTGTTTAACCTGAAATATTGACACCCAGGCATGGAAATTCTCCAAGTATTAAAAAAAACAAACAAAAAAACAAACAGTTAAGGCTGAAGATCATCCAAAACTGCCATTTTAGTTTGCATCAGACTTCGGAACCCCACCTATGTGTTTCAACTGAAGCCTATCAGCAGCTCGGAGCTGAAGTGCACACAGACAGGAAGGAGTCATGCCAATAAATCCACTCACCACAAATCCTGGCAGCCTGAGGTCTACATCAAAGGTCACGTGGTTACTAGGGCTCAGTCACACGACCCCCTTAAGTCTGTCCCAGTGGGGCAGTGGTGGCCTATCGGTTAAGGAAGCGACCCCGTAATCAAAAGGTTGCCGGTTCAAATCCCGACCAGACAAGGTGCCACTGAGGAGCCACTGAGCAAAGCATCATCCCCACACACTGCTCCCCAAGCGCCTGTCATGGCTGCCCACTGGCCACTCAGGGTGATGGGTTAAATGCAGAGGACACATTTCACTGTGTGCACTGCTGTGCTGCAGTGTATCACACGTGACAATCAGTTCACTTTTTTTTTTCCTCAGGTCCTCCTCTCACAACTAGCATCTTCCTCTAGCCATCTCAATTTCACAAATTGTTTTACCTCACAAAATCCCTCAATGTTTTCACCTCCTCAGTCCATAATTCCCATTCTTTCTCCCTTTCAGGGTTTTCCCTGTCTCCCTGCAACAGCAGCGGTTGCTGCGGCAGCAGCGAGCCCCAGAGACACAGGCTGCCGTAAAGCAGGGTAGTCTGAGCCGCTGTGGGTTTGGGGGAATGGCTATGTAGTGTGGGCTGAGCCAAGGGGCTCTCAGAGGTCCTATGTCTGGAGGTTAGAATCCCCCCCAAGCCCCTTGAGCACTCTGCCTCCCAATGCTGGGGCGGCCATAAACCCCTTAACCGCAGACTGCATCATTAACACATCAAAACAAAATGATTAGCAATGAGCACAGAAACCCCAGAGAGGTGTGTGTGTGTGTGTGTGTGTGTGTGTGTGTGTACTTACAGTATACCATATTTATACTGCAGCATATGTAAGTTCAGGCCACTTGGAACAATTCTCTATAGAATAAAACATCACTGACCCAAATAAATTTTGAATATAATTTCAGTGAATATATATATATATAAAATTGGTTAGAGCTGGCCAATGCTAAGATGGAGAAATAAATATTTATAGTAACAAAATCTGGACGTACAGATGTAGCCCTGGATGCAATTATCTTTAGATATGGAGAGGTTCTTAATTGGCCGATGCTACCGTCTCCCTGGACACTGTTGCCAAGCAGCCAGGGATCTCACTGCCACACCTTGGCGAAAATTCTAATTACCCACAAAGAGAGCTGGGATTATTTTGTAAATACCTGTTTGCCCCTGTGGTCAGTAAACATTTGCCTACCCTATAGGGGATGTGGGGGTATCTATATACTCTCATTCTCACAGATGCCAGGGGATGGAAGGGGGCTTCACCTATATGTGTGCATTGCCCGAAGTGTTTGTAAAAGGTGAAGTCCCAATGAGGGGGAATTATGGAGGTGGTCTGGCTGAGCAGCAACCATCAGCAGCAGGCAGCACCTGCTAAAGCAAAATGACTGACCCCAGCAAGTAAATTCAGGAGGACTTGAGGCACATGAGCTCAAACCATTCTGTACACTGTGCTGTTGTAATTCCTGAGACACACAGTTTAACATCTGGAGCCTTGGTTTAAGGTATGCAGAGGCAGTGGTTGTCCTAGCGGGTAAGGTTGCCGGTTTGAGTCCCAAATCGTCAAGGTGTCACTAAGCAAAGTACCATCTGTACACACTGCTCCCCGGGCACCTGTCATGGCTGCCCACTGCTCACTTAGGAGATGTGTTAAATGCAGAGGGCACATTTTGCTGTGTCTCTGTGTGTTGTGCTGCAGTGTTTCACCATGACAATCACTTCACTTTCACTTCAATAATGGTAGAGGTAGTAAATGTGAAAAGTTTGAAAAATCACCAATGTAGCGTAAACTTTCAAGCAATTTATTTTGTTATTGAAAAAGGGGCAAAGGGGCCTTACATAGATGCAGCAGTTAGTGACCTGACCTCACACCTCAGATTTTAAATCCAGGGTTCGGCTCTGCATGCTCTCTTCATGGTGGCACGAGTTGTGGTTGAATGAATGGTGCACGCCTGCTGCTCTGCCCAATGTGCCAGGATGGGCTCCAGAAGCTGCTTTCATACATTGGATTCAACGCTTAAGGAAAGTGAGAGAGTGAGTAAACAAATTGGTAGACAGACTACAAATGGTTAAAGCCAGCTAAATTCCGAGGAGCCTGTTAAAGGCCCCATGATACTTTGTGAGATTATTTAACATTAATAAGAGTTACCCCAGCTTGTCTGTGGTCCTGCATACATATTTTAGTTCAGTTATGCAAGACTAATTTAATTTAAAACACCGACACAACTTCCTCTCTGCACCAAACATTGTGGTTGGTGAATGGTGTTGATGTAATTTCCGCGAATGCCCACTCAACTTCTATAGGCCGCTCTCCTCCTCGTCCCGCCTGTCTCCTCATTAGGATTTAAAGGTACAGACACCGAAACGGCACGTCCTGGGGAAATATCATTGTGGAACTGGATCAAAGAGTAATTATTTCTGAACCAAGGCTGAATTTCAGACAGAGACATCAGATACAGTATTAGGGGAACTCTAAGGAAATAAAAAATGAATGTCAGGGGACCTTCAACCGAAAACGTAGGTACATATATCTGTTAGATGTAACAACATGCATTAATCAACAGTTCAGAGCAAAGTTTAATGCCCACATGGTCCTAAATCCACCACTTGATATACAGGCGTGTCAGCAGACATCCCAAACATAAACACAGTCTCTGATATAATCATTTCAGTACCATGGCTGCAACAAACCCAAACACTCAGAGAGGTTATCGGTGCGCTTATTCAGGCATTCCCATGGATGTGGATGTGACATTAGCAAAACCTCAAATGTCAGAGTCTCCTAACTTTTTGGATCATGGTCGCTATAATGAATCATAACAGCCAAGTAAAAGTTAACATGCATGGGATGAAGCAGAAGAAAGGTGAACAAGTAAAGGCAGAAACTATACTTGCTATGAGCTATGTATGCGTATCCGTACACAGTTGTGTTGTCAACGTTCGTCCTGATATACTTGCGTTTGTACAGTGCGTTGTGACCTGTAGTGTGTACTCCTTACCACCAGGGTTCAGTGTTGAGTCCGCAAACAAAACGAATGAATGAATACCCGTATCTTAAGAGAGTAATCTGTTGAGTGCTAACCTTGCATTTCCAGCCCTTATAAACTTGCGCCGGTATTGCATGTCCGTATACGATCCATTCATTTTTGAGTACGTACACAAAAACCGACGCAAGGAACGCAGGATACGAAATGCATCTGTACATACTTCTCTCCAGCTTTGTAGCTTTTGTTCATTATAAACACACACAAATACACAACCAACCCAACACTACTCAACCTACAACCTCTCTCGCACATCACTTGTGAGAAAGCAGATTTCTCTGAATAGAGAGCGGCTACGAGAAAGCGAGCATGCGTACAGGAGGAAGGGAGTCAACAGAGAGGAGTGGACGAGGGAGGGGCAGAGGAGGAACAGTTGAACAGGTTCATCTGGCCCCCACCAGCAGGAGGAATGCATCCGGGCAGGAGGAGTCAGACAGGGACTACCAGCCGAAAAACAACCCTTCAACGGCTCCCAGATCTGCCTCACGTGTTCCTCTTACTACCTAAAAAGTCTGAAATGATGCTAAATGTTTACCACCCAGGTCCAGCTTGAACACACAGCTCGCCCTTTATTTATTCATTACCACCCCCCCACGACCCTGGTCACAGGTCAGGCGATTTGCTGGAATACGTGGACTAGTTGCCACAGCCATTTAACCCCTCATGCCCCAGAAATTCCAACACACACACACACACACACACAAGGCAGAGAACTTCTCAGCAAAAAAAAGTCAGTGCACACAGGATCAGAGATCAGATCAACATTCAACACCAGCATCTTCACTGCATTGCTGCACTCCTACAACACACACACACAAAATCACCATTAAATACAATGCTGCCTGCCATGAGATCAAGAAAAATAGGCTTCCTGACCTTTTCTAAATTGGATCTCGGATGCTGTTGTCTTAAACCCACAGGGAATACTTCAATAAAAGAGCTGGGGGAGGGGTGTACAGTAACAAGCAATGGTACACCCATATACCAGCAACCGTGGCCTTCACAAGTGCAGCTGAAGATGCACAATCACAGGACCGGACTTGATTGATCATTATTGGTTTCCTGTTTTCACCCAGCCTGTGTGTGGGAACGGAATAGCAATGCACACAAAACCGAGGAGAACAATGGCACAGGACTGTACACGCCAGAGAGGCACAGCATTCCAGAAACTTCTCCAAACCTCTGGTCTACTCACTGCTACTGTTTACCACAGCAGGTTTTCCCACATATACTGCACATACACATCTAGGTAAGGCCCCACATACCCATGTGTTTATTTAAAATATGCTGTAATTTCCTTATAAACAGAAAAAAAGATGCGAAATAAATATATGTTTTCCTGGAATACCATAAAAAAGTACAATTACACAACATACGTAAATGTTATGCAAGACAAATAGCATTAGACTCCTTTTGCTGTGTATTATAATGTCTGAATCGTACGTGCTCTTGCTTCTGTACATTAAATAAACTCCTACATTTCCTCTGCAATGCAGTGCCCCCCCTCACATAAACACAAAAGACCACATTCAGGAGATGACAGAACATGCTCTAGGCTCAAAGCCCATTTTTGAAAATGTGCACACCTTTAAATTTCTACTACTATGAAAATTTCACATTGTGAGGTTATTTAACAAAACGGCACGTCCTGGGGAAGTTTAATTGTGAGACTGGCTAAAAGTGGCTGTAAATCTGCACCAAGGCAGAATTTCGGAAAGAGACTTCAGTATTAGAGGACCGCTGAGATCTATATAAAAGTAGGGCTGCATGATTATGGCCAAAAAAGATAATCACAATTATTTATTATTTTAAGTAAAACACATTTTTATTGCACTGTTTTAATCAAACAGTAAACGAACAAGGCTTTCATTTCGAAATGAATATATAGAGGCATCTTGTATAGACTTGTCTATACTATCGACAATGAACTGCAATATATAGAGGTGTCAGAACAGCAGCTGAGCCTTTGCTATTGGATGAGGGTGGGAAAACAGATGCTCTGCACTGTAACATGAATAACCTTATTTGTCAAACACAAACTTTTGTAAGATACAAGATGATAAAATAAAATCGTATAAAATCTTTTATGCATTGATTCTTTGTTCGCTCGTTATTACAGCCAAAGGCGGCACAAAAGTCCTGCATCTTCGCTTGTACCGTCAGAGAAGTGTGGTTGAAGGAGCTTAATCTAGAGCTGTAATTCTTGGCCTGAGCCAAGAGGTTACCACTCATACGGTCTATGCTTTTGTTTGCCCCCTGGTGGTTGGCTGTCTATTGGTTGAGAAAGTTCTTGATTTGATATGCAGCAGAGCCCGTTATTAAAATGTTAATATCAGCAACAATCATCTTCATTTAATCGTGGCACCCAAAATTTGATCGTGATTAAAAATCGATTAATTGTGCAGCTCTATATTAAAGCTAAAAAAAAAAAAAAAAGAGGGACCTTTAATAATATAAATACATAGTTAACCCCTTTTTGTCCTATTGTGTTTACTGGTGCAGTTTCTCTATTTGAACCTGTTGCTGTTACATTCCCGCATAGTCAAATATGATTTGGCAATATTTTGTAAATGAAAAAACTTCATTCACACTTAAATTGCACAGAGAAGTGCTAAAGGCACCACAGCTCCTGAGGGCCACACAGAGGCCGAGCGAAACCACACTGCTGAGCCTTTGACTTTGTTGGCAGGAACAGGAGCAGTGAGTCCTCCTGGCAATTTCAGGCTATAGCAGTGCAAAGGGAAATAAAATATCCAGTGAGATTCTCAAACTAGTGTTTAAATGAGACTGGCCTCAGTTCTCATTACCTGGTTTAATCTATATTTCTACCCCAAAGTACTTTAGTATGCGGTCAGCGATTCTACAGAAAGCGGAGCCATATGGTGCTTATTGTACACGTGTGGTAATTTCATTTGCTCCAACGAGAAAACAAGAGGGGGGATGGTGCAAAAAGTGGAAGCCGCTTTTAAACAAGATCTCAGTTCGCTGATAGCAGAGAGTGGTTGACCTGAAGGTCATGGAAAATTGGAGAGAAAAATAGGCCCTTGCGTTTGATTTTTCCAAACACATCCAGTATATGTAAGCAGCTCACAGTATGGAGTCCGTCCTTGACACCTCTGCAGCATGGGCCACAGCTGGAAGCTCAGTGCCGCCTGCTCTGTAGTGAGGTGTGCCATCACTGTATCCACTTCCAGATGTGCAATCTCCAGAAGGTACCTCCACCAACATGGATGCACAGCTTTCGCACAGTGCAAACGAACAAAGAAAAACTACATGTCTGCATTTCTTCAAACCACCTTCAAGACACCTTTGAAGGAACCTTTAACATACTTTCAAACAATAATCATGGTAGACTGTGTTGGAAAAGAACTGATTGAATCAAAGGTCCCATCCTCACAAGAAAGCTTTTTGATTTAAAAAAAGGAGCCTTATCTTAAATGTTGTTGCCCACACAGACACACAGACAATGTCCTAAACACTGTTTTAACGCCGCTCCACACCTGTAAGTAGCGCTGTTTGGTGTGTAGTCCTCCTCTGCGGTCAGTTAAACACATCGTTGTTCTCCAGCCTTGTCTGTTCATTAGAAATATGCACTGTGGAGTGGATTTCTGCTAGTTGCTTTTATGATGTTCTGCAGCACATCCACAAACGTGTTATCCATCACTGTTGTATATATGATGCATTTGGGGTTATAGGTCAGGTTGGAAGTTTGGCTAATAAGATTGGAGGTTTGATTAATTTTTCTAATATGTACGTTTTGCAGTCCACACGGATACACGGAAAGGAAACGTAACTGTTGTGGGTCCCCTGAAATGCTGTTTCCGTGTGGACGCAAGGCCAATTTTCCTGTTTTAGTGAAAAACGTTCTTGCGTGGACAGGGCCTAAATGATCCATTTGACTCACCTAAAGCCGTCTCCCACAGTGACAATCTCCACCTCGCTATCGGTGGAAGTAACGTTGATCTCCTCGCTGGCGGGCACAGCAGGGGCCGGGGTTGCCTCGATCACCACCACATCCTCGTCTAGAGCTCCTGAAAATGAGAATCTTCCATTAAACACCAATCTCCCTTAGTGCAGGTTCTGTCTGTGAGAAGAACATATTTTCTTCCATTTATGTGAAACGATTTTAGGCTTGCCATTCATGTGCTCCCTGCACAGCAGACATGCTCACCCTCATGTGTAGATGAGGCGTGTACGTGTGAGCATACAGAAAACAAAACACAACTTAAAATCCCATGTTCTGACATCCCTTGCTTCTAGTAATATATAAAATATGCCAGCAAGTGACTGGTCGATTATACAATGTTGATTGATGATCGTGAAAAAAAAATGAAGTTCAATGTCAGTGATCGGCTTTGGACATTTTTCACGATTAATAAAATGGCAGGAATTAGTATGTTTTGTGTGTGTCTTTCCATTAAATATAAACAGAGACACAGCTCCCATATATCTCAAAATCTCCGTACGCTTGGGGGATCTCACACATATTGATAGCGGCTCCCTGATACCCGCAAATTACATAAAACATCCAGAAAACTAGAGCAAGAATATGGAATAAGAGAGAAAGAACATGTGTAAAGGTGATTGTCATATAATTAGAATGTGTTCCAGTCAATAAGTGAAACTTGTATAATGTATAAACTCATTCCACTCCGACTGATATATTTCAAGTATTTATTTCTTTTAATTTTGATGATTATAAATGACTACTAATGAAGTATCTCAGAAAATTAGAATATTACTTGACACAAGGCATGTGACTGCTGAAACCCATGTCTGACATAAGTGTGTAGTGCTTGAAAAACCACTGACTCCAGCTGCAGTCCACACTTGGTGAAGCTTCCCCACATTTTCAAATGGGTTTTTATTTCACAATTCTCTCCAGGGTGCGGTTATGCTTATTATTTTTTTCTACCACATCTTTTCCTTCCCTTCACCTCTCTATTAATGTGCTCGGACACAGAGCTCGGTGAACAGCCAGCCTCTTTTGCAATGACCTTTTGTGTCCTGCCCTCCTTGTGCAGGGTGTCAATGGTCGTCTTTTGGACAATTGTCGAATCAGCAGCCTTCCCCATGATTGTGTGGCCTACAGAACTAGGCTGAGAGACCACTTAAAGGCCGTTGAAGGGGCCTTTTCACGATGTTCTAATTTTCTGAACTAGTGTTTTCATCATCATGAATGTACATTAAACAAGTTTCACTTCTTGAATGGAGTTCAGCCATTATACCTGCCTGCCTCAAAACTACCAAGATCATCCCAGTGCCAAAGAAGTCAACTGTGTCCTGCCTCAATGATTACCGGCGTACAGCACTCACACCCATCATTATGAACTGCTTTGAGAGGCTGGTTCTGAGGCACATGAAGACCCAGCTTCCACAGAATCTGGACACGCTTCAGTTTGCCTACCGGCCAAACCGGTCAACAAAAAAAGGGCTGTTTACTGACTTCAGCTCAGCATTCAATACGGTCATCCAGAAGATTGTAATGAAGTTGGACCTGCTGGGGAATAAGCTCTCTAACTCTGCAGCTTGATCTTGGGCTTCCTAACAAACAGGCCTCAGTCTGTGTCTACAGGAAATAACACCTCCAAGGTCCTCAGACTGAGCACAGGTTCCCCACAGGGATGCTGCTCAGCCCACTGCTGTTCACTCTGCTGACACACGACTGTGCTGCACAGTACAGTTCAAATCACATCATCAAGTTCGCAGATGACAACAGTAGAGGGGCTCATCACCAAAACGATGAGCGGAGATGAAACATCTGGTGGATTGGTGCCGGATTGGTGTCCACCACCAAAAAAAGTCCAGCAACATCTGCACATCCTCAGGAAGATGAAGGCCAACCTCCCTCTTCCCATCATTCTACCGGGGGGGCCATTGAGATGTTCTCTTCTGCTATATCACTGTCTGGTACGGGAACTGCACTGTTGCTGAGCAGAAGGCCCTGCAGCAGATAGTGAAGACAGCAGAGTGCATCATCGGGGTTCCACACCCACCCATCTCCCAGCTCTACGAGAACCACCTCATCTGTCGAGCTCGGAACATAATGAAGGACTCACCACCCCTCACACGCCCTGTTCCCCCTCCTACCATCTGGCAGACAGCTCTGACACATCAGAACTTTAACTGCCAGACACTGCAAGAGCTTCTTCCCACAAGCAGTCAGAGCTCTCAGTGCAACGCCATCACCAGAACACTGTTAAACTCAACAATACACTTTCAGCCTTATGCACTGGATTTTTACACAACTCAACTCATTTTGCACATCTCTGCTCTTTTTGCACATGTTTGTCTTGTCTTGTGTGTCCTGTTTGAAATATCCAACATATCCACTCACAAGCACTTGTCCAGTTATGTCCTGTTCGACCTGTTCATTGTACAGAAAAGTTGTACTTTTCTCTAATAGAGATAACCTGTACAGTATTTAAGTTTTAGTTTAGTTTGTGTGTGTGTATATATATATATATATCTTTTATGATTGCACTATGGAGGGGGCTCAGTGTGAAACATTATTTCAATACACTGTATACTGTGTATACTGTTGTACTGACAATAAACCAATCTTGAATCAGCTAAATAAATCAACTTTTTGAAGATATTCTAATTATATGAGCAGCACCTGTATGTGTGGATCACTGCATGTGTTTCGGATTCCAAAGACAAACAGCTTCCAGATCAGTTTACTTAGCAAAATAACCAGATTTCAGTGTGTGCGGGATTTTAACTTCTCAAGGAGGTTATGGTAACAGTTATAAGTACAGTGGAGCATTATGAGTTTAATTTGAGCAAGGTGAATAGTTTTGGTGTTTAAGGAAGAAAGAAATGTTCTCTTATTCTGGAACGGCCCATTCCACAAGTCAGGGGTTCATTAGCACAGTGCAGACACACAGACTCAGTTGTTAAATTCAAAGAATATACAGCAGGAAAAGAGCCAGTCAGGAGTGGATGTGTGTGTATATAGGTCAGTCAGTGCCTCTCGTGCTTTCAAGCTTTAACATTATTGTTTTTTTTTTTTAGTTGGTTCTCTCAATGCATGCTTCTGTTCCAAACACCCCAAGTCTCGGCAGACATTAGAAGGCCCACAGGCTGCTTGATGGAGGCAGACTCTGACCAGGCAGGTGTTTCAGAGACTGTGAGCACTGTTCGTGTTGCACAATCACAAAAGACATGAATTAACAACAAGTACACTCATTAAAAGCTTTTTAAACTATTTCACCTTCCAGCACTCACTGACTCAATGCTATGCAATTGTCTGCAAGAACAATGCAACTATGCTGGTCTTTGCATCATAAACGTGTGATTGGGGCAGATTCCACTGTGGCCTTTGGGTGATTTGTGCACAGCTAGATAAATCCACAGGATGCTGCTGCTGCTGCTGCTGCTTACTCCACACGAACATAATGCATACGCAACAGCATCAGCAAAACAGGAGCATGTTTACCGGAATGGCGTTACCAATCTGTCAATATATGGTGGAACACTTTTTCCATCTTCATATCTACACACATATCAAGATCATATTGTGAAAAAAAGCTGAAGTATATCAAGTATCATCAACCTTTTATCATAACTTTGTATTCATTGTGAGCCCCATCCCTAGATGTGGAAGTGAAGTGATTGTCATTGTGAAGCACAGCAAGCACAATGAAATGTGTCCTCTGCTTTTAACCAATCATCCTTAATGAGCAGTGGCCCAATGTGTGTGTCTTAAAAGTTCACATACTGCTGAAACAAGAAGGGCAGTGGTGGCCTACCGGTTAAGGAAGCGGCCCTGTAATCAGAAGGCTGCCGGTTCGATTCCCGATCCGCCAAGGTGCCACTGAGCAAAGCACCATCCCCACACACTGCTCCCCGGGCGATTGTCATGGCTGCCCACTGCTCACTCAGGGTGATGGGTTAAATGCAGAGGACGTGTGCTGCATCGTGTGCTGTGCTGCTATCACATGTGACAATTACTTCACTTCACTTAAAGAAGCAACGTTCTGAGATTTCACCCGCTTTCATTACACTCACTTCCTGGCATCCTCACATCACTTCTAATGATCCTCACTATCCATCTTTTATAATAATAAGCAAGGGTAGGGTTTGCAGTGGAGCTCTCTCCACCCACCTACTTCCCATGGCCCATGGTCTGGCCTGGGCACAGCGCAGAGACAGGGACGTTGCATTCTGCATGCGCAGTCATACGCCGCCTCGTCCCTCTCGCTGCACCTGAGGACATCTCATCTAGTCCATCAACGGGGACGACGCTTGGGTAGCGGTAGGTGTGTCCCAGCAGGTTAGCACACCACCCACGTGCCATATGCCCCAGCTTCTTTACTCACTCAATCTCTCTCCCCTTAAATACATACACACACACAAACACAAAAAAACCTGCTATGGGATATAAACAGCAGGGTCACATCCATTTCAGGTGTGTGTGTGCATAGAAAATTAAGTCAACAGCTGTTGGGTCTCAGAGTAGGCCATACTCCCCGCCCCACACACACACACACACACACACACACACACACACACTGCGGTTGTGCTAAAAGGCACACAATTGTCAAAAATGCTCATGTTTGTATGCAACAGCATAACCTGACAGAGCAATGCACAGACACTGCTCTCACACCCGTCTGAAATGCAGGGGAGGTCGAGACACCCTCTGCTATGGACTCAGCTGGTGCATTAGTTGACGTGACACGTGACCACAGTTTTTGAACATCCTAACAGGGTTAGAGCAGAAGTGAGGGGGTGAAGGGAAGGTACAGCATGTACAGGGGTCAGTGCTGTGTGCAAACAGGGTTTTAAAAAGAGAGACTGTGAAACAGGGAGGTGTGTGTGTGTGTGTGTGTGTGTGTGTGTGTGTGAGAGAGAGTGAAAGTAAGAGCTCTACAGCAATGTCCGAAACCGAATGGAAAATACCAGCCTTCACCTGCAACACTGCAGGAGATAAAACACTGCAATGATGGGAACTTTAAAAGGAATGTTCCATGTCCACGACCCTCAACCATTACAAACCAATACAACCATTCTAGGGCTGCAACAACACATCAATTTAATCGTTAAAAATCGATTACTAAAAGAGTCGGCAATGAATTTCAGAATTGATTCATTATAATAATAAAAACATTAGTTGAGCGCGGAGTGCAGCGAACATACTCTGTCTCTCTTGCACACTGATGTCTGCAGATTACGGTGCTTCACAGACAGGGCGGAGCAAAAAAAAAAAAAAAAAAAAAAACAAGCAGAGGGAGAGGTAAAATACAAGGCTATATGGGCCATAATTCGGCTGCATTTTAACGTGTGCTTTATGAAAAAAGCGCCGCTTGGAACGGCGTTTCTAACGCCCGTTGCTGCCAGTGGAAGTAGGCAACAAGCAGTGGTCTGCGCATGTTTTTTTAACACACGCATGGCGCCTGCTCAGAGCTCCCCTTTCACGCTGTGTTTCACCAAGGGTGATGGTTAAAAGAGAGAACACATTTCGTTGTGAAACGCTGCAGCACACGGTGACACAATGACAGTCACTTCACTTCTTACCTCTGCATCCCTACCACATCGACACCATCTGAGCGGTTGTTTTCTGCAGCAGGCAACATGGCCTCAAAGAAAAGAGCGAGCCTGAGCATGAGCATGTGAACATGCTCACATTTTTGCATTGCAATGAAAAGTGTATGAACAAAGGGGGTGTGTGTGAGAGAGAGAGTTTGCGAGTATGTGCATAGTGTAGAGAACAAGTTCTGTCTGTATATTTGGCAAAAGTAAATCATACATGTGTTTTTAGTGTTAGTCCATTTTTATTTTATTATTATAACAGCTCAAGGAGCAACATGTGCATTTTCTAAAAAAGTTTGTTCTGTTTTTGAATAAAGGGTTGGTTAATGATATTTTATTTTATTATTCTTTTAAATCCGATTCTGCAAAATAAATAAATAATCAGTATATTAATCGATTATTAAAATAATCATTAGTAGCAGCCCTAACCCATTCTTCTGCTGACCAATGCTGCCTGGTCCTGCTGTCCTCTCATTCTTCCACAGAGAGAGTTCTGGGTAAAACGACAGATCCAAATCCAATTTAATCCCCCTTGGAAAAGGTCTGGTACATCTTAATATAGCTTTTTAAAATCAAATTTGACCTTACAAAACAGGAAACCAGTGTTAAATTTAGGGGTGTGTATTGGCAAGGATGTTATACGATACACATTACGGTCACATAGGTCACGGAATGATTATATCATGATATTTTGTGATACTGTACATATTGTGATATTCTAGAGATCGCTGAAAATGTAAAAACAGAGCTGATATACAAGATGTTGTGTATGATCTGTGTGGATCACATTACATGAATAATTCAGCCAAAAAATATAACTCTGAACTTAATTTTGGAATAAATTTGTATATAGAAAAAATGTTATTTGATGTCTCAGTATCGATAAATATCGCAAAAAAAAAAATCTAACACCCCTAGTTAAAACATTTCTGGTGCAATGGTACTACTTTGTTCTTTTATGCGGCCAGGAAGTGAGTTTATTAATAATTTTTTTTTTTTTTTTTAAATACTTGGATTCCCGAGAAGGGGGAACTAAGATTGTACGACTTGTTTAAATCTTCTGTCAAACACCAGCAACTCCTCATTCCTTTTCCAGCATTATCACAAACAGCAAACATCTGGCATATACAGCCGCTGCGATGAATGTGAGAATGTGTGTGCTGCATTTGTGCCTTTTAACCATATACTGGTCACATACTGGTTTGACGTGCATTTCACTACCACATGAAAAAGTATAAAAATGCAATGTTGAAGAAGCACAAAATTTCTTTTTTTTTTTTTCACTTTACAACTCATTTGTGATTATTGATCAGTAACCTACATGGTGAGGAATGGGAAGGCAACACAAAAAAAAGTCAATAGTCCTAAACCACATCCACTGTGATGACATTTGATCAAACTACCATGTATTAATTAAGACCACAGACTCACACGCCAAACAAATCAAGTACAGTGAAAGTGGCTTAGTCACAAATGTGCGTGTGTGTGTGTGTGTGTGTGTGTGAAGTACTAAAAATTATCCATATGTAAAACCACACACCCTGTCTTTCCTGCGCATGCAGAAGTGTGCGTGGTTTCTCGTGACTGAGACGTCATCACTGAGTGTCACAGAGCAGTGGGTGTGACAGGAGAGGGAATGTACAGGACTGCTACGAACACTGGGAGATCGTGATTGCAATAAACTGATAGTAACTGAACTTTTACACTTCTGGCAGTGGGATTATGAGTGTGTGTGTATGTGTGTTTGAGAAGAGAGATGATGGTGTGTACCTCCGACCCCTGCTGAGCCACTCCCCTGACTGTTGCTGCTGCTAACGTCCACATAGACCTCATCCTCAGCCTCGGTGGAGGAGGAGGACGAGGAGTCGCTGGTGAGATCCTCGCTAGTGCTGGGCAATAGCGCATACTTCCTGAGCGCAATCGACTCCCTCTTCCTCTTCTGCAACAGGAGGCGCTCCTTCTGCTTGGGGGTCCGCTGCGTCCTGCCACCCGCCCCTGCCGCGCTCGCCTTTACAAAGCGTTTCCTGTGCGAGTGCGTCCTCCGTGCATTCAGGCACGGGCGTTTCAGCAGCACCGCCTCTGGCTCCGCCCGCGTCCACTTATGGGGCCTGCTTGCACGAGTCCGGCCTAGCAATGGGCGTACCGCGATTCCGTTGCCCCTTCCCGCCCCTCCGTCTCCCAACGCCACCCCAGGGCCCCTGTGCTGCTGTTCTGGACCAGTTCCGGCGGGCGTGGCCTCGTCCTCTGAGCTGAGAGTGTCTGAGTCGCCAAAGCGCATGCTAGAAGATGGGGAGGAGGCACAGTCACTGAGCGAGGATTCGGGGTGTCGCTCATCCTCGCTGCGCCCCTCAAGCAAGCTGGGGCGGAGGCGCGACGGGGAGTTCAGATCTCCCACGCGTCCTTCCTTTAACGAACAGTCTGATGGCCCGGCCTGCTGGCTCTTACGCTTCTTGCGGTTTGAAAGGCCTCTGTCGGGGTCTCTGAGGGGCCGGTGGTGCGCCTCAGCAGCGCAGAGTGGAGCAAACTCTCTACCAGCTTTCCCCAGCACGTCCATCTCAGCGGAGAAGCTCTTGGCCGTGTCCATGGGCTCCGGGTTGGCCAGGGACCCCTTCAGGTTCTCGTGCTTGCGCTGCGCGTCGGATGAGACCTCACTCTTCATGGCAACAGACCAAATGTTGCACAGGGAGTGGCAGTGATGAGGAAACTGGACTTCAGGGCTTCATGTCAGCCACCTGCCAAGACACAGAGAAGAGGGTCATTGTCTGCTTCATATAGTGTTAAGACAATGACTGTAATTTATAACTCACAACCACCTAAATTCATCTTCACACAATGAAAAGATCCGGAACTTCAGCATATGGAGGAGGCACAGGCACCAGGACGGATTCAGTGTGAAGCAAGTTTTATTAACTGTTCCTGGCAGCCAGTGAGTCAGCATGGACTGGAACAGGGGTCTCAGGCTGTAACATCAGCAAGTAGAATGAAGTAATCACTTGACCAGAGCTCTGGCATTCATTTATGTTACAAACACTGGAACAAACCAATTAATTACTGGAAAAACTTAATCTGAATGGACTAGGCTGAGGCTATAATGTAGTAAACCCACAGGATTAATCCAGGTTGCTATAAAATATATATATATATCTCACACACACAACCGCAAGCGGTGATTAACGGGCCCTCGCAAAAATGGTGCAACGCCCTTTGATGTTATTCTAAAACAATGGATGCGAGCAGAATGATTTTACCAAATGCAGTATTCATTGAAACTGTCAGCTATCTGATTCCTCTGCTCCTGTGAGTGAAATACCCCCCCCCCCTCTCCAGCACACTCAGAGAGCAAGCTAAGCCCTACCCCCTTTAGCCTGGAGGAGCTCAGACACACACACAAAAAAAATGGTGAAAAAAACATGGTGAACCTGTGTTCTACAATCAAGTCAAATTTGGACTGAAATTCCAAACTCCTTTGTGTGCGAAAATGATACAATCCAGAATATCTCACTTGCTGTGTGGCAGCGCTATTATGGGTAAGTGTATCATACATTTGTCTTAATGAGATACACATGCATGCACATCCATCCCACTGGTTCTTCAGAGTCTCATGTGACTGAGCATTTGTGTATATTTTTACATTCAATCACCAATAATCAACTGCAATGATTCGCACATTTTAAAGCCATGACGGTCAGTAGAGCTGCTTTTTAAGGGAGGGATTCTCTGGGTGGAGAATGCATGTGAATTGGGAGGTAAACTTTCCCCTTATGATGACATAAAGGGACAAATTCCAGATCAGACTGTCTGAGCAGGAAAGCAGAATGGCCAAAGCACTATTTAGACCTACGGGAACTTTAATATTGTGCTTAATGAAATACAACAACTTAAGAGGTTTGCTATTATAGTTACATTTACATTTACAGCATTTACCAGACTCCCTTATACAGAGCGACTGACAATCAGTAGTTACAGGGACAGTCCTCCCCTGGAGCAACTTAAGTGTTTTGCTCAGGGACACAATGGTAGTAAGTGGGATTTGCACCTGGTTTATAGGCGAGTGTGTTACCCACTAGGCTCCTACCACCCTTTTGTGGGATAGTCATTTACTTTTGTAAATACTTTGACAAATAAGCATGAAAGATACATTACCAGTGTATGCAAAGAGAAAGAATAAAAAAAAATTAAACTCAATACAGTAATCACATTATTTTGTGATACTGCTCTTTTTAACCATCAACCTTTAAATCATGATCCAAGTATATACTCTATATGGAGACGGTTTCAAATTTGCATGTACTAAACTTACATTTTTTCTACTTAAATCTGTATGTACATGGTGTAGTCTTTATTGATTTTTTTTATAATTAAATGTACCTACATCCCACCTTATTGCAATTGATTGAATCGGACCCCCTTTATTGTATAATCATCAGATTCTTTCCAATCCACAGACCCATTCATCAGTTAACATGGTAAAGTAGCATTAGATTATAAATATGGTATACACACAATGGACGATCTACAAGATATACATTACTCACTATAGGATGGTACTATTCTACACGTGCTCTTACCCATACTACAGCACAGACTCCTCTGTTGACATTTTATACCTTTTACTTGTCTCTGTTTATTAATTTATTAAAGTTTGGTAATCCATCATCACAATATTCTATTGTGTTACCCAATCTTCTAAATGATGATGTGTCCATGAGCCTCTCGCATCACCCATCATGTCCACAGAATACAGATATGGCCACAGGTAAATCTCTCTCGCTCATCATGCGTGACGCAGTCATGTGAAGATCCCCAAGCTTCTGAGCCTCTGAATTATGAAAACCGCCATCTGCGCGAGATGCGTATTGGCTCTTTTCATTAGCCTCATTCTGAAGCATGGCGTGGAGACATGATCAAGTCAGACAAACATCTGTGGGCTCTGTCAAAAGGAACAAGAATCTCTAAACATCTCCTTCACAGATGAAGAACAGGGTGCTCATGTTCAGCTGATAGCAATCAATAGATTTGTGAGCACCAATATAATAATATAAAAAAAAAAGACCACCATTAACCCACCACTTATGTAATAAATATTTTTCTTTAATGATACTGCTCAGAATGGCACTGAATTTCTGCAAAAGTCTGTGACATGTCACACAATGTTTATAACCACAGAATCAACAAATAGTCTCATATGAAGACACATGAGCTGCACATCTGAGGGGACGGATGTTAGTAAGATGTGAGAACATTTGAAGATGAACCCTAAAAGAAATCTGCAGCAAACCTAGTGCAAACCCAGACCACCCAAGAACTGTCCTCACCAAAAAACACACACACACACACACACACACACATTTACACTACAGGATACACTGCAATACTCTCTATGCTCCTGCACGCAGCCTAGGCCAAAACCACTAACCCAAATAAGAAAATGTTTTAATACACAAGCAAAACATATGAATCTGACATTTTGCTGCAGAAGTGCCTTCTGTGATTTTGCAGTCAGACAAAGTAGCTGAAGTAGATAATCGAGGAAAAATGTGAACAACGTGCTGGTGAACGGCACGAATGACATGCACAATGCCTACATTAACAAACACGGGCTGTGCAGATGTTGCAGGCCTTGAGAGTTTCACTGTAAATGTGCGAGTTAAGTGGAATGTAAACGACATGCAAAGGCTCCAGACAGGACGACAGACTCGCTCACATTGCTGTTAAAGGCCCCGTGACATGAAACTTTCACTTTGTGAGATCATTTAATAGCCCCTTATTATGATTTTATTTGCCTTTATATCAATTTTAGTGCTCCCCTAATTCTGTATCTGAAGCCTCTTTGCGAAATTACAGCCACTTTGATCCAGTCCCAAAATGAGATATCCCAGGACGCGCCGTTTCAGTGTCTGTAGCTTTAAATGCTAATGAGGAGGAGAGCAGCCAATAGTATAGTTGAGCGGGCATTTGTGGAAATGAGGTCATTAACACCATTCACCAACCACAATGTTTGGCGCAGACTGGAACCGCAATGCAGTTTGGAGGGCATGAAGGTCGGTGGAGATAATGTTTTACGGGAGGGGTGGGAAATTCTCTTGCCAGACAAAGCATGAGAAACGGGAGGTAACATTTCCCCTTGTGACGACATAAGGGGAGAAATATCTGAACGGCAAAGGAGAATGGCCAAAGAACTCTTTATGCCATTTCTAGCCAATGCAGGACCATAGACAGAGAGCATATAAAGAGTGCTTTGGTCATTCGACTTCGCCCTTCAGAGAGCGGCAGCTCTGACGGTCGGATCTGGATTTTGTCCCCTTATGCCATCAAGAGGGGAAAGGTTACCACCCCTTTTGTGGCTTCCAAATGTGCAAAGCATTGCAGCTGCTGGGCGATTGGACGTAAAAATGAGCACAAATTAATTTGTGCTTAAGACCAGTGGGTTAATTTGATCTTTTCTGCATCAAACATTGTGTTTGGTGAATGGTGTTGATGACATAATTTCCTTTCAATCATGATGAGCAAGGCACAGGCTTATGGAAATAGACCTATCCAGTCTATTCCTGAGCGCAGGAACTACCAAGGCAATCCATCATGAGCTGCACAAAAAACTAAGGTTGTGTGGCGTGTCTGGTAGGCGCTGTACCACTGGGTGGGGGGCATAAAGCAGTTGTGTGTTATGCAATGGTTGCTTTAGAGGTTGAGTTAAGCATAAGCGGTATAAATGTACATATGGAGTACCACTCATTGTCAACAAGCCCTCCATTCCATGTGTAACAGCATGTTGTGAGCAGCTACACCAAGGTAACAGAGTAAAACATGATTAGGGAGAGGCTTGCAATCCTAACTTTCTAGCAGTTCTTCTGAGCCTTATCTTGGCGGGGGAAAATGGCTGTGTGCAGATAAGGGAAGACTGGGACAATAAACTACTTTAAAAGGTTCGTCCATCAGTGTGTGGTGGAAAGCTCAATATTAAAAAATAAAAATAAATAAATACAAAAAAAATTGCGGCGCCACAGTCGTTTCAAAACACTGAGCCGATTTCCATTCAAGCATGGGGAAGCACAAAAACAGGATGCCAAAGGTGAGGCGAGCAAGCTTGTGGAAAACACAGGGGGCTTTGCAGGTTAACCTCGCAGGACCACGTTGCTGGAACGACAGCGAAGCGGAGCGCGGTCCCAGAATCCTCCGGGGCTCTTCCTGTGGGCCTCTGCTATCAGCGGCCGTGCCACTGCACTTCCAGAGGTGGGGGGGGGGGGGAGAGAGTCTTGACACGGCGGCGGGTGGCAAAGCAGCCGTTCCTCCCGGCCCCGAGGTGGATACAGATTTCAGAAGGTGAGGGCTTTTAAGGGGAGTTTCTTTTAATTCCCTCCCCTGAGAGCCAGCACCAGCCATGCTTTACCATCACTGCTGGGGAGAAGGGACGGCGACACTCACAAACACTCCAACAACCAAAGCCTGACCTTTATTTGTAATTACCTTTAAAAAAAATGCTTTCTACACGTTTGACTTCAAGCAATCTGCCATAAATACCGACTAATTTATCGTTGCACATATCGCGATAAACAGCGGTGTGCAATTGCGTCCTCCTTTTAGCATCGCTGAGCCGAACGCACACATACACAACGAAACTCGCTTATTTCGCAACGACAACTGCGACCATGCGACTTGTCATAAGCAGTGGAAAACGAGATTGTTCGTAAAAACCAACGCCGTCGTGGAATATTAATAACTGTGGAAGTAACTCGCCAGCAAGCCGACTAGCTAGCTGCGAAGCCCGCTTAAGTAACCTTGTGTTGACAGCTCGTAAGTACAGCTCACAGAGCCCATTTACGGCAACACAACACTCCCGCCCACGAGTAAACCATCCTTTTACCCGAGCAGATGAATAAAAAGAATCTCTTTTTTTTTTTAAAGATGGTACTTCGTTGGTCTGACACGGCCCTGCTAGCTGACGACGACAAGCCGGCCTGCCAACCCCGAGCGGTCTAGGCCAAGGGTGTCTGAGTAACGACCGTCCTCCTGCTGTACACATAGTCACACGACGACATCGATGAAGTGCTGGTGCTTCTGGTGACATTCGCGGCGACCACAAGCCACCCGAACACCGAACGCAGGGTCCGTCAAGCGGCGGACGGTCTCGCGTCCTGCGCCACTCGCCGAGGCTTCGTTCGTAGACTCGGTTAAACGACCTCCCCGCACATCTGCACAGGCAATCATTTACAGGGGATTCTTCTTACGAATATCGGTCCCCGCCACCACCTCCGAATAGCTACTGGCTAACACTGCGCCCCCCCACCCACTTTCACAACACATTCAACGAAGGGGACGTTTAAGTGGCGATTTGGGACGCCATGCGCAATCGGGTTTCTGTCCAGACTAAACATATCCCGCGAGTGGCAACAATCCGGGTTAAAAGAAATCTTATTTTACATTTACATGGCTAAAGCAGTTAGCCGACCTGCTAACCAACCCAGCGTTAGCCACATCCTCGCCTACTCCTAACATCAAACAATAGCATACGATCCTTAACAAAATAGACTTACAACAAGGCGAAAGGACGACGTACTGAATAAAACAGAGGCACTTACTTACATTTCGTCTCAGCTGAGCTCGGGGATACTCGCTTCGGTTCCTCTACAGTCCCCGGGCAAGAGAAATGGGGACAAAAGTAGGAGTGAAGCCGACCATCCGCTAACGAGGGGCGAAAAGGCAATAAAGTCGAAATAATGTCGACGAGCCGATGGAAGCGGAGGGAGGACAGCCAGTTGTTCGCGGATTAACGGAAGTAGCTACATGTACTGAGACAATGCAGCGCTCAGCGCCGAGCAACCCGGACGAAATGGCAAATTCCTCCGTGTCTGCCATCTGGGCCCGAGGAGTCCCCCATTCCTGCCTGATCGAGGCGTTCGCTGCGCCGTTGTTTACCGAGAGGCAGGCTGCTCTCAGCGGTAACGCGAGCGCCCGATCCGTACGCAAATCCCCAGAGGGGGCGGGGCGAAGAGGGAGCTTTGCGACGCTTTTACGACATTTCCAAAGCCCTTGACGGCTCTTGTGTACCAAACATTTTTGTGCGTTCGAGAAAAAAGGTTCGTTCGCTTTCGTCGATATAAGATGCGGTTCACGGCGCAAGGAAACGAGTCGGTGGTACGGTACAGTACAGTACAGTACAGTGGTTCACGGCGCAGGGAACGAGTCGGTGGTACAGTACAGTGGTTCCGGACAGTTCTCTTCCCCCCAAGGCACATGCAATTCGGTAACCTAGCAACCACCAAAAGCTGACATTTGCTAAAAAAAAAAGAAGGTCGTCCGGTGTCATGGCGCACCATATACCGCTGCATTTTGTTTTATTTTACACATTTAGTGCTGTGTTTCGTGCTTACTCGTTTAATTTATCTCGTCAATATAGTGTTTTAAATGTTATTATGTAATGTAAATATGAGCTTGCGTCAAATGTCTTATAGTGTACTTCATAGCAAGTAATTTGAAGGAATTCGAACTCACAAAATACTATGTAGAATGTTCTATGTGCTTGTACTGTTTAAATGTTTACTGAGGTTAATAATAAAAAGATTTTGAGAAAAGGTCGTTGCTCAATTTTGATCATGTTATGCCCACTAGTGGCTGACAGCCTCGGAGCATGTGTTGAGCTATTTGCTACGATTTCTGTTTTAATCTATATAACGAATGCATATGTTATGTTCAAATTATTGCATATAAATCTCACAAATACAGTACGGACACACCTTCTCATTCAATGTGTTTACTTTATTTTCATGACCATTTACATTGGTAGATTCTCACTGAAGGCATAAAAAACTATGAATGAACACATGTGGAGTTATGTACTTAACAAAAAGTGGAGACCTGGCCTCCACAGTCACCGGACCTGAACCCAATCGAGATGGTTTGGGGTGAGCTGGACCGCAGAGTGAAGGCAAAGGGGCCAACAAGTGCTAAACACCTCTGGGAATTTCTTCAAGACTGTTGGAAAACCATTTCAGGTGACGACCTCTTGAAGCTCATTGAGAGAATGCCAAGAGTGTGCAAAGCAGTAATCAGAGCAAAGGGCGGTGGTTTTGAAGAAACTAGAATATAAAACGTTTTTTCAGTTATTTTTTTGTTAAGAACATAACTCTACACGTGTTCATTCATAGTTTTGTTGCCTTCAGTGAGAATCTACCAAAGTAAATGGTCATGAAAATAAAGAACACACGTTGAATGAGAACGTGTGTCCAAACCTTTGGCCTGTACTGTACATCTTAATCTCACAAATATATCTACATAAATATATATATTTATGTATATACGGACATATTTTATTTTTACAACTCACATTCACTGTTTTATGTTGCTTTTCTATGACTATTTGCTTATTTGTACGGTGAACTTCCTGCTGTGACTATGTAAATTTCCAACTTGTGGGACTAATAAAGCATCATCTTATCTTGTGTCTTACACTTCTGCATATCCATGATATACATGTCAATATAGGACAAGTTATTGTTTTGTATTGTTGTTACATATTTTTTGTTACGACATGGTTTAGTTAATTTTTTACTGGCCTTATTCCCATTATGATGTGTGTTTATAATTTGTTGTTTGTAAAGAGTTTATTATGTTCATAAACGTGATTGTGGACACTTTATTTAAATGTGGAGTTCATGCCTGATAGCGCAGAGCGTCCTTTTCCAATGATGCAATTTAAAAACACAAGATAACTATAATTATTTGTTAACTTTACGAATGTATTATGCAAGTTAGAACGAGGGCCTGGATGAATATGCCATTTGGGGTTTAGATGGTGAGGGCGTCACAATATCACGTGATATTACGTCAACCGTCCTGCCGGTTAATCGGTGGATTGTAATTTATTGTTAATATCAACACCGAGTCTAATACAAATATTTATGTCTCGACATTAGGGAAAGGTTGAATTTCTTGATGTATTCTTTGAACAAAACAACACAACATTACATTAGTTGGGTGGGTTTCCAGTAACAGCCAATGACAGAAGGCCGCGGTGGAATGGAGTAGCCAATCACGTGCGACAGAGCAGTATTTGAATGGATCGGTGGGCCTTCCGTCGTTACCGGTCCTTGGGCGAGAGGTCAGCGCTAATTGTACTTTTAACGAAGCCTTGCGCGCGTTCTGCAAAGGCGTTTTAAAACGTTTAATTATTTTACGCCATATTCGGACCGCTATGGAAACCCGCGCTGCAGTGAGTATTTTTTTCGGACCTGTAGTTTGGTATTATTTCATTTGTCGTGTTTCCAGTGGTAATTTATAGGTCTATATATATATATATTTGTGTTAATCGTTTGCTTTTATGTCCTGTTGATGTTCTTCGTTAAATGTCGTTTTGTTATTTCCTTATCTTCAGCGTTTCAATGTGGAGAACATCAGCGTTCGGGCCAAAGCTCCAGCTGGAGCGGCTCCCAGGGCTGTTTTGGGGGAGCTTTCCAACTTCCCCAACAAAGAGAGGCCGGTGGAGGTGAGTGGGCTGTTTGCATCAGTAATTTTTTTATTTTTATTTTTTTTTTTTTTTTTGAGCTGTAAGATCCTTTTCATTCGGACGTTGAGGTTGCACAATCTACAGCTAATAGTTTAGTTGTGCATGGTACAGACCGCCCGGTCCCAGAGTTCGTCCATTAATGCCCGGCATGCCTGCTGTGATTCTTTGTTGTAGAAGGCTCAGGTGAAGCTCACAAAGGCACCAGTTCCTGTAGTGCACCCACCTCGTGTGGAGAAGCGGCCGGGGGTTCACCCGCCTGCTCCGGCCGTGACCCTCCAGCCTGACGTCTCAATGAAGGAGGAAGATCTGTGCCAGGCTTTCTCCGATGTGCTGTTTCCTGTGGAGGACATTGATGACGGCGACGCCGACATGCCGCAGCTGTGCTCTGAATATGTGAAGGACATCTACATTTACCTCTGCAATCTGGAGGTAGGGGCTGTTTTTGCTGTAAGGAACATAGTTTTTGTTCCAGTCAGTCTTCCTCCTTACTACGATCTGTCCTCAACAGCTTCAGCAGGCAGTCCGGCCCAGTTATATGGCTGGGTACGAGATCAACGAACGCATGCGTGCAGTCTTGATTGACTGGCTTGTTCAAGTCCACTCAAGGTTTCAGCTGCTTCCAGAAACCCTTTACATGACCGTGGCAGTCATTGATCGCTTTCTACAGGTATATCCTCAAATCTCATGAACTTAATTTCTAAGAAATGCACTGCCCTATGTTCTGTTTTTATTTGTATTTATTTTTTTTAAAAACTCCAGGTTCAGCCGGTGTCCCGTCGGAAGCTACAGCTGGTTGGCGTGACCGCAATGTTGGTTGCGTCAAAGTATGAAGAAATGTATGCCCCCGAAGTTGGAGACTTTGTTTACATCACAGACAACGCCTTCACCAAAGCCCAGGTTCGGGAGATGGAGATGTTGATTCTCCGAACCCTACACTTTGAGCTTGGACGTCCTCTGCCCTTGCACTTCCTCAGGAGAGCCTCAAAGGCCGGCAATGTACGTTCACTCTTGGCTGCTTCCTTTTTTTTATGACCTTTGGGAATTCGGCAAGAAACCCTCAGTTTATAATTTTATTCACAGGCTGATGCCGAGAAACACACGCTGGGGAAGTACCTGATGGAGCTCAGTCTGCTGGACTATGACATGATCCACTATCATCCTTCTGAGCTTGCTGCTGCTGCCTCCTGCCTTTCACAGCTTGTGCTTGATGGCCAGAAATGGGTATGGGTTTTTTTTTTTTTTTTTTTTTTTTTTTTTTTTTTTTAATACATTTATTCAAGCATAATTCTGCTATCCTGTCTGCCTCCAGTCTCAAACACAGCAACACTACACCACTTACGAGGAGTCCCATCTAAGACCTATTATGCAACACTTGGCCAAGAATGTGGTGAAGGTCAATGAAGGCCTCTCAAAACACATGGTATAATTTTATTTATTTATTTTCTCCACCTTGTCATTTTTGTGTGACTAACTCCTCGTCTTTATTTCTATGCAGGCAGTGAAGAATAAATATGCCAGTTCAAAGCTAATGAGGATCAGCCAGCTCTCTCAGTTGAAGTCCAAGGTCATTAAGGACCTTGCTGCACCCTTGCTGACTGCTGCCTGAACTTGTGGAGAAGGGGCACTGATGGCACTTTATAACATATCAGCCTGCTATGATTTTTATGGACTTGGCCTGCGGCCTTTTAATCTGATGTAAATATTTTGAGTCTGTTTTTATTTTGTGACCTGACTTGGGTGTTTTGGCTTTTTCTCTTCTGACCAATACATCTAGAATTAAAGTATAGAACTCCTTTATGTTCTTTTGTCTTTGTTTATACATAACTTCCACTGAAAAATAACCAACTTGCCAGAAAGAGGACTGCGATGCTAAGTATGCAGCTACAAGGTGACCTATTCATGTAATGAGATCAGGAGTAGCAGTAACTACAATGGGAGTTCCTAAACTTACACCCCAATGCACTTAAATCGTAACCCCAATGTTGCATTCAGCACAAAATTATGCAGCAATCATTCTAAACTGTTTCACAATGCTAATTTTTTTAAAATGCTGTATCTAATGTAAACAACTACTGGTTTTATGTTCACTGTAATTTCTCTTTGGTAAACATAGATTGTCAACTGGCTTTTTTTTTTTTTTTTTTAACTTGATTTTTTGGGTCTCAACAGTAATATAGAGCTGCTGGTACCATGTAGCACTTCTATTGTGCAAATAGCCATTAAACAAAGAACTGTTCTTGGTTTCAAGGATTTTTTTTTTTTTTTTTTATCAGTGTGCAGTGAGCAGAATTTGTCATTTGTTTTGAGATTGGTCTAAATGCAAGGCTATATAAATCACTTAGCAGCAAAATATCCCCATGAAAAAAGCTCCTGGTATTACAAATAATGACTACTTTATATAGTTTGTCACTATTCATCAATCCAGTTTTGCCTAAAAAAAATTTAAAAAAAAAAAAAAAATCTAAAACAATACATTACTAAGACTGCCTGGTCCCATTTTAACAAAATACTTATGCTCATTAGAATCACCTTAAATATCAATGTTAGGTGAAAAATGTCTATATTGAGAGCTATAAATACAATAAATAGTTTTTGTTCAGTGCTCACAGGAAAAGTTTAGTCATTAGCCCTGGAGGGAAAAAAAGTCTGATCTTCAGTTTCTTTGTGTGCAGAACATCATAAATGTATAAGCCCAATGTTCCTGAGGGATGGCCCGTGGCATCAGGAAGTGTGGTCCAGCATGAGACAAGCTTGCTTCCTTTGGTCTGTCTTTCTGGTTGGAAGTTGTATCCTTCCTTAAAAGACTGAAGTCAATGCAGTATTGTTCCATGGTCTGGTCCTTGAGCATGTTCAGATCTCAGATCTTGGTGACATAATTGTTCGGAAACAAACCCTGTTTCCCTCGTAATCTCCCCGTCCACCATCCTGAGGCATCTGAGAAGTAGACACACAGGCAGTCATTCTGATACACAACACAGCACGTGACACAAAGAGGTGAGAACGAAACGTGTCCTGTGAATTTAACCATCTTGCTTAGTGGGCAGCCATGAAAGGTGCCCGGGGAGCAGTGTGTGGGGATGGTACCTTTGATCAAAATGACCCTGGTGGCACCTAGATAGTTCAAGATTTGAACCCACAACCCTTCGGTTACAAGTCCGCTTCCTTACCCGCTAGACAGCAGAAAGCATGTAGGATGGTAACTCCTGGTTTAGTGTTTATAATGTTTCCCATTTTCATCAAGGTCAACACATTTGTCCCTCAGAAATCCCATTCTCTGCGTAATCAGTGAAGATGGCTCACATAATCAGGTTTGCTCACCTTCCTTAATAATATCAATGACATCGTCTGCATTGAAGCTGAGTTCGTCCGTGTCCTGTGCATCATATGCGTACAGAGCCCTGCACTGTGGAACCTGCGGCTTTGGCTTTGGGGCGGGTTTAGGCCGGCCAGCCCCTGGAGTAGGTCGGTTTGATTGTCTATGTGCGCTGAGAGGAAAGAGGAGGACCAGCAGAGGGTTAGCGATCATTGAACAATCCAGTTCCTACATATTAATCACTACACCTCTACGGTTGCAGACAACATCTGTGAACAAAATAGCTGGTAAAAGAACAGTGTAAAGGTGTATTACTAAATGTTTCATAAGCCTCCATCCATGACATTATGAGCCTTTATACTCCAGGTATAAAGGTGTAGATGTGATAAACCCTTGGCTGTGAAGCACTCTACTGCAATTACAGCGTTCACCACGACACAATGAACAGCAAAAGCATAAAACACTAGGAATGAAAAGCACAACTGAATGTAGTGAATATCTTGTTCAAAGAAACAAAGGAAACAAAAGAAAATCCCATCCCAGAAATAAATAAAGGTTTCTTGAGATCTTTTCAAGAGAAAAGAGATCATCAGCACAGGTTGTCCATCAGTTCACATCTCAAGAAGCTCATGGAACATGATTGAAGCAGTGCTTGATTTTCTTTTTCTTAGATAGAAAAGGTTTGGAAGGAACAATTCCTTCTCTGAGAGAGCAGAAAAGCCACTACTGGAGGGTTAGTAAAATGTTAAACTGCTAATTGATTTTCTACCAAGGATGTGGTGAAGATATCATGGCCAGTGAATGGTGAGCTGAAGAGAAAAAAAAAACAAAACACCCAAACACTCCACAAACTCTCACACTCACTTTCCTCCATGTGAAGACCCTCGTCTGTTTCTGTCACAATAAAAACACATCAAATGTATTACACTGCATTTGCTGCAGACACTGTGAGAACACGCATGTACGGAACATATTAATCACTATGTGCACCGTTTGGACGATTGGCTCTTGAAATGGCTGAAAAGTGTGAATTTTCTCATCTGTACTGACCCTGCGGCTCCAGGCTCAGGGACCTTGAGACAGTCTGTGTTGGGCTGATGTTGGCTACCCGCCCTGTCCTTCAGCTGACTGGCAGTGGGAGGTAGGAAGGGGTGTGGTTGGTTTCCATAGGGTGTTCTCTGGTTGTTGTACTGTGAGTTCCTTTGATTGGCAACGTGACTGGCATTCTTTGGACCACCATTCTGATGAGTGACTAGTGGAAAATGACATTGTTTATGTAAGACTAATAAAGATCTTTAATAATCATCTAGATCAGACATCCGACTTATCATGCTACCTGGAGGCCCTGGGGCAGCCCTTGTAGGGGTGTGGTGGTGGGTCCGGGAGGAGTAGGAACGTGCTTGTGAGATGCCCTTCTTCGTTGGCCCTAAAGAAGAACCATCACATTTCATTTTCCATTAAAATGGCAAAATTCCCAAAGAAACAAAAAAGACAGTTCCATCCCATCAGATCTCAGAAATGGTAAGAATTAGGACACTAATCTCATACAAATGTGTTGTGAAATCGTTCGTCTGCTGTAGTGACAGTAAAGGGTCACACTCACGTGAGTTCTTGGGCAGGCCTGGCCCGACGCTGACCTGCAGCATCTTATTGGATGGCCGGAGAACAGCTACATCACCCTGGCCTTGGATGAAATGCACTTGTCTGGAGCCTCCAGCACTCCAGGGACCCCAGCCCTCCTTCTTCAGCTTCAAGTCAAGCCTATGACAGAGAGAGAGAGCGTTAAAACCATCTAAATCTTTCATCCATTTGTCATTAATAATTTATATTGATTCACGAACACACCAAAACATTCAAATAACTGAGTTGGAAATAACGTTCAAATAACGTACGTATTGGAAAATTTGAGAGGCAGTTTCCTCTGGGTCTTCTCCTCAAAGTGGCGGGCAAGGAGACTAATGAACTCTGTCTTAAAAACACACTCCAACAGACTGTCATATTCCTGCTCATGGAGAATCAGGAAGTCATCCTGCATCGGACTGTGAAAAGTGAAAGAGAGAGAGAGAGAGAGTTCCACTAGGATTATGAAATAAAAAAACGAAAAACTACAATACATTTTTATATACATTTGCTTTATGGAATACACCTCATGAGTACATTTAAATAGCATATATATGCTATAGACACACATACATACACAATTCAATAGACAATATATAATTGTTTTATTTTGTAATTTTGCTCAAATAAATGCTTTCCTAAAACACAAAATGCACACAACCATACTCTTACACCAGAGGGCGGCATGGGCACCAGCAGGCATGTAAAAACAATTTAAGGAGCGCTAAGCCTAAAACGCACACGGTGATGGACTGTTACCCCCAATAAACATAAGTTCTTTTTAATTAGCTTTTTACAATTCAGGTTTCCCCTCCCATCTCCACATGGTTCATATTACCCATAACCCCCCCACTCGCAAAAAGTCTATAACATACTGAAGCTGAGGGGCAGCATCCACAGTACACAGCTGTTACTCACACACTCACAGATGCAAGGGGACACATCCACTGAGACACCACGAATAAACATTCAGCAATAATATCTGACTGCTGTTTTCCCGTGATTCATGCTAAGTGCATGTTAGGGGGGAAAAACACGTGTTCTGGTATTTTTAAGTGCCTAACCTTGTGCTCCCAATATGAAACATTCATACATAGCACACATGGCTTTTAATGCCCACAGGCAGATGGTGAACTAATGAGACTTTCTCAGATCTCTCAGATTTAGAGTAACACGGAGATTTGTTTCCCCTGCAGTCCAGACAGGACCCGTTTGAAGTGGCACTGTGCAGTTCGGCACATGGCTTTGTGCTGTATAAAGGGACTACATCACCACATTCGACCCAAAGAATCTACTACTGGTTCACCTGTTTTTTCTCTTTTACAGAGATGTGGTATTTACGCTGCATTAGGATACTCAGTGCTTGCAATATTATTTCACAACCACTTCATTTCTATAAATATACTGACACACCTATGCATTATGCATGGACAAATACATTCAGAATGCATAATCCTCACCTCATGGACACAGCCAGGATCTTGTCCACCTCGATTTTGCGTTTCAGAACCTCCTTCACCATCCCTTTCTCTGGGCCCTGCTTCACCTTCTCTCGCCCAACAAGGTACACGAATTTCGGCGTAAGAATCAAGTCTCTCTTGATGCCCTGTGAAAACAAAGGAACATACTCAGCATTTACGAATCCACCAGGTGGCGCCCTTCCTCAGCTCTACCAATGCTATTTTAGATGGGCTTAGTTGCAGGTGCTAATTGTCTG
This sequence comes from Denticeps clupeoides, assembly GCF_900700375.1. NCBI lineage: Eukaryota > Metazoa > Chordata > Actinopteri > Clupeiformes > Denticipitidae > Denticeps > Denticeps clupeoides. Next base: position 3,617,873 of record NC_041722.1, on the reverse strand, counting down.
TTTTATGGAGGGTTGAGGCAGCTTAAAGTTTTCAAGCCTTTCTGTGGTGAACACCTTGAAACGGCGGTCGTATTTGGTGATTTTATCAGCAAAGTCAATCTTCTCCCTTTTGACCAAAAACTGCCGAAGCTCCGGCCGGTCGTCCATGCCCAGGTAATCTCCTACAAAGTTCCTGTTGAGACTGTGTTTCCTCCGTTCCTTCTTGTTGAGCAGCAGGTCAGAGGCTGGGGAATTAAAAAAAAAAAAAAAAAGATGACCGAAGAAATAAGTATGTGTGCTTTATTTTGTGTTTGTTGGACTGTTTTACTGTGTATGTTGATTGTGTCTTTTAGATAAAGAGAGAGTCACACCTTCCTCGCGCATTTGCACATACTTCTTCCGGGCCAGGTACTTGCGCCAGGCTCTCTGGATGGCACGGGCATAACCATCAAACTTCCTCTCTCTGGTCTCCTCCAGCAGAAAGAGCTACAGGAAATAAACACAAGGCAGCATTTCAGAACCTGTTCAACCTGACTGAGAACAAAGATGCACACACATGCGCACAATGGTAACACCATAGCACCCCAGCACCACATCAGCCTTCTAATTATGACATTTATTTGCATAACTAGTCAATTACGACTGTGATAAAGTACCAATACTGACTACAGTTGAAATGTTTAGGCTCATTTCATGTATTTTTTATGACATATAAAATGTCAAAATTAATAAGATGTAGTCACTGACAGTTAGGAATTATGACAGTACAGTTTTATTACTTTCAGCTTATTTACTGTTTTCAGCTCTACTACAATTGAGAATTATTTAATTTCTTTTACATTTTAAAGTAAATTAACTTGCATTCCATTGAAGACCTAATTGTTGCTGTTAACGGACCTCTCTGTATTTATTCAATTAATTAGCAGTCATTTCCTGCTAGTTTAGTCATTACCAACATTTACATATTTGGTAACATATATTTGGTCAGTGTGATCTTATTTTAATTGACAAAATTTTATCGTTTTCTATCAAAATACAAGGACATTTCTAAATGACTGTCAACTTTTGAACAGTAGTGTAACAAATATTGTGAATAGCAAAGTCACCAGCAAAGCCTGTTCAGAAAAAAACAATACAGCTTTCTGTTATACGACTGAAGCAAGCAGCCACCTAAACTAAAGGTCGTCTGCAGCAAATGAAACAGCCGAGGAAAGATGCCGGCACAATTAACAGTTGACCAATCATTACAGTGCCTGGCACGAACTTATCTTCCTGTCACGTGTCTACAGAGCTGCCAATGCCTATATCGCTGCTCCTCAGCTCTATCTATGATCCAATCAGAATGACATTTCCTGTCCGTTCTCCTCTTAATGCCACCCCACAGCTTTCTACCAGACTAAATATCCAGCTCTCCCTCAAACGCACACACCCTTGGCATGACTAGCACAGGCACTGCCCAACTCTGTCCCCAACCAAGAGATAAAGCAAACAGCAGAAGGGCTGGTGAAGGAACACACACATGCACACGCCCCGAGTGATCAGCGCAGACACCCCAGAATGAATATATATTAAATGCACATCCATCAGCACTCAGCAGGGTGACTGAGTCCATGGCCTACAGCAGCTCATCACCTCACACAGCTGCCATGAACACACATACAGGCAGCATATCTGGAGTTTTTAATTAGATACAGCAAGAAAACACAGCACTTTAGTCAGAACTAATTAGTGAGTGTGATATCTGAGGGGGAGGTTTGTTTTGAGAAGCCTGTCTGGACCCTCCAGCTCATCAAATTCCCATTTCATCAGCAGAGGAGCAACTCCTACTCTGCACAAAAGCTACAGTCATTCGTGGAAAGAAGGGAAGGACACACACACACACACACACACACACACACATACACATAAGCACACACGCATTGGCCCATGAGAGTATGTAAGGCTGTGTGTTTGTGGGATATGTGCAAATGTCAATATGTGAGCTCACACAGAAGCCACAAGTGTAGCTTTCAGAAGGGAAGGGAGTGGGGGGAACGAGGGACTGAGACAGAACATTGCAGCTACTGTGGAAAAAACACCTTCCAACATAAACCCAGCTTCACATCATATCAGAGCCAGAGTGTGAAATAGACTCCGTATGACGTGGGGGTTTGCCCGTGCATGCTCTATTTCCTGCCTATCTAGCATACGTCAGGCATCAGACAAAAAGACCCAGTTTTCCCTTATAGGAAAATTAAAATAAACCAAAAAGTATTAGCTAGTCCTACAGTACGGCCTCGTCAACACAGTTTCATGGCTACGTTCGATTCACGTTTCAGTGGCGTTCAGCACCATTTAATGTTGCATGCAGCATTTATTTGACGGCATCTGAATGGGCAGCTCACCAAAATGCCAAAAACGGCAGAAAAATGGCAGGATCTGACCTCCGTGTGAACAAGGCCTAAATTACACATTCTTATTATATCATAAAACTTTCTTCAACACTATGACCTGCTGATTATACAATCATCTCAACCAAATTTCACCAAACATGGAAAGGTTTGATAACCATTTAAGCATTTAATTCTCCTTTTCATCCTGTTTTGACCAACCCGTCCATAGTGACAGTATTATATGACTTAAACATGTTTAGTTAGTTGTTAAATGATTGTATTCTTTTGTTCTTTTTGAACTCGGGGATGTAAATGCAGACTCTGCAGGGTGTGAGATGTGGGTCTAGCCTCACCGACTCAGGGGCTTTGATGAAGACCTTAGAGCGGCCTAGTTGGTACTGGTCCTGATCCATGTTGACAGAGCGCAGCAGATGCATGACGCCCTGCTTCTCATCCCCCCGCCATGTTGGCCAGGACTCCTTGGTCAGAATGGCGTACCTGATAAAAAGGCAGGGAGCAGCAAAATGCTTCAGTTCAACTTGTGTTCTCTGTGCACACTGAGAGTTAAACAAATTCACAAACCAATATAGAATAAAACAGACAACCGATGACATCTAAAATGTAAACGTCATGTTTCTGTGTGCGTGAAATTTCTTTATTAAACCACTGATAGTAGTAAATGGGTGGAGCACCGAGCATCACTCCACCCCTTCCAGCGCAGCAGTGTGACGACAGTAAACAACAGCAACAGCCAGTCTGTCCCAGTTTTCCTAACACCAGCGTCGCCCACACACTCTGAGCACATAGCGAGGTTGGCTTTAGCGCAGATGTGCGAGACGGAGAGCTCCATCAGCTTCTGGTTCAGGGCTGTGTAGCTCCCTTTGTGCCACAGACTGGAGGCCCTGTCTAGAGACGCTGTTCTCAGAGCCATGCCAACACAAACACATGAAAAGTGAGTACTTCCTGATCGCCTCTGAACACTGACCCTGTCCTTTACCCGGGGGGAGGGGCCTGTGGGGTAAGAGTGAGGGGGAAACACCCTGAATCCTATAATAATATGGACTGGGACTGTCCAGAAGGAAGAGTGAGGGGGAAACACAGAAAGAAAATGGGATCAGCTGAAAGGAAGGAAAGGAAGCAATTTTATTCCCAATGTGAATATAATATATAATATAATACATAATATATAATATATATATGTAATACTAATAATCTCACTTAAAGCCACATCTTTAAGAGTGCCACCTTTAAGAACCAAGGATATATTATGTTCTTATGTATGTTAATGTAGTAAAGGCTGAGCAATATGCATTCACTATGGCATCTTGAAAAGGCCCAAGAAGTACTTTTTTTTAGAGATTTTTTATTAAAAAGTCAGTTAACCAATATTAAGGTTCTTAATGTTTTTAGGTACTTTTTACATATGATTTTCATAATATGTTGAATATGTTGATATGTTGTGATTGCATCCCGCAGTTCTTCTGCACATTTTACAGTAGTTCTAGCCCAAGCATGTGCATCACCTGTTCAGAAACTTCCGGAAGACTCTTCTGTAGGCATAGCCAGCGCGTCGCACCCGTATGTTCTCCTTCAGCCCTAGATATTCCACTTGATGTTTCACTCTAGAGAGAAAGAAAGCAGAGCTGTTAAGAGTGTGTAGTGTTTTTGCATGAACATGGATGTGTGTGTGTGTGTGTGTGTGTTTGCATTAGTCAGTCTGTTTGCTTAGTACATATTTAGCTTGCAGAAAAGCAACAGCTATTGAAGCACCTGCAGTGAGACAAAGACAGAATACTATAAAATGACTTCTAGTTTGAGCTTCCTTCATGTTGTACCATGTTTTATGGATAAATATCACACTCACTGAGAGAAAAACATTAAGTTAGAAAGTTAATGGGATAGCAAGTCTGAGCTACAGGAAGACCATTAGAGACCGAACAATACAGCAGCCCGGAAATTTCTCACCAAAGCACTGTGCTCCTTTCCCTATGAGCGAGACAAAAAGAACAGGAAATGGGAGTGGAAATAATTTATGGAGAGACTATGAGACCTGTAGCTCCACAAAGGGGTTTAACTGTGGTGCGACAGTCACATGTTCTGTTGATACTGTAAACGATGAACGATAAGATGAAGGCCAAACCCTGCAGGGCCCTGAAGGGGACCTTGGACTCTCTCCGAAGCTTTCAGAAATGAGAAGGTTTCCTGTTAAACGCATTGGTAATGTTTGTCTGTATAGGCCTTCATCCTCATGTGAAATCTCATGTGATATGATTTGACAGTCATTGTGTGTGTCTGTCTTTTGTGTATCTATAAGGAACAATTGCCAATCTTCATCTATTATTAAAATCATACCATATTCATTCATATCATCCCATACGCACAATGGTTTAAACATAATAATAATTTTATTTTTTATTAGTAATGTTCATGGTTCAAGAGACACATGTACCTGCTCTCCTCCCAGTCTTTGGGCTTCTTGGTCTCATTGGGTTTGATGCAGCGGATGTAGTGAGGTGTGCACTTCATCAGTGTGCTTACAAGGTCATTCGCTTGTTTCTGAAACAGATGGCAGAATTCGTTCAATTTGCTTAATTTTCATCACTTTGGCATCTCACATTTAATTACATCCTTAGTGTGCAATGTATACACACTCAGTGTTGCAATTAAATACATTTTTCATTTGTTGTTGTTGAGCAAGAACGTGTCTGAAGTCTGAATTCACAGACGAGACACGGACGCTCAAGAGATACACCCTGATAATGTGCCTGACACTGAAAATGATTCCAACACTTAACAAACTTATTACAACAGACAACCTGGTAGACGGCTCACCTTGATTTTGCTCCCTGCTGTGGTAGGTCGGCCTTTCTTATCTGCATTTAGGTTTTCAGGGAACAGGGCACGGATGAAAGCTCTGCGGAAGAGAGAGGGAGATGATCACCATCAGCATGAGGTCGAGCATTTGAATTATGTATCTCTGCTATTTCAAGTTGTGGATGGAGGTCTGAAGTTAGAACACAGCCACTGTTGTTGCCAAATGCTAAACTTGTACACATTTTTATAACATTACTTTTGCAGTATTTGTGTCTCTGATTGCATTTGATATAAATTTAAAAGGCAGGTAGCTCTAATAAATCTTCATAAACTTCAAATAACAAATAATGTCCCTGCTGCATCTAAAAAAGCAATGCAACACTGTTATTTCCATTTCATTTGCAAAAGAAACTACAGAAATGCCTGCACGCTCACACACGCACAATGGAATAAACAGAAAATTTCGGTAGTGACAGAGATTCTATTTTTAAAAGCAAACTGGCTGTTGTTTGTGTATATTCTGAAGAGGAATGTGGAGGGAAAAATGACACAGGACGCTTTCAGCACATGTGCATTGTTTGAGCTGCCAGTTTTGTAAAACCTGGGCCAGCGGTTCGTGGCGACGCATGGGGAGCTTTTGTGTGTGCAGATAGACGTGAGGCGCATTAACAATGTGATTGCGATGATTATGATCTCTCTGTTCTCGTCTGGGCCGAGGAACAGAGGGTGAGAGGGAACCAACGTCTTTTCAAGTGTGTGTGTGTGTGTGTGTGTTGCACTGCACACATCGATGTCTGTAAGCACGTGTCTGAATGGGGTCTAGGCGTGGACCCCCAGCAGCTTTGACAAAGACTGTAGAGAGAGGGGAGGGCTATTTGCACAGATGGCTTCTGGGGTTCACCAGTAGGCCCAAGAACACACAAGACGTCCAGGCTGCCTCACAACAGTTCCCTGGGGAGGAGTCCTTTTGTACACCCTAAAAAAAAATGTCTTGCAGGTCTCTCCAAAACTCCAAAACTCTCTGCACGGGTGCACACAGAAATGGGTGGGGGGTTTTGTGCCCCTCCAGCTGGTCCCTTTATCTCCTGGTTTACATGTAGCCAGCAGAACTTCATCCCCAACCACAAAGAGGATTTCCTTAGATGCAGGGATTGTGTCTTAAAATGGTTCTGAACCATCGTTACACAAACTGATTATACCTACACACAAACATGCTTAAATATGAGCCACAAAATATGAGCCACACACATATACACTTCTGTATCTTTGCATATGCAGACATAGACATATACAAACACTCACATTTCACTGCTCTGCATTAGCTCGATGAGATCGTTGAACAGCACGTCTCGATTTCGTTCACAGAAGCCATCTGCATCATAAGACACCTGCAGGACGCATTAGATTAGTCTCAGAATGCAGGACACACAAATATTGATCTAATTAACAAGCAGAAATGAGGACACTTAATTACGAGTGCAAAAAGAGTCTGACTGTCTGACGGATCTTCTGCCCAAGGAAATCAATAAAGACCGACTGCAATTAGACCTTCTGAATAAACGACTCATCAGGGGACAACAATAAGCTAAACACTCTCCACTGCAGAACCAGGTTTGCTGACAGAACAAAGCCAAGTGTGCCATCAGTTTACACAGCTCTCATTTTCTGAAAATTTGTGCACAGGTCTACCATGAAAACCCCAACAACATGTGCTGGCGCTGTGCAGAACATGGGGGCAGATATGCAGACATGGGGGGCAGATTTTTTTCAGTTATATTACAATGGGTGGGCTGCAATAACTCAAAATTCAAAGTTCCCAGTGGAACCTACTACACCTACACCGCAGCCCACTGTTATGACTGCTGAGCAACTCAGGCCTGCATTGCGCTCTGAGCCTGTACGTTCGGCTCATTGAACATGGGGCATTCAGAATAGATGTGCCTCTCAGAAAAAAGCATACGGAAAACAGTAGGGAAAGAAGGATAAATTATGAAGGACATCATATATTACTGTTATTAGTAATTAATATATTCTATGATAATCCTGACTTCTTTGCCTGATGCCTAGAAGAAACAATGACAGACAGAGCAGGGATGCACGTCCAAAAGGAAAAACTGATGTACAGCCGCATGATACAACCTAGAGACATGCATATTCCTCATGCCTGTCAGAATAGAAATGCTGATATCAGCACATGAGGATAAACAGTCGGAGGACTGACCTTTTATTCATAAGGCATGTCACAGTAAAACTGCTGATCTTGGATCAGGCCTCCATGTTATTATGTCTCATGTTATTATGTTCTTATTCAAGCGTGGAGTGGGAGAAAAAGAATGATGGAGAACTCTATGATGTTGCAATTAAATGGTACCGCAAGGAAAGAGAGAGAGGAAGAGAGTACAACTATAATTATTAAGATATTATTTTTAGATAAAATCTCAAAACTCATAAATGAGAAAGAACAGCGGTAAGAGATGGGGGTGGGTAGTACGGAGTGAAGAAGTGACCCAAATCAGAGCTGACAGGAAGAGGTTAGGTTTGTGGAGATAGTGACCTTGCCAGCGTAGTGGTGGATGATGAAGCCCTGGTTCCAGCTGTTGAAGTGCTCATGGGAGTTGGTCTGGACACAAAGTTTCTGCAGCATGGTCTGGTCCGCTCCCTCCCCTTTGGCATGCATGGTGGCACACACATCATCCAGGATGCTCATAATGCCAGGAGGATTCTGGGAAAGGAAGCACACGGATTAAACTGGTTAATGTGACATTCCACTTTATTAAGAACACATTAAAACACACCTAAAACAAATAAGATCCAAACTAACTGGTGACATTCTGTGAAGAGTACATTGCTCCTGGCACATTACAAAGCACACAGTAGCCATGGACGAGGAGGATCTACTAATCAAATCCTCCTGACATCGCTGTCACCACACAATAATGCAATATGAGGTCATATTGCATTACACACACACACAGCTGCAACCCAGCTGCCTGCATAGCGCTGCCAGTCTAACGCTGAGGTCTGTGGCCTTCAAGAAACAGGATCTCCCATCCCGCTCCTCATAAATCAACTGCTTTGGATTGTTTGGTTGGAAGCAGAGATGGGCAGATCCACACACACATTCTCCCAAATGCAGATGTCATGGATTATGGCTGTTAAAGGGCAAACAATTTCATCAAAATGAAATTAACATGATTCAGATGGTTTCAGCAGAGAGTCACAGCAAGATCACAACACATGCACACAGAACACAAATGTTTAGACATCTCAACCCTTACTACCTTGCTCTCGATGAGGTCACAAACAATCTTGTTGTTGAAGTACTCAATAGGGGTCCATTTGATGCCCTCCTGTACATACTCCTCCTGTAACCAGCCAGGAGACAGAGGTGAGTGTCGAGACACTTGGACAGAAATGTGATGCAGTCGTTGGTGAGCGAAATACCTTACCTGTTCTGCCTTCAGGGTGAGCTCAATAAAAATCTGCTGCAGTTTCTCATTCACAAAGTTGATGCAGAACTGCTCGAATCCATTTTTCTACGAAAAAAACACTAGTTTAAGACCAATAAGAGCTCGATCGAAATAACTATGTGAGAACCACTTGTAGAAATTCTCCACGCTTCCTCTCTCAGTTTGTTAACATATAGACTTTCCATGCACCTGTCCTGAAAACACAGTGAGAGGAACCTGTACTGCTGGGCTTGTGGTTGTGTGGTGTGTTTTGTAGTTCCACGCTATTGTTGCACGTTCCTGCTTCTCAAACTCAAAAAACAGGTGTGTGGACACTGCCCTGACCTCACCCCACCAAATGGGCTGAGGTGTGTGCTCTGGGCTCAACCTTGAGAGACCAGTGAATCAGGCCTATAATATTTCAACTCAGTGGCATTAAGCAAGCAATTAATGTAATAATGATACCATTTAATGGGTTAACAAAAGTCCAATTGAATTAGTGAGGAAGTCATTGTGTTCAGTAATCCACGCTAAATACGTTGGCAATCCTATTAGCAGCTTCAGCATAAACCAATTATCCACTAACATCAAGAAAAGAGAATTAAAAGAGTTTAACCTCTGCCATATTGTAGTGTGACTCACTTGAAAGATCTCAAAACCATAGATGTCCAACACTCCAATGTTCAGCTCCTGGTGGTCTTTCACCATGGCTTTGTTGATGGACTAACAAAAAGATAGCATTGTTTTCAACGAAAGATTAGAGATATATGAGCTCTGTTTCTATGTTTTATTTACAGTGAAAAACTTGTTTTTGTCCAGAAATAAAACTACAAGGCAGTGGCCTGTACCTCCACCAGGTAGTCGAAGATGCGGGCATGCAGGGCCTTGGAAAGAGCATCACGAGTGAAGCAGGCCTGTTCCACATTCAGCGTCACGTCTATTGATTCGGACTTGCCGCCCCAACGGCCATCCATCTTACGGCTGGTCAGCTTCTCCTTCAGACGCATCTGGTCAATGCCCAGCAGGAAGCCAGGGAAGGCCAGAACTGGAGTATGGGCAGAAGTGCTTCATTGTCACAGCAATAACTTTGCCTAAAATTCCCCTTAAGTTTTAGATGTCAAATTTTGCCAATTTTGCCTAAGCTGAAAAATTAACAAAGACCAGTTCACTTAGTCAACAGATCTTGACATCTCAAAACCATCTGCTGATAATAATAAAAGTATTGCATTTATAGGTCTTTCATATCTCTAAATATAAAGGAAAAAAGTATTTTGAAAATACTTCATAAAAGAAGTTACAGGTATAATTCCAAGAGGTTCTTTTATGGAAGCGATGTGAGTCAAGCAGTGATCAAGCAAAACAACAATAACACAAGAAAATATATCAGCAGGGTGGACACACATTAATGTTCTGAGTCATGGGACTCAGCAATCAAGTCCTCCCAAAATAGTCTGACCCAAGCCATTAGCCCCAAACCTGGGCTCCACCCATTTTTAACGTGAGTCACTTCCCCTCAGAGCAAAAGCACTCTCTGTTAGAATAGTGATGGGCAACAATTGCTTTGGCTCGGTTCATATGATGTCTCTGTGGACCTGCATCATGCTTTAGGAATGAAACTTCCTATCCGTCCTCTAAAAAAGACAAAGGTGAAATAACATTTTGATATACAATACTGTGTAATATAAAAAAAAGTCTGCTAACATTAGTCAAATGTTAATTTACCTAAATGTTAATTTACCTAAAAAGTTTAAAGCTAAATATAATATTTTTGTTTAAGAATGGACATTATATATTAGAGAGGCAAACAAAATGTCACCACAGGTCCATTACCTTCCAATATAAAGGTGTGAAAGTCTATATATATTAAGAAACCAAAAAACAATAACTTTCACTTATATCAATTACAATAATAATACCATGTTATATTATTCAAATTGTATGTAAAATAAAATAATTATAATATACTGGTTGAAATAGATTGGTTATGACATGAGTGACCCCAGAGAAGGGAGAGCAGAGGCTGGGACTACAGTCGGCCTGTGCCGTACACTGTTAAGCTTTCTGTCCTGGCAACAGCAGTGCACTAATGGATCTCTCAGGCTAGATGGGAGTGGCAAGGGCTGGGGGGAGGACACAGGAAGCAGCACATTTCGGCACATAATTTTAGGCTGTGACGTAACGCCCCTGATTCCCAAAAACAGTGCTTTATTTTCTTGGGTAATTCAGCGTGGCCAGACGGCTTGGCTGGAGCTTTGCATCGACACAATGAACGTTTGAAAGTAGGTGAAAAAGGGAAATAGGGAAAGAAAATGGATGCAGATGAGAAGCAGTGCTCTCTGTGATCCAACAAAAAGGGCAGTTCAGGACACAAGGAAGGAACTCTGTCTGAGGAATAGCAGCTTTTCCTGCTGTGTCCAGGTGAGCGAGGCCATGTGTGACTCACGACTCATGAGTGTGTACGTGCATATTTATGCACATATCTGTTGTGCGTGTGTGTGCGTGTGTATAACATACACTCTTCACTCTCCACGGCAGCATAGTTCCCAGCCTCTTTGAAACTGATGTTTCCGAGGTGCAGCACCCCTGCCACAATCTGCAGAACAAATGTGCGGTCCTCGCCTTTGATTCCAATCACATCCATGGCATGCTGAACCAAGACAGAGAGAGAGGAGAAAACAGAGAGTCTTGTTAACAGAGTGTTAGGAGCATTCACTCACCTCTCTGCTCCCTAAACGAAGCCCTGTAATTAGTACCGTTGTGGCTGGGTGGGTAAATGGATGGAAAAGAAGATCAAAAATGATGTCTTCTGCAGTATTCATGAATTTCACTGAGAATCTCTTCACATGGGGCAGAAACATTCATTTGGAGGGGGCGTACTCACCATGGTCTCCTGAAAGTCGCTCTTGTCATTGATGTCATCAACTTTGTAGGACCCTGATTGGTTGAGGTAACTGTAGTAATCCAGACTTGTGATGCCCAGAATGCTTTTCTGTTCTCCACTTGCCCCTTCTATCAACTGCAGATGTGTTGTACAGTGAGAAAGAGAGATGCAGACATGACTTAGAATTTTTCAATGCGATTTGTAGTAACACATTATTTAGTCAGCTAGAAAGTATGCAGTGAATCTCTGCTTCCGTAATAAAATCAAGTGGGGGGTTACATTAACTTTTAACAACATCATTTCCATTTGGGAATGTTGTTACATTACACTACACAAATCCAGTCAGTAACACTTGTTTTGAGGCTTTCTAATGTTTCTTTTATAATGCATTTAAGGTGAGCCATAGTCATAGTCTCACACACACACATACCTTTGATCAGTAGGAGAAAATCTGAGAACCTGGAGTATACCCTCTTCAACATGCAAACATGCACACATAAGGGATTCAAATTCACAACCATCTAGGTGTAGTGCCATATGTTGTTGGCCAAATTATTACATGTAAGCGCACATGCAGAGATATGAGTCAATGAGAAGCTAACTTTTTTATTTTATGAGTTTGGAAATGAACAGAGCCAACAGGCTCCATGGCAAGGCCTCAACCCTCTTGCATCTTCCAGGGACCTCAAGCATTACCCAGAGAGAACAGACTGACCTGCCAGAACAGGCCAAATGGCATTTCACAGCTTTTGTATCCTCGATTCAAATGCAGTCTGTGATTCTCTTCACTACAGGCTCACTGAGTACAAAAACATGCACATTAAGACAGAGGCCAGGTTAGAAGTTGCTCACCTGGTAGAATATGTGGAAGCTTCTCTCCCCAGGATTCCTCATCACCACACGGGATTTTTCCAGCAGGAAGTTGGAGATCTTGCCCCCGTCGGGCTCACCTCCAGAGCTGAACTGGATCTCAAAGTATTTCCCCTGCAAGATTTGGAGAGAGGCGCGGCCTTAAAGCTCAGCACTGAAGAAAAGCATCCACATTCACACAGATGCATGTATACTAACACACACATGCAAGCATGCATACAGCCCATCCGTCACAGTGCCCAGAACTAACCACACTCACCAGATGTCTCCTAAGTGTGATCACTAATCTTTCTTACAGCCTGGCCCTGTGCACCACACTGAGACGCGATTCGTGAGGAAAAAACTTAGTGCCACAGTAGCCTGCAGCCACTCGCCGCAGAGCTCATTTATCCTCCACAAAACCCAAACTGAGTGAAAGAAAGCAGTGCAGCGTTGCCTGGACTGTCACCACGCTCTAACGCTAATTGTCCTTGCTTTCGCTGAGGAGGACAGATGCTTAAATCCACTCCATCAAAATACTGCAAACTCCCAAAATCCCCATTTCCTCTGGTGCCTCTGTGTTTATACTATAATGATCAAAGCTAAACCAGTTCACCCTCAACCCAGGGAACTTCAAAGATGTATAGTCATCCATCCACAACTATGTAGTCTTCCCAACTCAATTTTTCAGTTTTTATTCAAATGGCATTATGCATGCACACACATGCAATAACTAAATCTGATCACTGCTTTCTATGTGATTTTTTTATGTTTACATGGACAGCAATATTCCAGTCTTATATCCAGGCAATATTCTGATTTCTGAACAAGACACTAGTATGTAAACATTGATTTTTATCTCCACCTTATTCACATTAAACATCATAGTACAAACTTTGCAAACATTTAGATGAAGAAACGAACATTACATTCAGTGTCAGTGAATAAATTTACAATTAATCTGACTCTGAATATGCTCTTAAGCAACAGGAATATGAATGGAATAAGCAACAACATGTTTACAAAGTTGTCTAACATAGAATAAGGTTAGTTTTGTGAAGACTATACACCCTTAAATTTATAATTTATCTTTTAATTTCAAAGTCGACTACAAGGATGCATTTAGATATCCTGTACAGTTTCCATACTGAACATGTTGCAATGTTATCTGCGCCTCGGGGAATCTGACATGTACTTGAGTTTTTTTTCTTGTCTACAACCCTGAAAACAGCCTCAAGCCTTCATGTTCCCATACATCTCCAGCAGTCTGGTTTACCAGGCCATGCTTGAGGCAAAGGGAGCCAGGAGAGAGCTGCAACATGGCCTATAAAACAGTGAAAGCAGAAATGCTCACTCTCTTTTATATCAGGGACAGGTCCCTGTTCGACTTTTTCCAGGTATGGACCCTCAGCTTAGTCCAAGGCACACAGTGCAAAAGGCCATGTGACAGACACCCCTCCCCCAGTCAGCCATAACAATAGACGCGCAGTCCTTACAAAGCGGCTGGAGTTGTTGTTCCGGACCGTCTTGGCATTTCCGAAGGCCTCCAACAAAGGGTTGGACTGCAGGATGATGTCTTTCACATGCTAAAGGGAGACAGACAGAAAGCTGTTGAAGGCCTAGCAGATGTTTTATAGTGTGGCAGTGTGACTGTGTTACACCCCTTTTAAACACATATACCTTATATATTCTTACAACAGAAATCTTAAAGGTTAATGTATCCATTCACATACGGATAAGGACTGCATTGGGGCAACCACAATGGATGGTGACACTAACCATTTCACAGACAGATATGCACAAGGACATATACACAAACACAGAGATGCATGCACTCAACAACACACACACACAGCATATGGTTCGTATTAGCTCAGCATAAGCCATCTGCATACTGGGAGCACAGGAGTTTTAAATCAAGGCAACGATGCACAGACAGGTCTGTTTACACCACATTTTTCATCGAATACAGACAGAAGCAGATAATCAAAAATAATTGTATCTTCAAATTTTTTAGTACATGAAACCTTAAATAAATTAAACAATAATTAATCTAGTCTGTATCATGATGAAAACAAACTTGTGTCAGTTCTAAGCACATATGGGCTTGGTCTTCTTTGCATGGCTGCCCTGCATGGCCAGAGCATTTGCATGGTCCTAAGGGGCACGCCAAATGGGACAAAGACAGTGATCATGTGATATAAGCTCTGGGAAAACAGAGACAGAGGAGGAGAAGTGGTCATGTTTCATGCCTACAGGCCACAAAGGGAGGGATATGAGGTCACGTGACCACAAGACATTTCTGTGACATCATCAGGGTCAAACAAAGCAACAGGGAACTAGAGCAGGTTGGCTTCGACAGGAGTCTTTTAATACAATGGACTTTTGTTGAGATAGACAATACAATCCCATGAGAGGCTACTTCCCCCAATCTACATGTGCAAACACCTCTTAAAGGTATCATGACACATACGAAAAATCACAAGGGGTCAGTTCTACAAAACATAAGCCTCATCCTGACAGACAGTAATGGGAAAAGCAACACAGGACACTCATGTGGCAATACTGTTATACACCCTGGATAACAAATTTTTACTACATTTGTTGAGATTTTAAAGACTAATGTAAAATGACTAATGTAGAAGATTAATCACAGCAAAGGAATCACACGATGCAGCTTAAATGCCACACACCCCTGTTAAATACTTTGCATACCTCCAGCCTGAACATGGGCTGGGACGAGCAGAAGGGTTGAGTAGCAGGAGGGCGACTTGATGAAGGGACATCTGGTGGGAAGAAGGGGACCAGATGGCAGAGATGGCGAGAAGAATGAGGAAGAAATGATTGGATATGGTGTAAAAGATGAGACGAGATGCTGGCTGAAAGACTGGTGCATCGCAAGTGCATTCATGGTCACAATGCCCAGGGTTATAGGCAGGGTCAGGGGCAATGAGTGTAGCTGAGTAAAATTGTCTTATTCTTGTTTCTCTCAGAGGAACACTAGAGGAAATCTAATTATTGTGATTGGGAACATACTTCTGCATATATATGTTCAACTGGGCCCAAACCAAACTAGGTGCTCTGCGCATGTGGGTCACTGACCAGAAAGTGGAGGAATATGCCTTTGGATAAAACTTTAACAACAAGGGATGATGCGCATCTCGTTTGCTGACTAAGTTGAGCATACAGCAAAATGTATAGCGGTGGAAACACATCGAAGTTTTATGTGTTATGAAAGGTGCTGCTCCTTCTTTCAGGATGGCGGGTGCACTGATGGCTTTGAGAGACGAGTGAAGGCTGATAAGAGGAATGGGCCTGAATGAGATAAGAGCTGGCGTTGACGTGTCAGATATGAGGAGAGGCAGGAGCAGCATGCCTTTGGATGTTCTGTGTGCTTTATTTTAACCAAGACGCATAAACCTGCAAAAGTTCATATTTAGCTTGACAACAAAACAAAAGCTAAAGAAAAACACAAATGTTAAGCTTTAACCACAGTGACTTCTGGATTCTCTAAACCCACCTGTACTCTGGGCCCTCCGCCTGATACTCTGGAGATGTAGCTCATGATGTACTTGGCCGCCACGGTCTTCCCAGCACCACTCTCTCCACTGCCAGAGACAAAAAGCACAGTTTTTTTTCCATCAGTGGTCACTGGAAGCACTACAGTCCCAGGAGGACTCAATGGAACACTTGAGGACAGCTCCATGGGTCAAATTATTCATCGTCCCAACAATCTGACCATGAGCAACACATCATGTGACCGCCATGTGATGGAGGAACAAAGACTTGACCGTGCTGTAGGGAAAAAAGAAGTCACAATCTGCAGACTAATCTCATCAAGAGGAAAAAGTCTGATATTGCAGGTGTTAATAAGCTATGAGGAACAAAAGACCATAACTTCCCTGTGATAAAGGTGAACAGCTGCCAGAATAACACACTGCAGGCTGCGCATAAAAGATACTAAAGCTGTTTTTCCACTTCCACAGTAAAGAGCTGAAGAGGGGGCAGGGACAGGATTTCATGCTGTAGACTGCTCTACAAAATGCCTTCAAAATCTTGACTAAGCCTGTTCATAAGGAGGTCAGGCGGGGTTTACCAAAATGCTGCTTGGTGGACTCTTATCCCAGGTTAATGCTAATTAAGAGATAGAGTGAGCCGTTTCTTAAATCTTATTTTGGGAACGTCATCTGTATTATTCATATTATTATGTTATTCATATTATTATGTTTATCAGTAAAATGGACTAAATATATTGTATAACCTCATATTGGAATCTGTGGTTAATATATCCTACCAGCTTTTACTTCATACATTTTAAACATGATTATCTTATCTGTTATTAGGCTATTTTCAGCCTATTTCGCGTCACTGCACACTGGCCAGATATCAAGGCCACTCTTAAGATTACACTGCGTCCAATGGGGAAGCAGAAAGAAATGTTGCAGAGAAAAGGAGTAAAGAAGTAGAGTGTGTGTGCGTGTGTGTGTATATATTTATATGTATGTGTGTGTGTGTGTGTGTGTGTATGTATGTATGTATGTGTATATATTCTGTTACAGTGGTGGCAAAAGTACATACACATATAGCTACTTTAGATAAAAACCTTTGATCTCAAACTGTCATATATTTGAGCGTTCATAATCATAATCAGTAATCGTGTATATATATTTAATATGTCAGTAAACCATAATAAAAACATTCCTGTGTGAAGGAATGTGTATAAAACAGAAATCATGGGTCAACTGGGTTCGCAGGAATGAAGTGTGTCTGTGCAGATGTGAATGTGTGTATGCAACAGATAAACACACACACATCCTCTTCAGCGTCTGTGAGTACAGTAGTAAGAGCGCCGGTGTTTAGTCTCCTCTCAGACGGGTGTCCCCCTCTAATCGTGCAGCTGGACCTCCATTTCCTAACAGAGATTACGGCTCTTTTTCAGGTGATATTGTGCGTGTGCAGATCACACTTCCTGTGCCAGGCATTGTCTCCACGGGCGCATTTCATCCTTGTGCCAACTGTTGCCCATCTAGTCATCATACTGAATTTGCAATGGTGGGAAAGGCCCAAATTTAGACCGTGATTCTCAGGCCTGGACTTTTTCATTTCTTTCCATCTTTCTTTCAAACTTTCCTCCTTCTCCCCTCAACCTCCACTTGGATTTCAACAGATTTGGCGGGGAGCTGCTTATTTAGACGTATGTGGCTTTGGCAGTAAATGACAGAACGACTGCCTTTCTGCTGGTAATGCCCCTCTGAGAAGCAACAGCTGTGTGCAGTTAAAAAGCCGCTGAAGGAAGTGCGTTCGAGCCGTGGTGTTACACAGCGGTAACCCAATACACCTATTCATTTCGTTCCCACTGGCACTGTGTGAAGTATCGCTTTCACAGGACCCTAGCTTGCTGGCGGTGTCGCAGAGGTGCATGATAAAGGCCCAAAGTTAGAAGAGCTCCACCACTTTGTCTCTGGTGCATTTAGACGTCTCCCACCGACCAAAGACGCCCTGCCTCCTCTCTGCACACCGAGACCTTTGTCTGTGAGATCCATTATGGTTTTTCCTTTCCTCTGCCACCCTTTACTTCTTTAAGCAAAGGTCTGCTCTGGATTCTGATCCTATTTTTGCTTTCTTTTAGGGAGGGGGGACGTGTGTTCCCTATTGTATATTGTAATTACAAAGCTAAACACAGTGTCAGCTTCCTGGGTACAGATTTGCTGGCCAAATATGAACAAAAGGGAAGGACAGTGGGTGGGAGGGAGGAAGCGGAAGACAGAGATTTGTGATCTGAGGTGCCCGGGCGGTGAAGCCAGTGGCACTCGGAAAGCCAAAAAGAGGAACTAATGAGGTGATGAGTTACCACAAGTACGTGGCCTATTCAAAACTGTTTGGAAAAGGACTTCTTGTTACAGAACTGCAGAAAAAACTCACCCCAGCACATGTTGTTGTTACAGTTATGCAAAAAATGTATTTAAAATAAGAATATAACAAAAATAAGAATATAACATAATTAAGGATTGGTCTCCTTAATTTTCTAACAGGGTGGTAGTAGCCTAGTGGGTAGCCTATGAACCAGAAAACCCAGGTTCAAATCCCACTTACTACCATTGTGTCCCTGAGCAAGGCACTTAACCCTAAGTTGCTCCAGGGGGGACTGTCCCTGCAACAACTGACTGTAAGTCGCTCTGGATAAGGGCGTCTGATAAATGCTGTAAATGTAAATGTTTCCCAATATATGAAATACAAAACTGTACAAATGCTGTACATAATCTTCAGGTCAGCATTCAACACCATCATTCCTCAGCACCAGGTCGAGAAGCTGAGCCACCTTGGCCTGAACACCTCCTTCTGCAACTGGATCTTGGACTTCCTGACTGAGAGACCGAGATTGAGAACAGCATCTCTAGCACCACCACACTGAGCACTGGAGTTCCTCAGGGCTGTGTGCTCAGTTCAATGCTCTTGACCCACGACTGTGCAGCGATGCACAGCTCCAACCACATCATCAAGTTCTCCGATGACATGACCGTGGTGGGTCTTATCAGCAAGAATGATGAGTCAGCGTGCAGAGAGGAGGAGCAGAGATTGATGGACTTGGTGTGAGGTCAACAATCTGTTTCTGAACATGAACAAAATGAAAGAGATTACTGTTGATTTCAGAAGAGAACGCAGGGACCACTCTCCACTGAACATTGACAGATCGTTCCTCAGTGTTCATCTAGCGGAGAGGAACTCAACGTCCAAGAAAGCCCAGCAGCATCTTCACTACCTGCGGAGACTGAGGAAAGCTCATCTCCCAACACCCATCCTCACCACCTTCTATAGAGGGACTATTAACAGCATTCTGACCAGCTGCATCACAGTCCCATGTTTGCACTTTATGTAGCCAGTTTGTCTGTCACACACATGCACTTTTTGTCAGTATGTAACTTTTTAAATGTTACATGTTTCACTATGTACCGTCTTACATGTATTTATCTGAAATGACGATAAAGCTTAACTTGAACTTGAGTAATACATCTAGTGTGCATGCCTTTGGAAGCCACAATGCTAGCCACTGCACCCCTTCCCCCTTCAATCCTCCTCATTTTCTTGTTCAAAGCATCTGAAACTCTGTCACAGTCATCTCTGGAGTACATTTCTCAATCTCAACAGTCACTCATTGGTTCTTTTTAGATGAACATCCTAGACAGGATGCCGACGTTGAGTACAAGTAGTACAATTAAATTAATAGTAATAGTACTGTATTTAATTTACAATACAGTAATAAAAGTAAAATAGAGTAATAACAGAAATAAATCAAAGGGCACCATCCTTGTGGTATGTAATTAAATGCTGTATTCCACACCATTCTCATGTAAAAGAAAATATTATTTACTTTGGAACACTGGCTACAAACACAGGGCTTCAGTATTCAAATCAGTATTCAGTATTCAACCAAGGCCTCAACCTAGAATGCTCCAGCATGTGATGGCTCAGCACGTTGGCTTTGTGTCATAGTAATGCTACTGACACTGAAATCCTTTCATGAACAACCTCAGAAAAGAAAACAGGTGGAGTAAGACGTTGACAGGCAGGCCGGCTGAAGCGCTTTGTATTATGATGAGTAATGCTGTTATTTAATAACCACAATTATGGAAACGGCCCTCGCTCTCTGCTGACCACCCAGCCCAGGGCAGCAGTTTTATGGAAGCCTTTGTTTGCTAATCCGATGCCATCACCGTGCGTCTTTTATGTGGCCAAATTGTACTGGCAGCTGTTCGCTGGGCCAAACAAACATTGAGAAAGTGCTGAAGCAGGGCGTCCATTTGCCATGAGGTAAGCACTATGGTGGCTCAGGTGACCAGCCCACAGGATGTGAGACAACACCTTTCACCACAGGTGGACCGGCGCCATGGGGCGAGAGTCTCGGTAGAACCAGTCTGTGGTTGGAGCTGTAAAAATGTCAAATGCTGTTGTGGGAATTTTGGGACAAACCCATAGCAGACTGGACCAAGTTTAATAAAACTCCCCTTTCTCCGCAGTTTCACAGCAAACATATTCTTCAACTTTGGTTCCCATGAGATGTTTACACTGCGAGTGGCATCAGGTGTATTTCCTGTCCACTAAAGACAGGAAGTCCAGCCTCTTATATGGTCCTTGAGCCAGATGCTTGCATGCAATCCTTCCTAGGTGCATGGATGGATGCCATGCTAGGTGAATGGCAGAATTTTCCGTGGAGATAACAGATGCGGTCAGACCTGTCAGGTCTATCGGGTTCTGCCGTTTAATTGCTTTGTAAGTCAGGTGACGCACCCCTCATTCACCTTTACATTTCCCACATTCCTGCCGCTTTGTTTTGGCCAACACCCGACACAATCAACCACGCATCAAAACCCAAACATGTTCTTAGGGCCCTATAGCTCGTAAAAAAAAAAATAAAAACCAGTCCTGCACAATCGCAGATCTCTCTGCAGAACAGCGCACGATGACACAACTCACCTGATGATAACACACTGGTTCTCACGGTCAATCATCATGTTCCTGTACATGTTGTCAGCCAAAGCGTAGATATGGGGAGGGTTCTCATACTGGGCCTGGGTGTGAGAAGGAGAGCAGGAGAAATCAATATTTGCCACAGTCTTTAAAGTGAGCTGTTTCAAAAAGAAAAAGAACAAGAATCAGGAGTTTCCCGTTTCTGAGGATTTCACGTTTTTTAGCGGATATTGGGAGTCTGACACTGAGCCAAAGCAGTTTGCAGCCCAAGAATAGTTAAATAACAATAAATTTTGGACTTGGACAAGCTGTTCTCTGTATGTAACGTCGGCAGGTTTCTGCCACATTCCTGCCAAGTATGACAGCTCCTGCTGCAGGAAGAATTTGCACCACGCCTTTAGAAAAGAAAATATGCTAATCCTGAGAGCATTCGTCTCTTAATGTACTGCTAAATCATTAGAATGTAGCTAATTACCGTACACTCCAGCTACTGGAATGTGCACTAGAAAGGAGCTATGTTGTAGTCACTGTTTTAACCAGTGTCTGAAAAAAAGTTTTAATACCACAATAAAATGAACATATGCCTGATTTCAAAGACAGTAAAGCCTGTCCTACAGTCAGCTGATGTTTGTGATGTGTGAGATGTGAGACTCAACAACTACCATGGCAGGTGAGAAACAAGTGACGAGAGAAACGGTAGTGGGTGTGGTGGCCGACACCACCTCCAAAAAGGTGACATTTTACCTTCACAGCATTTTACCAGCGTGCGAGCCCGGGGTCGGCACCCGTGCATTCATACGATAGGAAATGAGACGTCTTTAACACGGAGGAATGAAAGTACTTACAGCGCCTTGATACATCTCAACCACCCTGTCGCCAAAGTACGGCATCTGCTTGAAGGGGTTGACAGAGATGAGCACAGGCCCAATGTATGTCTCAAGGTTAAAGGTCAAGGGAAATGGTGGTTTCCTCGAGAGGTGTTTGGTGATTTACTGTGTGCTTTGTGTGCAAACATGTGCATTTCCAAAATGCATTTGTTGTCAATGTTCCTTATACAGAACCAAAATACCACACATGACATCAGTGGACAGATACTGTCCTCCAAACTAAACTGCCCAAAAGTTCATCTAAGGTCTCGAGTTATCCCAAGGGAGAGCAGAAGGACCAGGGAGGAGAGAGGAAGACGTCAAACATCAGGAAACAGAGAAAGAAAAATTAGAAACAGGGAGGGTAAGGAAAGGGAGAACTGCAATTTTTCCAGAAGACTAAACAAGAAACCATATAAGGACAGAACAGATGCAACCTGCTTGCTTGCCACATTAGCTGATGTGCTAATTTGAGATGCTTCATATGAAGAATAATACATTATATATGGCCCACAAACTCCTCCTCAACACTTCCTCTGCCCACAACCTTCTTCTGTTTTCTGATGTGTATTTAGGAATCAAATGCATTAGAATGTAGGAAGGAACTGTGAAACTGTGACCTAATCTTTTTTTTTAATAGGACAATGACATCAGTGCGGTAGCAGCAAAAAAGATTGGATCAGCTCTGTGTTGCTGCTATTGCTCATTGACACATCGTTGGCCATGGCCTTAGACTCAGGCTGCTTAGAGCAAATAAAGGAAGTATTGACGCTGACCTGCACTCCCGTCACAGTGTGGCACAGACAGCATTGCTCCAGAATTTCAGCAGACTGACTCACAGTTTTCAGCCTAAAATAGCCCACGTCTCACGCAACTCTCTAATCAAGAAGTTTTCTCAGGAAAAATAATCTTCATGTAGGTTCATGCTACCAACAAGGAACTTCCATTTATTATTTCTATGCCCTACATAGCCATATCAGGTTTCATTTACATCAGCTACTGCTGATGTGGGAAAATATCTTATCAAACATCTCTGCAGTGAAGCTGCAGACCCCAACTCCTCAATACTCCCATTAAGGCTTGCAGTTTGTTTGCAGAGTTCAGCCTGAATAAACATCGTCTAGGTTCAATCTGTCCGTCTGTGAGATTGGGGAACACAGAGTGGTGGCCTATTTTTTCATTCAGTAAAAAAACAAAAAATGAACCACACATGCAAATACACATACATGCACAAGCATGCAAACTCTTAGGCAGCTAAAATAGACTTCGAGAGACCTTCCAAAGCAGGACAGCTTATTAGGAATACAGTGGAACAAATCAAACCAAAGAGCTCAACAGTTGTCTGTGATGGACGGAGGCAGGTTTTCACGTGGGAATCCAAAGGATACGAAAATAAAGTCGTCCAAATATCTCTTCTTCAGGTTCTCCACGATGGCGTCCTCATTGATCTTCGTGAGAAGTACCATGTCATCCACACCACTCTGTTTGACATTATGGCTCTGCCAGTGGTACCGGTTATGGCCCCGGCTCCCCTGGAGAAGAAAAAAAACACACACAAGACCCAATGTCAGTTTCCAAAAGCACCCGTTCAGTGAGATGTCTGAGGTCCATTTACTGATTCAACAATTTTAAAATACAAACTGCTGTCTTTTAACCTCAACAGATGTTGGCTGTGTCTTGCCTTTTGGCCTAAAGAATTGTGCAAGGTCAGTATTCCCGTCTTTTCTGCTCACCGAGCCCAAGCAGTTTCCTCCTTAGACTCTATACTTATTCTTGTTCTGCTTTTGTTTAGTTTTTTTTTGTCACTCATCCTGAGCTATGAGTCAAAGTCATCTGCGCTACTGTGCGGAAAATATCCCAGCATGTTGCAAACGTTGAGCTTTTCCATCGACGAGCAGGTTGACATCTGGCTATTCCAATGTGATTAATTAAAGCACAACTTTGATTCTGACTGTGACACCATATTTCAATGTGAAATTTAATATTTGTATTTATTTTATTCTCGCCACACTTGGACAGGGGATAGGATTTAGAATGTCTTCCTCAACCTAAATTCCACAGCCTAAAATACACACACAATGCAGAAGTAGGTGACTGAGCATGGCAAGGGACCAAATTAAAAGAGTCTTTAGGCCAAAACCTAAATTAACTCACTGTAATAAAAGAGCACCAAGCACGGCCACGGTAAATTAGAGGGAAAATGAAGCACCGTCGTAACTAAGGCACACCACGATAACAGCAGAAAACCTTTACCGTATCTCAGCGTACGGGTGGGAGTCTGCGTAAATGAATGCAGGCGTCTACACATTTTTTACAGACTCTTTGCATAGAGAACAGGACAGCAGGAATGTTTATGGTGTGTGAGCGCTTTTGTTACTTGGTGAGTATTTTCCGCCGCTTTTTTCCCCAAGTTCTTTAATAGACATGCTGTGAATTAAATTCTCCAGACAGGACTTCTGTTTTTCACTGTTGCTGGTTGTACTTGGCATTTGAAATACTTGGAGGAGGACACATTAATAATGTGATCATAGCAAGAGACCTTGTAAGCACTGAGTGGATGGCGGTAAGACGATCAACACAGAACAAGAGCAGCCATGCAAGTCAGGACGTTGGAGACCAGGCTCATAACCGAGCTGTGAATAAGTTGAGGCATCCTCACCCCAAAACCCATCTGTAGCCACTCAGCACTCCAAAATTCAACACTGCTGTAATCAAAAAAACAATTCTGATCCACAGTCCTGGCCTATGGACACTCAGCACAAATTTGCAGACTGAATACTGTTCAACGCAATCAAATCCAAGAAATCTATCAGCGCATTATGAAAGGAACCTGAAACTGACATTCTCCAAAGCTAAACAACTTACGTAGGCTTCAGTACACACATGGACGCACCATACACATATTAGCAGGCCCACCTCCTCTGACTTGCATTGTTATTCTGTTAGTAGGTTAACATCAACAGAGCAGAAGTAGGGAAGTGCCTCCGCTCATAAAAACAATTGTGGATCTCGTGAAGAATGGTGGGTAGTAGCCTAGTGGGTAACACACTCGCCTTTGAACCAGAAGACCCAGGTTCAAATCCCGCTTACTACCATTGTGTCCCTGAGCAAGACACTTAACCCTATGTTGCTCCAAGGAGACTGTCCCCTGAAACTACTGATTGTAAGTCGCTCTGGATAAGGGCGTCTGATAAATGCCGTAAATGTAAATGTAAATGTAAAAGAATAACGATCCAATTTTTATTATATACCGTTTGATAAACTGCCAGTTTAAGGGCAGCAGTGGGATAGCGGCTAAGTAAGTGGACCAAAGGGTTGTGGGTTCAACAGGTTGTACCTGTCATGGCTGCCCACTGCTCACCAAGGGTGATGGTTACATGCAGAGGACACATTTGGTTTTGTCACCATGTTCTGTGCTTGCTGTGTATCACAATGACAAAAAGTGATTGTTAAAGTGAAAGTAATTGTAACTTTCACTTTAACAATCACTTTTCACTTTTAATATCCTCCCTTCCAGCTTTATATCCTTGCATCAACTTTGTGTGTTAATGCTTTTTAGCATTCGTCTAAAGTGGTAATGTCACTAATTTAGCTTACAGCGGATGTTATTTGTGGCTGACTGTAACAGATTCTCATAAACGCTTGTGCAGGTGAGACCCAGCTGTATGGTGGCTGTGTAATGCATGGCCAAATGCATAGAGCTCCCCTGGAGAACTCTTTACAATAACAATATTGCCATGGAAGCGGCACACAGACCCACACCTGCTGCAAAACAGTCCAAAACACACTGCTGGGCCTGGCTGACAGATCACAGAGGACATGCGATGCCTCTCTTTGTATTCCGCCAAAATAACCCAGATTTTACATTGGCCAAGTTTGTAACCTTCCACAACGTAAAACACATGTGTGACCTATATCTCAAAAAGGTCATAATTTATCCATTCTTTGTGCTTTGTTCAAAACTGTCGGTCTCAAGCTGTCCCTAATTTCTGAAACAGATCCCTTTCCCCCCCAAAAAAATGATGCCTGGGATTTTCAGCACCAGCCTGTCATCCATACGGCCAGACCTTCTCCTTCATGTAAAATACCATTGCCTTATATGGAGACTCCTGAGCAAGCCCAGCGCAGGGACCAGGAAATGGCTGGGTTTCATTCAGTATCGTTCTCCAGTCAGGACTCCCTCCCTCCCCTTTTCTTGTCCCTTTTCGCTGTTTTCTTTTCCACCACCTGGGTTTGAGAGCGAGGCCGGTTTTCACACAGGAGGTCTGATTTGCGGCACTCGCCGGCTTTGCTCTCCGAATGGTTTGAGCTGAGATGCTACGGTGGAAAACAAAACAGAGCATCAGCGGTACAACGATGGCGCGTCAGGAAGTCCAATTAACATTGAGTCAGAATTTGGCAGATGAATCGTCGAGCGAGTCCTGACCAAGCATGCGGCTTGTGGACCAATCAAGAAGTTGTTATCCCTTTATGGATAAAATGAGGTCTCCAGTTGTTACGATGCTGCAGAACAACAGACGGCCGATACACAAGCCCACCCTCATTACTGCTCCCCAACACCACTTCGCTGCCTTGGACAGCATGGAGTGGTTTGGCCAGGAAACCGGCAGTCGCTGTGGTGGCCTATTATCCGATTATGAGTGGAATTGCTAATGAAGTGCTGCTCCCAAACTGCAGAAGCCCCGTTTACACACAGATCCCACCCACTGGGTCCTACTGGAGAGACATTTCAGATTACAGCTACATACTGAGTTTGCTGGGCTGAAGGACCTTCCCAATGAATTGTAAGCCTGCATACTTTTGATGGATTTTTCTTTAGGTCAACCTTTAGGACCCAATTCGTCCATGCCATGCTAAATAAAGCCTTATTTATTGACCATAACTGAATATAAAGAATCCGGCCCCTTGGTGAAAATATGTGAACCTCCAGGATAATGATCTGTTGAAAAGAAGGCAATTGGAGCCACCAATTGGAGCCAATTCTGGTGTGGCTTTGACCTGCCCTGCCATATGAAAACACACCATTTTGGTTTCTTTTATTTTTGGGTAAAGATTTAGCACAGAGAAAACGAGTGTGCAGAAAGTGGGCATCTTGCACACATCAGGCTAAGGATTTGCTTGCTCCCATAGCACTGCATGAGCTGTGGCACAACATAAACAAGGAGATGGTGCCAAAGAATTCACTGTTATTGTCTTAAGACACAGCTGGACAGTTAACATATTTTTCTGCCATGCCCTAGGTCACTGCCAGGTCAAATGGGACTCCTAGTGATCTCCAATCCCTGGTCTTTGACTCATAAACTTGTCCTTCTGTGCTTACAGTGGCACATCTGTCTCCAGTGTGCTGGGCTACTTCTCCTTGGAAAAGGAACCACATTCCTTTGGGATCAACCACCTGCGTTTTATAACGGCTGTGGAAAAACGTATGCTACACCAAGTAAGATGTTGCCAGTAGCACAAGGTGCTCGGGTGAGTGAGAGAAAAACCAAGTAAGTTCAAATGAGAGCACCGCTGTGAAACGTTCAACCCCAAAAAACAAGCTTAGCTAATGACTTCAACATCTTCAGCTTCGCACAGGAAGGACAATCAGATTCTTTACTGAGCCAAAGTGGATGGAATTTCCATTAAGGTCATAATGCACACCAGACATTGCTGCTATGTCTCCATCTGAAGAGCTGCTGGAAAGGAATATGCCAGGAAAACAAGACCCGGGTCAAAGTGGCACAATCCAACCTATACCGAGCTTCAAATGTCTCGTTCTTTACAACAAAATTGGGGACAACATGTGTTCCAGCTTTGTTCTGCTACTAGGATTATTAATGCCATTTGCAAATGTAGCATATGAGTCACTGATGATAAATACCCTTTCAACCATTATTTGGGTGGAGATTTACTCTGAAAACAATCGTTTAGTGTTTCGTCCATGGTTTACATGGACAAACCCCATGTCACTCATTCAAGAAAGTAGACAGTCACTTTGGTCGGGGTTATTCTATACTGCATTATAAAGCTCACAGATGAGGGAGTAATGTTCCAAGTATTTTGCTTTGGCAAACAGTAGCCCTGTTCAAACTGAAACCCAGATTACGACAGGTTTGACTTGCAAGAAAATACATCTATTAATAATGCAAAGTCCCACGACTGGATGGGAGACAGTGTATTCTCCTCATGTTCACAACAATCTTTCTTAATGAAAAACAAAAGGCCGAAATGAGATGTACCTGTGAACCACAATGCATTATACATCTGTATCATTTACATTATTATTTCCCGAAGAGTCAGGCTATGTCTTTTTGTGTTACTTTGAAGGCTGTTAGCATCATGTTGGCAAACTATGACGGGGTCAGTCTTGCACCAGGCAGGCATGTGAGTTCTATCCAGTTATATAACTGCAGCTTAATTACAGACAGCAGAGAAGCCCAGCCTGTTGGGATTGGGTGTGGAGCCAAAGGTGCCAGGCCTGTGTTCACAGACAATGCCCCTTCTGGAGAGTTCTTTTTTATTTGTTGCTGATCTGGCATTAGCTTTGCTTACACAAACCCTTTGCATCAGAGAAAATATATTGCTGGGCTATATCTTTGTTGGGATGTGCCATCATATGCAACACTCTCACCTTGTACCAAATATTATGTGCAATATTATTGTATATGTGTATATTGCACTAAATCACCTAATTATTATATCTTATTTTGACTTCTATTCATATTATGGTTCTTTTTCTTTCCACAATCTTATTTTATGAGGGTTTTTTTAGATTATGCAGACTTATTTATTTGTTTGTTTGTTTGTTTAGTATTGTACATTTGTACATTATTCTGCTGTATTGTGTGTCTGTGTGATGTGGCAGTCACCACACAAACAATTTCCTCCTGGATAAATAAAGCTTTAATGATTCTGATATCAATAATCCAACATGCCAACCACACAACTATCTATAAAAATAAGTTACCCCTTTAAGCTATAATGAACAGAGAAACATCATGGGTTTGCATACAGTGATTATCAAGGTGACCTGTATGTGTGTGTGTGTGTGTGTGTGTGTGTGTGAATAGACAGAAAAAGACTTCTTTGACATCATATTATTATAAATCTCTGTACCTGAACAGTCTATACTGACTGAACCCTGTTAGAATATCAGAAGCAGTTAAGCACAAAGGTAGCTAATTTTGTACACACACCCACACACACACACACACACACACACACACACACACACACACACACACATATATACATATATAGACACACACACTTGGCCAGTCAGGTTGAACATTTGTGATTATTTTAGGCAGGCTTGAGCTGGTGGTAATTTAATGACTCTGAATCTGGGAAGAGAATCAGTTAAAAGGCCGGGAAGAAGATCCCCCTCCTGCTGCTGGCATATTGTCCTTGGTCCATTTTAAACAAATACACTAAGAAATAAAACTCTTGGGGCAAATTTAGCCACATTCTTAAGCTGTTTTAAAGCTGGAAAAAACATTGAGATTTTTTAAATATTTGATTTATTAGAATTGATTATAAATCTGTCGGATTTACTTGAACGGTCGTGTTTCACTGAAGTCTAGGTGTTCTTGAAAAACAAAGGGCCAACAGATGTGTTTCCTCCAGTGCTTTCCTCGGCAGAGAGCCTGGGACAAATCTATAGAGAACACGGCTTCAAAGACTCCGTCATAAACTCCTTTCCTTGGACTTGAAGACTGAAAAGTACAATGATAATGTCTTGGCAACAACCCTATTAGTGGAATTTAAGGGGCTTCAGACTTTTTTTGTTTCAGGCAATTAAAAAAGAACAAACACCCATAGTTTTTGCTCTTTTATGCTGCATCTCCCTTACAGCTTAAGGAGACAAGCTAAACATGTCGTTTATTGCTGGTATGCAAATATTTGTGGGATTTCACGGACATCACTTGTCCAGGCATCTTTAAAAAATGAAATATGATTGTTCCTTATTGATATAAGACATTAGTGCAAATCCTATTCAAATTCAAATCGAATTCAAATCTGTGCTCTGTGGCCCTACATCGCAGCAGATGATCAACCCAGACGAGGAATGACACAGGTTTTCCCAAATCCACTACTGAAAAGCAGCTCTGTGCGACTGCATCTGCGGCAGCGGCTGCCATAAAGCGAGTTCCGCTCAAATCAATATTTGCCTTTCAGCTGCGCTAATTCCAAGAACACCAAGGTGCACAGTCCACACAAGGTCCCTACTGCACAACAGGTCAGCTAGGGCTTCACCCATTCCCCTCACCCATTAACCCAGCATTGCTATGCCAACATAAATTGCGCAGACACACACAACATGAGCTATTACTGACTATACCCCGGCAGTAAATCAGTAACAGGCCTGTGTGGGAGCTGGACTAAGTATGCAGCGAAAGGCAGCGCTGGTTTAGTGGTCGGGGACAGCACATCGTACCGTGGGGCACAACGCGGATTTCGCTGCAACAAGGAGTCCTGCTGAACGTCACTTGTAAGGCAGGAACGCCCTTCACAAATGAAGGTGTTGTTCAAACGCCGGCGTGGCCACGGTGTCAGATCCGCACTGTAGCTCTATCAGGGCTTGAGTTCACCAGTGAGGTTTCGCAGGGTGGGAGGGGGGCTGAATGTGCACTCTTCAAAAACCAAAAGAAAAAAAACTAAGAAAAGCAAACAGGGCAACAGAGGAATGTTGCCGGCAAGACTCTCTTACTCAGAGGCAACGGGAATTGTGTGCAGGCATGTGACTGAAAGCCTCAATGGAACCCACTACAGCTGACGGGAAAGGTGGAAAAACACCCTCCCTGGTAGACTCACATATGAACCTGGTGTGCATAAAGCAGCAGGTTCGAATCCTACTCACTCCCTTAGTGTCCTTAAGTGAGGCACTTAACTCTGAGTTGCATTACGATAGAACTATAGCTGGACTTGGCTATTCAGTCAGACTACTGTCCTGGTCCAAGTATGATTTATTCACTCCATTTTCTGCTGTAAGACAGCAATATTTGGGCAGCTTTGTATAGGTTACATCAGTTGAGTTTTAATGAAATCAGACACTATTTTATGGTAACTATAATAGTCAAATTTGTCAGATTATGAAATTCATTGTTTTTTTCACCTCATATTTTGAGGCGAAAGTGTACGACCTGAGAAACACCCATCTTCATGGCCAGCTTCTGTTCTGGGGGTTCGGTCCGAACCCAAAAATTTACACTCCTCACTAGTCTACCGACATCTACCAACCTAGTCTGCCTCCAAACCAGACCAAAATGCAACGGCTACACTCATTTCTCATACAAACATATATCTTTTTCCCCAAACATCCAATCCAGAATGAATAAATGTGATACAGGCCACGGCAGGGTTTTTTCTTTCTTTCTGCTCCAGCCTTCAAACGATGAGCCGCCTCAATGACTTCCAGATGTCCTGATCTCTTGATTCCCTGACAGCAACAGTATAACAGCAATCGCACATTAGCAATGTAAATTTTCCCATGGCAGCGCCTCGCTTCACGGCGCCGTGCCCTCCAAGTCACGTTCATGGACATCTCTCGCTGCCGAAAAATGAGCAGTTACTGTGTAATCCTTATCCCTCAGTATGCATGTGCCAGATTTCCCACGGCCAACATGGCTTTGTTGACCTGTCACCTGCACGCCAACACAACCAGATTTGCACTCTTTATGGAAAAAAAAACATATACCAATTACGTCTCTATTCAAACTCAAACAGCCGGTGCATTAATCTGACGTGAAAGAGCACTGTAACATGGAAGAGGTAAAGTAGTTATGAACTCCAAAATAGGAAGAGGTGGCCTGCATCAAGCCTGCATAATCCCAGTGTTCTTCAGGTTAAAGATCATTATGGAGAGCGGTCTGCTTTTAAACATGCTTTTATTTTAAACAAACCACTATAAATGTGGGGTCTGTATGTCAATGTATTAATAGAATTGCATAGAATTGCACTGTGATCTGATTTCCGTACGTATTTTGCAACTCCCAATTGTAACGTCATGCTAGTTTTGAGATGACTGGTTGCATGAAAATTATGAAAATGTGTGAAATATGCAAATATTGCAACTCATTATTTGAAAATTTCTCTTGACGGAATGTGGACGCGATGAAACAAGACAAATGAACACTGATGAAAACATTAAAAGATTTCTTGTGTCGGTTCTGCTTTAAACTACAGATACCATCTCAGAAATCATTGTCTACACCTGACAAGTCATCCAAACATCCTAAACCACCGAGCGCTGATTTAGATGTTAAAGTGCAGCAGCTTGTACTTTCATTACTCTTACTTTTGCCAAATGAAGTCATAGCTCAGAGAATTCACAACATGTGAGCGTCAGCACAGCACAGCATTTCATTTTGGTGTGTTTCATGCCAAATTGCTGGTAGTTCAGCAAAAGCAACGTCCTGTGACAAAATAACCAAACATACAAGTCGTGGGTTATTGTTCAGGGGGAAGGATGCAAATATTCAGGGGAAATATCCAGTTAACACCCCAAAAAGGAGGTTCGCCTATTATAGCCTTGGATATTTCAAGGATGAACGTATAGCAGGTCACAGCGTTGAATACAACTCTCCATTTCAATAAGACCATCCAGAAAAACAAACACTCCGTAACCGCAAAACAACGTCTCCTTAAAATGCTGAAATATTTATGCAAGGTGTTCCCCAGAGAAGATCTGGCCTGCACAGTCTGTGAATAAATATTAGGTCTGGTGCTTCATTCTTCTCATACTTGAAACAGCAGACGACCGTGTGCTCGCCATTCATGAGGTCCAAACGCAGAGACCTGAGCTCTGGTCGTGTTTTGCTATCGAGCCTACCAAACGTATTCCAAGTGTCAGGAGATGAGCCAAGAAAACCAAGAAGAAGCAGGTCAGTGACTTGAGACGGTCTGAATGTGAGGTGGTGAGTAGGCTGACACTGCTCTCGTTTCAGTTGTGGAAAAAGTCCGGTCTCACCAAATCTCCAGGTGCTGATGTGAAAAGCTGAGGGGACCGTGTACTTAAAAATAGTAAAGTGTGCATTTCTTACACGATAAAAGCCACATTAAGAAATCAGGAAACACAGCAGACACACACTTTCATTAAGAAGAAAAGATTAAAGTAAGATATATAGGCCTCTAATCTAACCTGTAGACAATTAGCATAAAACCGGGCTCAAAAAGAGAACTTTTTGCTCGCTGAAATACAAACATCTATCCAACACAGAGATTCTCTGCGAGATTCCCCACCACCGCCGCCTTCCACAGAAAACGCTTAGTGGAGCAGGACGAGGACGTGAAAGTCAGACTTGGACAGAGGGGGATGTGGGATTGCCGGATCCACTAATGAACAACAGATGCTGTCATACTGACCCCACTATTCATCCTCTGACAGGGAGAGGAGCACAAGCAAAGCTACTGTCTGCTGACAGTCAGAATGACTGTTTATTTAGCTCCTTTTCCACACACAACCCAAACAATGGAGACCTCAGATGCCTTGGAAAGAGGTTTTCAAAGACGAGCATCAATGTTGTACATAAATAATGGACCACCATGGATATTATTAGAAAGTAATCAATTAGCTCTGGTTAATCTTGAGTGACATTACAAGCCTCTCAGATAAATTACTGGATCAAGTCAGTTTATGTTCCTACTACATATAAGACATTTAAGATGTCAGTACGTTCCCTTCTCCAGTCATCAGATCTTTTTCTATTGGTCTTTTTTATTACACGCTTGTGACATCCTGATTACAAAATAGTTTCCAAATGGCCCATGTCACCGCCCCGTTTTGTTTTACACACAATTTGCAACTGAAGGTTTGTGGCAGGCGAGTTCCATGACACCAGACACCAAGCAACCTGCCACAGAGGGAACATATCA
Source organism: Denticeps clupeoides (assembly GCF_900700375.1). Classification (NCBI taxonomy): domain Eukaryota; kingdom Metazoa; phylum Chordata; class Actinopteri; order Clupeiformes; family Denticipitidae; genus Denticeps; species Denticeps clupeoides. The sequence goes on along the minus strand of NC_041722.1, from coordinate 3,584,341 downwards.
CTTGGTGTTGGGAGTGTAGGTGCCCACTGTCAGCAGGGGCCGTGAAGCGATAATGGGGAGTTTACAGGGAAATAATGAGCAGATTAATGGACTGTCCTCCTCACTCCAGAGCAACACAGCAGAGGTGCCTGGAACAAGCATACAATCACTGAGTCGCACACACTCAGCACTTGAACTGGGTTTTTTTTATCCTCCACGTTGTCTGGAGATGTCTGCAGTGCAGGTACTTTGTATGTATGGCCATTTGAGCATTTTCCCACCAGGCAGTGCGTTAATAAACTGCTGAGTGTGCATAACCATAGTTCACTTGAAGTCCCCCTGTATTCCTGAGGGGAACCGGTTCTGCAGGCTACATACTTTCCTATTGTCAGTCTGCTATACTCACAGAACTCCTCAGACCGGCTTTATCTGATCTGCCACTCAGGAGGAAGACTGTATGCATCTCAGGAATTATGCACACCATGAGACTGCTAGTGTCAACAAGGCATGCATTCATGATAGTGTACATCTGTGAATTATTGCTGTCCACAGAAACAGTAGGTTTTTGGCATTACGTAAAAAGTATAATAAAGGACTGATACTGCTGGGATTGTTTAAGATTGATCACTGCTGTTGGGATTTGGGACAGAGCAGAGAATGTAAACAGACCAAAACCTCATAAAACTTCAAAAGCATAACGCACCCACAACTTTCCATCATCAACCTCAGGCCTAAGCCTCATGTCCACATTTAGGAAGCATGTGACCTCTAGGTAAAATAGTGTTACTATGGTTGTCACCATAGCAACCACTTCTCTCCACCCTATGCACCACTACATTAGCCTCAGTGTGATTATAATTGGACGCTGCACGATCGAGTGTTCTGATGTCCCACTGGGTTATACTGGTTTCTGTCATAAGATTTATTTTTTTAATCCACACTGTGTTGGAAAAGCAGTTCATTTACTTGCCATAAATCATAAACATGGTTTGATTTGGACTTCTGAGAAGCTGCTAAGCCTCTGCATCAAAACACCAGACATGTCTTACTTCATTTTCTAACAGGACAACCATTAGGACAATGTTCATCTTAGGGGGTGATGATAAGCCTACAGAGTGGAAATAAAAAATGAACTGCAGAACTGGACTGTATAAAAAAGCGTACTGCTGAAGTACAGATCATTTCACACTGAAAAAACAGGGAAGATGGTTTAATAGAAGGAGCTTACCATTCTTTCTTCTTTCTTCAGACAAGTTCGACTATTCCAAAGTGAATTTCAATGATATAAAATGTTTTGTGATGATATTAGGAAGCCTTTGAAAAAAACGTTAAAATTTCAAGTAAAAAAAGACAAAAAGATAACCAAAAACAAAAGAGTCCAGTAGTAAGCGGGAAGCCAAATGGCCACCAAGGAAACGTCGCTCAGGTTCTCCTCAGGACCAGCCTCCTCCGGCCATACCGCAGCGACCCACCCGCCAGCCGCACAGACTGCAGCGGCGACGGCGAACGGGAAAGTTAAACTTCGAGGCTGCTGGGTGACGCCACTGTCTGAAGCAAACAATCCATATATGGAGAACTGGCCCGGAGGCCCCAGCCAATGGGAACATCCGCACATCGCCTCGCAACCAATGGGAGCGTCCGCGGGGAGTTCGCCCAGCGTCTCCAGCCAATGGGAGCGACCCGTCGCCGCGTCACTCAGGAGGGATTCCCACTACATGACTTCAGCCTGCGCAGATCCGCAGTCTGCGTTAGCAAACACCAATTCTAGTACAGAATAAAAAAAAGGAATACGGCTGTTTTCTGAATTAAACAAGGCAAATCAATATATTCTCATTGCATTAATACATTCCGCCTGCTTTTACTGTATTGCTATTAATAATATTCTGAAAACTCATTACTACTTAACAAAAGGATTGTAACAAAATATGTTGCATTTTGCATCCATAAACGTGATATAAAACCAATTATAATCTAGATCTTTTCAGACTATAAAAACACACTGTGTGTTTTAGGGAGGATGAGTGTTCCTGTCATTATGTGGGTGTCGTGCTCCTGATTGTGTAAATCTGTGTGTGGTTATAAATTGATGCCTATTGTATCGTGTCGATGCCGGGTTATGGTCATTCTCCTGTCTGTGTCTGTGTACGTGTTCGTGTTTTTTATAATTAAACTGCAGGGTATAATATTTCAGTTTTATCAGTTTTGTATTTGATCGTTTGGATCTTTTCAGGTTTTTATTTGTCTGCTGTGTAGATACATTTTTAGAACAGGCTTAAATGTATTGCAGTTACGGAACATTACTAACTGCACGTTAATGACTAATTGGTTTTCAATTGATTACCATTGATTTAATTGTAAGAGAACCCTTCGAAGGTCTGACATTAGAAAACCTTTAAGGGTATTTTGTAGAAAACATCTGTCGCCATCTACAGTCCATACGCTTTACTACGCTGCAGAAACAGGCGTGATGGACTGATAACATGCATTTGGTTCTTCCAAGAAAAACGTAATGGAATAGAAATTAAAAATGTGCATATTCCCCACCTTGAATCTTTTAACTGCATTTCATGGTAAGGTTGGCTTTTAATTATCATTTAAATGTACTTAAATGTACATTTAAGGCATTTTGCAGACACCCTTATCCAGAGAGACTTACAACGTGCTTTCAAGTTACCATTGATGAAGTGATCAGTTCTAGTTCACTAGGACCCCCAACTACAAATACAACCTTTTTATTCACTCTGTTGTAGATTCAACCACCAAGGCTGCGGACTGTTGTAGAACCAGAGAGCTGTGAGTTGTCCAGGTAAATAGCAAGATCCTGATGTGGTGAAGAATCTGCTGGAATGAATATTAGTTCAGTTTTGGTGGGATTGAGTTTGAGGTGATTGGCTGCCATCCAAATGAGATGTCGGTTCGACATGCAGAGATCTTGGAAGCAGCATGTAGATCAGAGGAAAAGAGAAGATGAGTTGTGTGTCGTCGGCATAGCAGTGGTAGGATAATCCATGTGAGGAAATGACCTCACCAAGTGATCTCGTGTAGCGGGAGAAAAGGAGAGGACTGAGCCTTGAGGGACACCAGTGGAGAGTCTACGTGAGGCAGAGGTGGATCCTTTCCAAGTCACTTGGTAAGATCGCTCATTAAGGTAGGAAGCAAACCACTGCCATGCTGAGCCCTGAATTTCAAGCCTCTTCTGGATTGACAAGAGAGTCTTGTGGTTAATGGTGTCAAATGCTGCAGAGAGGTCAAGGAGAAGAAGAACCGATGACTGTTTTGCCAATCTGGCTGCATGTAGCTGCTCGGTAACAGCCAGAAAGGCAGTCTCTGTAGAATGAGCTGTTCTGAAGCCAATTATCAAACAGCATTGCAAGATGCAAACAGTATTGTTTTTCCCCAATCAGGTTTAAAATAGAAATTAAAATCTGCTCTGTCAGTTTAAAGCTCACCAGGTTCCTCTATTTCCCTGGTTTGTGTTTTGTTGGCTCTAATTTTCATCATAAACTTAACTATGTTGTGCCTAGTGCCTGATAACCAGTAATGAACCTTTACCAAATTAACCATATATAATATCAGAAGAAAAAAAAGAATTAGAAGAGGATCACTGCTTGTGAGAGAGGACACATCACACTGCAGTTTTTATAACATTTTCTTTCAGTCACTAACAAGCTTCACACTTTTTTAAAACTGGGTACGGAAGACCCACTTAAATTTTTCACTTTTTGTTATATTGCAGTCATTTGCTAAATACATTTACTTTTCTCCTCATTAATGTACACACAGCACCCCATAGTGACAGAAAAACACAGAATTGCTGACATTTTTGCGGATTTATTAACAGAGAAAAACTGAACTAAGTATTCGGACCCTTTGCTGTGACCCTCATATATATTTAACTCGGGTGTTGTCCATTTCTTCTGATCATCCTTGAGATGGTTCTACACCTTTATTTGAGTCCAGCTGTGAACACCACACCCCTGTCTATATTATTTTATATAGTTACACATACACAACAGAGTAAAAATAATAGTTGGGGGGTCCTAGTGAACTAGAACTGAATACTTCATTGATAACATGAAAGCATGTTTTAAGTCGCTCTGGATAAGGGCGTCTGCCAAATGCTACAAATGTAAATGTATGTGAATTTGTTGACTTTAAGGATCACAGAAAATGTTTTGATTTTAATTAAAATTGTGAATCAGATTTTTTAATCACAATGCGATTGCGATATAATAAATGGCAGTGGTTTGCAGTGGTGGCCTAGTGGGTATGGAAGCGGACCCGTGATCAGATGGTTGATGGTTCAAATCCCAAGCCACCAAGGTGCCACTTAGGTACCACACATTGATTGAATGCATACATAAATAGTAGAGTTTAACCATGTCACGGTATCTGGCAAAACAGCGGCGGAGAGCTGACAAGCAAAAATGACGGTGGTCCTCTGGCATTTAAAACAAATGTATTAATTTAGACAGACATCTTGCCCCCCCACCCCACCCCCTAAGTTATACCTTCATTCTACACTTTTCAGTTTTATTTGCATGATACTTTTTACATTGCTCATGTTGTGTATCTGTACACAAGTTGCAATGTACTCCTCAAGCATACTCCTTTTATTACAACACACGGCAAAAGAGAACAAATCAACCTTGTGTTCTTAAATGGCTGCTATCTAGTCCATCCCTCCCTCTTCATCCTGGGAGACCGGAATTTCTTGCACACACATACCCTGTTTTCCTCATTGCTCTCCCACATGGCTTATTACAAGGCACATAGCATACATTTACATTTCCAAATAACAAGAATACACATAAACACAATTCTGGTGTTCCAAATACTCCACAAAGCAGCATTTATAGAAGAATAAGAATGAAATCAGTCAAGGTTTGAAGGAGCTTTTTACAGTGTCTTTTTTGACAGTGTGGCCATTTAGTTAGAAGATTTGAAAGGAATAAGCAGCTGCCTCTATTTTTATGTTTTTAAAAAAAGGAAGTTGAAAATTCTACATCCTGTTTCTTCATCTGGTTACATCCATTCTTCTTTATAATTCTCCTTTTCATGGTTTTCACATTTCCTCACTTCTTTGTTATGTGATAATACCATAGACATTTCGCCTTCTACATAAATCATATTTGTCCAGGGCTATAAGCAATAATATATAAGCAATGCTTATTATTAGCCTGGAAGAGACTCAATTTTTTAAAGCAAATTATTCATACTGTGGTGCTGGTGGGTGGAGACTGGCAGTTTGTTTCCAGGATGCAATGCGGATAGCTGTGTGTGTGATTTCCTGGACTGATTTCAGCCTTGTTACAAGGTTCTGGGTTATGTTCTTAATATTTTTATTTAAATTTGTAATATTAAATAAGGAATAAGACAACAACAGGTTCTATTAGGTTTAGGCTTCTTCTGGTATTCTTGTGGTATTGCTGTAATATGATGTTCACAGACATTTGCAGCATCCTGCTTTGATACATTTGGAATCTTTACCAGAAACAGCAGCAATGATTACAGTGGTTCTGTTCCTCTTCACGTGCATCGTGGACATGACCCTTGGTGAGTGGCCTTGGGTTGTTCGAATACTAGTTTGGTTTAAACATTATCGTCAATATAGATTTTGGTTTTTAGTAATTAAATATCAATTGAGAGAAAATTGCCTGTTTTGTAGAAAACACACTTAGAAATTCAATGTTCTAAAACTAATTTTCTGTTTCCTTCACATTTGTGTCTTTAGCGAACAGTTACTTTTATTATAAAAAGGATGGCGAGGAGTCTCCCTGTAAAGGCCTCTGGCAATGCGACACCAATTTGGACAATACTGTGAATTTTAATTGTACAGAAGAGTCTGATGAATGTAGCTGTAGTGATTCTAACACATTTGTTGCATGTGTTAATGCTTTCTGCTCAAATCATTTATATCCGTTCAAACCGTCACCCTGCACTAAAGATTCCTACATTTTTGCTCAGGAACAGACAGATTGTGAGTATAATTTTCTTTTTTTGGTTTTACTTTTTGAAAACATATGGATGTAAATATATGGTTATAAATGGACTGCTTTAGTAACAATATTTCATTACAGTGATTAATTATTTTCTTCTTTTTTTGTAGTGACAGATGAGCAGCAGAACCCAAATTCATTAAATCCATCTGAAGGAAATACAGTTTCTTTAAACTGTACTTTTCATATAAAAGATAACTATAAAAACCACCAATATGTTGTCTACTGGATAAAGACAGAAAATGTTGTCAGCACTTGTGTGTATTCCTATGATTTTAATCCTCATGATGGTCTTCATTATAACCACCACTGTAATATAGATGCTGAACTGAGTAAGAGGATATCAAACATTTCATCTGAACCCAGTGCACAGCACAACTTTCACCATTTGACAATCAATGAAAGTCAGTTGTCAGACAGTGGACGGTATAGATGTGTTCTAAATGTTCTGAAAAAAAACAACGACTGGAAGGTGATCAGTGACATCACCGTCACAGTGGACAAACGAACAACCACCAGCAAACCAGATCCTGTGTCCACTTCTGCTGGTAAGATACCCGTATTTTGCAGATCTTCTGTTTGGCACATTTGGGTTATAAGCAGTAGCATCTCTGGCACAGAATGCCCAATGAAACACAACAAACACTAACATGTATGTATTTTTTCACCTTTCTGATTGTAATATCAACCAAAACAATCCATATATTTACAGCACTACCACGTCTATCAACATGAAGTATTCTCTCTGATGGCTATTTCAGCACATTTACTACAACATAAGTTTTCTTTGAAGAAAATGTTGTTGCCACTGAGATGCCTCTGGTTAAATGGATGTTTTGTCTGGTTCTCCAACTGTATTGCGATTGCCTTTTTTATTCAGCATGCCATCACCTTTACCAGAAACAACAAAAATAACAATTCAACCAGAATATGCTGTCTGTAAAACGTGTACAAATGTGGTGTTTTTAACGTGTTGCAGTTCCCTTTTATGTAACGGCAGCCCTGTTAGTCCTCCTTCTTCTTGTCATCATCAGTGTCATGATCCTGAAGAAAAAGAGAATCAAGTCTCGAGGTAAAATGGTTTAATAAGCCATTATAGTCCATTTCATTACCATCCTACAGCTTGATCTTGTCAATGTGTTTTTTATCCACAGATACCAAAAATATTTTGGAGCAAAGGTATTGCTTTACATTGTTCATGCAGTTACTGAAGAGGAAGTTAGATGTTTATACCGGTTTTAACACCAGTTTTTTATTTTTTATTTTTCAGTTCCAGAAATAAAAACCAGGAAGAAACTGACTGTGAGTTTGTTTCCATGCCACTTGCTTTCAATGTGTGGTTAAGAAAAATAGATTATTCTGTTTAAATGATAAAATCTCTGTCTGCAGGTTCCCCATACGCGGTAGGGTGGGGTCAGGAAACCCCCCAGTCACTGGTGCAACAGCCAAATGCTGTCATAAGAACCAACGGACACAACACAAATATGACAGAACCCTATTCTGTTCTCAAGTTCAACTCTATTTATCAGTCTTCCGACCACTAACATGACAGATGAGGGCGGATTCATATGAGCTCAGTTACTCAACTTCCTTTTGCCCATTTCATAGACCCAGTTTACATTGCTGTTTTGCTGTAGTTGTTAATTTTTTTCTTTTGTGAACATTTAATATGTCTATGACACATTTTCTAGAGAAACACCAATTCATTTTAATTGTCATACAGAAAGGATCTTTTTTTTTATATATTTTTGTTGTCCAAAGCACAGTGTCAGTCAGATTCAAACTGTAAGATGAGTTTTTTCAACTGTTTTTTTTTTTTTTTTAAATGACAACACCTAAAAATCTGTATTATATGTTAGTCTTAAAAATAACTACAAATGTCTTCTAACTAGCACTAATGTTTGTTTCTGATGCCAGAATTTAATTTTGAATGAACAAACCTGAACTCAAATTACAAAAGTGTGACTTCTAACCAAGCCCCAGTTTCCTCACTTCAGCCCTTTTTTGTCCATTTCCATTTTTTAAAAATTGCAGCATCTTGTACTTGCCTCTCTGGCTTTGTTGGCTAATATTTCTTCAGGCTTTTCTATGCTGACACTCTGCCAGAATTCATTTTTGTTTTGTTGTCCTGAAATAATTTTTTTTACACAAGCAAGTTTGACAAAAGTACTGTTGAAATAAAAAAGAAAAAAATGTCATCTAATATTGCAACGCAAATTCATTTTGTGCAGGAAGCATTGATTGGATTATCAGTGTATGCCACACAAGATTTTAATTAATGATGGTCTACACACAGAACCCCATAATGACAACATGAAGAATGTTTTCTTGGCAAATTTAAAAACAAAAAAATATATATATATAATTATTCACAGTCTTTGTTCAATACTTTGTCGATGCACCTTTGGCAGCAATTAAGGCCTCTATTTAAAAAAAAAAATAATTCCATAAGCTTGCCACGCCTATCCACAATAATTTATTAATACCAGAAACTAAAACAGCACGATAGCCAAAAACAGGGGAAATTGCCAACACATACGTAAATCAATCCACAAAGAAAGTCAGTTCACGAAAATGTCGAAGCGACTGATGGGCAGAACCACAGTGCCTTTTAACCGTTGTCCTGATTGGCAATGCAGACAGAGCAGGCCAGGCTGGAGGGCGGCGGCAACCACAGGGCTCCTGCCCTGCTGTGTCCTCCCACTGGCAGACCCGGACCCTCCGGCTGGCTCCCAGACGTGGTCCCGCATGGTGGCCTCAGTCCCTCCAACCTGCCGACCCTTCCGGGGTGCGTGCAGGCCATGTCTCCAAATGTTCCCTTTGACGAGTCTTACGTTGTTCCCTGCCCCGCGCGGGGAGGCAGTCCCGGACCCTCTGGCGACCATTCACCGCACCTCTGGGTGGTGTATTCTGGGCACATGCAACCCCTCGTTGCATGTGGCTCGTCCACCTTGTCCTGGACCAGTGCAGTTGGGTCAGGAACTTCCTCCCTGGGGTTCTGCTCCGCTGCTGGGTCGCCATCTGGTCTCCTCAGGGGGCACAGCCAGGATCACGGGAGGCGCAATCCTCTCGCCGCCCACCAGTGCTGTTAAATGTTAAAAAGCATGTTAAAAAGGACTGGCATGTACCTGCTGCTCTGGAGAAGGGTGGTGGGTGCGTGGCGTAGAGGTTGGTGGATGTCCTTTGCAGCAGGCGCTGCACTGCCGTTCTGCTGGGGAACGTCTAGCAGAGGGAAGGTGGAGAGGCGGATTCCCTGCGAGGCAGTTACTGGCTGGCAACTTCCCATTGCCCTCTTCCACCAGCTTACCCCCGCGTCACCGTCTTCCTCCTCACTTTCCAGCTCTCTCTCGTGGTCCTCCCACCACCGGAAGTGAGTCCCCACGGTCCCCAACTGCCCAACCCCACGGTCCCCAACTGCCCGGTCCCCAACTGCCCGACGCCTTTGTCCTCGCTCCACCTACTCACCCACAGACGTTGCTGCTTCCGGGTTTTGCGGACATTGTGGCGTTGCTTACCATGGCTTGACCCCCATATCATTGGGAAGAAACCGCTCAACTGGTTCGTCTGGGTCGTCTCCCGGTCCCGGTCCAAGTCTGGGCTCTGGCTGGGACACTCAAGGGCCTTTTAGTAAAGAGCTCTTCCATACAGGACGGATTGGTGGATTGCTACAGAGATGGTTGTCCTTCGAGAAGGTTCTCCTCCATCCACAGAGGAATTCTGGAGCTCTGACAGAGTGACCATTGGATGAAGTTCTTCCACTTTTGGATGATGTAGGTCACTGTGCTCATTGGGACCTTCAAGGCAGCAGAAATGTTTCTGAAACCTTCCCGATATTTGCACTTCGAGGCAATCCTACCTTGGACAATTCCTTTGACTTCATGCTTAGTTTGTGCTCTGACATGAACCAGCAACCGGCTGGAGGGGTGAGCAGTTCCTGTAAGACGAAAGCATTGACACTATGGACTGGCCCCCCATTCCCCAGACCTGAATCCAATTGAGCACATCTGGGACATCAGGTCTCGCTCCATCCACCAACGACACGTTGCACCACAGACTGCCTAGGAGTTGGCGGATGCTTTAGTCCAGGTCTGAGAGGAGATCCATTTTTGTTTTTTTATGAATATTACATCAAAGTTGGATCAGTCTGTAGTGTGTTTTACACTTTAATTTTGAGTGTGACACCAAATCCATTCTGCAGGGCCACAATGTTTCTGCAGCATTTGTCTTGCGAAGAGGCCCATCACCTCTTTGTTCACCATATCTTTGTCAAATGGCCGGGCAAGAGGTGTGAAATGCCAGCCACTTGTTTTAAGATCATCCTCTCTGCCTTTGTCCGCCATAGACGGGAGACACAGGGGGTGTGACAGTGCAGAAACAACAAATACTGATTGGTCTGTGGCAACTTCCTGGGAGTCAAATGTATAAAAGAATGTTCTCTTGTGGTCTCAGGTTTTCTGTTTCCTTTCCATCGGGAACTGGGCCTTCTTCTTTCTCTGTTTCTTCTGGCCTTTTCTCTCGCTTTTTCTATCTTTTCTCTTAATTTTTTTTTCTCTGTAACATTTGTACCTTTTTTACATATTGTGGGCAGCCATGACAGGCGCCCCAGGGAGCAGTGTGTGGGGATGGTGCTTTGCTCAGTCCCATTTGTTGGAATGGGAGTTGAACCATACAATTCAGAATTGGGTACTTATGTGGCCAACTGTGCTTAACAATGTTTTATTGTGTTGTCTGAACATAATCTCCGTATGTACATTCATACCACCTAAAAAAAACACTAGTGCTGTATTAGATTTATTCATTTTTTTACATCAAGCATTTGAAAGTAACCAAGTAACTTTAACTTAAAATACATTTTAAATTAGGGTAATTTGTAATTTTAATTAAGTAGATTTTTACATGGATACGTTGAACGAGATGTCACCAAGAATTCATCATGAATTTCCAAAGGTGGAATTTTGAGCTGATACATACACCTGGGAAACACTTAGTATTGGCTAATGCACTTTCACAAGCACCCATGATTAGTTCTACTGAAGGAGAGATCATAAATCATGTAAATATGATAGTTGTGTCTCTACCTGTAGCTGATGGTAAAGCAAAGCAAATTTGTGAAGAAACAGCTAAAGATGACACTACAGACCGTGATGGAAAACCGAAACAGCAATATGACAGGTCGACTAAATGTCTCAAACACCCTAGCGGTTGGCTAATCCCCATCCCGAATCCCCATCCACCAAGGGGCTACTGAGCAAAACACTGTCCTACCTGGCGCCTGTCATGGCTGCCCACTGCTCAGGGGATGGGTTAAATGCAGAGACCACATTTCACTGGGGGCTGTGCTGTCACATTTAACAACTAATCACTTTCACTTCACAAAAGAATTTTCTAATTAATGGAAAGAGTGTGTCTTCATCAAAAAAAATGTGGATCATAATGTTGTAGAGACTTGTGTGGTAATCTGGCATATGTGTTCACGGCTTTAAAGAAAGAGGGATGTGTTGATATGTAATGCAGTACCAGTGGAGACCAGCAGAGGGACCTGGAATGTCATGAATAGAACAAGAGAGCAGTGCACCTGTCTGTAGAGATAGGTGGAAATTGGAGTTAGCTTGAGAGCTTGCATGAATATATATATATATATATATATATATATACACACACACACACACACACACACACACACACACACACACACACACACACACACACACACACACACTAGACGTCGCGTTGAACGGGTTGGTGCTCCTTTTAAATGAACGAACGTCTATCAGAATCAAGGCGGAATACAGACTCAAAGCACCATAAACCGTCATTTTTCATTGTCTTGGTTCATTTCAAATGTCAAACATGTATTTACGACGGAGCCGCGAATAAATGAATGGAGAATCAACTACTGACAATGAACTGTACACAATACATTTTTCAGACAAGGAAAATACAAGGAAATTTTTTACATTTAACAAAGATGAACACCCATTTACCTGCTTACTTGGAAAAAATAACTATAACAGAAGCATATAAATAACTATAACAGAGTCATATAGATTTGTCAAGAACTGCAATATATATCGAGGTGTGAGAACAGAATCTGTGCCTTTCCTATGTGGTGGGGGCGGGAAGACAGATTCTCCGGTCAAATGTTATTTGTCGAAGGCAAAATGCAAAATCGCGTTTGTCGAACGCAAGATGATAAAGTAACATTCTTATCCTTGATCCTTCGTTATTACAGCCGTACGCGGCGCAAAAGTCCCGCATCTTCGCTCACACCGTCAGAGAAGCGTGGACGAATGAGCTTGGAACCCAAGTCCAAAAAAGCGGCAGGCTGGACAGACTGGACGCGACGTCCAGTGTTTATAATCTGTGAACCTCGTTATGTGAAGCCGCCGGTCTCCATGCCAACCGCGCCGCTGCTGAGGGCGGAGCGCCAGGGCGCGTCGACGGCGTCGGCTCCTCCCCCCTGTAAATATGGCTGCGACGCTGCTGTAAGTGTGCAGCTCGGCGCTTGTCCACAGCCCTAACGGGCACCGTTTACTCGGCCACAAAGCCTCGCGGACTGAGCGGCTCTGCGCCTGTTTTCGGAACGGACTCCCAGTTCCCTTTTGCCGAATGTGCTGGAGAAGCTGTTTAATAGGGGGTCTGCAGAGCGGCCGAACTGCCTAGCTAGGCGACGTCCGCTAAGTTACCTCAGTGAAGTTAAGCTGCGTCTGTCAGCAGCGGGGCTGTCGCGCTTATTCATGCCGTAACCAGCCGGGAGGAAAAGGGAAAAACGGCCAGGAGAGAAGCAAACTCTGTGCGGTGGGCGCCGAAGCTGCTCTGATGAAGAATTTTTAACTCTTGACTATGGGATTGATGCAGCTTGAGGTCTCGCCGGATCGAACTCAAGGTTCGGATCTAACCAGTCAACTCCGTAGTGAAAATTAGAAAGACATTTATTCCAATTTTTTTTTTTTTTTTACTGTTGTAGTTATATAGCGAGAGGGTCGTCTCATCGGACACCGTGGGGCTTAGCATGTTTTCTGTGAAAGCAATGAAGCCGACCTTTAAGTCCTACCTTCCTCCCGTGCAGGTAAGTATTTCTCCCCCCCCTCCCCTTCGTTTATCATGTTGCATTATCACAATTTAAACTTCCCGATGTCGAGTTTATCTTTACCCTAGGTTATTGCTGGCCGTAATGTAAAGAACAGGTAAAGATGTGACTTGATCTTGTCGTCCTCAGACCGAGTTGAAGAAGAGTCCCCATCTGACCATCCGCAAGTTGGAAGCCAAGCTGCTCCCAGGTAGGGTTTTAAATTGCTGCTTGCGCTTCTTTTATCTGCGGCTGCCATCACAGCCCTGTTGTGTGTTTGCTAAACAGTCAAGCGCGTTTTTGCCCTGACCTTGGCCTGCAGCTCTTTATAAAACGTTCCTTTTTCTGCACGCCGTTCAGCAGATTTCTGCTGCATTTCTGAGAAATGCGAGACGTCCAGCGGAGTGACCTGTTGATCTTTCACTCGCGTTCTCTCGTACACCGTTTAGAATAGAACGTCTGGATTTTTCATATTTTTTAATCTTTCGAAAGCGGACGTCGGTTTTAATTTCTCTGATGCTGTTAGTCAGTCATGAACATTCGACAGTAGCTTTCCCGCTGAATGGAATGAATTTTTAATGCTCAGCTTCAGGCTGCAGATCTCAGATTTTGGTTAGACGCGTATCTCATTTCACGAAGACGGACTGTTCCCTGTTTGACTGCATACATGGAGTAAATTTGACTCCAAATGTTCAAAATAATTCAAGATTATTATTGCATTAGATATATTGATCATTTTAAGGTAACTGATGTCAGCCTTTAGGTTGGAATTAGGGCTTTTTTCAGTTTCCTCGCTTTGTCTGAAGTGCATTATTTGTCTTGTCTCTTGAAAATGGTTAGTCAGCTTTATCCCCAGGTTCTAAATCCAGGCGGCTTCCTGCCTGCCCTCTCTACCAACTTAACAGGCAGTTGCATGCAGAAGTAGGAATTATGGCGGCTCAATTGTAGAAAAGTGGTACAATAAATGTAAAAAAAGGCTATGTGTACAGCCATTAAATTTTACATGACAGGAATAATTTAAGGGCATTTACTCTTAAAATTAAAACACACTAAATGCATACCAAAAAATCTTGTTTATGTGTGTTTAACTTTAGCAATGCTTCTTCGCTGTATTGGGACTTGTTTTGTGTTGCGAAATACTTTCCATACTGTCACAAATAGTCTCCTCTGGTATTTTTTGGCATGGTTGGCTAAAAACTGTTGTAGTGAAGGGTAAGTTGTCCTGCTTTTGAAGTGAGCGTGATTCAGTTACTTGTTGCATAATTTTGGCATATGTCCATTCTATCTGATGTAAAGTTGGTGTTATGTTGGAATCAGTCTAGTGGCAGACGCACAGTGTCAGTTCTATTATTCTATTATTTTTATGAATGTGAATTGCATGCATAATTTTGTACGTTCTCTGAGTTTTTCAATTGCTAATGTGTCAACTAGTAGGAAAGCTGTGCAAACAGGGTCTCCGGCGACAGGGTGAATTCTCAGACCTCTTCTATAAATTTGGATTAGATACAGCTTCAGAGCGCTTGAAGAAATACACCTTGCATAGAGTGTGTTTCTCAGAATGCGTGACAAGGGAAACGTTTAAATGGGTGGTTGAACCAGAAAACTACCATTGTGTCCCTGAGCAAGACTCTTAATGTTTAATAATTTTAATAACCCCTACAGAAGTAAAAACCAACTCATTCACCAATGTTTATATGCTAATGTTGTGTTTAGACATTATTTCAGTTGGATTTTTTGTTTATCTTTAGTGCCATCAGTTTCTTAGAAATACACTCTTGCGCTGTTCCTACTTGATTTTGCACCACACAATTGAGACAGAGGCACTGAGGCGTTCCTCCATATAATTAAGACCAAGGAGGTGGACCTCCCCTGTTACAAAAATAGACTGCCTGCATTTACTTTTATTTTTTTGTGGACGGAGGATGAAAAAGAAAAATCCTCCTTTGAACTCTCTCTCTCTCTCTCTCTCTATTTATATATATATATATTCCATACTGTTCATGCTTTTGCAGTATGAGTCGGTAAAAGTGGCACTTAAAGGCTCCTATCATTTCTTTTTCTTTTATTTTTGTTTTGTGGGTTGTAAAGGAGATACTGAGCTCATCGTCCTGCTGTCCGCCACACATTCAGAGACTGTGTTTTCTAGACCTGTTCCCAAGCACCCTTGTGTCTGGTTTATACCCAGCGGAACCTTTTACAGGTTACAGGTTAGGTTAGGGTTAGGGGAAACCCAAGGCTATAGTACTATATGTGATTAAAGATTCTTTCTTTTTATACATTTCTAAAACCTGACACACACACACACACACACAGTGTATGTGTATATATATATATATATATATAGGTACCTGTTCAAGGTTTCAAGGATTCATTTACATACCAAAACAGCATGATGCTCAGGTTCTTCAGACCTTAAATAGCACCAGAGAAATTTTTAGATCATGGACATCCTGCTCAGACATAGCAAATGTGCTAAAGCCCGTGCTCAATTCTGGCACCACTCCTTGAAGTTCATCTATGTCCATTGAGAGGCTGTTTATGTATGATGGTACATAACAGAACAAGCCTGTCTCACACAGAACCATACAAAAGTGCTTGGTCTTCATTCTAGTTTATTTAATTGTTATTTTTGTGCTTTGCATCATTCATATTTTTTCTTGTACAATCTGATCCTGTTCTTCTTAGCTCCTCCAACTTTGCTCTAATATTGCTCTGTTTATTCTCTGTTGTTTTATGATAATCTCGACTATCTTTAGCATATGTAGGAGCTTTTGGCAGAATTGCTGCTTTCCACATCACACAATCTACTTCTACCTGCTGATGCCGCAGAAGCACCCAGGACTCTCAAAAGGGAGATGGTGAGGTGTATGTAAGCATAGCCGTGTATTGCCAGGTGGAGAGAGTGGATACCCACTGACACCACTGAATCTGTAATGACACAGTAGTTTGGTGTTAATGCCTTGGTTTCCTATTGATGGGCTGTAATGGCCGCTCAGTGAGCCATGTGATGTTTTGCACATTAGGCCGTTTCCTAAACCCTCCAGCCCCCATCACCATGCAGCACAGAAACTCCTAGACCCAGTCCTCATAAACCAATGACCTGAATAGAGTATTTTCCAAAGCAGGATTTCTCTGCTGACTTTCATAAGAGAACCCCCTGCTGTGCTGCTGGATGCTGGTTTGGTCTTTTTTTTCTGATTTTCTTTCCTCCCCATAAGCACACTGAATACCAAACATTGAAATTCTGCCTGCATGTTGCAGAAGGACATTGCCTGTTCTGCTTCATTTTCTCCCGTCCAGTCTGCAGTCCTCTGAGGCACTGTGCACCGAGCCTTTAGCTGCTGACACAGGAAGCAATGTGTAGGAAATAAAGCTGCTGGCCAATCACATGATTTACTCAAAAGCCTGACGTGCTGTTATTTTTAGGTAAATTGGTGTGTGGGTAATACTTGTTCTTCCAAAAGCAGTCCTTTCCAACCTACATTAAAGTGATATAGTAGCAGTACTGGGCCTCGTCAGGTGTTTCCCAGTTTGGGGTGAGACTTTTGAGTATGTAGCCATTTTTTTTGTACTGTCATAACTGAGCTCGTTTTCTCTAGTCCAGTGTTTCTCAGTTATTTTCTGTTTTGTGATGTTTGAAGCAGCCAAGGCATTTTCCTCCTGCTATCAAAAGGGGGAATTGGCGACTTTAAAATAATGCAGAAGTAGATGGTGTGTTCACGAACACTGTATGTTCTGACGTGGGCACCAGCAGGCACGACACTAAATAAACCATTTCCCGGATCGCATTGATGCTAGAATGACACAGGTAAGCCCTCTGCTCTATATATTGGCTTTAGATGGATAGAAGCGAGCAGAATTACAGATATACACAAGGGCTGACCAGTTAAGGGATCTGTCGGTGTATGTATGTATAATATTTCTCTCTGTCACATAATGTATAATTTATGACACACACACACTGGCTTTATGGAATTTGTGTGTGTAAGGATGACAAAGACCTGCTGGCTCAAGCGTTATGGCAGCCGGGAGCTCATTAATCCCTGAAGGACACACACTCCCAGTCCAACACACAGGGAGCTTACAGAAGCCACGTGGTCCTGACCCCGCCAGAGACAAGGGCTTTGGAGACGACACCTTCTCTGTATGTGGTAATAACAGTAATACATATAACAGATGTTTAGAGTGCTAAAAGCTAAAAACAGCACGCTAAAAACAGCATTCTTTTATGGCAAAAAAACATACTTTAATTTCATTTCAACTTTACTCTGTATCTTTTCATTTGTATCCCATCTAAAATTTAAGTGGCTTTAGGCTCCTTCTGAAATACTATGAGAGTCTTTCCACTTTTGACGTGAGATTTGAGATGCTCCTTGGCATGATCTGCACAACCAGGATAGAAGTGGGGACTGTTTGAAATGATCAGACATGCCTACCTTGACCTGACCCCACCCTTGCCCTGTAGTAACCTCTAGCCAAGCCGGTTCTGCCTCCGCAGCACTCTCTCTTTTTCACACACACACACACACACACACACACACACACACACACACACACACACACACACACACACACACACACCTCATGAAAAATACCAACCTAAGTAATCCCAGCTGTTAAAGGTCCAGTGACTGTTATTTACTCTGGGTCTACAGCACTGCGCATGTGTTTTCTGTTCTAGAGTTACACGTTGGCTCATCTTGTTTTTTTTTTATTATTTATTTTAAGTGCCCGACAGTTTGTTCAGGCGCTGACAGGTTAGGCATTTGCCCTGTAAGACTAAAACAGGAACCCAGGAAATCTTCAGTGGGGTGTTCCTCCCTGTAGACAAAGCTCTGGTATTTCTCATTTCCCTCAACAACTGTCCACAGGCTGGACACAAGGGACAATGGTGAGTACACACATTTGTGATGTGCCACAAAGCACGAGGGAACCTCAATGGCACAACCAGCACCTGTACTTAACCAGAGATTCATCTTTTCCCGTTGACTTCTCAATGCTGAAGTATCAGTGAAAGGGAATGTCATAGAGAGAGGAAAAAAAATCATTAAATATTTTTATGCCATCCTGCCATTTGGTCTGCACCACAGGCCATTTCTTCTAATTGGGTCGACCAAGGAACGTTGTCCATTATCAGGCTGTGGCTCCATTTCATGGACATGGGGCTTAACTTTTCTCATCCAATTTGCAACATTTCTCCAAGTGAGAAATCTACTAATCATCCAGCGAGGTGGTGAGAGTGGCGTGTAGCAACATGAAGAGGAGGAGTGTAGGAACACCCGCCAGATCAGGGAAGTAGATGCCATGGATGGCAAAGAGCCTGCTTCTCCAAACACCTCTTCACAATCTGCCTTTCACACCCTGCCGGCTGGTGTCTGCAGTACATTATTATGCAGTGTGGCCACTCTGTGCATGCGTTTCTTCATTATGGGCTGATGGTCAATAAATGCCCTTTTGGTACTGAAAGTGTAGACGTTGTCAGGCATTGAGGATCTTCATCTGTGAGGACTCATCAGTGAAAGGGAAGTGATTGTCATATTGATACACTGCAGCACAGCACACAGTGACACCATGAAAAAGTGTCATGACTGAGTTAGAATGCAACTGACGACAGTTTCTGTGATATTTACATTTCTGCCATTTAGCAGATGCGCAATGCAGGTACATGGGGTTTAACCCTGTGAATTTGTGATCTTCTGGTTCATAGGCGAGTGTCCAAACCATTAGGCCACTACCGCCCCTGCACCCTTTTCGTTTGTGTGCTTGGCATCAGGCATGTGCCATGACACTTTCTCTGAATTTTGCACATCACATTTTCTGCGGAGCTTCTGCCAGGAAACGGTCGTGACTCAGCATTTTGGTAACATTATTCAGAATGCGTCGGAGCTCAACCCACAGGTTCTCTGCTTTGTTTCCCCCAAAATCATACATGCTGGCTTCAAAAACCGTTTCTCCTACACATCCGCCTTCAGTCTTTAATATTTTCTTTTGTTATTAATGATGCTTTGGTCATACTTAATCTGACTTCCTGTTTGCCGCTTCGCAGGGGAAATCGTGGTGAACGAGGCGAACTTCGTGAGGAAGTGCATTGCTGCAGAGAGCAGCCAGGACGATCTCTGGGGGAAGCTGATCTGCACCAACTTCAAGATCTCCTTTATTACCCACAATTCCATTCCCCAGCAGGTATGCCACTCTTTTCCCCGCCCTGCTGTCCGTGCAGGGGCCAAGCAGCCTGCAGAGCTGCAGATGATTGGCAAGACTGCATGATTGTTTAATCGATTTGCAACTCTACAGGATCACTGAAGTATCTCTCTAATTAGAAATGGTTCAAATTCAAACTACCGCAAGGCTTTCGTTCCAACCATTTTTTTTTTTTTTAGAATCAGCATACAAGCATGGAATGAAAACTTTCCAGTAGGGTCTTACAGGAACAGGAACTGCTGCTTTAAGCTAATTCAGAAGTGATTAAGTCACAGGATCGGGTGACGTGGTCTGTCATTCATTCCTCCATGTAAGAGGATGTTATTGTAATATGAACTCTAGCTATAGCAATATTTTTAATGTTATTATATCAAATAAAGTCATTATTGAAGCAAGGTGTGTACAGTGCTGTATTTCCATGCAGGAATTTTTCTTTCTACTCCTGATTTTAAGCTTGATCTGTTGTCATGGAATGGTGTCACATAAGATTTGGTTAGTTTTTGCTTCTGAGCCTATCACTAGTGAGGGTTGAGGGGTGGAAAGGGCAATGACACCATTAAAACAATTATTCAGACGTTCACTGGTTCAAAACAGACCCCTGCACAGTCGCTGTCATTAACAGGAAGACAGCAGTCAGTGTGGGCCCCCGTACAAAGGAGGAAATGTATATCTTGCCACGATCTAATGAGATTTAGTATCTGAGCATCTCAAGGCTACCTCCCACAGCTCACCATCCCCCTCTGAGGCCTAACTCATGCTGCGGCGATCCTCTCAGGGACTTCCTGAGCTGAAGTGTTTATAGAGGTAGAGCTACATGCAATCAGCATGGTTCCTGTAGATCTTAAGCCGTTTACTCTTGTGCTTTAAATATATGACTGTTCTAATGGAATATAATGAGAGGTTTGGAAAACCCGTTGCAAACTTGTTATGAAGAGGCTTGTGCATTCTCTCAGTAAACTCTTTACAGTTTAAAGGTGTGGTTATAGGCCTGTCTTCTGTGCAGGCATGTTGCATAATAACTGTCCCTAAAGGGTATGTGTTTTTCACATTGATCACAGAGAAAATTTTACTTGACCTGGTAGGCTTTAAAATACCTTTTTTTTTTTTTGTAGTTGTTCAATTACTAAATTATTATCCTTGGAAGCTGTGCATCTTTGTGAAGTTTTTCACACATCTTCACGCACAGTATTTACATTGAAAGATATATTTTTTCTTGTTGGTCTGGAAGGTCAGTTGAAAACTGATACCTTGTTGACTTGTGTTGTAGGAAGAACCTGCTCTTTGTTATTTATTAATCTCTGCTTTTCATCACGTGTGTTGCTTGACATTTTACATTGTATTTTTGAAGCGGTGTACATGCTCAAAGTCTATGCCGTCTTCAGGATTAAACCATAAAGATCTACTTGGTAGTTATGTGTATGTTGAAGAGGAGAAAATACCTACCCTTTTAGCTAGGGTGTAATTATTTTTTATAATTATATTTTTATATACAGAGTTTAGGGTCATTAAATTCCTGGAAAAGTTTTGAATTTCAAACTAGCGCAGGTCTATAGTATCTTTGCTGGCTTAACGTTGTGAACCACGTCCCGTGGTGCTTTGTGCGTTGCTTCCATAGTCCACACCTCCACAGCTGTGTGACTGCCATTTTTTGTTTAACAATTTTCTGGTAAATTTTAGTTTTTGTGACCTCACATTTGCACTGAAATTTCAGAGAACATATGGTCATGAAAATTGCCTTCGAGGAATTGAAAACTTATTCGTCAATATGTCACATGGGCAAACAATCCTTAAAGATTGTATGTATTTCTTGTTTGATCTATTTATTTCTTAAAATCATTTTGATTTTACATTAAAGTGCCGTTTTTTTAAAAAAAGGTTTTAATGTAGTGCTGTATTTAGGCACAAAAAAAAACTCGAAATTAGGCACAGTAGTTTTTATTTAAATTATAATGATTTGTTTTGTCCATGCACAGCACACAGTGCACAGAACAAAACGTGTCCTCTGCATGTAACCCATCCCCTCAGTGAGCAATGGGCAGCCAAGAAAGGTGACCAGGAAGCAGTGTGTGGGGACGGTTCCTTGATCAGTGGTGCCTCAGTGGCACCTTGACTGTTTTGAACCCACAACCTTTTGGTAATGAGTCGACTTCCTTAGCTGCTAGGCCACCACTGTCCTATTCATTTGAGGTAAATGAGCATTCCTGATGATTTTTTTTTAACATGAATACATGAATAGAGGCCAAGGGGAATGAGAAGAGAATGAACATTTAATGGATTATTTACATGGATAATTTACTTGGAACCAAAGGAAATTTTTAAAAATTGGGGGGAAAAAAGAGACCAGATGAAATGGTCTTTCCAGAAGTCTTGGGTTTTCAGTATTTACACATCTGATTCTGAGGTAAGGAGAGTAGGACCTGTCCTGATGTATTTGTGTTGTAACCATGCTCTCCCTATGTCATGGGATCTGTGCTCTGTTAATCATCATATGAGACACTTAAAGTATGGCTAAACTATTCCTGCTGCTCATATACTTTGCTTTATGAGTCCAGGGTCTCTGAATTCCCTTGTTGGAGTTCAGAAGGCACATGTTTAAATCCTGTTCACCTTATTATTTGGTTTTCATATTGTATCATTTATCATGTATCAGCGGGCATTAGATGTAATGCTGTAAAAAAAAAAAAAAAAAGTGTAAAGCCTCAGAAAACGGCTGTTGGTGCATTTAAGGTGCCATGATTTGAATTTTTTTTTTTTTGCAGAAGTTCCAGTATGTCCACCATCTGCTGGGAGAGCATGATATTCCCTTGGCATGTGTGGACCAGGTGGTAACAGGTAAGGAGATTGGCCCTGTCTCTACTGTATAGGTATGGTACACAATCTACTGAATTCTGGAAATGCTTTTAAAAGACAGATCTCCTGCTTCTAAAATATGTCACACACGCCTATTGCATAGTTTGTTAGATACCGATTCCTAATATGCCAGATACACCCTGGTTGAGAGGTGGTGGGTGCCTTTATGGCCAGTTGATCTGTTTTTAGCATCTCTGTCGATGAGGTCACCAGTCAGCCTGTGAAAGCCTGGCTGGGATTAATCGTGTTTGTGTTAGATCATTGCATTCACTCTCTGCTGCGCGAGCCTGCCAGGCATAGATCTGTTGTGTTGAACTGATAGAGCATGAGGCCGTTTCTCTCTCTGTGTGTGTCTGGCTCTCTTGTCCCCCCAACCCCCCACCCCATTTTGTGAGCCTCAAACAAAAGTCCATTATGCAAGGGACCGGGCTTGGCAGAGACACAGTGAGCTCTTTCTCATCACTGTCTGCTTGTGGGTCCGTGTGCTAGAAGAGTCGTAGTGTTATCACCATAACAAATGTGTTTTTGAAATTTTACCAGAGGCAAAGCCTGCATTTACATGGGCATTAATGTCCCATTAATTCATGGATAAAATTGCTTACATGATCAAATTAACTTCATTATTATTCCAGATAATCAGAATAAATAAACTGTAATAGCTGTGTTTGACCATCTTTTTTGGTTAAATTTTATGCCATCATCCATTGCAGTGAGTAATTAGGCTGCATGTGTGTGTAAATTAATCACTTCATGTTAACAGTTTGCAATTGAATGCCTGTATACCATTGGTTCTCAAACTGTGGTACCTGCAGTGGTGCACTGTATTTTAATGCTGCTCAAAATGGTTGTACTTGAGATTTTTTAACTTCTGTTCAATACAGATTCATAAAGTTAACTACTGGCAATCACCGTCCATAGTGTGAGTTCAAATGTATTTGTGTGTGAAAGGAGAAACATGTTAATGTTCAGGACATTTTTTACTTCTCTGTTTTATATTTAAAGCATGTTTGTGGTTGAATGTCATGAAAGTAGAGCTGAAACTGGTTTTCTGGTAAGGTCTTGCAGAAGTTTCACTTTAGGTGCCCTAGGAGGAGGCAGAAGCCAGGTCAAGGCTGGTTTGTCTTCCTCTTTTCTGTCATGTGATGCCATGCTTCAGTCAACTGTTAGACCAGCTACTTGACTAGCACAAATAATAATTGATATTTTTAATACCAATTTGTATGCATTTTGTGTCATGTTCTTTTCATGTTTTGTAATTGATTCACATTATGCTCTTCCTCTGCCCTACCTCTCAGTTAATGATGCCAAGGGAAAGCAGAAGGTTCTGGGCTCCAATCAGAAGCTTAAGTTTAACCCCACTGAGCTCATCCTCTATTGTAAGGACTTTCGAATTGTGCGCTTCAGATTCGACGAGGCTGGACCAGAGAGTGCGAAGAAGGTACGACCCCTCAAAAACCCACTTTGTCTCATTTGTGTAGAGTAAGGGAGAGAGAAAGGCACAAAGAATTTACAAAATAAATCGATCAAACAAGAAAGAAACACAATCTTTAAAGGTCCCCTACTATGAAAATTTCACTTTGTGAGATTATTTAACATAAATACTAGTTCCCCCAGCCTCTCTATGGTCCTGCATTTCCACTCACACCCGTTTAAAAAAAAAAAAAAAAACCTCAGCTGACCGTCATGGATTGAAAACGTGCAAAGCATTGCAGTTGCTTGGTGGTCGGATATAAAAACAAAATAAAAATGTCTGTCATGCAAGACACTGAACCAGTGGGTTAATTAAATTTTTTCTGGAAAACTGCGGGTTGTACTTCCTGTCTGTGCCAAATATTGTGGATGGTGAATGGTATTGATGACGTCATTTCTGCGAATGCCCGCTCACTTCTATAGGCTGCTCTCCCACTATTCTTAGTTGCTGCAACTCTTCTGTTCTCCTTTGTGTGGGATTAAACTCTGTCTGCATGTTTCTGTTTCCTTTTATTTCTCTGTTTTATGAATAACCAGTCATTTGAAATACTTTTTAAATCACCTTAAATTAAATTAGTTTTTCCATCCATGAGTTATTTTGCCCTTTTAACATAGTCTAATTGCTATAGGCAATTGTCTGGACAAACAATCTATTTTGATCAGAACTGTTGGAGCACAACATTGCGAGGAGCATACTTCTTGTGTCTGATTGTAGAGACTAAAAATTCTGTGACTCCGACTGAGCCGCATGCCTGTCCTGTTGCCAAACAACAGCGGCCGTTTCCTTGTCAACCTGGAAGTGGCGTAAAGTGAGCATTCCACAAGTTGGGACCTGACTTATGTCTCCTGGCAACAAATTCCATTTGTGAAGGCTTATTCCACACTTTTGGAATGAAAGATAGGCGCGAGGATGAAAGGTCTTTTTAGCCGGCGGCAGATGACCGTTAGTCATCACTGGTGCGTCACCGTGCAGTTTTTCCCGGGCTTGTCTGTTTACGTTGTGAAGAGGAAAGGGCAGGTTTCCCTCTTAACTCTTAAGCAGGAAGCCGAGACAGCGGTTCCCTGTTGCGTGGACAAAGTTTGGAGCTGCCAGTTACCTGTTCCTGGCTTTATTCTTTTGACACTGGAAAATAGAAGGTGGGGGGAGGAGGAGCTGAGAAAAGGATCGGAGGAGTAAATGGGGGTAGAGGGTGAGAGGAGTGGACGGGACGGGACTGAGGGAGCAAGTCAAGCACATGAGGAACAAAAAAGCCATTGAGGTTCGAATAGTCTCTGATCTTTCAGCACACGTCTGGCTCTGGGTCCGTGTGCTCAGTGCTCCATTGTGCTAATCATTATTCTGCAAGTAGGGGAAGTGTCATATACACACACACACACACACACACACACACACACACACACACACACACAGTCATGCCCAAAAGTTTTTAAAATGAAACACATACTCTTAAAACACTGCTTCAGTGTTTTAAGATCTTTTTGTCAGTTGTTTCTGTGGTGTATTAAAATTACAATAATTATAATGTGGTGTAAGTATAATTACAAGCATTTCAAAGGCATTTATTGACAATCACATTAAGTTTATGCAAAGAGTTAATAGTTTCTGCAATTTTGGCCTGACATGCTGTCAATCAACTTCTGGGCCAAATCTTGACTGATGATGACCCATTCCTTCATAATCAGTGCTTGGGGTTTGTCAGAATTTGTGGGTTTTTGTTTGTTTGTGTATTGACCACAAGTTCTCAATTGGATTAAGGTCCAGAAGTCTCCTGGCAATGGACCCAAAATTTCAATGTTTTCTTCCCCGAGCCTCTTAGTTACCACTTTGGCCTAATTTCACGGTGCTCCATCATGCTGGAAAAGGCATTGTTCTTCACCAAACTGTTCTTGGATGGTTGGGAGAAGTTGCTGTAGGTGGATATTTTGGTACCATTTTTTATTCACGGCTGCATTCTTAGGCAAAATTGTGAGTGAGCCCACTCCCTGCCCCCACGCATGAATGGACTTAGGATGCTTTACTCTTGGCACGAGACAGGACCAATAGTCATTTTCACCTTTTCTTCTCCCGATAATCATTTTTCCAGATAACCCAATCACAAGAGAAAATGTCTTGTACTATCATTCTGTCCTTGATGTTTTTCTTGGAGAGAAATGGCTTCTTTGCTGCCCTTCTTGACACACTGTGCATGCAGATCCACTCACACCTGCCTGCTGCCATTCCTGAGCAAGCTCTGCACTGGTGGCACCCCGATCCTGATGCTGAATCATCTTTAGGAGACGGTCCTACAGTCCTGCTGGACTTCCTTGGGTTCCCTGAAGCCTTCTTTAAAACTCTATCCTTGACGTTTTTGATCCAAAAAAATGGTTTATTTAGGTGCAATCTTAGTAGCAGCAGTATCCTTGACTGCGAAGCCTTTTTTATGCAACACAGTGATGACTTCACGTGTTTCCTTTCAGGTAAGCATGGTTAACAGAGGGAAGAACAATGATTTCAAGCATCACCCTCCTTTTAAAGCATCCAGTCTGCTATTCAATCAGCATGACAGAATGATCTCCAGTCTTGTGCTCCTCAACACTCTCACTTGTGTTAAGGATCACTGAAATGATCTTAGCAGGTCCTTTTGTGGAAGGACTGAAATACAGTGGAAATGTTTTTTATTAAGTTCATTTTCATGGCAAAGAGGGACTTTGCAATTCATCTGATCACTCTTCATAATATTCTGAAAAATATGCAAATTACCATAATAAAAACGGAAACAGGAAACTTTGTTAAAAAAATAAAAATCAAACCTCGATAAACCTTTTAAACAGGAATACAGAGTGTATGTGTGTAAGACTGTGATGTGGTGTAATTGTGAGGAGTCCCAGGAGTCTGCATGACCACAGTTGTTGTTTTTTTCCCAAAATTAAGGTCTTATATATCACTAAAGTATTCATTTTTAAATCCAGAGTTTAAAATACTGCCAACCCAATAAATCAAATTTTAAAAAGCCTTCAATTTGTCAGTAATCCACTGGTTCCGGGTTTACTAAGTGCAGCGTGCACATGGAAATGACCATGGAAATTTCTTGGCCAATCCCCATGATGCTGCCCTGGGCAGTGGCTCATTGCAACTACAAATGTAGTTGACTACCCCAATGCAGTGTCTTAAATTTGATGAAAGTGGTTTTAAATTTAATTTCCTTAAAGAAACCCTGTTTTGGCCAGCTGGTATGTTTTCTGGTTTAATGAGCTTGATGGGGAGTTAACCCAGAACCACCATGTCTTGATGTTGTGACTGACTGCAGTCAGTAATAGCTTATTACACCGGTGGAAATTACAGAGCTGGGAGCTGCAGACACACACGCAAACTTAGCTCAGACACCCACATCCACCCTCACCCACGTGTTTGCTTGGGTGCCGTCACACCCAAGGTGAATGGGTGTCACAGTTTTGTGTGTGTTTTGTCCTGTGGCCCGTCCCAGTTTGTTTCCCATGTGTGCTAGAATAATATTATTCCAGCTATTTCGTTTCTCAGCTGGGAGGTGTTTGTACTGTAGGCTGCAGGTTTTCATTCTAGCCTTCAACCTGCCCCATACATTGGAAGGCTGTTAACGATGACCTGATTATAGATGCATACAACAAATGAGAAAGACGGCTGGAGAAAATTGCCATGAAATTATACCGGTTTTTTTTTTGGCTTGGTGAATTGTCTAGCAGACCCTGACCTTTGAGTTCAAATACTGTTCAGAAGAATCATTTAGAGTAAGTATCGAGACAATAATGCATTGTTTAAGCGCATTTAAAATATGATGCAGGGTATTTTTTATTTATGAACGTGGGGTTTTGCAGAAGAGCTAGTGACCTAGACTTACCCTCTTTTCATATGACCAGAATGAATACAAAGATGTGAACATCTGTGTCTCCTGAAACACACTGTACTTCTGGCATTTTGTTCACGGTCTCTTAGTGTGCGCCTAGGCTAGTGCTTTGACAACATGTGAGTGTTGCGTTTTATGGCTTTTTCAGGTGTGTGCCACATGTGCCTGTGAAGTCATGTTACTGTTCTTTACCATAGGAGTAAAGCAATTTCCCTGTTTTTGTTTGCATGTGTGTGTCTCTAGGTGTGTCTTGCCATTGCGCACTACTCTCAACCGGCTGACCCCCAGCTACTGTTTGGATTTGAGTTTGCACAGAGCCGTCAGTATGGCTCCTCAGGTAACATCAGCTTTTCCTTACACTATGTAACACTGATGTCACAGCTATGACCGGTGTTTGCTAGGTATCAGCTAATAGTCTTTATTTGATTAAATGCCTCGTTCCTCCACCCATTAAAGCAGAAAACCATAGTTGTGGGTTCGATAAACTGCAGTGCATCAATATACTACATGTGCAGATAGAAAGACTCTGGTGGTAGATCCACACTTCTCAGAATCAGGATCATCTTTATTGTCATTACACCAGGTGTAACAAATTTCAGTATAAATAGAGGAATATAAATAATATTTGATAGATATAATATTTATATATTATAATATATATAATATAGTAGACTAGTGGGTAACAAGCTCGCCTATGGTTCAAATCCCACTTACTACCATTGTGTCCCTGAGCAAGACACTTCACCCTAAGTTGCTCCATGGGGGACTGTCCCTGTCACTACTGATTATAAGTCGCTCTGGATATAAATGTATAAAATGTATAAGAAAGGTGAGGTTTCTTTTTGCTGAAAGCTTCAGGGTATTTTAGTTATTTCAAAACAGTGAAAGCATAACGAAAGAATTTGGGGACAATCTGTCATGAAGTCATCTTGGATTCTATATATGTTATGGGGAACTGATGTTACCTTTTGTTTGCCCAGTACAACTAACAATTGGAATTGTTCCCCTTTTTACGTGATATGCCAGATATGAAATGGCCTTTGTGGTGTGACAGTCCATGAAATGATACGACTAGGAGAGGAACTCCTTGTCTGTTGTTGAATTCAGTGTGTTGTGTGATGAGCAGGTCTGGACCTGACGTGTGTACAGTGAAGGTTATTACATGTTCGAAATGGTGTAATAGGATATTTGGTCCTTGACATCTGCTTTTGTAGAGAATTATGTCCCTCATACACGTGACCGGTAAACACAACTACTGTTGCTATTTCCATAAAATGCAGTTCTCATGTGTATGTGCGTGTTTGTGCGTGTTCTTGTCTGCCCACAGTTGAACGTGTTAATGGTGTGGATCCTGGAGGGGGGTGTCAGACTCCACTGTTTGACCGTCCCTCTGACTGGGACCGTGAGATCAAACGCACGGGGGCTTCGGAGTGGCGAGTGTGCTCCATCAATGAGGGATACACTGTTTCTCCCAGGTGCGTGTATATGTGTGCGTGTGTGAGAGACACAAGGAAGTTTTCGGATCCTAAAATCTACTTTCAAACAACTGAGAGACAAACATTACAGTGACTTATGTCCATTCAATTTACTTTTATTCAGTAAATATGAGGCAATTCTAGAGTGTCTTGATGCCATTGTGCTCATAGAATTGCTGCTGCTGTACTGTGTGTTGATTTTTGTTTTGTACGATCTCCAGATACTCCTTAAGCAGTGTCATAATATTTCACACAGACTGAGTGTTATGTAACTAGCTTGTATTAAAACTTTATTCGCCAGCCGTATGACTCATCTACAGAAATTCTGAGATTGTAAACTTAGGTTTACTGCTTTCAATCCTGCTTCTTTGAGTGGCATCTCCAGAGTGAGATGTGAGAATTCTCAAGAGACTCTGAGAAGCTCACAGCAGAATGACAACCATCTGCCTGTGGTTTTCAGAGTGAAGTGCAGCTGAGTTGAGCAGCAAAAAATAACTATTCCCAAAGATTCGTTCCACTTTTGAGAGAAATCGGACACCATTTTAGAGCTCCTGGGACTACTCATATTATCTGATAGTCAGGTGGATAGTCAGTCTTCCCTTTTCATTTGATCATTTTTGAATGAAAAGAATTCATTACTGAATACGTTTATGGATATTTTGTGTGCGTGTGTGTCTGTGTGTGTGTGTGCGTGTGTGTGCGTGTGCGTGTGCGTGTGCGTGTGTGTGTGTGTGTGTGTGTGTGTGTGTGTGTACAGCCTTCCAGAGTATTTTGTGGTTCCAGCATCGATGGCAGACCTGGACCTGAAGCAGTATGCCTGCTCGTACACAGGCCAACGCATCCCGGTGAGTGTCCATCCCATGATGTGTCTCTGATATATCTCTACTGGCAAGGCAGGGCCAGAAACCCTGGATGCCTCATAAATCCATTTTACTGCGACGGTACAAGCTCTGCTCCCATGCAGAGTCTACAAATTTGTTATTGATGTCCAGATGGGCCCAGGACATTTACTGGAGTTATGTTTGAATGTCTATTTGAGTCTCTCATAGACATTGTGTTTAAAATCATGTGTGTGTGTGTCCTTTCTACTTAGATGTGGTGCTGGAATCACTCTAATGGTAGTTCACTGGTACGCATGTCCAGCATCTGTGATGTCCAGCAACAGAGGAAGCTGGATCAGAGGTGGGTCGAGTAAATGAGGAAACATGAGCTGGAATGTCATCTGTGTCACAGAGGAACTTTTCACTTGGGAAGTAGTTAATCCTTTAGATATCAAATACAATTAAAAAAAATACATTTGTGAACTGCATTTTTCTGGGATCATCTATATGGACCATGCGTGTCACCATTGACAAAGCACTAGAACAGGGGAACCCCAGCCAGACTGCTGACCCGAGTTTGATCGAAATTTTTTTTTAATGAAAAATAGGGTCTCCAGTGCCATCACCAAGAGCCACCCACAGCGCAGTGAGGTGCTGACTTCAGACCTGGACAAAACTCTGCCCAGCATACAGGAGGTCCAAGCAGCCCTCATCAAGCTACGGCAGAGCTGCGTGATAGGTGAGTAAAACAGCTGAACCTTTAGGGAATTCCTCACATTTCTAGTTGAATACTTTTGCATATTGACCTGATTTGGGTGAGTATGATGCTGGTTTTAGGTATGTCAGGTATGTGTGGCGGGGTGGGTGTGGGTTGCTCCAGGGGGACTGTCCATGTAACTACTGATAGTAAGTTGCTCTGGACAAGGGCATCTGATAAATGCTGTAAATGTGAATGTTAAATGTATGTCATCCATTAGTTATAGTGTAATGTGCAGATGTCAGGTGGTACTTTTGTGGGGTTTGTTGTGAGTTGGCAGTTAGTGAAGAGTGCTGTTTGTTGCTTTTCGCTCTGTGTGAATGCACCTTTAACTCAACCCATCCATGTTTGTTTGCAGAACCTTTTGAGGAGTCTGAGGAGAAGTGGCTGTCCTCCATGGAAAACTCGCGATGGACTGAATATGTCAGGTATGTGCAAATATTTAGATGGTTGCCACAGCCCATAGTTGGCCATTAAGTTCCAGTATTTTTCTACAGTAATGCCTTTGACTTGCCTGTATATTAATGTGTGTGAAAGTCTGGTTTAATGGGAAGAGTGTGTTTATCCTGCACTGTTCACTTCCAGGGCTTTTTTAAGGCATGCAGTGGAGGTTGTGTACATGCTGGAAGGAAAGCGTGTGTCCGTCAGTCTGCAAGGTGACTCACCCCATTGTGTCTCTACTCCTTTGTGATGCTGCATTTTCTCTCTTTTCCTGACATTCTGTCTTTGGTGAATATGACCAGTTACAAATTAGCTTTCCCTGTTAACCATACATTAGATTCAGTTTTCAAAATGTAACCATGAAACATTATGCAACTGTTGAAGAATTACCTAGAGCACAAATACACATATAATATATTATAGGCCCTATTATGTAAAGAGATTTTTTGGCTGTCGTTCAATTTTTGTTACGACTGGAGCAGTATTCCTTAAAACAGGCACTTTTTCTTTTTCCTTTTTTAAGTTTTTATTTATTTATTTATTTTCCTTTTTCATACCTTGATCATTAAAGACATCATATAGGCATTTCTATACACCTTCTGTCTAATGTGTTCCCTACGGACCCCGAATACATACTTGTGTTTTACGATGTTTATTTTCTTATTTATTGTCATGGGATACAGTCACTCAGATTCTCTCTCATCTGTTCCTCTTCCCTTGTTTTTGCTCTGTGTATGTTCTGAGCAGAGGAGGAGGACCGTGACTTGTGCTGTGTAGTGGCATCTCTGGTGCAGCTCATGCTCGACCCACACTGTCGCAGTTTGGTGGGTTTCCAGGCCCTGGTGCAGAAGGAGTGGGTGATGGCTGGCCATCGCTTCCTCGACCGCTGCAACCACCTCAAGAAGAATGATAAAGAGGAGGTGGGGTTGATTTCTGTCTGTGTATGTGAGATAGTGAGAATACAGAAGTGAAAGAATGAGATGTTGCAAGACAGGACACTTCATTTTATAATGTATTCCCTATCATAGGCTCCCCTGTTCCTTCTATTCCTGGACTGTGTGTGGCAGCTGATGAATCAATACCCTGCAGCCTTTGAGTTCACTGAGACCTACCTGACTGTGTTGAGCGACAGCATGTGGATCCCTGTGTTCAGCACCTTCCTCTTCAACTGCCCACAACAGAGAGCCGAGTACAGCAGGGTGAGCAGCCAAGTACAGTTTTTGCATTGGAGGTCTGTTTAATGCTGCATTGCTAAAGCTTCACGAACAGCTCGGCCTTACCAAGCTCTTCCACCCACTGGTGTAACACAGCTCTTTCTAAAGACATCCACACATGAGTCTAAGGAATGTTCGGTTCAGTACTCCACCCACCCACCCAACATTCCTCAAATAGTCCCATAATTCTAGTCATGGCAACTGTCACTATTTTGTGTTTGTCCTTGAAAAGTTGATCTGTTGGAAACTGTAGGCTGTTTTGTGTAACCCTATCTGTTTTCTTCTGGTCAGGAGTTTGTCCATAGTAAGAGCATTCCACTGGGGAACGAACAGGCCCTGAAGTTTCCCCCGGTGTGGGACTGGTCCCAGCAGTTCACCCTCAAAGATCAGACTCTGTTTAACAACCCTCTGTATGTGGGCAAGGGTGCCACCTGTGTACAGAATGGAACAGTGAAGACCTTCAGACGTACCAAGGTCAGTTTGGAACATGTCATTGTATTAGAAATCATATCAATTATCAACCATGGAAACCCATGGAGAATATTCTAATTAAATTCATTGCATGGGCTTTTTTCGGTATTATTATTCTTGTTCGCAATTTTTTAAAAATTAATGTTGATTGCACATCAGTCAAATGGTTTCTTTTTTACCCTATCAATTTGTCATTTTGGCTTTTGCTAGCATTCCCCATGTTTATTTTTTTTCACACTTTTATGTCAAACCTGTATGTCACACTTTATGAAAAACACTTTCCGCTTGTGTATGTACAGTTCTACTTCCAAATGTTCACCCAGATTACCGAGACCCTTTACAGACTGTAGCCCTGCCTGAGAATGTGTTGGTAGGAGTGCACTGGTATACATTTACATTTACATTTACAGAATTTATCAGACGCCCTTATCCAGAGCGACTTACAATCAGTAGTTACAGGGACAGTCCCCCTGGAGCAACTTAGGGTTAAGTGTCTTGCTCAGGGACACAATGGTAGTAAGTGGGATTCGAACCCGGGTCTTCTGGTTCATAGGCGAGTGTGTTACCCACTAGGCTACTACCACCCTATAGAACAACTGGGTTAAAGTCGTACCTGCGTACTGTCTGTAGTAAAGTGAAACTAGCCTTTTCTGATGCCTGACATTTCATTTTTTTTTTTTTATGTTTTTAGTCCCATAAGTATCTTTTAATTAAAGTATTCATCCTTCTGTTTCTTGCTTTTTAGCAAAGGAACTACAGTTCTACAGTGAGGGGCGTGCCCTCTGCTCTGAAGAACGGCCTGAGGGGAGATGTGGACACGTTGTCTCGGCGCAACTCCCTGGTGGCCCGTCTCCGTCCCGACTTCTCGCAGGCACGGGAGGTGACGGAGACGCCATGCGAGCGTTTCACGCGAGAATGGTTCTCTCGGCCCACCGACTTGCAGGGCCTGCTTTTGCCCCAACTCCTCCCAACTCATGTGACCCTGTGGCGCCTCTACTTTCTGCGCTGGGTGCCTGAGGCTAGTATCTCTCAGGGCGGCGCCATCACCGCCTTCCACAAGCTCTCGCTACTGGCGGACGAGATCGAATCGCTGCAGAACCAGCTGAGGCAGTACAACACCAGTGGAGGAGTGGGCGGCACCCCAGCTTCCACCCCCAACCCTGCACACCCAGAGCACGGCAGAATGTACTTCAAGTGCACCCCCTCTCCCAACCGGGCCGCCTCCACCCCGGAGTATCTGAGCTCCTCCTTCCCATTCTCCCCTGTGGGCAACCTGTGCCGCCGCAGCATCCTGGGCACCCCCCTCACCAAGTTCCTCAATGGAGCCAAGATCTGGTTGTCCACTGAGACTCTGGCCAATGAGACTGTCTGATCGCCTAGCCCAAGGCAGCATGGGAGAATTGAAAGCGTATGGAAATAACGCCCCACTCCTTCACTTCCATGGCTAATACAGATTTGTTTTTATTGTTTAACCTTTATATTGTGAAATGCAATGGCTATCGCTGTGTAGCGTTGAGGAGATATGAGAGAAATGAACGTCCTTAGACTGCGATGTGACTAAATTAACCTGTGGTAGAATTTCTCCTCTCTATTCTATCCTCTCATCAACTCTACCAGCCCTGTCTTATTCTTCCAGTGGCCTGCTGGTTTGGGTCCCATCTAATTTACACGATTAACAATCAGGTTCGTGCCTTTTGTCGGTGAGGATTACGGGTGTGGCTGAGTTGAGAGTGGTGACCATAAGCTAATCAAAAGCCCCCAAAAAGGTCAGGCTGGTTCCTGGTTGAGCGCAAACCCAATGAGGTCGCGCATGTGGCAGCACTCTTCAGAACTGTTGGTGAATCAGCTGGTTGATTTGCCGTGCATGTGTGTGTGTGTGTTTATTTTGAATCCTATAGAAGGTTGATGGTTTGGGACTGTATAGGGTGCTTGGTGTAGTTGAGGTGACAATTTCTTAACTTTGAACCCCTTGAATTTCTTTTTTCTTAAACACCCAGCGTCAAAGTCTCAGACATGTAGCCTTCTCTTCAGGCGAATGAGAGGGTGATGGTGGTGTGAAATGTAATAATCATTTTTATTTTCCTCTCTGTATGGCCAGGTTTTTTTTTTTAGCTTTGTAAATTGTTTTAAAGACGGTACTTATTTTTTCTTTTATTTCTTACATTTGAATTAATATGAAGTAATGCACATTATTTATGTGTTCGGTTTTATTTTTAATAGTTCTTTTCCACTTAAGTAACAAAGGTTGTGCCCTGTCTGCTGCCCTGAAATGATGATTGTGCATGTCAACTGGACTAATCTGAGTTTGGAACCACAGCGCTGTTCTGTTATGCAACTAACTTTTGAAGAAATGGAACCTTGGGAATCCTCTGTGCCTTCTTCTTCTTATAACCCTGCATTAGAAAAATCATGGTACCTTCACTGTTTCTACTGCAGTGCACATCCATCCTCTGACCACCTTTACAGGGGCGAGCGCTGGCCAAATCGAACTGACTCCAAAGCTCTGACCGGAAGACACTGCAGTGGATGATGGGACCTGTGTGCTGATGTGCAAAAAACAGGGAGCGCAAGGCTGAAGCCTGAAGCGCTACTTTAATTCTACTACAGAGTTTAATGCAATTAAAATCTCTTTAACACAATGTATGATGTTTGTCCTTTGTCCTCATTGGGTTTCGGGTTCAAAAGTAGTTACGGTGCTTTGCTCAGTGGCACCTCAGTGGAGGATTACGATTATGATTACGATTATGATTATCCTATCTGAGTTCGGTTCCCACACCTGTCATTGGGGTCCTGTCTCAAGGCTACGCTGCCTGTTAACACAGAAGGTAAATGTTGATGCAGGGTATGAGCAGTCTTCTTCTTAACATTTGTAGTGCAATAAGAGATGAGACAGATTAGGAAAAAAAACATGTGCTGAATGGGATACCTCATGAGGAACAGTTTAGTTAATGTGTCAGAATTAACTGAGGAGTGTTCACTTCATCTAAACTTGGCCTGCAGCACAGTAGAACACTGGCATGATGTTCTTCAAAAACACAAGTACAACACATAAAAAAAAGGGTTTTATTATTAGGGGAGATGCATAGGGTGATGGAGGTGTGGATCGTGTTAACTTTGACAAAAATTTGAATTTGTTTGATGAGCTGAAACATTTGAGTGTGCAGAACATGGTAGTGAGAGCAGCTATGTTGTACAGCTCGGATACAGCAGAAGAAGCCGAGATGAGATGAAAAGATTTGCATTGGGGGTGATGAGACAGGATCAGAAATGAGTTGAAGCGTTTGGAGGATGTGTCAGATGTGTGATGGTGAGGATGGAGCTGACAGGGAAATGGAGCTTTATGTATATCTCCGCTCTCTGTCTATATGTCTATAAAATATGTATAAAAACTGATCGCATGAGACCAGCTCTGCAGTGAAAAGTGCGATGGGCACGGGAGGCATTTAATAATCATTCATTTCGTCCCCTCATTTATCCTGCTGTTTTTCAGATAAAAGACGCTGAGCGCACATTGAAAACGATGCGAGAAAATGTAATGATGATTGACAATCAGTAATTAATGTCAACTTGCAGACTGTGGTAAATGTTAAATAATTTAATGATAAATGTTTTATCATTAAATCTGTTTTAAACAGATTCTTTGAAAAGAAATTTATTTCACACCATGAAAGTCTATTCCTGTTGGGAGTCATCTTGATGAAGGTGTCCAACTATAACTAGGAGAGCACAACATGTACCGCTGGTACCCGCCGGCATTTGGTGCATCTGAGGACCGAAGACAAACCTGCTCTCAGTTTACTTCCTCTTCCTCCCAGAGCGTATCTGACGTGCTAGAATCTTGTGACTGGCGTGCAAACAGGATATCACATCAGGTCTGTTTAGGACTAGGTGATATAATCCCTCGCAAATGCTGTGAGTGGCAATGACAAACCAGGCCTGAGGTTTTCAGGGTCCCTCTTTGGCTCTGGCCTGATGACAGGAACACAGCGAACCTGGTGCGGCTTCTCCTGCAGCTGCTACTTGATCCAGGGCCACCAACGTGAGAGGGCTTTTGATGGATTTGCATGTCCTATGAGCAGACTTCAGCAACAAAGCATCTAATTTACATTTTATTAACACGCAATTAAACAATCCATGATTGTACATTCCCAGTCTTCATAAATACATCCAAAACTTAACAAAAAAAATAACTCAGACCTCACCCCACTTTCACTCTGCCCATACATAGACAAAGATGTGGTCAAGCACATTCTCCCAAAACAAGTGGTCATATATTGGCACTTGCGACTTTCACACACTTCCTGATATAAACCAGACGTGATGTAACCTGAGCAGGGCTCTAAGGTCACTTAGTATGGTTGTTCAGCTGCTTCGTGGTTTAAAATACATCATCTCACCATCTTACTCCACTAGCTGATCCAGTTTGAGCACTGAAATGCTGAGAAAACCTGTAATTGTAGGCCAGAGTAAAACGGCCGGTAACCCCGCTGCCTGCTCCGGGGCAGGGTGGACAGTCTTAAAATATATGATAGTAATTCATCACGATCTTGCTCACAAATCAACTTATTAAAAGGTGAGGTGGAGCCTTCGTGTTTGTGTGTTGCATATGAAACTAGCGCCCTCTACAGAAAAAAAAAAAAAAAAAAAAAAGTCCACAACATTTGTAACAAATAAACTGTTTACTTGCAAAAGTGGTGTTAATACACAATTGCCATAAAAAAGGATACATAATTTTTTTTTTTTTACATAAAGTTCTGGCAAGTCCACAGTTTCTGTACTATAATTTGAGCTTGTTGGCCGATACTTCTTTCTGATTCTTCTTCTTCTTCTTCTTGCTGGCCTGTTCTTTAGATCCTTTCACCTGGCTCTTCACCTGGTCCTGGAGCTGGGAGAAGAAAGCCTGAGACGAGCGCAGAGCCTTGTCCATCCCGTCATTCTGTGGGTAACAACAGAAATGTCATGTTAGTTACCTCAAGCATAGGGCAGGGGTGTTAGAGATATATTGAAACCGATATTTGATCCCAAAAGCCAATTCCCTACACTGATCAAGTTTGAGAGACATCAGCTACTTACAGCCTGATCTATAAAAATGTAGAGAGCGTTGACAAGTCATGACAAGTGCTAAATCATTACACACCCTGCATCTATACTGCTCAGTCTAAATCCCAATAGGGGGTGGTGGTAGTGGGTAACACACTTCAAGGTACCGTCCCCACACACTGCTCCTCGGGCGCCTGTCATGGCTGCCCGCAGCTCACCAAGAGTGATGGTAAAAAGCAGGGGACACATTTTGTCGTGTCACCGTGTGCTGAGCTGCAGTGTTTCACAGTGACAGTCACTTCACTTTCACATGAGCCTATGAACCAGAAGGTCCCAGGTTCAAATCCCACTTAATACGGTGTCCCTGAGCAAGGCACTTAACCCTGAATGTCTCCAGGGGGACTGTCCCAGTCACTACTAATTGAAAGGGTGTCTGAGAAATGCTGTAAATGTAAAAAAAAAAGTATGTTCTTATGGACACCGAGGGGCACACTCAGCAGTAAATTCCTCAGATCAACACTGCAGTCCTGTGGCCTCTGTTGAATAAAGTGAGTCATGTGACTGACCGTGAGAATTTTGGCTTTTCCTCCCTTGGTGAGCTGCTTCAGTGTCTGTGCCACCTCCGCTTTGCTGGGTTTCTGGTTCTCTCCTGCCTTCTTGGATGCTTTGAGCTTCTGTCTCTTCTCCCGCTCATTAATCCTGATGCGCTTCAGCTTCTTCTTCTTGCGCCTGTCACGTTTCTTGTCTGTGGCTGTTTTCTCGGTGTCGCCCAGAATGTCACCACCTTTGTTCTTCTCCTGAAAAGGAAACAGGACACAGGCATCAAAAAAACTGTTGTAAGGCACGTCTTTTTCAAGACGTATTTAACTTGCGTTAAATATGCTTGAATAAAATGGCTGAACAAACCTTAACTTCTTCAGGAGCCAAAAGCGTAGCGTTGCTCACACTGACTGGAGCAACCTCCTCCATAGTAATGGAAGGAAGATTGGAGACCACTTTGACCTCAGGAACCGGCTGAGAGTGAACAATGCAAAGGAGATTGTGATCTTAACATTTGGGGCTTATTTTTATATTTGTCTATTTAAAAATGTCTTTGCACATATGGAACAGGTGAATAGTACCGGTTTGGGTGTGAAATGAAAGTTAGAAAGAGCGTCCAGCTTTAGGAAGAGGGAGTCCATGAGTTTCTGAATTTCAACATGGGCTTGATTTTCTTCCTCCTCAGTCTTCGTCTGAAACACAAATGCATGAAGATGAAAACAGGGGGATTGGAGGGGGAGAAATGATTTAATGTAACGCTGAGAATTGATCATCATTGAGTGATACCTGAGTCTGTTTAATGTACTCCTGCTCGTACACCTCCGCCAGGCTCAGCTTGCTCTTCTCGTGGTCCAGAGTCAGCCTCTTCTTGTATTCAAATGCATTCTCTTTCGGCTTCTCTTTTCGTACCACGTCATCCCACACCTTTGAATAATTT
Source organism: Denticeps clupeoides (assembly GCF_900700375.1). Lineage (NCBI taxonomy): Eukaryota > Metazoa > Chordata > Actinopteri > Clupeiformes > Denticipitidae > Denticeps > Denticeps clupeoides. The sequence goes on along the minus strand of NC_041722.1, from coordinate 3,545,217 downwards.
GAACCAGTCAAATGGACCAATTCAGATGGTTTCATACAATGAAAAGTTCATATTTACAGAAAATGAGCAGAACTCTGACTGCTTACCTGGTCCTTTATTCTTTGTTTTATTATATCCTCTAACCCGAGGGTCGTTTCCTCTGTGATGGCAGGGGCTGTAGCCCAGCAAACAAAAGCCTGATATGAACCGACTGATTTAAAACCGCAGAGCTTGTGTTCAAAATCAACATAACCAACACATACCACTTCTGGAGGCCTGATCATACTCCAGATCTTCCTCCAACATGCTGTTCTCGGGCCGAGTCTGAGCAGTCACCTCCCCAGTCAGCTGCCACGGCTTCTCCTGTAGTGCAGCCTTCTCCAGCTCATCGATCTTTTCCGCCATCTGCAGATGCGTTCCAGAGGTCAATCATCATGACTAATTATTTTATTTATAATGCATACAGACAATAAAAATAACATGAGGTTATGGTACAGCATTAAAAAGCTGAGGGAAGTATAACAGTAATATTAATCTACTGGAAAAATTTATTAAGTCGTTGGCTAAACAGAAATGAATGGCCCCATCTCCAGTGGAGCGAGAGCGTGTCCTAGGAAGGTGGAGATGGCGGGTGTTTGTAGAACGGAGAGTGTGTGAGTGGCATATTACCACGCAGACATTGGAACGTAAGCAGGGAGATCTTGGAGGTGATCCTGGCATATACCAGTGTATATACCAGGATGGTAGTAGCCTAGTGGGTAACACACTTGCCTATGAACCAGAAGACTACAGAGTCACAGGTTCAAATCCCACTTACTACCATTGTGTCCCTGAGCAAGACACTTAACCCTGAGTTGCTCCAGGGGGACTGTCCCTGTCACTACTGATTGTAAGTCGCTCTGGATAAGAGCGTCTGATAAATGCCTTAAATGTAAATGTAAATTTCCTCATTCTGGCCGCGCTGCTCTGAACATACTGAAGTTTTTTTTATTTTTTTATGTTCTTGTATGGAATCCCGATAAGATAATCCAGTCTTGATTAAACAAAGGAATGCACTGATTTTTCTGCATCAGAGAGGAAGAGTGTGGGTTGGAGTTTAGCAATATAACTGAGGTGGAAATAGGAGGTTTTGCAAATGTGCTTGATGTGGCTTCTAAAAAGGTAACACCAAGGTTTATGACTGTTTTAGTGAAGGACATGTTCTGACTGGAGACTGAGATACTGAGGATTTTTTGAATTTGGTGGGAGTGTTCATTTAAATTACTTGTTTTTGAACTGTTGATATGTAGGTAAATTAGCTCCATCCATGCCTTTACCTCCTCTAGACAGTAAATAAATGAAGAGAGGAGGGTGACTATATTGCAGAGGTTGAAGTTGAAGCTGATGGTGAATGTTGCACCAGACAGACTTTCATACAGCTTAAGTTAAGAGTTGAATATCATCCGCGTAGCAGTGGCGGCTGCTGCTGCTGATGCGTCTAAGTGGTACCATGTATATATTGAAAAGAAGGGTGCCTAAAAAAAATCCCTGAGGGACACCACAGATGAAAGGATGACTCAATAATTCAGTGTGTCCAAAAGAGACAAACTAATCCAGTGGGGGGCCATAAAACCTGCAATGTGTTTTAAGGTGGACGAGGATGTGATGGTCAACTGTATCAAAGCTGCTGACGAATAAAAAAAATAAAATGAGGAGGAGGAGCAATAATCCACAATATTTCATCCGGCAGGGCTCTAAAGTGCCTAATTTCTGAATGAAGAAACATTAGGTCCATGTCGTATTCTAAACCAATCAGAGATCATCAAGGACGCCTCTTATCGGCCATGGTCCAGTTATATCCTTTATTTTCGAAAGTGCGCGTGCTGCAGACAAGTGGGGGAAGGGGTTGCGGGGACTCAAGCTGGTGGCCCAGACCTGTCAGACAGACAGAGTGGATGTAGCCGTGGATTACAGCTTTAATTAGGCCTTAAATGTTAGACCCGAGTCAACCCAAGCCAAATACAACCCAAACCCGACATTACTGTTGCAGCCAATATGACCCCACCAACACGCATCGCCTGCGTTATGAAGCATTTATACAGGTTTTTACGTAATTTTTCATGGTCAAAGTTTTCCCCCCCACACCACAGACTTGCATTCGTAATTGCCAGAAGCACATTTTCTTCTCCCTGCCGCCTTTCAGCAACACACAGCAGCAAACAGATCATCAGGCTGTGGTGATAATCAAGTTCAATTTAATCCACCCTTAAAACACTTGCATTTTTTATTTAGATTTTCTTTTTATTTCATTTATCTTGTTTTAATTTCAGCTCATTGAGTTACCTTTCTTCTGGAATTTTATGTAAAACAGATTGATATTTAGGAATTTACAAGTAAACATTGTCTGTATGCACTGCAACTCAAAAAGTAAGTGAACTTGTAAAACTGCATGTTAAATGTGATGCAGTCGAAAAATTTGTAGCACATAACTTTCTTGCTGGTGCACCAAAGAAAAGTTTGTCTGGAGCCGTTTCAGTACGGTGTGCGGAACTGAAACCGGATAGAAATTTGGCTCCCCCTGATATTCAGTCGCAGCCAAGCAAATACAGTTAAAATGACGACAAACCTTTTGCTGCCGTTTCTCAAAGGACGACTTGTGCTCAGGATGAGAGGCGTTTTTGTTCTTTCCACCAAAGATATCTTCCATTTCCTCACCCTCACTTTCCTCTGACAGGTCAAAGGTTACCCTCTTTAGAGCATCTCTGGCCTGTCGACTCTCTGCCTTGTTAACATCTTCCCTGTCAGACAAGATGGACACAAAGAAAAAAGGTTCATATAGAACATACAGAACCAGGAGTCCATAATAATCCAACAGCACTTACTCATCCTCGTTGAGATCTTGTTCACCATCTTCCACAGCCTCGTCATAATCCTCTAGATCTGCTTCCTCTTCCTCCTCTGCTTCCTCTTCCTCCTCTGCTTCCTGCTGAGCAGGTTCACCGTCCACAAATGCAAAGTAGTCTTTATACTTTAAATTCCTTGAGCTTTTTTGCATCTATGGAAGAAGTGAATAAATAAAGTGTTAGAGGAAAATAAGTAATGTTCAAAACGTGTTAAGCCTTAGAGCTGATAAAATACATTTTAAATGTTCTTACCTTTTTTGCTTTGCTTGAGGTGGAGGGTTTATCAAACACCAAATCATCTTCGTCCTCTGAGGGCAAATCCTGGAAGTAGTCAATGTCCACACTGTCCGCGCCTTCCTTCCCCTCTCTTCGATCCATGTCGTCCAGAAAAGCCTCCATCTCTGAGAGCTTGAAGAACTTGTCATCGACCTCTGACCTCACAGTCTTCCTTGACTTGGCTGAGTGATCCACTGAACGTCTCTGCTTCAAGGTTTTATTTTCCAGGGCGTCCACATCAAAATCCACATCGGAGTCCTCATCTGAGTATTTCTCCTCCACCACACCTTCTGCCGTGTCGGGGACAATCTCGCCATCTTCTTCATCCTCCTCCTCATTAACATTATCCAGTTGATCATCATCATCACTGATGTCATCCTCAACCTCATCCCCTTCACCAGCACCATCCTCCTCCTCCTCCAGGATACTTAAACTCTTATCTTTGACTGCCTGACCAACGGCATTTTCATATAGCCTGAGAACAGCAGAGTTCTGAAGCTCCAATTCCTGCCAAATCTGCTCCTCATCAAAATTCTCCACCACCAGCTGCTCGAGCACGCTGCCTCCCGAGCCCACCGGCTCTCCGGCCTTGTGCAAATCATACAGAGTCTTTGTAAGAGTGGTGAAGTCTTCTGCCAGAGCATCCTGTACACTAGGAAATAGACATGAAATACATTTTATTTCCATGTAATACAGGCACTGCTTAATTCAGGATGGCTGATGAGCTCTGAATCTTATCCGCATGACAAAGGTCAGAAACGTTATGAATGTTAATATTCGGCGTTTTATGGGCTGTAAAAATGTAAAGGTCACAGGTACCACGTACATCGACTGCATGAAACAATTACCAATGGCTGAAAGTCTATGAAGGGATGCGATGTATGAACCCAGGGATTTTTAAAACATTAAAATCTTAAAAACATTTCTACACCAGATGACCTGTTCATGTTTGTCTAAGTGTACAGTGGCCACAAAAAGACGATTACTCAGGAAGCACGATGCATTATGCATTAGGATGAGAGTAACTGCGCGATCGAGTTCCGCGCTACACGTGGTTAAAATGCGAATTTTTCTTACCTCAAAAATTGCTCTGGCTGCGTAGTTTTACTGTTTAAAAGCCCCAAACAGACATCCAACGTGTTACTAAGATCCCCCGTCGCCATGTTTTCATTTTTCACGTGGGAGCTGAGGAGTAACAGGGAAATCTGCCCCCCGGAAACGGTGAGTAACACGCTGCTCATCCCCCGGAAACAAGCGGAGAGAAAGAATACGGCCCACAGATGTGTACGAATACATACCTATCGTTCTCGGTTATTTATTAGATCTATTTTTGGTTTTGTCTTTTGAGAAACATTTTTTGTAAAAGAACTGACGACTGAGCGGATATTTCGACACTTGCCTTTCTAGTAACAAGCCTTATTGTTAAAAAGCGTCTTTTACATAAAGTTGTATTCGAAAAAATGGCGTCCACCTTGCTGAAGGTTGCAGGTAAATGGCTAAAATAAAACTAATCTGAAGTTAGCGGTTGAATAAATAATTGTGGTTACGTGTTACTATGTTGTAAATATTCAGATATGTCACGCTTTGCATTTTAGCCCCGGGTAATTTGTTTTTTCATCTCGCCTGCTCTATTCATTACTGCATTTTTGTAGTTATGGATTTTAATTCAGTGATTCTATGAAGAAACATACGATCTTATAACGTCCGTTTCATCCTCTATGTCAAGCGGGAACAGCCACCGAATGTCTGTGTTCTAGACTTGTCCGTTCCACCTTAAGTGCTGCTTGTCAGGCTGCAATACCCATATTCAGCGAGACTTACAGTTAGTCGGGAGATCTGTTTCAGAATTTACATTACAGCATTTATCAGACGCCCTTATCCAGAGCGACTTACAATTAGTATTTACAGGGACAGTCCCCCCCTGCAGCGACTTAGGGTTAAGTGTCTTGCTCAGGGACACAATGGCAGTAAGTGGGATTTGAACGATTGTGTTAACATTTACATTTAAGGGTTTTGGCAGACGCCCTTATCCAGAGCGACTTACAACGTGCTTTCAAGTTACCATCGATGAAGTGATCAGTTCTGGTTCATTAGGACCCCCAACTATGAATACAATCTTTTTATTCACTCTTGTTGTACTGTAGATTCTGTACTCAAGTTAACCACTAGGCTACTACCACCCAAATGAACGTAAATCTGTATATGGTGATGATCTCTGAGTCAACTCAAAATTCTGAACTATTAGAAATAGAAACACTGGTTACCTGTCTGGCCCAACACTGTTTTCACTGAAAATATAGGTTTATGATGAATATGGACATTTTCATGTAATGGGTACTACACTTGGTACTATCTATTTCTACACATCCTATTGTCATTATGGGGTGTTGTGTGTAGAAACAAATGAGGAAAAATGAGTTTAATCCATTTTGGAATAAGGTTGCAACATAACAAAATGGGGAAAACGTGATGTGCCGTGAATACATCCTGGATGCACTATATATGCTTTTTGCTCATCTATTCCATACATTACATTGCTCAAACTGAACAAAAGCCTTACAGTCAAATACTGTAGTATTATGTGGGGCAGGACGCTTTATTTCTTATATCAGCAGTCAGTGTGCTCATTTTACTTGAGTAGAATTTCAGTGCTTATATAACATGGAAATGTCCATATTCATCACCAGTGCTTTTATTTCGAATGGTTACGAATTTTGAATTGACTGAGATCATCACCATATACATATTTACGTTAATTTCTGAAACAGATCTCCCGACTAAATGTCAGTCTCGCTGAACTACTCTGCAATACGGGTATTGCAGCCTGCTGAGCAGCCTTTATGGTATCGATACGATTTAGATCCACCGAAAAAAGGTGCTTGAAATTAATGTCCCATTTACAGTGAGTGGTCTCTCAAAATGCATGAGGCACAGAGCCCCATCTGCGAGGGGACTCTGGCTGTCTGCCCCCCACTGTCACGGGGTCCCAGGACCAGTCTGGACACTGGGCCGTTTGAACCATGTGGCGATCGCTGTACCCGATTTGGAGAAGGCCACGGCCCTTTACCGCGATGTCCTCGGGGCTCAGGTGAGTGACACGGTGCCACTGCCGGAGCACGGGGTTTACACTGTGTTCGTGGAACTGGGCAACACCAAGCTGGAGCTCCTACATCCGCTGGGTGAGAAGAGCCCTATTGCTGGTTTCCTTCAGAAGAACAAGTCTGGAGGCATGCACCACATCTGCATTGAGGTGCGGATGTTATAAAGTGGTCTTAAATGCTGACTCTTTGAATGTTATCTTTAATAAAAATGTTGTATTTTCTCTCCTTCCCCAATGCAGGTTGACGACATCAATTCGGCCATTGTAGACCTCAAGGCACGAAATATCAGAACTCTGTCTGCAGAACCTCGAATAGGAGCCCATGGGAAGCCTGTCATGTTTCTGCACCCCAAAGACTGTGATGGGGTTCTTGTTGAGCTGGAACAAGCATGAAGGATGAGCGTCTGGGTGCCCCCCTTAACCTCCAGCATGTATAAGCAGCCACGATGAAGACCGGTTGTTTCTGTAACATGCTTTATAGAGTTACGCCACACGTCAGTCTTGACTTCTATATGAGTTCTGCCATCATGGCTGCAGTGCGAAAAGGCAAATTAACATTTGGAAATGTTTGCACCGTTGTCTGCTGAGAAACGGGATGTCTGGCCTCTAGTTTGGAAAATACCGCTCATGAGCACTGGCTTCGGTTCTGGTGTGTTGAGATTGAATGATTCACATTTAAATTCCGAACATTTTCATATCTTGATTTACCACTTTTTGGCATAAATAAATAGTTACTGTGGGTTTCATCAAAGTTTGCTTTGTTTAATTATGTACACACTTGTATATTATCATATTATCAGGCAGGTGTGGCCTGGTGGTTAAGCAAGTGGCCCCGTAATCAGAAGGTTGCCGGTTCGCATCCCAAGCCGCCAAGGTGCCGTTGTGCAAAGCGCCGTCCCCACACACTGCTCCCTGGGTGCCTGTCATGGCTGCCCACAGCTGACTAAGGGTGATGGGTTAAAAGCAGAGGAGTTTGTGAGCACCGTGTGCTGTGCTGCAGTGTCTCACAATCACTTCACTTTATTTTTTTATTTTTTGAAAAATTGCACTTAAATTAAATGACATGAGAATAATTACTGGTTTAAATGTTCTAGTTTTTCTGCCTTGTGCTTGAAGCCACTCAAATTTAAGTGACTAGAATCCTTACGACATTTTGTTACACTCTCTTCCAGAAAAATAGTTGCCAGAATTTGTATTTAAGTGGTGTGGCAAATGTGTACTATAAAGTGTATTAAAAAGAAAGCCGTTTGGCATGTTTATGGAAATGAGCATAATCGTGACCCCGGGCTCATCGTGGAGAGGGGGGGCCGACTGCGGCTCGCCCCACCTGGCAGCGGGCCATGCCAGTTGGGCGCAGCTGGGATGTTTTCCACCTCCCCGCTGTAGCCAGCGCTCCCTTTCCGTCCGATGCCGGGCATGTGCCTTGCTTTGTCATGAAGGGCAGAGCAGATTAGGCGTGGTGTTTACCGTCGTCCTGCTTGGTGCCCTGCATGTCTCCAAGGTCTTCTTTGAAGTCTGCCAGTGCAGTTATCAGCATGAAGAGCAGACGACCCATGGCAATTATTTATAAAGGACAGCAGCATTGTCGTAGGCCATAAGATTTTTGAAAATAAAAGTGGAGCAATACTTCACTTAACATGCACTTTAAGAAGCAGTTGAAAAACCAACCTGTTTAAAAAGTATTTCAGACAAGTCTAACACACACACATGAACATGCACACACACTGCACAAAATAAATATGAAAAAAATGTGTCTAGCACTTAACAATTCCCGAGCATGTTCTTTTCCTGACAAGTTCGGCCTTATCAGGGCTCTAAGTTTTGTAACTCAAAATCTATAGAAACCGAACGAGAATTGCTGGTGTCTTCCTCTTGTAAGTTGCTTTGGATAAAAGCATCTGCCAAGTGCAGTAAACTAAAGTAAACATAGTCAATATCTGCCTTATTAAATAAGTCCTGAATGATTAAGAGATCAAGACCTTAATACAGTGTCAGTTAACACATGAAACACAGCTCAACCACATCTCACCGAAACAATGAAAAGCCCCGGAGCCACTGCTGTCTACCTAACCTTCCTGTTTCAGGGGGAAAATTTTTTATAAATTATAAAGTGAAGTGATTGTCACATGTGATACACAGCAGCACAGCACACAGTGCACACAGTGAAATGTGTCCTCTGCATTTAACCCATCACCCTGAGTGAGCAGTGGGCAGCCATGACCGGCGCCCGGGGAGCAGTGTGTGGGGACGGTGCTTTGCTCAGTGGCACCTCAGTGGCACCTTGGCGGATCGGGATTCGAACCGGCAACCTTCTGATTACGGGGCCGGTTCCTTAACCGCTAGGCCACCACTGCCTAGCGGGAAGCCAGTTGTTCCACTAGGCAAGGACCGCTTAGCTGGGTGTGTGGACACGTTGCAGATCTATGAAATGTACATACCAGAAATGTAAGTTGTTCAAATCCCACTTACTACCATTGTGTCCCTGAGCAAGACACTTAACCCTGAATATTATCACTGAGCTTTGTATCATTTTACTATTCCGTTTTGTGTTCTTACGTAGCCGACTTTCTATTAAAAATGTCCTATGTAGATGTGGATAAGGCGTCCCGATCCAGTATGAATGTAGTCTGCTGGTGCAGTGGACCTGGATCCTGTGCCTGCTACCAGACGTCCTACTGTTAAACTTGGCCTGTACATTTTCAAACAGTAAAACCGCAATAAACTAATGTTTCTGATTTCTTGTGTACCCTTTGAAGAATTTGTTCAATATCATATAAGTGGCATGCTTATGTGCATCCTGACCTGGCTGTAGTCTTAACGCCCATTAATCTTACAGGCAGTGACACACACACACACACACACACACACACACACACACTGGCTGATGAGTCAAGTATTAAGTCAGTAAATTACTAGATTTACAGTATGTGCCCTTAAACTACTGACTACTAATAACAATGTGAATACTACTACTTGGAATATAAACAGGTCAGTAGTGCTTCACCTAGTGAGTGTATGAACAGGTCTTTCAGGTCTGCAGCATCTTTCACTTGTCACCAGCTCTGCTAGGTTCTCAGCATCAGCACATGGACACACTTTAAAACACCAGATGAAATCTTCGTACCCCTTCACAGCTTCACCCCCCTCAATTCATTTTGATGTGTGCATTTGATTTCCCTGATTAGGATTCATATTCATTAATGAATTATATTGATGGTTTTCCCAAATAATCCTAACTAAAGCGAAGAACAAAAACAACATGCATCTGATCATTAAACAAGGCTGATATTGGATGCAAATGTGAGTATGTGCTGGCAGTATCAGGCAAAAGTTACAAATTCCCAAGTTGATTTGGCTCAAGAGTGTAATGTCCTAGTGCCGCTGGCCCACCAGGTGGCGCCACATTCTCATTTTTGTCATTGTCTCAGATGTAATTTGTAATTTGTAATTCCATGTGCTCTGTACCAAAGCTGTTATCGGCCCTAAGAAGTTCATGTCAACCTGGCCCGAGCCCGACAGAATCCGAACAGATTTTTAAAAGCCCGGCTTTCTTTGTACTCGCTATGAGCACTAGACTAAGATGGAAAGGAAATGTCCTGGGAAATGAGTGGGTTTAAAACATAATCCATTTTCACATCTCTCTTGCGATAATTAAACTAATCACCTGACGACATTTCATAAAAAAATGTAACCAATTTACAACATGCGAAACACTTTTACCAATCACAGAAACAAATCATACAGAAAGGATAGATAATGTAGACCTGAAGTTTGTGTTTGCTGACCGATCATTTACCGCATGAGCTTGACCCGACCCTGAATAAAATAATACAAATTGGGCCAAACATTGACATCTTTACCCTACAGAAGCTATACCTGATTTCCTATCCTGTTTGTCCATCTGTGCTGCATGTGTCTACGTGCTCTATGTTCTAATTTCAGTTCAGACTCCACTAAAAGTATTTAAGTGTTGTCTTTGTCCTGTCTTAAGAATGACAGAATGAGTGACATATCTTGGAAGTTCCATGAAGCTAGTTCCCACAACGAGTCTTCTACAACCAGATGATCTGAGACCCCAAAAACCCTATGGCACTGGGATCATTGATGATGATAGCACCACCCATTTCAGAGAAACAATGCTGAGCTCAGTGCTCCAGTAGGGTGAGGGGAAGGCTGGTTGCCTTGACACTACTGTGCAAAACGGCTCCATGGCCAGACATCTGGACGTCACAGCTAGTAAACTGATCCAGTGGGCTGTAGAACCCCCAGTCTGCAGATGGGACAGGACAGATTCCAGTGGTCGATGCACTCTGCAGGGAAGAACCCTCAGCTCCTCTCCTGCTGCATAATTCATGTTGAAAGGTGGTGAATTTTCCCTCGCACTGTGTATGCTGGCGCTGAGGAAGATCCCGGCCAATCACAAATCCAGTGACCGGCATCACAAAGCATACTTGTCTGACCAGCCCATAGAGAGCTGCTGCATCTCACTGAGGTGATGAAGAAAAGGAAGAAGCATCATCACCTGTACATTTACATTCACTACTGTGGTCCTCTCTTCCTGGAGACGTTCTTCCCAGACAGGGTGCTCTTGGTTCACTTCATCTTCGGTTTCTTGCTGAGGTTCAGTCGAGCTGATTAAGATGACATCATCATCCTCAACAATATTTGGGTCTGGCGTGGGCTGGATGTCATCTCCAAGTCCATGAAGTGGAGAAGTTGGAAACATGCAGGCTGGGAAAGGTTTTTGAGGGGAATCAAGCCAGATGTGTATTGTATTTGTCAGTGACTTTCATGCTTATCTGGCTAATTGCCACCGTTGGTATTGTGAGCTTATTTGCTAGGTAGACTCTTAAAGAAAAGCCCAAGAAAACCTCAAAGTTTAAAATGCTCAAAGATAATGTATGTGTAAATTTAAATTATAAGTATTGTTTTATAAGGCAAACCTTTCAATTAAAAAGGGGAGAAGTCATCTCTACTTCACTGTGCATGTGAAAAATTGGTGAAAACATGGTGACACAGTGAAATGTGTCCTCTGTATTTAACCATCACCCTCGGTGAGCAGTGGGCAGCCATGACAGGCGCCCAGGGAGCTGTGTGTGGGGACGGTGCTTTGAAGTGTGTTACCCACTACCACTTCGAACCGGCAACCTTCTGATTATGGGGCCGCTTCCTTAACCGCGAGGCCACCACAGCATTGTGGGTGTATTGTAAGCAACCAATAGGATCCTCTTCTCTCATCCTCCTCCACAAATCCCACCCATTAGTAGATGAACTTGCACAACTTTTGGATACGAAAGCAACAATTTCTTTGTGACTTAAAAAAAAGAATGAATCTGATTCAAGTGCAAAAATAGCAGGTCCATAATTAAATGTATTTTTATCAGCGCAGTTTAATATTTTTAATATTTTTGATCACAGATTTGAATTTTCATTGCAATGTGAGAAACTTACTTCTCAGCCTTGTGGTTTTTGTTTGAATAAAAAAATCTAGGCCACATTTCCAGAAGCCCAAAGCGCAAACCGTAATATTTAGTATGATCAGACTTTGAAATGACAACTACAGAGATAAAAACGGAATAAAGTTGTTTCCTCTCTCTGATTAATCGTCCAACGCCCGCGGCTCCCCCACGTGCACGAGCACGCCGTGCGCGTCCACGTGAAACACTGCAGTTCTGGTTCCACCACCTCGCTGGCGAACACAGAAATTAATAAACCGGGTTCCAGGGGAAGGATCGCGATCCAGTCGCGAAACCAGTTTCGGGATCAGAAAAGAACGTAGATATTTACGAATCGCACGTCTCTTGTTCAGGGGCGTCACGAACGCTCCATTTCTGCGCAGCGACGGACACAAAAGTCTGATTTAATGGCGAAGCTCGGCCACCGCTGGCGGGAGCAGAATAAAGAAGATCTGTGTCCAAAACCACAAGGCGCCCGTCAAATAAAACATCACCCGAATAAATGTGAAATAAAGCTGAACGAGTTCTTCAGATAAACGCCTCGTATGGAGTAGACTGCATTTCCAGTTATTAATTCCTAATCATGAGACATGCGTGAGAAACTTCATCTTTTCAAATTCATGTTTTTTTTTTGCCACAAGCTGTAATGACTGCTTGATTTTTCTCGCCGCACCGATAAAACCTACAGCCAAAAGAGTTCAAACTGGACGCATCACCGAATTGGGTCGGTCGTGGCTTCTCTGTCCGCCGCTGTGCTGCTTTCTCTTCTTTTGTAGTCTGGCTGTTAACAGTTTTGGGTTTTTTTCCTGCTGTGGAAACTGCACGTTCAGCGGCTTTGACAATAATTTGGTCAGGTGTTCTGTCGGATTGTCCTACCTTGTCAGAATTTGTTCAGAACTGTTCCTGCTACCTGTACAAATGCGGTTTGCAACTTGTTTATCTAATTATTATACTATTATACTGTCGATAAACCACAAGTAGTATGTTGTGATAGCTCAGAAACACACCCATCGGATTGTTTTACCCCCACTGATTTACCTGTTTGAAAATTAATTATGACACTTTATTGTCGAAAAACCACAGGTATGTTCTGATAGCTCAGAAACAGAAGTATTTGGTGCTGCACTTACCGTGTTCTCCTTTAATTAAATCGTGCTGTCAGCATGCGTTTACGAGTTGCGCATGCGCAATTGCATTTGGTAGGACGTTTCGGTAGGTAGGATGAAATGATAGAGCACCTGGTCGCACATAATAGTGCAGGAAAAAAAACCCACACTTTTCTATTACTTTCCGTCTTCCTCCGGCAGGTATCGGTGGTATTAATTCCAGGCAGCACACTGGGGCAGTGGTGGCCTTGCAGGTAAGGAAGCATAACAGGTGTTCCCGAGTCGCCAAGGTGCCACTGAGGTGCCACTGAACAAAGCACCGTCACCGGGCGCCTGTCATGGCTACCCACTGCTCACTAAAGGTGATGGGTTAAAAGCAGAGGTCACATTTTATTGTGTCGCAGTGTTTCACAATGACAATCACTTCATATTGTACACTCAGAAAATCAGACATTAGTAGCTTCCTGCTGGATCAGACGACTTCATTTAGTCGTTTGCCATACATTTTGCATATCTGGACTGCAGGAGAAGAGACGAGCTGAACCTTTTTATTACTCACGCATCTGACACAATTATGCATTTTTAAACATGATTGCGAAGATGTGCAGTGATTTGCCACAACAATAAAACCTACAGACATGCCAAGAGAAGTGCCTTCAGAGCAGCTCAATTGCTCTGTACCTACCAGAATGGTCCAAGGAAGGACCATGGTCTACTGACACTTTCAGTGAAAAGAAGGTTTGCATGGAAGAGGAAAGCCAAGGCTACATCCTCCAGCATGCAGGATTTACTACTACTACGCCTTTACCAATCCGTGAGACTTTACTTTACTTTACTTTACATTACTTTACTTTATTTAGCAGACGCTTTTATCCAAAGCGAATTACAATAGGAAGACACCAGCAATTCTCGTTCGATTTCTATAGAATATCGAGTTTACAAACTAAGAGCCCTGATAAGGCTTAGACTTGTCAGTGAAGAGCATGCTCGGAGATTGTTGGGTGCTAGACTAAGAAAAATTATAATGTATTTATACATTTTGTATTTGTTTGTTCAATGTGTACGCATGTGCGTGTGTAAGTGTTAGATTTGTCTGTAATATTTTTGGAATAAGAGGGTTTTCACCTTCTTCTTAAAAGTGGTGATAGTCTCGGCTAGTCGTGTGGAGGAGGGCAGGTTGTTCCACCAGCCAGGGACAACAACGGAGAACAGACATGATTGGAATCGGAGACCCCGTGAAGAAGGAATTTTTAGTCTCCTTTCGTTTGCCGATCTGAGAGAGCGTGCAGGAGAGACGTTTTTATTAAATATTTGTTAATATTAGGAATATGTGGAACTTGGATCCTTTAATATGATGCCCCTGTGACAAATTCTATTAAATGAACGGTAAAAAAAAAAAGAAAAGAAGCGAGTACATCACGTGGTGCGCGGGAGTCGGGCGGGGCGGGGCTTGGCCGCCGCCGCCGCAGTGACATTCACGTTCCCGGGCCGCGCTCTCCCGGTCCCACCCCCCCTCCTCCCGGAGCCTGGCGCTCACTACCCAGCTCGGCGGCGAGGGCGGCGGACGCGCGGAGCATCCCGGCCGGTGGACGAGGTGAGCAGCTGGCGGTCCGGGGTTTTACTCTCGTGATAGAACCAGAACCGCGTGCGCGGGAAAGTGACGTCAATTAATTGCTCACGCCAGTCCGTGGACGGGTTACACACGTCGGCACATTTTCTTTAACCACGCAAATGGACCGCCGAGACAGCTACTGTGCAGATGGCACAGCATGTCAGAGGGTTTGGTAAATTGTCCATTTTCCCGTCCAAAAGCATCAAAACGCGCCAAAAAATGAATAAATATCAATATATAATTTTGTATGTATTAATAATAGTAATATAAACCAGCTGTAAGAAGGGCTTTTTAACCAAGAGCACATAGGGCTACTTGTGACGTTGTGAAGTGAAAAGAGAATTCTTCTTTAATATTAGGTACGTTCACATGAAGATCAGGAGGTTTCATCGTCTTTTGACAGCACTTGTACTTTTCTTCTTGCCGCAGAATGTTCTGTACCCCGTTTGTCTGGGTCCCCCGTCTTCGCCACGTGGCACAAACACAAGCAGACTAGACTACAATAAATGACTGTAATTACACTAAGCGCCGCCGTTTTTATGGAAATCCTAATTGCTGTTCTGTAGCTGGTGAACGGGGCTTTTTGTCTCATTTGTGCCACTGTTATCCACAGATTGCTGTGAATGTGAATAGTTCAAGCGGCTGGAAAATAAGGTGCCGTCGGTGCCCTTTTTGGTGCCTGAGTCACTGAAGGAATACAAAAAGTCAGCTGGCGCGGTTTCCTGGCACACGGGACGGCGTTTAATGCGGTGTGATTCCTGAAAATCTGCAGCTGTCCGGCAGAAATCTGCTTAATGACTGCCTAGGCCTCGCGGGCCCCGCCGGCGTCGGGCCCCGGCTTCAGGGTTGAGAAGTGCGTCTAGCCGAGGCAGGTTAGGGGCTGCTGATTGGTCCGCACTCTTCCCCACCCTCCGTTACGACCGTGTGTCACCTGCCGATGCTGAAGGACAAACCTAGCCATGGCATGCTGGGATGGCATTCTCGCACCACGGGGGGAAGGGGGGGGGGGATCCGGAATCGGCCTCTTCCGAGAAAAGGATGGAAATGCAGGGAGAGGCGACAGGCGGAGAGGTGCTGTAGGCTTGATAAAAAAATGATAAACAAGGGGATGAAAAAAAAATGATTGTCAAAAACGAGATCAGGTCATTTCTTATCTAAAAAAAGGTAACGCATTTGTACCTAATATCAATATTTGTTACGTGGCGCTGGTAACGTGTGCTTCCATTGCAGTGACATTCGCAGCTCGTACTACTAATATAATATCCTTTCAGCCCCCTAAGCTACTGTCCCAGTGAGTAATGTATGTGTTCGTTTATTTCTCTTAAAGCTTGCAGTGACTGGCAAGCTAGTCATGAATTTTTTTTTTAATATAGCTGTGGGTAACACTGTGATGAATATGAGGGATCAGAAGTTAAACCGGCATCATTTTTCTGCCAGCGCTGGAAGTGCTATGTCAGGGTTTGTGCTCATCGTCCCTGTCAGTGCATGTACAGGCTGATGGATGGAGCCGTCAGAAATAATAATGCCATTATCGGCATCGCAAAGATAATCTGATTGCAGCTTTGCAAGATGAACTCCTGTTATTACAATGCAATTGTAAATTCAGTTGGGTTGAACAGGTACTTGGGCCTGCGTGTGGTGCATAATAGCTGTTATAGTCTGGAAGGAGATGGACAGATCATGGGAAGACCCTCTGAAAATCAAATAGACCATTTTTACGGGATCAGTCTCCATGTATTATACATCATCTAGTAAATGTGAAACGATGTGAGCACGTAGAAAGGCATCATGGAAGTAAATTCTGATGCTCTCCAGGGTGCTGGAGGAATTTTAAGCAGCTGTTAGCTCTGCTTCGATGCTGGATTTCGGTCAGGTGGGTGCTCAGACCAAGGTGCTGAAGGGAGGTGGTGGAACGCTGGGGATGAGGAGGATTTAGCTGCTGATGCTGGGGATCTGACGGATCTCCTCTCTTTCACTAAGGCTGACAACGAGTTATTTAATGATAAAAAAAAATACTATGCAAACAGGGTGATACAGTGGGATTAAGGTCCTTTTTAGGGGTGAATACATATTAAGCATGTTACTGTGCACAAAAATTGTGGTTAGGTTAGTCCCTTGGTTTTCAAGTAATGGGTTGTTTCAGTACAGCATTTTCTGGTACAGCAAGTGGATAAAAGAATCAAAACATACAGTATATATTTTTCTTTCTTTTTGTTACTTTGTCGTATTCCAGCTATAATAGGGGGCTTGTGTGCAACTGACATCGCATTTAGAACAACCATGCTTTCTTTTCAAGTAATCATAATTTAATTCAAGGAATATTTACATTTACATTTATGGCATTTGGCAGACACCCTTATCCAGCGCAACTTTTAACGTGCTTTCATGTTACCATCAATTAAGTAATCAGTTCTGGTTCACTAGGACCCCCGAACCTTCAGCGGTGGAGGGACCAGGCGAGCAGTACCGAGGGTCGGAGAGTGCAAGGTGTTATCTGGTCCGGTCTGAATTCTGGTCCCCATACACGTACTGTTACAGTCCTAGTGCATATCAAACAACAAGAAGTTCATTTGTAATTTAGGTTTACTCTGTGATCCTCTAAAACCAGGTCTAAAGCATAAAATGACAATGTTGTGTGCATCAAGGGGTTTGTACTGTGGGCCTGACATTTACAGGTTTACAGGAGGATTTAAGGTGGATAACTCGATAGCTTAGATTGTTTGCCTGATAGTTTGATCTTGTTGAATTAGTGTTCTGTTGAATATTTTTTCAAAATTCATGAAAAAGAGGCGTCATCTTTCATGTTTGCAGTCTAGACAAAAGAAAATGTACATATTGGAACAAGTGTGACATGGAGGCTGCAGGACAGGGCAGGAGAAATGGCCGTAATCCCACAGCATTACGGAAACAGGGGATTTGCTTAAAACATTGCACATCAGATGGGACAGGCTGCAGGCATTTATACACAACAACAGGGGCATAGACAACAGGAAGCTCCAAAGTCAGGACCGTGGTAAATCCTGGGTGTATCTTCACTTCACCCCATGGCGCTGATCTGGTTCTCACTGATTCGCCATGGGCTGGGGGAGCCATGGCCTCTTTCAGCTCTGATCTAAAAACCTGAAGCCTTCCACGTCCTTTTGTCAAAGCCTTTCTTACAATCAGTCAACAGTCAGTTAATGCTGTTTGCGTGTGTAAGTAGCCCATATAAGGAAACAGGCTTTTGACATTAATGCGAATCAGCCCAGGCGCACGTTTAGATTGAAGATGCTCAGGGGACTCTGCAGCTAATGGTGTTTTTAAGACATGAGAATCAAGCAGGCATTTTAACAGGAACAGAACTACAGTAATTTATGCCATTTGGCCTGAACCTTTTGCAAATAAAACAAAGAGGAGTAGAGTTAAAAGCACCGGCTGTATCTTTAATGCCTAAGACACAGTTCCATTTCACATTGTTATGAACCATTTGTCTTTCTCCCATTTACGTGGACAGGGGAGTTATATTGCCATGAAACACTGTTTTGTGTGCAGGAAGTCCATAATGAAAAACGATCTTGAATAGCTATCAATACAAAGTAAATGTTCCCAGTTTATATTATTTTCAGAGGAATATTCTTGGCTTCATGTCTTGTGTATTGTAGTGTAGTGTATGCATTAAAAAATGTGTGGCACTTAGCGACATGGTGGTACTGACCTAATGGGCTAAACACTTGCAAATGAACCAGAAGACCACAGAGTCACAGGTTTAAACCCCACCTACTACTATTGTGTCCCTGAGCAAGACACTTAACCCTGAGTGTCTCCAGGGGGACTGTCCCTAAATCGCTATGAATAAGGGCATTTGATAAATGCCGGAAACATTTTTGAGGTTGTCTGTTTGAATCCTGGTTTGGACATGTTTGCATGCTCTACTCTAAATTGAATGTAGTTGTGAGTGTGTGAGTGAATGGTGTGTGTGCCCTGTGGGGGGGTGAAACCCAGCCCTGTGCCCAGTGTCCCTGGATGGGCTCT
Source organism: Denticeps clupeoides (assembly GCF_900700375.1). Lineage (NCBI taxonomy): Eukaryota > Metazoa > Chordata > Actinopteri > Clupeiformes > Denticipitidae > Denticeps > Denticeps clupeoides. The sequence goes on along the minus strand of NC_041722.1, from coordinate 3,526,795 downwards.
GGTAGCCTCAGCCCTGAGTAGGACTAAGCAGTTACGGAAAGGAAACGGCCCCATAATCAGAAGGTTGCCGGTTCAAATCCCGATCTACCAAGATGCCACTGAGGAGCTACTGAGCAAAGTACCGTCCCCACACACTGCTCCCTGGGCGCCTGTCATGGCTGCCCACTGCTCACCAAGGGTGATGTCAAAAGCAGATGCCACAATTCATTGTGTGCACAATGTGCTGTGCTGTGTATCACAATGACAATCGCTTCACTTTCACTTTCAGTCCAGCAGATATCTCTTCAGCACTTGGTTCTTTGCCATTAAACTGTATGGAGCATAGAAATACACTAACTGTATTTCTGGTTCTTATTGTTTTGAGGTTTTCTTGAGTTGAGGATTCATACTTTAAGCATTCTTCATATGGATCTCATGAACGGGGTTTTGGATTGTGCTTTTGCCAAAATAATTCAGATTAATTCAAAGGATGATCCAGTAACAGAGATAAGTGGTTGCCATTATGGCAAACCATTGATATGTAAAGCTGTTTTTGTTACAAACTCATAAAATATTCAAGCGTTAAAATATGAGCAAAGCCCATGGCCAAAAAACAAACACGAGCATACATGCAGTGGAAATGCAGGTGGACCCAGACCAGGGAAGTTTTTCTGTTTAAAACGGCACTATGAATTGTCATTCAGCAGCACTGTGCACTGAGCAGCTTTGTCTCTTCACAGTGAAAGGCATTCTTCACGAGGTGGGGAAGTGGGGCTCTGGTTGTCTGCCGGAACGTTTCAGTGGGATTGGGTGTTAGAATAGAGGGATTTGCAGGTGCTGTGAGACCAGAGCAGATCTCCTTTTAGGCTTTCTGTAATAGAAACCTTCCCTGGCCCAGATTAAAATCTTTGTTTCATTTCGGAATCTGGCTGAGGAAAATGGATTTGAAAAGCCCAGTCTGACCTCTGCCTCCTTCTGTACTCTTGTAAACAGGGCGGCTCTCCAAGCCTCAGCAGGGTCCTCTGTTTTGACTCTTCCTGCTTAATGACACTTTTCTGTATTCTGAACACCTCCGACTGGGCTGGGATAATCCATTAAAATACCCATTCGGCTAATACAGTGTAGATGTATGATAGTATTTAATCCAAATCAGAGGAAGTTTAAAAAAAGACCTGTCCTATCATTGTGGGCATTTTGAGAGAGTATGTATGTTCCGTTAGCTTATGATTCTTTGGTTATTGGGGGTAACATCTTTGCCTACGTACATTAAAATCCACAGAAATCTGAATCTGGTATGTATTTCGTCATCTTGGAAAGTGAGAATCCAGCACTTGTTGTGATCAAAGTTCAATAATTGTTCAAATTTGATATTGCTAGCAATATCAAATTTGTTTCTTGAGCTGCAGATTCTCCCCAGTAGCCGCTTGCCTTTGCATGTTTTACAAGTGTTGGTGTCACTTGCAAGGAAGAGACTATCTGAAGATCATTTGTAAATGACTGAAGCTCTGGAGGTGTTAATGAGCTGGGGGAGCTTGTCTTCTTCTTTTCATTTACACGTCCATAAACACCAGGTCAGGTCAGTCTCCGGACTACATTTGGTACCACCTTACAACAGGCCAAGAACAACTCACAAGAGCTGCAGTTTTTGTGACCAAGACATTCAGCATCCTACTGTACCAATCTAATAATCGTTATTGAGTTCACCTGTTATAATGTCAGAATAGAATAGATTGCCTTTTATTGTCACTGTAAGCAATTACATTTACATTTACATTTACAGCATTTATCAGACGCCCTTATCCAGAGCGACTTACAATCAGTATTTACAGGGACAGTCCCCCTGGAGCAACTTAGGGTTAAGTGTCTTGCTCAGGGACACAATGGTAGTAAGCGGGATTTGAACCCAGGTCTTCTGGTTCATAGGCGAGTGTGTTACCCACTAGGCTACTACCACCCAATTACAATTATCCTTCGACATGTATGTAGAAAATAATACACAAAAAATACAAACTATACAAAAAAAAGGCATCAGAAATTGCAGAAATGACAAAATGACAATGCTATATAAACAACTGAGTAAGTTTTTGTATTTATTCTGTGTGGGTTGCACATTATTGCACATTGTTTCAAAGTAGGGCTGCATCGATTAAATCAATAAAAACAATTACTAAAAAAGTTGGCAAAGAATTTCATAATCGATTCGTTGTTTAGCGGTGACACTAAGACATTTGGCGCAGCGAACATACTCGATTTCTCTTGCGCACTGATGCCCGCAGATTTTGGCATCTCATAGACAGGGCAGAGCAAAAAAGAAAAAACAAGTGTAAGTAGAGGAAAGACACAAGGCCATAATTTTTAAAATAAATTATTTATTGTTCTGGCAGCTCAGGTGGCACTTTTTTAAGCCTATATATTTGGCAGATGTAAAGCATACATGTACAGTACAGGCCAAAAGTTATGTACTTAACAAAAAAAAGGTGAAATAAATGAAAACATTTTATATTCTAGTTTCTTCAAAATAGCCGCCCTTTGCTCTGATTACTGCTTTGCACACTCTTGGCATTCTCTCGATGAGCTTTTTAAAGATTTAAGTTCTGTTTTTGAATTAAGGGTTGGAAATGAATGCGTTTCTTGTTTTTATTTTTTATTTGATTCTCAGATCAATAAAAAAATCTACAGATTAATCGATTATTAAAGTAATCCTTAGTTGCAGCCGTATTTCAAAGGTATTTCACAGTAATGATGAACATGTAATGACTAGTGGATGTTGGACTGTAAGAACAATGATATTGTACAATATATGGCTGATCAGGGCAAGACGCAGAATAATAAACTAGTTGAATGTGGATTGAAATGTAGCAATAAAAGAAGAAGAATAAAACTTGACCCTGAGTCTGGAGAGCCTTGCCGTGGGGAGGGGGGAAAATAAGTCTCAACTTAACCTCACTGCGGTCTGGTCTCTGATTAGGTTCTCAAAATGGTGAATGTGGCACTCCAGAAGTTCAGCTTCAGGCGCAGTGCCTTCCACCCAAAGTGAAAAAGAAAACTTTCACTTCTCCACATTTAAACAGCTTGTCGTAGACAAGATGCTAGTAGACAACATTCATATCGTCAGCAGTTCGAATAGAAATATAAAACGAGTGCGTGTTCCAGACTGTTCCAAATTTACCACCGGATTAATGAACCCAGTGAATGAACGAGGTTGTAATGCCTGAAAGTTGCGGTTGTTATTTCGAACTATTGTATCATTGCACGGTCAAAATCATGATTATATTGTTACATTACCTAAGCTGTGTACAATTATTTGCGTGTGAAATAAAAGCAAAAAGCAAATTCCAAAGACCGTCTTATCAGCTCCCCTTTTTAAAAGCTCTAATCAATTTAGGCGGCTGCAATTAAGAGCGACCCGCTAATTTGCTGCGCAATCTACCCTGCCTGCCGTGTGAGGACTTTGTTTTTGTGCTCCAGACAGACGCTGCCATTATCAACATCCCTTCAGTCGCCGCAGACTGGTGTGGCAAGGGATGAATGCCGTCTTCAAGGGGAAATTGTCTTTCAGCCCACCTTGGGCTTTAATTACTTAATCAGAATCTTTGTTTGCCGAAAAGGACACTTGCCATTATGCTGTGGTTTCCTTTTATGTTGTTGGAGGACATTGGGGATTCACTTCCAGAACTGACAAAGCGAAACAAGTGCCTCACTCAGGCTGCAGTAAACAAAGAAATACAGGGCACTATTTTCAAACTGGTGCTAAGCGCGAAGCACAGGACTCGTTTTATAGTGCAAGATCAAAGGCATCCTCGGGATCTACATAAACAAGCAGATGAAACCAGAAAGAAACATGATCTTTCCTGATGATAATGTGCCATGTTGACAGGAGCAGGGTTTATAACAGCAGGGTTTATAACTTGAGAGTTGCCAATCATCAGACTCCTCCTATTTAAAATTCGGTTTGTGCAAGACAAAAATAATTAGAATGTAGTCTCTTTGTCAAGATACTGATCTTGTTTTGTCTATGAATCCTGAGGACACTGCCTATCTATCTACGTGTCTGACTCCTCTCAGCTTGGCAGTATAACTGGCTGTCAGGGGTAGGACTTGAGAGGCCTGCAGAGATGGAGGCCTTTGGGAGTTTGACATGGGGGTGGTGGGCTTCTTGAAGTGAGACGCATCTTTACTCCCCCAGGGTGAGTCAGAGTTACTGCTGTGTAGCTCAGTCACTAGAGCCTGACGCTCTGCTGCGAACATCAGCACTTCACATACGCACGCTCAATACGAATGAAGGTCCAATAACAGTAAATTTATCAAGTTGGTCTAATGAAAACTAGTAATTATGGGGAAAGGGTTTTTGTCATTGTGATACACAGCCAGCACAGCACAACAGTGCAAACAACAAAATGTGTCCTCTGCATTTAACCCTCCACCATTTTTGTGAGCAGTGGGCAGCCACAAAAGACACCTGGGGAGCAGTGTGTGGGGTTGGTACCTTGCTCAATGTGACCTCAGTGGCACCTTGGGCTGCACGGTATTAACAGTCTACAATATAAATTTGCCCAATGGGAGAGATTTTGTTTATACCAACCTACCACAGAAATATCTGCTCCTCACCAAAATGACAAAGTTGCATCACCTGCTTTTATGATTGCACTATGGGGGGTCTGTGTGAAGTACTGTGTATTATTTCAATACACAGTATACACAGTATACAATACACCAATCTTGAATCTTGAATCTTAAACCACTCCTACTTGCAGCACAAGGCATTAGTTTTGGGCGAGAGCACAGAGCACATGGCAGTTTCCATGGATATTTAAAAAGTCCTAAATTCGAGTTCCCCAAAACAAGGCCTTAAATATCATTAAAAATGACTAGTAACACTTAAACCCTTAGTCGCTGTGCACTTCCGGGTTTACTAAGTGCAGCGCATCAGTGCCCAAACCGTACCACTTCACTTTACTTGGTTTTCGGAGTACACATGCGCATGCAGGCGTGGAACCGATCGGGCAAGTAGTACCAATTGGGTACTGACAGCGTGCATCCTAGCCTGGTTGGTGCCCTGTACAAAAAGTCATTATGACAAAAAAATTACAAAATTTAATTTTGGAATTCTGTAGGGACTGTAAGATAAAACATGAACAAGCATAGTGTTAAATACAGCTGAATACAAATACAAATACCTGGTATTTCACTGGCCTTATGGGTGTGAAAGGAAACATATATTGTTTTATCTGGTATATGGTTATACTATATGTTGATTTATCTGTAAAAAGTTTATTATACAACTTTCTTGCTGCAGGTGCCTTTGCTATGGACACAATTTAACCTTTCAAACAGATACATTTTAATTTACTTATCAAATTATATTCCATTATATATATTGTCAACCATTTACGGTTCAATTTATGAATTTTATGCCATTTCGCACAGCCCTAGTGGCACCTTGGCGGTTCAGGATTTGAACCCACAACCCTTTGGTTCAAGCCCACTTCTTTACCCACTAGGCCACCACTACAACTGTAATGTTGTTGTGTTGCAGAAAATATGCAAAAAAGTAATTACCACATAACTTAAAGATTATAAGATTTAGAAGATATCATTAGTAATTTCTGTTTATTTCATTTTATTTAGTAGTTATAATACTGTGATTTGTACAAGGATGAGTTTCATATGCTCTGCCCTATTTTTTATATTTAATTCTACACTATTGTAAACCATTGTCTGGAAATGATGAAGTGCGAACTGACTGTGGTATTACATATGGGCATTATGTAGACATTATGTAAATACAATGCTGTCTCCTTTTATTCTTAGATTGTTCTGATTTCTCAGTACAGCAGAATTGGCATCAAAGTGAAAAAGACTGCAGTGTTCCATCAGCATAATCTTACTGGGGCAGAGGGTCAACTGTGCGTTGCTGAGACCGCTAATGTTACTGCAGTGTGAAGGTCAGACAGACCTGTTCCAAAGGAGGCAAACAGACCAAATTTGGGACAAGATGTTCCTCCATGTGGGACAATCTGGGACAGGTTAGCAATGCAAATGAGGCAAAATAAAAATAGGAAGAATATTTATCACGTCCATAAAACACCAGTTAGGCCATAAACGCTGACTGTCATCATCCAAAAGGTCTGGCTAATCCCCATCCACTGGCCCTGACTGCACGAAAATTGTATGCCCACTTATCTACAAAGTTCCTGCACAAAGATCTGCTTTCCTTGAGGGCAGAAGAACGAAGTCCAACACCATTAAGAACATTTAAGAAGGGAAAAAACTGGTTCTTATGGCGTATTGCTAGAACACATCTCACAACTTTTCCACACACATCCAGACATACTTTTTATTTACACTGAGAGTTTGGAACAGAATAACTGAGGATTTCTTTTGAGGAATTCCCCTCAGCCACTGAATGTGTGTCTGTGCCGTTTGAGGCAGGTTTTGTTTTTGGCGTAGAGATGGTTTAAACATCTAATTTTTAGCGTATTTTAGAAAGGGTGGTAGTAGCCTAGTGAGTAACACATTCGCCTGTGATGCAGAAGACCCAGGTTCAAATCCCACTTACTGCCATTGTGTCCCTGAGTAAAACGCGCAGCACTGTATGCTAAGTGTGTCACTTTTTGGCTAGTTAGAGACATCCTCAGGATTAACCTAAATAAATAGATAGCCTACAACAAGAAAAATTATATTAAATTATGTTTGCCCATGTAATGAATTTAGGTGCAGGTTTGAGTAGGAAGCATGCACGAGTGGTCAACTCATTGTGCTCTGGTGACAGAAATAACAGAATAGACAGAAAGACAGATATTTAGACAGAATAGACAGAAAGACTAGTTCTTCAAGATAAGCAGTTATCAAGCAGTTTTATCAATTTATAAAAAATAAAAAAAAAATCTCAAAATAATCACACTATCGCAAAACGTAGGATGCAAGGCAAAGGGTTCAAAAGCTGTGCAGTTCAATGTGGAGCGGGACACCTGGTTACCCCACTGTGCAGCACCCAGAGCACACTGTCAGCAGGGCAGGGTGCAGCTCTGCTGAGGTCACCTCTGAAATGACATGTCAGAGAGCCTGTAATTGCCTTAGACTTATCTTTCTCTCTCGCCATCAGTCAACATCGCCTGCAATTGCAGCGGAGGAGGACACGAAAATACGAGCGGAGCCGGGTCAGAATGTCTCTTAGTGCTGTGAGCAGATCCAGCAGGCACTGCAACCGACTCTGTGGCAGCCTGGAACCCGTGTAGGTGGGACGTTTTCTACGCAGGCTGTCCTCTTTAGAGCCTGTGTGCTGATGGCTGCCCACTATCTCAGCCCAGAGGACATTAGCATTTAAATAAGATAACTTGATTTTCTCCTAGTTCAAGCTCCATTGTCCTTATTTGAAGGGAACCATCATTAGGAGCTGGCAGCTTGAGGGAATATGAAACTCTCCATATGGGGGACAATGTTTTGCCTTTATGCTTGTTTGAATTCTATAAATACTGTGATATCGAAAATCTGAAAAAGGGAAGCGGATTGTGATAGATGTGGAACCGTGTGCATTACGCTGCCATTGAGCTGCTATTGCATCACCTGGTGCTCAGCAACAGAACATAAATATGTCTTGTAGTTAAAAGAAAGGTGGATGTCAATAAAATAGGAAAAGATGTTGGAAAATAAAGAAAGAGTATGATGAAAAGGTGTATCATAATGCATTTTCCAGACATATTTATTTGTCATCTTTTCTTCAAGAGACTGTGTGTTATGAATATTTTGATTATTTTAGTATGCAGACTTATGCATTTCTGGTGTCTATGCTATGGGCAGTTTGACAGCAATGGAAATGTATTCTGAGCTGGAGAACCTCTTGCTTAAGCTGAACTAATGCATCATTCATGCACTGTTGTGCTGCAATAAGGTGAATGGAACTGACAAGTCTCTCTAATTTAGACCATATCCAATATATAAATGTTCACTTCTATTAATGTAATCTGTTATAATATATTATTTAAGACACCTCTTAAGACATTTTTTTCATTTATGTGCAGCAAACATAACTTATTTTTGCTTTTTACAGTCTGTGCTCCAATCATGACACTGCTGCCTCCATGCTTCATTTCGTTGTTCTCCCACTCTCTGAAGCCAAGATGCAATGTGATTTATTTTAGGCTTTCGTCTTGCCGCCCTAAGCAAGCCAGATTTATGAAGTGTGTGGGCAGTTGTTGCTCCATGTCCTTGTCTCTGACATGGAGGACTGTAACTCTTTTAGAGCTGCTGTAGGCCTTTTTGGTGGCCTCTTCTTGCCCAGACACCCTGGTTTTGGAGGAAGACCAGTTCTGGGCAGATTCAGTGTTTTTCCTCATTTAATTACATTCAGTGTTCACAGCACATCAGTTTTTCCACATTTTGTTATGCTACAGCCTCATTCCAAAATTGATTAAATTCACATAATTAGAGCTGTCCAGCCACCTAAACTGAGTGATCTGGGTAGAAGGGCCTAAACAGTAAGGTGACCAAGAACCTGGTGGTCACTCTGTCCGACCTCCAGAGGTCCCCTGTGGACAGAGGAGAACCTCTGCCTCTCTGCAGCAGTTCACCAATCAGGCCTGTATGGTAGAGTGGCCAAACAGAATCTACTTTTAGTAAAAGGCACATGAAGGACTCTCAGACCATGAGAAACAAAATTCCCTGGTCTGATGAGGCAAAGATCAAACTCTTTGGTGTGAATGCCAGGCAACACGTTTGGAGGAAAGCAGGCACTGCTCATCACCAGGCCAATACCATCCCTACAGTGAAGCATGCTGGTGGCAGCACCATGCTGTGGGATGTTTTTCAGCTGCAGGAACTGGGAGACTAGTCAGCCTAGAGGGAAAGTTGACTGCAGCACTGTACAGAGACATCCTGGATAAAACCTGCTCCAGAGCGCTCTTGATCTCAGACTGGGGCGACGTTTCATCTTTCAGCAGGACAAGGACCATAAACACACAGCCAAGATATCAAAGGAGTGGCTTCAGGACACCTCTGTTAATGTCCTTGAGTGGCCCAGCCAGATCCTAGACTTGAATCTGATTGAACATCTCTGGTGAGATCTTAAAATGGCTCCACCGGCATTTCCCATCCAACCTGATGGAGCTTGAGAGGTGCTGCAAAGAGAAGTGGGCCAAACTGGCCAAGGATCAGTGTATCAAGCTTGTGGCATCATATTAAAAAAGACTTGAGTTTATAATTTTCATGTTTCATGTAGAATTCTGATGAAAAAAATACATTTAATTTAAAAAGGCTGTAACATACTTTCCGGATGCTCTGTAATTCTACACTGTAAAAAAATTGGGAAAACTTAAAAGGCAAACAGCTATGATGCATTTTAAGGTCTCTCAACTTCACGCCTAACTTTTTAGTTTTTTTACAGTGTATGTGCTTCAGTTAGGACTGTCATGATCAATATATTTTACCTGACAATTGATTGTCATATAAATTTTTTGATATTTTTTGATATTTAAAGCACATCCTACAGGATATGGGAATCTGCAGCTGAAAATTATGATTTGTGGTAGAGATCAATAATGGCAGAAATAACTTATTAGACCTAGCTTCAATTCTATCTGTTGCTAGTGATTTTGACACTTTGATTTGATTGATTTCCAATTCCCTCTTTAATTTCTGACTTCACCATGCATTACTGTATTTACCTTCATGCTCGCATACAAGAGCATGAAGAGCTTGCCCATGTGATCTTGACACTTGCTGTAGTTCTTGTCCACCGAATGGACCACAGATCACCCTTTGTATGCCTTCATTATGTCATTATTACTACTTACACTCTTTGTGTAAGAGTATACGTATTCAGCAGGATTGCTCATTAGCTGCTGTGTATCTGTGAGAAACCTCATTACATTAGCATTTAGATGAGCCGCTGAGGACTTTGGTCAGTTTTCGGCAGCTTCACAGAAGTAAGCCTCCTCTGTTCAACAGAGTTGGACAAAGAAGAAATAGGACTGAGGGGGGCGAATCAGTGCTACATCAGGATTATTAAACCATGGAGTCACGAAGAATCGGCTTTTTGCCTATAAACATGTGAACAGGGCCGCACTGTGGATATCGGCTCTGAATTGTCCATGAGTATGTGAGTGAATGGCGTGATTAAGCAGATATAGAGTGAATGAGAACACATGGATATGGGTGGTGCGGAAACATTATTGCTACCTGTGTCTTCAGGTTCATAGGCCAGTGTGTTACCCGCTAGGGTATGTTGCGGTTTCAGTGTTCAGTGTTCATGGCTGTGTCTGTGTTTGTACTGCTGACGTCTGTCACCTCTCATTAACATTGCATTTGCACTATTAATGTTAGATGTTTTATATTGAGCTCTCATGGTTCTCAGCTAAAGAGAATGTACTGCAGTGATACTCGGTCTTTATATTCCCAGGGCTTCATCCAAGGCTGCTCTCTCCTGCTTTTATGCTACTACAAAACCGAGCAGAGATTTCAGAGAAAATTGCCTCTTCAATGTCTGGACAGAACAACGATGAACGGAGGGACCATTGTCCTCTGTGAATAAATGCTTTGAATAAATGGGTGATTAGATGTGAAAGGTAAGCTCGGTGCTTGATCCGCTCCATGTGCCTAGTGCATTTTAGTGCCCATGAGTAGGAAAGCAAAGAGAAACAGACAAATATGTCAGGGTGTGTTTCCTTCTGTGCCCACGGACCATCCGTTCTCGCTCTGATTTTCAATCCCATGTGATTGTACGGTCACATCTGGGCAGCTTTTTTTTTTATCTTAATGGAAAAGAGATATTGATTTCCGTTTCATGGAGAGTAAGCGCGGCTGCTGGTGTTGAGGCTTAGACAAACTGGTATCTGTGTAGGAGGGCCACTTGGAAATGTGCTGCATACAAATAAAGCAATAATTTATTTTGCTATCGTTAACAATCATCTGTTTTTCATTGTTTTTGCCCTTAACAATACCCAGGTAATTAAGCAGTGAGCTTTATCACCAGGCTGCATGGAAAACAGAGTAAAAATTCTAATGGCATTTCAGCTTCACAATCTTGACCTTTTGTTTAGTTTAATTGAAATCTTGTCCTAACAATGGCATTATAATTTGTGACATTATCATGGTGATTATAGTTATTACATCATGCTGGATTTAGACAGAGAGACAGACAGATCCATAAAGTCCTTCAAAATCACAAATTTGGTCTGAATAAAAGAAAACAGTCTTAAATGCTAGAGAAGAATTACCCTAAATAATTGCACAAGAAATCAATCAGATTGTTCTAATGACACATTTTCTTGAAGGTGGCGATTGAGTCACGCGCTCTGGATATTTCTGCTGGTGCTGTGTGAGAAGAGTCTGGAGTGGGTGAAGCCACTTCACACAGCAGCACACAGCCTGGCGTCTTCTGCAGGATGATTGGAGTGGGCAAGCTGGTTCATGCGGGGACTGGGTGTCACTGGAGAGCTCTGACAGAAATCTATTTTCTGCTGAGAGCCTCTGAAGTAAGATTTCAGCAAGCAACTCGATACTGAAATAAAAAAATAATCATCATCTGCCGCTCAGCAACACAGGCATGCAATATTTATGAGAATCACAAGCTGGGATAGACTTCCAGCTCGGAAAAAAAAAAGTTCAGACTGCCTGCCGAAATGTTAAGATTTCCTGCACTTCTTTTTGCGACGTTTTATCGTATGTTTATCATGCTAGACACAGTGACACAGTGACAAAAAATGACCTTAAAATACTAGCAGGATCCAAAGCATTTAAATGTGAGCCCGGTGTTACTGCACCTCGTTAGCTGGAGATGTGTTCTGAGCTCTGATTGGCAGTTCCTCCGCCACAGGCGTGCCCTGTCTCACAGCAGGGAACTGTGGGAATTGGAGTCTTTTTTTGGAAGGCAGGTGCCAGTCCCGTGGGGATGAAGAGTAGGCCTCCTCTAAGCACTGTGCTAGATTTAAGTGAGGAATTATGGGTCTGACATGACTGCAGATGGCTCGTGATGCTGGCGAAATGGAATAATTTCATTCAGAAGTGTGCTTTTCCGCCTGATCTGACCAGATGAATTTGATCAGAGCGAATAGATGACATGTGAAGGCTTTTATAATGGGAAGGCTATCTGAGCTGAAATAGATTAGTGGTGGCTGGAAGAACACGGCTTCTGCTGAGCATGTGCATCACGGAGCGTCAGACCAAAAGCAATTGGATGTCAGCATGGTGGGAGGCTGTTAGATGGATTCCAGTTTGTTACATCAAAGCACCACGGCTTCAGGAGCACCTGTTGCAAAATGGCATCCATACATTAAAAGGCTGTTTGTGGCAGTCGGAGGTGGACATCATTATTCATAGGTGAAGCTGAGGAATACATGAATACCCATTTGACAAGGTCCTGGATGTATCGCCTGGATAATTGCTTTAACGAGGCGGTGAAGGCCGCATGTTATGCTTTGTAGCTCGGTGGGAGTGCAGGTCAGCAGGTTTTCACTTGCTATAGGGGACCAGTGGTGACAAAAATGATTTTAAATGTTAGTGTCAGTATAAATTTTAAACGATAGCGAATACTATAAAATAATTATGTGATCTAATTTAGTATTTTAGTAATGAAAAATTAACATTGTAGTGGTTCAGGCATGAATCCTACATTTAACTTGTAATTTAATTAATTGTCTAAATTGCATTGTTTCTGGCAGTTTTACTGACCGATATTGTACTGTACATTATTATATTGAATAAATGAATACATTTGGGTGCCCATATATATGCATGTCTAATGCGATTTGTTTTAAAAAGTTATTTTGGTATATTTGTTCTGTTCATTTTTCTGTATTTCTTTGTGCATGTGGCTCACTGATTGCTTAAGGGCACGCAAAGAGCATCTGGAACATTCTAGCACATTTATGTGCACCTCTTTAGATTGTGGCCTTGTCATGACAGGCTGTGAAAGATTTATTTCTCCCTCGGTCCCTGTAGGGTCTCTTGGTAAAGCAAACAGAACAGAAGGCAGGTGAAGACTAACAATGATTCATAATTCCATGGACACAAGCAGGATCCAGATCAATGTTCTGTGCTTGGAATACTGTTGCCTGGATTAAATGACCTTGCTACTGTCTGTCTCCTAAAATACCTCAATACAATCTGTCTTTTTTTTAGTTTTTTATAAGATAAAAATAGCAGTAAAAAACAGTTATTATAAAATCATGAAACGGTTAACTGGAATTAAATATTAAATAAATATTAATATTTGAAATAATATTTTAAAAAATCAATATACATATATATATGTATTTACACATACATTATATTTCTGACCATTGGTGAACAAAGGAAACCCTATAAATACTGCCTATCTGCACAATCTATGGGTGTAGTTCGCTGGTCCCTTCTAATGTTCTAGAACGGATTCCAAATGGTCTTTTATTATTTTCCCTCTGCCAGTCCCAGCTCCTGCATTCTAATATGAGAATTAAAGGAAGCCATTTTGCAGTTGCAGAGATAATGACTTCAAAATAATTACAGAAGCTCTTGTGTCAGCATTTGCAGAGCCATTTGTCACCATTGGTTTAGCTCTTATCTAATAAAGCGAACCTTAATAGACATCCCATAACCCCATAAATGGAGGTTTTAAAGCCATTACAGTAGGAAATGTGGACTTTTCCCATTTAATCTCATTTGCTATCTTAATTAATTATTAATTCTTTCAGTATGTTTGTTCAATACAAAAAAAAACTTTTAAGAGAACCCCTGTGCACCCAACGGAGAGCCATCAACTGAAGACAGTTTTGAAGCCCCAAGGACTTTGTGTATGTTTTTGTGTACATGTACACATTTCACACTGCAGATCCCTAATAATGCTTTGTTTTAGCTAGAAGTGAATGTGCACGATCTTGACTAATAATAGACTGCTTATAGCTGGCCCACCCTGAAGCCGTGTAATTTCCTTTCTCTGATCTACCCGTACGTGTCTACAATGTCGAGGAGGATTCAGTAACTCTGTTGTAACCTTGGAAAAATAAGGATGGGGTGAAAAATTCAGACTTGTGTTGCAAATATGGCAGGAAGGAGGTCGATGAAATTGACGTTCTTCCTGATGCATCATCTGTTGCTCCTGCCATATGGGGTGTCAGCAGGTCACACGGCACTGCAAAGAGACGACAAGGCTGGAGAAAGAGAGAAAAAAGGAGAAATACAGAGAAATAATAGCCTGAAATAATATATAGTAATACAATTCCCTATGCTTAAGAGCACTTAAATGCACAACAATATAACTGTAACTTCAGATGACAAAATGTTGCAAATACTGCTTATAAATAATTTTTGACCTCAAATTCCATGGATACATTTTCGTTGTATGTATGTAATGTAATGAGCTCTGTTTATATTTAATATTTTATGGACATTACTTAGCTATAGGTATATAACCTCAATGCAGGTTATATTTGCTCTGGTTTGCTCTGCAAATATTTACTGTGGTTCGGAGCAGCAAGTCCAATTCGGTTATTGCAGTGTGCTTGGTATATTGGTGCACACTTAGTAATATTGTCTACTTTCTATAATAATGATGTAATGAAGTAATTGGATGTTGTTTCTGTGAAAATAGACTGGGTGTAATCAGTGTAATTTATAGCTGGTAAGGCCGAAAGCACTGTCCCGCCGCACACCGGTGGTGGTGTTGTGCTGTCGACGGTTCAGCTCACTGCACCATGTGTTATTATTAGGGCTGCAGGATGTCCACGGGGGTGGGGTGGAGTCAGAAGGCACTGGTGATAGGAATGTAGTCCACCTCAGATCACTGCCCTTCCATTTACTTAGTGGTTTTATTGACTGACATTATGCTACCGCATTGCCTGAGCTAGATCAGTGTACATCTTATCCGTATGATGTCTTATCTTTTGGTAGAGGAGACACTAACATGGGTGCCAGTTGGGGGGGGGGGGGGGGGGGGGGGGGGGGGGCACAGGGGTCCTTGCCAGAAAGAAGGGTGAGGATGAAAAACATGATCTGGTGGCACCGGCAGACAGGACAGGGGATTAGTAATATGGACCGATGGCAGCAGTGGTGTGCTGTCGATAACAGGATTGTTACACAGAAATGTGACTCTCTGCTGTGGCAACTTATTTATTTATTTTAATTTGAAGGTTTATTTGATCAGTGGGAGATCAGCTCGGCAGATGCTGATCTCTGTAAAGAAATAGAAGCATGGTGTGCCCTATGGCCGAAAATGACACTACAGTGCAGACCAGTAATTTCAGGGTCTGTGTGTAATAACCACCACGAGAGAAAAAGTGTGTGTGTGTTTGTATTGCACTTTTGCAGGTGCATAATGCAATAGCAGCTTGTTTTATGAAACTCCTACAGGCGTTTCACAGGAGACGGAAATAAATAAATAACGCCTTGGATTGGGGAGTTCATATATCCCATATATGCCTTTGTGTTTTCCACAAAAATGTGCTGGAGGTTCTTCCTGCTGTTGTCTCAAATGGCAGACTGACTGCGCTGGCTTCAAATGGAACATGTGGGCATTATTTAGAACACAAATTGTCTGTGAGCAGTTTTTAGTGTGTAAGTGCTGTTTGTTATGTTAATGTGTCTGCTTTTCCTGTTCCATGAATAGGAAATAGCTTTTTTCCCCAGGAAGAGGTAAATTTATACAGCATTAAACAACAACTTCGATATTGCAGCTGGATATTGCAGCTGGATAGTTTGTGTGTAGTTAGATCAGAGAATAACTTTTATATCACAGTTTCTCATTAGGACTTTATTGACAGCCTCAAATAATAAATAAAAAACATAATAATAACCACTTAAAATGTGGTAAAAGTACAGTAATGCACGCTGGCATATGCTATACCCTTGGTTCTCAAACTGTGGTACCACTGAATGATTGTGAACATTCCCAGGTGTTGTGTGTTTAACTGCAGTGAAGTTATTATTCTTAATATCTTGAATGTAGTACAGGTAATATCCTCACTTGCTGTATGTTTGACTGTGGATTGACAGTTGATGATAGTCAGTAATAAACAACATTCTTATTGAAATTGGCTCCTGGGTAAACTAATTAAACAGGGTCATGCTACTGTAATTTGATGCTGGTAGCTGTATTGTAATGACATACTTGGAGTAGGCACAATACTGAAATTTATAACTCGATACAGATACTAAGGATGGTACTCAATACTATTTTATATACTACAGGGACGAAAACCATTTTAAATCATTAAAAAAAAAAATAACACCATATAGTCAATTGGCATTCAATCAGCATAAAAAGACTGCAAGGAACAGGGCACTTGAGCACATGAGCTCACCATGCCAAAGACAAAGGAAATCAGTCTGGAGCTCAGAAGGAAGACAGTAGAGGCTCATGCTGAGGGGGAAGCAACACTGCCATCTTCAAGCCATTCACAGCCTAGAACTGCTGTATGTCGCATAATTACACAAGGACACAAATTCTGTAAGATTTTGAGAACTCTGGAGAGGAAAATAGTGACAGATGTCAGCACCTGGCCTCTTCTGGAGTTAATGTTTCAGTGGACACAGTTGTGATGGATCTTCATTGTGATGGACTTCAGGGCCCCCGCCCTTTACTCAAAGAGCAGCACATCAGTGCCCGACTGAAGTTTGCCTGTGATAATTAAAATGTTTCATGAACAGATAAAGGAGAGTTTCGGAACTGTTTGGATGTTGCTTATGTTTGCTTATGTTTGGCAAAGTAAGGGAAAGACCTTCAACCCTAGCAACACATTTTCTAAAGTTAAAAATTGTGGTGAGAGCATCATGCTGTTTTGCAGCCTCAGGCACAGGACATTTGTGGACATTTTGAGGGAGAATATGTCTAAATCTGCTTGTAGTCTAGGCTCAGGTCGTTGCTGGGTCTTCCATCAAGACAATGACCCAAGGCATTGTCAAATTAGTCCAACAACTTCTCAACCAAAACCAAGATCCTGGAGTGGCCCACACAGAGCCCAGACCTCAATCCTATTGAGAAACTGGCCCCTCAGGAGACCTGTGCTAACTTTGTAAAGAGGCTGGAAGGAACCTTGTGTCAGTTGTGGCTGAGAAAGGGTACACTGTTGACTAATAATTGTCAGGGGGCCAATAATCTTGGATGTCTCATTTTTGTTTCGACTCTGTAAATAAAATATCCTAATTAAACTTCATGGATTTTTTTGGTTATAGAGTATTAACAAACACATTTCCATGAAGAAATTTTATATAATATAATATAAGCATTATTACATGACTATATGGCTTCTATTTTCAGATGGAGCACTACTGCGTCTGTTGAAATGTTTGGCTGATAGGTTGTGTTAAAGTGCAGGTATGTGGGCGCGGGTTTGTGGAGGCGAGAGGTTGGCATGCAGTACCGCTTCTGCCATTTGTCAGAATTTGGTCAGGAAATGAGGCCTGTTTCAGCACAGATGGCAGCTTTTCCCGGAGGCAGTGGAGATGCAGCTGGTTGGGATCGGACTGAGCGTCTTCCCGTTGCCTCTCACACCTCGCCTCTTTTATCCTGACTGGAACACAAACTCAGAATGGCTTTCTAAGCATCACTGGCATGATGTTGTGACATTTTTGCAAGATTTCTTTCTCAACTTCAGGACAGTTTTTGTTCTGTTTGCAGGATTAAACTGTGTCACCTTCCTTCCTCACTTCTGGTGGGCTGCACTTTGTTCCTCATTATTGTGCTGCTCTTGACTTTTATAGAAGGGCGTTATAGGTGGGCGTGTTAATGGCTGGTCCGACCTTCCTGAATTGTGCACCAGTGACCCGGGTCTCTGCCCTAATCTCTTCAGATCTTCAGTGTTCTGGAACTATTCAGAGCTGCTGGCTGACAGGGCTTTTTTTCTGGCCAAGGTGCAATAGTGTGCATGCATTTGTCTATTAAAAGGTAAAACCAAGACAGATTTGTCATGTTTTATTCCCCTCCCAAGGCTCATCTCTCTGAGCTGGATGGACATGTTAAAAGAGACGCTGCAACAATTAGGTGAGCAAATTAGCCTCCAGTCCTCGCATCCTGTGAGAGTGTAAAGAGTCCCATTTTCGAAGCTTATCGCAGAGAAAACATCTGGTTTCAACACTGGCTGCTTCCTAGGGATCTGTGGTGTTCCTGTCAGACAGACAGAAAGAGAGAAAGGCGGCATTTGCATCTGCCTTAAATGGGATCCCCTTTCTCGCTCCTCGTCTCCAAGACTCTCGTCCCCTCTTCTGCCGCCGAATGAATTAGAGTCTTTGTAATGTGGTGATCAGTAACCAGCACCATGCAAATCAACTCCCGCTCCCTCTTTAAACCTGAGCCCTGTCTCACTGCCATGAGATTAACTGCATCTGACAGCAGAACTTCCTGCCCAGCCTGGCTTGTGCGCCAAAACCATCAAAATGGACATGGTGGGCTGGACTGGCAATGACATTGCTGATGATATACACCTTAATTACATGCTGATATATCTGCCTATGCGCTGGTGTTTAAGTTTTAGCATCGTTTAATTAAGTAATAATAATAGTTATAGGGCTGTGATTGATGACAGACATTGCAATTATTGAATTGTTTTTAATCATGGTTAATAAAGTGTTAAGCTCATTCTAATGAATGTTTAAAACTATGACAGACAAGTATCAGGAAGATAATATGATCATTTAAAAATAAATTAAACTCCCTGCAGACTCTGTCAGTAAATAAAATGGAGATAAAATGTAGCAAATTTCTCGTTAGTTATCTCAATAGTTTAGTCAGACTGCTTTTTATTTTTTAATTGCTGATTCTGATGATTTGCCTTTAAAACTACGTGAATCACGTGCCACATGGAATTGTGCGCATGAATATTTTCATCTGGTCACATCTGATTTCTACTCTTTGCACACCTCCATACAACATGCAAAAGATGCATCATCTGAATTGGCCCTAAAACTCTTTCCTTGTCTCTCCATCTTTATATAGGAATTGAGTCTAGAAAGGATGATTTGTGTTACATGTTGCTCTCTGTTGCTGCAGGTTTTCAAGCCCAAAAGACACCCCTTCGATGCGGCGCTCGGTAAGCATTCCTGTTTGCGGCGTGCTGCTGCTCTCCCTTTGAGAACGCCTTCACCTCGGGCCCTTTGTTGTGATGCTGCAGTGAATATCAAGCTGACCGTTAGCGAGCGAGTTAAGACGAGCCTGTTATCCACCTGGCTCGGCCTGTAGGAGTGAGGCTGTGAGAATAACAGTTGCCCCTCCCTCAGGCTCTGTTCTGTATGCTTTGAAACGTGTGTTGACCCTGTGTTTATTTTTACCTGCCTTTGTCTCCCTTGCTTTTGATTTTTCGTGCTGTGGTTGTGCAGTGTGCATTTAAGCGTGGTTGTTGTAGGATAACTTGTGGTTCAGAACGTGCTGAGGAGTCAGGTCTGTGAGCTCTGAAGAGCATATGGAGGAGACGAGAGGCGAGGAAGTGTCTTTGAAGACATGCCGGCAGGGCGGAGGGGAGAGGGTTTAAAAAGAATAATAAAAAAAAAAAAAACAGGGCAGAAGCAGACGTGCAGACTAAAACGCTGTGAGTTCTGCCTTCATCTCTTATTCATCCTTCTCTCTAGAATATTTATAGAAGAGACGAGCCACAGAGAAGAAGCAACAGTGGGGTTTTCTTTGAGACAAGATCATGCCCTCATACAACCCTCACACACACACACACACACACACACACACAACCCTTCGCAACAGTGTCAGGACTTTTTGTTTGCAGCTACAATGTGGTGTACCTGAACAGTTTATGTGATAGTCAAGGGTCACATGCACAGGAAGAGTCTACCAGTGATGAAATTCAGCGAAACGGGAAAAGAGCCAGCAGTGAGCCAGCATGGCCGGTTTTGGCAATGTACATGGGAACCCATAATAACACTGACTGACTGAGGAGTTCTTTCAGAAAAATTCAGGCCAATACCAGAAAAGTTTTTTTTTTTTACAATTGCTCCAGAGTAATACTTTTTTTATAGCTTTTTTTAACAAAAATAAATTTCCCTTTTTTTTTAACCCTCTGGTGTTGTCAGAAATCTTATTTAAATGCATGCCTTTTCCTTCCAGCTTCTATAATGTAACTTGAAACATGACTTTAGATGCTTAACATCTAGCTGTACCATAAAGGTACCCAGCCTTAAGCATGAGCTCCACAAACATTTACTAACCAGCGTCGGGAATACCCACCAATTCCAAGTGAAGTCATATTTATGGATCCATTCAGTGCGAAAACTGAAATGACCGCAAGTTTGCTGATTTGACTCAAATGAAGGTTATCCAGACTCCTTTTAATCTTTCATTCTTGAGGAATCACTGCTATTTCTATCACATTTAAAATAAATTACGTAATTGACAAGCGTATAAAGTAAGGTGGTGCACTGCTTTGGCTTTTCTTTGCTGCTCTGCTGTGTTGCTGCGTCTGTGTTGCTCTGTGCTGTTGTTCAGAAGGCAGAAATCTCCAAATTGTGTGGGCTGTGCCCTCATTTCATCCAAAGTGAGAGCGGCAGAAGCGGCAGACGCCAGAGACTCACGCCTGTCATTTTCCAGGCAGCCCCTGCACCGTAATGGATGTGTTTGCATAGAAATTGTAAATGCAAATGGTTGAAGAATACTTCCATTTCCCCTCTTCTTCCCTCCTGTGTATTCTGTGTTCTTATTTTCTCCGAATGGAAATGTGAGAAAGTGGGGGTAGAATATGTTCAGAAATGATGATTTGATCAATTTTCTGAATGAAAATTGAATTGACATGGACAGTCGCCATTTCCTCTGCACCGTAGAACCCTTTCCAAAAACATACAGCTACACTCGTGGGAATGAAGCATGACTGGTTATTTAATGCTTCCTTCTAGTAAATCTCAATGATTCCTTTGGCTGTTAAAAAAATTGTATGATTGACAGGGCATAGGAAATCAGGCGATCTTTATTTATATGGCGCTTTTTACAATGTACATTGTCACAAAGTGTCTAATAAATAGAACGGTGTGCAAAGCCCCAGCTGAGCAAGCCAGAGGCAACTATGGCAAGGAAAAAAATGCCTCTAACATGAAGAAAACCTTGAGAGGAACCTAGACTCAGCAAAGGGAGCCCATCCTCCTCTCCTCAGCACTGGATTCCAATAAAATACCTCCAGAAAATGACTCCATATGAAGGTTATTTCAGTCCACTTGTGTACACTAAATTTGCATCCAAGTAGTGTGACTTTATCAGATGGTGTCAGCAGAGGGCCAAGTAGGATGGCCAAGCAGGTAGGACATGTCATGTGATCACTCCCCAGGTAGGATATACCATCCACAGTGGAGTGGACGGTGAAGGATAGAGAAAAGAGAAGAGTGAGTTAGTGAACTGAACAGAGAACTAGACATTTCCAGGGACATTAACTAGCTGTTTAGCCTGGATTTAAATACTGATACTGTGTCTGAATCCCATACATTCCTTGGAAGATTGTTCCAAAGAAGCAAATGCTCTATTTCCATAAAATAGCTGCTAGTCCACAACCACACCGATCGATTTGTGCGTTTTGCTTAGAACAGTAACCAGGAGGAATTAAGAATAATGAAGGCATCTTGCTTAAGCCAAGTTTCTGTGAGGGAGAGAAGGTCTAAAGAGTTTTCTGTACTGAGTTCATTAACCAATTCGGTTTTCTGAGATCGAATATTTAACAGACCAAGACTCACTGCTGACAGGTTCTTTAGATTCATCTTAACTTAAAAAAAAAAGCTTAAGCTTTAGCTTTAGGGAAAAGACACAGTCTCAATAAAGTGAAAGTAAATTACCGTGTGGGCTTACTAGGTGACTGTGCTCTTGGGTGTCAATTTGAAGTAAAAAGACTACAGGTCAAATTACTAGAAATGAGAGCAGCACCCTCCCAGGTGGGATGGACGCCATCTATCCTAATTAGTCCAGGCCTCTCCTCAAAGAATTTCCAATTATTAACAAAGGCAACATTATTTTGTGGACACCACTCAGTCATCCAACTCTTCAGCATGAAAGTCTATTCTACATTTCATCACCACCTCGGCTACCACATAGTTGGAGACACTATTTTCACATTTCTTAAAATAGAATCACCAATTATTGGAGCGCATTCCTCGTAAATGGGAGTTTGGCTTAATGGGAAGAAGCGGTCAGAAACGCGACTCTGCGGGCGGGGCCGGTTATGAACGACTTGGTCGCCATTCAGTCACCCAGGTGCCTCTCTGCTCAGAAGATCTAAACACTAACTGTCCGGGCGTGTCAGGGCTGCCTACTGTGTCCACTGTCTCTGTGCAGTTCATGTGCGACACATCCAGACTATTTATACAGATAGCAGCCTGACAGTGGTAAGAATCTAAGGTAAGCACTATCTTAAATGTTGATGTCCACAAGGAGACGCAGACAGTGTCCCGAACGCCGTTTTAATCCCCCCTCTACACCTGCAAGTCCAAACTTGTTACAAATAAATGGGGCTTAAGTAGCGAAAATAAACATTCTACAGTTAGAACAAGAGATGGAAGAAGGATCCATATCTTACGAGCGGACGTGTGAAGTGCAGCGAAGCGGAAATGAGGAAGTGACAATCAATCAAATTTCTAAAAGGATTTAGTGGCATGAAAGAGGCCGTTTGCAGTGGCTGCTTTTGCGAGGATGTGGCCGGCAGATAGAGTTGTGGTGCAGCTGCACGCGCTGTGCCTCCTGCCTCCGGACGCCAGTGAGCATGATCCGTCTTTTAGCGTTGCCAGTGCATCTGTGTGTGGAGGGCCCTGCCAGATACTGCTCCTTCACGTGAACAAACCGCTCACAGACGCACCAACCGTAGCGCCGCCAGTATACTCGATGTCTTCATCTGGCTGACAATTAGAGGTCGATTCATTCTAAAATGGCCTCAGTTGACAAGTTCATGTAGGCTTCAAAATGATCTGGCACGATCATGGCCATTTCTAAGTCCCTGTTGCTAGTTTGATGCCTAAAAAACAAACTTTATTGTTCAAGTAATCAACCAATCAGAATGGCACATAAACAATTATTAAAATGTATATACAGCATATGAATATAATGAATCTAAATAAAGATCAGTCGGGAATCAGTCAGTCAGCAAGTCGGGTATCTTTTAATGTTTTTTTTTTAATTAATTATTAGAACAAAATGTGTCCACAGCACTGCCCTCCCACATTCCACAAAATGCTACTGCGTTTATTTCCAACACGAGCTCCGCGCACCTGTGTGTTTGTAAAATGCCCAGCCACTCTGCCCAGCTCGAAAACGGGCACAAAATCATTTACAAAGTCGTAAACTGCTGAGATACGGTTTAAGAATGTCGTGCTTGCAGAGTTATCAGTGTTGCTGCACCTCCATATCCCAGTCACCTCTATCAGCATCAGTGTTCATTCCACCTTACATTTTTATTCATTGCATGATTGACATAAATAATATAACTAGAATTATGTAGGTTACTTACATTTGATTATTATCAACTCTGCTTTTGGGGTATAATAATATTAGAATTTTAATTATTGCTGGTGCTTTGTCTAATTATAATGAAAATAGTGCATACAGAAAAGGGATAGAGCAGATGGATGAAAAAAATGTAATAAAAATAACACCATTTTGGATGAGTGACAAGAGGTGTGGCAAATTTTAATAATCAAAATCTGTGAACCCGGACCAACACCTGACGCTGAAAAGTGAAATGACAGCTCACCAGTCAGAACTATGATCTGTCTCAGAATCCACTTGAGACGCTTCGCTGTCTGCCTGTGAGCCTCTGTGGGAAGATGTAAGAACGTATGAGTTATTCTGTAATCATCTATGCTCTCAAATGTATAAAAAAGAATCAGTTCACTCTTCTTTTGACAGTCCTCAGCATCCTTTTCCGAGGAGAACTAGCCCTCGCAATCTTTCTTCATTATTTACTTTGAAAATCAAATACGCATTTTATAGGTTTATTTATGAATAAATACAGAATGATGGAAGCTATTGTTCCCTGCATGTGCCTGCTTTTGTATGTGTGCAGCCGCGTTCATGCATTCCCCTTTTGGTTAGAGCCATGTAGGCAATTTAGTTTCACCAAGGAAGGAAATGTTGTACCAGATGACTCCAAACCTCTGGGGCAAAGCGTGAACAAACTGCAGGATAATTTAATAGCACTAAAAATGGAATTATTCAATTATGACATGGAAATCACTTTCTTGAGGCGATCTGCGTTTACCTGCCTCACCACCAGCAGGATCTCTGCTTACGAGGGGCTGTTCTTCGCCTGAACGTGAATGTTGGCGCGTTAAATAACACCTCAGGATTCTACATGTTTTTAAGGAGGATTGGTTCCTAAAGGGGACTGGACGCATTCCTAAATGGCAACAAAACCTTATGGCGATAACTAGGTTGATAACACTTCATTAGCTATTGTTTTTGTACTCGGTACTCGACTTTCTTAAATATATAAATCTACCCCATCTCATATACCTTGATTTTACTTGCCTCCTACATCAAGGGCCATTTCTCAACATGGAGGACATAGAGTAAGGACTTGCACTCTTGGGAGTTGTTATATTGTATATTTTATTACAGGGTTGTCATGTCCACTTATTCATCTCAAATGACTGAAATGAACATTATGCACATAATCCTGCATTGGTGTATGAAAAGCATGTCCTCTACTATATCATATTATGCACAGTATCAAAATCAATCAGAAGGACTTCAGAGGACTATGGACATGTAAATGAACTTACTTGTTTGGCTAATAAAATAGTCATTTAAATAAAATAACTGTATGTTGGGAAAAAAGCTGCTGTTATTCATGTTGACTGCATTGCTCTAATGTTTTTTGGAACATATTGCATTTTTGCAGTAGACTATGCAGTAGAGCTCGGGAGGGTTCATGTTAATTTTTTTTTTTTTCTTCAACCATTATTATTATTATATTTCACTACTCAGATCACACTATAAAGGTTTTATAAAAAGCTATAAAATCCCCAAATCCTAAACGGACTCTGTTCGACTCGTTTTTCTTTTGCGCGTGCCTTCCGCTCAGTTACATAATAATAATAATTCCATGAAATGAACATTGTTTACGAGGTGGGACTGACAAGTAACAACATCCAAGTCCGGGTCAAGTCTCAAGTCGTTGACAGCAAGTCTTAAGTAAAGTCTCAAGTCACTGTTTGTGCGACTTAAGTGCGACTCGAGTGCCCATCTCTGGTACGTGACTAGATTACAGGGAAGAATACGCATTGACAAACAGCTAAGTCAAGCATTAGCAAGTTAGCAGGAAACTGTAGCTAGTAGAAAGCAGATGAAAAGTGCAAATGCAAATGCTGTTGTTAGGATTTATCCCTAAATTCCCCCACAGCCGGCCTAGCTCTGCTCACGTAACATGCCTATAGCATTAGTATGAATCAAATGGAGTTGCTGGCAGATTTTCAGATGACTCACATCCATATCCTCAAGGAGAACATGGATTTGGAGAGTGAGGAAGAATGCAGTGTGAGGGGCTTTAAGATGTAAGTTGATTTAGGCAGAAGACTTAAGCCAGACCTATAGCATCGGCGCTCTGACGGCGTCAGTCCTGGCCCTCACTGTCATCCCTCTCACTTCGTCTCGCATCCCTTTCATCTCACCGCCTTCTTCGCCCTCTCTGCCCAGCGTTCTGCCTTCTCTCTGGGGCATCCATGCAGAATTCTCTTTAATATTGCAGCATTGCAGTCTCTCACGCTACAGCTGATGAAGTGTGTGCCTTTGTAGAAGTGGTGCAGGAATAATGGCCAGTAACAGCATTCTCTAATGCCACCCGATGTTCTCATTTCTGCTGCCATTTAGTGTGCCAAATAATGAAAAGTAGCTGAAAAATTTAAATCAAAGTCAAAATTTTAGTATGTCTTCTAGAACGTATAGAATGCTCTTCTTCTTTCAGAACGTTTAGATGCTTCAGTGTATTAAATGTAGATGCTTCTGTGGGTCACCTGTGCAGATATCCCAGGAAGTACTTGAGGGATTTTAATTAGTATGGAGATTTTGCCCACAAATATTTGCTTGTATTCAGGGTCATTAGTCAAGGTCAACGTGACCTCACATTCTTGACAGCTCCATTGTCAAAATCCGCTAGTCCGTAACCGAAGGCAGAAATTAATTTTAGAAACACCTTTTTAAACCTCGAAATGAGAAGTTTTGCCCAAAATACAGTGAGTGTTGCCTTATCTTTAGCCACAGTGATGGAAATAAACCCTGCCCCAGTTCCCAGCTGGGCCATTTTGTTCTAAGTGCAGCATGCGGTGAGTGACGCTCCACCAGTGCCTTAAAATAGCCGTGAATCATGTATTATTTGTACTGCAACTGCTGCTCTTGTCAGGCTTTATTTTGGGGCGATGTTTGTAGTCTTTGCGACTAGTTTCTTAGCTCACACCATCACCCTCATCTAACATCATGTCCCTCAACTGCAATGTGTGTTTATTGCGCTATATGTATATTGTGTTGCCCGTATATCTATGTATAAGAAAAAAATGTTGCTTCAGTGTTTTAGACTTTTTTGTCAGTTGTTTCTGTGTTGTATTTAAGTATACTTAAAAACATTTAATAACTTTTTAAGGATTTATTGACAATTTCTTCTCAAGACCTCTGCAATTGGCCCTGGCATGCTGAACTTCTGGGCCAAATCCTGACTGATGGCGACCCATAATCAGTGCTTTGTTTGTGAAAGTGAAGTGATGGTCATTGTGATACACTGGAGCACAGCACACTGTGACACAGTGAATGTGTCCTCTGCATTTAACCATCACCCTTGGTGAGAAGTGGGCGGCCATGACAGGCGCCCGGGGAAGAGTGTGTAGGTGCTTTGCTCAGTGGCACCTTGGCGGATCAGCAACCTTCTGATTACGGGGCCGCTTCATTAAACGCTAGGCTACCACTGCATGCTAGATAAAAAATATGTTTCATTTGGATATTTTATTGATACACTGACTTCAAATAATAAAGGGCAATCAATAGTGTACCCTTTCTGAGCCACAACTAACACCAAGTTCTTTACTAGGTTGGCACAGGTCTCCTGAGGGATTTTACCCCATTCTTCCATTACAAATTGTTCTACATGGTCCAAATTGCATGAATTCTCCTGAGACAAAAAAATACAAAATACTGGTCTCCATAACTACTGGTAATGTACTTCAGGCCTCTTGATTTGAAATGCTTTCTTTGTTTCTGTTCTTTTTTTATTAAGATGACTAGTCTGGGTGTAGGAAAATGGACAAACCAAGGAGAGATGAAGAACTGATTGTAAATCACTGTGCCTGTCTCCCTCCCTCACACAGACATGGGTACATACGCACGTTCACACACCATCTTAACACGTTTCTGCCCACCACTTCTTTCTTTTCGTACATTTCTTTCGTCTGCTGTGCCCAGCAGGTGCCATGTCAGTGTAGTCTGTGCTGTTTACTTCACCCCTCCGTGGCTTTGGCTGATTGGTATAATGTGTAACCTACATCTTAATCTTCTTCTCTCTACTCAATATATTCACGGTCAAGAGAAAGATGAAGACTGGTGGCTCAGAACACAACAGTTTAATGGACCAATGAGGTGGTTTATTTAGCTGGGAGAAGGATAATGACATGCCAGAGATCAGTGTCTCAAATCATCATTCCTCTGCAAGGTTCAAGTTTTGCATCTATGATGCATGTTTGCCTTGTATATGTCTGTATGTGTGCTGGTGTGTGTTTCTGGTTTTCATCTGATTATAGCCATCTCTGTATTGCGGTTGTGCTTTAGTGGATAGAATATTGATCTCTCTGGCCCTTTCCTCATGGTTGTGATGGTGTTAATAATTACCCAGTGCTAGGAAACAGTTGTCATATTTCATGTTTCCAACACATGCATGTAACACACCTCGCATCGCATGCTCTTTCCTGTAGGCAGGAACATCTTCATGTGCTTATAGCCCCATGTATTTACATCAGGCATGTTCAGAGTAGTGCAGTGACACTGGTCTTTCAGTAAAATTATGACTTGTGTGGTTCAATGAAAATAATTCAATCAATCCAAAATTTCATTTGCATTTCAAAAATGTGCATTATATATCCTAAAAGATTTGTAGTATACATTTATATACAGTGTAGTCAGTCATCAACCACTACTAACCAGTGACTTGGGATCAGTAGCTAAGGGTGTGGTCGTAATGCATCTGCTCCAGCAGCTCAAGCTGTGCTCTCCGGGGCCATTTTCATCCCATCCTGGAAATCTATCTCCCCGAAGAGCCGTTTATGATTATAGCTGTCAGCATCTTGCTGAGTGAGTGATGGCATTGCTGCTCCTAACTGGGCCAGTAAAGTTTTTACAAGCACAACCCTGAAATACCTGAAAAGTACAGCTCGTGCTGAGATATTCAGTACTTGTAGGGTCAGCGCCTTTCGTTATAATGGCCCATGCTCTGTTCAGTTCTGCAGCTTTCCAGATTGACTGCGGGTCAGGGGTCACCCAAGGCTTTCTTGTGAGGTTTCTGTTGGAGGTTGAGAGGCTCCCTAAAGTAAATTTCAGTGCAAATCCAATTATCTGCAGTTTAAACTTTAACGAGGGGCTCAGTCTTGCCAAATTTAATCTCAAGTTTGATCTAGACAGGTCATGTCGTATCTCATTATCTTTCCAACCCCACTTAAATTCGTTACCCTTGGATTCTGGTGCTCTCAGTCCCCAGCTATCGTGTTCAGGATAAAAGAATTCCCGGAGAAGGGAGAGTGTAAAGTCTGCTGTGAGGTAACGGCATTTCTCACACTAACAATGGCATTCCTTCTCTGTGTCATTCCAAAAAAGGAAAGACAGGCACTCTTTTGCAAATGGAAGTCAGTGGTGTGCATCATATCACATTAATGCCCCCTACTTTCAAGAAAGGCTTCTATCTGTTCCTTCTGGTCCCCCCACTCCTCACTTGTGCGGTGGGATGCGTGCGTGTGTGCCTGGGTGAGGGTGGGCGACTACCAGCTGCTAGTGGCACAGATGGAGAACAGGAGGTGATCAACACACTGCGGTGTGTGTGTGTGTGTGTGTGTGTGATATGAGGTGGGGATTGGGGTAGAGAGAAAACAGGGCAGGGAGAGAGGAACCTTGAGTAGGAAGTCAGGTATGAAGAGCAGACGGCGAAAGAGAGGTGGAGGATTTATTTGGGACCTGCCAGGCTACCATCACGATTTTTGATCAGACACCGGAGTTACCTCTCACGTCGCTGCACGCTGAATAGCCACGGACTGCCAGCTCCTCCTTGCCTTGTCCTCTCCGTCTCTTTTGAGACCATCTGTGTGTCCCTCTGGCTTTGCCTCTGAGGCAGGAGAGTCGGGCGGGGTGGGCCGGACCTCGCAGGACTGACCTCGCTTGGGCGGGTGTTTGTATTTGTTTATTCCTGTATTCGTCCCATAGTGAGTGATGATGAGTGCAGCCATTACTGTAACAACTGTCTTTAACAGCAGCTATAATGGGAGCAATAAAACTGCGTGTCTGCCTTGTGATTGGTTATAATCACCAGCCCAATCCAGGGTGCCAAATCGCTTCCACGTCTCCCAGCCCCAGGGAAAGATGTTTCCGAGTGAAGTAAATCCAAAGCCACATATGCCAGATGTGCTTGTTGTTTTGTCCTCATACTAGAAAGGGCTGGATGACCTTTCAAATACATTTTCAAAGATTTGACAGAATATTAGCCCACAGCAACTGAAGAACATGATGGCTGTTGCTGAGATATTGAATGATGCACG
Source organism: Denticeps clupeoides (assembly GCF_900700375.1). NCBI lineage: Eukaryota > Metazoa > Chordata > Actinopteri > Clupeiformes > Denticipitidae > Denticeps > Denticeps clupeoides. The sequence continues at coordinate 3,497,161 of NC_041722.1, read as the reverse complement.
GTGAACGAGCTTACATTGTTAATAATTGCAAGGCTTGAGATTACAACAATGCTGGATTCAGTCAACACCTGTCTTGGCTCACATTGCAATTATTTCTGGCAGTGTTATTAATGATTACATGATTGATATAGAAATAATTTTAAATAATCATAAATGCAGATCACAGCATCCACCCATATGCAATGACTTCATAATTCTATCATTGCCATACCTGACAGCTACTCAGAATGCCTTCCTCATACTGATATGCAAGGTCCTAGTGGATAGCCTAGTGGGTAACACACTCACCTATGAACCAGAAGACCCAGGTTCAAATCCCTCTTATTTCCATTGTGTCCCTGAGCAAGACACTTAACCCTAAGATGCTGCAGGGGGGACTGTCCCTGTAACTACTGATTGTAAGTCGCTCTGGATAAGGGCATCGGATAAATGCTGTAAATGTAAATGTAAATATGTTAAGCATTTCTTTTTTCTGATACCACAAATGAATCTGTCTCGTATTCCAAAAAATACACAGACATACTACAATTTTTAACATGATTAATTGGACCATTTTTTTAATCAATTGACACCACTTATATTGCACAGTGGTATACAAAAAACACAATTTTTTGCTTATAGCAGTGGCACATTTACTGATTTCTTTATACTGGCAGCATCTTTGGCATGAATCTCTTACACCTCATGTCTCCAGGACTGGTATCTGTCTTCTGCCAGGTCTGCTTAAGGGTAATGTGTCCACAGTAAGCTTGTAGGCCTTCAGGTAAACTAACCAAAAGAAGAAGAAGAAGAAATCATCATTCTTGGTAGTGCAACATAACAAGCATCTGGTCTCCTGGCAAGGATTAACAGAAGATGCTTAGCCTTTGGTTTGTACCCTGTGTTCCCATCTGAGATAATTATAACCATTATACACTGACCTATTTTCCCAGACTCTTAATTTGAGCCTTTTCTGTTTGCTGCAATTTGGGGACTAGCAAACTGCCCTGACCAGGAGCGTAAGTAGAAAAGAGGTGTTCGCTGTAAAAAAAATGTAAAATTACGATATGATGTCAGCCTTCTGGGTGGCTTCGTTACATGTTTTGGTCAGCTGTCGTGCAGTCCCCCGATGCTGTGTCCCCAAGTGAAGATGGGGCGTTTTCAGAATATAAATGAAGGAATCACAGGACCTTGCGGGATGTTTTTTGCGAAGCAATAAAAAGAAGAGATAAAAATACAAATTGTCATCAGCGTGTGTTTATTTCTCCACTGTCACATGATTATCACAATTTCTCTGAAGCGCTGTGCCTTTCATCTTCATCTTGCAGCATTGTTCATCGTGTGCTGTACTGAAACCGTTTGCCAGTGTTGCCCTCTGTAGCCTTAAGATGACAAAGGTGTTTGTTACTAAGCGCTCGGAGTTGCAAGGCTAACCCATGAGAACAATAATGGTTGCCTGGGTGACAGGCATTTGCACGTGCGTGTGTGTGCGTGTGTGTGTGCACTCTTACCAGCATTGAGCAATGGCTTTCTCGCTCTCTCACTTTCCCTCTTTCGCTGCTGCAGTGTGTGGGAGTGCGTGCTGAGGAGGACGAAAACAGAATCTCAATGAGAGAGCTATTTCACATGAGCACACACACACACACACACACACACACACACATACACACACATACACAAGTATGAAGTCTCTATCTCTTTGTGAAAAGTTCATCATTCATAAAAAAAAATCATCATCTTAACAAACAACAACAATAATTGATTTTGTCTGCTTAAACCTTCAACGAAGAGCAATTTGTTCTGAGGAAGAGGACAAAACTGCAGTATGATTGCTACATGAAGAGGAGGATTTATGGTACATACATCGGAGGAATGACATTTACGAAAGGATCTTGCTGGCTAAAGTCTATTTCGGACTGAAAGTCGGGGTGTTGTGTCTCTGACATTTTGACAAATCTGATATACTGGGGATGAGAGAGAGAAAGAGAATGAGACTTCAATTCAGAATGCAATTTCCAGGAGCAGCCAAGCAGCAGGTAGCTGGCGCATCTCTTTCTGAAATAAAACATTTTTTCCACTCCACTTTGTTCACAGTGGGATCCCTGATATTCCGGGTTCCCTGCACTGCTGCTGTGAAAGGGAGTGCTTTTCCAAAAAGTCAAGAGGACCCCCTTCCACTTCGACCTTAGATAGACTGTTAAGTGTGTGAAGTTGATGGACCTCTCCACATCAAGAAGGAAGCGGTTTAGCTTCTGTGGACCATAAATCAGATACACACAAATACGCATATAGGCCTGTCGCTGTGCTTCATCCCTCTGAGATATTTAGTGCTCTCTGTGCGACCGTTTGAAATTAACCAACCTCTGGCAAAGCAAGCTGATGACTTTGTCCAGCAAAGTCTTATTTTTTCCAGCTGACTACATTTCATGACTTTAATTTAGTCTTTAATGATTCAGTTACGGTCGATAAAGCAAGTCATTAGAAGGTGTGGCAACACGCTCATTGCGGAAATCGAGGGATTTTAACACGAGTTTGCTGCTTTTCGTATGTCATTCGTATGTGCATAAATCTGACGCTTGTGACCACTGTTGGATATTATCCAATGTCATTACAAATTATAATATCAATTCATTGGGCAGAGCAGTTTGTCTTATTGCTTCAAATGCTCAAATCAAATCATTTAAAATTTTTGGGATCGAAACCTTACTGCCCACCATTGTGTCCCTGAGCAAGAATCCTGAGTTGCTCCAGGGGGACTGTCCCCCTGATTGTAAGGGCTTCAGTTAAATATATAATGTTGTCTTATCAATTTATATCAATAAATTATTGATTGATAAAAATGTATCATTTGTCTGTTTTCAGTCTCATATAAGGTAGCTTCACTGCCATTAGGTACCGAGATTAGATCCTCAGATCCCTTGTGAGACCATATGCTGGTGCGGATGGCTCTGGGTTCCTCCAAATGCAAGACAATATCAGGGAAATATATTTTTCTCTTGCATGAGTACTTAAGGGAATGGAAATTCACATTTACATTTACATAATTTATCAGACGCCCTTATCCAGAGTGACTTACAATCAGTAGTTACAGGGACAGTCCCCCTGGCGCAACTTGTCTTGCTCAGACACTCAATGGTAGTAAGTGGGACTTGAACCTGGGTATTCTGGTTCATAGGCGAGTGTGTTACCAACTAGCCTACTACCACCCTATTACCCACCCACCACAATATACCTCATATGGCTGGAGTGCGTCAGTAGTTCCTGCAAGACAAAGGTAGCTTTGGAGACTCAGGAGACATTCCCAGGTCATACAGGCACATAAAGGCAACACACAAACTACTGAGCCTCATTTTGACCTGTGTTTTGATTACATCAAAGTAGGATCAGCCTGTAGTGTGTTTTTCCATTTTATTTTTTAGCGTGACTCCAAATCCAAACCTCCATGGGTTGATAAATTTGATTTCCATCTATATTTTTTGTGTGATTTTGTTGTCAGTACATTCAACTATGTAAAAAAACAAGTATTTAATAGGAATATATCATTCATTGAGCTCTAGGATGTCTTATTTTTGTGTGTCCTTTATTTTTGGAGCAACCTATATAAGCAAACACCCGCTGAACACAACCGGAGTATTAGGTGAACATTCATGACACAGGTGTCACGACTGCGTGCTGACGGGGGAGAGAAGCGCAGAAGCAGGACATGCTGGGAAGGGATTTTATTAATAAACAATAAATAAATACAAATAAACAATGGCGCAGTGGCCAAAAATGGGAAATAAAGGGGAGAACTCAAACTAGCCCACAGGCGTGTGGCGATTGCCAGAACTCAAAATACAGCACAGAAACTCAAGTTTGTGCACCAAGTCCACAAAAATGTCGTCCCTCCCAAAGGGGCGGAAATCTCTGGCTTTTATGCACCATCAGGATTGGCCACCGGTGATGAGCCCAGCTGCAGTCAATCCTGACAACAGGAAAGCTCGGAATGTGGTACCAGGTGACTAGGACTGTGACAAATATACATTAAAAGTCTCCTCAGCTCTGTTATCCTTGTATTCATAGATCTCTACATAAACTGTTTTATTCCTGAAATCATATGAAATGTTTGGCAATTAAAGAAATAGTTTAAATATACTGTTTTTGTAATCATCATATAGTTAGATGCCCAGACTAAAAAGCAAGAACGTGTTTTTCCAGTGCGGGTGATGGTTTGATGGCTTGACGCGCCACCATCCTGTTCAGCAGAGTGTTATATTCAAAGAGCACCATCCATCAACCAATCAGCCTGTGATTAAAGGCTTCCATCACACAGTCATGAGAAACCCTGCAGCTCAACACCCATCTGTAGATGGGCACATCTGGACTGAGGCAGCTGTTCCTCACCTAATCCGATTTAAGCCTTTCAGTGAACTCACTAGGGTGATGCAGACCTCAGCTTATCTCTAAATTCTAACCCATTAGCATTTCATAACCCTCTCAACGAAAAAAAAAAACTGAAGTGGAAGCGCCATACTTGAGCAGGTCTCCATGCTTTCGTTTTCGGGTGAGGGGAAGGTGCTCAGTTCCTGTTAATCTCCCCTCACACTGTGCAATGTGTAAATGGGGAAGACTGAGTTGTATCTGCAGGTCATGGGCAATATAAATAAGCCTCTTGTACACCACTGATCTTCTTGGCTGCTGCAAACGGTGCGGTCGAGAGGCTACAGGGGGCAGGAGGAGGAAGATCAGAACAAGTAGGAGCACCGAATTGTGTAGGGCATTCATCACCTTTTATTTTCAAGTTGACAGCCGGTTTCATAAATCAGCAGATAGAAAGGGTTTGTTTTCCTTCGTCTTCTTTGCCTTCATATGCTGACTGACAGCTCTGGTAAAATGGTGGTTGTGCTGTAGTACTTGGGTCTAGGCTTTGTCTGTGAATTGAACTAATTTCGACTCTGTTTCTGTTCTGAGTGTTTTTACATTAGAATTTAAGACCTTTTCCTCAGTACTGTTTGAGATCATATGAGATCCTGACCTTGACAAAGACAAAATTCCTGTTGTGGTCTGGCATTGCTCTCAATCACCTCTAAGTCTTGACAGTGGAATTGGACATGATGTAGATGGTCTATATTCTATCACATCCACTTGCCATGTGTGGCATGAAGTTGGGTTTCATTACACAGTGAAACGAAATATCGTTGGATTATAGATTTTATAATTTTATTTTATTTATTACTGGGATCCCTGACACCTCTCTCATGTTGGATACTGACACCCATTCAGTGTGTTCCATCAGTAATAAAGGTTTGTGGTGCTTATTGCGGTTGTCAGCAGCGTAAAGCATTTAATCTTATGAAAATGAGTCTTATAATGCATATTCCTATTTTCACCTGTCAGACACACATTATTTCTTGTTATTTTGGATTTATAAGACCTCATAATGTATAACATTGTATGGATCAATGATCCAGGATCCAGGAACCTTGATCTGGATGATCTATAACAGACTCATACCTCAGGGGTCTTCCTTGTGACCTTGCTGAACCAACACATTGGCATCAAGTCCATCCTCTTTACCACACCCCTGTGCCTCCTCTGCAGTGCTGCATCCCTCGGTGGCTTTCCTAAACCCCTTATTCTGTGAAATTTGATTCTGTGGTTTGTGCCACCAAGGACAAACAGTGATTAGTCTGTGTCTGTGCTGTGCCTGCTGGATTTTCTCCAGACGGGGCCTTTGCTCTCTTGCAATTTTGCTGTAATGTGTGCCCTCCCCTCATTAACAGGGCCATTTTTATGTAGTTTGCTCATGTAACAGAGAAAGACTAGGCTAATACTTCATAGCATGTCAACATTGTCCTGTTGCCTACCCATGTGGATCAAAGGAAAAGAGGGCGGCGGTAAGCTGATAATCTGTCACTTTGTTCAGCCCTGTTCCCCACATGAACCCCACATTGGCCCTCTGGCACTAACACGATCACTCGGATATGGTGGCAATTATCTTGTGATTAGAGCGTGCAATATAAAAACTTGTTTTTCAAATTTGGTTTATAAAAGTGCTTTTCTTATTACTCATCTACTCTGTAAAAAAAAAAAAAATCTGTATAATTTCAGGAACAAATTCAGGATGTTCAGACTGATCCTGAAATACTGATACTTCTGATCCCAGCATTTGATTCAATACTAACAATACTATTTGGGGTAAATGCATTTAATATCATGTACTGGAAATCTGTGTTTACCTGTGTATATCAGTGTATATCCAAAATAGATATGCACATAACTGCATTGTAAGTAATGCACATTTGCATTTCTCCTGAGAAGAATAATGTTGTGGATGTCTGGAATCTTAAACGGTTTAAAAATGGTTTCTGGAAGAATAGATTTCCAGATATCTGGATATACAATTTGTACTGGTACTAATGCTGCTTTACTGAGAATATAGATTTGACTAGTATATATACTATTATAAATATATCTAAACTGAATTACAGATAGGAGTGTGGTTTCTTTATATGTTAAAACCGCTTGCCAGAGGCGCCCTCATGCAGGAGACGCCATTACCCTTCACAGAGACCCTCGCACGTCGTACAGCCTGGCGTGACAGCCGTCATTTTATTTCATCACTCAGACATCCCCATGCAAATATGTGCCTTGTCTGCAGAGATGGTGATGGACAGAGAGTCCTCCTGCATGGTTTATTAATTTTTTGTGGTACAAGGAGATGGGACGCAACATCCGGAATGTTCTCTGGTCCTCTCTGCAGCGACACGGGTTCATTTGTCACAGTGGAGGCGTGAAGGTGCTGTAAATCCTGCAGAAATTTTATTGCTTTTCCGACTGTTAAATTGAAATCATGCATCATGGCGCCTGGGTTTAATATTCAGGACCACTTGTTTCAGGGCCCTGATGAATGGACGTGAATTTGAAGAACAGAGCAGCAATTTTAACTTTGAAGTACAACTTTAACTTTGTCATCTTCTCGGCTTCGTGTTTTTATTTTTTGGCCCCATCAGAACAGAAATGGGTCTGTGCACTTTTTTAAAAGAAGGAATCGAGTAATTTGGGTTTATGATATTCTCCCCCTGGCAGAAGAGCAAATGCTTTTACGCAGAATTCTTCTGTCTGGCTCAAATTATACATGCTGTCAGTACCTTACGCAATGTAATAGCTGTGTACCGTGCACTTTAGTCCTTTCATCTGGAGCTGGTAATTTAGCAATTCCCCAGTTTTAAAGGCCTCAGTGACAGAACTCTTGCCTCGTCAGTCGGGCACGGTGAGAGGCGCTTATTCAGAAGTGGCAATGCACTTTTGGGGGGCAGGGATTTAGCTTTGTCGCTCAGGGACAGATCTGCACGTCATCCAGGAAAGTCATATTGTCATGCAAATCTAGCAGAATATGATTGTGATTATTATTATAAGAACAATGATTTAATCCCCACCCCCTATAAATTGTCAATACATATATGCAATTATTATCTGTTAAATCGGAGCAGAAACAATCTGCTCCGATCGTGCAGGTTTCACATAAATTTCTAATCAATTAAACAACTTAGATGCTTATTCAGACCAATTAAAAGGGATTAATCTCAGAATGAAGTCAATAAATGTCATTGAATTGTTCTGCTTATTGCCTCCTTGAAAATGATTTAACATTTTACTGTATATCATTTTAATAACTGTAAATGAATTACAGGTTGAATTTCAGCAGACTCAAAAGCATAGTTTCCTTTTTGCTGCATGTCAAGCAACTTTCCTTCAGGCCCAAAGCAATTACCGTCAAACGGAGCCCTCTGGCCCGGTACCGATTACCCAGCCACCAGGCCAGCCCACCATTCCCTACCTGCATTCAGTAGTGTCTCAGCGGCCTTTTATATGAGCAGCAGTCACTGTAAAGAGTGGAAAAACACCCTTTATGTTCCTATCAGTTTGGTGCACCCGTATTTTCATTAATTGCATTTTTATTGCTCCTTGACATGGTGATTGTTTATTACCTGCCTGGGACGGTTCCCATTCTCCTACACAGAATTACCTATCATCTGTGACTCGACATCTTTTTAATTCCCTCTTCCCGTCGCCAGCCGCTGATCATTTCATCTCCTGATTTCCCTAGGATCTTCTCGCTGAGGGGAGTCCTCACAGATGCCCGCTGGGGGAATCTGGATGCCACGCCTCCTTTAACCCTTCATGTGGCTAGATAACACCATGCTGACTCGAATATTGGTGCAGTGGGGGTGTTTTTAATATGTGGAGCGCCCTGAAACTTCATTGTAAGGTGGACGTAGTGCAGATTGATTCCTGTGTCCTGAACGTGCCCTCATTGACATGGTAATTTATTTAAAGTCAATAAAAAGCCTCAAGTTGTAAATGAATGCGGTGGCACACTGAGGGGATAAAGAAATCATGTTTTTATTGTTGATCATTCTTTCTTTAGAACATATTTGAGTTAATTTAAAGTCAGATAACCCATGCTGAATGTAAAACTGAATGATATACACACACATCATAAAAAGTTTCAACGGTATACGCAATGGGTGTTAGATTTACATTTACAGCATTAAGGTTAAGTGTCTTGCTAAGGAACTCAATGGTAGTAAGTGTCACGGTTCTAACCCGAAACAGAAAGAGAGAGGTTTATTATACGAACGAGTGCCGGCTTTAGCCGCAGCACCCCATGGATGCTGACGATCACGTTTAGGGCCGGATCGAGAGCAGGAGATGACGAGATGATGCGATAAGGGAGAAGGATTGAAAAGATCGGTCTTACTTTGGTCGTTGACGACAGTTGGGTGACAATCATTGACTGAGCAGCTGGCAGTGGCCATGTTGCCAATTGATGGGAGTCACGTTACCTGGTTTCCATGGTGCTCCCGGTCACCTGAACGGAGTCACGTGACAGTAAAGGGGGTTTGAACCTGTGACTTTGTAGTCTTCTGGTTTATAGGCTAGTGTCTAACCCACTAGGCTACTGCCACCCTTTATGTTATAAATGACAATATATTTTGTTTATCACAAATAGAAATTGCACTATTTACATAAATTGTAAATGGACAACATTACAATGATGTTAATTTTATTCAATTATATCTAATACAACAAAATCCATCAAAAAACTATTTATACTTTATATTATAATACTTTACATTTTTGTGTGGCCGATTAGAACAAACTTGATCAAATATAACCTCTTGGCTGCATTAAGAAGGTTTCATAGCAAAGACTACATACAAGAGGCACTGATTGGTTCACAAGGCAGCTAGCTGAGAGGAGGTGAAAGGTCACTGGTACCCAGGGGAGGCAGTTACCCTTAGTTACCAGCAGTGTCTAGCAGGGATGGGAGTGGTGTGGGCTGGGAGGGGAGGAGCCCCGATCTCCAGGGGAGTGGCGAGGGGGGCAGGGTCGTGGCCCGCTTGTAACAATGCACGCCTGGTTCTTTAAACGCACAGCATCACAGGAGCAGGTACGGCTGTTGTATACGGTTTTTGTTATTTGTTGCTGCTGCTTGTGTTGTGGTGGGGACGCCTGCTGTCAGGAACGGGTTGTGTGTGTGTGTGTGTGTGTGTGTGTGTGTGTGTGTGTGTGTGTGTGTGAAGGAGGCAGGTCTTTGGAATGATTTCCCCTGCGTGTCGTTGGCTGTGATGTAGTGCTGACTGTACAGGGCTGATCACAGCGCGGAGAACGAAAGCGGAGGAGAATCTAAAACAGGAGCTGGGCGGCTCTTCTTCTGTGTTTGTGTGTGTGTGTTGTGCACTGGAGAATGAAAAACAAGGACTCGGCCGCATTGTACGTTTTGTCCCAATGCTTGTGTGATTGTGTGTAGAGACACACACTTGGTGAAGGTTGTGGCTGTGTGTTGTGGCTGTGTGTGTCTGCATGTGTCCTTCTGCTCCACCCTGTTCCCTCCGACACTCGGGCTGGTGGGAGTCTCCGCGTGAATGCCGGGATAATTAGCCATTGTAATCACTAGTGATGGAAAATGTAATTAAACGAGGGCAAAGCGAGAGAGAGAGAGAGAGAGAGAGAGAGAGAGAGAGAAGGAGCCGCAACAAAAGGCCTTCGGAGAGCCGTTGTTGTTGGTAACTGAGAGACAGCGCTGAGGGGAATATGTCAGGGAGAGAAAATAATGCCATGTGCTCACAGCTTCTCCTCCTCCTCCTCCTCCCTGCTGTATTTGCGCCCGCATTGTACCCCAGCACAGCCACTACTTGTCCCTGTGCGAGAGGTTCAGGCCGCGGTTTTTCTCTCTCTGACAGCCCATTGTTGATTCTCTGCATCCCCTCTCCATCTCCGCTCTTTTAGTGTTTTATTTCTGGCCCTACATTTCACGACCACTGCAAATACATGCTGAGTTGATCAACCTTCTGTCCGGAGATTTCAAGTACTTGTTGATTCGTGTTAATTCATATATACATATATGAATACATTTTTGGTGAGACGTGTTCAACTTGCTCTCGTTGGTCTGAATTCAGCCCTTTGTGTTCCCCCCGCGAGTGACACAAACTGGCGGTGACCACACCCTTCTGACTGAAACCCAGGCTGAGATGCTAATGGCCGCCCCCTCCCCTTATCTCCCCCACACACTGCCCTCACTGCCCTCCATCCACGGCGAGTGGGTCGATAGCATTCTCTGGGTGGTCCGAACGAACGTCCTCAAATCTGCATACCTCGTAATTCGATCATTGATCACAGCACTGACGCTCAGAAGGGGTGGCCCCGGGAAGCCGTACCATGCGCCGCATTGTCTGGAGCCCAAGGCGCGGTAGCAAATTGCAGCAGCTGGACGTAGTGCGGCCCCGTCAGGCTCAATAACACCAATTGACTGGTTCATGCGGCGGTGAAGAGCTCCCGAGCTCCTGACTACAGGTGTGTGTGTGTGTGTGTGCGCATCTTGAGTTTTTACTGTGAAATCGATGGACCTCTTCTGCTCCCCGGCATATGCAGGATGCGATTGGACCCCGTCGGACCGGCGCTCGCGCTCATTATTCTGTTGTTAGTTTTCCCAGGGTGAGGGATTACTGCTCAGACGATGTCCCGCCCGTCTGATCCCACACTTTTCTTAACGCTCCTCTAATTGTTGCTCTACGCCCCCTTTTCCGGTTTATAAATTTAATGTTGACAGGATTAAAACTCGGCACCATCCATCTCCCCATGCACGCTGCATCAGGCTCTTTCACAAAAACTCGCACACACAATGGTTAAGTGGCACCTCAGCGACAAAGAGTGCTGGTGGCTGTAATGCAGTTACTCTCCTCCTCTGTGTGTTTCTACAGGACTGACCACTCCAGAGATGTGCGGACAGTAACCAGCGGCTCTCCCATGGCTCACAGAAAGAGGCCGGGAGCTTCGGAGCCCCCCTCCCGCCCCTCCGCCCTCCCCTTTCCCACCGAAGACCGCCACTCGGACCACGAGGGCCAGCAAGGACCGGACGAGGTCCCCCAGCATGTATACTGTGACTCGGAAGGGGCGGAGTTGCCAGATAGCCGGCCAGCCACGCCCAACACTCCTGAACACGCCCACGATGGGTACCACGCCCGCCACGACAGTCTGGATGATGGGGACTCGAGTTCCGACTATGTGAACAACACGTCGGAAGAGGAAGAGGAGGAGGACTATGATGAAGGGCTACCCGAGGAGGACGAGGGCGTGACGTACTACATTCGCTACTGCCCTGAGGATGACAGCTACCTGGAGGGCATGGACTGTAACGAGGTGGACTACGCCCGAAGACACGCCCCTCAGGTGCCCCATGCCGACACGGACGAGTGCCAGGAGGCTGAGGGGCAGTGGGTGGAGGGGGACGGGGAGGTTCGCTGCGAGGTGCTGGAGCAGGACCCAGATGAAGAGCAGCTCTACGACGGCCGGCCAGAACCCGTACTGGACCATCATCCTCCTCAACAGGAGCCCTCCACCCGACCCCAACATGTGAGGGAGGTGGAGGATGGAGAGGACAGTGAGGATTACTGTCCTAATGATGAGGATGACCCTGAGGATGACGAGGATGACGGGAGAGTTGGAGGCAGCTATGGCGGGGATTACTACACCCCAGAGGACAATGGCAACTCGGTGCGTTCTTCCCAGTATGGAAACCGTAAAACCAGGGAGGGTGTAGAGGAGGCGGAGGAGGCAGAGGAGGACATTGATCAGATCGTGGCGGAGATCAAGATGAGCATGAGCATGGGCAGCCTGAGCAGCAGCACCGACCAGAGCCCAGAGGACCTAGTGCCCGATCCCGCCATGCCTGTCTCATACCCGGCCGAGGCCCCGGCCAAACCGGAACCGCACGCTCCCTACCCCCCTCCGCACCGCCACGACGGCAGACCCAAATCCCTCAACATACCCCCTGCTCACCACAACTCTGAGGTGGAGAGGAGCTTCAAGGTGCCCGTGCGCAGCCCTGAGGAGAGGCAGAGGTGGGCGCAGGAGCAGGTGAGATGACCTTGATGCTGCGGGTTTTAATAAAAAAAATGGTATAATCTCCATTACTCCAACTCTCAAGTCAGTTATGGCTTAAATTCATACAGTTGTTTTCACGGCAACATCATTCGATACATATAAATGTTTGTATTTTTTTGTATTTATCATCAAATGTTCCATTACTGCTCACACCGTAATATAATGTAAGTTACCTCAATACTGGCCCACAGCTTTAGACATTATACAGTTTAGGGCTGTACAAAAAATACAAAGAAAGCTGCAGACAAAATATTTATCAAAAATTACCTAAAATTACCTAAAATTGAGTTACCTAAAACAGTACAGGCCAAAAGTTTGGACACACCTTCTCATTCAATGTGTTTTCTTTATTTTCATGACCATTTACGTTGGTAGATTCTCACTGAAGGCATCAAAACTATGAGTGAACACATGTGGAGTTATGTACTTAATAAAAAGTGGAGACCTGACCACCACAGTCACCGGACCTGAACCCAGTCGAGATGGTTTGGGGTGAGCTGGACCGCAGGGAGCAAGGGCCAACAAGTGCTAAACACCTCTGGGAACTCCTTCAAGACTGTTGGAAAACCATTTCAGGTGACGACGTCTTGAAGCTCATCGAGAGAATGCCAAGAGTGTGCAAAGCAGTAATCAGAGCAAAGAAACTAGAATATAAAACATGATTTCAGTTATTTCACCTTTTTTTGTTAACAACGTGTTCATCCTTAGTTTTTGATGCCTTCAGTGAGAATCTACCAATGTGATACATTGGCCTGTACTGTATTCCCTTTCTGAACAATTTAAGTTACTGTTCGAAAGTCTTTTGAGGGATTAAATTTATTTCGGTGGTATGGTAGGTATCCCTATACACACAGGGAGAATAAGATTAGTCCTCAATTTTTCACAGTGGAAAATGGTTTCAGCTTGTGTTTCAAAGAACACACTTCTATAAATTAATAATCAGTTCATCCTCGATATTGGATGAACTGGCACTGCAGATACCTCTTGTTGGTCACAGCGTTCTTGACCTTTCACCACCAACATTTGTGTCGAATGTGAAGATATTGACTAATTTTCTCTGACCATGAACATGTTAGATGATCCATGCTGAACATATGTCACAAATGTGTGTATTTTCTTTACCCATAATGCACTGCGGAGCTGCAAGGGGTGATACAGGGACAGCTTGGACCGTGTCCTTGTTTGACTGCAGGGCTGACCGGCCCGTTTCTGCTGATTAGATGTTTCTCGGTATATAGCTGACTCGTGTGTGTTTATGAGTTGTTGTTCACCAGGAAAATGGCTTCTGCAGCCCCTGCTGTGATGCACTATGACAAATAAAACGATTCCCTGTGCGATTACGACAGATCAGGAATGCACATCACGTATGTGAAAACAGTCAGTTGCGGTGCTTCATTAATTTAGAAAATGTGTGGGAAGTTGATGAAAACATGGAGGCACGTCAATTCTATTTCTACTCTTTTTTTTTTGGCAGGGTATATTTAATGGGATGCGCTGAACTTCTGTCAGCCATATTTAGAAATAGCAGCGGGACAGACTCGTACTCAGGTGCTTTAAGAGATTTAATATTAAATAAAAAGAGAGATCTGTTTTGTAAAAAATGAGCACTAAAGTATGCCAGCTGATCATAACTCCAAGCAGATCATAAAGCTGATAGATTAAGGCATGGAGATAGTTCGTTAAAAAACAAAAGTAATTGGAATAAATTAACCAATGCAGATGGGACGATTTGACACCCTGAGGATGGATTATAAAGTGGTGAAGAAAGTCATTTTCATGCAGGAATTGAAAAATCATCAGTGAGATTGTCCTCATTTTCTCAAGCTCTTGTTTTCTGAAGCAAGGCTTGTTTTTACTTCAAATCTTATGGTTGTTAAAATGCTGTTTCATTTTGTAGTTCAGTACATTGGTACTGGAATCAAGGATTTATTTTTCTCCAACAAGGACTCTCATCTACCCTTCTATACTGAGGTTTTGGGGAGTTTACACTATGAACTAAATGAGCTGTGGGTTTTGGGTCCAGAGCTTCATCTCACATCTAGAAGAGCTTTCATGGAGAGTGCTGTCAGATATATAAACTGTTTCTGTAGTCGGTTCTTTACTGTTGGACAGTGTGTGTGTGTGTGTGTGTGTGTGTGTGTATGTGTGTGTGTGTGCCAAGTCTGCCAACTCTTTGACTGTAGCAGATTTGTGCCTTTGAAATGGATTAAAAGATGATTTGTGATGGAAGGAAGGGAGCAGAGGCAGAGAGAGAGAGAGAGAGAGAGATTTATGTCCCCCGCGCCACACTCGTTACTGCATTTCTGGTGTAGGTCCCAGCCCCTGCACACACACACACACACACACACACACACACCACCTAATCTCAGCCAGGCCATGGGTCCCCTGAGCCTGGGTGTTCCTGTCTCTGACCTCTGATGTACCTTCTCTTCAGAGTAGCAGATGGAGAAGGTGGAGTGAGGCATGCAGCAGGTGATGCATGTTCTGTTGGGCTGTGTGTGTGTTTTTTTGAGCATCAGCCACAGAGCTTAGCTCTCTGTAATCTGTGGCTGACTTTATCTCTCAAATTCAAATGGCCTTTTATTCGGACATTTCACTCACTCATTCTTCACATATACCTTTACTGCAAGTGCCACAGGCCATTAAGTTTATTTCCCTGTAATGGAGTTCCATATTTGAAATAATCGTGGTAAAGAGCAAATAATTAAATAGGTGACAACATTGTAAAAAATTGTAATGTAACATCAAGGTATTTCTTATAAAGTACCATTTTCTATAAACTAATTTTTCCATAAATACATTTAAGAGTACTCCAATGATACATATTAATGATAATTTATTCATAATAATTTAATGAAATTTAACGGAAAAAAAAGTTACTCCATTGTCCTATATACAGGGAGTGCAGAATTATTAGGCAAATGAGTATTTTGTCCACATCATCCTCTTCATGCATGTTGTCTTACGCCAAGCTGTATAGGCTTGAAAGCCTACTACCAATTAAGCATATTAGGTGATGTGCATCTCTGTAATGAGAAGGGGTGTGGTCTAATGACATCAACACCCTACAGGGAGTGCAGAATTATTAGGCAAATGAGTGTTTTGTCCACATCATCCCCTTCATGCATGTTGTCTTACGCCAAGCTGTATAGGCTTGAAAGCCTACTCCCAATTAAGCATATTAGGTGATGTGCATCTCTGTAATGAGAAGGGGTGTGGTCTAATGACATCAACACCCTATATCAGATGTGCATAATTATTAGGCAACTTCCTTTCCTTTGGCAAAATGGGTCAAAAGAAGGACTTGACAGGCTCAGAAAAGTCAAAAATAGTGAGATATCTTGCAGAGGGATGCAGAACTCTTAAAATTGCAAAGCTTCAGAAGCGTGATCATCGAACAATCAAGCGTTTCATTCAAAATAGTCAACAGGGTCGCAAGAAGCGTGTGGAAAAACCAAGGCACAAAATAACTGCCCATGAACTGAGAAAAGTCAAGCGTGCAGCTGCCAAGATGCCACTTGCCACCAGTTTGGCCATATTTCAGAGCTGCAACATCACTGGAGTGCCCAAAAGCACAAGGTGTTCAATACTCAGAGACATGGCCAAGGTAAGAAAGGCTGAAAGACGACCACCACTGAACAAGACACACAAGCTGAAACGTCAAGACTGGGCCAAGAAATATCTCAAGACTGATTTTTCTGTGCGGTCCACACTTATGTCAAATATCTGTATTAAAGTTTTTTTATGGTATTTTATCTAAATCATATTTCTGCAAAAAATGTTAGTTAATGGTCATCCTACTGCCATGAGGCCATATATATCTATAACATTTTATTATCCATATTGTTCTGGAACAGGTGAAATCATATTAGCATCTCATGAACTATCAGCTCCTCAAATGTGTTGAAATGTGTTTTATTTCTGACTGGACCCATCCAATGATGCTATTAGAATTAGCGAGGATACTTCATGCCAATCAAATTAAATAAGCTCTTTATCTCAGGGTGTCCTTCCTGAAAAAGTCAAATGAACATCAATCTGACCATGTCCACTGTAAGAAATATTACAAAATGTCACAATTATGAGAATGATTGCAGAAATTATTATGGAAAATCTAATGACTTTCACCTTTGTCTGGATGAAGAATTTTTTTAGCATTAATGTGGAGTTAAATCTTGGCTACGGGGCTCTGTGTCTAACATCATTCCTCTCCACCCAGATGGAGCAGCCCAGGAAGCAGCAGCGCTCTGACCTCAACGGCCCACTGGAGAACAATAACGTCCCTGCTGAGGTGAGCGGTCTATTTCACACCGTGGCTACAAAAGGACGAAAGGAAGAAGGAAAACTGGGAAGGCTGAGTATTGATTAATAACAGTGCAGGGTGAAAAGAACTTACTGCTCGAAAAATACCCAACTCAGATTTTAATCTAATGAAAAAGTTCACATTTCGATCCGCGCTGCACTTTGCTGCACTTTGCTGCACACTGCGGTTGTTTCAGCGACAGAGAGATTTGTTAAGAACTTACACAAGAACTCGACTTGAGATGCAGACGTGCTGTAAAGCCAATTTTTGTTGAGGTCACTTTTTGGTATGGAGTTTCCCTTGATTCTATGTTAGGGCAGTCAGTTAGCACCATGACTGACAGTCCATCCGTACCACGTAACACTGGCATGATCCATGTTGAGCCGCTGCCTCGGTGCTGGCAACATGGTAGTGATGGAGGTCGCGTACGCTCAACTTCACAAGACAGGGTTTACTAAAACAACCCAGTACAAGGACAATACACATGAAAGCACAGCACAATACGCACCGACGTAGCCAGGGGAAACTTTTAAAAACCGGGCAGCAACAAAGCGGAAATGAAGTACATTTATCCAGGATACAACAGGTGAACACAAAATTCCGGTCTGGAATACGGGACTAGAGAATCTCCCAAAGACCTGACATCCCCATTAAACAAGATTTTACATTTTGGGCAAGTTCTGGACAGTTCCATCAATTTTAGATTTAGAATGGGTTTGCCTTGGTTAATTCTGGTGTGTCTAGCACATCATATTCCAGGAATTTTACATCCAAGGAGCGGCAACTGCAGTAACCAGCATCACAGTCAGCTCCTGTTTACTCTACAGTAACTAGGATTGTGCTGTAACTACATGGAGGATGTTGCCTTGGTGGTATAGGTCAGCGTTTCCCAACCCTGGTCCTGGAGGAACGTCTGCAACGGGCTGGAGTCTTCACTCCAGCCCTACCTAGGCTCTAAATAGGCTCGGGTGTTACTTAATGGCCTAATAATGAGTGGGGCAGATTGGGAAGATATGTGGGTTGGAACAAAACCTTCCTGGCAGATGTTCCTACAGGACCAGGGTAGGGAAACACTGATATACTGTAGGTGATAAATGTTTTAACTTGTTGAAATTTTAGCTGCTTAAGTATGACATAAATATTGCTCACTCGATACCTTCACATTGCTATTTCAAAGCTGGCAAACAACAAAAAGCCGTGTATCTGCGAATCGATTAGTAATATATGGTAATATACAGTATACAGTACTGAAAAAGGCTATTGCATAGGGATATAGTGTACATAAGTTGTAAACTGACCCCTCACCATCACCAACATAAGAAGTTCAACTGTCACACAATAACAGTTAATAGGTTGGTTATTAAAAGGGCTGCTGCCATACTATGAGGATTTGTTTTTAAGCACAGTTCAGCATTGTCAAAAGTGTCACCCGGCTGACATTATTTAAGTTTAGTTCACTTTGTAAGTAGTTTAAGCACCAATATTCCCAAAATGAACTCCAGAATGTTACAGTACACCCTTTGCAGGTAGTGCAGCCACCAATTATTTTACTATCCTGACAAAAAACTGCACCTGAAACAGTTCTCCCCTTGTTAGAGTCACTCTGGTACAAAGACTTTGGCAGGTTTACAGAGTCTGTCTGCATGGAGCTCGTCAGCCTGCCAGGCTCCCCTCTCCTTGCCTCTAATGAAATGGATGGACAGGGGTGCAGGAGCACTTCCTTTACAATATAATTAATGAGCAGAAACATTTCTTCCGTTCTGACCTTCCACTTTGAGTGTCAGTCTTTTAAAGTGAGGCCATTTGCACTGAGTGCCTCAATGTCTGGGCCACCCATTGCAAACTCCTGCAAACTTGTCAGAGAAGGTGAGATTGGTCCTGTGGTCTGTAACATATATTTTTTTAACATATAAATAAATATCAACTACAAAGCTTAAAAACAGAAATCTAGCTTCTCAAATGATTATAATATTACCAACAATCAATGCAGGCATTGGCGGCCTAGCAGGTAAGGAAATGGACCCATAATCGGAAATTTGCCGTTTCTCGGTACACTCAGATTACATGAGATGAGTTGAAGGTTTGCTTTTATGGCCTGGATTTATTTTTAAAGAACATACACTGTGATTCTTTGTAATTATTATATTATTCATTAACATATTAAATTGTTCTCTTTAAACATTCTTTTAAAGTCTTACGATGCTAATTATTGTGTGGACTGTGTAGTGTTTACCTCACTTTCTTATGATCTGAATCCATTTTCCCCCATTGTAGCAAACAAAGAAGACAGCGTCTTTCCCCAGCTTTGTTGATGGTGAGTTTTGATGTTTTATTCCATTTTCCTTTTATCTCTCCCATGATACTTTGCCTTAAACATTTTAAGAACAAAATCAAAAAGGCAGAAATAAATCAATTTCTCCACATCAAAAGCAAGACATTAGTGGGAAGATGATTACAGGATAGAGGTAACTGACTCTGTTTTTCTGGGTTTTGGCCTTCAAACACAATTACAAACGCAGTCATTGTGATGCAGCACTGGGTGACAGGAGAGCTTTCAGAAGCAACAGACATTCTTGTGCTTTAGTTCCAGCACAGAAATACAATTCTTCTCAGACTCTATGTATTTTTATCATCGATTGAAACAGATAACTGAGCAATGTGAGTCTGCCAGAGCTTCACAGCAGGAGGGCTGGTCACATTTAAGGAATTTTCAACATTACCAAAAAAAAAAAAAAAACAACACACAGGCTTTTGTTAGGGCCAAATAACATTTAATCTGTGTGCACTTTGATTTATAGCTGAACCTAAAATAATGACAGCGGGTTGCGTCCCTCAGTGGGTGTCTCCGAGTCCACATCTACATATCAGATTAATCCCCTGCGCATTTCCCACCCACAGCCAGTCTTGCATTTTTATCACACTGTGTGTGTGTGTGTGTGTGTGTGTGTGTGTGTGTGTTCCGAACTTCCCCTGGTCTAGGGTCAGGGGAACAAGGGTGGTGAAGCTGCCAATGATGAGTGAACAAGGGGAACCAAAGCGTACAAAAATAGTGACCAAAGTTTATTTACAATATATATAGATGAAACCACAATGGCAGGGACTATGGACAGCGCTAAATCAAAGAAAGAAATAAACACTACTAGCCCTATAAGACCTCTAGTCCTAACTGTTATTAACACAGTGGCTGACTACCTGACTTACAGGGTTTGACGGGGGAAGGAAGCGCAGAGGCGGGACATAATGCAAACAAGGATTTATTACAACAGAAACAAAACCAGGCCAAAAACAGGGGAATCAAAGGGGAGAACAGACGCCTGTCACGGCTGGCCACTGCTCTCTAAAAGTGATGGGTTACAAGCAGAGGACATTGCATTGTGTCACCGTGTGCTGTGCTGTGTTTCACAATGACAATCACTTCACTCCTGTTAATAACCTCTAATCCCTCGTCTTCCTGCTGTCTGTCAGTTCCAGGCCCCTGTGAGCCGGAAGATCTCATCGATGGCATCATCTTCGCTGCCAACTACCTTGGGTCCACGCAGCTGCTGTCGGAACGGAACCCGTCCAAAAACATCCGTATGATGCAGGCTCAGGAGGCAGTCAGTCGAGTCAAGGTAACCCAGCACAGCAGTCGCCATCGCCCACCGACCCCGCCCCCGCTCCCACCTTCACTCCCTCCCGCCCACCTACTGCCGTCCGACCCGAGGCTTCTGATGACTCAGAGCACGCTTGCGTTCTTACTGCATTATTCTTGTTTGTTTACACCCCAGGAGACCATGCCTGATCAGTAGTTATAGGATTAATTATACGACGGTGATGAATAATCTCCTGCGTCCCCAATAGGCTGATTCCGAACCCCATAGACTTCTCTTTACACCCCAGCTGCATTTTTTTCCTTGGTAAAATCTTGTTTTAATGATGCCACAGTGAAGCAGTGAAATCCCAGAGGTCTGACTGGAATTTGAGGATGATTTTTACACAAGGAGAAACTTTATTTTGCACATACATAGTAAATTCTTTACATTTTAAGAGCAGGAGCACGAGATCTTTAAACAACGATACAGTTTTCTAAAAAAAAAAAAGAAAGAAAGAAACTTGGCCGCAATCGGGCCAGATTGTCCACACGGACGGCATCTCGCCAGAGCAGTTGCAGCATTCCGACTGGACGCGTGTGCCATTCTGGAGAGGCAGGAATGGTGGTGAGGGTTGACCGGTCCGCTGGCATGCAGGGTGCCGGTTATCTCGCCTCCTTTTGTACACTGCTGTTTTTCTCATTTACTTCCAATGCATACTGATGGAGGATCCGTGGGCTCTGCGGTACCTGTGACTGGCAGCGGCTGATACTAGGCGCTTGTTTGTTTCTGACATGCAGCTATTTAGGAATGGCATTTTCATTTCTGCTAGGGGGAAAAAGCAGGTAATAATAGTAAAATTATTGGTGGGCCAAGGCAGGTATTTGTTTCCTTAAATGAAACAAGGACTGACTAGACAACTGAAGGACATGGCCAACCCAAGCTTATTTTCTCCAAACTGTTTAGATGAAAATATTTCTCCTGCTGAAGACCTATTGGGCCATTATACATTTTCAACCTGTCTCTGTATGTACTCTCATACTTACACCATGCAGTTTGTCATTTGTTTGAGAGACAAAATGAGGAAAAAAATCCTCTGATTTTTAAATAATTTATTTGCAAATTATGGTGGAAAATTAGTATTTGGTCACTAACAAAAGTTCATCTCAATACTTTGTTATATACCCTTTGTTGTCAATGACGGAGGTCAAACGTCTTCACAAGGTTTTCACACACTGTTGCTGGTATTTTGGCCCATTCTTCCATGCAGATCTCCTCTACAGCAGTGATGTTTTGGGGCTGTCGCTGGGTAACACAGACTTTCAACTCCCTCCAAAGATTTTCTATGGGGTTGACATCCAGAACCTTGAAATGCTTCTTACGAAGCCATTCCTTCGTTACCCGGGCAGTGTGTTTGGGATCATTGTCATGCTGAAAGACCCAGCCACGTTTCATCTTCAGTGCCCTTGCTGATGGAAGGAGGTTTTCACTCAAAAACTTACGAAACATGGCCCCATTCATTCTTTCCTTTACACAGATCAGTCATCCGGGTCCCTTTGCAGAAAAACACCCCCAAAACATGATGTTTCCACTCCCATACTTCACAGTAGGTATGGTGTTCTTTGGATGCAACTCAGCATTCTTTCTCCTCCAAACACGACAAGTAGAGTTTTTACCAAAAAGTTCTGTTTTGGTTTCATCAGACCATATGACATTCTCCCAATCCTCTTCTGGATCATCCAGATGCTCTCTAGCAAACTTCAGACAGGCCTGGACATTTGAGTCCCTGGCGTCGTACTGATGGTAGCCTTTGTTACCCAGCTCTCTGCAGGTCATTCACTAGGTCCCCCCGTGTGGTTCTGGGATTTTTGATCACCGTTCTTGTAATCATTTTGACCCCACAGGGTGAGATCTTGCGTAGAGCCCCAGATCGAGGGAGATTAACAGTGGTCTTGTATGTCTTCCATTTTCTAATAATTGCTCCCACAGTTGATTTCTTCAAACCAAGCTGCTTACCTATTGCAGATTCAGTCTTCCCAGCCTTGTGCAGGTCTACAATTTTGTTTCTGGTGTCCTTACACAGCTCTTTGGTCTTGGCCATAGTGGAGTTTGGAGTGTGACTGTTTGAGGTTGTAGACACGTGTCTTTTATACTGATAATGAGTCCAAACAGGTGCCATTAATACAGGTAATGAGTGCAGGACAGAGGAGCCTTTTACAGAAGAACTTATAGGTCTGTGAGAGTCAGAAATCTTGCTTGTTTGTTAGTGACCAAATACTAATTTTCCACCATAATTTAAAAATCAGAGGATGTGATTTTCTGGATATTTTTCTTATTTTGTCTCTCATAGTTGAGGTATACCTATGATGAAAATTACAGGCCACTCTCATCTTTTTAACTTGCACAATGGGTGGCTGACTAAATGTTTTGCCCCACTGTATGTGTATAGTCTAAAAGTTTTCGCTAGGGCTTATGGAAGCTGGTTAGCATAGGAAGGAGAGGGTCTGGTTTTATTGTCCTGTATTTTTTAATTATTGCTAAAAATTGATTGGGCAAAAATACACTTTGGTTGCATGATAGTATTCAATGAACATTTTATGGGGCAGTGGTGGCCTAGTGGTTAAGGAAGTGGCCCCGTAATCAGAAGGTTGCCGGTTCCCAATCTGCCAAGGTGCCACTGAGGTGCACACTGCTCCCCGGGCACCTGTTATGGCTGAACACTGCTCACCAAGGGTGATGGTTAAATACAGAGGACACATTTCATTGTGTCACCATGTGCTGTTCTGTGTATCACAATGACAATCACTTCACTTTACTGGTAGGCAGTTATTTATAGTACGTCCTTAGTTACGTCCATTTTTATCAAAAGAATAAATGAGATCTTTGATCTATTATTGCTTTTGTATCTGATGACTGGAACAACCAGTGCAATAGACCTGTGAAGAGGTTACGACTGATAAACCCCTAAATGAGACTATTGATGCCCAAAGGATGGCTGTGGTTTGAATTTCTTTTCACATGTATGAGTCCACCTTTTTTAATTGACTGATTATACTTTCTGTAGCACTATCCTGTGATATTCTTAAAAAAAATGAAGGCTCTTTTTATTTGGGTCTGGCCTGTGCCAAGACCTGTAATAAAGTACTGAAACTGGAACTTGACCTGTGGTACTGGATCAGAAATCAATGTGCCAAAGTGAAAATTCTGGGGCTCATAGATTATTTAAATAATTAATAATAATTGCAATAAGCCCAATAATAATTGCAATAAGCCCAATTATCTTAACTGAACAACTCCTAATAGTAACATTTTACAATGCAGTATTTATTATTTAGAAGTTTATTAGCCAGGACAGCCTGTCTTTTTGACTATATCAGTTGGGATGGGATCACATAGGATGTTTGTTTTGCTATATTAATCATGTTAGGTCCCTTATCATGAAAATTTCACTTTGTGAGATTATTTAACATTAACACGATAATGCGCGTCCTGGGGAAATCTCATAGTGGGACTGGCTGGCTCAAGTGGCTGTATTTCTGCACAAAGGCTGAATTTCAGAAAGAAACTTCAGATTAGGGTAGCACTAAGCAAAAAAAAATTCAATTACATGATTTTTAATGCTGAAATGGAAAAAGTTAACATTCTGCACTTAAAATTATTATTTTATTATTTTGTATATATTACTTTTTTGTATATATTACTATATATTACTTATGCAAAGTGTTATTGAATGCATTTCCATTGATTTCCATTGATTTTTGTCCAAGCGTTTTTATATTGTATGTAATGCTTGACTTCTGAGAAGTTCCTTGTCATACAGCAACAGGCGGCTGATCACTGGGTGATTGTCAGCTTTTAACTGGGCCACCGAAGGTTTCATTTCTGTAAATGCGTCTTCATGGCTGCACGGGCCAGCCTCTACCCACCCAGCTGAAAAGCAATCCAATCTGGACTCCCCTTTCTTTCCTCACCACCATCAAAAGCCTTTCAAGTTGAAACCATGGCAACGTCCAACTGACAGCTTTTTCCTTTTGTAAATTATTTATTTTATTTCCTTACCTCTGTTATTTTTGTCACTTTTCGGCACTTACTGTCCCTTCACACAGAAAAGGCCTGACATGTACTGTGTGTGTGTGTTTGTCACTTTAGAGACAGGGTCAGGGCAATTCTCCTGCCTCACACCTCTGTCCAAGAACACCAAGAACATACGTCCTTCACACACACACACACACACACACACACACACACGCGCACACAGAGCGACTACTAAATCCATGTCTGGGTAGACACCTTTAGCCACAGGAATAATTCAAATTAAAGGCACATGGCAAATGCACCAGGATTCACAAGGTCTTCTTTTTCTCATCTGGTTTTATCTGAATTTACTGTGAAAGAGCAATAGACAGTTTGCATAGAACAGTATATCAGTACAATAGATGTGTGTTTATATATAAAAGAATACTGCTTTCATAGGAAAAAACATCATCAGTAGTCCAAGATGCATTATATCTTCTCAAACATCTGCTGGGCCTTGCATATGCAGAACTTGTTTTTATATGACTGCATTCAAATCAAAAGCAGCTCTATTTAAAGTATAAATATGAGGATAATACTCAATTTGGGGGCCACATTCCCAGAGCTTGGATAAAAGTTACTGAATCTTGCACATATTGAAACATCCAATGTTGCAAGATGTGTTCCTTCACTGTGGATTTATCAACTAATTCCTCATTTTGCATTCTTAATTCTGGTACCTAGTTCTGTTTCTGTTAGGTGGTTTTGTTCATATTAAACTTGAGGTGACCTTACTGACCTTTATAATTTCTAAGCAGTTATCTGCATTGCTTTATTCTGAAGTAGACAGGGAATTTCGGAAACAGTATATGGAAACGTCGCTGTTCATTCTTTTATTGTTTTCCATAAAACATTCCTTAAAGCTAGAAATTGATCAACGCCTGTGTCTTTATGATTTTTTTGCTGTTTGCTGCCAGACTAATTGTCATTTTGATACACAGCACAGCACATGGTGCACACAATGAAATGTGTTTGTGTTAACCCATCATCCTTAGTGAGCAGTGGACAGGGTCCCTGGAGCTGCCGGTGTGCACTGTGCCACCTGAGCCGGCTGTTTTGGGGACATCAGAGTCGTGCTGGCTGGTGCAGCAGTGTTTGACACTAACAGACACCTTCATAAACAACATAATCATGCTCACTGTCTACTCTTATCCCAATAAACCATAAGAGGTTAGCTAGCTATTAGAGATTAGAATGAAATGAAATATATACAAATAAATGTGTACATGGTCATTTAAGTAATCAAGGTCATTTATTCAATGATAAACTGATGTATGTACAAAGGGGGGAAGGATGCGGGTCAGGTAAAGCAGACCAGTTTATTGGCATCTTTATAAGGCACATTCACTTGAGTACAGGTAAATTTGTCAGTTCAACCTCCTGAGATCCCTTGTCCTCATACTGCGGTTTGGCTTCCATTTACCGTAATATTTTATTCTGTTCCATTTAACCCTGTTATCCTCATTCAGGGACCTTGGCTTTGCCCTCTAGTGGTCAGAGAAACACTAAACACAAAACATAAAGAAAAGAAGATGGCGTAAATATCATCAGCATGCTTCTATGCCTCAAGAAACAAATGTAGACATGGTACTAATGATCATCCAATTTTTAGGTTGAAACTGATCAGAAGGTTGCCGGTTCAAATCCCGATCTGCCAAGGTGCCACTGAGGTGCCACTCAATAAAGTACCCTCTCCTCACACTGCACCCCGGCCGCCTGTCATGGCTGCCCATTGCTCACCAAGGGCGATGGGTTAAATACAGAGGACCAATTTCGTTGTGTTACTGTGTGCTGTGCTGTGCAGTGTTTCACAGTGACAATCCCTTCACTTTCACTATCCTATCCTTATATAAGGACATTCTTTTTTAGAAAACTACAAATTGTTTTTTATTTATGATGTCCTGTTAAGGGACATTTAAAAATGTACACTCCAAACAAAAGCTCGAGATAATAATAGTTCCAGCAGGCGTACATTAGACACTAGACATTGTGCTACGGATGCTATATTTTTCAGCCTCAATGTTTTTCCCAAAGATCCTATTTTTCTCTCAGAAGGGGTTCTGTCTCTGGGTTATGACACTTTCCCCTGAGACATGGTGTGTTATCCAGCTGAATCATTGCTGTTCCTCTGCGGCAAATTGAAAACCTTTCAAAAGGCAGTCGGATTGTGTTGGGGAGGTCAGGTAGAGGGTTCACCTCGCAGAGCTGCACAGTCTGGACAGAAAGACATCCCTTTTTTGCGAGATTGAATTCACCAATCTACAGATGCCTTTAAACATTTCAAGAGTGCGAGGCCACTGTCTTTGAAGAGCATGCCAGACTAATTAAATTAGCAGTTGCCACAACTGTACAAGTCAATAAAATAAAAATAATAAAATCAGTTACAGTGCTTAAGATGGTCTATGGTAGATTAAAGAAAAATTCTAAATGGCAAAAAAAAGGACATTTTGTCCAACACAAAACGGGGCTCGGAACCCCCAAAACACCAGAGAACCAGCATATCATCATCATATTCATCCAAGTTTCTATGACACCTTCAACCACTCGTATTTTGCTTGTTTTGATAGGCTGTTATGGACCCATTTGCATGTCCTATGATTTGCTGTATGAATGTGGAAAGAGCAATTATAAACGTCTAATTGCTGTTTTGGTTTTTTCAAGCAGAACACAGGCGCGATGCCACACACTTGTCTGAGGAAAGCTGTGATGGTATAGAAGACCTGCTGTTTTGTTCCTTTCTTATTTTGTGTCTGAGTTTTTCTTTTTCTTTTTTTATCTTCCCCCCTTTCCTGCCCTCCTGTGTGTGACGACCCCCTGTTCTGTCCCAACGCCACCCAGAGGGTGCAGAAGGCTGCCAAAATCAAGAAAAAGGCGGTGTGTAAAGCACAACATAGCAAAAGAGACAAGCAGTGAATGCAAAGAAGATGCTGATCATCACGTCCTGCCATTTTGCCATCACCCCTGCTGCAGTTACACCTCTGTGTTGCCTTGTGCGTCAGTGTGTTTGTGTGTGTTACTCTCTTAGAATTTTCAACTGTTGAATGTGCTGCCGTGTGTGTGTGTGCGTGTGTCCATGCACAGGCGGGGTACCCGACCTCCAGGCAGCGTATTACAATTATAATAAACAAAAAGAATCATGCACGTTTAAAAATATCAATGAACTTCCAGAGAAACTGTGCCCGTGAATCGAACAAAGTTCTCATGCTGTGCAGAAATATTAAGAATTAATATTCCCCAAAACAACTGGAAATTGGAATGAGCTGCATTAGTTTCGAATTAGGGCTGCACTAGTGTTTGCGATTATATATTTCTCTGGCTTCAAGCTGATTAGCTTTGATCAAACACAATTTAATTACTGTGCCAAGCATGCTAATTGGTACAAATTGGAAAGTGTGCATGCGATTGGCATGTAGGCAGTGACATGCCCAGAGTCGAATCGCCCCGGTGCCACAACAAACATTGATCTTGGTCGCCGGTGACAAGTGGCTTTTGCTCTGTGTCCCGTCCTCTCTGCCATCAATCATGCATGGACAGTCTCCAAACCTGCTGGTCGCATGCCTTCATTCATTATAAGTGAATTTCCATTATGTGCATTTCCTCCATACTCCACTCCTTCTGCATCCCCCTCATCCTTTCTGGTCCCTCTGAAATGATGGACAGGCTGCACCTTTTTCCCCTTCAAAGCTATTTAATTTAACAATACTTTCCAGCACTACTGTTCTCCTGATGTCATTTATGTGGTTATTATGAGTGGAGTATTTTTTATATCGATCCCATATTTTCAATAGCGTAAAGTATGGTGTCATCACACTGTGCGAGTGAGTAATTCGTAAATGAGCAGCTTAAATGATTTCAGTGGGAGCACTTAGTTTATGTACGACCCCCTGGTGGGCCCTTATTAAACGTGTTTGATGTTGATGTGCGTCTCTCTGTACGTCTGTGCAGAATGCGGAAGGCGATGCCCAAACCCTCACTGAAGTGGATCTTTTCATCTCCACCCAGAGGATCAAAGTTCTCAATGCGGACACACAAGTAAGAAACACACACATGCTCAGGCACATGACTGTATTGATCATATTATATATACTCTTGTTCAAATGTTATTTAGAAATGTCTTTCTTTGGAGCATTAAAAAGACATTGAATAGGTTGAAACTCCAGTCCAGACATTGTTCATGTTGTAAATGACTCCAGTTGCTGGAAATGACTGTTGATTATCAAATCTGCATGAATGTAGAGAGATCCAGTCTGTCAGTCTCTCAGATTTCATTATTTTCATTTTTTTTTTCATTATTAGAAAACCCCTTTCTTAGCACATCTAAAAACAGTTTATCTGAATAAAGAAGCAATAAAACTGTCCAAAGTCACACTAGTACAGTATCCAAGTGCATCCAAGTATCCAAATAATTTTTTTCATGAAAAACTAATTTTGAAATTACCCTAAACTTTTGAATGGTTGGGAATAATCAAAAAATCACACACTCCAACATTGGCATTATGCAGCTCTCCAAATATAAAATTCAATTGCCCATGAAACAGATGGGCATATGCTAGATGCCCAAGTGCCACTGGTTTCCTGGAGCCATGGGCATCACACTAGGCAGAATCCCCTGGACACAACTTGGTGGGGGGCTCTGGAAGCCTAAAATAAAATCCTGGATCGAATGTGGCCCGCAGAGGCTGCTTATTTACAGGGCCCAGAATTTGCTATACCACTGCCTGGAGCAAATTATCACTGTAATTATTTCATCATTACTGTTCATGCATTTCTTATCACCACGCTTCGAAATCCTCACATGGAGGCGATTAAAATGGAAATATAAACCCCAAAACCTCAGCAAACACCTGTTGCTACGAGGGGTGAATATGTCACCTTGTTTTTAAGCAGTTTAACCTTATAGACAAATCAAACAAGCACATTTATGCAGAACCTTCAAATATGCTGATATGGCCAAGAATTTTAAAACAAATTTTACACTTGTGTATGATGGATAGAGCCCAGACCCGCTCAGACACGCTTTGTCCATGTGTGTGTGTGTGTGTGTGTGTGGTAAACTCTGTTTTAACTGAGCAGAATGTCTGGGTCCTTGTCGCCCCAGGAAGCCATGTGTGGGCTGACTGGCACTGATGCATGTGCTGCAATGCACAGTCTCTCCCTGACAGCTGCTGTAATGGAGAACATGCAGAGAGAAATCAGAAAGGATCATCTGATAAGGGACAGATTCTGGGTGTTCAAGCCAGGACGACTGTGTTGCAGGGGGGCCCAGTCGCACACATTGTTTTAACAGGATACGGGGTAAGCCCAGGCCTTCTGCCATTCGGAGAATACCTGCTCGTTCCCTGGGGCAGGAAAGTGTCGAGCTGATTAGAGATGTGATTTCCATGCATGGGCTCTCGCGCCGGGTTGTCTGCTGAATAGAAATGTATGGGTTTTCCTCACTGCTCGCTGCACTACAGGTGAAAAGTTGTAGTATATACGCATGCCAATTAGGTCAGTCACGAGTGATGAGAAAACACTGAATTGGTGTATGGAGCATGGGTTTGTTGTTTTGTGTGAAAGCAAAGTGAAACAGCTGGATGACTGGAGAGTGGTTATGTATGACTTGTGACTCACTGTTTTTTAATTGCTATTTGCCGTTGGTTGTCTAGGAGACCATGATGGACAACGCGCTGCGAACTATCTCGTACATCGCAGACATTGGGAACATTGTGGTGCTGATGGCTCGTCGCCGTATGCCTAGGACTGCCTCGCAGGACTGCATCGAGACCACGCCCGGGGCGCCTGAGGGCAAGAAGCAGTACAAGATGATCTGCCATGTGTTTGAGTCCGAGGATGTAAGTGTGTTTTACTGCACAGCAGGATACACTACCAGTCAAAGTTTGGATGCACTTACTCATTTATGGCTCTTGCATTTTTTACATTATGGAACAAGACTGAAGACACAGGACTATAAAATGATGCATGTGAGGTTATGTAATAAATTAAACATACAAATAAGGCAAAAAGTTGAATGTTTGCATCTCTCCAAATCAGGCAGCTTTTGCTGTGATGGCATTCACACTCTTGTCTTCTCTCCACCACCTTAACTTAGACAACGGGGACGGTTTTCACCAGTCCTGAAGGTTTATTGGGGTCAGTGGTGGCCTAGCGGTTAAGGAAGTGGTCCCATAATCAGAAGGTTGCCGATTCGAATACCGATCAGTGAGGTGCCACTGAGCAAAGCACCGTCCCCACACACTGCTCCCTGGCTGCCCACTGCTCACCAAGGGTGATGGGTTAAAAGCAGCGGACCTGTTTAGTTGTGTCACCGTGTGCTGTGCTGCAGTGTTTCACAATGACCATCATGTCACTTTCAAAATGGCTCCATCTTAGTCGCCACAGAGTAGGTGCATCCACATTTTTGATTGTTGCTGTATGTATTCACAGATGGTGGTTAAAAGTGCTCATGATTTCTAATGTTCATGCAGAAAGTTGAATAGAACAGAATTGAATGCTGCAGAATAGGACAGGATATAATTCACACTGCACATGTGGCAACTCATTATACATACAACAAATTGTGTAAATATGGGCACAATCTTTAACTTTGCTGCATAGAATAAATCAGTGTACATGTGAGAATACATTAGATTATGGAAATAATAATGAAAATAAGCCTTTTTAACACCGTAGACTAACACAAACTACACCGTCATGAAAAGATTATCCCTCCTCCATTCAGTGACAATCATCTTTACTGCAAAACAACACACTGGTGACTCATTACATTCAGCGGCTTTAAATGTCTCAGGCCTGCAGAACATATAAAAAAAAACAACATAAAACCGAGCTGAACCGAGTGTACGCCGATGGACAAGGACACTTTTGAAAAGGAGCGAATGCGCAACTTATCAGTCACTGTCCAGAGCTGCATGACGATCATCTGCATGATGCTGTGCAATGACTGTCACACCGGAACACGGCCCTCCCTGTTTCTCATAGTGTTCTCTGGTCCAAAGCAGTGTGGATATAGTGATGGATGATGCTGCTTTGTCTCCAGCTCGCAGGTCAGGATGGGAACAATGCTGCTGCTTCATACATTCAGCTGACTTTAAACTTGCTGAATTACTGAACGGGCCTGTTCGGAAAACAGCGGTGAAGGGGAGAATTATGTGTATTGATGGAGTCGGCGGGACCTGTAATATTCTTTATCAGTGACAGGGTGGCGGTGATCGATTCCACTGAGTCCCTGCTGTAGGCTGAATAATGCATGCATAGCAGCCATGTATGCGTCGGGCAGAGTCAAGGCTTGTCCAGCCTCTCTGCAGCACCAGGATTGAAACTTACAACAATCACTTCTGGCAGCTAGAAAAAAATCAATGTGCATTTGATACTTTGCTTTGAATCAGAAAGGAGATAAGGCAGGACTAGCAGCGTCAAATGCAGCTGATACCACAGCAACAGTTCTGTTGATCAGCATAATTCCTGCATGCGTCGTTTTTTTCCTGCATATCGAATAGCCTGTTTTTGGACGTTGTCATGGGGAGAATCGCACTTTTTCTCCATTTCATATTTGTCCCACCTTCTCTGTCAGGCCCAGCTCATCGCCCAGTCCATTGGTCAGGCCTTCAGCGTGGCCTACCAGGAGTTCCTGCGAGCCAACGGCATCAACCCGGAGGACCTGAGCCAGAAGGAGTACAGTGACATCATCAACACGCAGGAGATGTACAACGATGACCTCATCCACTTCTCCAACTCTGAGAACTGCAAAGAGGTCAGATTAGTATTCTAAAAGGTTTTCTCTTGCGTTTTATTTGACGTCTCACTCTTGTGCTCTGCTCTTTTGACGAATGCTGTGCGTTGCCAGAGTGGGTGGGGGGGGTTGTTCTTTTTTACAACATATTGAATTACTATTCTATTCTGTGCAGTCGTCTATTTCCTCTTTCAGATCCCCTTTTCAGACCCTGTTGTTTATGCCAGGCAGAGCATAAAGGTTGCATCAATAGCAGGACCTCAAAAACTTAAAAATAAACACGCTAGAAGCGTGAAAATAACAGAAATGATGGCGGGGGAATGAAATGTCCTCCTCGCCTTCGCCTTTGGTGCATAACTCCATTTGACCGTTTTTGGTGTGGTATGAAAGGAGATGTGAGAAAGCCAGTGCCAAATGTGTTCATGTGAGACTAGTGCTCTTTTCAAAAGCTCAAGGAAAGCGCCCCCTCACAGCTTTTTATTGTGACAGCAACAAAATGCCTTTCATCTCCTTTTTTTATGGGGCAGTCTTAATTTACATATTATTTACAGCTGGACTGGCTTCATAACCCTCTCTGTTTCGTTCTCTCCGTAGCTTCAGCTGGAAAAGCAGAAAGGAGAGATCCTGGGCGTCGTGATAGTGGAGTCTGGCTGGGGCTCCATCTTGCCCACGGTGATTTTGGCCAACATGATGAACGGCGGGCCGGCTGCCCGTTCTGGCAAGCTCAGCATCGGAGACCAGATCATGTCCATCAACAACACCAGCCTAGTGGGACTGCCGCTCGCCACCTGTCAGGGAATCATCAAGGTATTTATTTATTTCAATACTGCCGGCCTCGCCAGCAATAAAACGCTCAAGAAGTATAATAAAGTACAACATCTTTCCAGATGGTTGCCACTTCACATGGTCATTATACCTAACAAAAAGAGCCTTTCACTTCCGAGATTGTGAGTCCCGCCTTGGAGCATATATGGGTGGAGTTTGCATGCCATCCCTCCCCATTTCAGCGTGGGTTTCCTCCCGCTGTCTAAAGGCATGTAAATAGATGGATTTACGACTCTAAATTGACCGTAGGTGTGAGTTCCCATCCTGCGCCCAGTGTCTCGGGATGGGCTCCGGCAGCCATAGCACTAGCAGGACTAAGCGGTTAAAGACAGTGAGCGAGCTTTTTATTTTGTGCGCTTGGAATATGTTTACCTCCATCCAGAGGATTTGACAGATCACATTTCACACACAGGAGCCTGCTATAGTCACAGTTCCTCATAATACGATCCTATAATAGCACAGTGGCAATTAAAAAGATGACGATTTCCACAATATGAATGATATTACTACAATAAAAAAAAAGACTGGCTGTGCTGAGTTTCTGCTCTGATTATTAGGGCCTGAAGAACCAGGTGCAGGTGAAGCTGAACATTGTGAGCTGCCCTCCTGTCACCACCGTCCTCATTAAGCGGCCAGACCTGAAGTATCAGCTGGGCTTCAGCGTACAGAACGGCATAGTGAGTATGGGTGTTTGAACAATACTGTTTCTTTATTCCCGTTTTTTGACCATGCCTTTAAGCCGAAGTCTGAAAACCTCTCCTCTATCAACATGAGCACTGACAGTTCTCTACAGGACTAAACATTACAATTAGTGGCAGGTTTTATTAGCTCTACCCACTGATGCATTCACCTCCATGCTTCCAGGCAGTTGTGGAAGAGAAGTTAATCTCCAGACTGCTATATAGCTTCCGGTTAGAAAGTTGTTTCCAGTAGGTCATTATTTTTGAGAAGCATGCCCCAACAGAATGCACACTGTTCAATTAAGCCATGCAGGTAATGTTTCTGCTACCGCTGCACATTTGGGTAACGCAAGCATTCTTTATTTTTTTTAGTGGAGTGGATGCTGTGCTAACCTAGATTTTTGACTTTCAGAGCACAGACTGATTTATTCTTTTGAGGAAGAAAAGTTGAAGCATGAAAGTTTGTGTGTGTGGGGTGGGGGGTGAGTGCTCTCTGAACTCTCTGTCCACGTCCCACACAGATCTGCAGTCTCATGCGTGGAGGTATTGCTGAACGAGGGGGTGTCCGAGTCGGCCATCGGATTATTGAGATCAACAGCCAGAGTGTTGTGGCCACAGCACATGAAAAAATTGTTCAGGCCCTCTCCAATTCAGTGGGCGAGGTGAGCATGGCATAATTTAGAGTCTGAGTCTTTTATTAAAGTCTGCAGGTGTGTTTTGCTCACCTTCTGAGCCTCTTTGTCTGTCATAAATGAATTTGCATTATAGCATTAGTTTAGTCTTAAGAAACAATCACAGTTAATTAATTTGCAAAATGTGTGATGAATTACTTGATAGCCTGTATGATTGATAACCTGTTCTCATCCAACAGATTCACATGAAGACCATGCCAGCAGCCATGTTTAGACTCTTAACAGGACAGGAAACTCCCATGTATATATAAATGGTGGACAGTCCTTGGGTGAAGACACTGTTTACAGAGACTTTTGGGAATCAAGTCAAACAGCTGGGTCCACAACCCATTCAATGCCAGCCACCCCAGATTCTTCATCCGTTTCCACTGGTGAAATAATTCAGCTAAACGCTCAACTTCATGCTCACAAACCATCTTACCGACTAAACTAGATAACGTGTTATTTATTTTGTGCAGTTTTCAGATGCCAATTTAGTCAAATGAAGAATGAATTTATTATTTGTATCCATAAAATTGTACAAATTAAAGAAATGTGTTTATGTTCATTCACTCCTACTTATATTGTCCTTTTTATTTATTTATTCTCATGCTGTTCATGTAAACTAATATTTCTGGATTTTGTTAAATGTCATGTACATCATCATGCTCACAATATTTTCAGATTTCGGGAAAGGCATAATCCTTATCTGTCATTAAGGGCTGTGGTTTAGCATGTAGATACATCTTAAATGAGCTGAAATGCATCTGAAGTTCATGGTTTTAGGAGGCTGTGCTGTATCAGGTTGTACGATGGAAGCCTTCTTGTACGAACAGAGACTGAAGGAACGTGGAAATGGTCTAGTGGCCCCATAATAACGTCTTCTATTCCTATATTGCAGTTATGCGATAAACATGCTAAATACTAGCATTATACAACCTGGTGTAAATATGATCCATGTTTTTTTTAATTGTGGGCAAGGCAGGCGGGGCGTCTGTGTGTACGGTATGCATTTGGATTCACCATACGCACACACAGGACCGACTGCAACAATACAAATGTCTAAAATATTAACATAATGTACTGAACATTCCATGATTTCTTTCTTTTTTGTTGTTTCAGAAGAACTGAAAAGTTAAAATGTGCAACTCGAGAGTTTATTTTTATGTGTGGTGTTTGTGTGTTGCCAGGAGAAGTGCTGAATGTAAAACGTGTTGTCAGAAAAAAAGATAAAAGTCTGTTCCATCACCTTAAGCAGTATTAGAATGCCTGTACGTAGGGTGACTCATGTAGTGTTGTGTGCTCATTAACGGGTCGCTGTTACTCATCTCAACCGTCATCCGTACATGATGGCCAGTCGGCCCTGAGAGAATAATGGTGACACACTGTGACTGAAAGCCTTACGAAAGAGTAATGCTTTTAAAAACAATGTCTTGTACAAAGATGAAAACTAACCCTACACAAACATGGTTCGCTGTCATGCATGCAAGCTTAAAAATATCATTATGTTAAAGAAACAATAAAGTGTAAAATATCCAGTTGGTTGGTTGTACTTTTATTTTGGTCTTCAATGGAATGAAATTTAGGCTTTTGGTTACTAAAGTGCTCAGATTATAGAAACTAAGGAATTATTTGGTCCTTGTGGGGTCTGTGTTGTATGCTGTGGGGCGTGGTGCCATGTCCTGCACAGAAAACGCTTCTGAGGTTGTCCGGCTCCCCCTGCTGACCACGGCAAACCAACACGTTCAAATGACCGCTGCAAATTCTTAGTGAAAAGTAGTGTGAATAATCGGACACAATTTATAAATGGATTAATATCCCTAATTAATTATATATAAGAAATATCAATGTTTATTCTCCAGTTCTGAAATGTATATCTTGTGTTGACTAAACAATGAAATGGAAAGAAATTAAGAGTTGAACGTAATTTAGATTTGCCCGCATCTTGCTGTAAGAGAGCCGGTTTAAGGGCTGCCTTTCCTTTATGGGTTCTGGTCATTTTCATCGCACTTCAGCATGACCTTCACTCCTTGGCCCTGGCGTGTGGTCTCAAAGGCCTGCAGGGCCTGCTCCAGGGGGAAACGATGGGTGACCAGCGGCTTCACATTCACTTTCTTGGAGGCCAACATGGCAATGGCCACTGGCCACCTGCAGAACATGTAGGATAACAAACGGGGTTATCCCCATAACCGAGCAGCTATGTTGTAGGATGAAACGTTGTTACTTGTAAATGTAACGGTAAATGGAAACCTCTCACGTGTTACAATAGCGGAAGACGCCTCTAATGTCCACTTCTTTCACTGCGGCAGAGAGAAGGGGCACGGTGGTCATCTCAGCCCCCAGCCCCACGAGCACAACCACCCCACCAGGACGAGTGGCCTGTCGGCACAGGGCAGAAGTGATCGACAGTGGCAACTTTTTGGTAACTAGGGCTGAAGTCGGCGGAGTTTTGGACAGAACGTACATAGATGGCTGTTTGCACGCTGCTCTGCACTCCAGTGCAATCTATACTGACGTGCGGCTGGCTTCCCATTAACACCTCCACCTGATTGGCTAGATCCGCTGGAGTGTCCTCCCTCTTCACGGTCAGGGAAAAGTCTGCGCCCAGCTCCTTCGCCATGGCCAGCCTCTCGGCAGACAAGTCTGGCCACATGATGAAGACATGAGAAGACAATTTCATTACTTCAATGGCAATGCTGATAAATAATCGTGCTAAATACAAACGGCGCGATGTATCCCAACATACCGGTAATTAGAACCTCTGCAGCACCCATTGCTTTGGCCACCAACAGCGTGACGAGTCCAATTGGTCCTGTTGATGGCAAAACGGCAATGGAATTAGAACGCAGTGGTTCCAAGCGCTGGTTGTCAGTGCGAAAGGAACCCCTCTGCACCTGCTCCACAGACCATCACGCTGCTGCCGAGGGTGACTCCGGCTCTCCTGCAGGCATGGACGCCAACAGACAAGGGCTCCACCAGAGCTCCCTCCTCAAACGTCACATTATCTGGCAACCTGTCCACACAAGCAGCAACAGGTCTCCTTGTTCAGAAGATCGTGTCTCCATCACCAAGGGTCATCAGGTAAGTACGTGAACAACTCACTTGTAACAGAAGTTGGCATTATGGGTGTAATATCGGCACAGATTTCCATCATCTGGGGGCGTGGCGCAGAAGAAGATTGACGGGGACAGGTTGTAGCGGCCACATTTGAAGAACTCGTCCATCTCCCGGGGGACGCCTGGCTCAATCGCTACTCGGTCACCTGAAGAGTAATGGGTGGAATAATAGAACATGCCCAACCACACTTTCCAGCAAGGCTGCTATTATGGAGGATTTTAAGCACAAATATTTAAACGGCAATGCAATATTCAACCTGAGCATGTAATTTGACGAAATTTCATTCAACAAAAGCTCTTGTGTCGCCATGAATCTACACAAACAAATCACTTGGTTTCTCTTGGTTGAATATATTCTAGTGAGGCCCTGATAAATGAAGCGGAAGTGACGTAGTTAGTGAAGGTCTGCCTTGATGAGGGCTCTGGCGGTCCGCAAAACGATTTGCAAAAAAAATAAAAAAATTTGGCAATTGAATTGCCATTTGCGAAATGAATTGAAATTTGAATAAATGTGCAGAAAACCCATGGCAATGTAATTTTGTGAGTTTTTATTCTGTTTTTTATTTAAAATACTTTGAAATGAACTACATCAGCACTTTGCACATTGAATTGCCAATCGAAAAATGTAATATTCCATGTAACATAGGGTGTAATATAGGGTGGTAGTAGCCTAGTAGGTCACACACTCGCCTATGAACCAGAAGACCCAGGTTTACACCCCACTTACTACCATTGTGTCCCTGAGCAAGACACTTAACCATGAGTGTCTCCAGGGGGGGACTGTCCCTGTAAATACTGATTGTAAGTCGCTCTGGATAAGGGCGTCTGATAAATGCTGTAAATGTAAATTCAAAAGTTACATGCTCTGAAAAATTGAATTGACAATTGCATTGCCGTTTGAATAAATGTGCAATCTTCCAACACGAGAGGGATCCTCCACTTGCCCGGCTTGAGGTGAGTTACTCCAGCACCCACTTTCACGACCCTCCCCGAGGCTTCGTGTCCCAGGACCAAGGGCTTCTTCACCACAAAATCCCCAATTCGGCCGTTCTGCCAGTAGTGCACGTCGGAGCCGCAGATGCCCACCGAGTGCATCTGCAGCAAGACCTCTGCGGACGGCGTGCATGTTGTCAGGGGAGGAATTACGGAAAGTGCGACTGGTGCAAACCCTCCTCACCATGTCGAGCCGGCTCAGGAACGGAGCGTCGCTCCTGCGGGAGGAACGGGGAACGCGTCGGTGACGATTAGCCCGCGATTCACGAACGGCGTGGTTTCAACGCTCTTTACCAGTCTCAGGTCGCCCTTCGCGTGCAGAACCACGGCCAGGTTGGTCCTCTCCATGTCGCCTGCGTCACGCGTGTGAGGGATTCTGCGGAAAGCCCACGCAGCTTCCGGCTCTCGGCGATCTGCATTCGAGCGCGTCAACGCTGCGCTCAAATGCGCATTTTTAAGCCGACGTTGCGAACACGGCCGCCTGGTTTGTAGTGCAGAATAAACAGCATTGGTTAATTTTAAACCAACGCCGTGCACTTTGAGCCATATGCTTGCTTACGCTGCAAAATGCATCTAATGACAAAGTGCGAAAGCTCATCATTACACTGTTTACTACGAGGAAACTGTCTTCAAACTTTTAGTAAATTGCGGACTCTTGCACTTCTAGTTTCTGTATAAAGTGCATGTCCTACAAGAGTGGCTTCCATAGAGATCAGACCGGAGAATAAACCACACAAGGACACTGAACAGGCCCTCAGATAAAAAGAATATTCTTTACCGTGCACTTCGTAACTCATTAAGCAGAGAGGACTTTCACTAGTGCAGTTGGTGTGTAGTTTTCTGCTTAATATTAACTTTGAGTGCAACAAGTTATTAGCGGTGTAGACATGACAAGCCAAGAACTGTTTCAAGTTCATTTCATGTCTCAAATGGAATCAATTTATTTCTGATCAAATTATTAAGTTACAAATAAATTAAATATATTAATAAACAATCAGTTAGGAAAATTAATTGTGCTTTAAATTGCTTGTAAAATTCTATGTGCTCCAAATCATAAAACAGGTCCTTGGAATTATTTTGGTTTGTTCCTGGTACGATGTGTGGACGGGAGGAACGTCTTCTCCCTGTGCATGCTAACTGAGTATCCAAGGCCAGGAAGGCAGTCATGAAGTGGTCCTGAATACTTCTCCAACTGCTCAGAGATGGGATATCCTGTAAATACGATATCAGCATCATATTAAGTATTTATAAATTAAAAAATACATTAAAATATTATTTTCTCTACCTGAAACCATGTTATTCACTGGATAATGCATTATGTCGCAACACACGGAATCCTCTGGTCCTGTCAAAAACTCTTCAACGCTTGTAATGAAATATTCAGAAGAATTAAACTGTGCTGAACAACAGCCAGTACAGTAGCGACATCTAGTGGTAATATCAGGTATTGTACAAATAAACCCTCAGTCTACCATTCCAGTGGCAGGTTTCCTTGAACAGTAGGAGACAGAACAATGACAAAAAAAAAGCCAAAATAATATATTTCAAAAAAGGTTTTCATGAACTAAAATAAATATCTGATCCCCTATCAATCTGCAACATTTCTGGCTCCTGGTAATATTTTATAGAGGGAAGGAGCTGACATTTGGAGCTTCTCAACTCGTCACCTATTTAAAAGGTACCTGTCCATAGAAACAATCAATCTATCCAGATTCCAACTCCATGGCCAAGACCAACGATCTTCTCTGTGTGAGAAGTATAGTTGTTTTTGGCAGCCTGTCTAAATTTTAGTTTTAGTCTTTGTGTCAAGCTCTCATTAGAGTTATATGCATCTCATCTTTGTCATATCCAAGTCTAACAGTCTGAGCATTTTTGTCTTATTTTAGTCAGAATTATTCACAACTATTTTAGTCTAGTTTAAGTCAATGAAAATTGTATTTTTTTTAGTCATGAGAGTCAATATAGAATCAACAACCCATGAAAATGGATGCCGCTGGAGCGTCAGGGCCATACCTGGCTGTCATTGTTAACCGCTAGGCCACCACTGCCCCTTGTGGTGCCTAAAACCTTGTGGTGCCTACAAGAAACGTCTGACATCTGTGACTGTCACCAGGCACTAAAGCACATTTTGCAAAATGGGGTCAAATTTCTTTCATGAAAATGCAAATTAATTCAGAACCACATTAAAATGCATTTTTGTGGATTTTTTGGTAATTGTTCTGTCTCTCACTGTTAAATTAAAGCTACCATTAAATTTATAGACTGATCATTTCTTTGTTAGTGGGCAAACATACAAAACCAGCAGGGGATTATTTCCCCTACTGCAGCATAGATAACTTTAGGGTGGTGG
This sequence comes from Denticeps clupeoides, assembly GCF_900700375.1. Classification (NCBI taxonomy): domain Eukaryota; kingdom Metazoa; phylum Chordata; class Actinopteri; order Clupeiformes; family Denticipitidae; genus Denticeps; species Denticeps clupeoides. The sequence goes on along the minus strand of NC_041722.1, from coordinate 3,456,440 downwards.
AAGGAACCGGAGAACCCAGAGGAAACCTGCACCAAAACCGGGAGAGCATGCAAACTCCACATACAGAAATAAAACTGTAATAATAACAGTAATAATATCAATAAATAAGCAGATTCAGTGTAACCATGCTGGTACAAACCTTGTAGTGCTTTTTGGTTTGTTAAAAATGTCGCCAAGAACTGGATCAGCTGCCAAGGCCTTCAGGGCAAGAAAACACCAATAAAGTCATAACACGCAAAGTATATATACATGAAAGCAGCCGCACCCACCTCTTCAGACGTCGATTCTGCCTCCTGCTCCCAAATAAATCGACCAATTGCACCCTTAACCTCTGAAATAAAATAAATTGTTTGCCATGATGCATCATATTTGACTTATCACACTAGGTATCACACTGATCCTTCTCAAATCTGGCTTGCTGTGGACATAATATGATGACATCACAATACTGTTGATTTGGTGATGATGAATTCTACAGATCTACAATACATTTACAGTATTTATCAGACGCCCTTATCCAGAGAAACTTACAATAAATAGTTACAGGGACAGTCCCCCCCGGAGCAACTCAGGGTTAAGTGTCTTGCTCAGGGACACAATGGTAGTAAGTGGGATTTGAACCCGAGTCTTCTGGTTCATAGGCGAGTGTGTTACCCACTAGGCTACTACCACCAGATGCTGATTTGTGTAAAACTGAAAATGCCTTTGCAAATATGGAAATTTCCGTCCACAGGTTGATAAACTGGTAGCCATGTGTCCAGTATCGATAATGCCATTTTTGTACCTCTCTGGACGGAGAGTGGGGGGAGGACGTAGTGCCCGATTGGCACAGACTGGACGCTCTGGCGTGCGTGGCAGGCAGTGATGAAGGCGCTGTGGAAGACGGTCAGCCGGCCTTCTGCGTAGGCCCTGCAGGTGAACATCCTACACCGCACACACACGACATGTCACCCTGAAACGTTGCGCGAACGTTGCATCGCCGTTACCGCAATCACACGGAGGTTCCCGCGGCCGTTCACCTTTTCGTGTCGGCGTACGCGGCGTCGTCACTGAACAGGTACGCGGCCTTCCACCAGTCCGAGATCAAGCCCCCTTCACGCACTTTCAAACACACAAAAGCTGCTTTACTCAACAACTACTTTCACGCTGCGACGCGGACTGGAAACTCACCCCAAATGCCACGAATTCCCCTCTCGACGCTGCCGGAGAACCACGCCGTTCGACCGCGGAACATGTTCCGCAAACTCCGTGGCGCTTTACACGCGTTCTTGCCCGGAGAGGAGAGCTTCTGTTTTTTTTTTGGCGGAGAAGGGAGAGAAAATGTGAAGAGGGAATCCCGTCTCACGCCGTAGTTCGAGGTATCACGGAACCGCGTTTAAAATACGAACTCATTTCCTGTCAGTCTGAGGAAAATGGACACGCTGCGTGCGTCTGTACTTTATGCTAAGCTAACAGGTGGAACGTATTTATTGATATGCGTGAATAAATGTATATGTTACTGAGTAATAACAAATAAGAAGAAACCATTAACTATTTGCAATGGTTTTACAGATATTTATGTTTACAGATATTTATATAGGGTAGTAGTAGCCTAGTGGTTAACACACTCCCCTATGAACCAGAAGGTTCAAATTCCACTTACTAAATGCTGTAAACGTTATATGTTCTTTCTAATGTAACCTGCAATTTATGTTTTCACACAGTTTAGCTGGTCATATCAAATTAGACCAGTTATTTAAGTTTAACATCATTAAGAATCTTCATATGTTTTTTTTATGGTTCCAGAAGTAATAGTTACCACCATATGTACACAAATGCATGTAGAGAGAGTCCCATTGGAAGAAATCTTTGTTAATCTTTGTTAAATATGACTTACCCCATAGTGGACATGTGACACTGACCTGTGGTTTTGCATAAAAAGTAACCCAAGAGTGATCTCTCCTTTGAACATATCTGCGAAAACACCATCGGCTGTGGATGAAGTAATGGTGCGTGTCTGATGCGAGTTCATCAGTGAGATCCAACTGAAGAGCATCCAATGGGGACAGGTGGTGGCCCAGTCGGAGACGTTTTCCTCACACTCTGGGGAGAATGATATATGGTAACAGAACAGAACCATTAAATGTCCCAAAATACAACCTGATCAACGCTGGCCACATGGTGGAGCTATGACCTGCGGTGAAAGTCAGTACTGGTTGAGTGCTACATTGCAATTCTGGGGTTTAGGCTTCATTCATTAAAAAAATTGCAGTTAATATCACCAGTGGCAGTTAAACAGATGACTGGTTTGGAAACAAATCCATCTGCATGTCAGTTTGCACACATGGACTTTACTGTCAAATACATTGATCCTGAACCTGATTAAGATTCCCTGAAGACAGTATGAGGGTAGTTAAATCATCATTCAACCTTCATAGGAAAACATCCTGGATATGATGTCATTGGTCTGACACATTTGTCACTATGGATCAATAAGGTCATAAAGTAAATCATAATATGTGCATGTAGTGAGAGAAAATAATCTAACTGAAACCATGCAGGCAAACGTGGTGGTTTTGCTCGTGAGTGCTGTGTGCCAGATTTTAGTTTAGTGTTACTGCCATGTGCCAGAAAGATTACTTTTTTTTCAGACATAATCTGAACACGATGTCCAAGAGGCCAGATCAGTGAATCCACCTCCTCCGTTATTTAGAACGGCCAGCGTGACACACTATATACAACATGCCAGCGCGCTGTCATTTCTGTTCTGGGGTTGCTGGCAGGTCAAGCGCTTCTACAGCAGCGGCAGTAACATAAGGTGGATGGATTGGCATTGTTTTTGAGTGCTGTGATTCCTGCTGGCCTTGTGCTTGTGCTTGATGGTGTCTGTTAAAAAGGTGGCAATGCAGAGGAAGGGTTAGAGCAGCAGGGATCATAGGTGCTCCTGTTGTTTCGGTGGGAGTTGCTGGGATCTGAAGTGGATTTTTTTTTTTGGATGCACCGAGCTGAGCATCCCTGCAGATGTCTATTCAGCAGGTAAAATATGTTGAATCAGGAAACCAGTTGTATGTACCAGGTTGAGGTTTGAGGAGAAGGGTGGGAGAGGTCAAATGGGAAGACCAAAAATTCCCAGGTTCAAACGGCATTTACTACTATTCTCCAGGGGGGTACTGTCCCTGTAACTACTGACTGTAAGTCGCTCTGGTAAATGAGAAAGCTAGGGAGTGTGTGATTAAACTGATGTTTAGCATGGTAACTGGCGCTTTGTTTTTACCTTTTATTGAAGTGCCAGATAGGGATAATGTCAGATTTATCAATTATAAATTTTTTGTCAACATAAAGTCTGAGGTTTAATAATGATTGGACTATACCATTAAAATCGATGATGATAGGAATGTTAATTTAGCATCAAACATAATATGAACGCTGAGCTGTGAAAGTTGAGGTTAAGACATAAAAGGTATAAAACATGTTAATAAAAATGTAACATGGAAATGTAGCATTGCCTTGGGTCCTTGCTGTCATTACAATGTCAGGAATAGCAGCCTGCTGCTTGTAAAGGGAATTCTGAGGGAAAAGAAATGCTGCATGTTGACCAGCAACAGGGTCGTTTCTGTAGAACTAATGTGAGCGCGCTTATACATCACTGTTATAAACTACGGAGAAGGAGATGGAGCCAGAAGTTCAGTTGTGTGCAGCTCACAGGATATGATTTCTCTAATCCCTGCGGTTCGGTGATGTGTTTGACACGTTTTCCTCCTCTTGCTATCCAGACCTTGAGCTAAAGTTAGATATTCTGCCATCAATAAATAGCACTGTTTGGACAACATGTTTTGATGTGAAGTTTTAAAAATGGATACTTGTTCTGACGGAACACTCTTTGGTGTTCGGTGCTGTGCTTTTTAGCTTTTCTTTTGTCCTAAATATGTCATTTGGGATTGCAAAGATTGTCTAATTAGAACACAGTGTTCACATTATAGTAAATATGACAATGGGCCGGGACCGATGCTATGGAAACAGCTATATGTTCAAGACGTTGGGTCAGTACGTTGGCAGGCATGGACAGCTCGGAGGTAGGCGGCTGGGATGGACGCAGTTAGGGTAAGGGTCAGGGTGAGGGGCTCAGGTTGAAATATGACCCAAACTTGGATGGCAGGCCGCTGTGTTTATGGCTCCCACAGGCAGAGAGCGAGGCGGTAAATCAGCCGATGAGGCTGAACAGAGCGGCCGGCACATCATCAGTCTGTCAGCGCCGCTGCTACGGCGCTCCGCGTAGTTTAACGTGTTTACTTTGCTCTTTATTTAACATGTTCTGCCTACGTAGTGCGGGGATTTGTGGATTTATTTTTACATTATTTACTAGAGGAACTTTAACCATATTTTTGGAGGATGAAGTGAGGGTTGATGTTGGCTCCTGGAATAATTTAGAAGTCTTCAAATCTGCACGGCTCGCCTAGATAATGATTTCATTATGCCGTGATTTGGCCTTCCTGCATCAAACAATGTTCTACCAGCTTCGCCCATCCTTCACATTAGCAGCTGTGTTTGTCGACAGAGGGTCCGACACAGCGTTTCAAATGGAAATGAAATTCCTGCTCTTTCTGAAATCTCCCTCTCTGCCTTTTCGCAGCTAGACAAACAACTTCAAAGGAGCGCCTTTTATCGCAGGTGTTTCGGGATTAAGGCCACAGCAGGATTTCCCCCCACAGCTTCACCTTTTGAAGTGGTGTCTTGTTCACCTGCTTCCTACTGCGCGCGGCACGTTCTGTTTGTGGGACTGGAACATCCAATTTGGAAAATGTTTCCGACAAATCAACACGACTATTTCAACACTACAAAGCTAAACACTGATATTAGTATCATTTTTCCAGCTGAGCATCAAACCTGAAGCAGAACTATAAAATGTTCTGATGGAAGATCCTCATTTTTTAGTCTTTGCTATGAATGGTGAATCATACAGAACCCTGTTGTTCCATGTTCACAAATCCAATACATCATCACCTTCAGCTAGTGTTCTGTGATTTGCTATCAATGCAGCTCTCATTTTGTAAACACACAAAAACACACCTAATGTTTGAGAGCTTCACACACACACACACACACACACACACACATATATATATATATATATATATATATATATCTCATACACATTTTACATCTATTTTTAACAAACGGGCTAACCTGGTGCGTTAGGAAAAAAGTTTTTTTCTATTTGTGTGTGCTTGTATGTGTGAGCATAGGAGGGAATCTCTGTGTTTACTCGGAAAATAGAGCAGGGAAGGGAAATCTGGGAGGGCAGCTGCTCCTGAGTATTAGCGGTAGTGCGCCATCAGCGGCTGCCGCTGCTTTCGCGGCGCCGTGGGAGTCGGCAGACCTTGTCAGGCCCGGTGTTTGGAGCGGCCCATCACTTGTGGGATTTATCAGGCTGAGTGAGGACCCCTGGCTGGCCGGACCTGTTTGGGTGCTGCAGGGGCTCAGCAGGGAGCATTGCGCATGGGAGCGTGAAGGGGTCGATGAGGAGTGCTGACAAGAGGGGCCAGCCATCCCCCTTGGCCCTCTTCTGGAGCTAGGAGGCTAAATAAGGAGAGTGGTTGTGGTGTGCATGATTGCGGGTGTTTTAGGACAAGAACACTAAAATCCCAAATAGATGTGCATCAACGTAGAAATAAACTCAATGAAGAGAAATTTTGTTTTTACAACTTTTGCTTATATTACCTTTTCAAAGATCTGAAGATCTTTGCAAAAGGGTCGTCAATAGATTTCTAATTTCTATGGTCAGGAACAAATATAAATTAACATAAACATTTAATATGTATCAGGTAATAAGAGCACGGTCACTTTTAGGCCATTCTGGATTGTCTGAAAATACAGAATACAGATTATGTTGGGAGAAAACAGGATTAGAGTGGATCAGCTACAAAAGCTGAAGCTGATTTGGCGCGTACATTATTTACTAGAGGTAACTTTAACCATTTTGGAGGAAGAAGTGAGGGTTGATGTTGGCTCCTGGAATAATTTATAAGTCTTCAAATCTGCATGGATCACATAGATAACGTTATGGTGCAATTTGGCCTTCCTGCATCAAACAATGTTCTACCAGCTTCACTCATCCTTCACGTTAGCAGCTGTCTTTGCTGCAGCCGGGGTTTGTCGACAGAGGGTTCGAAGTGGTCATTTTTATAAAACAAGGTAAATATATGTTATCAGAAATTTATTTATCAGAATGCAGTGATATGCAAATCTCAGCAATACAGTTGTGTTCAGAATAGATAGAGAAATGAAAATGTTAACAAATTTTTAATTTCATGTCACTTAAATATTGGGTTTGAGACAACAAACCATTCAAATCAAGAGTATCCTGAATTTATATGGTATATGGTATCAAAAGATTCTGAGATCTGAAATATCTGTGCACAAGAGACAAGGCCAGATATCAATACTGGATGCCCATAACCTTCGGGCCCTCAGGCCGCACTGCATTAAAAACAGGCATGACTGTGTCATGGAAATCACTGCATGGGTCCAGGAGCAGATCCAGAAATCAATATCTGAACACAGTTCCGCGTGTCATTCACAAATGCAGCTTAAAGCGCCATCATGCTAAAAAGAAGGCAGTAGTGCCTGTGGATTTGGCAGCTTGCACGTCTGGATAGGGCTTAGAGCAACATATGCCATCACGGTGAATCTCCTAAAACATTTGGTGAATCACAAAAACGAAAGACCCAAGATTGTAGAGCATCTAGAATTCTAGATCAGACAAGATCCCACTAAACTTTACAGGCTGTTGTTAAATGAAGAGGGGATGTTACCCAGTGATGAACATGGCCCTGTCCCAACCTTTTAAAAACTTATTTCCCCACAATGGTACACTGTGAAAAAATTGTGTATAAATTATGGGATTATGAGATTTTCTGAGTTTATCTACATTTTACACAGTTGGGGAACATGGATTGTAGTATTTGTAAAAATTTTCTACAAACATGAACATTAAAATATTAAAAGCAGTAAAAGTTGCACTTTCAGACTCGAATGATACTGATATCACTTTTAAAAGAGTACAGCATATTCTTCAAGTAGGCCGTGAGCTGATTCAGAACTCAGGATGTCGCGCTGAATCTGGTTTCTCTCGAGTTGTCATCCATCGCCGGTGCTCCGAGGTCTGTTTGTCTTTCCTCTGTCCAATAAAGGAGGCCTTGTCTGCGTGCAGACGCACGTGTACTGTGAATCTTGCCTTGACCAAACTGTTGGTACACTGGCACCTGCAGTCCTTTCAATTTCCTGACACTTCTTCTAACACTTCTTTTTCAGCACACATTACAGTCCTGCTCACATTTGGATGCTGCCGACGCATCAACCAGCCATTTGTGTGAAGCAGGCAACCGAGACCCGTAAGGTGAAAGCGCTTAACACTGCTAAATATTTCAGGGTACAATACAAGGTACTCTACTCTGTTGGATCTCCTCGAGATTTGTAGCTCTTGCCTGGCCACACTCGCTGGAGCATGTTCTGATAAAAGCCTTTTGAGGTTTTGAACAGAGAGAAAGATATTTCTTACAGCTTCACCAGTCCCAGATACCGCGTGTTTATACTATAGCAGTCACAGATGGAGCATGTGGCCATAAAAGAGAAATACTTTTAGGGTTTGACTAAGGTTAAGTTCCACAGAGGGCCCGCTCAGAAATGAAAGCAACTGACCGGCAATCTTGTACATGACCCAGTTCGCCTAAACATTCACAAGTGTAAGATCATCGTATTTAAGAGAGACACTTGATTATGAACATGGGAAGCGGGACCTTTGACCTTCCTTCTGCCTTTTTTTTTAGCTTGAATTGTTTCTCCCCTGTTAAATTTGGTGTGTTACTATTAGCCTCTTTCAGCTTTTGAGGAAGTTGCCCTTTACTTGTGCACTGTGTAACACTGACGATAAACCCGTCTCAGAGTTAGCGTTCACTCATCACAGCATCTTCCCTGTTAGGGACAGTTGAAGGTGGGCACGGACTAATGTCAAGGATACGCAGCGGAAAAAGAAAACTGTCAGTCTGCATCACTGGTGTTTTCTTTTGCCATGAGGTACTGTGGACAGATGGAGTCGGGGAATGGGGGGCAGAGGACAGACTAATAATAATTTTTAGAACACCTTGGGTATCGCTGACTCTAAGAGGGCCTTTTTGGCAAGGAAAGTGTTTAAGTGACTCAGAGGGCAAAACCCTCTGGTGAATGCCAGGAGCACTTCATCATTGGATCATCTGCCCGTCAGTCACTGTCGTGGTGTATGTCAACACATGAATATGGCAGCAATGGTTCTGCTGCTTGGCAGTGGGCAGTTTTCTCTTTCAAGCTGCATTCCCCTCATTACAGTGCCATGTTTGCCCAGGCCATTGCCCCTGACAGTCAAAACGCCAGCTCTCAGTAGGAATAAGCTGGCAGGAGATGGACAGATGACAGGTCCCTCTACACATGTCACACACACACATTCACAGGCTGCATTCAGAGAACAAGCTCTGTGGTTAAAACATTTTTACTACAAATTTCACATACTGCGTTTGAAATGCATATGCCTAAGGCTGATTTCAATTAAATGCTACATTTCACCCTATCGCCTTATATTATTTCATGTTTGAATCCTGGTGATATGGAATCAACTTGAATCTTTGCCAAACAAATATAATGTCAAATAACATATATAACATATATTTAGAAATATAAAATCAAATAACAAATATTATAATTACAGTAAAAACATTGAAATTCAATCAATGATGGATGCTGGCCTGGATATTACATCTCACTTAAAATGGTCACATGCGTGTAGGCTTTCCTGGAGCCTCTGCCCATGACTATTCAATTAATCCACGATCCTGATCAAACCCAAGGCAAGACCCAAAATAGGGAATACCCTTACCCAAGCATCCACCCCCATACCGCAGCTGCTCAGATCCAGTTACGTTATATTATACAATAGGCTTAGAGCTGTCTCGGGTAAGTGGATTGCCCAAAGAGAAGGCCAGAGGTTTGAAATATATCTGATGATGTTTTCCACCATAGAAACAGTCACAGCAATCCAGGATGGACTGGCTGTGATCTCCTCTGTGGTAGAGCATGTAGAACTCTGTACCTCCTTCTACAGTCTGGAGGGGGATGTCTATGATGCAGGATGTATCTGTCCTTCAGCTGAGGCATGATCCTTCTTTGGACTGCTCTCCTGCTTTCTTTCACTCCTTCTGCAGTTTATATTGAGTGGCGTCAGAGTTGCAAATTGTATTTGGGTCAGGTTTGGATTTTAAAAGCAATATGCATGACCAGAGAAAGTGTAGGGACAGTCTTTGGTGTGATTGTATCTTTTATAAATGAAGAAAAGGCCTGCTTACTAGACTTGCAACTCCACCAGCACTCTCGGGCACCCAGACTTTTTAAAAAAACATTTTCCCAAGGTTACGGGGAGAACTGTGTCTCTCTATCTGACATCTGTGGATGGCAGCGGGGCATTCAGTGAGAGGGCTGTGTTGCAGTGCTGCTTCAGCTTTCCAGTGCCTGGGGCTTCTGGCTTTGGGCTCTGCAGTTGACCTTGACTGCACCATTATAAAGCAGAAACACACCACCCACCTGTGACAGGTACTGGCACCCATTCAGACCCGTTTGTCTGGGGTTATAAAATGATGAGTAAACAGAGAGCTCAAACTCTGAACTGAAAAAAATAGGCCTGAGGGTGACATTTTTCTGTCTGTCTAATCCTGACGGGGTTTAACAATAATATAACAACAATATAATATAACTTGGACAAATAATTTCTATCGATACCAATTAGCACTGAATTTAAGGAATTCACTGGCAGACTACAGTCATTTTCAACAGGCATTGCAGCGGGCAGCCCCTGGCTACCTGGAAGATCCATTGTTTACTTGATTGACAGACCAAGCTTGCTATAAAATGTAAAAATCAAGAGCACTGTCTTTCGGTTCGAGTCATGTTCAGGCTCGGGTCGGTGAGGTCAAGCTCACTTCCTGTCTATAGTACCTCTCCTTTCCGTATGATTTGATGCTTGTAAGTTTGTTTCAGTGATTGATAAAACTGTTTTACATGTTGTACATTTGTTTTATTAAATTAAATTTTTTATAAAATGTTAACATGATTGGTAACATAAAATCTTTTATGAAATGTTAATATTATTGCCAATTTTAAGCAATTTGCTTTGGGATTAAGTTTTTCTGATTCTGATTCTAAATTCACGGCCACCGTGACAGGTGATTAGTTTTAACTATTGCAAGAGCAATCGAAAATGCTTAGGAGGTGAAATGGAGTATAGTTCTCATAGTGTCCATTTATTTCCACATTAATGTAAACACAGCACCCCATATTGACAGGAAAACTCAGAATTGCTAACATTTTTGCTAATTTATTAACAAAGAAAAACTAAAATATCACATGGCCCTAAGTACCCTTTGCTGAGACAACTCAGCTCTTTAACTCTTCTGATCATCCTTGAGATGGTTCTACACCTTCATTTGAGTCCAGCTGTGTTTGAATATACTGTTTGGACTTGATTAGAAAGCCACACCCCTGTCTATATAAGACCTTACAGCTCACAATGCATGTCAGAGAATTTATATTAGCCTTAAGGTGCCTAAGGGCACAGTGGCCTTCATAATCCTTAAATGGAAGACGTTTGGGACGACCAGAACCCTTCCTAAGTTGGCTGTCCAGCCAAACTGGGCAGAAGAGCTTTGGTGACAGAAGTACAGAAGAACCCAAATTTCACTGTGCTGAGCTCTAGAGATGCAGTCTGGAGATGGGAGAAAGTTGTAAAAAAGTCAACCATCACTGCAGCCCTCCACCAGTCGGGGCTTTATGGCAGAGTGGCTCCACGGAAGCCTCTGCTTAGTGCAAGACACAGGAAAGCCCACATGGAGATTGCTAAGTTGAGAAATAAGATTCTCTGGTCTAATGAGACCAAGATAGAACTTTTTTAAGCCATATGTGTGGAGAAAACCAGGCACTGCTCATTACCTGTCCAATACAGTCCCAACAGTGAAGCATGGTGGTGGCAGCATCATGCTGTGTTGGTGTTATGCAGCTGCAGGGACAGGAGGACTGGTTGCAATTGAGGGAAAGATGAATACGGCCAAGTACAGCTGCGACATTTTTAAGTGGACCGTGCGATTTAGGTGTTTAGTTGTTTTCAGTTCTGTCACATCCGTGAGCTGACGGGGGAATGAAGCGCAGAAACGGGACATATTGGGAAACATGATTTATTAAACAACACAAACCAAACAGGCACAAGGGCAAAAAACAGGGGAAACAAAAGGGGTGAACCTAAACTAGCCTGCTGGCGTGTGGCGATTGCCAGAACTGAAAACAACTAAACACCTAAGTCGCACGGTCAACATAAAAGTGTCGCAGCCACGATTGGCTGCTCAGAAGCTCCTTATAACCAGCCATGTACACTTAACACCAGTCCATGGCTCGAGCCCTGCTGTCAAGCAGATTGGTGCCAGGTGCATCTCCAGCCGCACCCAATCATGACAGGACCATGTGATATGGGGTGCTGTGTGTACATAAATGAGGAAACAAAATTAACTTAAGTTATTTTAGCAAATGGCTGCAATATAACAAAGAGTGAACATTTTAAGGGAGTCTGAAAACATTCTGTACCAACTGTATACTTTTTAAACATTCTAAAAATATTCTTTATTTATGTATTTGTTTTTCCTCCCCCAGTAGTATCGAAAATCGTACCGAGTAACATCCTTAGTATTGAGCTTGAAATTTCAGTATAGTGACAAGCCTAGTCCATATAAGGACTAATTGCTGATATTTCTGCTGAGTGTAGACCACTATAGATACAGCATGTTATTAGCAAGCCTGGCTGCCAGTGGTTATCATGTCTTGTTGAGATGGCACCTTGGGATCATGGACCACTTTCCACATGGAATGACTCATTACCAGTTGTGCATGTGATAGCCTGAGAGACACGCCCTCATATACACTGTAATATGCCTCTTAGGGTTATGTAATTACTAATTAAAGACTTTTAGCTCTGGCGCTAGTGAACCATGTACATCAGACCTTGCCCCGGCTTAAAAGTGGGAGGGCTGGCATGGCTCACCCTTTTGTAGCGTAATTAAATAAAGAAATAAGGGCGTATGTGAGTGACAGCAGCAGTGATTGTAACCAGGGCCCAGTATCTATGGTGATTACATCCTAACCCCCCAGCCTAGCTCTCATGTGCACAACCGAGGGTCCCTGCTGAGAGTTCCATCCCCCAGGGAGGCTCACTGACAGACAGTTGTGTGCACCAGCAAGCAGCCAACATGAATCAGAACCCTCCATCATTCCCTCCATTCATCTTCACCCTCTGCAAACCTCCATGTCCCATGTCGTCACTTGGGCTGTGTCCTTCCATTCAGCAAGAGCAAATGGCCCTTGCTAGAAGCTTCTGACCTGTGAAGTAAATTGGGGTAAAATATGACTAAAGTGCAGTCACATGTTTTTGCTTGTCATATTGTTCATGTATAGCAACTGCACACACAAGAAGAGTCTTACATCAGCACAAGGAGGAGGATCTTGCAGGAGAATGGGAGCGGTCTTGACTCATTGCCATGGTAACAGTGGTTTCTATTTCCAGGAAAGGATTCTATGTGTATGTTGATGTCTATTGAATGCGTTGAGTCAGTTGAAGTGTCCTTCAATGTAATGGTCTTACAATCCTGGTGATGATGGCTTCTTGATCATTTCACACAAATGTATATCATTTTCATTTTTAGGTACATGTCTCCATTTTGATTCTCTCAAAACATAATTTAAAATCTTGCTATTGGCAAGAATCTAGATAATTAGACAGCACATGTTTAAAAATTTCCTTAGGTCTGTTTCTAATTAGTGTTCTTAATGAGTCAATAATATAATAACACACAATCAGCAGTCCCATCTCTTTGTTCTGAAGCCCTAAAGCTCCATCCCAGAAGGCCAGGTGTAGTGAATTATGAATTCTGGGGTAGAGCTTTAAAATACTCAAAGACCTCACCTGCAGGCTTCAGTTTCACTCCAGCTATTTTCAAGGAGATGCACCAGTAGGCTAAAAGTCTGTCTCCTGGAGGGGGGGGGGGAGTGGTCGCGTGGAACAAGAGGACACCGCGGTTCCTTCCCCTCGCTGCACCCTGCTGTGCAGCAGCACCACAGACAGAATGTTGTACTCATCACTGCCTCACACCTCCAGGCTCCCACCTAATGGTGCGTATCAGGCTTACCCATCTTCCACCCCAGCACAGAATGCAATCACTGCCTTGGTGACAGCAGCGAAGGCTGGGAGTTGCTCCTGAGTCCCGTTCCTGTTCCTACACGATAAGACATTGCCTGAAGTACCATACAGTATTATTATATTGAAGTAACCACATGCATTGTACATTTTTAATAGGCTGCTGGGTAGGTCTGGAATCGCATTTTCACGTTCTTACATTTTATGGTGTACATGTATCTTATTTTTTATGTTTTTTATCTGCTCTTGTGTTAGTGTATTTTCTGTGTGTATATGTGAGCACACTGCTGTGCCTCTGGATGTATGTGTATGTGCATGGACATATATTTTATAAATTGATAGTCCAGATGATGGAAATATGCTCCTGCGGGAAAGTTATCACAGTCACACCCTGCGGTAAAAAATCTGTCCATATTCATCTGTTTAATCTGAGATTGATACACACTGTCCTTCTCCATGGAAACCATCGGATCAACCAAAAGGGAGTGTGATGGAGCAAGAGTGAGAGGGAAATGTTTGTTTGTTTGCGACCGCGTGTGAGGCGCTACGGTCCAAGGCTGCCGAGTTAATCTGGCTCCAGCAGGTCATGTGATTAATTCCAGCCGATGGCCGGCGGGTGGATGGTGTTATTTATGGACCAGGATAATCAACACATTTGGATGGGTGGTGCTACCAAGAAATCTCAATCTTAAATCCGTTTTAAAGTGTTCCACTTGTCACCCTTTTTTCCTCCCGTCTTTTTGAAACTTTAGCCACTCTGCCCTTTGCTCAGCAAGAGACACGCAGCACCTCTCAGCACTAATGTCCCTCTGTCACCCGTGACGGAGAGGTGTGAGGTTTTAATTGGGAAAACCTACTGTGGCCAGGTGTGGCGGGTGTTTGTTTGTGTGTGGGGTCAGCTGCTGAGCACCTCCCCTGACCTTGTGTTTTCTCTAATGAATATGGCTGCCAGCCAGATCTTCTCCACTGAGAGGCAGAAAGCACTCCATCTTATTTCTGTTGTGTGTGTGTGTCTGTGAGATAGAGGGAGACAAAGTAAGCCAGAAACACAGAGTGAAGGAGATAATGATGCTAGAGAAATAGTAATGGCAACGTTGAGCAGGTGAGAGATACTGCAGACATGAGTTAAATATACCATATGTCTAAATGAAGGTCAAGTAATTTTAAGACTTTTGTATGCCGCATTTATCCTTGAATAGGTATTTTATATGTGCTAATAAATCTTTCATTTAATAACTATACAGACACAGATAATTTATTGGTCTATAGAAATAAATTCTATAATGCTTTTTACTGTACATGAAATACATTATGTAACTGGTGTGCAAAACAAATGCTCATATTACACATACATATTCTTCTATGTAACGTATTAAGATTATAGACAGATGTTTTTGGCATAAAACCATGTGTGGAAAAAGCTGATAGCTAATAGTGGTGCAAAATGTTTTAATCATTCATCACACCCCTGATGCTAAGCAGTATAAAAGGTTTGTATGTATACATTCCACTGGCTTCAGCACCAGTGGTCATTTTGGAAATCAGCCACTGGCTATCAGTGTGAAGGAGGATTAGGAGAATGGAGGGAAAGGGCCAGCAGGTTGTATGTGTGCGGTGCACGTTGCTGGTGATACTTGCTATTATTCTTAACATACACCGATCTGCACTCTGTGCCGATGTTGTGAGATAAACAAATGTGTGCAATTTAGAACACAGATGATCGTTTCTGCTGTCTGTACAATCCGTTGCAGCCTGTTCCTGTCCTGTTTGGTGGCTGCTCCATACCAGACTGTAGAACTGGGTCAGCAGCTCCTGACTGGACTTCTTCCGTTGTGTCAGGAAGGACATCCCCTGTTGGTTCCTTTTGAGGATGGAGGAGATGTTGGTCTCCCACTTCAGGTCAAGTTTCAGTACCCAGGATCTTGAAGGTCTCCAAAGAAGACATTGGGCTGTCTGATATGATGAGGGGAGCAGTGTTAAGAGACGTGTCCTGAAGTCTACAGTCTTGAGCGTGTTCAGCTCCAGGTTGTGCTAACTGCACCAGAGCACCAGCCGCTCAACTTCCTTTCGGCTTACAGATTCATCACCATACTGAATGATCCTGAATTACAGCTGAGTTCCTGGAGGTGCAGTCATCAGTGTAGAGGGAGAGCAGCAGAGAGGAGAGGACACATCCTTGAGGGGCACAATACTGTTTCAGAAATGGTCCCCCTGAGGCTTACTGCTTTCTGTCTGTCAGCTGGGAGAGTTTGGAGGTGAGAGGATTTGGCACAATGGTGTTGAAACTCGATTTAATGTCCACAAACAGTGCATGTTTACAGCAGCATCCACTGACCACTATGCTCAGTAAGCAGGGGTTTCAGTTAGTGTCCTGTAATGTCCACATAATACCATGAAACATTTCCTTAAGTATTGGGAACATTTTTTATCATTATAATATAGTGGATGTTATTACAGTAAGCATTATGAGGTGAGATATGATGTGTAACTAATCATTGACAAAGCAACTTGGATGACCAGCATTTGATCAACATTAAAATAAAACAAAGCAAAGTTATGTGCTTAGAAGAACATCAAAATCTATAATAATGTGTATCTGCAAATTAAATCTACTTAAGACTACATTCAAATTAAAACAAGTGTTGAGTATGGAGCATGACAACATGAAAGTAAGTGGAGAAAATGCTCAAAGAATCATGATCTAAGATAGTTCTCAGAGGAATGAGGGAGAGGGGCTGGCCATGGGCGGGGCTGGCTGTCTTGTAGCTTGCAAGAGGCATAGTTGGTTAAAAAACATAGTTTTGGAGGCACCACCTTAATTCTTGCTTAGGGCTCCAAATGTTTAGGGCCGGACCTGGCCACCAGACAGTGAATACAGTAACAGTATAAAGTGAGAGAAAGCTTTAAAACAATTTTATTAAAGACAAGGGAATAATATTCCAAATTTATGCATGAGCAAATATGTTTCCAAATATGACCATTGGATGATGTTCTATGAAAGGAACAAATATTCTTCATAACAGTAGAGCGAGATGAGTCTACTGGAAAATTAGTCTGGCTGGTAGAGAGTACTTTATTCACTGACTTCCTGAACTTCCATCTCTTGACCAGCCTTGCAAATGAGTTTATTGATCCTGTTGGCATCACGGCTGAGTAGAACGCAGTCCGGTAGATGGCACTCATTGCCACTGACTGGTTGAAGATCTCCAGCAGCATTGCAAGATCCAAGTTCCCTCCATCAACAGAATCAATGAATCTCCTTGAATCCTCCTCACCCATAATGATAGTTGATGGCCTGGGTCATATTGCTTGAACCTCTAAAATCAACCCTAATTTCCTTTATCTTTTTTTACACATACAAGCACCACTAAAAGTGAAAGTGAAGTGGTTGTCATTGTGATACACTGCAGCACAGCACACTGTGCACAACAAAATGTGTCCGCTGCTTTTAACCCATCACCCTGAGTGAGCAGTGGGTAGCCATGACAGGCGCCCGGGGAGCAGTGTGTGTGGACGGTGCTTTGCTCAGTGGCACCTCAGTTGCACCTTGGTGGTTCAGGATTCGAATCAGCAACCTTCTGATTACCGGTCTGTTTCCTTATTTGCCCCTTTTAAAGCTTACAGCAACTTGTATTCCCTGTTAGTCTCCCATCCAAGTACTAATCAGGCCCAACCCTGCTTAGCTTCCTTGATCAGACAAGATTGGGCATTCTTCGAGTGATATGGCCATAAGCAGAAAAATTTGGACTGTTTCTGCCTGGTATCGAACCAAGGACCTTTTACGGATTAGGCAACCATGATAACCACTTCTACAGAAACATAATTTCTGAATGGATTGAGTATAATATCAATATGTTATTTTAATATGTATGGAATTGGCTGGGTTAGGCTCAAACTGTCCATTGGAAACAGTGAGTACACCCAACAAGCAAATTAATCAAAAAGACTTGCAGTGAAACTAAATCATTAGCTACAGTTGTAATTAGAGACTAATTGGAAGAATGAAGCATAACATTAACACATGCTGGTCAAGTACTTTGTTTTTCTGCTAGCTGCTGGCATGGGATGTGGTGGGTTCTCTTATATCATATTACTTTTATTATATAACAGCAGGTAATGGGAACCATTACTGATCTAAAACATGCAAACAAAACAAAGAGAAATCTGATTTGACTTGTCAAATATACCCTAGTCATTGGAGATAATGTGAATGATTGCCTCTCCTGTGGTGCTAGTGCACATGCACCGCTTGGAGGGACTGTCCAGGATCACGACTCACTGTAGACAACTCCCTGCTGCTTAACGAGAGCTTGAGGATGGTGCCATAACCAAGCTGTCTTCGTAGTGTACTTGATGTGACTCCCTTGATGTACAGAGATGGGATAAATCCTCGTCTGAAATGTTTTCCTTGGTGAGTCTTGACCTTACAAATGTGTCGAGCACTGGCTGGGCAAATAGACAATCTTGTTAAAAAAAATTATTTGAACAGGGCTATGCAAGAGAAACCAGTTTTATACATTAATCAGATGAATTAAGATTTACAGTACCTATACATTAACCCTGCAAACTCAACCAGAACCATGGAGAGCTCCCCAGCAAGTCACTGAATGTATGAAAAAATACAGTAACAGAATAAAAGTAAAAAGTAAAATATCTGGCTAAGGACCATTCCCTTGGAATTTAAAGGGTTACAATATGCTATTTTTAATGCTACAAAAGACATTTTCAAATTAAAAAAGAAAAACTTGATCCCACTTCCACTCACATGCATCAGTTTTACAGGATTGGTCCTGCTTTCCATGCTGGCAGACTAGAGCTGTATATATAAGCATGCTAGAAATAACAGCTGTTTGAAGGAACATTGACAGGTTAGTGGACAATTTTAATTTTGACCCAATTAGCCTGTTTTAAGCAGCTATTTAAGTAGCAAATTCTTAAATTTTTAGAAAAAAAAATCCAATGCCTTTCTGATTATGGTCAGGAAATATAAATTTTGTCAGCATTTCACAGGTGCAGACCACATTTTTTACTGAATATGGTATATTGTATGGCCTGTGGTGGGGACAGGATGGTGAAGGTGCTGATGGGGAGGTGGTGATAACGGGAAATGGTGTGGGGTGAAGGGGTGAAGTAAAAATGTTTTTTAATGGCATTTTGCATTCAATTTGCTGTTTCCATACATACATTAAGACCTTTGTAATATTACAAAATAAAAAATAAATGTTATCTTGTTGTAACAGTATTCATTTTATAGCCACAAAAAGACATTTTTGTTCTAATGCAGTTCTGAATTATGCTTAATTGTAATTTTTTTTTAAGTTACCTGTTTAATCCATATTCACTCAGTACATTCCTTACTTCTTCATTGTCTTTTGACCAACCGTAAAATAACTGGACACTGTCAGTCAGTCAGTAATGAACCACTTAAATTAAGCTTCCGATGGTGTCTGAAGTGGTTTTGTGAATTAATAATTAATTGCCACGTCTTGTGTTAGTACTGTGACTAAGCATCTCCATCTCTGACAGATGGCCTCCACCGAGGGACCTATTTCCTGCAGTCCCGCTGGTGACATCACAGGCCTGATGTGAAATCATATCTCACCAAGATTGCGCTGTGTAAGTACACCAGTTGAGTCCCAGTACCACCTAATTGATTCTGGTCCAGTGTGACTCGTCCAGTTGGTCTTGCATTAGGATCGAGCTGAATCAATTACCAAACTGAGTTCATGATGCTGACCTTCTGACCCCTGACCTTAGGCAGTTCCGTCTGACTCTTGATAACTACAGTGTTGTGCAAAGCTCAGGGCTAAAATGATGATTAATTGGTCAAGAAATCAAAGGCCTGTCTGAGCTGTAAAGGGATTTCCCCCTGCTCTTGGGGGGAAAACTGAAATTACTATACATGTCACCCCCAATGAAGATTGCTGCCATTTCTTAAGTGGTATTAGTGTGATTGAGGTGAATTGTTATTCTGCGCTGCAGTCTACCCAGGTCCTATCCAACCAGAAAGAACAATGATCTGATGACCTAATGGAGACAGACTCTTGACGTCACAACAGTTGTATACGTTTAGGGTTAAAACTAGGCACACTAATCCCACAATCTACTTTAAATTAACTAATTAACTATAATCTGGGAACTCTGTTTAGGATGTCCATCAAGAGGTCACAGTAAAAGATGTGCCTGACACAGGATCCAGACAAAACGTTCCATTACCTTGTACATAAGTGTGTGTGTGTATTTGTGTGTGGTAGTGAAAGAGGAGTTCAAAACTGGGGATCAACCTACCAACCACGACATTTTCCAATTTGCTTTAATTATGAGATTACAATTATGTATCAAGTAAGCATGTGATCAATGCAGATCTCAAACTCATAGTGTTCAATTTTCCACCAAGCCCCTTGTCCTAAGCCCCATGCTCTTATCATTTAATGAGACAGTGATTCTCAACAGCCCTCGGGGACCACCTGCCAGTGCAAATTTTAATCCAGCTTTTCCTGCCTGTGCTGACCACAGGACCCAACCCTTTTCACCCTTTCTAATGATAAGACATGTAACATATATTTTTCATGTGGTGTCTTTGTAGCCTGTCATCACCCCTTCAGGCTACTTATATTCATTTCTCCACACATCAAATCTTCATCAACTTCAATTTCTGTTATTTGTTTGTTTTCATTGTGCTCTTGTTCTCTTGCTGTACAGACAGACTCACAGCCACCGAAATACACATAAAAGGTTGCGGTTCAAAGGGCTCCTTTTCAGACTGGCCAGTTAGGAAGTTAAGCATAATCACAACTGTCCTTCGGAGCTCTGTGGACCACACCAAGGGTCACTAAATTGGATTCACATACAGCACAAGGTCACCACTTAATCACTTTTCGGTGTATCATGGGCGGTCTACTGATTTATTTTTACACAATGCCTCTGAAAGGTCTGTGTAAGGCAGCATGCATTTGACCGCGCAGACACCATGTTGCATCATCCAGGGCACATTAAATATAGACGCCGAGTGGGTGCTCTTAGCAGCCGGTCACGAGCGCGCCGTCTTTCATTTTTTATTACTGAGTGGTCCATAGGGCGCAGTCTTTAGCAAAACACAATTGATTATTGACTGTACTTTTTTTTTTCCTCCTACACATGTACTATTTTATAAGCCCGCCCCCTCTCGATGTCCATCCCTTCCCCCTCTCCCTTATTAGGCAGACCCTGCTTTGTGTGGGCTAATCACATTAAAACCATCTTCCCCCCTTTTAAAATCTATATGTATGTTTTAAGCCTTTTGTAGATTTTATTTCAACTTCATGCCCTTGCATATTGCACGTGCACCGAAAATCTATTTTTTACATCAGCTGAGTGGCCCTCTCTCCAGTCCTCCCTCTGTCCCTCTCTCCATCCCTCCACGCACGCACGCGCGCGCGCGCGCGCGCTCGCTCGCTCGCTCGCTCGCTCGCTCACTCCCGCCTCACTCACGAGCGTTCAGGCTGCTGTCAGATCCCCCTTCTGTCCTCCACGGGTCCGAAGAGTCCAAAGTGGCGCCGAAACTCGGCGATGCGGCGGCCTTAACTCAAACTGAAGGGATTAGGCGCGTCTTTTCCGAGCGCTAATGAGATTAATGGCAGCGCGGACGTGGGTCGCGGCGGCGTGGCCGCTTCTGTCGAGAGCCGTGGGGAGCGCTCCTTCTTCCGCTCCTTCTCCTGTCACTCCTGTCGCGCCGATGGAAATGGCGTTGTGGCGCTGAGCGCGGATGCCAGGCGGTAGAAGACTACAACTCCACTCAACTCCCACTCTCCCACTCTCCCACTCCACTACCACCACCTATGCCGCGGCGTGGCCGGGATTTCCTCGTAGCGGGCGGACAAAATGAAGTACCAGAAATACATCACTGTGATGCAGATGGCCATGGGGGTGACGGCGTCCAACAAAGATAACTGCATCCCTCCCAAGCGACAGTTGTGGTGAGTGTGGCGCGGGTTCGGAGCTTTCCACGACCGAGCCGTCACCTCAGCTGACACCGGGGCGACCGAAACGCGCAGAAACGTTCGTGCAACGCGTGGACGTGTAAGAACATTGCGAACCGTCTGGTGCTCCGCCGTGACCGCGAAAAGGTTCCGTCTGGTTATTATCGAGTTATTAATGCACACCACGCCGACCGTGTATCTAATAACCACAGCGTGCATTTTACACGAACACCTTCCCCGAGCTGTCGATGTTTTCATGTTTGCGTGCAATAACTGCACGCCAGCATCTCTTTGTCTCCGCTGCGCTCATATTTCTATATATTAAGAATTCTTGCTCAGACACTGTTGCTCCGAACCACTGCTTGTGTGTAATGTGATGGGAGGCAATTAAAGACACTGACAGTCGACTGTGAACTAAGAAGGATGTTGAGGAACCAGCGCAGTCAGGTTTGAGAAGTTAACCTAATGAATCTTAACGACATTACATTCCCTGAACGGCTGAAATAAAGGAAATCAATACAGAATGTGTGGCTTGCCGCTTCCTTCTCTGGTGAGACACGGATAACTGAATAGCCCGTCTTCGTCCGGTTTATAACAACTACTGCATGGGAAATCTCATCTTATTCCAGTTGTTATATGGCCATTGGCAGTGTGAGCGGCGTAACGTAGTAAAAGATCCGTTGAATGTACGTGTGGAAAAGAATCGGAATGTGGCTTCCTGGTTTTTATGTCACCAGGTGGGTCCGGGAGAAGCACGCTCCCTCTGTCTGTTTCTTCTCCATCAGAAACGCTGTCACGTGTTTCACTGGAGGGGGAGGTGGGCACAGAGAGGGACGGATTTCGCCCTTCGCCCCCCCCCCCCCCCACGAGGGAGGGACCGTTAGAGCCGTTGCGCTTTGTGTACCCAGATGTCTGTCTGCTCCCTCCACAACTCAGCCTGGTGGTGCTCTTCACCTGTTTAATGATGCATGAACACACCCTCCTCCTCGCCCCTCACACACACAAACACACAGGCTTCCAGCGCAGAGTGACGAGGCCGAGGACTTCAACTGACATCACTGTGCCCACATTCCCCTTTCCTGTCTCTCTGTCTCTCTCTCTCCCGATCATCTCGGTCCTTCTCCCGGGATTCCCTCCGTTTCATTATCTCACACGCTTTCACCTGTCCCTGTCTCTCTCCTGCCACACGTCTCGGAGCTTCCTATTTAAATGCCCATTGTCTTTTATGTCCATAAGTGGCATCTGTATGCATTCTGCCCCCCTTCCATTAGAAACACATGCTTGTACTCTGCCAGCGTGGGTGTAATCTCCTTTCCTATGGTTTATGGTGCTAAGGGGCCCAGATTATGCCGGGTTTTATTGACACATGGCTGCCTTTTCCCCAGCCCCCTCTTCGCTGTGTGGTTACCTCAGCAGGGGCGTTTCCATCAGGCACACTTTAAGACAGCTGTGCGGTGAGCGGAAGTCCGAGCTCATTGCGTTCAACGAGATCTTTAAGCCTACCGCAGGTCTGCGCGCTGGCCGGTGTAACCAGCCTGTTGCTGAACGCCTTGCGTTGTTTCGCAATTGGCTGCCCAGATGGGTAAAGTAGTTCCGTTCAAATACTAAATAATGTTTCATAAGAATAAGAATAATTCTGCAACAATTAGTACTACTAATAGAGCCCTGTTTTCAAAGCTGTACAATCAGTGTATCGCTTGCAGATAATTTGTATCTTGGAGAGAAGGAAGTACCTGCCCATCCAGCCCTTTTATCAAAAGCTTACCTTAAAAAGACATTTCTTAATGTTGCTTTTATAATCTATGTTTCTATGGGACGAGCCCATAGCAATGATTGACAGCTCTTATTCATCATCAATATATCAGTGGCAGCGTTGTCAGCGACATGATCGTTTCAGCCCACATTTTCACCAGAACACACATGAAACTACTGAAATGATCTGATAATTATTTAACTGCCACAAATATTAAACATACCTGTATGTCTACTAGGACTTGATGACCAGCACTGTATGGCAATTTCTTCTTTAAGAAGGTGACCTTGTGGGTTTACTTCTGGCGGTGCTCTGTCTCCAGCACGACACATCGACTTTTTTAAAAAAGTAAATAGTAACACCATTACCCATCTTGGACACACAAGACCTGTTTAAAAAGATGAAAAAATGGCAATGAAGCCTAAAAGGTTGAGGACAGAGGAAAGGTCTTTAGTAAAATGTAGGGTGTGATCATAATGGCTTTTTACCAAGTCAGATTTGTCAGGGGAAATATTGGTGTGAAACCAGACTGTTCATATTTATTTTGGATATACATAGTAAGCTACCTGAAACCGGGTACATAAATCAGACACAACACAAGTGTACCTTGATGTCCCCACTTGTAATGTGACCTATAAGATGTACAATTCAATTGAAAATTCAACAAATATGGAAAAATTAAAACATACAATATGCTGCCTGCATAAGTGTGCACACCATTAAATGAATGCTTTGTAGAAGCACCGTTTGATTTAATTACATGTATTTATTTATTTTTATTTCCCTTATAGATTGAATTACACAGGTTATAGGTCACATTAAATGTGGTGAATGTTTTGAAATGATTTATTGTGGTCCAATTTTTCTACATGACAAAGAACTTGCATTTTCAAGGAGGTGTGCGTACTTTTATATCCACTGCGTATCCACATGTTTAGCAGTGACACCCTTTTGACGAAACTGTAGTGAATTATTAGAGAAATAATTAATGTAGTGTTTACATTCTCTTTTGGTCACTATCTACTTTTTGCCATTTTTTTCTACTCTTGTTCTCATTTCTCTCTCTGTAGCTAATTAAAATGCGCTTCACAGACATACCTCCACCATTTGGCCTAATTCCATTCTATTTTCTGGAGGCCACGCTAATTATATTCAGTCATGCATGGACACAAACACACGCCACCGTATATATAACAAGCGGCAAGTTCATGATTTCGACCTTGGTGACTTTCCTGTAATGTCACCGTAATGACTGCCCTCGAGAAATGAAGGAGGGCTAAGTGAGAACATAAAAGGGCCATCTTCAGCAGGAAGGACGGTGAGTCTCTGTGAAAGACATGCATGACAGTTGAGATCTGTGAGTCAGTTGTGAGCTAGAGTGACGAACCTGCAGGAGGACAACAGACAAGACGGACTCTGTCACCTCACACAAAACAGCCAGCACGAGTGCAAAAAACAACACTTGCAACAGGCACAAGAAATATGTGTAACCTTTCTTAGCCTAGTGGGTTAAACACTCCCCTATAAACCACAGGTTCAAACCCCACTTACTTCCATTCTGTCCCTGAATAAGACACTTAACCCTGAGTTGCTTCAGGGGGACATTACATTACATTGTTGAGACTATGAGGTACATATGTATTATAAATGTGTATCTAAATGATTATGGATATTTGTGGCATTACACATTGTTGCATTAACTGACATAAACATAAACCCATACATATCCATTCAAAACATAGGACAATATGACTCTGATCTGTTGGGCTGCACGCTTAGCTGAATTCAATAGAGGGTCAGTAGTGGGTCACACTCCATAAGTACATGCGATCAAAGCATTAGGAGGAAGTCAACAAAGCGAAACCAAACAAGCTTGCAATGCCCTCTCACATTCCCTGCTGATGTCACAAATCGTGCCTCCTCCAGCCCCAACCTGGCACACCAACCAATACAAAGTATGGAACCGCTCAGCAACTCATGGGTGCGCAGGGTCATGCAGAGAGTTGTCGCAAGGCACCTCTAAAGTTCCAAAAATTGTAAGGCAGGAGGTCAGCGGCAAACGGAGGTAAAAAGTGCACCACTGATTCGAATTTTGCCCTGCTTGCTTCCTTATCCTTAATTTAAAAAAAAAATATGTAAAACAATGCTCACATGCACATTTTAATCCACACAGACAAAAAACTTAAAGCAAAGCCGTGGAGTACAGAGTACATTCCGCCACTTGTTCCACCACGCCGCAGCAGTGCAGTATGGGTGGCAATTAAGATATGAAGGTCTGTATTGTTGTGATCGGAATTCACACTTTAAGGAGGGATAAGATATCCTCTTTTCTTGACATCTTTACTCTTGGATGGAAGTTGTTTCGCCACAAGCCACGGTGCTGCAGCGTAATGGGAGCCAGGACTGTCGTGTGCTTTGCTGGCTTTTTCTGTGTGGATGCGTGGCGCTAACTGTTGCAAGTGTACCGCCGCGTTTGATACGCGTCTCTGACTAATCCGGCTGTCCATCTGTCAGACCTGTCTAGCCCACCTAATCATGGCCCACATTCCCCGCTGCGGCCGTGGCCATCTCATGTCACAGCACTTATCACCCAAACCAGTTGGTAAAACTCTGCCAGGTTTTCCATGCAGTAGACTGTTTTTCGTTCGTTACGGTCTTTCGAAACGGATGCCGCCTTGTTTAAATGTACTTTTTTTTTTTTTTTTGGCCTAAATCCATTGTCAAGTTAATTTGGCATAAATATGATAGGATGTTGCTCTCCGGTCATCCCCGGCCTCCTGGGGAGAATACCCCAGGAGGGGTAGTGGTGGCCTAGCGGTTAAGGAAGCGGCCCCGTAATCAGAAGGTTGCTGGTTCGAATCCCGATCTGCCAAGGTGCCACTGAGGTGTCATTGAGCAAAGCACCGTCCCCACACACTGCTCCCCGGGCGCCTGTCATGGCTGTCCACTGCTCACTCAGGGTGATGGGTTAAATGCAGAGGACAAATTTCACTGTGTGACAATCACTTCACTTTATTCACTTTATACCACTGGTTAGCATACCACCGCATGTTAGACTTTTTCTGTATTAACTAAGTTCACCCTGCATGTGTCTGTAAGTCTATGTGGTGGAAATATTTTTTCGTTCTGATGTTACACATGACTCCCAGTCCTGATGCTTATTGAGAACTACCTGTAAAATGGAGATATACAGTGAGGTAGGTGCTCCTAATAAATTGGTTGTTATCTGTCTGTGCCGCTTTCACCCTGTGCTCTTTTCCTGAAGCCACGGGTTATTATATTCAGGTGCCCTAGTGTGCATGCTGTTGACCTTTCCTCTGTGACACCGAGCCGCATGTAGATGAACCTGGTGTGTTGAGCGTGTTCTCTGCAGCGCACGCTAGGAGCTACAGCGCTGCCACTCTGTTGCTCTGTGAGTAAGTCCTGAGAATAACCGGGAATAAATCATGCCCTGAAGATATGCTTGCTGCTGTGAATCGCCCTGATTGGTCTGTAGGAAAGCGGCGAAGCAGCAAATGGCAGTCCAACATCGTGTCAGAGCATACAGCGGGTAAATGTACAGCAGCTCGTACTCGCAGTGCACGGCGGCCTGTTTTACACGCCGACATTCTTCTCTTCAGTATTATCAGTTCTAACACTTTTTGTTTTAATCAGGATGCTATAATAAAATATGTAAAAATAGTGATTAAAATTCTATTCCTACCATTGTTTTGATCTGAAATAATTTGTGTTGGACTAGTCTACTGGGGACGCAAATGCACAAAACCAACCATTTAAAAAAGTGATCTTTTGATTTTTTTATCCAGTTTCTCTGTACTGGGGTACATTTTTAGAATTCATTTGCAAGTAATTTTTAGGGTTGTCAAGATTAAGACATGTCTTAATTCATGTGTTAAACTAAATTAACTCAAATAATTCGCCTGACATTTTTTTTTAGTTTACTTCCTGTGTGGGGTCCGACATGACCAGAATGCACAATCTGTCACTAAAGATGGTGTTTTAGGGGCAGTTCAGATGACACTTTGTATGAACTTTTGAGGCTCTCAAACATGGGAGCAACATGCTTGCGATGTTCCTGCGACTGGATGTGTCTTTTTGTCAAGGCAGGTGGAAATATTCACACGTGTGACACAGTTTACAGCGCTTTGTCCGATTTAACCCTATTGACATTTTATTTACTGTCAGAGTCTATCCTAAACTTATCTCGGGCATACTTTTAATAATGCAGTACAGCAAGCTCAGGAATTAACCGTGATTAATTTATTGCTAAATGTGCAGTTAAATATTTAATTAAATTGTAAAAAATGAATAAACGTGACAGCCCTAATTGTATTCTTTATTTATGCTGTTTTCATGTAAAATGAACTTTTTTCCTTGTCTCATCGTGACCCATGCTGGTCCAGCTGCTACAATAAATCACGTGAATCAGCACGACTGTCTTTCTGACATCCCTGCATCTCCCCAGTGATCCAGAGTCTCTATTTTGGGGCAAAATCCCATGTAACATTCATGAAGTTCACCTCTCACCATACCAGTGTGATCCTTTTTTTACATTGTTTATCGCTGCAACTCCACCGGTTGCTCAATATTTTATCACATTACTCCTTTGAGGAACCTGAATAAAAGTTGGCGTGCCTTGCATGTATGGCTGTAGAGCATTTCTTTACGGGGCCAGTAAATTGCTCAGTTGGGAGAGCGTTAGACTGAAGATCTAAAGGTCCCTGGTTCAATCCCTGGTTTCGGCAAAAGCTTGTTGGACTGTGTACATGCAATTTTACTGCATTTCGTTGCCCTGTACTTGTACATGTGTAATGACAATAAAGTTTAATCTAATCTAATCTAAAAACACGGCGTAACAGAGCGGTAGTTGGAGTGAGAATGAGTTCGTGGTGGGATAATTTGGTCAGAATTAGCGAGCAGTGATCCTTTCTGTTTCCACCCAACACTCTTGCTTCAACAGCAACAGACGCTCGGGGAACAGGGTCTTCAGAAAAGGAGCGGTGGCGGTGACCTCTTTGAATTCAATGTAACCACGCCACAAACTGACTCCTCAGCCATGGCTGAACGCCAGAAGGCAGTTTAAAGCTGTTTATGGATGAAAAAAGAACTCTCGCACCCCTGCTCCGAATTTCCATTTCCCTGCCCGTCTTTCTTCTTTCCCTCGCTTTCTGTGAGAGAGAGCTGGAAATGTTGGTGACAGAAGCTCTCCCAGATTGACTGCAGAGTCCTGGCTTGGGAGTAAATCCCCCCGCATGTGTGGGCCGGCATGAGGTCACAGGAGAGCCGGCTGGCTCCACAGCAAGTATGACAATCATGGGATGGGGCAGCCAATAGGATTGCGCGCTGAGCCACATTTGCTTGGGCATCGCTGGGCTTCTGTGCGGGAAGAGCCGGGGCCGGCGTTGCCAGGGAGTCGGAGGGCCACGTGTATCGGTGAGGTCGAGGGGGCCGAGCCAAAGCAGCACATTTCCCTTCCCGTCTCCAGAAATCACATTTAACCGATGCCCGGTTTGAAACCGGCGGTGCATGTTTTATTCATTCTGTTCTTTATCCTCCAGAGAGATGTTACAGCAACATGCAGCACGATATGCTGCTTTTGTTTGTTTCGGGCTCAGTATCAAACGAGGTGATATTTGGCATGGTGTTACATTCTGCCGGCAATGTGCTGTTTTTGGAACAAAAACGGCAGCAACTTACATGCAGTTATGTTCATACCCACTGTCTTCTTTAGAAAGTAAGCACCCCATATATTATTGAACGAGACGTACCACAACATGACCTTGTCCTCCTTGGACTGTAACCTGAATGAAGATTATACTATCTGGCTGAGGGGACCGTCGTTGGCATGCTGTACTCCAATGATCTCTGGCACCACGCCTTTTCAGTTTCAAAAACATGGTTTCTGACGAAGTGTGTGCAGTGCCCGTGAGGATCAATGTGTAACTGTGCGCCTTGTTGAAATGTAGGGGCAGTGGTGACTTAGCGGTTATGGAAGGGTCGAAATCCTGGTCCGCCAAGGTGCCGCCGAGGTGCCACTGAGCAAAGCACCGTTCACAGACACTGCTCCCCGGGCGCCTGTCCACTGCTCACTAAGGTGATGGGTTAAAAGCAGAGGACACATTTCATTGTGTCACCGTGTGCTGTGCTGCAGTGTCAATCACAATCACTTCACTTTGATGTGGCAGTGTGAATATGTGAGTTATCTGTCACATTCTACTCATGAGCTGGTCAGATGATGGATGCTTAGTTGCCGTCCCCAGGCAGCCAGATGACATTAAAACCTATTGTATGCACTTGCGTGTATTAAAATAAATATTCAAAATGAAAAAATAGAAAACAAGAATCTCCTCTTCTTTTTTTGTCAGCTCTACCCAGAAGCATTGTGTGCAACGAGTTTACTAGTGTTTGCATCCTCAGGATTTCCATAAATAATAATAAATACATTTCTGAACACTACCGGTGCACACGGTCTTTTAAATAATGCCTCATATACCCATGTGTGTTTTGGCATGACTCTTAACATGATTTCTGTATTCCAGGGTGACTCCAACTGATGGTGCGGCTCCCGCCATTGCTACGGCTGCAGATGATTGTCTTCCCGCCGTTCCTGCTTCCATATCAGCCTCTTCCACTCTGGCTGTGGGGCAGGGCAAGCCTTCACTCCGCAGGATCAAGGGACGCATCCACCGCAGCAAGAGCCTAGACAGCATGGACCTGCTGGACTCGAACGTAAGTCAACACAACAGCAACGACCTTGATGCCACTTTAAAATCATCTTATTTACCAACCAAACCAAATTAAATGCATCACACCTCAATGATGGAGTGAGGAGTCCAGTGTAGCATCAGCTTCAGTTCATAGTACATGGTGGGTGTTTGTAGAATCCTTCTGAGAGGTCAGACATCGAGTCATCCGGTGCCAGGAGCCTTCTCATCCTGTGAGCTCCTACCGAAAGCTAATTAAATGCTCAGCCACCAAGAAAACCAGTGAACACACTGGCCTGTTACTGGGAGGCACTTTGGACCTTTACTGGACCTTTACTGTTTCTCACTGAAAGCGTGCTTTTTTTAATGGGGGCTTTTTGCAGTTGCCGAAAATGTGTCAGTCAAACATTGTGAAACTGCTGCATATAGCTGAATGTGTGCCACCGCGGGAATCTCCGACTTGCTCTGTTATTCCCAGCAGATCAGGAGAGTCACGTGCATACATGCTGAGATTCCAAATTTTTATCGGAAAACAGACAAATCAAATGCTGCTTCCCTCCTCTTTTTAGGCATTGTTTTATTATCTGATGCATGTACCGCGGTAAATAATACAAGTTGGTATCATTTGTCGGGTTGAAAATCAGAGCTAGTTCATTACAGAATGTGTGCCAGCAGGCGCAATGCACTCAGACTTGGAAAGCAGCAAAAAAGGCTGCTGGCAATTGCTGTTCTGACCCCCACTGTGCTTTCCAGCCACCTGTCCTGCCTGTCTGCCCCTTCATCAGATCTGAAGGTCATTAGACTCAGACCAAAAAGGGGTTGGTACTCTGTCTGGTCCGGACATTTTATTAAAGGTTTTGAACCAGTTTTGTTCAGACACTACTTACCAAGTCACTTCATTAAAATGAAATATAAAACATGCCACGTTACAATAAGGTATCTGACCGTATATGTTCAAAACACTACTAGGTGCAAAAAAAAAACAGACTAAACAAAGAGAACTTTAAATAAATTGTCTCTCAATCGACAATCCTCACAGAATTATTTGGACAAAATTTTGTCATAGGTGTAAGGTTGTAGTGGGGATTTTTTTGCTGGGTGATTCTAGCTGATTTTAGTTAAAAATGCAATTGGTAAGAATAAAGTTGGAAGAAAGTTGCAGAAGTCACTTTTCTGAACATGCTTTACTTGTACGTTTATCCCCCTTTACCAGCAGCTTCCTTTTTGCATGTTGCACATTAACCCATTTTGATGTGTGCCCACATTTTGAAACATTTTGCTCTTTATACTTTATATACTCATGGATGCTTGCAGTATAGTCATCACTGAGATACAGTTATGAATTTGAAATGCTCCAATGTTAGAATAAAAATTTTCAAATGTTACAAAAACGCTTAACCCAATTTCAGTAATGATCAGTCCAGTACCTGTATCTATGTTCTGTCCTTTTTAAATAAAAGCTGCATTTGTATTTGTGTATTTATTATTGGAGACATATTCTCAACATGTCATCTCCTGACAGAACCGAACCCCACTTCATAGACTTCACAGAAAATAACTGAGCACAACAGAGGCAGAGCGGCCTGTCACTGATATTGGACTGACAGTAGGGAGTCCCACTGTCCCCAGCAGGCCACTCATCTCCAAGTAAACTGTCTGCTGACAGAATGGAGACAGTAATTTTGCCAAAAAACAGAATGCATCTTCAGGCTGCCACCACACTTCAGTTTAGTAGCCTTTAGAACCATGTATGCTGTTGATGGAACAGTAGGGAGGAGAATCCTCTATTACGTGGGATTCTGAATGTCCTTTACATGCCAAAATGAATGATCCTGTCAAGGCCTAAAGAGAAACCTGGTTCACTGTAATGCAGCCCTGTGATCCATGCTTACAAGGTCTTAATGCTTCACATGAATTATAATAAGGTTTTATTAACCATTTAACTGTGACATATTAAACTAATGCTAACAAATTGTGTGTGCTCTTATTATTGTACCTATATAAGAATATATATAATAAAAATGTAATATAGAATATACCATCACCATGGTCCTTGCAATGGTGCAAAAGCTAGTATGTGTGTGTGTCTCTCTCTGTGTATGAAAATCAGAAGAGACAGTAGGATCAAGCAAATTAGGAAGTTAGTGTAGTGGCCGAGCAGAAGCAGATATCAGTGCCTTCACACTTGCACCATCACAAGACAGTCTGGATTATGCAATGTGACTGTTACCGTAGAAACAGACCAAATTCAACGCATTTTATATGTCCCAGACTCAGCAAAAAAGAGAGAGAAATATGGAAAAAAAACTCGAGCGTAATCTGACAAAGTAAATGGGTAAGCTGCTTGCACCAAGACCAAAACATCATGCTCACGCTGGGAAAGTGCGATGAGAGGACAGTGTTGTGTTTGGTTGGCCAAGGCTTGAAAAAAGCATCTCTTCGTATAAAGCAACAATAGTGGGTGAGACGTTGCTTGTCAGGAGGGCATCTTTGGTGGGGTGGGAATGTTGGTCGGAAGGCACATTCTAGATTTCAAGATCCCTGCTACTGCACCGTAATATTGTTTTTTAGCACATCAGGTCACAACTCAAACACAGTTTAGCTCATAAATTCATACATACAAATTCTGTAATTAAAATTTAACAAAAAATGTCATGAGAGGGTTTCAGGAGAGGACTTATTCTCCCACCAGAACATCAGAACTTGATCACACTGTAAATATTAATGGAGGTGGGGGGTGCCATTCCCCTTCTTTAAGTCTAGTAACAGATGGATTTACTACAGTGAGCGGTGGCAAGGGAGATGGAGGAAGAGAGAAGATCAGTGGCCCCTGTTGGGGGGTTTTCTTGCCACTTACGTGTAATTACAGGGCATTAAAGCGCAAATGGATGTGAATGAGAGAAGCTTATTATCAGACTGCCCACTACGGCCGGTGTCTGCGGTCGGCACCGTGCACTTTTATTACTCCTAAATTTAGCAACACCAAGACTCGCAGTTCCCACAGTGAAGTTAATCCATTATTGATGTGCAGAGGAGTCGAACGTGGCAGGGAAGGAGCTGCCAGTTCCCCCGGTGATACGGAGTCGTCTCGGCAACGACACAAAGGTGCGCTCTTGCGGCTCCACGCTCAGAGCCAATCTGAAGTGTGAATAGTGGGGAACTTGCGAGCCGGGTGTCACATGGTCAGAGCCCTCAGTTCAAGGTGACAGTCTGAGGACAATGCCGCAGTCTCACCCCAGTAATCTGGGGTGTCGTCTCCTGTAACCTGAAATGGCCATTAAATGACCGTCGTATAGAGGGTGAGAAGGTAAAAAGGATGTTATGGTACGAGAAGTATCCATCAGGTCCCTAAGTTGTTTTCAACATTGAACTTTTCTAAACATTGACACTGGTCACAAGTTCAACTGTTCATAATCTGTTCCTTGATACAGTTATTTATTACTTTTGCCAAGACAAATTTTATTTATTTGCCGTGTGTATTTGATTCATTTAAGCTTCAGTTTGATATTACGGTATTTATTTTTAGATGAAATAATTTTAATGCATAAAGTTTTGCTCTTCTAACACAAAAAATTACATTATAATGATTATAAGCTGAATTACATAATAGCAATGTTGGTGACAGTGATTTTTGTTGGCTACTCATTGGAAGCAGTTCAGCAAGGTTAAGGTTCAGTCTAAATCAGTTTCCCCGTACACATCACCGTTTTCTTTAATGTCTTTCTTCACCTTTGAAGGTTACTAGATTTCTATTTCAAATTGGTCCATGAAGTCCAAATTTGTGAGCCTTGTCGAGCTAGCTGTCTGTTTGTAATATTCTCCCAGGCAAAGCACTTGTGCATAAAGACATTCAATTTAGTTCCTGCTGGTTGTGAAGAGAGGTTTAAAGGGCAAGGGAAATAAATAGCTCTTAAAGACATCAGGGCTGATTTATTTACCACTGCCTTTCCTATGACAGGTGAATATAAAATGAAAATCTTGATCTTTCTAAGCAGTCATCATGTATATAACTTGAAGAAATAAGTTTGAGAGGGAATTTTGAGAAGTCTGACCCACTTTGACTGTCTTTGAAGACTAAGTTATATGTAGAGAGAACTTCAAATTGATGATGGACGTATAAAAGAAACAAAAGCAATGATGAGTTAACCGTGGAGGCAACTCTGTTCAAACAGGGACAGCTGTCGTGAGAGAGTGACTTCCTCTGTTTTCTGCCCTCATATCCATGTCTCTTTCTTTCCACTGAGGACATTCACAAAGTTAGACTACATTAGGACGTGCTTGCTGCACTTCAGTGGGCTCTCTCTCCCGTTGAAATAGCACAAAGTGCTCCCAGAATAACGCTACACTCTCCACTTCAGAAACCTGCATGTGTATTAACGTCTGTATTTTACCCCACATCACAGGTAAACATTCTCAAAGGCTGTCTGGTTAAATGTGCTGGTTTCCCCACCCCTCCTCCCAAACCCACGTCCATCTGCAGCCTTCCTGAAGATTACAGTAGACAAATGTTTCATTATGTTATCCCCACAAGGTATAGACATGAAGATCAGTGGAGTCAAGAAGAGGCCAGTCGTTAATTATTCACTTCTGGACATCTAATTTGTCTTTGAACTCAAATCCTTGCTACAAAGCGGAGGGGATCGATGGATTAAGGCAACAGAGTGGGTGAAGGGCACCATGGGACCCAAGCTTCCCTGAGGCGATATGTTCTGCAAGGTGCTGTGATTAGAGTAATATTTTGCTTTTCATCATCATCATCATCATTATCATCTCAGTCCCTCCGCCCATCTCTCATTCTTTTCCTCCTCCCCCGATTCCTTGCCGTAACTCATTCTTATAGATTAGCTACCCCCACATGGCCTGTAGGCTTAATCACGTTATGTATTGCCGTGTAGGAGTAATAGCCTTAGGCAAGATGGAGGCTCAAACGTTCATGGTCATGCTCAGACCTGCGTTTCCTCAACTTTGGGAAGAGACGAAACGTCAATTGGGGATGGTAGTAGCCTAGGGGTAACACACTCGCCTATGAACCAGAAGACCCGGGTTCAAGTCCCGCTTACTACCATTGTGTCCCTGAGCAAGACACTTAACCCTAAGTTGCTCCAGAGGTGACTGTCCCTGTAACTACTGATTGTAAGTCGCTCTGGATAAGGGCGTCTGATAAATGCCGTAAATGTAAATGTAAATTGGGAAATTTGAGGTAGAGAAGATTTTGGCACACAATGTTCAAATTGAGACAGTCTGCATATTCAGTGATCAGATGTCGTCCTTATGCATCATGACACGTTTGTGATAAAAAAAAAATCCAGGGCCCTCACAAGCGCATCAAAACATGCTATATGTCAGTCAGACTGAAATAGGTGAAGGCAGCTCTTATGAAATGTCTTTAACCCCCAGCTCCCTGGGCAACACAACCAGTGTGCTGCCCTTTGCAGATCACTACATCATATTTATATGTAAATAAAAAAACCCAAAACTTCTTCTTCCCCTGAACTTGTTGCGTGTTACCACAATAACTGACCTGTGAGTATGTATGCATGGCTCAACGGTGTCTAAGGCCAACAGTCCCAGTCCTCACATAAACCCCAGTCTGTGCATTTGGAGATGGTTCCTCAAAGCACCACCACCATCTGGAACAGTGTCTCCTATACAGCTGTGTGTCTCAGGGTGATGCCCGAGGGCCTTGTTCACCCACACAGACATACGTGTGCACACTCATTCTAATGTTTGCTTTGGTACAGTAGACCCCAAATGACCCAAAGTGTGATTCAAATCACATTTCATAATCACATTTTGTAATTTTTTATGAGGGTGTGACGTGTATAATGCCATAGAACATCTGGGGTTTATGGGGTTCCACTGGTGAAATGTTACTCCACTACAAGTGAAAGTCGTACAGTTAATTTTTTACTTTAGTCAAACTACTGAGGTACTTGCTTTAAAAGTATTCAAAATACATTTTCTTTCACTGCACGTTTGCATTATTGGCACAACACATACTTGTAGAACCTCTAGAATTGCAATAAATGTTACAGAATAAAATACAACCAAGTTGACAAAGACGTAATCTGTTGTATCACACCCCCCATGAAACAGCATGGTAGGTGTTCTGACACAATGTACCAAGTTCCTGCATCAACTATATAGCTTCTTCTACCAGGTATGCAAAATAATAAAATAAATACAACCAATTTTACACCACAAGATGACAGCTTTCTCTTTGTCAACTATTTACACACATGATTGAGACATAACGTTACATTCATGTTTGCATAGCTCCATTCTTACAATCCAACTTTATTAATTCAAGTTAGTAGACAATTCTTGCTTTGGTGGTCAAAGTCATTTTGCTGGCCATTTTGGACACGTTTATGTGTTGTCTATCTATAAGCTTGTAGAACTTCATTGCAAACTTTCACTTGTATACTAAAATGTTTGAATACCTCAATCCGCACGCACTTAAAATAAATTGTTACTCCTTTCAGAAATTCGAAACATTTGATTAAGATGAGGGCAAGGGGTGTGAAAACACCACAAAGAATCACCATCTCCGTCCATCGTCTGACGCTGCTGAAATGCAGTAATGTGGTTGAACTTAATTTTAAGTTCAACCACATGACCCTACTGTTACCCCGGCATAAACCAATCACAAAAAACATTCAATTTCAAAAGTAATGAGACCCTTGATAGAAATATAGTGAAGTAAAAAATATTTGTCTTTCAAATGTAGTGAAGTGGAAGTGAAGTACAGATACTCAAAAACTCTACTAAAGTACAGTACTCATGTACTGTCGACCTCTGGTTAAAAGCAGAGACCACATTTCACTCTGTACACTGGGTGCTGTGCTGTGGTATGTCACATGTGACAGTCAATCACTTTCACTCAAGCATTATCTAAGAGCACAGAGACATGGCTTATATGACTCTTTTGTAGAATATGCATTCAAAATATGCCATTATTTTCTCATTTTAACACAATGTGCTAAACTTACTATCAATTTACTGTTTTTCCTATACACAGAATGACAGCTTAGGGATAATTTGTGCTGTGGGCTCTATGAGAAAAATTTTAATGGAATCGTCTGAAACTGAAATCCTTTGAAATTTAGTGGTAAAATGCACCATGGCAATGCACCAGCATGTGTACAATTTTACACATATGTATGCAATATGTATCATGCACGATAGCGCTGATGGATGAGCAGGAACCCTGGAGGAGCCCTCTACAGCCGTCTGTCACTCCCGCCTCCTGTTCCCGGTCACCTGTCCCACTAATCCCATTCTCCACCATCCTTGTCCCTGCACTGACTCCCATTAGACCATCTTTCTGTGCTGGTAATTAACCCGGGGAATTCATCTGAGGGTTAAAGACAGATAGGCTCTACCTTAGAGCACGGGCACACACTCACACATGCATACACCCACAGGTGTAGTTAACCATGCTTAACACACGCACACACACACACACACACACACACACACTCTTTCATATGATGAATGGATGGGTGGTCTTGTGGCTTAATTACGATAAGAGGATACCATACACACTTAAAGCATCATCCAGCAGGATCCAGCAGTAAGGCAGAGTCCACGCCAGAGAGAGTCTTAGCCACTCGACCGGTTTATGTATTTTACAAGTGTGCTCAGTGAGAAGGTCAGGGTGGGGCTTGACTGATGGAGTTTTGATTTATGGCACTGCAGGCATGACTGCCCATGTGTGCATGTGCTGGAGTATTGGATTGTGGGTGTGCTTGTGCAAGATTTGAAGGGAGATTGTCGAAGATTGCTTTTTCTTTGTGCGTGTACGTGTGTATGTGCGTTTTTTGCGCATGCGCGTTCATGCTGCCATACACCCTTTGCCTACTGCTGGAATTTCCAACCTTCGTGTCACTTGATCAATAGCAATGGAGCTACTGCTGGAAATTGGCTCCAGATTGCGTCGTTTGATTCTACTCAGCGAAACTCATTCTTCACAAGAAATGCGCTCCCCGCAACGCTCCTTCCTTTTTCCATTCCGGCCGTCATTCACGCGGGCTTATTCATAACTGATCATTAGCTAATGGATTCATCATTGAGACGGCAATGCGCCTCAGGCACATGCTACAGTCAGCATTTACTGTTGAGGGATGAAGCCACAGCTCTTATTCATTCATTCCTTTTTAAATGATGAAATATTTGGCACGTGAAATGTTTGCTGTAGATGTCATGCTGATTCGACGACTGGGCCGTGGTGCTCTACCTCTACTACTGATCTTTTTTTTTTTTTTTGCTATGCGTTACCATGGAAACAGTGTTAGCAGTGTTGGGAATGGGGTATAGTGATTATGTTAAAGAAAGGAAGAGTGAAGGATATGGTTTTGCGTAGTGCTTTCAGCAGTCAGGCACCTCCATCAGACATGTGCTGCGCTTTCCGGGCGTGATTGACTACCTTCATACCATTCAGACGGCCCATTTTTATTCGCCTCCATTTGTGTGATTGGGCATCTGAGACAACAGCTGGGAGGTGATGGACTCTCCATCTCTCATGACTTATTCACAGTCCACCACCGCGTCTCGTTTCAGGAACTGTTCCACCCTTCTTTTTTTTTTATCAGATGCCGTTTTTTTTTTTGTCACCGTATCTTGACATCTCTCGCTCCATTGATGATCGCTCACTCTGCAAGGCGCTGTTAGGAGCAAGATTGTTGCGTGCAAGAGCCCAGCAGTAAAATCTATTTCCCCTCCCTCTCCTTATCAGATGTGTGTGTTCTCCTGTTCTTCATTCTGCGGATTTATTGCGGCCCGGCCATGGTGAATAATCTTTTGCAGCGGTTTCTCCGGGGATAGTCTTGCGGTCGGCTGGTGTAGAAGCTCCGGGTATCCTGTATTTTCCACGCCATCTCTCGCACCGGGATACGATGTTTAATGTGCTCTATGCCAGCATATGTACTTTCATGCATAAGTTATACCGCTCTCGGTGCGCTGGATCTGTACACATCGCACACCACAGTCTTTGGCTCAGACGCTTCTTGGTGAAAACATTGGGCAGAATGGAGATAACACACCAGCGAGGCCTCTGTCGAGGGTTTCTTCGGTTCAGAAGCACCGGTGTGAAATGGAGCTCAGTGTGCGCGGTAAACTTTTATGCCGCCTCCTGAGAATTCTGCCCGTGACCCATTTGCTCCGTTCGCTTGACTTTGTCTTTCATGTGGAGCCAAAAACGGCCATTGTCTGTTAGTGGAGGTCATGCGGGCCTCTGTCTCTGTGTGTTACGGGGTTCGCTGCTGTTTTCCTCAGAGGACAGTGAGAGTGAGAGACAGAAGGATAAGAAGGTGGGGAATAGAGTGAATGAATGGAGAAATGGAGAGAATAAGGATGGAGACAGTGGGGAATAGGCTGGGTTAATGCAAGCTGACAGATGTGTGTGTGTGTGTGTGTGTGTGTGTGTGTGTGTGTGTGTGTGTAAAGGCAGGTGCTTGTGTGGCAGAAGGTGCTGGATTGTCATTGTTAGTGCAGAGTGAAGCTGCAAGCAGTGAATTTGAAAGTGTGTGTGAAACTATATTTATACATTTATGTGTATATATATTAATTATGTGTTCAGCATTTTAAAATGTATATAGGTAGACATGACGTGTGTCTTTTCATGTATGAATGCGTGTGTCCATGGTGGCTTGGTCTCTTCATCTTCAGCTCCTGCTCTTGGCAGTGTTGTGTGGGTCTGCTGCTTCAGAGCTGTACCTGTGGCAGGATGTTCTCGGCCAGCGCTTTGATGGCTTTTCAGGTCTGTTGCTTTAAAGGGGGCCAGATTTACCCGGGACTCCTGCTGACTGAAGCTCTCCGGCAGCTTTTGAAGTGGAGAGCAGAGAGGGGAATAGGGGGCATTTTACAGACGTCTAGTCTGCATGTCCAGCACAGTCTCTCTTCGCTTGCTGTAAATAACTTTTAAAGGATGTGTGTGTGTATTTAATAAACCTTGAGTCCTGTATGAAGTTTGAACATTTGCTCACAGGACACAGCTGTGCTGTGCTGCAGTGTGTCACAAATATTGGTCATCGTTTTCAGAAATAAGGTCTATCCCACTCTTTTATTGCAGTGATCATCGATATCATGGAAAATCCTCAAAATTTGATGACCACTTAGAAATTTCCGTTTCACAGAGGGTAGAAGTATGAAGATGTTATAGATGTTTATGGATGCATGGCTTTACATTTACAGCATTTACCAGACGCCCTTATCCAGAGCGACTTACAATCAGTAGTTACAGGGACAGTCCCCCCCCGGAGACACTCACGGTTAAGTGTCTCGCTCAGGGACACAATGGTAGTAGGTGGGATTTGAACCTGGGTCTTCTGGTTCATAGGCGTGTATGTTACCCACTAGGCTACTACTTAGATTGTTATGGTTATGTTTCATATGAGAGCAGTTATTCTGCGTGTACTTTATTTTTTATTACCTGTTAGATGCTGCCCAGTGATGATTAAGGTTTTTTTATGGGGCTCATCTGTAGGCTATAATTTTTATAGTCTTTACTAACCGGAATGTCCATGAGGGGAAAATAGGGTTTCAGAAAGGGTCAGAGGTCATTAAACCTTTTAACATTAGCTAAGTGGCTGAGTTTACAGCAGAGGTGAACCCTTATATTGATACTTTGATTATTCATCTATATTACGAGCTGAACATTATTCAAGGCCTGCAGCTCATCTAGGTCTGTTTAGCTGTAAGCAGGTAAGGGGGGGCATGATTTAATAGCATGTTTATCATCACACGCTGTCTCAATTTCTCAAGCAGGGTAGGGGGGTAAGTTGATCTATAATCCAACATGAGGATTTGGGGGACCGCTGTGGTACAGTAGACATGCACTCACACCCCGAGCAGTGCAGGCATCCTCCTCCCCCAACTTCTCTCGTCTGCCAGGGGTCGGCAAGGGCAAAATTATGCAACCTGTTCATGAGTACAGATTCAGCCCGGCTCGAGAGGGACACAGTCGCAGAGACATGCAGAACGTATTTTTATGTTCCAGTCCGAACTCATACCTATATTCTCACGCAGTCGCTCCTGGTGGTTCTATTGGTTAACATGGGTGTATTCAAGAACACCCCCCCCCCCCCCCCAACCTTTCCTCCCCTACAAAGAGAGTAAGTGTATTTTAAAATAATTTGCATTAGTGCCAATTGCAATATAATTATAAATATAAACTAATCATGCAAAATTAGTAACTCTAAAAGGATCTCTTTGCAATATTTGTGCACGCATACTGCAGTGGGGGAGCTGTTTGCACATGTCAGTGCGTGCACGTGATTGTGTTTAGCACATGGGGTGTGTTAATGGATCTATAGTGTTTTGTGGTGGTGCATCTAAATCCCCACCATCTCCCGCTGAGGGCTTTAAGAGGCGGTTTGGCTCCAGATTTGCAGTTCAGTGATGCTGCCACTGTTGGTGTCTTTTTACAGCTCCAGCCAGAGCCAGCAGGGGGCGCGGTTTCACCACTTGTAACTGAACAGGCAGTACGAGCGTGAGAGAGAGAGAGAGAGAGAGAGAGAGAGAGAGAGATGACTGCGCTGTATGGTTTAATGCGCTGCTGCTGGTCTTTGTAACGC
This sequence comes from Denticeps clupeoides, assembly GCF_900700375.1. NCBI lineage: Eukaryota > Metazoa > Chordata > Actinopteri > Clupeiformes > Denticipitidae > Denticeps > Denticeps clupeoides. The sequence goes on along the minus strand of NC_041722.1, from coordinate 3,415,215 downwards.
ATCCATGCCTTAATGGCCGTAATTTGCCATGTTAATGCTCACAATGTGAAGCTGGCAAGCTCGTCCCCTCTTGGTATAGACAGTCATGGTATTGGCAGCGATCGCAGAGGACGGCTAATTTGCAGGAGCACTGTGACACAGCAGCCTGGCAGCAGCAGTGGCCTGTACTTCCCACACGTGAAGGAGTTAGAGAAACCGAGAGAGAGAGAGCAGCGGGTTCAGCAGGACTTGCCAGGGTACGGCTTCATCTGCAGATTGCATGGCTCACGCCGTAATTGTGCAGGCAGAGCAGATGCCAGCAGATTTAATTAACTGAAATTGACGTTCCGGCGAGTGCCACGGGGGAATTTCTCAATCATTCTCTCTCTCTCGCGCTCTCGGTTTTTTACTGTAGTAGATCTGTAGAGTCAGAAGTACATTACCTCACTACGAGAGCAGGGAACACAAGGCAAGCTTAGCTCTATTCCCACTGAGAGAGCCATGGAGAGGGTATGAGGGGGAAAAAAGGAGACACATTATCTTTAATAAAAGTTCATATTGGAAGATGGAGTTTGTGAAGGGCGGACGGGGGAGGTGTGGATGGAAGAGGGAGGAGGGGAGGAAGCCTGGCTCGCTCCAGCGGTGTCAGGTGCTCGGGTTTGTCAGCTGCGCCTCACTGCCCGCTCTGCCCTCAGCGCTGTGATTTTCAGCCATGTGACAGAAATGTCTGGACATTAGAGTAACAGGACTGACACGCTTTTTTTTTTTTTTTTCCCTGCTATTAAGCAAGCCATGTCTCCACAGTTCATTTATTAACCTCTATAAATCCTGCATGTGCAAAGATGCAAAGTAAACACTCAGCAAGACGCACGTGCACATTTCCAAGGTCTCAAAACCACCCAGTGGCAATGGGGGACGCCATTACGTCCAGTAGAAACATGCAGTTTGTATCAATGCACACTCCCCCTAGAATTTCAGGTTTTCTCTAAATTCACTCTGTATTTTTTGGGATTGAAAACCGATATATTATATTATGTGAATTGCATTCCCTGCCATCTTTAGATTTTAGTGAAAATTATGCAGTTACAAATGCAGCTTTGCAAAAATATGCAGTAAATTGCTGATTTTGCTGGTTTTGAACCCGATTGCAAAAAACCATGAAAAACTTGATAGACTGAGTAAATTAATCTGTAAATTAATCATTTTTACCAACACCAGCCTTTTTGTATGAGTGAGTTGGCAGCCTACTTATTGTCCATAGCTGCTGGAGCCCATCTTGGGTCACTGGGCGCAGGCACTGGGACTCACCATGCACACCTACACACACCATTCACTCACACACTCACACCTACAGACCATTCACAATTCACCTAGTGTGCATGGCTTTGAACGCCAGGAGGAAGCTGGAGGACCCAGAGGAAACACACACCAATACAAAGAGAGCATGCAATCACTGAACACACAAGGTCCGAGTCGGGATTCAGGCCACTTTGTTAACCCTAGTCCAATTCACTTACGCAAGAAAGTTAGGGGCTTGAATCCTGCTTTCTACCACTGTCCCACTTAACCAGGGGACTTGATCTTTAACTACCGATTATCTTAAATTGGCACGCTTGGTAAAAACATCATGCCATGTTACATATTTACTGAGCCAATAATTGTAGATTAATTGACTTAAAGGAATTGAACATTTAGGTTGCTACGGTTATTTAAACAGTTAGTAATATGGATTTATTATTGATTGCTTTATACATTTTCTCAGGCCAGGAGATTTCATATTAACAATCACCACCCTCATGTGCATCTAAATGAGGCGTCCTGCTGTATTTCAGCTTGTCAGCAAGAGGACTTAAGTGCTCTGGGCGGGTGCTACGGGCTAGAGAGCACATCCACGTGACCCCGGCAGTAAATAAACCATGTCCAGACTGCTAGTTAGAACTTCTTCTTCAGCTCGGGCAAATGGGGTCCAATCAGCTTCTAAACCTTTGCTTATTTATAGGAGTAGAGGAAGCAGATGACCCATCAGACTGTATTTCTCTAGATAATCGACAGTTGGGAGTGTAAACAACATGGAATGTGGAACTGTGGTGTGAACTGGGATAACCCGCTACTGTTGGGAAAGCAAAGCAAAGTGGGGTGCAGAGAGGCTGCTGAAACTCTACATGCTGCATAATTCATCCAGAACGCAGGTGAACGGGGGGGGGGGATAAGCCACATTCGTGACCTTTTCCTCCTCTCAGGATCCTTTTTATTTTCCTCTTGTCTCTCCTGCCTCCTCTTAGAGGATTAAGCGTATGACTCCCTGTGTTTTCCTGCCATGTTTTCTTTTAATAATCTGATGGCCCGAACGTCAGCCGCCTGGCTGCTTGGCTGGGCGACACATGCCAGCTTTGTGTGGGCGTTGGCCTGCAGACCAGGGCGGACTCGAAGTCTCAGGTTCTCAGTAATGCACTCACCCACCCTTCATGGCCGTAAGCAGCACGACGAGTGAAGAGAAGGCTGGGCAAGAGCAGGTGGCGCTCGGCCACGGCTATTAGTGCGTGTGTTAATGTCCTGGGTGGCAGTGCCAGGCCATGCCCAGTCCCTGGTGTGTCCCATGTGTTCAACTTATCACTGTACTTGGACAAGGTGAGGACCTACTGGGCAGTGGTGGCCTAGCAGGTAAGGAACCAGACTCGTAATCAAACTGTTGTGGGTTCGAATCCCGCACCGCCAAGGTGCCACTGAGCAAAGTACCGTCCCCACACACTACTCCCTGGGCGTCTTTCATGGCTGCTCACTAAGGTGATTCAGAAGAAAGCAGAAGAAACATTTCTGCAGTGTTTCACAATGACAAATGACACTTTCATGTATCATCCACACACAATATGCACATAAATTATATGAACACAGGCAACACACATTCTTGCATGCTTCCACAGATATGCCATACCATATCTATGGCAGCTATGCCAGGTCCATTATTTGTTGATGTTCAACACCAACCATGATGAGCTATTAATTAGATGATCAGATCAGACAAATCTTGACAAAAAAGGATAGTTTCATCTTGTTTTGAATCTTCCTTATTTAAAGTGTTATTATAATATTGTTCAGGTAGTTGTTTAGCTAAAGTATTTCATTGGAATTTGAAATGAATCAGTGATCATTTTACACAGAAACAAGCCCATCAGTTGAGAAATGAGTGAAAAAGACGTACTTTTTACACATACCTAAAGTTGCATCCACAAATCCACATTAATCTTATACACATACACACTTTCTAATTTTGACACAAATTTCAGTCACCTTGCACATGGGCATACACACACACACACAAACACACACTTGCATGCTGTGGGGCTGTGGTGGCCTAGCAGGTAAGGAAGCGGACCTGAATGAACAAAGCACTCTCCAAACACACTGCTCACTAAGGGTGATGGGTTAAATTCAGAGGACACATTTCACAGTGTGTACTGGGTGCTGTGCTGTGCTGTGTCACACGTGACAACTATACCCGTGCCAGCACTTCATATATGCATCCACACATGTTAGGATATTGGAAATATATTTTCTTTCTGGGGATGCCATAAACATGTGACGTGCCACATACAGCCATGTTCACAGGCGCTCACGTGCACTCACTCACCATATTGACACATTTTAATTCTCTTAATGCGAAACAGCCTTGACTTCCTGTCATGTCCTCCCATGAGATGAAGACGAGCTGTCTTGATTGGGCCTAATGGCCATGCCCCTGAAGGCCTTTGGCCATGAATCGGGTGGCAGTGGGCAGGACCGATCTTCAGCAGGATTGAGGGCTGGTGGAGATTGATGAGGCTGCCTGGCTTTTGCGCAGTGCAGTAAATTAGCCCTGGTCTGATTTGTTCTTCCTCTCCTTTATCTCTCCTCCCACCCTCCCATGTTTTCCTGTGTTGTTCCTCCTGTCTTTGTCTTTTGTGTTCGGTAATCTTCTTTTTCCCGCTGTATTTCCCTTCCTCTCTCTTTCTTCGATGCCTCTGTGAGTGGCCATCTGCTATCCTCATCAGTGGGGCGGGCCAGTATTTTGGAGATATACCTGGTCTTGGAACTGGCCATCTCCGGCCTCTTCTGGAACGATTGTCTTAAAGAAACAGCGTGAACACTTCCCTGCGGAGGTGTCTCGCGTGTCTCTCCAGCTCCAGCGCGTCACAGTCTCGTCAGACGAACGGGCTTAGGATGGCAGTCTGTGACACGGGGTGGGCGACGTGATAGGTGGTCCATGTGAGCGCCAGCTGCAGGAGATTCGAGTGGGTTTAATCTGACGGGTCTGATGGGGGGATGTACTCTTCCTCTCAGATGAAAGGGAAGAGAGGGTCATTAATGCAGGTGATTAAACGCTAGTCTTTTTGGACGAAGACATTGATATTCTGTTCCATCTTTCATCTCAGGGGCATTGTGTGTGTGTGTAGTTGTATCTCAGCAAGGACTAAATGTCCTCATTAACAATGGAACATGTAACATTGGAACAAAAAATGTTTAAAAAGATAAATGTATCACAAATATACTCCATAAATATGTCATTTGAGGGCCTTACAAAAGTGTTAAAACATTGTGTATGTATTTGCCCATCCTCATGTTAAACAGAGAGCTTTTAATCCTGTTCCTCAGTCAGAAACTCTCACTCTCTCTCCCTCACACACACACACACACACACAGACTCTGTTATCTTTGTTTGTGTAGTGCGTAATACTGGAGATGCAGTGTGCTGTGTTTTTTTATCATTCTGTCTGTGATCATCTTAGTTTTCAATTTTGCGCTTTAACTTGAATTCAGTCTCAGTTGCTCGGTGAACAACGAGAAGTAGATGAGGATGGGCAGTTGGGGATGTACTGCAGATGTACTATGTGTGTGTGTGTGTGTGTGTGTGTGTGTGTCATGCAGGTGCTGTGACTGCAGGGCAGGTCGGTCCACTTGTGTTTTTCATTTCCTCTCTGGAGCCTCACTCCTGGTGCGTAGATGGAAAGAATGGGCGTCTAGGGGGCTCGGGGCGGGCTAAAGAGAAGACATTTTGTATCTCCACACACACACACGCACGCACGCACTCATGCACACATTCCTCACGGCCAAGCAGAATGAAGGGTGAGGCTTTAGCGGAAAAGTGTGGAATGTCTCTGTTATCGCTCCTCACTTGGGCCCCATCCTTGCAGGGGTGGAAGTAGAGTGTCTGATGTCCGGCTCAGGCCGCCCGCAGAGATGCCCGTGTCCTGATCAGGACCAGAGGACGGAGGGAGGGGGACTCTAATTTTAGCTGGGCTCCTGTTTAAATCAATAACGGTGTTCCCATCAGTGACGGTGTCATGTGGATTATCTCAGGGCCTTCATGGATGTCAGACAGCGTTTGCTCAGCGCGAACATGTTCTCCCCACCAACTCTCCAACTCCCCACTCCACTCGGAACTTTACACGATTATACATGGAAATTATTTATAGAATTTTAGAATGATTGTAATTTAAAAAAAAAAACTGTCCTATATCTTTGATGAATGCTTTTTTAGAGGAAGTCGTGTGCCGAGGGGGTATATGTGTTGTTTTGTTTTGTGCTGAAATATTCATTAGCATAGTCTTCTTCCTTTGGGTGGGAAACTTGTAATTTCTTTAATTCTTGTCCTGCAGACATCAAAGTTGTATGCATTTGCATAGGGAATTTTGTCTCTGGCTGCAGGAAGAGGGACTAGACATAGATAGAGAGGAATACAGTTTTATCGCTGTAAATTATGCACCTTGGCCGAGATATGTTTTCATAATGCCTAATCACTTCCTATTTCTAGTCATGAAGCTCAACAGAGCTGAAATAGGAATTTCATTTCAGGCTATGATATTTCCGAAAATATATAATGCTTTCTTGAAAGATTCTTTGGCTGGAATGTGGATTAATGTTTTTTCAGTGTGTTTATTGGATGGACTCAAAGCTCCAGGGAACGTCTGGTCCAGTCCAGATCCACAAAAGGGAAATTAAATGTAGATTTTATTTTAATGTAGAAAAAAATTTAAAATCATATATCATGCTGCTCATGTGAGAGACTTTGGTAACAACTCAACAGGAATATTCTATTTATAGTGCACATGATTTTCATATTTGGGAAAGTGTCAAGTCTGTGCAGTTTCCTTGGCAATGATCTTCTGGCACTAATTGAAGAAAGCTGCACTAATAAAACAGAGGATAACTGAGGGGAGGTCTGTTTTTTACCGCAGTAAATCTCCATGCCTCCTGGGGTGAAGAGTTCAGTTTGAGTTAAACGTTAAGGTGAAGACAGCTCTCGCCATGGCTGTAACGGTTCCTGGGTGAGGCCTGTGTGAATGTTTGGTCATGTCAGACCCTGGTCTGTTCAGCTTTTTTTTATTTAAGTCATTATGCTGTTAGGGTCTTACAACCTTGGTCACACATCTGGGGTCCTAGTGAAGGAGAGAAGGAATACATCCTCACCGCCTCCTCCACCCGGCTGAGCTGCTGCTCCGCAGAGCCGCCTGTCACACCATCCATCAGCCAACAGCATGGTAGAGTCTCAACAACTGACTGCGGGCCAGCAAGGGCGGAGCTGCTAAACAACAAAAGAAAACAAAGGATTTTTGTCAATATGTTAAATCAACATTTTTTTTTACTAAATGTAAAAAAGACTAAATATGTGCTTACTGAGGTTTAGGTTTAAAAATGTCAACAAGTAAATGTGTGTCAGGGAGTAGACTCGGATATGTGACGTGAAATTTGTTTTGTTATCAGTCTTTGTAAAAAAAAAAAAAAAAAATCCCTGGTCAAGGTCACAGGAAATACTCCCAGCCACACATACACATAGAGCATTATATTACAATATCATGTGACAAATGTGTAACACAAGTATCTTATACACATTTACCGAGAGGATGCGCTCTGAGACTAATATGGATATTATTGGATGTAGCATACCAGTCATATGACACCTACAGAAGTGTATTTTTGGATTGTTTTTGGCTTGAGAAATACTACTTACTTTTTGTAAATTAAATTATATTGTGATATTGTATGGTATGACAGCAGTAATCATTTTAAGACATCTGTACATGTTTAAAAGCTATTTAATTCAAAATGTACATTCAAGCAGATGTGTACATAATTTTTAACTGTTACTAGATTTATAATTGTAATTAGTTCTAAAGAGTAAATGTGGGGATGATCTGTGTGTGCACACACAGTATTGTTCATTATGTATTATAAATATCTAACTAATAAAGTGACATTTTTTTCTGGTGGAGTCAAGCTAAATGTCCTCGCCTGTACATTTCTTTTCTCCACACACACATGCACATGCACAGCAGTGTACTCCAGTTTGTCCTGAGGTCAGTGCTGTGGAGGGTGGATTGTTCTTATCAGGGGAAGGTTGATTTCTCACAGTAGAGTCATCAGCCTGCTCCAGCTCAGCTATTTCCCCACCCTCTCTCTCTCTCGCTCGCTCTCTCGCTCTCGGCTCCTGGAGGCTGTGGCTGTGCCTTTACTCACAGCAGCGGGGGTAGTGGTGACTAAAAAATTGCCTTTGTCCAGTTAAACTCCCACACGTTGCTTGACCTTCCCGCAAGTATCTCAATCTCGCTCTGCCTGGATGACTCACTGAGCATGCTCATGACGAGCATGTGACCCGCTCTGGCCAGTCCCACAAAGCCAGTTTGCCCCGGCAAACCTGCCTGGTTACATAATAAAAAATGAAATGACAATAATACATCAGCATGCGCTCTCTGCTTCCGTCTTCTCCTTGTACACTCCCCTCTCACACACACACATGGGTGGGGCTGTGACGTAGCAGGCCCCAGGTGAGGTGGAAGGTGCTGGTACACTGATGCAGATAATCTATGCAAATAAAGAGTGTGTGCTCTTGAGTGTTACACACAGCGACGGGCAAAAATAGCAACGGGGCCACAATGTGAATCTGGCTACATCCCAGTGTGCTACACCACAATCTGAGTAACAAAATGAACAATACTCTACTTACACTAATTCCCTCTGTGCTCTTTTACCTGATGAACTGCCATTTTCTGGGGGAGCTGTTTGAGTTCTACAGTAGACAGTGGATCAACCTACTGTACATATTGTGTGTAGTACCACTGAGCCTCTGTTGTACTATGCCTTTAGCACATTTCTGAGGAATAGGCATGACTAAGTTCTGTATATTACCCATAAAAGCCCTTTTTTTGTTTGGAGTTTGTTGCATGATCTCTGAATAAGAGCACTGCTGGGGTGTAGAGTACAAGTCCAGATTGCAGTATGTCTCATCAGCACACCAGCCAGTCTTTGTCTCCATGGGGCTCTGAACGGGCTCCAGACAGGGGGCAGACAGCTCCCCACCAGCCAAGCCCCATGCCCAACCCTGTGGCTTAGAATGGCTTTGAGGGACGACCCTTTCCTGCTGAGTTCATCAGGTTCTGCATTTAAGCATATAGAGTCGACGGGCGGCCTCCAGAGCTAGCGTCTCCCTTTTTGTCCACTGTCCCAAATGTGCTAAAACAGCACCCCCTAATCACTAGGAATTAGTGCCTGTTGTGTGTGGCATTAGTGCTCAGAATTGACCAGGGGGACATTAAAAAAATGAGCCTGTCGCCGCACACCAAATATGAGGCTGGACCCTGGCATGGGGAGGGGACAGCGATGGGGGTGGGGATTAGAGGAACACCACTGGTGGTTTATCTCTCCCAGCATGCATTTAATGTGTAGCTGCTTCTGGCTGGTTCTCATGTCAGTCAAAACTAATAGCAAAGCCATTCAAGTCTTATATAATTCAGTGCATGTGACTCAAATATTCAGATTCTGACATTATGCAGATATTCTAATATATTTCCTATGTATAGAACTTGTACCCATTGGTCTGTATCTGCGACACCATATGATTAGGAACAATTTGGCTTTCTCATGACTGGTGAGTAGATAACTGTTAACATTAATGTCGTAATTCTGGCCTAATCGTGCAGACATCCTGCGTCTCTGTCGGTTTGTTAATTTACCATTTAGTAAGCAGAGTAGGATTAGTCGCACAGCACCACTTATGATGACTGGATCCCACTGTTAGCACTGCACACAGGGGGGCAGACCCTGTGTGAGCTCGAAATAGCCCAACCGCTCCTCCCTCCCTCTGCTGCCTGTCATGGCCTGATTTGATTTTCCTCACATTCTTTTTGCTCCAATGCTGACAGTGCAGGTCTAGGCCATGGGGAGGAGAAGAAAATGTTGTGCATTTTAATTATGCGCCAATCTTTTCATATAACCAAACTGTTATTAAGCAGCAGTCAGGGACAATCACATTATCTCCCCATCCCTGTATCTCTAAATCAGATTGACCCCTCTCCTGTTTCACTGGTGTTTCCCATCTGAAGCAGGACTCAAAACCATTCATGTCCTGTTTTTGTGGTGTAGAAAGGCCTGATTGTCATTTTAAAGCATTCGGCGTTTGTTTCTGAGTCTTCCATCCTTGGGTGAGATGGTGCAGTAGGGATTAGTGGTAACCAATTTTAAACGGTGTAGTTTTGCTTTTTCAGTATAAACACCACCTATTCTATATTGCTTCATATTTTTCTAATTAGAATTCTGTCTGCATTCTTTCAATGGGACCACATCTGCTTCTCATTGTCCTGCTCTTTCTTTACTTTCCACGTCGTCTTTCTGTTTTCTGTCCCCCACCCACTCCTTCTCATCTTCATTATCACACTCTTCATCAACGTCCTTCTCCTCTTCCATGTGGTTGTCATTACTGGCCGTGGTTCTCTGTTGTCACTGTGAATTAGGCTTTGTTTACTCTCTTTACCCACATGCCCTCCTTTTTTATTTCACGGTTCAAGCATCAAACACATACTTCATGCTAACATCAACCATTAACATGAAATAACCATTGGAATTTTAGCTACTAAATTGAAATAATTAACATTTTCATGGCCCAATGTCTTTCAGAATTGCTGCCAGGATAGTAACAGATCTAACACATGCAGTTAAAGTGAAAGTGAAGCGATTAGTTGTCACACGTGACACACCACAGCACAGTGAAATGTGGTCTCTGTATTTACTGTAAACATCACCCTTGGTGAGCAGTGGGCAGCCATGACCGGCACCCGGGGAGCAGAGTGTGGGGACGGTGCTTTGCTCAGTGGCACCTTGGCGGGTCAGGATTCCAGCAACCTTCTGATTACAGGTCTGTTTCCTTACCCTTTAGGCCACCACTGCCCCAGTGCTAGTTAGGTGCTATATGTTCCACTTATGGTCCTCTATGTATTGCTCAGACTACAACAGACAATCACAACAATTTCCAATAAAAGGTTGCATTATGGCAGAAATTCTTTTGGGGAATTTCTAATTGCATGTAGGCCATGGAAATATCCAGCCTGTTTTTTTTTTCAATGTAATTGACTGTTGATGTGGACGTGACCTTAGTGGTGTGTTGAAGAGCTCCTGTCACTTTGGTGTGCGAGCCACTGTGTGTGTTGCAGCTCTGACAGGCTCACAGCAAAGTGCTGAGTGGGCGCTTCACCCTCTCCCAGCTCCCGCTGTCACTCTCTCTCATACCAGGCCTGAGCAGTCAGTCCGAGCTTTTCACACTTGTCCACTGGAAATGCAGAGTATTTGCACATGTCTGCCTGTTTAAAGAAAAAGCAAACATAATTTTTTTTAAATATTAGTACTGTCAGAATCTGTTTTGAGGTGAATACCTGAAATGTATCTGAAAGGGTTTCTGCTTTTCGGTGTAGCCAATAGACATGGTTTCTATGTGAAAGAAATAAAGTTATTTGACTCATGGCGCTTTTGTTATTAAAAACTGAAAAAATTGTGTGACCTATGATGATTTTGGGTGACAACATGCAGAGTCCCTGATTTTTATAGACTTTTAAGAAGACTTTTTCTCTGTGAGAGTTTTCATCAGTCCATCACTTACCTTTATGCCAGTATCTGTCTGTCTGTGAGATGTGCTCTTTGGGAGTTGGTGGGGACAGGCCTGGTCACTTTACTGGACCATTTGATAGATGTCTCTGACATTTTTGGGTTATGTAAATGTTGGGAAAAACAGTCCTTGAAGTTGCTCTGAGAAGCATACTGGGCTCTCAGTTTAAAGTTGAAATATTACGGAGAATTGAGTTTACTTTGACCTGCACTAGAGGCAGGGTCTAATTTTTTACTTCTGTGTCATTGTTACCTTCCACCCCATATTGTGACTGTATTTATAGTCGGCTATGCATCTTATGACCTTGCCAAGAGAGAGGGGTCTCATTGCGTGCATCTTCTTGTGTTGCATGCTTATCTTCTCACACGAGCACACTCTTTCTTTACCAGCATGACTCTGTTGACCCCTCTGCCTTTGACCTACTCTCTGAATGTTTGAAATGGTTGGACGCAGAACGTTGGCATGCTAACGTCATGTGTGTTATGTTTTTTCCAGAAAAGCTGGACCACTACACCAATGAATGTTTCACTTTAGATGTAGTGCAGGTTGTTCCCATATAATGCTGTGCAATTACAGTCCTGTATTGATGGACAGTGAAATGGTAACTCCCAGATAACCGCCCCCCCCCCTAATCCACACACATAGCAATAACCCATAAGGTGTCAAAGCCATGTTTGTAAGAACTTAATTGGCTTTTTGGGCGTTGGCTGATGCCTTTAAACACTGCGGTAATTACTGTCACACTCTGGTTCATGCATACGGATCCCGTACGTCTGGAGTGGGGGCGGCACGTGTCTGCCCAAATTCCTCTGTCCCTTTGCCCACAGATGGATGGGCTGAGGTTGGGCTGTTCGAGAGAGAAAGAGTCTAGTCTGGGCAGAGCGGCAGCCGTGCTGACATTTGACGCATAATTGGCACGTAATTGAATGACTGTAAGGATGAGAGATTTCCACGTGCGCTAAATGGATTTTACAAGCCTGCCTCATGCTAATAAAACCACGAGAGGCCACGACTGGGTTACCATCTTGCGGGTGGTAGAAAAGCTGTAGAAGCCACCTGGGTAATGGCCTTGGCCCAGTTATGGCTACAATGGAGGTAAACAGACCTTTTAGGAGTGGACTATATGACCATAATGTCACTCAGACAATGTGTGTGTGTGTGTGTGTGTGTGCGAACATTCAGTTCTTTAACACAGGAAACAACCCCTTTGTTTCCTTTCTGACATCCACTCCCTAAACATAATTTGAGCCGGCTGCCCACACACACACACACGCACACGTAAACAAACACACACACCCTCACGGCTAACCCCGCATTTCTGAGGTAACAAGTAAGCCCCGTAATCTTTCCGGCCCGCACACAGCCATCCCACCACAGCTTATAGCAACAGCTCCGGATTAATTTCCAGCATTGTTGACCGCTGCATATGCGTGTTTATCCCTTCCTGACTTTACATTCGGATGAGCCAGCACTTCACTGACCTGATCCTGGCGGCCGAATGTCCGCAACCCTTTCATTTCTGTACTCTGTGCTTCTGCACCACGCCACATTTTTGTTAAAACCCACACGTTGATTAAAATATAAGAACAGCTATATTTCTGAACTCAGATCATCAACACTGTGCAAGGGTGGAAGGGACTTCCATGACCTTACACCAGTGTCAAGCAAAGGCGGTAACAATAGAAGTTTTTATTGCCACCCTCTGTTATTCCACCACCTGGCCAAAGAACTAAACTAACTGGCACACCTCATTACTTGAAAGAAAATACGTATATTGTTTTTTCACTTTCGGGACCTTGAGTTTCCACATTTGGTGGTAATACTGTACTTAGTGCTTTCAGAGCTGTACCTCTCACATTTCTGCCACGTTAACCTCTCACCCCTCTAACGTAGGCTAATCATGGCTGGGCGTAGTGAATAGCTGCAGTATGTTCCTCTGGGTGCTCTAGATTCCAGTTGCGGACAGTGATGAAGCTGTTCTTGTGAAGTATTCGTGTTTGGGAAGCCTTATAACGTTTACTCCACTAAATTATGCATTATGTATCTGACATCTGTCCTTTATACTTTAAATTGGATATAAATGTAATAGGTCTTTTTTGGGGAAATATATGCCTACAATACAGAAATATACAATTTTATGTATGCAAATGAACTAACATTATTATGATTTGGCCAGTTTGTGCAGACACATACAGATGCAGTTAAATTCAGGAAAACCTTTTTATTTTTTCATTAGTTTTTCATTAAACTTAACCCTTTAAGATACAAATAAACTTTGCCTTTTCTCAAATCATGTTATTTCATATCCACTGGGTTCTGCATAATGGAAAATATATAGCTTAAATATTTTCATGTAATTTAAACATCAGTGATTAAGCACAAGTTACAAAAATGAGGATATTAGAGCCATAATTAATCACTATACTTTTATTATTGGTTCTTTAGTACATTTACATTTACGGCATTTATCAGACGCTCTCATCCAGAGCGACTTACAATCAGTAGTTACAGGGACTGTCTCCCTGGAGCAACTTAGGGTTAAGTGTCTTGCTCATGGACACAATGGTATTAAGTGGGGTTTGAACCTGTGACTCTGTAGTCTTCTGGTTCATAGGCAAGTGTGTTACCCACTAGGCCACTACCATAGTACATTTGAAGGCACATACATTTGTACTTGTACTGAAGTGGAATGTTAAAGGGAGGACTTCTCATTTTACTGGAGTAATATTTTACCTCAGGCATCTCTACCTTAACTCAAAAACATGATTTGTGCACTTGGTCCACCTCCTTCCTCAGTCCAAAGAAATGTTAACTTGGCCCTGGTCTGTGTGATCATGCCCAGGGGGGTGAATAAGCAGGTTTAAACCTGCGATGGATGCATAGATGGACTGTGTAATCACGTCAGAGCTATAACTGTGCCACTCACAATGTGCTATTTGTTAATTTTCCCAGCAACCATTGTTCCAGTTTATAGAGGAACCAGCCTCTCCCAGGGCTTTGTGGAAAACAAGACATGCTTCTCCCTGGCTGGCTCGGAAGGGTCTTAATTTTTCTGTTTATTAAAAATTCAAGTAGAACATTCCCAAACAAAGTGGGGCAGGGAATAGAGTGGGTATTTCCTGTTGAAGCATGGCAAAGGTACGTTATCCAGGGGCTGCAAGACTCGAACATTTCAAATTGTTTGTGTTTACATTTACGAATATCGTGTGTGTTTTTGTGTACATGGTGTGTTTGATGTGAAAAAGTGAAAGTGAAGTGATTGTCACTGTGAAACACAGCACAGCACACAGTGCAACGAAATGTGTCCTCTGCTTTTAACCCATCACCCTTAGTAAGCAGTGGGAAGCCATGACAGGCGCCCGGGGAGCAGTGTGTGGGGACGGTGCTTTGCTCAGTGGCACCTCAGTGGCGCCTTGGTGGCTCGGGATTCGAACCGGCAACCTTTGGATTACGGGGCCGCTTCCTTAACTGCTAGGCCAACCACTGCCCCACATGTGTGTTCTTTTGTGCATAATAGCTTAGTCAGATGTCTCATGTCTCTCAATGTCCCTCATCCTGTTCTGTCAGTGGAGGCATTGCGTTGTCAGCAAACTGTTCACAGTGGAGCGCAGGAAACAAGTCGCATGAATTTTGCATCTGAGCAATGCGGAAGCTCTCATCAAAAGTTAATTTGTACAAATTCCTGATGTTCTGTATGTGTGTTTTTTTTTTCTCACCTAACCTTCAAACCTTCAATCTCACCTGACCTTCCAAGCTTCTTATGGGCATTATATCCATCAGAACCACAGCTTTAGCTATTGATGAAATCACTGGCTTCAGGCCCATCGCCCTGGCAACGTGCTTGTGGATGACAGATGCATATCCGTAACACCGACATTTACAGTATCCAGAGCCGTTCAGCCGAGTGCGTTATCTGAATTATTGAAGGTCTGACTGCCTCCTGCAGCATTACGCAAACACCAACTCCTAACTGGGACTCTGCATGTGCAATAAATAATGTCAAAAAAAAAAAAAACTGTTGTCCATTAGTGCTATTTTAGAAATGATTAAAAAATGTCGGGAAAAAGCCTCTGTTTCTATTTGTGGCCTGTGACCCCTTTACCAACTGAATAAACTGCGTTCTAGATCAGTGGAGCATTGTTTTCATTCTCAGTATTTCATTGTGAGTAAAACAATACACCCCCCCACCCCACCCACCCAACCCTCGTCACCACACATAAATATCTCAAGAGCATTAGCAGCACAAGGTTCTGACCTATTAAGACATGCACAGCCTACCGTATTTTAATTATTAACCACAAGCACGCACCGTAAAGAACGAACTTGTGTGGAACATGAATGGCCGTTTCTGAAAAGGTTTGTTTGGTGCAGTCAACAACCTACATTCGGCAGGTTGCCATGGATTGGTTGGAAAATTTTGAGGGAAGCGAAGAGACATTTTCTTATGCATGAACAATCGGAGGCAGGCAAATGGAAATGGGAATTTTGTCCCACCATTAACAACAGCAGTTTGTTATTCAATCGGGCTCGGAGGCTGAGATGGTCTATTTCATCGAAGTACACAAACTGTGCATGAACCTTAATTAGGTGACATAATTGTCACCTAATTGTAGTGACTTAATTGTAGTTAATTGGTGTTGTTATATTAAACATATCTCCATTGCACCCTAAAATTGTTACCCGTTCTGATCTTTTTTGGGTTAATGCGATGAAGGAGCTGTTATTCTCTTTGAGATGTAGATGTGTGCATGCACAGAAGCATACTGTAAGCGTCTAGAGTGAACGTTAGCGTGTGTAATTCAGGGCATGGCTGTGGAGGGGAGTTGGCCGGAAGCTGCTGGTGCTCAGGCCTGAGGGGGGTCGGGCAGAGTGATTGTGGCCAAAACGTGGTCAAAGCGTCTGTTTATTTGTGTTCTGGTGAGAAAAATCCTGCTTTTGCACAGCTTTGCCATAAAGCTGACTGTTTAAACGTGCAGGAGATGCTGAGCTGCATGTAGGACTGTGATCTGAAGAAAAATCTCTCTATTTCTTCTCTTAAATACATCCAATACAGAATGGAGAAAATCGAAGAAAGTTGTTGCGCATACGAAAACCTTTACGTCCAGTTGACATTTTAGCCTTTATTAGACGTCCAGACTTATTTTAGTCTAGTCAAGTCATATTTTAATTAGAATTATTAATGAATATTTTAGTCATTGACTTGTATTCAATGAGAACTGATGACATTTTTTGATGAAAATTGTAAAATTGTATTTTACTCTCTTTTTTTTAGCAATGCAATTCTACTTTGCCCAGTCAATATAATACAATATAATAATTACCTAGTATGTTTTTGTAGTACAGACAAAACAACAACCCTCATAATTAAATCAAGGTTATCTTATTATTATATTATTGTTACTTTATAGACTGAAGAATACTCTACATCCATTCAGACACAGAAAACACTCTGATTTGGTCCATGCTTTTTGACCACACATCCTGTTTCTTTTCCACTTCATTGTAAAGAAAGTGCATCCAAAGATTACTTTTCTCGCAACCATGTGCTAAACCACCAGAGGTATCCTGGAAACTAATTAATGCCATGATTGCATATTGCAGAAGTGACATCATTAGTGTGACTACATGGGAGATACAGGGAAAGAGGAACTGCGATATAATAATGCAATTAATCACGAGGAAAAAGCGAAGATTGTCACATGTGATACACAGCAGCACACAGTGAAATTTGTCCTCTGCATTTAACCCATCACACTTTTGTGAGCAGTGGGCAGCCATGACAGGCGCCCGGGGAGCAGTGTGTGGGGACGGTGCTTTGCTCAGTGGCACCTCAGTGGCACCTTGGCAGACCGGGATTCGAACCGGCAACCTTCTGATTACCGCTAGGCCACCACTGCCCCTTAATGTCTTGTCTCTTTTTTACCAATGAAAATAAAGTAGTAGACCATATATAGTCGAATATTTATTAGTCAAAATGATACATTTTGTTATAGTTCTCATCACATCTTCATTCTGTCTAAAAGGTTCGTTGACAAAAATGTTTTGTCATAAATTTCATTGACAAAAACAACACTACACAAGGGTTTAATATTTTTCTCACATCTTCAGTGCATCCCTAAGATAATATAACAATCTAATTATGTGAGTGCACATGAATGCGCTGTGCATTTTCTCTCTAAAGAAAATGCTTTTATGTATTTCACTTCTCTATTGTCATTCATTTTCCAAGCTCCACAAAAAAGTGATAAGATCAGAAATGCCTATAAATAGCTGTTGTCAAAGCTATCCAGCTAAATCTCATTGGTTGCTTATATAAAAAATGCCCTTGTACTTTTTTCCGTGTGTGTGTCACTGGAGTAATTTAGGGTTAAGGTGGAGGTAACCTAGCGAGAAACACTCTCACCTATGAACCAGAAGACCACACATTTCAAACTTACTACCATTGCATCACTGAGCAAGACACTTAACTTCTGATTGTAAGTTGCTCTGAATAAGGGCATCTGAAAAATGCCACTAATAAATGATTAATAACTTGAATTAAAGATTTTGAATACATTTTTTTTGTAATCTAATAGATCCCCAGTTACCCAGCACTGAACATTTATGAGTAAGGTAGAATATGAGCTGATATATTTCTCTTTCTAATAATGATAAGTACATGGATCATCATCTAACAGTTTTTTTCTCGGTTGTACATTCTCATCCATGTTGAAATGAAGATTACATCCTTTGAATGGCCGACACAAGAGACAGAACAGAGGGGACGTTGTCCCTCCTCATCATTTCCAGACATGTTTGTGTCTCAAACTCAGGTCTCTCAGGTCTCTGGAGGAACGTGACACCCACCCTTCTTAGTGGCCAGTAAACGGCAGACTGGGCTGGATCCATAGACCATTTTTTCCCCTTTTCCTTTGATAACAAATGTGATCCTTGTCATTAACAACATATTAGCGATGTTGAAGGAAAGACTGCTTTTAACGCAGGTGCCAGACTGTCATCTGAAGGCATTGTCATCTAAGAAGACAGCTGTGAAATAAAATCATTTTTTAAAAGCCACATGAATTTTTCCTGAGGGGTCTTCATTTTTGGTGACTGTGTTGCTGGGAAAGCCCATATTGAGAAAAATATCTTGAGGCTTAGAGCGGATGACTTATTAAATCAGTCGCTGGGTGGGTATGTGGAGAGAAAACACTTTGGGACTCATCAAAGGCAGCTGTTGGCAGGACTGGCCCTTCACATTTTGACCTCTCCTGATCAAGTGTTGTTTTAGCAGCACGAGGTGAAGATCTAAGCTTCTGAGATGTTTACTCATCTCCACTCCTCTTTGCTGAGCCTTGTTGGGATCTGTCCACTGCTTACATAGAAACAAATTATTTTAATATTCCACCAGTGAAAGTGAAGTGATTGTCATTGTGAAACACTGCAGCACAGCACCCAATGCACACAACAAAACGTGTCCTCTGCTTTTAACCATCACCTTGGTGAACCGGCAAACTTGGCAAAAACACAGCCCCAGTTACCTCAGCTGACAAAAACTCCTTCACAAGTAGAAGATACAAAGACTTTCAGGCCTGGAACTTCTCATGGTTACAGCTGGATAAGTGTAAGGAGTTCACCTCACACTTAATCAGCATTGACATTAATATTAAATATTAACATCAACATTAAATGAAATATTAAACTGTCATTAAACACAAACTGCCTATGAATAACAACGTACTCTGATTCGTTGTGGCTTTCAGTGGTAAAACTGACAAATGCCCACGATTCCACTGAAAACCACTGATTCAAGCCCATGGATGAGCGAGGCTGGTCTCTGCAGCTCTTTTCTTCTTTCCTTTCGCAAGTGCCCATGTGTTAGATTTTTTTGTGTGTTTTCTGTGTGCCTGCGCTTCCATGAGCACACCTGAGCTCTGGGCCGCTCTGACGCTCACAGGCGTGCTACAGAGCCAATGTGGGCATCCATGCAGGACAAAGCTGCCTTTCATCACATTTTACTGTCCCTATTTCCCTCTTCCCACTCTTTCTGCGCGGTCCCTCGCAGACCCGACACATAAACCTTTTATTAGAGGACTGCTGGCTGAACTGTTGTCTTCTCTGCGCCTTTAGTTTTCAAATCGATACACAACTTTTATTTGTGCTCCTTGTTTCTCTATTTTGATCAGCTTGAGCATAACAGCACAATGCTGAACATTTTAATTTCGTCTCTTGTGGACGCCGATCGAAACATGCGCTGGAGGAGAGCCGAACGACTTCCATCTCTGGTATGATCAGATTATTTGTCATCTTTGAGATGTCATTTTGTCTGACCATTGGTCATTTTTCTTGTTTGTCTTCCCTTTAATTTAGTGCATATATCATTTGATCTAAGTAATGTAAATCAGAATATGCCATGGAATGTTAATTTGTCCTTAATTGTCTAAAATTCACAAGAGATTCATGAGGATGTGTCCATGTAATGTCCGGTTACATGCATATGGGACAAATTAAACATTCTTCTGTAGGAATGCTTATGTTGTTTGTGATTTGTGGGTAATTGTAAGGTTTTACCCAAATATGTTGACTTTATCATATCATGATGTTTGTCACCTTAAAAAGGAATTTAAATGCAAGCCTATGTTAGTGTTTTGAGGGTTAAATTGACTAAAAGAACCACTTAGTGAATAAATGCTCCATAACCACAGTTATATAACACATTCTTCATCGGCTACATGGAATGTTGGCTTTGCCTCTTTCATTCTGGCCAACAAAACCAAAATTGGTGCGAGAATGTGACCTCTCCAACTTGACCGTCTGAGGGTGACCTGGACCTCCTTTTTATCCTCCCTCGCCTCTCTAAGTCCACTGAGCTGTGCTGTGTTTTGGCTTTGTGGGATTATGTCTGCTAGCAGTTAAACCCAGAACCAACTACAAAAGCAGCTCCTCTGATCCGTAGCTGGATGATTAGATCACAAGGGCAGGGGAGACTGGAGAAATCAGTTTGGCTGTGAACGTGCTGTTCTGTCTTGTCATTATATCTTCCTTATGATGCTCAGTTCACTCGAATAAGTTTGCTTATAATCTTAACCTGAACGTTTTTTTTTTTTTCATGATGTTACGTTGTTTTTTGAACAGATACTTCTAGCTTCCAAGGAAAAAACAGATTTGGTGTTATAGGCATGATAACTACACCATAAACAGATCAGGGAGGCATTTCCTATCCAATTCTCTCCCCATTTCCAGCGTTTTCCTCTACCAACTTATCTTAATGACCTCAGTCTGAACATTTACTCCGGGTTAATATGTCTACTTTATGAAGGGAAGTGATATAATCTCAAGGTCCCTGCTGGTAGACAGCAAAAAATATCTTGGAGAGACCACATATCCAGGCTAACACCACCAGTTGAGTATATGACAGGATTCCCTGAAGTCAACGCAACTTCTTTTAGCTTGGATTTTTAAACGAGACAAGAGCCCAGGTTTCTTTAAGACAATGTAGAGCCAAACAGTGTGGTCTGTGGCATCCTGTGGGTGTGGCTCCGGAAAACCATAGGAAGTAGTCTGCAGGACAGCAGTGGGCCATACGGATTCCCCTGCGGTCGCAGATCATCTGAAACCAGGACACCAGAGCAACGGTCATAGATTTCAGATCACAATTTAGGATTTTTTTTTTGTGAAGGGCAACATCAATAAAAGCTGCCGTATTCCTCCCCTCTCACGTCACAGTATTCAGTTCATAAAACATTAACAAAATAAGTGCTTGTAGAGTGAGCAAATTACATCTGGTATGCATTAAACCGTGTCCAAGCATGACACGGTGTCCACAGGCCGGTCAGTCATTCATGCAGTTATTGTCCTTGGCACATGATGAGGTGGAATATTAAACCTAAATGGCTACTTAATTAAGCAGCGTCACACGCTGATAAAGCTGCATTCTTCACAGGCCGGAGTTGGTGTCACCTTGCCAACCTTGTTTATCCTTCATTGACCTGTCGCAATTAGGCCCTAACGTGTTTCTGCGTGCCGAGCACGATCCTGTAAATCCTTCATTTAAATGGCTGCACAGTAAGGGGGCCAGAAAATCCACGGGGGCAGTATTTTCAGCAAGCGTTGGGGTTTATAAACCACCCGCTGAATTAAAACGATCCGGGTTTCACATAAAGCTTCTATAAGGGATTTCTGCATTCTTTCACCAGACTAAAGCATTTAACGAGTTATAGATTATATCGTATGCGTTCGTCCTGAAGACATGCATTTAAACACTGCACACTGGGGTTTATTTGTGTGTAAGTGCTGTTTAACTAAAGTGCTTGGGGGGAAAAAGCAATTTACTGAAATTTTAAGCACAGACCACGTGCTGTGTGATAATTAGTCTCATGTAACCATCAGCAACCCATGTCAATTGGAAACAGTTGAACAAATCTTTAGAAAAGGAACCAAAGCAGAAATGAGCCACCCAGCTGCTGTGTGTCAAAATATATTTATGTTCAAAAACTGACGTCATATACAAATTACATCGTTTTATATATGAACATTAAAATGACATTGAATTGATCAGAAATGCAGTTCACATATTGACTTGTAGCCTGAAATGACTGTTAATTCTGAAATATCCGCATAAATCTAGAGGAACTTTCAGCAGCAATTAGCCTTGGAATCCAATGGAATGCTAGTTTATTATAAGAATCCCCTTTTCCATAATTTTTGTACAGTTGAAAAGCGCTGCACCGATTAAAGCAGCAATGAAACCTGACAAATTCAGACTATTTTGTAATATTTTATCTTCAAACTCGATTCAAGTTTCAATGGAATACATTGACATTTGTAAACAACACTACTTTTGAAATGTAGTGAATATCATTTGTGTATAAAGATAGTTTAGCCTCAATATGAGCCCATGGTGGAGCCTAAATCATAAATGAAATTGTAGGGTTGCGTTCGGCGTTGCAGAATTCCTTCCCGCGTGTGGTCGCTTTGAGTTTCGGGAATCTGCGGGGAGGAGGAGGGCAGCGTCCCCCCCTTCGCGGAGCCACAATGGACTCTTCCAGTCAGACATGTCACGGTTGTTGCTGGGAGAGGGGAGCGCGTAACGCGGAGCGGAGGGAAGCGCGGCGGCTGCGGCGTCTCAGCCCGGAGCTCTCCCCGTCCCCACATCCACCGCTCTCCGCACACGCACACGGACACGGCGCAGGTGCGGACTGCCTCTCCGGATATACCCGCGATCGGAGGACTCGCGGCCCGGATAACTTTTGGGACAACTCTTGAAACGTTCTGCAATTTTTCTAAAAGTTTATTTTTTTCATTAAAACATTTTTTTTGTGGTTGTCATGTCTGTCGCGAGCCTGAAGAAGTAGAGGCAGAGCCCGGCGGCGAGGCTGGCCGAGAGACTGGGATTTAGCGCTAATTTAGCGCGGTTTTCATTTTTCCCTCCTATTTACCTCAGTAAAGTTCGCGCGCTGAGAACCGTCCGGGATCAAAATGTCGGCCAAGTCTGCTTCAAATAAGGTAGGAGTTTTCAAAAGAGGAAAGTCTCTGACAACCTTTCAACCTTTGCTCCGTTCTCCAATACCCGGAGGAGCTGGAAAGGCGTGTGTGTGTGTGTGTGTGTGTGTGTGTGTTTTTGCTGTTTTTCTAAGCCTCACTACGCGAGCTCTTTGGTTTGATGCTATTTTAATACATAAATGCAAAGCCGATTTATCCCAGAAATGAAAAAGAAGGGAGCAGGGGCTGGACGTGCATTCCCAGAGACTGGAGCAGCTACCTGTTGATCCAGCTTGGATCGGTATTCCCGGTGCGCAGAAGTGTGTTGTGGATCCATTTGACATGAACACATTTCAGCGTCTTATGCTCTTCAACAGTTGACGGCTTGTTGTGATCGTTTTTGCTTTTTTGGAGATATATTTAATATTGTCTTGCAAACCTGGCCTGCACGTGCCGAACTCTTCCCTTCTGAATTTGACGAGTGTACAGAGCAGTTTCCGCGCCTTCAGGCTTTTCTTTTTCTGGTTCACCAGGTCAAGTGCAGGAATGTGCGTGGTTGTGTTTTGGTGGTTCTGCGTGTCGTGCTTTAGGCCGTCCTCCCTGTGGAATGTGTGGATTCTGCTCTTCAGGTTGGGTCACTTTTCAGCAAGGATGGAATAAACATGCTGGAATTTTCAAACCTTGGCGTTATTGTGTTGTACGAAACGGGTTAGCCCTGTGTGCGGTGGTTGTGATCTTGAGGTACGGTTGGTTTTACGTTTCTTATTTCTTGGGCTCTGCTTACGTTCTGGATCATATGACCACTTCCCTACCTGGCCTGTCATTAGCAGCTTCCATCGCATTTCGCTCGTCTGCCGCCTCCTTGTGAAAACAGCTACACTCTTATCGAAGGAACACTTGGATCTGGGAGTAATGGGATGATCATTTTTTTTGGAGGGAGAGTATTGTGTCCATTTCTCGCCCTTACTGTCCTCCGGATGCTCCCGTTAGGGGTCGCCACAGTGGATCAACCAGTCTGGATGTCCGCACAGTCGCCCCGTGTGATGCAGCCCTCCCTCTGGAAATGTACTGGTCATCCACTGATGCTGGGTTATTACTTTGTCTTGTATTGTTTAATAAAATGTCTTTTGTTGTATCTCTTGACTAACATTTAAAAGGATTGTGAAGACACGTGTGTTGGGATTGCATGTGTGGTGGGTGGAGAGTGGGCCTGGTCCCCACATGATGATGATCATCTGTACAATATCTGCTTTTTTGTTATTATTCCTGACTGCTCCTGTTGGATTAACTGATACGGAATGTGTAATGATGTGTTATTCCAACTGGAATTACACATTGCAAAAGCAAATAAATAATAATTCTGCCGTTGATTTTTAAACTGGTGAGCTGGATTCTGTATTAAGGCTGGCTGCAGAATAATTAGTACGGTCAGATGGTGAGATGTGTCTGGGTGGTCATCGTCTGACCTGTCGCTCTCAGTGTCTGGGAATGTGGTTATCAGACAACAGGCTTATATTTACCCCCCTCTTACACACGTGTATACAGGACTTGTAACAAGACTGTGGTGTTTCTCAGACTCTCTGAACGTCAATTAATTTTGCTACTTTATTTTTTACTGTTTGGACATCTTTTTGGGTAAATATTGAATGTTCCATAAACCAGTATCCATTTCAAAAAGCCACAAAACCATAAAGCCCACTGGCCTTAAAGGCTTATGTTTCCTGTTTAGGAGGAAGGGCTTGTGTGAAGAATGGGTAAGGAGATCTCACTGGGAACACTGCTTATTTTCATGCGGTGTGACCCTTGAGCATAGTTGTGTGGTCTTGGGAGGAATTGTTGTTGGCCAGCATTGTGAAACGTTTAGCACCGAAGGACGTAGATGATGACTAAGACCACACCGACTGTCTTTAATTCACTTTTTCCTCAGCCGCCGTATCCCATTGCAAAATCACCAAAATGGGTTTCTCATTGCTCTATAAATAGCTCTGGGGCTGCGATTTAGAATTAGACAGAAAAGCGCTGGGTGGACGTGACCTGCTGCTTGTGCTCCTGTGTCCTTTGCCATTTGCAAATCAGAAAAGTTTAATGTTAATTGCGCTGAGATCCAGTGGCCCTCTTGTCTTGTGCTCATAATTGCTTATTTAATCATCAAAGAAGGTCATATCTCCATTCTGACCCATTGTGGCTCTAAAAACTATTGCAAAATGCAATTAGCAATCAGGCTACTTTCTAGAACTTCGTGTCCTTGTTCTGTTGTCCCTGCTTGAGGTCTTTGGTGGTTTTGGAATTGGTGGATGTGAGTGCCAGTTCCATCCATTTCATAATGCATAATGCAAAAGGGCAGTTTTGGGCAGGAATGACCCACCCATACACATAAGCATGCTGTGGTCTTCAGGATAATTTTGGATGGTGAGCAGAAAAAACAAAACAAAAAAAACTTCAATTTTTTTTACAACTTATAATCAACAAACTAGATATTAAATCAATAAATGGATTAAGCTTAGTTTAAAAGTATTGTTGGCCTAATCCTAAACTGCACAGGAAACAGAAATACTTCTTTTATTACCATAATCACAATGTTTTTGTCTAATTTACATGCTCTTTCCTGTCAGGGCGTGGGCGTGTCACCTCTCTCCACCTTGCTGTATGTGACCCCACTGAAGGAGATCTTCGTGCATTTCCTGTTCCTATGGGGTTGCTTGTTCCTCCTAAACTCACGAGAGTCCCTGCTTCCTGCCGTCTGCGCGTCCTGTCCCATGCGTCCTCTGCCAGTGTGCAAGGTGCGGTGGGCGTGAGGTGGAAAGACCTCCGCAGTGTCCGCAGCAGCAGAGATCCCAGCGGATTATGGCTCCTTATCTGTGCGAGTTCAGTCCAGGGCAGTAATCAGCGTGCAGCTCGCCGCTACGTCTCCCTCCCGGCCCCCACACCAGAGCCCCCTCTGCCCGCTGCTCCAACTTATCTGGGCCAGGAGGCGGGCCCACGACAGACGGGAGGTTTTTTTTTTTAATGCGCAGTGTGTGTCGTGGGAGAAATCAAAGCATTAATTATAGTTTGGCTCTCCGTTTTCATTTTAAGTGTGTTTTGGCTCGCGCTTGTGCCCTCGTTATTCCCGCTGAGTTATGCTCTCAGTTCTCGGCCTCTCGTGAAGTGAACGGGCTGGAGCGATGAAGGAGATGAGGGCTCGGCCTGCGCAGGTGGACCAGACGCCGTCTGGCTGAAATCTGAATCACATGTCGGCTCTTAATAAGACCTCTGCTCTCAAGCAGAATAATAGCGAGGACGGCCCGGAGCGGCTAAGCTGCTGTGTCGGATATTTCCCATCCTGCTTCACTCACGCTCCCCGGCTGCTTCTGTTATCCACTAAAACGCAAGACGACAGGAATACTTACTTTAAAAAACTTTTCCCACCGTCCCTGTGTGGGGAGACTGGCGGATGCGTAATTGACGTGCAGATTCACTGTAATTATCTCAGGTGCACACTGCCTATTACTGCAGCTCTCAGCACCGATGCCGTGTTATTTAGTCCATAAGAAAAGCCAGATAATGAGCGGGATTAGACCCGGGGAGGGTCCGTTCGGACGACTGAAATGTTACCTAATGGAAGGTGTTGCGTTCCTGTTTGTTTTGGGTGGGAAATGGGCAGGGCGTGTCCTGAGGTGGGGTTGAGTCACCATATCCAGTGTGCGAGGCTTGAGTTGCACAGCCGAGCAGGGGAATACCCAACACAGATACATGAGTGTGGGCCCAGGCTGCTTACTATCTGTATGTTTGCCTATATATGTGTCTTAAGAGATTACTCGTCCCTGCTGAGTGATCCCTCACTAGTAAGCTGACGTTGGCGGTCCAGTTCGAGGTTCAGTGTCCGCCCTCGGCAGGGACGGACTCCAGCCTCCCTTCTCTAAAACCGGAAGCCAGTAAGGCTGTTATGTTTCAGCACGTTTTTGCAAATCTTCCACAGCAATTTGAGTTTTGAGTTTCTCTTCCGTGGAACCACTCTGCTGGTGTTTAATGAATGGCCGGATGCTGATCTCATCCAAATATGTGTGAGTGTGTTTGTCCGTGTGTGTACATTTGCAGGAAAACTGGAACTTGATTGTTACCTCCACAATGTGCTTGGTAGTGACTGCATCTCATCCCCGACATTTTGTTGAAAGATTGATCCCATAAATAATGATGCATATTTTCCCGAAAATCAATGTATTGTGCCTCCTTCAGAAATATGCATCAGCGCCTCCATCCTTTTCTTCTGCAGGAGTCAGCGGCATCCTGTTTACACAGCTGAAGAGCGGAATCATCTGAAAAAGTCTCATTAAGGCTTCCCAGCCACGATAGCATCTCCTGGACCCTCTCATGAAGAAATACCAGTTTAATGTAGGCGAGATCTGGCAAGACTAATGACTGGGTTGGGTCCATGTTGGCCTGCATTTAAGTGACTTGCATTGTTGCATTGATATCTGTTGGTCTTTTCCTCCTCCGACTGGTCGCTGTGTGTATGTCCAGGAGCTTTTTCTCTTCTTATCTTTGTTCGTTACAGCATTATTTTAATGGCTATTAAAATAATGCTGGACTAAACACTGGACTGATGTATACATGGCACTGATGGGCATTTCTTTTGAAAAGCATTCACTGTGCCTAATTTAGTTTAAATGTGGGTCTGATTTTGTAATACATGTAATGCCCTGGCTTTATGTTAATGCATGCCTATGTTCATTGAATTGTTCGGGGCTGGGAAAATGGTTGCTCCAGCCCTGTACCTCATTATTTCACTGGAAGCCTCCTCCTGCACCACAACACTGCCATTGTGCCCCTCTGTTCTGAGAGCTTGGGAATTCCTCCGGTGGGCCTGACGCGGTGCTTCGGCGAGGCTCACGTGACCCGGCACTGTGAGGCCCAGACTGGTGATTCTTGTCCCTGGACTAGGGAATGGGGACTGGTGCCACTGTGCACTGAGGTAAACGGGGACCGTCTCCTGCTGAATGGCTCCTTTGTTTTACCGCTGCACTTGAATGTTATACTTCTGCTCTGTGTATGCGTGTGTGTGTTTGCTTATGCATGCACACATGCTTGGTTGTAATTCAGAAATTTTGGTGCTGCAAATTTTTTTATTTTTTTTTTTGCACATTGCTTTTGGACTCCACCGCATTAAATGACGTGTGTGTGATTTATTATTATTTCCTTGAATAAGACACTTAACCCTGAGTGTCAGGGTTAATCAAACACAACATTTCCTCATAACAGGAGAGCTTTTTAACATTTATAATAACAGCATTATAAGTCAAGTTGTATGTCAAGCAGCACCGTTTTCTTCTGGGATGCGACATTTTACCGGAGCGATGGTGGTTTTTATCGCTAGAGCAGGCAGTGCCTTGGACAACCTGATAGGGCCTTCAGGTCCGTGTGAGCCCTTTGTGTTTTGGGATTAGGTCCAGAAACTGGTTGTTCTTTTCAGCTTTCTGCCTGGCTCTGTGTAGGGGTGTGTGTGATTTTGTTGCATGTTCTCTCGGTTTACTCTGTGTCTCCTTATCACTGCATTCTTGCCCAGTCTAAAAGTGTGTGTGTGTTTATGCCTGATAGCTCTCTGCACTTTGATTGGGCCACACCAGAGCAGGTTTGCGAGGCCCTATGGCGTGGCGAGGTTCTCTGGCCCTGGTTATCATCTCTGACCCCAATGCAGGGTGTGATTAGTTTCTGTGTGTGTTTCTGTGAACTGTGCAGCACCCAGGTACAACCTTTTGTTGCCTGTTGAATCCGAAACACGAGATGAAGTGATGTAAAGTGAGGTGATTGCAGCGTTCACAATTACACAACCCATCACTAGGGCCCTATGAAATCAGTATTTTTTTTTTTCCATTTGAATAAACATATATTTACTCACCTCGAACCCGGTTATGAGTCTTCTTCCTTACCTGTTCGCCACAACTGAACAATCAGGGTTTTAAATGCGAGCTGTGGAACCGGGTTCTGTGTTAGGCCTGTCATTTAGATTTGATTATCAATGCATCATGATGCATCCTATACATTTTCTATATGACTTCATATGATTCTTTCAAATACAAGAGGTCAGGTGTCGGTCGCCCGTGTGGACGCTCTGATTTGTTACAAGGAGCAGAAAAACTGCCTCTGTACAGTCCATGATCACCTGACTACACAAATGCGGGGAAAAAATCAAAACCTAAAGCTGCTTTCAGGCCAAATGTTTGTGCTTTTTAAAGTTCTGCACTGCATCAATGCTGAATCGTCCATGTCTGCATCGCGATGCATCGATTAATTTCAACACCCCTAGTCACGAGTCATGAGCTAATGTGACATGCCTGTTTCAAATACAATATTTACAGAGACTGAGCTTCCGAGAGATGGTAAGGGAGGTTTGTAAAGGTGGTTGGGTCGGTTGTAGCTGTTGTGCTGGTCTGTGCAGGCGAGTCTGCCCCTGTTCTGCAAGGGGAAGTTCTTTTGTTTTTGCTGATGAGAGGAAAGATAAAGTGCTCTAACCAGGAAATGCAGATGACCGTACCAGCAACTCTGAAAATTTACTGCTGATCTGGGATCGGTCAGTCCTCCACTTGCACTAATCAGCCACAGCATTAAACAGTTAAAGAAAATGGATAATCTTGTTGCAAGATATGGGCTGTATTAGGCACAAGTTTGGTCAAAAGGATGCTGAATGACTTTCATAGCATTTCCAAGACCACACAGGTTTTGTGGAGTGTTTGTTAGTGTCTTCACCTTTGTTCATAATTAAGGTTGCAGCTAGTGGCTGAAGTGTTCTCTTTCTTTTAAATAAAAGAAGTCAGAAATGACCCTTTCCTCACTTGCCCGACTAGTAATCTGTCACTACTCCAGACAACCTAATATATATATATATACACACACACACACACACACACACACACACAGAGAGAGAGAGAAGAAAATTATGTAGTTATAGTTATTTAACTATACGCTTCACACAGCTTAAAATGACTGAGATGGTTCTGATATTTCTTGCATTTTGTATAAACTCCCTTTTAACCTGACATTGATTTCATTTGCACATTTTTGGTGCAAACAAAAAATGGAGCCTGCATCAGTCAATATTAAAAGCCATTGCATGAAAATCACCAAGCAACGTCATTAAGATATAATCAATGCAGAATAGTCCACATCTGCATCACAAAGCATTGATTATCTGATTCATTTCAACACTCCTAGTGCATTAAAGTTCAGATGAATTAAATGATTGTGTGTATGTTGTTTAAAATTAGTTAATTCACATTTCTACATCTACACTTTTCCGTTCCAACCTTCCAACCCAAGTTAAGGTCTGGAGATTCAAGGCAGTTTATAAATGTTATTTTCTGCTCACTTTGCTTAGTTCTGTGTGTTTCCTCACTGTGTGATGTATTGAGGATTTTAAGAGAAGCATTGCAGAGATTAACATTTATTCCTGGGATTATAGGTTTTTGTATCTGCATCTGCTTCTGTCAGCATTGCATTAGTCCATGTAGGACGTGCATGTAGGAGGAATATGGGAAGCCTATGATTTGGGTGCAATGAACCCTAAACAGAGGTCATCAGCCCGTCCGCTGCAGTCCTTTCTTCTGTCATCTGGTCCATTTCCTCAGTGCAACCAGCTTGTTGTTCTACCACGCAGCCTGTTTTTTTGAAGCATGCACCTGCTCTCTGGTCTTCTTTTCCTCTGGGCTATGGTTAGAGTGTCCTCATGGATACGGTTTCTGTGGTGATGTCCTGGTAGGTGCGTCTCACACGTGGTTGTCCAGAGACATTCATTATGTGCTACAGCCTATAACCCCCCCCCCATCCCTTCTCCCCGGCTGCTTGTGTGTATATTTAGTCTCAGATTTCAGGGAACAGTTTAACTAGATTAAGCTTTCCACACACTCCTTTTTTCCTCTCCCCCGTTACGCCTTTGTTGTGAAATATTGCACAAGTAGGCCAATGAGATTCAGGCTTCACCAAGCGCTGGCAAGGACAGGCTGCCGCTGATCCTCTCTTCAGAGTTGAAAGGGGGCTCTGTGTCAGCGGCGTGATCCACAGCCGTGCGTTTGCCAGGGGTCGGGCTGTCGGGAACATAATGCGATACCTGTGATCTTCGCTGCACTTTCATTGGCCGAGTGCAGCGGTGGATCTGTAATGATTTCTGTGATTGGATTTGGAGTACGAGTAGTTATGTGTGTAAGGCGTTTCAATTGGCTGAGGTTGGCAGGGTGGAAACGGAGGTTGTGACGTCTTGGTCAATATTTAAGCCTGTGATCAATATATTGCTTTATTTTTTTCTTCTTATTCTTTGTCCTGCCCTTACACCAGTAATTGAGAGTTATTGTGCTGATTGTGGGAGTGAGAGAGATGTGTAAAGCCTTGTGCTTGTATCTAAAAGGGATATGCGCCGTAATGTTGAAGTGCAGAAAAGGCTTTGTGCGTGTTGTGTTTTTAAAAGAGAATTTATTTCTGAAACCCATTTTCTTATTTAGTACAGCCTGCCTGCTGAAGGACCCGAGGCGGCTTGTTAAGGAAGGCGGGGACGGCAGGCCGCTCGGATGACCTGGCATATTTTGAGACAAACACTGCGGAGGAAAATAATCCCTGTCGCTTTGCTGAGAATGTGGGTTAGAGAGCCTCGTCTCATCCCAGTCTGTCTGCAGTACTGCAGTACTGTGTGTGTGTGTGTGTGTGTGTGTGTCCTCGCCGGTCCAGTTGTGATGGAGAAAGTGTGTGTGTGTGTTTTGCGGTTATGGTTCAGTGCTGGAGGATTTCCCTGAAGGTAAGCGGCATTGTGCCCCAGTGTAGGTGCCAGCTCTTCATCATTCAGCTACCTGTCACCGCATCACAGCCGCGACACACCCACTACACACTGCAGTGCTGGGCCACCAAATCCTACCAGTAGAAGATGAATCGGGAACTTGTTTTGACACTAATGTACCTAACTGCATCTTAAAAGGCGAATGGGGGCGGGTTTTACTGCAGTGGAGGCGGGCCCGTGCATGCAGCTCACCGCGTATTGATCTCGCCCCCGTTGTTCCGGCTCTTTCTGTCCACGGGGCTCGGCAGGAGCATCATATTGCGGGTGCTTATGCAGCTTCTGCAGGCCGGCTCCGGCCCTGACCCCCTCGTAAAGTGCTGCTGACCGCCGGCTTTGTGTTGGCTGAATAATGGCCGTAAACGCGCCCAGTCCTGGCGTCAGCTGGCGCCGCGCAGTTTCTGCTCTCGCTTTGCCGGCACCTGGCTGTCCCTGGTGTCAGATGTCTGCTTGGTGTGTGATTTATGTGTGTGTGTGTGTGTGTGTGAGAGAGAGAGGGAGTGTGTAGTTGATGTGTCTCCCTGGGATTCGTGCGGTGTGTGTGTGTGTGTGTGTGTGTGTGTGTGTGTGGCTGGAGTGACGCGTGCAAGGACTGCAGATGGCTGCTCCAGAGAGACTGCTGATGCAGTGGGGGAATGCAGGTGTGTGTGTGTGTTCCTGCGCGTGCGTGTGTGCAGGGTGAAGCCCGCAGCCTTATCGAGCTGCGTCTCACACACACACACACACACACACACTAGAGCGCAGCGCCAGAGGAGCAGGTTAGAGTGAGAGCTGCACAGAGCTGCAGGGTGTACGCCGGTCCAGTCCTGACGGAGGATTTTCACACCCTTCCTGTCCTCTCTCTCTCTCTCTCTCTCTCTCTCTCTCTCTCTCTCTTTCTGTGTGTCCTGAAGAGCACACCTTTTTATTATTATTATTATTTTTATTTTTTTTATATATATACTCCATGCCCGTACTCTCCTCTTAGCTGCTCGGGCTCCTGGAAGGATGTGTATTTCCGTGCGTGGGCTGGCAGTAGCCAGATGAGGTGAATGTTCCCGGGCTGCGGGAGCTTTTGCAGAAGGTTCCGGGTGGATTGCACGCGGGAGCAGTTGGATTGTGGGCGTGGGGGGACATGCAGCCCTATGGTTTTCTACGATGAAACGCGTTGGGCTGCAACCATGTGAGTACCACCTCCGTCCCGCAGGACTGTCCTGCACAGGGACGACCGTGTCCTCTGAGCAGAGGTCATTGTGTAGTGTCTTATTAATGCAGAATTGAGACGGTCATTGTTTGGCTATTTTATGGTTGCATGAATATGAGTTTAACTCGCCCTAGTGTAAAGCTTTTCTAGGCAGTAATGGCGCGGATTGATTGCATGTAAATGCTCCCGGCTTCAGTCGGCATTGTGTTGCATTGAGTTGTTCAGTCGGTCTGATGACAGCAGGCAGCACTGCCAGCCCATCGCCGGTTCGGAAGAGGAATGGATCCATGGAGCTCTCCCGCCTGGTGCTCCTCTGCCCAGGTCTGGTCCAGGCGCTGAGTCCAGACTCGGATGACCCCCCAGGGGACCCCGATGACCCTGTGACCACACTGCTGGGTCGGAAGGTAGTGCCCTTGCTGCTGCGTTTTAATGCTCTTCTTCCCTGCTTCCACTCCTGCTGGAGGCGCGGATCTGCCGACTTCAGCAGTTTTAAGACTCCTGACGCTCAGCCCCATTGGGGATTTTTCTGGACTCCTGCTCATTCAAGCAGATCCCTGATAAACAGGAAAGGGACTTCCTGTCAGAAAAGCCCAGCTCTGGTTCACTTCCTGTCCGAGACAATCAGCTGCACACCCACACACACCTACACCCACTGCTAACAGAGCTCGGCAGTTCGCCGCACAAGTCCTTATGGCTGGCGCTTTTTAAAATATAGATTTATACGTATCTTTGTGCTTAAATTTAATCTAAACTCAACAACCAGAGCCCAACGTGATGTCCAAAAATGTACCGGGCACGGCACCAACACTGTTTTAGAATAACGGCAGTAAAGGAAATGGATCAAGCCTTATTTTCCCCAAAAATAGCTTTCACAAGTGTAGTTGTGCTGAAACTGTGAAATTGTGAGTGTTAAATGAAGGTTACAGGGTGTGCGCGATAACGTCTGCAGTGCGTGTGCACGCGCATATATGTGTGCGAGCGAGCCCGTCCTGTGCGTACGTGTGCACTGCGTGTGGGGGAGAGGTGATGAAGGCGTAATGAATAATTAAACAGCAGTGCGGGCCACACGGCTCTCGGGTTCGCTGCTGAGATCAGCTTCCTGTGAGACCTCCAGTAACGGCCGGCCCTTCTGCACTGCGCTTTTCTGCTGTGATGGTGGGGGGCGGCAGTCCTTTCCCTTCCGTCGGGGACCTGCCGAGTGAACAGTGGAGACATCACATGATTTGCATGCTTTATTCTCCTGTTAGAGAGAGAAGAGAGCTATTTGTGTGCCAACGTGGGGGGAGTACACATATATTTTAATGTCTGGTATGACAATACATTGGTAGCATGTAGGTATCTTTGCTAAAGTGGCATACACACAAACCCATTTTATTTCCACCTGGATTTGTTCCGAATAATGTTGATCATAAAGGATGATTTTTTATAAACCTGGTTTTCTTGTGAAATTAAAGGTGATTATTTGTCTTCTCTGTGTAATTGACATGATATTGAAGAGCTTTACTTTAGTCATCCTGCAAATGCTGCTTTGTCCAGACCTTCTCTGCATGTACTGTGTTTTGAAATGATCAAATCTTAAAAAGGTGACTGAACATAGTGAAACTTTCCTCTTTGAAATCAGAAATGTCACAAATGCCATCTTGTGAACTAGCCCATATCCGATATTTAAAAATGCTTTCCACTGTGGTGGTCCAGGTGATGAGCCCTCTGTCAGAAGACCCCCCAGGGGACCCCGATGACCCTGTGGTTGAGCTACTGGGTCGGAAGGTAGTGCTGCTTCTTCATTAATGCTCTTTGTTCCCGATTCATGTGCTGTGATCTCTGTATTTGTCAACTCATGCATATTTTGGTTTGAGCATGGTGTCATTTCATTATGTCATTTCTATTACATTTATAGAACAATACTCGTACAAGCTTAGTTGTGGTTCATATTTCAGTTTGACAATCTAGTGCCACAATGTTGTCTGATGTTCAGATGGTGGCTTCTTGAAAGGCATTAACAAAAGGAAATGCTTAGTAATAGCGTTACTGTGGTTATATATTTTTCATATTGGAAATAGTGGTCCATGAATTAAATAATCTATATATGAGAGCCCAAAGGTCCTGTCCTTGTTCGGTTTAATCCAGCATCCACATTGGAATCTTTAATTAAAACAATAATCAAGAGGAAGAGAACAGGGCGGGACCCTGGTCTAGAGCTTCTGGTGGAGAATTTTTGCATCCTTGAGACTGGGTAGGAAGAGATGCTGTGTGTGTGTGTGTGTGTGTGTGTGTGTGTGTGTGTGTGTGTGTGTGTGTGTGTGTGTGTGTGTGTGTGTGTGTGTGTGTGTGTGTGAGAGAGAAATGAATCAAAATATCTGTTCATATGTTGTTGTGGAGGATACTCTGTCCTCTGTTGTCTTGTAAGGTTTTTTTGTTTTTTGTTTTTTTTTAACTTGCCGAACCTGTGTGTGTGTGTGTGTGTGTGTGTTGTGCTCCCCAGCTGCTGGGGAGTGGTATTACTGTGATGTGTAGAAGGGCGGGAGGAATCGCAGATAGGCTGTTTCCATGCTAATGCCACATACCAAACATCCGTGAGAGAGAAGCCAGGGAGGTGATGGGATATATTTGATATTGGGAAGAATAAAGTAATTCTTTTCCCTCTTTTTTTCTTTTTATGTTCTTGAAAATTTAAGTCATTGAAAACAGCACTGTTCTTTAAATGAATACAGTTTTTTTCCTTCCTTCCTCTAACAACAGACACTCTTCCTGTGGCATGCTCTGCTGGGTTGTGTGTGTGTGTGTGTGTGTGTGTGTGTGTGTGTGTGTGTTCACAGCCTTGTTTAGGCTGACAGCCGGGATCAGGGCCATGAGAAACACACACACTTACACTCACAAATGCAAGTTCTGCATGGATGTTTTGAAGTGGGTCAGGTTCTCCTCACACAATAGAGGGATGACTGTGGGAGACTGAGGCGCAGGCATTTAAGGGTGGGTGCAGGGTGGGGGGGGGGGGGGGGGTTTTATTGGGTTGGGCTGAGTTTTGCTGTCCCTTTGCCAATTATAGCTACAAATAGCGGTGTCACACAGGGTCACAGTAATCAGGGCTGAAGGGTTAGTTGTGTTTTCATAGCTTAGATGCAGGAAATTAAAGGGTTTTCAGTCAGAGAATTTAATTAGTTTTTAATTATTCTTTTTAATGTCCAGATTTGTTCAGATAAATATGACATTAAATACTACAATGTTAGAGTAAATTAAGATGGGACAGCCATGCCTCTTTGGATTGGTTTGAATTGAATTAAGGGGGAAAGCTGGAGAGGGGGAGAGTGTGAAAAGGAGCTCCTCCTAAATCCTCCCGCTGTGCCGTGCCACTTATTTATATCCTCCTGTCCCCACCCGACGTCAACCCAGCATCCCTCTGTCTCTCTCCCGCTGTCTGGGCCTACTGGCATCACACCAAACCTGGTCTGGTCGCTGGCTCAAAGGATACATATGCAGTTTTACACAGGCACAGGTTGAAAGTACCATTGTAAAACATTAATGCCACCTCATTCATTATTGTTCGCCATATTCAGTATTATTTCCATATCATTAAGCAAAATTCCAAATGGCTGTCAAGGCTGTCCATTTAGGATTGTTTATTTTATTAAATTTTTAATCACTTATGTATTTTGGTCTGAGTGCTTTGTTGTCTCTGTTCGCATTTTACATTTTGATTTGGAAATGGGCAACTAACTGGTATGTAGAGAGATACAGTACCATGCACAGTTAAACTTAAGTATTCTTAACCCCTGTGTCAACCATTGATAACATATGGATTTACTGAATCTGTTTATTGCAAACATTTTATGCCACAGCTCTGAGCAGAAATACTTTAGTGTTATTATGTAGTAATAATTATTTAGTATTTTTTCTCAAATGAAATTAGTGTCACTTTTTTGGTGTTTTACCCATTTCGATTGGTCAGGAAGGGACTGAGTTTATGTGAAAAACCTTTGCAAAGTACTGTATATTTCTAACATAATGAATACTCTTTTTACCCATTTATGAACGTCACCGCACTTCAGATCCGATGAATTAGATCCGAGCTTGGGGATGTAAGAACGCACGGGCAGGAATTATTTTGCAATGCTGTATGTGTAGCTGCGCAGACCCTGCTGAAGTAATCTGGCCGGGAGTGAGCCTGCATCCGTATGTAAAGCTGAATGCTGAGCCAGTCGTGTTCACAGAGGCATCATTATTTTTCACCTCTGTTCTCTTGGGGCTGCCATGATTGGTGCAGCATTAAATGGTGACCAGCAGTTGTGTGTGCGTCCACTTTTCCTGCCTTGTGTTCTGCAGCCCTGGCCGGCTCCATTTTGCCCTCCAGTAGAGGAGTTTTGATGTGTTGTTTAAATATAAGGATGCCTCTGTGGCCGTGGGGTTGGTAATGGCTGATGTGGTCAGTGTTTTTCCCTGGGTCTCACGTAAAGCAGCTCTGGCCACTGCGATGCCCTCGATTGACCCTCAGGCATCCAGCCCACTTAGGCTGGCATGAGACAAAGCTTGGCATTGAGAATGCCGTGGGGCTTTTGAACCTACGCTGAAGTTATTGAACTACTGAGTTCTATGCACTTTTATCATTTAAAAGAGACATAGAACACTTTCATCGTCTGTGGTATTCATGTACTGTTAATATTTGCTGTTTAATCGTCTTTTTTTATCGTTGCTTTTTCAGGGTGCGATGGAAGAAACTGTAATATGGGAACAACACACAGTGACTCTTCACAGGGTAAAAAGACATTTGTTCCCCTCCTTTTCTTTCCTCTCCCTTGTACATTTTTTTCTTTTCTTCTCTGTTCTTGTCATTTCACATTTTCCTATCTTTAATGTTTGTTTCTTCTGCCCTTAACCCCTCCTCTCTAACAACCTCTTTGGTCAGCCCTCTCTATCTCTATTTCTCCTTCCCTCCCGTGAGAGCTGGAAATTACAGCTGCAGGATGTGTGCTTGCCGAGCACACAATGCTCTGCTCGCGGATGGAAGGAAACAGTGTAGAGGAGAAGAGAGCACAGTACTGTCCTCTGCCCCTTTTATTGCGCATGTACGCGTGCAACTCCGTTCTCTGAACCTCACCTCA
The DNA here is from genome assembly GCF_900700375.1 of Denticeps clupeoides. NCBI lineage: Eukaryota > Metazoa > Chordata > Actinopteri > Clupeiformes > Denticipitidae > Denticeps > Denticeps clupeoides. Next base: position 3,377,797 of record NC_041722.1, on the reverse strand, counting down.
TTAGCTGTGTGCTGTTTACACGCTGTAGATCCGGTCCACACCACGTAGCTTCTCACTCACTCTGCAGCCATTTTACTTTCTGCCCTAAATCTGCTTATCTCCCTGTGTTGTGACATGATGCAGAAGTGTCATTAGCAGATTGATTAAGTGGCAGTTAGTTACTGCACATCAGTGTGTTATGTGGCGTTCATCTCGAGGTAACGGTCTAGACTTAGTACGTTAAGCTAATTAGCCATTGCCTTAATGGGGTTACGCTTCAGCCGCAGAGGGGTGTGCTCTCCAGTTCCTGTGTTGTGCTGCGGAGATTACCTTCTCACATAGTTGGCTCTGGCTTCATCAACAGATCATAAGGAAAGTGAGGAATGCTTCTACCCAACGGCATGGTTTATGACGTTCTCCATAGCATCTCACTTTTTTCCTAACTAATGCACGCTAACACATTAAAACATTTGTATTTGGCAGCAGAAGTGTAACGGCTCTGCACATTTAAAATCCCTTTACTCCGTGACCTAATGGTTTCCTCGCCGGACTGTGACTTTGTTTTCTTCCTGGAGGGTGAAAAGGTGTGTCTGTCTTTTATACGACCAGTCGTGATGCCAGGGCTTCCCTAGACGCGTCCGTATTCTGGCCATCTGTCGCCATCGCACTACTTTCATTCAGACTAGGGTCAGGAGACACCTGAGAGCTCTTGGGAGCGCATGCCTGCTATTGTACACTTCATGCAAACCCTTGCATACTCACTTCCTGACCTTCCTCACTTCCTTCCAGAATCAGTCAGCGCTCTATTGTTAAAGACATGGTGACGTCATTAATTACTTTCTCCGCTCTTTCCTGGTGGTGGTGTGTCCGTGCGTGTGACCCCATGCAGGCACCTGGATTTGGCTTTGGCATAGCCATCTCAGGAGGTCGGGATAACCCCCACTTTCAGAGTGGCGAGACGTCCATTGTCATTTCGGATGTGCTGAAGGGAGGACCGGCAGAAGGGCTCCTACAGTAAGAGTCACACACCCTTACGTAGCTCTGTGACAACTGCATTAACTTACAGTATTTTTGATAAATCAATGGTGGAAATTAAATGTATGTGTTATATGCATTCCGGCATTAAAGGGAAATTACAGATGCAGCTTTAACAAAGCAATATTCAGTTAAACGACCACCACTATTATTAATAAATACATGCATTGGGCTCATTCAGTGTGTAGTCAGCACCCCATAATGACAACATGAAAAAAAGTTTGCTTGAGATTTTGCCAAATGTATTAAAAATAAAAACTGAAAAATCACATGTAAATAAATATTCACAGCCGTTTGCTCAATACTTTGTCAAAGCACCTTTGGCAGCAATTACAGCATGAAGTCTTTTTGAAAATTACTCTACAAGCTTGGCACATCTATCCTTGGCCGGTTTGGCCCAGTCCTCTTTGCAGCACCTCTCAAACTCTTATCACATTGGATGGGAAGCGTCACTGAAGCAATTTTCAGATCTCACCAGAGATGTTCAATTGGATTCAAGTCTGGAAACTGGCTGGGCCACTCAAGGACATTCACAGAGTTGTCCTGAAGCCACTCCTTTGATATCTTGGCAGTGTATTTATGGTCCTTGTCCCGCCCCAGTCTTGAGTTCAAGAGCGCTCTGGAGCAGGTTTTATCCAGGATGTCTCTGTACATTGCTGCATTCCCTCTATCCTGACTAGTCTCCCAGTTCCTGCAGCTGAAAAACATCCCACAGCATGGTGCTGCCACCAGCATGCTTCACTGTAGGGATGGTATTGGCCTGGTGATGAGCAGTGCCTGCTTTCCTGCCAACGTGACACCTGGCATTCACACCAAATAGTTCAGTCGATATCTCATCAGACCAGAGAATATTGTTTCTCGTGGTCTAAGAGTCCTTCAGGTGCCTTCTGGTGAACTCCAGGCAGGCTGCCATGTGCCTTTTAGTAAGGAGAGGCTTCTCTCTGGGCACTCTAACATACCGGCCGGATTGGTGGATTGCTGCAGAGATGGAGATTGTTCTTCTAAAGGTTCTCCTCTGCCCATGGTGAATCTCTGGAGCTCTGAACTTATGGATGATTGAGGCCACTGTGTTCATTGTTCAAAGGAGCAGAATATTTTTCTCTTAACCTTCCCCAGATTTGTGCCTGGAGACAGTCCTCTCCCAGAGGTCTACAGACAATTCCTTTGACTTTGTGCTCTGACATGAACTGTCAACTGTGGGACCTTATATACACAGATGTGTGCCTTTCCAAATCAGGTCCAGTCAATAGTTTTGTTCCATAGGAGGACTCCAATTAAGCTGCAGAAACATCTCAAGGATGATCAGGGGAAACCGGAGGAACCTGAGCTGAATTTGTTTTAAATAAATTTACCAAAACCTCAAGTAAACTTTTTTCCCCCATGTTGTCATTATGGGGTGTTGTGTGTAGAAGTCTGAGGGGGAAAAGTGAATTTCATTTTTTGGAATAAAATTGTAATTAGGGGAAAACACTTTCTGTATGTCACTTAAAAACAGCTCCTGTATATCATTATGTTAATATTGTTTTGTCTGGAGTTTGTTTACTATATTTTATAGTTTAATTTACTCTGTACTATTTTTCTCCTTCTGATGAGTGCAGTTTAATAACCATGTTTGTCTGTTTCAGGGAAAATGACCGGGTGGTGATGGTCAATGCAGTTTCCATGGACAATGTGGAGCATGCCTACGCTGTGCAGCAGCTGAGAAAAAGTGGCAAAAATGCCAAAATAGTGAGTTTGAACACACACACACACACTGAGTGGCTAGGTCAGGAAAGGACTGAATGGTTAGGGCGCTGATAAGCTCAAATAAGTTGCAGTTGAACAAATGAGTTGAACTGCATCCAAATTGAATTGACCTGAGCTCAGACAGCTGGTAATGGAGGAGACTGATCTGCACACTGATGATAATGGAGTGGCCCTGCGGGGTCCCATGGTGTCAGGTTTGATCTGATATGGTGTCAAAAGTCACATTAGGTTTTGTTACGTATGTGTAAAGTTGTATGTGGCAATAGTTGCTCATAATAAATAACACGCTTAAATGTAATTTGAAAAATTTAATTTGGTGATTCAGTGGTGCGGATATGGTGCTGCTGCAGTTTCAGATCATTCATCCTGTTCGCGTTTTCTCACACAGACAATCCGACGGAAGCGGAAAGTGCAGATTCCAGTGGCTCGGGACAGAGAGCCTATGTCAGAGCGTGAGGAGGATGAGAGCGAGGATGAAGGTTATGACGGCCCAGGGGCGTATGGTGGGGGGGCCAGTGGCGGAGGCACCCGTCGCAATGAGCGCAGTGGCAGTGCCTCCAGGCGAGAGCACAGCACCTCTCGAGAGAGGAGTGCCTCCCCTCGATCGGTGGTGTCCAACATTCCTCCACGGCCGGCCAAAGTGACTCTAGTCAAGTCGCGAAAGAGTGAAGGTGGAATTTTCTATTTCTAAATGCACTTTTCTTACTTAAATCTCTCCAGGTCAGTTCAATTTGATTGCTGCCAAGGATGGACCCCCTGCATCAAATCAACCCTTTGTAGATGTGGAACTGTGTTTTGATCCATTGTGCTGTTGGAATATCCTATCCCTGTGTAACCATTGACTTCAGCTGAATTGGGTCTTGGGTGCTTGTCTGTAAATTGCCTGTATTTTTCTTTTCCTGGTAGACCTGGATTTAACAGCAATGTGTCTGTGGCCTTCCATTTCCTGATTTACATTCCTTACAGTTGAAACTCAGTTCTTTTGTAGCCTTCCCCTAAACCATGAACAATCTTTTTCAGATCTTTTGAGAGTTGCTTTGAGGATCTGTTTTATGTCCCACTTGAAGGGAGTCAAAGAGTCAAACTTGTAGTTGGCAAGCCTAGACCACGTTTTCTCACGATTGAACTCACATGTCTATGAATTCCAAGATTTAAGGAACTAATCAAACCAGTTTGGTTTGGCAAGTATTGAGTAGTTACATTCATTCAAATCAACAAAATTACCCACTTTGCAGTGACCAGTTTATCTACATAAATTTAATTTCACACAACTAAATACTGCTTCACAACTAAATACTGCTTCACTAAAAATCTTTGTCTGGAAAACACTCTGGTACTCAGATGTTCCTTGGAAGTGAATGACAGACCACTGTTGTGACAGACCACTGTTTTCTGGGTAAAATTAGGTAAATTATTATGTGGGCTAATAGGGGTTCTAAAACAAGGGAATAATTAAGGTTTTCATTATTATTATTATCATTTTTTTTCTGTTCTGAGGTCTTGACTGGACCTGATAGTGAATGAATATGAGATTATAGGATGTCAGATGATAGCTGTTGTGTTGTCTTTGTTGTGATGACTGGGTTGAAATTACTGCCATATTTACGCTGTCTGTGTTTGTGTGAGCAGAATATGGGTTGCGGCTAGCTAGCCACATCTTTGTGAAGGACATCTCGCCTGAGAGCCTGGCAGCGAGGGACGGCAACATTCAGGAGGGTGATGTGGTACTCAAGGTGAGTATAAATTGGAGGAAAGATGTGGGGAAATTTTTTTTTTTTTATGCCAATTGGAGAGATCAGATGAGAATTACTGCACATACTGAGCATGGCACAAAATTATATATTTTTTATGATTCACAAAAATTACTATGATACAGATGATAATGGAATGATAATACACAAAAGTGTGCACCAGTGTAAAATTTACACTTAGGAATAGGTGGCAGCACCTAGAACTGTGTACATCATTAAATGTTACCTTCTGAGAAGAGTGGTTAATGCTTAACAAATTAGGAGCATTAAGAAGAGTGAAGATCTGCCACTGTCCCTCTCTGACTGGTTTATCGTTACTCAGGGAGAGATTGTGCTTAAACAACGAAGCGTATCCTTGAGGGTGTGTCATTGCCAAGTTGGGCTGAGAAAACTGTCTGTCGGTTGACTCAGCTGCATACCAGTCATATTAGTAATAAACAGCTCAATAATTTATGCTAAGCAAGACCATAATGCTGCCATTGAGTTAACCACTGCAATAATTCTTGTACTAATTGATTCTTGATGCACTCCACCCACAGTTTTGACTCCTGGTATTTGCGTATTTAGGTTAGGAAGAATTGGAAAGGCCGCTGCTCTCTTCACAGCTCATAGCTCCACTCCTAATCAAATACAAACTGCAGAATTGATAACTGTTCAATTATTAATAATAGTAATGTCAATACTTGATTTGCTTTACACATTGCATAATTTGGTGCTCAAGACAAATTGATGCATTTTTTAAAGACTAGTAGAGCATCTTAGGCATATCCTCCTTTATTTCAGAATCTCTCAAGGTGACAAAGTAATATATAGTTGTGAGGTGTGCCCTTTAATTCTCAGTTCTTCATCTTGTCCTCTACTGCCTCGCATCTCTCGTTCCAGATCAATGGCACAGTGACAGAGAACCTGTCCTTGATTGATGCTAAGAAGCTCATTGAACGGTCAAAGGGCAAGCTGAAGATGGTTGTGCAGAGAGATGAGAGAGCAACACTCCTGAACATCCCTGACCTAGACGACAGCGTTGCCTCTGCCAACTCGGACCGAGATGGTGAGGGAAGAGCTGGGGTTTGAGGGTAGCAGTGGTCTGGCTGTGCTTTCTCTACCAGACTAGGAGAACCATTAGCCCTACGTATTTTTTCAATAAAGATTGTTTTCTCAGTAGCATTCACAGAGGATCTAGATACCCACTCACAGGGTTTCTGCGGATCCTTAAAAGACCTTTTTTAAGGCCTTAATTTAGGAAAATCCAATTTAAGACTTTTTATCATTAAAAATGACTAGTAATCATTATATCCAGAGTTAAACGGTCTTAGAAATACTGAAGACCCAAATAAATCAAATGAAGCCTTCAACCGATCAGTAATTTGTGGTCACTTCCAGGTTTACTAAGCACAGTGCGTGCTTGGGAAGGACCCTGCCTGTTTTTTTTTGGTTTTTTTTGCGTACAAGAGAGCCTTGTGTCAAATTATGCTACAAATACAATAATTATTGTACGTCTGGCACTTCTGTTCATCAAACATGAACTTCTCGTCTTTTTCATGTGATTCACTGCTTAATTTTTTCAGTCATTTGGTTAAAGTTAGTTTAATTAAATGTTTGTTTTAAAATGAAATGTTAATTTGATTTGCAAATCTCAACAACTGTTAGGTGATGCATATTTAATATTCACGGAAGAGATGCGAAAATGGATGCTGATGAGGTGAAACAGTCTCGAGTCTGGCTTGAGGCTCGAGTCTGCCGGTTTGTTTTAAACCGGCTCATTTCCCGGCACGTTTAATTTCCCGTTTAGTCTAGTGTTCGTAGCGCGTGAAAAAAGACAGGTTTTTAAAAGCTGTACTAGTTGGGTCATTATCGGGCCAAAAAAGTTCTTCCTCACGTTTGCCGGGGGCAACAGCCACAGCAGATATTCCACCCTCAATGACCGATCGTGTGGCTAATTTAAACCCACCCTTGCACATTGGCCTGTTTCAAGGCAGCATGTGAGCCATCATGTTGTGCACAGGATCTAGCCAGAGTTTTTTGTATTTACATTTTATCATTTATTTAATAGCAAATTGTTTTGAATAAACTCTAGTTTTTTGTAATGTCCTAGTGTCAATGCCTACTAATCAATTGCGAGTTTTCTTTAGAACACTATTATTGCCACCTACTGACCTTTGTTCTTATGGCTGTAGTATCTTAGTCTCAGTATGCTATACAAGTAATAGGTGGGCAGACGTGACTAGTTAAAAGGAGGGATTGATTACTGAACATGCCTACCAGGCTCTGGTGCTCTGTACACAGATACTGAAAATATAGGCTTTGTTCATCAGCCATGAAATTAACTTTGCCGATGCCCATGATGACGCCTCCATACACAATGCCGCTCTGGGCAACGGCCCATGTCACCCATATCAAAAACTTCAAATGGCTTGCAAGTAACAAACCAAAAATATTGCAGTCTCCCCTGAGTGGCTTGCAGAACTACATGTAATATGAGACTGTTAAAAGTGACAGGCTAAAAAATAACATACGTTTGGAAGGAAAATTAATATAGAAAACAATTATTAAATATCTTTTTATTTTAGAAGAGCATCAGGCCCTCAGAGTGGCCCTTGAACAACTCTGACCCTTGGACAATGCAAGGTCTTAAATTTGATGAAAATGGTCTTAAAAAGGTCTTAAAAAGCCTTTAATTTGGCTTCTTAAACCTGCAGAAATCCTGCACTCAGCTTCTCGCTGAATCTAGTCAGCTCACCTTGCTATGGCTGCATCTGCATAGTCATGATTCATGAAATTTAAAGTCTTAAGTTCAGAATTTTTGAACTATATGTTTGTTTATGTCGGGGATGTGCTATCATTTGTCCCAGACTCTTATTTTCCTTACAGTCCTTGTAATGAGTAAATTGAGTATCAGTACTCTCTACTGAAGCAAGGATCAAAATAAGTGTCACAATGATCACGTCTCCCGTGAAACATTGGTTCAAAAAGGTTAAAGAACTTATTTGAACGTCCACACATCTAGTTGGAGAGACCTTTTGTTTGCGCAGACATTTTGGCTGCTTGTTAGTCAACCTCAAAAAGCAGAAACTTGTCAGCTAACATACAGTTCTGAGGAAAGGCTTGTGGAACAGTATAGGGGCTGTTTTATTTACACCTTCCATAGATATTTTGGGGCTTTTCCCATGGACCACACTTGAACTGTGGTAGTGTACTATGCTTGTGTACTCATGTGCTTCTTGTATGCACCCTAGTGTTTGTTAAACCAGGCCATACAAATGCACATTTAATTGCTTTTGCTAAAATTGAAGTTGGAAGCAGTTAGGTATGTCATCCCAAAGTGACCATTTTATTGCATAATGAAATTCAGTTGAACTGAAGACTCCGTATTGAGAACTTTCTCACAACAGTATATGTTTTCCTGGTGGACCATTTGAACAGTCCTGTGCAGCTCAGCATATTTACAGAAAAATCCCACCACTTTATTTTAACAGACATTTCAGAAATTCATTCACTGGCATCTGACCATTCCCATGACCGAACCCGCGGCACTCAGTCGCGTTCGCCCGACAAGCGCTCAGAGCCTTCGGACCTGTCCAGGCAGTCACCGCAACAGATGAGCAATGGAAGGTAAGAGCCCACAGCCAGTCGAGCACTCTGCGATCATCTCCACCATGTACTGCTCCTCCATCAGCTTACAGACATCGAATGCCTCTCCTGCTGTGCTGTCAGAAAAGAAGCTGTAGTATAGCTATACTTTTCCCCCTTTATTGACATACATTTGAGAATTCCTTTGTATTCATTAATTTATGCACCAGTCATGACCCTGGGAAGTGCAATTATTCCCAGCTGCTTACTAAATCATCTCTGAGTATGGATGAAATGGTAATTCTTGGCTGACCTAAAGTCCGTGATCATAAGTCAGCCCAGGCTGAGTTATTGATCTCCGTTCAGACCCATGAGGTCTGGCCGGGGGGTTTCTGATCGGATGCTCATTGATAGTCACTCAGCTGGTCTGGGAGGGGACAAACGGCCAGTCCATTTGATAAAAAAAAAACTAATAATAATCCACCCTATTTCTCTAATTTCCTCTCATTTTTTTGTTTCTCTCTTTTTTTTACTTGCTCTGTTTTCAATTCACCACAATGTCCACATCACGTGCAGGCGAAAGTAAGTGTGTGTGTGTGTGTGTGTGTGTGTGTGTGTGTGTGTGTGTGTGTGTAGCACAGGATACATAGGCTGATAGTAACAGTTAAGTCTTCTGTGTTGTCCTGCCATCTGTATGAAATAGATGTCGGTAGAGCATTGCAGAGGCTGTGATCATGATGCAGTGTTTTGACAGAGCGCAGGCCTGCCACAGTCTCTCAAACGGGCCGTGGGCTGTTACAGAGCTCCCGTCGGTCTGTTTATGCCAGAGGCACCGCTGGGAAGTCGTGGGCACAACAGTCGGGTCTTCCATTGCATGGCCGTTATCACAGCAATTAACCAGGATTGGCATTGAAGGCCCAGATGAAGCACGTGAAGTCCTGCAGAGAGAGACGCAGATGTGGCTCATGTGCTGCCGTCCCACCAACCATTAATCCTCCTCTTCCTCCACTGCTGATGAAGATGCTTTTTTCTCTTGGGCTGTGTTTTAATGAATTCTCACAGTTCAAGTTCAAGCCTTCCCTTTAACACATAGTGGACATATTTTGGTTCCCTGTCATTATTCTGTATCGGATACATGTATCCACTTGTACTGCATATCAGTGTGTTTTGATAGTGCCCCCACCCCCAACATGATTCACATATGCAGCGGTGTTGTCGATTGTTAATGCACAATACAAAGATTTTGCTGAGGGTGTCTCCTACCATCACTTTCCTCCGGGACCTCAGCTGCAGTCTCTGCAGGAACTGAGGATTGACTGCTGTGCTGCTGTTGAAATGCAGAGGCCCCATGCAATCTGTAATAAAACTAAATCATGGGGGGCTAAAAATCATTAATTCATCAGAAGAGGAGTGAATTAGTGCTGGATGTGATACATATTGTGGCTGTTTGTGTGTGATCTACAGCTGCCTGCCTGTCAAAGAGGCCAGTTTAATATCGCTGTATGTTAACCCTGTCCCACTGGCCAGTCAGAACGTCTGAATGACTGCTCTTGTTCCAATACAGGACCTCTGGGTCGCTCTTGCACCGAGCGCGGCCACTGTAAGTCTATCTGACTGGATCATATCCGTTTGGTGTTTTCTAGTGATTTTTAATGTGTTTTTTTAAGATGATAGCACTGTGTGTTCTGTTCTTTGTGCAAATGGGGAGGGGGTTAAAATGAGCTGATGTGCCTAGTCAGTACTGTGTGTTTATATGTGTGTGTGTGTGTGTGTGTGTGTGTGTTGGTATCTAAAGTCAGTGGATCTGCCTGTTGTGGTTCTACAGTGTGGAGAATTGCCATGTGGATCTTTTGCAATACACTTGTCTTAATCCTGTTCATACAGGCTTTATGGATCAGAACTATTAATATCATCTGCCTTTGCTCTTTGTACATATTATGAGAGTATAAGCTTTAAGGACTATACAGGGATTCTCTTACATGGTTTTCAGGGGTTTTGGCCCAGGAGTGAAGAAAAAGAGGTGAAGTCAAGGGAGGGAGAGGAATTATTGTGCCGCTGTCATCTGGCCTCTAAATGGATCTGGGCCCATGGAGGGGCAGATTGAGGCCAGAGAGAGTTGCCAGTCCTTTTGACAGATGAATTCTGACCTGCCCTACTACAGCTACAGCCCACAGAGACCTGCACACACAATCAGGCAGGCTATATATTTGCACAGCCCTCTGTGAATCTGATTAGGACTGGTCCAAAATGACTGCAGGTTTAGGAATTTGGGATGTAGACATTAGTACATTTTTCAGTTTGTGACTGTCCAAGCATGCATAGAAATGTATTGATGCTACAGTTTCCTTGCATGGTTGCTTTGTTAAAAAAGAGTGCCCATGTCTTGTGTTGTATGCTTTTAATGGATGGCACAGGGTGTATTCGAAGCCCTCGTCCCTGCAGAAGGAGCATGAATGCCAGCTTAAGCGCTGTGCCAGGCTGCGTGCTACTGACCGGGCAGGAATTCTTCTGTTCTGTCAGAAGCTTTTGGAGTCATCTCTATAGGCCCCTCTCTCACTTTCTCTCACCATTTCTCTCACTCCCCTCCACTGTCTGTCCTCTCTGACAAAGCTTTGTATTCAGCTCCCAGAACACAGACATCTATGCACTCAGAGATGACCAGTGGTCATGACAACAATGAGACTCTATAGCAAAGTAACGAAAACAGTTACGTCACCCCAATGGCCTCTGGAACCCACAACACTCATATTTGCATACATATTTATACACTTATATTTATAATTTCTCACCATTATAACTATCTTCATTTCTGTTCCTTAATAATTTATTTCTTTATTTCACAAACAAATGTCAAAGAATAAATTGGGACACTCATCTTTAATAAAGTCATCATTTGTGTATTTCATACACAAAAATGATTTTACAATTCAACCCCACCACACTTCTAAATTTCGCACCCATTCAAGACCATGCAGTACTGCCCAATTTTTATAATGTGGTTCATGATACTCTGCTTAGATCCATCCATCCTGTCCGCCCCTCCTGTAGTCAGTGTATTTCTCCGTGATCTCTATTTGCACTATAGTTGTATCATACACTAATTCAATCAGCAACTAATCTCAATTTATTTAATAATTTTCATCAACCCTCCACCCCTGTGTTTAGCCACAGAAGTCGCGATGAAGACCGGATCTCCAAACCCGGTGCGGTGTCAACCCCAGTCAAAGGTTCCCAAGAGACCCTGCACTCCCAGCCCAGTGAACAGTCAGTGTCTAGGGACGACAAGCAGATTCCTCCACTGCCAGGTACCCGACATCAAACTACACCACCGCAGAAAGTCAGCCGGTAATACACCTAAAACAGCATGGGGCATTGTGAAACTATTCATCAATTTTATCCAAGTCCACAAACAGAGTATATATCTTGTTTCTCAGTCTTTTATCTTATGCTGTGATTTTTGAAGTGAGCAGGCAACTTACTCAGATATTGTGAAACAGGCTTCTAGACACTTCTTCACCTCTATCCCTCCCACATCTGTACTAAAGTCCCTGCTGCAAGAGATTACACCCAACGCAGCTGTTTCTCTTTCATACACACACACAGACAGCAGAATTCCAGAACCTCTTGATCCTGATAGGCTTTGGGCCTGGCGTTTGTAATGGCCTTGTTGGGAAAGTTTCTGACAGTGATTCACTGTTACCAATAAACCCCAAAACAAATGAACAGTTATGGTTCATTTGTCTCTTTCCAACTCTTGAAGAAAATGTTGAACAGCATTAGTCACTGGCAAATCTGTTGTGCTCTGTTAATAAAGTTGTTTATAGCTGCAGTTTATAACTTGAATAACTGTTCATGAGTAGTTTATTTAGTTTGTCCTTCACATTCATCTCCTACTGCCTCTGGTGTGTGTTAATTACAGGGTTGACAGAGAGGGGGCCAATATGGTGTAAATTTTGAGTGCATTGTTGTAGTCTGATTTTGTGTGTGTATAATCACAGAGCCGAAGCCAGTGTATGCTCAGCCTGGGCAGCCTGATGTTGATTTGCCTGTCAGCCCATCAGACGCCCCAGTGCCCAGTGCTGCCCATGATGAGAGCATTCTTAGGTGAGCTCATCCTCTTCATCTTCAACACATTCACACTACAGCAGGAACCAGATGAGCACTGTTTTGATCTGCTTTCTTCAAACCCTCGGTCCCCTCTTCAGGCCAAGTATGAAACTGGTGAAATTCAGGAAGGGCGAGAGTGTCGGGCTGCGGCTGGCCGGGGGTAATGATGTCGGCATCTTTGTGGCGGGTGTGCTGGAAGACAGTCCCGCTGCCAAAGAGGGCCTCGAGGAGGGAGACCAAATACTCAGGGTGAGGACCATCAAATAATACTTACATGATTTAGATCATAATTAAACATACAATTACAACATAATCCTGCAATGAATAGGTCATGAGGACATAAAAAGGTAGTGCCAATGTGCGATATGAGCATGTTATTTTCACTACATCAAGTAATCAGACGAATATAAGTAATTGTAAGTTATATCTAATATGGATCTTGGCTTGTGCACTGTTCTACTGAAACTTTTTTCTTTAGCCTGCTGTTCACATGCATATGAGACTGTAAATGTTAAAGAACTGCATTTTTGGAGGTCTTCTACTGTGTACTCATCCCAGAAGTGATGTTCTTCAGTTACCTCCCACCCTGACTGGAAAAATATTGAGAAACCATGCGACTGTTCGACCCGCTGTGGTTTGAGTGATGCATGATAGAAATGCTAATCACATTTCACTCGTCTGAGTCAATGCCTGCCTCTTTTCTGTTTCTTTTTCTTTTGTTTTTTTTGGCCTTGCACAAAGGGGCTCATTGTTTTATTCAGGCCACTGTTGGCCATTGTCAGTAGTGCAGTTGTAGATATGCACAATATCCCAGGACTTGTCATGTATTTTTCTTTCTTTTTTTCTTTAAATTTATGGAACACTGAACTCTTTGTGTTCCTCCTACACCTCCGTCTCCACTAGGCATGCTGTGTGTGTGAGCGCATGTTTGAGGGAGGGGCTGCTCCTCAGGGTTCAGTTCCCTGCTGTCCAAACACACTTCAGATTCCAGAATGTTCCGCAGCACATTGTTTTCCCTCTCTCAGCTTTCCTCTTAAGGCCTGCCAGGCCCCGCCATGGTTTCCGTACCTTCTCCCTCTGCTCCTGACGATAAAACATGGTGGCGGCTCAGTAAAGCCCAGAAACTTATTGGATGTGTGTGAACATTTTCTTGGGTGTAGTATGTGTTTCAGATCCAGAATCAATAAACACCACATTGTGTTTGCCCCCCCCCGACTTTCATCTTTCCATTTGCACCATTTTTCAACGTCACCCCCCTCCAGTTTTAATTCTAGTTTTGTTTTTCTGTGTGAAAATCGCAGGTAAACAATGTGGACTTTGCAAACATAATCCGAGAAGAGGCTGTTCTGTTCCTACTGGACCTGCCCAGAGGGGAGGAGGTCACTATTCTGGCACAGAAGAAGAAGGATGGTGAGTTTGTGTTTTTTGGATGTTAAAAATCCGTCCAAACTCCACCCGTACTTTTAAGAACTCTGATCCAGAAGCCAGGGCAGTGTGAGTCAGTTGCCCTTCAGAAATGACCGGCCAGGCAACATTTAATCAGTTCCACCACAGCTGCTGTTCATCAGGAGAAATCATCTGACCTGACCTCAGAGGATCCACACTTGCATCTTTGTTTGTGTATTTTACGGTGTTTTTCTCTTCCATCCCTCAGTGTATCGGCGAATAGTCGAATCAGACGTGGGCGACTCATTTTACATCCGCACCCACTTTGAGTATGAAAAGGAGTCTCCATACGGCCTGAGCTTTAACAAAGGCGAGGTGTTCCGGGTCGTGGACACCCTGTATAACGGCAAGCTGGGCTCCTGGCTTGCCATCCGCATTGGCAAGAACCACCAGGAGGTGGAGAGGGGCATTATTCCCAACAAGAACAGGTATTGGACAGCCCTGGTGTTCATGCCCCTTGTAATGTGACTCACTGAGCCCTGTTTTGCTTTGTGTTCAGTATTTGCTTCATCCAGTTACTTCTTTTCTATGTTATGGTATACCACCGCATGTACATTCAGCCTGGTAAATGACTTTTTTTGTAGTTTCTTTAATGATCCAGCATGCAAGGTCTCTAACTAGTGAAGGAAGCACCCTTAACTCAACCCACCTGCACCCCCCCCCCCCAACACACACACACACACACACACACACACACACACACACACACACTCCTAGACCTGGATTTTGCACTTTAGGCCCTCTGCAGTGTGACCCCCTTGGTTCCATTTTGCTTTGTGCCCAGTTTTTGAGATCAGTCACAGCAGTTTTGCTTTCTGTGCAGTTTATATCTACACAACCTGTTCAGTTCCTGAAAAACTGGTTATAATATGATGCTGACCTACGCAGGTCTTTTTATTTTATTTTTTCCCCTCTGTTCAGCCCTGCTGTGAGTCAGGTAGGAGAATAATGTGGACAAACAGCTGACAGCTTCTTGCTCTCTCACCCTGACTGTGGTTTGTGGTGGTGTTATACTCCGATATTGGCTCTGAAGATGTGCATAATCCTGACATTATAGTGCAGTTCACATTTACCAATGCTCTTATCTCCAGTAAGAATGTTTACTGTATAGGCTTTTCCACTTTCTTGTGCAAAAAATGTATGCAGCTATTTAGCACACTATTGGCATAGAGCTGTACAACTTAATAACATCCTGTAAAAGTACACTGCCCTACCTGAATATTGCAGTTGGAACTTCTTTAGTTTTTAGTTCAACATGTAGTCAATGTGGCACTGTCAATAAGCATATATCAGTATTCTTACAGTCATTAAAAACCTGGAAAAGTCATGGAATTTGAAAAGAGAATTTTCCCGGCCTTGAAAAGTTTTGGAATATGAAATAAACCTATGAAGTCATAAAATATCTGATTTAGACATTAATCTATAATATTAGTTTTCTACGTTTACAAACTACAGCATTTAAAACTAGGTCTGTAGTTTTTACGTAGGCTTTACGTAGTGAACCATGTCACACGGTACTGTGTACGTTGCTTTTATATTCCAGCACCTCCGCAGCCGCGTGTCTCCTTTTAAAAGTCGTGTAAATTACAGCTGAGGATCTATGCCAGAACATGATTGGGTCCATTTTGCTCAGACTGTGTGAGTTTGGAGGAAGAAGTTTATTTTAAGAATATTTTTGAAAAATAAAAAAAAAATTCACATCTTACCAGTGACCTCTTTTCCACCAAATGATTGTTCAGGAAATGTGAAGCAACTCACGACCTCAGTTAAATAACTCGTCACTGCAATAAAGCAGGGCAAAAAAAAGTGTATTATAAAAACATTGAACAGTTGACATTTCAGAGAGCTTCTGACTAAATCCTCACCCTCCTTTCCTCTTTTCCTTCTCACAGGGCAGAGCAGTTGTCCAGTGTGCAGTACACCCTTCCCAAGACTCCCGGAGGTGACCGAGCAGACTTCTGGAGGTTTCGGGGCCTGCGCAGCTCTAAGAGGAACCTGAGAAAGAGCCGAGAGGACCTCTCTGCCCAACCAGTGCAGACCAAGTTCCCTGCTTATGAGCGCGTGGTGCTCAGAGAGGGTCGGTATCTCTGTATTTAAAGATTACCACAGTTTGTTTTAATGGTAAATTGCATCTTATACATGTTCTTACAGTCATTAAAATCCTGCAAAAGTCATGGAATTTGATAATAGAATTTTCCATGCCTTGAAAAGTTTTGGAATACGAAATAAATATACATGGAAAAGTCATTGAAATTGTATTGACACATGAATGTATAATGGATATGTATATCTGTTATGGTAGTAAGCCTGTGTCGTAAATGGCCTGTTTGATTAGTAAATGAATGCAATTTGCTACCTTTGTTGTTAGCAAGGAGGACTAAAACACTGCGAGGTTTGTGGTTAATTCTTAGATAATAAGTGGCTGTCTTATATTGACCTCTTTCTCTTGTTGTGTGCTCTGTTTCTGTGTGCAGCTGGCTTCCTCAGGCCTGTGGTGATCTTTGGGCCCATCGCTGATGTTGCACGAGAGAAGTTGGCCAGGGAGGTGCCTGATCTGTTTGAGCTCGCCAGTGAGTAACCAGTCCTTCACCCCTATCTCCTTTCGTCTCACCCAGACACCTCTTTCACCCTAGACAATAGGTTCATCTGTTCATTCAGGGTAAGCTAAAGGCAGAAGTTCCCTGAAGTACGGTTTTAGTGCTACTGTAACAAGTACTGAGCACTGTTGGTGTACAATTTCAATTATCTGAGTGCACTTAAAATTCAGCTTGTAAAGTGAGTCCAGCCCCTGGGCAAAACTTGTGTAACCACATGGCCTTTTCTTTTCAGAAACACAGCATCACGAAGGAGTGGAAAGTATGTCCTCCAGTGCATAAGCTTGCTTGATACATAGACCTAGACAGATTTTGTTGTTTTTCTTCCGTCTACCCATCTGTTGTCCGAACTGCGTAGTCCAGGTCAGGGTTCTCATCAGCAACAGTGCAAGTAGCACAGCCCAGCCTCCCTTCTCCTCTCAATCTACCTCCAGCTTTCCTTGGGCGTTCCAGACATTCCCAGACCAGCTGGTGGGTGTAATAACTTCAGCATGTGCTGGTTCTGCCATGGCATCTCCTCTAGCCAGTCTTACCAGAAAGACGTCCCAACAGAATACACCCAGGGTTACATCCTTATTCTTCCCAGATGCCCAACAACATGTTCACCCATTCACAGATAGGGAGATTTGTGGTTTTGCAGTGGAGAAACAGCTTCAGTTGTTTCCTCCTTTTATTCAGGAACTATATATGATATAGTGATAACGATATATGATAATGTGAGAATCTGAAGCAAAAAATTATTCCCATCATGGCATTAACCTCCCACTTTGACCCTAGATTTTTCAAACAGGGCTTTGTGGTCATGTACATCTTGTGGCACCTTGTCTCCTGTAAAATCATCACAAGTGGCTAAATTAAATTGCTTAAAATCAAGGAAAAGCCTCTTCAGTGGCTTACGGTGATTACAGGCCTATCAGCCATTTAAGCTTCTGAAGAGCGCATGAGGAGCTTGTGCTCTTGTGTTAAATTGTTGGCTATTATGTTTCTTTACTCCCTTTCTTTGAGTGATTTTTGATGGTGTCATGGTTCATTGTGCAGTCTTGGTAGTATCCTACTGTCTGAGCACCCTCAGACAGTACTGTTCCACGTAGTTTCACGTATTACCATGTATTATGTTCACCAGCTCCCCTGGGAAGGTCTGGTTGATTAGGAAAGCGAGAGCAGGGCTGCCCTGGCTGACTTGTTCCCGTCATGACCCTGTCCCTGATTTAAGTAGTTTTGATGATGGACGGACAGATGGACCCCTTTTTTTCCTTTTTTTAACAATTAGTTAAGGGCTGGTTCTGCTTTTTATTTGGAATGGTGCCTTCTGGAATGCAATAACCCATGCCACATAGGAATGAATCATACGTTGAAAAATGATGAGCATATTTAATTTTAGTAGAGCATTTAGGTTAGATGAGTGGCGAAGCTGTGTCCAGTGTAGACCATGTAGACCACAGTTTTGAAATGGTAGATATAGCCATGTGACTTGTGAAAATACATATAAGTATTCCTGTAGCTACAATAATTAGGAAGTGGTAAGTGCCTGACCTAGATTCTTGCACTTTAGTACCCATTGTTGCAATACTGGGTCATGACCTCTAATGCATTTCATTGCTGTCATTATTCAGACCCTTTACCAAGCAGTAGTAATTGTCCCCAGACTCATTCTGCCTCACACTGTTGTGCACAAACAATTTGCCCCTCCCCTTCCTCCATTAATTGAACATGAAGCTTTACTTGAAGATGGTGCATCTAATGGGCACATTTTTCACACTTGAACCACGTAAAGACAAGCCGCATGTTGCACATCCATGCTGGACATACACAACCCTGCCTGTCATCGCTGGGTTTAATTCATCTATAATGCATGAATGTAGTGGCCAATGAGGAAAGTGGCAGGGCTGGGCATTTATTGACATTTATTTCTTGGTTTTGTTTACAGAAAGTGAACCAAGAGATGCTGGTACAGACCAGCGCAGCTCTGGAATTATTCGTCTCCACACAATCAAACAGATTATTGACCGGGTGAGATTCACTCACACACCTGTACCCTTCATTTTGCCATATGTGTGTGACTGAAGACATGGTTATTGTAAATGTTGTTTATAGGTGTTACTATCTATATGAATGATTTAGACCTAAACCCAAATATTATGGATCTTTCAGTCAAATTTAATTGAAATTTGTTACATATGGTCCTCACTAAGCACACGAAACCCATACAAGATTAATGAACAGTTCTATACTTCTATACTGGTGTGTTTCAACACTGCCCTCTGCTGGTTGACAATTCTTGGATTATTTTGTTGTAAATTTTTTTGACACTCATCTCACAGCAATAAATAAATGGAAATCAATAGTTGCCCCAATTTGTCCCAGCAGTAGGCATGTATTGGGCATGTGTATGGGGCAGTGGTGGCTGCCCACTGCTCCCTCTGGGGATGCATTAAATGCATTTCACTGTGTGTTGTGGTGTGTGACAACTAATCACTTTCACAAGTTTGCATCTCCTCTTTTCCTGCTTCATTTATCTTTATTTTTATAATCCTGTTTCTATTGTAGCACTACAAAATATCACCCCGCATGTTTAGTGCTGTTCATATGTTTGTTACTTCTTTTTCAGGACAAGCATGCCGTATTGGACATCACTCCAAATGCAGTGGACCGTCTGAACTACGCACAGTGGTACCCTATTGTGGTGTTCCTGAATCCAGACAGTAAACAGGGTGTGAAGAACATGAGGAGTCGTCTCTGTCCTGAGTCCAGGAAGAGCGCCAGGAAGCTGTATGAGCGTGCCCTCAAGCTGAGGAAGAACAACCACCACCTTTTCACCGGTGTGTACTGAGAGAGAGGAATAAAGAGAAAAAAAAAAACATCCATTGTTTTTATCAAAGCCATTTTCCCCCCACAGTTTCTCATTAGGAGACTCCAGAGGAGACAATTTTCCACACAGTGAGAGACAGTAACCAAAAACAAGCACCCCAAGAATGGCCCTAATTTTCTGAGCATAGTGTAGTAGGCGGGAGAGAGACAAAAAATGTGATGTGATCTTCCTGCAGTTTGTGTTTGCATGCATGTGTGGTGTGCAGTGCAGTTCAATGTCCCACAGGAGTGCAGAAGTCATCACGCTCCACCAGTGTTGTTGCGGTCCCATGTGACACGTGATGAGCCCCCTGTTCCTCACTGACAGCTGGTGATGAGCACAGGCCCAGAGGAGCACCTCATACACACCACACACCGCCATAGTCTCTCACTTCAAATACACACACAAACACACTCATCTGTGTCTGGGTTGCTTCTGGACAGAAGAACAAGGTCAGCCAGTTGGACACAGGGAGCCTGGGGCAGGAGGACAGTGAGGCTGAAATGTTAATTTTGGTTAACTGTAGGACCTGCATGCACCAGCACATCTGCTGATAGAGGCTCCACCATGAAAATACACACAGCCATTGTAGAAGATGAACAGGTTTAATTCGTTTTGTTTTTGTGTTTTGGTGTTATGGCTCATTTAGTGTCTCCTGAATGAAATATGTACAATTAATCACTTCAATTAATCACATTCAGAGCTGAGACTTGTTTGCAGATTTGGGATTCATAGCTTATCATGGTTTTAAATTAAATTAGAATGATCTGTGCTATGCTGTGTATGTGTGTGTATTAGTGTCACAAATACTCAATCTAGACCTTAAATAAGGTATATGACTTCCTTGCCATTAGGCTTTGCTGTATGGCTGTGCTAGATTGTTCTATATGGACTATTATATATGGACTTTAACATTTTAAAATGCCTGTTTTTTTTTTGTTTTTTTTCCCCTATACCTCTTTCTACAGCCACCATTAACCTGAACAGCATGAATGAAGGCTGGTATGGGGGGTTGAAAGATACCATCCAGCAGCAACAGAACCAACTGGTTTGGGTTTCAGAGGGCAAGGTGGGTCATTTGCTTTCCATCTTAGGGCTTTTTTCTCTCGTTCTCATCCCTTTCTAATGCCTTTTTCATTGTCTGTATAACATCCATTCTGTTCAATCCTTCTGGATTTTACTACATAAATTTTAATAAATTTAAACTTGAACAATTCATTCTCTGGAGCACAATAGGATGCTCTCTTCCTCCCTTTCTTTCATTCATTCTTTTCATTCTATCCCAGGCGGATGGTGCCCCAGATGATGACTTAGACCTGCATGATGACCGTCTGTCCTACCTGTCTGCTCCGGGCAGTGAGTATTCAATGTATAGCACCGACAGCCGCCACACATCCGACTACGAGGATACGGACACGGAGGGTGGAGCCTACACTGACCAGGAGCTGGACGAGACGCTGAACGACGAGGTGGGCCTGCCCAGCGAGCCTGCCATCACCCGCTCTTCTGAGCCAGTGCGCGAGGACCCACCGGTGATCCAAGAGCCACCTGGTTACGGAGGCTACCAGCACACGCTGCAGCCAGACCCCCTGAACCGCATCGACCCGGCGGGATTCAAGGCCCCCGTGCAGCAGGTACCATTTCTCAGAACCGTGCGGCTGCCCTGTTGTCTGGAGGCCGTGGTTTGCGTGCGGAGGGTGTTCTGGAGGCGATATTGAAGGAGTGTTTTAAAAACAATCTAATCACAGCACAGAAACAAAAACTACTTATCAAGCTAGAGTGCATTAAGAATGGGGGAAGAAAAGACATGAACCATTGCCACGTATTAAATGTTGGTGTGTGTGTGTGTGTGTGTGTGTGTGTGTGTGTGTGTGTGTGTGTGTGTGTGTGTGCGCGTATGCGTGTTTATTTTATTTATTTTATTTTTTATTTTTGAAAAGAAACAAAAGAGAAAAAAAGCTTGCCTGTTTACCTCCATGTGACTCTGGTGTCCATGTGACCTCTGCTGTCTGTTCTGTTGTTGATGTGTTTGTCGATGGTTGAAGACACTCGTCTCTGTCCAGTGCCTGTAATGGAGTTCTTTGTGGTCTTCAGTAGTTGTGATGCAGACTGATGTCTTTACCAGAAAGTGTTATGTGCATGGGAAAAATAAGTGTTCAATCCTGTTGATGTAAATGTATTTATCTGGGTTAAGTGGCCGTCATGATATTCAAAGTTTGTCTTTTGATGTAAAAAAAAAAAAAAAAAAAGTTCGAAAAATAAAGCGTTGTACTGTAACCTAGAATTAAAAGCTCACCAGATTGCGCTAAAAGCATAAACTGTCCCGTTGCAAATTCTTCCATATGCACTTATCACTCATTAACAAAAAAAATCAACTAGGAACCACCAATCAACTTAATGGGAGGAAGAGGAGGAGTTAGAGGAGGAAGAGGAGGTAGTTGAGAGTGTGTTCAGTCGCAGCAGGCAGCGCATGTATTAAACGTTTCTGAACCACTTCACAGAAAGCAGAGGCTGCTGTTCCCCCGCAGCCCGAGTCGCAGGCTGAGACAGCGCCCCCCGCTGTCCAACACTCTCTAAATGTAGCCGGTTTGGTCCCTGCGGAGCCCCCGGCCGCTCACCCCCACAGCAACCTCAGCCCCCCTGAGACTGGCGCGCTCAGGAACGCGCGAACCCCAGAGCTAGCCCCGCCCCAGACTCCTGACCCCAACCTGTCCGGACCACCCGGGTCGGAACCAAAGGTATCTCGCTCAGGACGGGGGTCCGGCTCAGCTGGGCTCGGTTCGGCTCTCTCCTCCCGTCCCTCTCTGCCTTCCTGCTGCGCCGGCTGTCCCTGTATGGCCACGCTTCCTTCTAGCTGCTGCATGTCCGCTGTGCACGGTGTGCCAACCAGAGAGGGTGTGAGTGCGTCTCTGTAGTGTCTCTGTTTGTGTGTTTGTGTGTGTGTGTGTGTGTGTGTGTGTGAGCTCTGTGTAAACAACAGTGAAACAGATGGTGCAGGAACCTGCTACGTTCTCATTGTTGTTTACACTCTCTTGCATGGCTGTGTCATGTCTCTCCCTCTCTTTTTTTTTTTTTTTAAACTTCCCTCCTCTGACATTCAGTGATTGCTCCTGAATTTGCAACAGCAGGGCAGGTCCCCACCATTATTACCGTGCCATCAGAATGTCATGTTATCACGTTCTGGGCTTCTTGGCTGTTGACGGTAGTCGTGGGGCAATGCTGTGCTGTTCTGAGAGCAGTTACTGAGTGTGTGGAGGGTTTTTTTTGGTAGCGGTATAACTGGTTGTGATGTGGACTGAGTTTTATTTGCTGGGTTTTTTTTTTTTTTATTATTATTCCTAAAATCATTTCTTTCCCTGCTGTGCTGACTTTTGAAAGGTAGCCTTCTGGAGTTTTGGGCTGCTTTTCAAACTTCAAAATGTAATTTTTTTCACCTCCAGTAGTGGTTTTGGTTTGGCTACAAATGAACGTTTTGCATTTTTTTAATTAATTTAAATACTCAGTATGAAATCAATATATTTCATGTCTTTGTTATCTGCTGTGTGATTTTTAATATGGCTGCTCCTGGTCTGAACTACGAAATAACTCCTTCCTCTGAGTCTCCTCTATTCCAGGTTTCCCTGCTGTCTCTAAGCTTCAGTCTGCAGCCCCTTCGCTGTATTTAATACTCTCTGTTCATTGCCGTGTCCGTTGTTTTTACCATTATTTACTATCTAGCTGTGGTCTTTTTGAGCTTGGCCACTTAGCATTGTTCTCTCTGCCTCTCCCACCATGCCAGATGTACAAGAAGGAGATATACAACATGGATGAGCCAATCAGGATGAGCCCAGGTCCCAAGCAGCCTCCAGCAACCTACAACCCCAAACCTCCATACCAGGAAGAACAGCCATTCAGAGATTACGACCAACCGCCCTACCATTACGATGCGGGAAACAGTTTCACTGAACCAAAGTCTCATGGCTACGATGCACACCTGCATTACGACAACCGAGTGCCTCCCTACGATGATCACCAGTGGCCCGCCTATGACCAGCCGCCTCCGCCCCAGTCCCAGCACCCTGCAGGTTACGACCCCCGTCTGGCGTACCAGGATGGTCCGGAGCGGGACTACAGCCCCCCACAGCCACGTTATGATGACTCGCCACTGGGATATAATGGCCGGCCACGTTACGGCAAACCTGAGCCTGTACGCTACGACGAGCCTCCTCCTTCAGCCCCAGCAGGGTATGACGGCCGATCCCGCTACGACCAGGACTCCCACGTGTTCCCACCTCCAGCAACACACTCCCCAGAGCCCCCATCACAGAGGCCTTCCTACAGCCAACCCACCCAGCATGGCTATTTCAACTCTGATGCCCCAGTGTCCCCACCCAAACCAGAGTCTCTTCCCTCCTCTGACGAGATGCCGGCCAGAGCCCTGCCCCCTCCAGCACGGGAGGAACATGAGGACGACCCAGCAATGAAACCACAGTCGGTGTTGACGCGAGTGAAGATGTTCGAGAACAAGAAGTCTGTGTCTGTGGACCGCGCTCGTGAGGACGCCACTACAAGGGTGAGATCACGGTGTAATAAACATCCAGACCAGACCCACACACCTGATGATAAATACACCCAAATGTAATTAGCTCAAAAATACAGTATTAGCATGTTTACATTTCATACATGATCTGTCTCACTCGGGCAGTTAGCTTGTATGCTAACATTTGCGCTTCCTGACCACTTTCTCTTCTAGCCAGCTGATATGGTGCCCAAACCTGGTGTGGGTCCTGGGTCAGTGCCCAAAGCCAGCTCACTCAGTAGCCTGGACCAGGAAAAGATTTTCAGGTAAGGAAGGTTCTGCACCCACCCAGAAAGGAGAACCAAATGGCTGGGCGGTGGAGTCTAACCATTAAAGTGGGGGATTTTTTGCAATACCGAACACAGCAGTTGACAATGATATGTTAGAGCGCCACCTGGGGGTTTTTCAGCTGTAATGTAATACTTGCATGTTGCGCTCTCTGATAGTATCTTGTATCTTAGCAAAATGATATAAAGACAATAATAATATTTTCAATAATAATAATATTTATCACCACAGCATGGATTCACTGCATGCTTTCCAGCCGTTTTTGCACCTTTTTAAAGGTGCCCTGACATTAATTTTTTGGGGGTCTTAGTGGTCCCCTAATACTGTATCTCTTTCTGAAATTCACCCTTGGTGCAGAATTACAGCCACTTTTATCCAGTCCCACAATGAGATTTCCTCTGGATTTCCCGCCGTTTGTAGCTTTATGCTACAATGCTAATGAGCAGGAATAGAGGCAGGACGAGGAGGAAAGTGGGCATGTGTGGAAATGAAAAATACATTTGTGCTCATTTTTACATCCAATCACCGAGCAACTGCAATGCTTCACACATTTGAAAGCCATGACTGTGGAGAATGTTTTAGGGGAGGGGCGGGAAATTCTCTGGGTAGAAAAAGCATGAGAAACGGGAGGTAACCTTTCCACTTATGTCGATAATCATAATTCTAGATCGTAGGAGCGGCTGCTCTTTGAACGGTGAAGCAGAATGGCCAAAGCACTCTTTGCCATTTCTAGCCCCTGCAGGACCGTAGACAGGCTAGGGGAACTCGTATTAATGTTAATCTCACAAAGTGACATTTTCATGTCAGGTGACCTATTAATATTGCAGAGTGAATGTCCGTCCGACCTGATATGTCTTCAACCTATAGTTTCAGTCTTTGTCGTTTTACAATATAAGAGTTGGAAAGCCAGTCTGTTGCATTGGTTTTATGTGTTTCTTATGTTTTTTGTAATCTAGTTTTACAAAGCAGTTTAATTGTAAAATATCTATAAGAGCAAGTGAGTTCTAGAATACACATCTTGTTCGTCTGCTTTTCCTCAGAGTGCCTGAGCCACAGCAGCCTCAGGCCAAAGTGACGGATGACATTGTGCGCTCCAACCATTATGATCCAGAGGAGGATGAAGAGTACTACAGGAAGCAGCTGTCATTTTTTGACCGTCGGAATTTTGACAGCAAGCCGGCACCACAGACAGCCCCTGCTGGCAAACCTGCCCAACCTCAGGCACAGCCTGGCCACAACTACTCAAGGTAACTCATGCAGATAAACATGCATGATCATTAAAACATGATTTTCCACAAAAAAAAAAATTCTCTTTTGCATACTAGAAATATTCAGTTCAGGGCTGATTAATTATTTCAATGCGTTGTGAATGTAATCTGTGTTTCCTTAGGACTGAATCAACCGAGAAGACCAGTCCTGTTAACCAAGGATCCCCTGCAGCCCCGCCCCCAACCCTACCCAAATCAGCCCCATCAGAAGGTATAGCCAGACTCCCCCAACTTGAGCAGAATGCTGTTTCTAGTGTACACATTTAGGTTATTTCCTTAATTCATGATTAAAAACCCTATTTTACTTGTCCTGTTGCCTGTTTTCTCCCTCAGCAGTAAGCCCTCCACCCGAAAGCCACAGTTCTCCCAAAGCCAAGCCTGGGAATCGGGAAGACACCGTGCAGAGCAACTATCTGCCTCAGAAGAGTTTCCCTGAGAAGTCTCCCGTCAATGGCACCGACCAGCCCCCCAAAAGTGTGCCACAACCCTCCTCCAACTACAACCGTTATGTCCCCAAACCCTACACCACCTCTGCACGGCCATTTGAGCGCAAGTTCGACAGCCCCAAGTTCAACCACAACCTCCTGCCCAATGACAACCAGGCCAAGAGTGACCCTGGGACCAAGCCCGCTGCACCGGCAAACAATGTCCCCAAAGCCCACGGCTCACCGCAGCCTGCAGATCATGACAGTGGAGTGGACACCTTCACTCGCACCATGGAGCACAGACCCAAATACCAGCACAACAACATCAACGCTGTACCCAAAGCCATACCTGTCAGGTAACATGGTCTTTCAGAAGCAAAGCTGCAACGCTTCACAGAACTGACAGGATGAATGAATTGATTTAGTGCAAGGAGAAGCCATTTACACACCAGAAGCAGTGAGGAATTAGATTATCTTGGTTGGGCCATTCAACTGAATTACCTTTATGCCACACATCTAGTTAATAGATTTCAGTGGTTTAATCTGCTTAATCCATTTATTTGAGGTGGCACTGGTCTTGGTGTGATATAATACCTGTCCTTTGACATATGTGATGTAGTGTAAGTACTGTGGCTACTGGAGGTTGAATCCTATATACTTAACCTTGGAAGGCTGTTTTTTAACCCCCAGTTTGGTATTTATCTGATATTCCTGTATTGTGGTCTCACACGAGACTTCTCATGTCTCCTATTATTAACTCTGCTCTCTCTCTCATCACTCACGTTTCATTAGCCCTTAAATTAGACATGTATGAAGGTGATGTGACCCCTTACAAGGACATGTTCCAGCATCCACACTCAAGTTGTATGTGTATCTTGTTCAGTAATGAATAATTAAATACTAACATTCATATTTATCTTAATGCTGATATGTAACAAAACAATTCACAAATTCACCACCCATAGTTATTGCAAATGGAAAATAAACTAATAATGTTTACACATGCATTTCAAATCTATTCTTAACTTTAAGAGCCATTCCTTAACAGAATAAATCACTAAATTCCCGTATCATTATTAATTCAGTATTCCAACATTCTCGGTGTACTGTCACTGCTGTTTCTTTCCATTCCAACATAATTTGCCCAACTCTGGTCATAATGTACCTGGAGAAAGTTCTCCTTTAAGAATCATGTTTTAGCTATGTTGTTTCCTTTTTAGCTATGTTGTTTCCTCAAATTTTTAATTTTTAGCTTTTAGAGAAGGATTTTGTTGCATGATTTTGTGTAATAACCACAATTCCACACTGGCCCTTTTCTCCCTTTCATAATTAATCACAGTTGAGCTTGGCTTTCATGTGCAGAGTTTAAAAGAGCTCTGAACATTTTTGAGTGGTTATAATATGATGTGTGTTGCCTTGCATCATGTAATACGACCCACCAATCTCACCCTTTCATCTTCCCCTGCCCTACAGCCCGAGCGCGCTTGAGGATGAGGAGGACGATGAAGGGCACACAGTGGTAGCCACAGCACGGGGCGTCTTTAACTCTAACGGCGGCGTGCTGAGCTCGATAGAGACGGGAGTCAGCATAATCATACCGCAGGGTGCCATCCCTGACGACGTGGAGCAGGAGATCTACTTCAAAGTTTGCCGAGATAACAGCATACTACCACCACTCGACAAGGAGAAAGGTTAGCAATACATCAGTCAGGTGATGCGTGTCCTCCATTTGCTAAAAAGACCTTCATGTGTGGAGTTGTATTGCATCAGCTGATTTCTTCACCAGAGCAATTCCAGAACCATACATTGTTTAAAAGGCACTGTTGTGTAATTTTTAGCTTATGTGTCACACTAATGCTATTGGATAATACAGTAGGTGCTCATGGTACCTGTTTTTGAAGGGGGTGGGTTCCACACCTCTACACATTTCTTAATCACTTTTCGAATTAAGCCCACCAGTGTAATATCTAGTGTTTCACTTGATCAAACATTACTTTAGATTTACTCAATATGATGTCCCCAAAGACTTCCACACACACACATAATCGATTCATCATGATGCAGATGTGGCTCATTATATGCTGATTATATCATTATGAAAAAAAAAAACGTTTTTTAATGTTGATTTTGCACATAACACTGTATCCACCTTGTTGTTAAGTATCAACATTTCATAAAGCTCTTTTATGGCCTATAGTGTGT
Source organism: Denticeps clupeoides (assembly GCF_900700375.1). NCBI lineage: Eukaryota > Metazoa > Chordata > Actinopteri > Clupeiformes > Denticipitidae > Denticeps > Denticeps clupeoides. The sequence goes on along the minus strand of NC_041722.1, from coordinate 3,349,983 downwards.
GTATGTGTTGTGTAAGCAGACAAAATGTCTGCCCTGTTAGTGGTTTGTTTTCCATTCAGTGCTGGTTGTTGTCCTGCGTGTTGTGCGTCTCTAGGTGAAACTCTGCTCAGTCCGCTGGTGATGTGCGGCCCCCATGGTCTGAAGTTCCAGAAGCCGGTGGAGCTGCGCTTACCTCACTGTGCGTCAATGACCCCTGATGGTTGGTCTTTTGCTCTAAAATCCTCCGACTCCTCGTCGGGTACGCTGTCCTCTCTCTCTGTCCTTTTGGGGGTCTTTGGGGTGGCTTTGTGACACTGCTTCAGGAGGTGGGGTCTCTGGTAGCAAATTGGTGGCTTCTTTATTCAACTCATTCTGTCATCAGCGGTCCAATCAGATCAGGGTGAAGTGCCTCCTTTCAGAGGAACTTTCAGATATATGACAGCACTGGAGACAGGCAGCAAATGCTGTTCTAAATCTAAGCCTTGTTTGTGACTTGTTTTTAGACTTGGACTGGCTCTTTCTTAAGTCAGCTTCATGTTTAGTTTTTTTTTTATGCATGATTTGAATTACACCCATAACCTGCTGTAAAAGTCTGCTTTTCCACTCATATTTTTCATATATATTCTTCACCACTTAAATTCACAAGTACATATTTTCTCAATTATGTCCATGATTCTCAATTATGTCCAATTAACCATGAGCACCGTATCATATTTCTGCAAATACTATTTAACTCACCAGAATTTTCTCATTTCTTTGTCCCTCCTTCTATTATGGCCATAAACCTACAGCGTTACTGCAGATTATCTGCTAAGAAAAGGGCCACGCCCTCTCCAGAGTTGGTCTCATAGGTGATGAGTCGAGGCTGCAGTCTCATTTGTTGCCCTGTTCTGCTGTGGGACGGATTACAGGCTCCGCTCTAAGCGTCTTGTTCTGAAATACAAAACAAGAGTCCCGTTGGTCGTGCACTGTCCAGCTCCCCCGACCTTCCAGCTCTGCATGGAGAGGCACCAGACCGAGGGTCCTTCGGTGGGCTTTACACACACCGATTGCTGGCTTTGTACAGGGGGAGGGGTGTGATTCTGTAGTGAACCAGAATTGGGCCCTTTGTACACAATCTTTGGTCAGACTGATCTAGTTCTGGATGAGGCTCCATAGTTAAGGCCCTTTTACTGATATGGAGGTCTGTTAGTACTCAGCGTAAAATATAATTCTCAGTTGTGCACATTTTCAGAAAGCATGCAGATTTGTCCAGAATGGATTAGTACCACTGGAAACGTCTTTTTGAACTAATCCTGCCTGCTGAACACGAGCCGTTCCCAGCACTTTTTATCAAAATACGGGCCAGAGGCCATTTATGGTGAAATTAAGATGCTAAATGTTGCCATGACCGTGCCTGTTCTCTGACATTTACACCAACAGAATGTGGAATTGCAGCTCTTTGTGGTTCAGTTTGGCATTGGAGCTTCCTGCTAATTAGAAATGACACTTGGGGGTGTGTAAGTTTGTTTTGGGTTGTTGGTTGACTTTAACATGTTCTCTCATACTCTTCATCCTTTCCTTGCAGGCGACCCCAAAAACTGGCAGAATAAGTCTCTCCCAGGAGACCCCAACTACCTGGTGGGTGCCAACTGTGTGTCCGTGCTCATCGACCACTTCTGAAGAGGGCGACAGCTGGTCTGTTACTGAATGTGAAACCGTGGGGACAGAAGAGAGAACCAACAACAACAACAACAACATCCCCCCCAAAAAATACTGCCCCTCTTAACACACAGGCATACAAATACACCCAGATTTAATGCAAACACACACTGCCCCGGCTGGGGGCGCTTTGGCGTCCCAAAGAAGGATGGATCTCCTCTCCATGTGATGAAGTCGTTTACTGTAGCCATGGAAGATGGAGGGAAGCCGACGATTTCTGAAGTGCTGTTCTTTTATTACTCTTCTTGTTTTTTTATTAAGTGCTTAAAAAGCTTGCAGGTAACCAGAGAAATCTAGATAATTAAAAGAGCGAGAGAGATAGTGAGAAAAGGAGGAGGAAAAAAAGAGACTTTAAAAAAAAAAAAAAAACATTTATAGAAATGCATGCCCTGTGCCACTGGATAGTTACAGACACAATTTCGCCAAGTTTGAACTAACTACTGTATTACACAAAATGTGTGAGGATTTGTGAAATTTTACCATTTAATTAGATTATATAGACATTTAAATGAAAAGGCATATATAGCATAATTATACTATATATGCATAGCATATATAATATCAGTGATTTTTTTGAGAATATTCTGTTTCTCCCACGTATCATGTACTGAACACTAACAATGTGGACAATTTTGGAACGTTTGTGGAATTCTATGCCAGGAATGACTCCGTTACTAGTTGATGTGAGAAGAAGCTGGGCGATGAAGGAACATGGAAACAGACTGATTGGGCTCCCCATGCTGCACTTGGTCTCTACAGGTCTCTCCTGTTTGTTTGGGCGACTGCTGCTTCGCCGTCTTCTGACGGAGGAGCTTAAGATAAACTCACGTCTTCACTGTAGCACCAGAGTTCTGCTGCTGCTGCTCCCGCTGTGTCCAGATCTATGCATGCAGTGTGACTCAGGTCCTAAAGCCTGTCCGGTCCCGCTCAACACCGTTCCTCACTCCCACTAAGCAGTGATGCCTTATCTGCGCATTATTCACTTTTTTCAATAAAACTAAAGAATAAAGCATTGGGTTTTGTTATAAAGTACAATGAAAATGCAAAATTACGGTTAACATGAAGAAAGGTTTTTTTTTTTGTTTTTTTTTGCCGCTGTATAAAGGAACTTTGTTTCAGCACATAATAACAATCAAGGCTGGTGGGGGAAGACGTTTCTTTTGCTATGCATAGTACAGATATAAGAACAAAAAAACTCTTGGCTGTACATAGTGCTAGCATATGGCCTTGGTTGTTGGTTTGTATATGAACTTTTTTTGTATGTCTTTATTATTTTGTACAAAACTGAAAAAATGGTTATGTTTATCTTTGTATTCTGGTTATACCCTCGAGCCTTGGAACTTAGCAGTAATAAATCCACATTTTCTACCTATATATACACGCACACACACAAAATATAAACCTTTTTAACAGTCACAGCAGCAACAAAACAAGTTTGTATGCTTATTATAAAAGAAGTGCTTGTTTTAAATCAGCTTGGAGAGAAATGTGTTCTTCAGAAGGGTGTGCTTCCCTTATATATCTGTAATACTGGATGCTGTATTGTGCCCTAAAATGTATTTTTGTACTAATAGACAATTTATTATGGCACACCAGTACAGTTTTTTTTTTCTTTAGTCACAATAACACAGCTTTGATCGGGTGTTCGCTCTTCACGTGCGGCTGACTTTTTTTTTTTTTTTTTTTTTTCCCTTTTATGACACAATTGAAGTATACCACTGTATTAATTAATAAAATCATTTTTAAAATATCAAGCCTGTTGTCATTGAATTGTGATCCGAAACCCGATCCGCCAAAATGCCACCGAGGTGCTACTGCCTGTCATGGCTGCCCATGGATTAAAAGCAGAGGACATGTTTTGTTCTTGAAGTTGAAGTTTATTGTCATATGTACAAAGTGCAGTGTACAGAGCACAATGGAATCCTTACTTGAAAACCCCTCCCTTGCAGACAGAACATAAGACATAGAAAATAGCAATAAATAATAGTCACAGGCTAAATTGCAAAATCTGAATGTGCATAATGTTAAGTAAGCTGCGGTTCTGCACAGTGTGCTGTGCTGCAGTGTTTCACAATGACAATCACTTCACTTTCATGATGGCATGTCAACAGGTTTATGAAAAACAAGTTTATTTCAAATAGAAGCAAGTTTTAGCTGCACTATATTCAATATGTTTGGGTGCAGCTGCTCTGTGGCCGTTGTGCAGAGTAAGATGGAAGAAGAATTTATTGTAGCAGGAGAAAGTGAAACAAACGATCCATCAAACATTTACATTTACAGCATTTATCAGACGCCCTTATCCAGAGCAACTTACAATCAGTAGTTACAGGGACAGTCTCCCTGGAGCAACTTAGGGTTAAGTGTCTTGCTCAGGGACACAATGGTAGTAAGTGGGATTTGAACCTGGATCTTCTGGTTCATAGGCGAGTGTGTTACCCACTAGGTTACTACCAGCCTACATACATACTTCAGAGTCACTTCAAAAGGCCGCTTGATGAGATGCTCCTTAACATGAGTGAATGATAAGAAGGGGTTCAGCATGAACCTTCAGGACTGCTGGAAACCGTCTCCGTTGCCAACAATGTGAACTGCTGCCATCACAGCAAAAGCTCCCCAGGTTCCCCAAACTTCAGGACTTGATTAAAAAAATATATATTTTTTAATTACATAAACTCACGTGTGTTATTTCCTGAGTTTTCAGTTTAGATCTGTAATGTAAGAAGGAGAAGGAGGTGAGCAGCCAGGAAACGGGGAGATTTGAGGTTTGTATTTTTAAAGCGGATTTTTCTGCCATCGGAAAGGTTTTGGTCTCCGTGGGTCTTTATTTTCTGACGGCGGCGTCGCTGCTGAATGTCGCCAGCAGGTGGCGCACCGCGTCTCCGGAGCGTCCGTCTCGCCACCACCAAGCTCCTTGTTAGAAGGAGCCCCTTTTTCGGGGTGTTCCGCTCTCGGCTCGTTTTTTTTAACATTCGTCGCCTGAAATCGGCAGTTTTTTTTTATTTATGTTGGTTTGTACACGATCACCGCGACCGTTCCTGGTGTCGCCGTGATTCTTTATTCACGTCACACCGCATCGCTGCGGTACGCAGGTGAGGTCGCCGCCGCTGCTGCTGGTGCCCAGTACCCCCAGCACCCCGACTTTCTGCTCCCCTTCTATAAGGTTTTATATTTCCATAAAAGAGTTTCACGGCGGCCTGTCACCGTAGTAGATCGGCCACGCGTGCGTTACTGGCGTGAACATCGTGACCGCTCTCACGGTCGCGGGGGCGCGCCGCGCGCGCTCGCGTCTCCTCATTCGCTGCGCTCGGTGCGCGGGCATGACGTCCCGCGGCGACGCCAGGTAGCGCGCGTCTCTCCCGGAGGACAACGGGACAGGGACCGTCGCCGGACGCTCTGGATGGTTATTCTGCGCGGCGGTGACGTCGGTTCCTCGAGAAGATGCCCGTGAACGCGATGCCCAGGGGTCGCTCCCTCAACCCCGCGTCCCTGTCCCGGAGCCTGTCGCGGCTCCGGGAGTTCCGGACTCGGACCCGCATCATGCTGTCGCTGGGGGTGTCGCAGATGGTGCTGGGGAGTCTCATCCTGGCGGTCAGCTTCGCCGCGCTGGCGCTCACCACCTCGCCCCGGGTCCGGCACTCGTGTCCGTTCTGGGCCGGTTTCTCAGTAAGTCACATTTACACATTTAAACGTAGGAAAAAGAAATGGACATTCATTTATAATCAGTGCTTCACTCTTTATCTATCTATCTATCTATCTATCTATCTATCTATCTATCTATCTATCTATCTATCTATCTATCTATCTATCTATCTACCTATCTATCTATCTATCTATCTATCTATCTATCTATCTATCTATCTATCTATCTATCTATCTATCTATCTATCTACCTATCTATCTATCTATACACACACGCACAGCAATTTTTGAGAGATGCACTAGTACTTTCAGTGAGTGAATGAACAAAATGAATGAATTAGAACTTCTGTTCTGGTTCACTGTGTGACGGTGACATTGCAGTGCCTGATGTTTTGCTGGAAGTGAACCAGCGGGACTTTTTCTCTTTCTTGGGATCCATGATTATTCTTTTTCTTCAAAAAAAATCATCGGACCGTAATGCAGTACTAGAGGTTAAACGCTCTCGCTCCAGCACTTTTAGTGGAACGAAAAGAAAAGCCGCTTGTTTGCCTCAGAATAACCGTTGACATTTTCGTAGAGCACCATGCCAACGCGGCTCTGGGTTGCCCTGCCAACTGCGATCTACTGTACTGTACTGTACTCTACTGTGCTGTATTGTTACAGGCAGCAGCGGTTGCAGCAGTAGGCACCGAGTCCTGGGCACCACGGAGATCTGGCATAAACGTCTCCGCTCGCCCGTAGTCTGGTGTTGGTTAAGTGACATGTCGTGTGCCACCGCTACGCTTGTCTATGTGACGCGACACTTCTTTGCCCCTTAAAATTTCATAGCAGCCCCTGTAAATATTTATGAGGGCACTTCCTTGATTTCCTGCCAGAGATCCGGCCGGAGCGGGGAGGGGGGTAACCATTCATTTTAGAGCGAGCAGGGGACCACAGGAGAGGGCTGTGTGCTGACAGAGATAACCACCCTGTGGCTGTATGGAGGTCAGAGTTCGGGCCATGTGGGTTTAAGGTTCAAGATAATTTGCCAGATGGGATCAGAGGAACGTTATAAGAACGTTATAAGAACGGTGTGGTTGGCCGTGCAGCATCTGGAAGCAGCAATTTCGTTCTGATGTTCTGCAACATCGCCACACTCCGAGGTTTGGTAATTCTGAGGAGGAACAGGATTCGGGAGACGTGGACGCCTCAGCAAGGGCCCAATCACGCGGCAGGATTCCGGGTTTTCAAGGCCCCGTGTGGACTCTGTAGTTCAGCCTGGGCATGTTTACAGTGGTCAGATCTGGTGGCACGGTGCTTTTCTACAGACGGCAAAACTGAAGCCACCTCTTTTAATAATCACTAATTGGCATAAGTGAACAGTGATCTGGTGGAATGCAACATTTCCTCCTCCGTTTATCTGATTCTCTCATCCCGAGCCTCTTTTATTCACTAATTCCAAATTCAGGATACAAATGTATGACTTACAGACAACTTAACAACTAAAAAAACCTCACCGACATTCTGCACGTCTCTGAACCTTGCATGTTGTAGGTTGTAGGTCCTCGTGGAGGATAAGTGGAGGTTCTGCCCTACTGCTGGCTGATTCGATTTGGTGGAGGTGAATATTTTTATGACATGTGAGGACACACACACCCGCCACCCCTGCGATGGCAGCGAGATGAATTCACGGCAAATTTAATGGCTACGCATCTGTACATTTTCACTGTAAATGCTAATTAACAGACATTTTACTTTACAAAGACTAATTTACTTCTGACCGAAGAGGTCAAGTTTATAGTAAAATTGTTCATTTTAAATACAGTGTGTAAGGGGCATGGTGTACATGTTGAAAATTGATTCCATTTGGGAAGTTTTGTAATGATTCTGGACTATTTTCTCCTTATTTAAGTTTATCATGTTAGTCCTGTCGATGGAATGGGTGATGCTGTATTCAGAAAGCTGATGCAGCATGTTATGGATCCTTTAAATCAAGAAATGTTTCAGAATTGAGAGCCCAGGAATCAAATTTAGAATACCTCATCCGTATTGTCGTGTGTGTGTTTGCCGCCTGCAGTCCCGCTGTTTGTCTAACCGCCTTCTTCATTAAGTCTCACACGTCCCACCAAGCTACAGCTTTAATTACAGCACCGAGGAAACTGCAGCCGGGGCAGAAAGATGACAGGTGCCCAGGCGCCGGGACCCTGCAGATCCTACCCAGCTGCCCCAGCGCCACGAGACGCCCTGTCCTGGCACGTTCCGCGAGACACAGCCTGGCTGCGCAACTGCCTGTAAATGTTAGTGGCGTGGTGCACGATTCCCCAGCAAGCCGCTTTTAATTCATTTCTGTTCACATTTATTCATTTAGCTCGTACCCAGTGTGAGTTTCACTAATTAACGGCCGGTAGGAGGACTAGGTCTATACGGACGGTCCGTCCTTGAATGTGAGCAGGAATGAGGGTGCGAGGAATAAGGTGCCCGAGGCTCAGGTGGCCCATCCGATCCACCCCCACAGAAGAGCTGCTGCAGCACAATCTGCTGGAACATTGAAGTTGGCCGTGATTAACAAGCCCCGCGGTGTAGAGTCTCCGTTCGGTTCAGCATTTCTGGGATGTTCTGGCCTTCCATGGCTCCTGGCTGAGGAAATTTGTGGAGAAAATGAGAAAAAAAAAAAAACAGGTTGCATTTATAATACACGATATAACTAATATAACTAATACAAGTATACAAATGAGTATATACGTGTTGTTTTACTGCTGAGTGAAACTGAACGCCCTGCTTTCCAGTCACTGTTTCCAAGCTGGTGGTAAATCATAAAACATAACACTTGGTGGTCTCTGCTGATTGGACAATAATCACGGGGCTTGGCTGAATTCGCCTGTGTTCAGTGTTGGGATTGCGTGAAATGGCGGGAGAAAGGAACAAAATGGGGAAAATTCCGTTTTTTTGCTCCCAGTCCAGCTCTACAAAAAGCCGGCGTCTCAGCAATCAAGGGCTACAGAGTCGGTTATTTATAGCATCCCTTGTTAAAAGCCGGCTACTCCTTCGGTTCCTTTCTCTCCGCGTTTCCGTTCGTTGCTCCCTCTCTTTGCTCTTCTGAAGAAAGACCTACAAGCCTCACTTTCACCACGTGTCACGGCGCCACTGCGTATTACACTGTTACCGATACGATGCGCCGCCAGTGGAGGAGCTGTCAGTGACGGATGAGGCCGTTGCTAAGGAGCTTGTATCGTGGATACGGCCGGGGAGCGTCGCTCAGGGCGACACCCTGCTGGCTTCCCGTAGCTCCTCTCCTCTTTTCTCTCTTTTTTCCAGTGTGTGTGTGTGTGTGTGTGTGTGTGTGTGCGCCCAGGGTTTCCACCTCTAACAGGCCTCTGAATGGACGGATTGCTGGAGTCGGCTGAGGGGGGCAGCGAGAGGACGGATGATAGATAAGATTTCTGTCCTCTTCTAAAGGATGGAGTGGCTGAATGGGTTTTGCAGGAAGGATGGAAGGACGGACAGGCTTTGTTCTTTTGGTCTGGAGGTCATGAGAGAGAGCAGAGGGGACACCGGCACAGATGGGTTGAGCGTGGACGCACTCTTCATGTAAAAGACTTCTGCATTGTGAACATGAGTGTACTTGCATATGTGTGGATTTTCATCACGTTTACCTTGTCCAGACGGGGACCGTGTGATGTCCAACTGAGGGTGAACTGAGCAGGTATTTTTTATAGAAAATACACAAATGAATAAAAGGGCACACAGCGCAAGACACGTCCAAAATGTCTTCTTTTCTCAAATTTAGTTATCTGTATCTTGGAGAAGAAGGAACTGACTACGAATGCAGCTCTTTAGATCTCTGACACATTACGATGGAATTAGGCTGTGGGTCCAGTCCCCTCGATTTTATCTCCAGTTTCTTACCTGTTCACCTATACATACTGCAGCTTGCATGGGGCCATCAGAAGATGATCTCAGACGATGTGCAGATTATCAGGTAAATCTACATCTTCATTAGTATGCACGACTCCATAACTGTTTAAAATGTGCTTTAATTGGTTGCTAATTAATGCTTGTTATGCCTTACGTCATGTCAATTTATTCAAGGTGTTATTGATTAAGCTACTCATTTTTCCAATACCATTCAAACACATTCACACACACATCGTTGTCCTGTACCCATCTCCATTTCACAAATCTTTCCCAGAGGGGCTCGTTCCGTGACCTCTGACCCACATGTAGAGGTGTTGGCTGCAGCAGTGCAGTGACAGCGGTGACGTGTGTCTGTGTGTTGGTTCATTAATAATATTCTGGGAGAGAGAGAGTGTGTGTGTGTGTGTGTGTGTGTTGGTGAAGGGTGATTTGTATCAGTATGTCAGATGCTGACAGTCCCAGAAGCCCCTGGGTGAAGAGAGGCGCGGCCTCGTTAATTTATTCACCCGTCTCTGCTCTGTGATGAATGTGCGCGTACATATGGTAACCGTAGACACGCTCCGAAACAAGCCTCCCATCTCCACAATACCAGCTGCTAACCACGCTCCTGTGACACCTCCCGTACCCCACCCCCAACACACACACACACACACACACACACACTTACACCTCCGTCCCCGAAGGTCAATAATCACTTTCCTCCTGCTGCTCATTGACAGGAAGTACGTGCCTCTGGAGACAAACCCAAGAAAGAAAACAGGGATGTGTGTGTGTGTGTGAGGGAGAGAGAGAGAGACGTTATCTCACTACACATATAACTGTGTGTGTGTGTGTGTGTGTTTATGCTAATTTACCCACTGCTGATTTAGCTGAATACAGTCAGCTTTCTTTTATATGAAGGTTTTGCTGAGATTCTAAATTCCACATCCTGTATCCGTCCGCCTTCGTTAATGAGTGCAGCGTATGCTGCTGTGTGTGTGTGTGTGTGTGTGTGTGTACACGTGTCTGCATATTTGTTTCTCTGACTGTGTGTGTGTGTGTGTGGGAAGAAGGCCGCACCTTATGCAGCCCAGATGAGCCGAGGCAGGGTTGTTTAATCCATCGCCAGCCTCCTTCTAACATGACACCAAACAGGACGGTGGCGGAGCGGGCGGGGCAGGGCGGGGCGGGGCTGCGGCCAGACGCCTTCGTTCGGAGCGGGAGGTCACTGCAGCCCGGGACGGGAGATTTGCCGCACCACCACGCCATTATTTAACCCCCGCTCCGGCCCCCCTCGCTTTCTCGCAACTCTCAGCATCAGCTCATAAATTCCATTTTCAAACTGTGAAATTGATGTGTTTTTTGGTGACGGAATTCTCTCCTTTCTCTCGATCATGTGATGGTGTGTGTGTTCACACCCCCTTTATGTTTATTTGCTGGACATGTGTGTGTGTGTGTGTGTGTGTGTTTGATGGTGATTTGCAGCACAGATTGTTTGAGCAGCTGATCAGTGTGGACGCTGGGTCCTGGGGGACCTGAGATGGGGGTAGGAGGATCGAGACTGTTCCAGGGTCAGCTCCATCTCCGCCTACGTAACGAGCATCAGAGCCGGGCGGGGCGCAACGGGATAACAGCACGCCGTTCTCCCCAGATCCCCGATTCGTGAGGAAGGATGGGATTAAATGAGGGGAAAAAAGTGGAATTGGGATTTTTTGGTTGTTTCGGGGAGCCCTGCAGCAGGGTGAAGGAAGACGCCATGGCGATGGGACACGTCTGCCTTAAGACTTTGATCAGACCGGGTCTGATGTGCTGAATTTAGATGGACTTTAGTGTTTACCCAGTCAGGGGTCTGTGAAATGGGGGGAGGGGAAATCGATTCGGTATTTTAACATCTTTTGAGGTGAAATTCAAATCCCGGTGTAGGTCAATCGCCGTAATGCTCCTCTCGCCGTAATGCTCTCACCATATTACCCCGTTAACCTTTAACCTCAGGTGAGTAGTAATTTGTGTCCGGTGTGGCGGGGGGGAGTCCCTTTCTAGTTGTTTTTTTTTGTTACACTTTATTAATCCCGAAGGAAATTGCTTCTTTGCTTTTAACCACCACCCTTGGTGAGCAGTGGGCGGCCATGACAGGCTTTGCTCAGTTGACCGGGATTCAAACCGTTTGGCAGTTTGACGAGATCCACAGTGTTCGGAACCTTTTATTATATTAGGCCTTTATGCTTCTTTTGCCAGTAATGACCGTTCCATTGCGCATTATGAGGACTTATCTGCCGTTGCCCACTGGCGTTGGGACGGAAGGATGACCCGTGGCTGGGAGGCGGGAGATGATTTTGATACATCCTCAGCGCTTAGAGGATGCATTTCTCTGAATTAATTTCTCATTGCATACTAATTGGAGAATTACCGGCGCATCAAAGGAGACGCCGCTCCGGGACTTCTCCTTTCTCGGACCGGCCAAATTGCCTCTGACCATTTCTGGAGTGGGATTGAAGTGTGTGTGTGTGTCTGTGAGAGGCAGTCGGATCTTTGTCACACTCATCACTCACTGGTAATGTGGCTTTCGGTAGCTGAGCTGTGCTGAATGAAAATGCTCCTCAGCTCCTTTCAGCGTCCAAACACCGGCTCACGTACGTAACGTTTTTTTATAATGGCCCCCAAGTTCACCGCAATGCACCACTCCTAATGTGCTTTTAATGAAGGTTTATCAGTGCGGTTGAGAAAGAAACTCGGAGGTAGACACTCACACATCCTCCAATATCAACCCAAGCAGGCTCAACCAACATCACCTACAAACCAAAGGTCAAAGTTCACACCCACAACACAAGCCTGGAGCCCTAACAAGCATAAGGAAGACATCAGACGTCTAATGACTCCCGAAGCAGCTCTCTTCTGGAAACAGGGGGAAGGGGAAGTGGTCTCTCTCTCTCTCTCTCTCTCTCCAATTCAGGCTGTCTCCTGCACAGATGTTCTTTTGTTGTTCTCCAACCTGCTCTGTTCTGCACTTTTAACGCTTCTGCTGTGTCTCAGTCGTCTCTGCGCATGTGTGTGTGTGTGCTGGGTGTTCAGTGCCGAGAATGAGCAGAGATGTTCTATAGGTTGGTGAAAATTACGGTGAGCAGATGCTGCAGCGCACTTTGACTTTGATTATTGAGACAACAGCCACATTTTCATTTTTTTTCTCTCTTCCGCCGTTTAGCCAGTGACACACGAGCACATGCCTGTACCGTCCTGGCCACGTTTCTTCTCTGTCCGCTGGTCATTCCAGTATGAAGTTATAAAGTTTACTAGTATAAAAATACTGAAGAATATGTTCTCATACTCATGGCATGAGACCAAAATATGAGACAGAACGTTGGGAACAGAACGAGATGTTTTGCTCCACCAGCACCCATTCTGCTGATCAAGAAGAAGTAATGGAGGCTGATGGGAGCTGACGACTGGTCAATGCTGAGTCCATTAAAGAAGGCGCTGGCTACTGGATATTGAGCCACGGTTAAATCTTCTGCCTTGATTGGTGGGAATAACCGTATGGGGTGTGTTATCTTAACTGGGGGAACGAGGTTAATCCAATCGGCTTTGAACAAACATCAATCAGTTAGTTAGATGGATGGCAATCAATAATTTGATCTCTTAGGGTCCAGTCAACTCCATTTTGTTGTAATGCTAATGAAGTGCAGTTTTAATATTTGCCAGGGTTGTTAGTCTTTAGTGGCGATGACCTCATTTCCCATTCCCAGAATCCCCTGCTCATGCCCTGTGCACAATGTTTTTTAAGTTTGTACCGGCCCGCGATTCACTTCCATGGAGCTCTGCTTCATTATAAGCTTCTTCATTTAGCTCATCAAATAAGACGTTGGTGCACAAGGAACAGATCATTTTAGCACCACGTCTCTCATGCACAGAGAGGTGGCAATTAATGGAAAAAACAGCAGTTCTCGGTTCTCTTGGTGCCTCCGGTCACCACGAGGCACCACGAGCCTCCAGAACAGCTTCAGGGCTCCTTGTACGTCTCTGTTCCTCTGCTGGAGAGACAGACACCATTTTTCAAAAGATCTTTCATCTTCTGCTGGTGTGACAGTACAAGGTACAAAAATACAAGACATTTCCAAAATATTCCATAGGTCTGGAGCTGGGTCGAGATCTGCTGACTGTCGTGTGATTTCGTCTGATGATGGAGCTGTCATCCTGGAAGTATGTGTTTCTCCCACTCCTTTACTCTGGCTTTTCCGGGGCCGCGCCTTTCAGGCAGGTAATTAAATCCCAGCCAGTGCTGGCATTTCCATAAATGACAAGTTGTTTTAAGTTCTACACTGTTTTATTCTATTTTCCCTCCTGGCCTGGGACCTTCTGCAAAAATGACTGGAGAGCAACTGGTGTGTTTACCAGGATGATGCTACTTTTAGATTTGGATTATGAATAGTAATCTGAAAGCAATGGATTCTGGGTAATTCATAGGCTCCTGTGTAGCATGACATCTGGTTGCTGTCTAAATGGATGTCATGGCCATCAGGAGCAGCCATTAGACATAACCTGTCATTCATTCATTCATTCATTCATTCATTTTCTGGTCTTTCATGCATGCATGCATTTTAAGCTTGGTTTTAATGTAGGGCTAAATCAATTAAATCAATTGTGTGGTGCATACTACACAACATGTTTATTGTGATCCATGTGCCAATAAAAAATCCTCTGTCATAATAAATAGTTGTGTTGGGGGGACTGTTGGCAAATCCCATACAGTTAAATCAACTATTTTGTTCACTGAGGATCGTTACAGAGCGGTATTAAGAAAAAAGGATGCAGATGGTGATTTTCTTTCACAGTAAATATCTCCCCGTGTACCTTTTTTTGGCGAGTAATTGAGCTTCCATGGAGCATTTTAACAGCTGTCTGCTGCAGCGCACCCGTCTACGTATCCAAGAATTAATGAAACCGACCTGAAGGGTGAGGTTTTTTTTTATAACAGAATCCAGACCTGATTCTGTACAAATGTCTGAGCTGAAGCCCTTTGTGTTCTCCATTTTATACACACACACACACACACACACACACACACACACACACATATTGTCTGATCATCGTCCATATTATAAGTACTCCTGTTTCATGGGTGAAAGATGTAGCCGCTGTCACTGTGTCCCCAGGGCTGGTCACGCCTCTCCAGCCAGACGCAGGCTGGACAGTTGGATGCACAGAGGGGTTCACAAAAGGCCTTAGAGCCTCCATCTATGTGCGACGCCCTCTGGCTTTTTTATACCCATTTTTATGCCCTTGTAGAGACGTTTAGCATTTTTCCACCAAGGCCCGTAAAGGGTAAGAATACAGTTTTTCTCTTTCTTTTTTTAACACCCGGTGGCTCATTCCAGCACTCTGTGCAATTTGTCTGCTGCCGTTGGGGTTCACTCATGTGTCTGAGAGCTTTTACATGTAATTAACTTTCAGCGGACAGGAACCTGCTATTAGGGGCTGTAATGAGACTCTTTTTGAGCGCGAGGAAGCAGCAGCTGCGCCCCGAGTTCACACTCCTGTGCCGCTTATTATGCATTATACACACATGAAAAATGTGACGCCAGGTTCCCTTGCCCCTGGTCTTATGGTATGGGGTGGTGTTCGGTGAGATTAAAGAACCTTCGTTTTTAAAGAAATTTGGAGGCACTGCACAGATCCCCCTTGTGCGTAGGCAGATAAACGGTATCCACCACGAGGGCAGTGGTGTGAGGAAATGAGCTGCTATAGATAGCCCAGTGGAGGACACTGAATTGCTTCAGACCCCCGAAAAGCATGAGTTCACCTCTGGTGGAGCGATTGTGCTGTAACTGCAGAAGCCTCACAGGCCGGGATTCGGCGAGCCCGTCGCCAACAGGGCCTACAATAGAGCTTCATTTAACGGCACGCCGCTCACAATCGGGTCTGCCCCGGGCCGCTGTCTGCATCCGTCAGTCAGTTTCCCGTTCGGACAAAGCAGCATTGTGGCCGCCACAATGGTAGGCGAGTGGACGTGTGGACGGATGGCCGTTTATTTGTGCTGTGATTAGCGGTGTGGGTTGGGCGGCGGGATGCTGTGTGTCCACTCCGACCCTGATGCCAGAGGCGAAGGAAAAGCAGATTATTGGACGGATGTCTGTCATTTCCTTGCATGTGCTGCTCTCTTTAATAAAAACCCTCCGGACCGGCGACATTTCTCATCACTTCTCGTAATTCTCGAATACCACGTAGATCAGACAGTAGGTCTGAGACGGGTTATCTTTTTCACGAACACCCGACACCTTGACAGGATCTCAGGTGGTAGGGCTGCGCAGGTCTGCGCATTAAATCCAAATGACATGTTTTTAGAACCTTCTAGGATCTCAATCCTTTACTCCGCCTGCTTCCAGCAATAGCAAAAATAACATATGATGATTATTTAGCTGCTTTCCGTTTTGCAGCGATGCTCTCCCTTCGTCATGTGTCACATTTAATAAATATTATATTTTATTTATTCACTTTGAACTTTTATTAACTTTTAGGTTGAAGTTACATTCAAATCTTTGTAAATCTTTGTAAATGCATATTGTTAAAATATGTCTAATTTCCTGTATTGGTCACAGTGGGCAGGAGGAGTCTGCCGGACTGTTGGTGGGAGTGTAATACTGTCATACTGTGAGATTACAGTTTTTTTTTATGTGATTATCTGTGCTGCTACTTGTGTGCAGACATTTACTCTCAGCAAATAACTCAAGATCCTGCCACGTTCACATTAGGTATAATTACAGTGATTCTGTGTGGATGAATGTGTGTGGTCCTACAGTATGCTTCTGTGTGTGTGTGTTGATTTCTGGCTCATATACACTCCTGTTATCTTTCAACTTTTGTCTCTCTTACAGCTTAAAGGGCTCTAGCAAACACCCACAACAAAGGAAAAGATGGATGTCTGGAGGAGGGAAGAGATCTCTATCTGTTAGCCCCTTTTCCCTCCCCTCTTTGTCTTAATTTTCTTCTCCTTCGAACACATGTATGGAACTGGGTAGGATTGCAAAATCCTGTTAACAATAATGTATGAATGAATAAAGGGCAGCATGGGGGCACGCCGCTGACTGGGATCTACAGGCCTCTGGCATCCATATCCTGACAAGTGTAATAAAAGCAGGTCATATAGAGAGAAGGATGGAGCATTTGGCAGAGCCATACAGAGGAATAATCCATTCTCCAACCCAGTGGATTTCACTAATTAGTTCTAATTAGAATCTTTTTGCCAAAGAAATGGGCTAATTGGCAACACCAGGTGGTCTCAGCAAAATCCTGGAGATGTTTTGTGAAGCGCACACTTCCCATCTCTGGGAAGGTCGATGGAAAGAATGGACAAAATAATGGGATTTGAAAGATAAAGCAGGACATGAGTCAGGGGACGTCAGTATTAGGGGGAGGAGCCTGTACCCAGAAGGCATCTTCACTGGATGATGGGGGTTAAAGGGTCAAGCAGCTATCAACAGCTAATGGCGAAGCTAATGGTGGATGGGAACAATGGTGCGAGGGACCCTCATCAGTCCGGGCCGTGCTGACAGCTCAATCACACCTTACGACCCTCAGGCCCTGACCACCGCACACTTCCATCATTCCGTACTTAGATACCAGAAAATTGGAAATTTGGATTATTTGTTTAATTGATTGAAGGTATTGGGAGATGATATCTCTGATCCATGCAGCTATTAAACCCACTTATCCAGGGTCAGGGTCATGGGTAAACTGGACACATCAGGAAGAAGGAAGGAAAAAGGACACACGGGGTAGAATAAGGGGAATTCAGAGAACATGTACCTCGGTTTCAGGGCGTATTTTCCTAGCACTACACAAAACATAGCGCATAGGACGTGTTCAGTAACATCAGAAATAAGAAGTGACCGCTTGCTGTTTACCTCGGAGGGAGGAACTCACTACCCACCAGGGTCTGTGTCACCTTTCAGTTCAATTTTTGTTGGTGAACCCAGAAGATGATCTTCATGATGAAGTTTCTAAGTGGAACAAGGAGCAAGCGGGTAAGATTGTGGTTGTAGCCAAGAGAGTTAGACACTTGTCAATGAAACTTAAGACCACAAAGTCACAGGTTCCATCCCCACTTACCACCATTGTGTCCCTGAGCAAGACACTTAACCCTGAGTGACTCCAGGGGGGACTGTCCCTGTAACTACTGATGATAAGTCCCTCTGGATGAGGGCCTCTGATACATGCTGTAAATGTCAATGATTGACAGCTCTCACTCTCACTACTTCCTCATTCTGGACAATTTAAACCCCTCTTTAGACCAGGTCTAGTAAGGGATCAATTTCCTATTTTTCTCCTGTTTCCACCCATTTCTACTCCCCTTGTCTGCCGGCATCACAAATGGGATTTCTGGTGTAAAAAAATCTGTTTATCAATACTTTACTTTAAGTATTCTAATTCAGATTCAGAAAACTTAAATTAAATGAATGAACAATGTTCATGAACACCTATATAACCGCTGGAAATTTTGAGTTTCATGGATGGATTTATTTATTTAGCCACAGTGAATGTATCTGCCTCGTCCTTTTGAACCTGAATGCTTCTTGGAGAACGGCAGGAAGACTCGGCTTTTGATTGTGCTTGCGAGGGTAAAGCTGGGGGCAGAACAGATATATGTGACAGTGAGAAACAGGCAGCCATAAAGGCTCCTCTGTGAGCCGGCAGCAGACAGTTTAATGCCTCGGGGGGACGAAAGGTCACAAAAGAATCCTCAATGAAGCTCTATCTATTTTCCCTGATTTCCGCACCTCAACAAAAGCCTCTTCCCCCCTCGCTTTCAGCCTCTCCTACGGTTTTATTCCCTTGTTTTGAGCTCGGTGCCGCGGTAATGACTTCCTGCTTGAGAGTGCCAGTTTGTCAGCCCGCATTTTCTGGAGTCGCTTTACAGCCAAATTAATCAGTCTGACATGACGTTAAATGCTTGTTTCAATGGAGCCGCCCTTCCAACGGCGAAATGTATTTGCAGAGGCTTTCCCTCCGTGATTGAAATGCAAAAATCAGCCCGTTTTTATTATTTAGTTATTTTTTATGCTGATTCCCATCCTATTGACAGTGCTGGGCCCTGGCACCGGCAGTTCAATTTTCAAGATGGTGATTTGGCTGAATAGTAATAAAAAAAAAAAGTAAAAAATGTCCGTATTCATTTGATTCTGCTGATGGTCAGATATGGCTGGTGTCTTGCTTGTGCAGGAAGTGTTTGAAAGCCTTTGAAGGGCAATTTTCTGCAGAGCCTCAGAGTTTAAGTATGTTTGCGGCTTCCCAATGCACTCTGCGCCTGCAAGTCACAGGGTATTAACATCAAGATGGTCCTGGTTTACAGCTAATAGAAATGAAGGGGAGAGAAAGGAAAGAACGTGTGAAGAAGAGAAGTAGAAAGACAGGCCGGGCTGTAAAAAGGGGGGGTTAGAGATAGTGTCTATTGAAAGAAGATATCTGCCAAGCTCTCTGTACTCGGCTGCTTTCTTTCTCTACAGCTCCGACTTTATTAAAGCCACGGCGCTCTGCAGGGGGACCGAGTCTTTCCACTGACAGCCGGGACTGGGAGAGAGCTCCAGGAAATGCTGTTGCTCTTGGCCTCTGTCTCGCTCTCCCTGTCTGGCTGAGAGATTGAACGATGGCGGATCTGAAGAAACGCCCTGCCCCGACAAGGCCTGACCTTTAGCACTGAAGGGAAGACAGTGGCTTCTGTTCAACAGCCATATGGCACTTTTCCACCAGCTCGTGTCACATATAAACATCCAAGCCATGCCAACACTGCATCATCCAAACAGTTATATTGCTTAAAATAATGTTTCTAATAAATGCAATGATGGAATAAATTGGCTAATCAGAAGTTAAGGTGGACGACAATATCCTCCAAATTGCATTAAACAACAAAGAAAAACTGAACCTTCACTCAGGTACAGTTAAAACAGAGTAGAATAGAGAAAGAGAATTGAATAGAAGAGAATAGTTTTTAGTTTGTCTCCTGTGGTACATTCAAAATTCAATTTATCTCATTCATTAAAAGCACATCTGTATATTCAGACTGCAGATGTACTTAAATATGGTAAATATAAAACTGTACACATTAAAACAGAATATAGGGTGGTAGTAGCCTAGTGGGTAAGACACTCTCCTATGAACCACTTACTACCAACCTGTCCCTGAGCAAGACACTTAACCCTGAGTGTCTCCAGGGGGACCGTCCCTGTCACTGTAAGGCACTCTGGACAAGGGCGTCTGATAGATGAAAATATTGCACTGGATCCATCACTGTTGAAGACCTGCGTTGAATAACTTATGTTGCCCTGGGAAGACCTCCCAGAGGGCATCAGGGTGAAGACGTGAAGATATGATGAAGAAATGTAGGTTTGGATGAAACATGGATGGGGAGGAATATAGTGGGGGAATAGTGGGTACACACACATTTTCACTTAGGGGTGTTCTCACCTTGATCCTAGTCATTTAGACATTCCTGGCTGTGTTTTTAGTTATTTTGAAGGGACAGCAACATTCACTCTGTTATACAAGTTGTACACTGACTACTTTACATTGTATTAAAGGGTCATATGTTCTGTGTTGACCCAGGGAACAATATAATACAATTTTAGATACTGTAAGCTAAGGGACCAGACAGTAGCGTTGGCTGACTGAGATAGATGTGCTGTTGGTTTGATGAAACCATTCAGGAGGGGAAACACCCATATAGACACGTAGGTCACTATTTTCAATTTGCCGCTAAGCGCAATGCTGCTTGTAAGGTGTGGAGATTGTAGGATTTACATTAAAACATAAACCTAAGGTTAAGGTTATAGGTTCAAATCCCAATCCACCAAGGTGCCACTGAGGAGCCACTGAGCAAAGCACCGTCCCCACACACTGCTCCGCAGGTGACTGTCATGGCTGCCCACTGCTCACCAAGGGTGATGGTTAAAAGCAGAGGACACGTTTCATAGTGTCACCATGTGCTGCGCTGCAGTGTTTCACGATGATAATCATTTCACTTTCAAATACTGTTTTTTACAAAGTTTGCTGCTTCGATTTTTATTATGGCAATTTGCATATACTCAAGAATATTATGAAGAGTGATCAGATGAATAGCAAAGCCACTCTTTGACATGAAAATGAACTTAATAAAAAAAACATTTCCACTGCTTTTCAGTCCTTCCACAAAAGGACCTGCTGAGATCATTTCAGTGATCCTTAACACAAGTGAGAGTGTTGAGGAGCACAAGACTGGAGATCATTCTGTCATGCTGATTGAATAGCAGATTGGATGCTTTAAAAGGAGGATCATTGTTCCCTCTGTTAACCATGTTTACCTGAAAGGAAACACGTGAAGTCATCACTGTGTTGCATAAAAAGGGCTTCGCAGGCAAGGATTCTGCTGCTACTAAGATTGCACCATAATCAACTATTTGAAGACTGAGATGAAGACTTTTGGAGGATGACCTGGTGTCAAGAAATGCAGCAAAGAAGCCACGTCTCTCCAAGAAAAACATCAAGGACAGACTGATATCCTGCAAAAAGTTCAGGGATTGGACTGCTGAGAACTGGGTAAAGTCATTTTCTCTGATAAAGCCCCTTTCTGGTTGTTTGGGGCATCTGGATAAATAATTGTCTGGAGAAGAAAAGGTCTCGTGCCAACAGTAAAGCATCCTGAGACCATTCATGTGTGGAGCTGCTTCTCATCCAAGGAACTCACAATTTTGCCTAAGAGCACAGCAATGAATAAAGAATGGTACCAAAACATGAACAGCAACTTCTCCCAACCATCCAAGAACAGTTTGGTGAAGAACACGGTGCTCCATCTAGCGTGATGGAGCACCGTGCCATAAGACATGCCATAAGTGAGAACTAAGTGGTTCAGGAAACAAGACATTGAAATTTTAGATCCCAGATCTTAATCCAATTGAGAACTTGTGGTCCATCCTAAAGAGGCGGGTGGACAAAAAAAAACAAAAAATTCTGACAAACTCCAAGCACTGATTATGAAGGAATGGGTCGCCATCAGTCAGGATTGGGGCCAGAAGTTGATTGACAGCATGCCAGGATGAATTGCAGAGGTCTTGAAAAAAGGGCGAACACTGCAAATACTGAATCTTTGCATAAACTTGATCTAATTGTCAATAAAAGCCTTTGAAAGTTATGAAATGCTTGTAATTAAACTTTAGTACACCACAGAATCAACTGGCAAAAAGATCTAAAACACTGAAGCAACAAAACATTGTGAAAACCAGGATTTGTGTCATTTTTAAAGCTTTGGGCCCCGACTACAGTGTTTCTTTCTTGTTTTATGTACATATAAATCCTGAGGACGTGTTTGGCCCTGGATTAGTGAACAAGGTCCATGCTTGGCACGTAGCACTGGACTTAAGAACAGTGCTGTAGACTATAATCGAAGCTGGCCACGTATTGGCTACTGGACGGCTCCCTCCGCAGGGCATGTCACATCGCTGGCTGCCAGTCCACGTTAGCTGCAGTGTCTGCCGGACGCTGCGCATGTTTCCACCACCATCGTCTTCTGCCCTGCAGGGAATCAGCTTTTGGCTGAAGTGTTGCGGCCCAAGAGTTGCCAAGATCGTCTAACCCTTCTGAACGAGGGTCCCATATTCTGATAATCTCCAAGTGTCTCCGGCCAGTTTCCTGATTTTTTTATGGTAAAGGGGGTTATAATGAGGACAGAGGACGCCTCCGTAAACTCAAGCGCTGGTGGTTGGTGGTTGTTCGCCAACTCTGATATTTGGGGGTTACCCTGCTGAGATGGGGTTTCAGTGTGAGGCTTGATTGTCGTCCAGCTCAAACAGAGTCATGGCTCATACAGGCCGTGCTCCGCGGTGCTGTGATGGTGGTCAATTCATCTATTTATTCAAAGGGATGGTAAACATTAATCCTAAGTGCTGCTCAAAGAAGCTAATCGATAAGCCAACAATTAGTGTAGTCTTACACCGGGGACAGAGAGGAGGCATTTCAGGCCTAATTGAAAGTGAGAGCAGGGTGTGTTCTGGTGTGGCTCTTTTAACATTTTCAGCCATCTTCCTGTGTGAAAGATTGTCGATTCGGGTTGTCAAAAAAGGAAAGAAAAAATTCCATTTGTCAAAACTGCATGCTCTCATAACAATAAAATGGATGTGGCCAATAAGTACAACAGGCATGTGTTGAATAAGGCTGTTTGTCAAACGCGCTCTTCGGTACAGAACTCTTTAAAATGAGCAGAAAGCCCCTGGAAGTGGCGTTTTTTTGGAATAATAGGAAATCTCCTGAGGGTGACGTGTGTGTGAGTGTTTCTGTGTGTTGCTGGGGTTGGGGGGTTATTAGGAGTTCAAAGCCACTGTGACTCCTGATGGAATTTCAGATGAAATCATGAAATATTTCAGTGACGGCAGCAATGTTTTTCACTTGTTATGGCTGAAGCATGCGTGTCTCAGTTCATGGCGTGGAGCTATTTCCTTTCAATTTTACTGGATAAAATGCATAGCTATTGGTCAATAATGAAGCCTATAGGGCTGTAAAGCTCATTCTGTTTCTCTTGTCTAGACATGATTTCCACTCGTTGTTTCTGTAAATTCTGTAAAATAAATTTCCCTCCACGTTCTACATTTTAAAATGAATACTATTGGGGCAGTGGTGGCCTAGCGGTTAAGGAAACGGCCCCGTAATCAGAAGGTTGCCAGTTCGAATCCCGTTCTGCCAATGTGCCACTGAGCAAAGCACCGTCCCCACACACTGCTCCCCGGGCGCCTGTCATGGCTGCCCACTGCTCACTCAGGGTAATGGGTAGATGCAGAGGAAAAACTTCACTGTGTGCACTGTGTGCTGTGCAGCTGTGTATCACATGTGACAATCACTTTCACTATTCTGCACCAAAAACTGAAGCCAGATGAGAACAAAATTTTTTTACTTTTGTCACGAAAAACTGTTCTAATTCTAGTATTTTGTGTGAAGCTGTTTTAAGCATGATTCCAACAGATAGGAAGCTGTGAACTGTTTAGGGAAGAGTTTTGTCGGAAGCTGACGGCATGGGGCGTTTTTACTTTTTTCTTTGCATTTGAATGAATCGTAATTTTTTGATCAAGAATAATTCTGTAATATTTTAGCAGCCAAGCTTCCCCTTCATAAAGTATTACTGACAATGCAGTGTGTTCCCAATTAAGCAAGTTTGGAAGGAGGAATTTTGTCTGAATTTTCACTTCAGAAAACACATTTTTTCAGAACATAACGGTGGCCTAGAAGGAAACACCACTAAGGACAAAGCGTTCTCTGGTGTCTGAGAAGGGAAAATACCACAATAATACACCTGTACTCCGCACCTCCTCCATTTTCATTCATTTCCGCCTGCCACCGCCTCCTTTTCATCAGCATGATGTAAGCCCGTAAACATTGCTATGACGACGGCGTCGTTGCCACTGACAGTGCGTGTTAATTTCAGGGTCGGAGACGGAGCGGCGCACCTAATGAACCGGCCGCTCAGCTGCTCGGTGGCCTAATGCGTGCCATTCCCGAGTCGGGGGGAGGGGGGTGCCTTATACGGAGAGATGAAATGAAATTGTGGGAATCCGACTGCAGTCTTCATTCTGCTCATTTCCTGAATAAACCAGCTTCTTGCTGCCACATTTTTTTTACTTCTTCACATAACATTAGAAACATTGCAACAATGTGCAATATCCTGTTCTATGTAGATAAAAGAAGAATTGTCTAGGTTAAGCAGATTAAAAAGGTACCATTTTTCTAAAAAATGTGCACAGAAGAAAATCTATTTTGCTTAATATTTTTCTTTTAAAGAATTCTCATGTGACTGTGGAACATGGTCAAAAATAATTAATACAGCTGTTCGGTGCACTTATTTAAATTTTTATCTATTCATTTCAAAGTGGAATTTGTAACATTTACAATTTGCTGTTTAGCGATGACAACCAGTCGTCATTCAGGTAGGTTCCGCAATTCCTCTAGAATCCCAGAATACCTCTCAACCAATCAAGCAAGTTTGTACAGTGCCGTGGAGTTAAAAAGAAATAAGGTGCATGTGAATTGCATCGCCATGAAACGGTTCACTTATCAGATTGGGGAAGATACATGTGTTCATATACAGCAGGATGATATTTTATTGGCGTATTGCCCAGCCCATCTGTCCATCCATCACGTACCCCCCCCACCTTATCACTCTCCCTCTCCTTCACTCTCCTTCATTCCATCATCCTCTCCCCCTCGGCCGGCCGAGGCGTTCTTGTCACACTTCATTCGCCTCTGTGGCGGGCGGGGGGGACGGGGGCGGGGGACTGGTGGTCATGTTTGTCGTCGCCGCTGATCAAATGCGCCGCCATTTCTTTTGAAGTGAGACGCAGCATCACAACACATCAAAGCGGCCCTTGAAGCATTTGCTGATGAGTCGGAGGCGTGAGGGGCATCTTCAGCCTCAGTGTGGGGGTCACCGAGTTGGGGCTTTTTGGAGGGTCTCCTGATGCAGGCTGCATTACAGGCAGAGTTTGGGGGACCGGCTTGTCATTTTCTATCTTCCCTCCTTTCGCATTCATCTTCTGTTGCATCTTCTGTGATGTTTACTGCCTGAGACGGAGCTCTCTTGGCCCAGCGAAAGAAATATTGCATTGCGAGGAGCGAAGCCCCGACCCCCCTGCCCCCCGGCCAATATAGTGATTACTAGGATGTGCGACCTTTTCTGGCGCGGCGGGTCATCACATGGTGAGGATGAAGAGATGGAAAAATGAGGGACGGGCCTGACGCCCCCCTCTCTCTGTTGTGGACATGCTGCATGGGTCTCCTGAATAAGATGAATGGGATGGGGGGGTGGTACACTGTCCTGGCTGTTTTTGGTGTGTG
The DNA here is from genome assembly GCF_900700375.1 of Denticeps clupeoides. Lineage (NCBI taxonomy): Eukaryota > Metazoa > Chordata > Actinopteri > Clupeiformes > Denticipitidae > Denticeps > Denticeps clupeoides. Next base: position 3,324,954 of record NC_041722.1, on the reverse strand, counting down.
TGTGTGGCTTGGTTGGCCGTAACCCAGCCTTGGTTGCGTCAGTCCTCTGTTTCGGCATTTCTTCAGCAGTTATGTCTTCATAGCTTCGACTCGTTTTTTTCTCCTAAAGCGCTGTTAACTGCTGCAAAAATGAGCTTTGATACAATTCTTTTATTTTCAGCAGATGTGGCTTTAAACTGATGAATCAGCCACAGTTGCAACAACAAGCCAATAACCATCCAGCCGTTCTGAGTTCTTGTTTGTTTCATGTGCCAGTCTTGATGAAGCCTGTGATGCAACTCGTTGATGAATTGCGCTGGATATTTCCTACCTCCCGCAGTCCGAATCCATCGCCTCGCCCGGGTAAAATGCTGCCATTTGTACGATGTGGGGACGGGAGGTCCTGGTGTGTAGCTGTGGAGCAACAGCTGCCCAGCACACTGGCGGACGAGCCAATCTGTCTCGCACGGTCTGACGGACCGCAGTGCATGCTGGGATAAAGGAGGCGAGATGCAGAGCCAGTGTATTAGGACTGATGGGCACCCCATTAGCCTGCTGTATGTGTGTCTGAAGTGTGAACAGAGGTGTTGACGCCTCTGGACCGGATTATCCAGTGGAACCAGTGGTTGTCCAGGCTTGACCATCTGTGCCCCGCAGCCCACAGGGACAGACCCTCATAGGGGGGTAAAGTCAGGGTCTGGCGGTACAGGAGTCCGAACAGCAGGCGGACCGACAGTGAAAGAGACCAGTGAAAGAAACATCTCATTACATTATATTATACATTAAATTATACAGCATTATACATTACATTACATTATACAGCATTAAACATTACATTAAATTATACAGCTCATTATACATTACAGTACATTATACAGCATGACCGGCAAGTGAAGTTCGTTAAGATGGTGGAACAAATAGTTTGATCAGCTTCAGACATGTTTTCAATTTTATTATATTTTACATTTATGGCATTATCCAGAGCGACTTACAGTCAGTAGTTACAGGGACAGTCCCCCCGGAGACACTCAGGGGTAAGTTACACAATGGTAGTAAGTGGGGTTTGAACCTGGGTCTTCTGGGTCTAGTTTAGCATGATCTGACTTTGTCCTGAATGTGTTGTGCCATTGTTTCTAGACCAGTCATTATATTTGTATGTATGTCACATCATTGTTATTAGCTTATTAACAATGTTTAATGGTAACAAAAAACCAATATATTTACTTTAAATAAACAATTACTAGATCTGTTTCTACTTGATGCAAAAAGTAGAACAAAATGCATTGCTTTTAGGAAATGTATGGCATTGAGTTGTAACTTTTTCATTAGTTACTCCACTCATACCTTTGGTTCAGCTGAGAAAAAGTTGTGTATAGTACCTGGTTCCTGATACCTCTGTGGTCAAGGAAATGAATCACCTATAAGTGGTGTTGTTTTCTTCAATTAAATTTATGACGGAATATCTTTGCAAACTAACCTTCTTGTTGTCATGAATACGAGACGAGGTGTGAATGCTGGTCATGCGATGATATCTATAATAAAATATATCATGTAATATTGTTGATGAATAAAAATGAGAAAATATAAATGACTTATAAGATAAAAATTATATTGAAATGTTTCTTAATTTGTGCTGACGAAGAGGAGACGAGACGTTATTTCCTCGGGTTTAATCATGTTAATCATGTTATTATATCATGGTTTCTGTTTCCTATATCTCCAATCCGGTTGCACAGATGACATCACAGATGACGTCACTTCCACAATACGCAATCATGGAATTAATTAAATTTTTAGTATATTTCTGATGGGTGAGCAGATGGCTGAAAGAAAATGAGGACATGATCTTTGGGTGCACTTTTTATTTCAAAGAAGTGGAAAAAACAGAATGTGTGCTCAAAAAACATTGAACAAATCAGAGCATCTTCTGTGTCTGTATCTATATGGTAACAATAATATAATAATAAAATAAGCTTGTTTAAACAAAAGGTAGTTTTTGTCTCTTCTAATTAAATAGAATTGCATTTCTTAAAAAAACAATACTAATACAATACTAAAATACAATTTTTCTAATTTAAAATACAATTACTAGAAATAGACTAAAATGTCATCAGTTCTTGTTGACTAAAATGAGACTAAAATGTCATTAGTTTTCATTGACTTAAACTAGACTAAAATAGTCATGGATAAATGAGTCCGATACCAATATCAGTTGTTTAGCATTTTATGGACAGAGCCCGGACAGAACACCCCCTTTGAAAGTTCGTTTCCTAATTTCTGATGTGATTTAAAATTCCTAGGTAACTGGATCCTTCCCCTTTTTAAACCACAAGCAGAGACAGCCACAGGGTGGCACTTGTAGCAGCAGCCTTTCCAGTGATTTTAGTGCCAGTCGCGTGGCACCCTGTCACCCGGGCGTGTAGAGCACTTAGAACACAACAAGGCTGAGGAGCTGCGGTGGGATATAAAAATGAGCCCTGGATCTCTTGGAGATCTGTGTGTGTGAATGAAAACAGGGATACTCTTGCTCACATTTTGATATTTTCCAGATTTCCTTGTAACCTTTTTTCATTTCTTCCGGAGTTTAAAAGGAAAAAAAAGAACTGCTCAGAGAGGCGCATAAAGAGGGCACAGTTGGACGGTCACCTGTGTCATGTGTGCAGGCTCAATCTCGGCCTCCGACCGGACTTATTCCTTTGATCTGTGAAATGAAAGGTGGTCGGACACGTCCTAGTCAGGTGAATGAAGTCAAATGAAACCCGCAGCTTTTGGCAGCCCAGCCAAGTGGAAATGCACCCCCGTCCAGGTCTAAAGCCTTCTGCCCTCCAGTCTTTTAGCACCCAGTGAAGGGTGGAATTCCCATCCTGCCTGCAACAGGAGGCTGGAATTCAGCTTATCACTGAGCCTCTTTCATCTGTATTGTATTGTTGCATCGACAATGCAGCATATTTTTCTGTTGACCAAGATCATAAATGATTTTTTCTGTGTTGTTTCTGTTGTAGATGTTTATAGGAAGTTGGGCCTGGACAATGCCGACTATTCCGTGGATCGCTTATATACGTTCTCAGCAAACCGTATGGATTTCCCGTTTAATGTTATAGCGAGTTTCATTACTGTTGGAACTCAGCGATACACCGCAATAGATTATCTTTGCTTGCGTTCGGGTCGATGCAGAGAATTACACCGGGCTCCCGAAAGGCCAGTAGTGTTCACTTTTTTAATGGAAATGCACGGTCGCACCAATATTGTTTTCAGGGAAAACTAATCCCTATTGATTTGTGGGGCACTTTTATAAATTGAGAGGGTTTGTGAGGCCTCAACGCTGTGTGGATGAGGGAGCGAGAGAGTGAGAGACGTGTCTACATGTATGTGTGCATGAGAGAATGGGAAATGACCGTGGTCTGTACAGTATTGCCCTGTCGGGGTGGCTCTTTGTAGCAGCAACTACTGATGTCCTTTAAAATCCTCTGTGTGTGTTCATCAGCTTGATACGTTGCGATGCTGCATTCTCTTACTGTTGCTCAAAGAGTGACTGAAGCTTTCGTCCAACTTTCCTTGGACGTTTCAACCCTCAACCACAGTGGTGGCCTAGCGGGTAAGAAAACAGACCTCTAATGGTTGCCGGGTCGAATCCCGCACCACCAAGGTGCCACTGAGCAAAGTACTGTCCCCACACACTGCTACCCGGGCGCCTTTAATGGCGCCCCCACACACACGCCCCCCACACACTGCTCCCCGGGCGCCTTTAATGGCTGCCCACTGCTCTCCAAAGGGTGATGGTTAAAAGCAGAGGACACATTTCATTGTGACACCGTGTTTCACAAAGACAATCACTTCACTTTCTTTCACTTTTTTCAATGCCCTCCATTGGCAGTGATGGCCAGTAACTGCCCATCTTCTCTTGGCTTCCATCTTAATTCCTCCCTCCTTTTCCATATGAATATATTCCATATGGGAATATTTGAATATCTGACCACTTTAAACCCATACTGAAAATGAAAAAAAATCAGCTGCAGCTACATGTAGTAAATGTACATCTTGAAACAGGTGCCCACATTTGTGTGTGTGTGTGTGTGTGTGTGTGAACTTGGTGATGGAAGGCACAATCATGTGACTTGAATGTTAACCCGGTGAATGTGAGCCCAGCAGGACGTTGTAGGAGTGTGTTCATCATCAGCGCTCATTAGACGGAGCTTGATAAGTCTTTCTACTGCCTTACTGCTGCTCTGCCTGCACATGGACTTCATGCTGAGGGTGGGAGCTACTGAGATTTCAGGGGAGTCTGCGGGGCTGACAGAAAGTCACGTACACATGTACTGTGTTTTATTAGATCCATAATCAGATATAATCAATTATTGTCCGGCAAGAATCAATAACGGCAATTACATTTGACCTCATTTAAGTGCCTTGACATCTTCTCAGAGCTGAAGTGAAAAATCCCTGCTCCCATTGCACATTCTGGTTGTACAGTAACAGTTTGTGGAGCTTTGTGGTGGGAGGCCAGGGAATCTTTGGCAGAAAATCTGGCTTTTGGGGGTAAAAAAAAGAAAAAATCAGTGCACCATTAAAAATAGAATCTGTCTAATGCGCCAAACTCAAAGCCTTAATCTCTCTCTCTCTCTCTCTCTCTCTCTCTCTCTCTCTCTCATGGATACCCTCTCCAAGATGAGAGCATTTGTGCCGACACTTTCTAATGGGCGGCTTTGCTTTTCACGATCCGGCGTGCATAATTATGAATTATGAATAAACTGTAATTAGTGTCATTGTTCGCACCCTCGCATGGCTAAATTGGACTGGCCTCAGTCCGAGGTCATTCCGCTCCTTTGTCTCTGCTGTGGAGTGGAGCGTTTTGATTAATGAAAGCGATAAGTGCGTCGGCCGCCTCACACCCATCGGGTGCAGTGTGGGTACGTTTGTTTTTTGCGCGTGAGACGAAGTCACTTCTGTTGTGTGGGCAGGGTGGTGCTAAATGAACAGGGTGAGGGTTTTTTTTTACACCCATCCCAGCGTTCTGCACTGGATTCCATACGGTAAATCCGGGCGAAGGGAAGCCGGTAGGGGGGTTAGATCCCGGTGGGTTGGTGTTCATGCAAATCAGCCCTGCAGAGACTGATGGTGCAGAACATAAATTCTGTTCCTTCTAACTGCGGGTTCCCACATTTCTTATTCCTCCCGATACACGTTCAGCAGCTGACCGGATGTTGACACAAATAAACGCTCAATGCGTTACTGCGCCTGATGCCCATACTTAATAAACACACCTCCAGCGTCCAGACACGGGGAATCGCTCAACTGCATGAGCAGCAACTAAAAGTCTTTCACCGTCTCCATCCTTATGATTGTTTCTACTCCAGCCATCAGTCTGTTGGCGTTGTGGTTGCTGTGAAGATAGAGAAACCCGTGTTAAGGATGAGAGTGGTCAGTGTGGTGTTGGTGGCTTTTCCCTTCCGACTGTATATATGTATTTCCTTGTGTGTGTGTGTGTGTGTGTGTGTGTGTGTGTGGCGGTATTGTTGGTTGGTTGTTTAGTGTGTGCAGCACTCCAGGAATTGGTTGATGGTTTCACGTATGCACATTGTAATTAAATACAGTAGTTTTACTTCAGGTCTGGATGCCTCTCCTTCGTTGTTCAAATAGGCATGCTGAGCCAATACACCTTGTGTGTTTTATCTCCTCTTTCCATCGAACATGTCTCTTCCTCTGCAGCTTTAAGGCCAACCACGGATCTCTGCCCTGAAGGGACCACTAAACTCCTCACACCACTTGCACTGGCTGTTTTTCATTCCATACACAAGACACCTCAGGGATCCCTTAGTGAGAAGGTTTCTGATGACTGTAGGTCTTATTTGTTCCTCAGCCCAGGGCAACAGTAATGTGTGTGTGTGTGTGTGTGTGTCGCAGTGGGCGGGTGCATGTGTGTGTTAAATCAGTGTGACTTTGTTGGTAAAATATAAAGAGGTATGATGGATATGACGGAGCGTGAAGGTGGATTTATTCAGCCAGTGCTCAGAGGATGAATGAGCCCATCTGTCCAATGGCAGCGGGGCTGTGGATTTTTACTTCTCCTTCCGTCATGGTGCATCATGAGGAGTTACACTGAGCTTACTCAGCTACAGAACATCAAACAGCACAGCAATTTGTGTGTGTGTATGTGTGTGTGTGTGTGTGAGTGTGTAAACTAATTATGGGGTTCTCCTCTGATAAGATCTTTTTCTCATTGGAGAAGACAACCAGCAGCCAACCAGCACTGGCCAATATCTCGCTGTAACACTCCTGAACATTCAGGGTTTTTTTTTATGAGTGAGAGTGTATATGTGTGTTTGTTTACATGGTGTGTGGATCTGTGTGTGTTTGTGTGTGTGTGTGTGTGTGTGTGTGTGTCCCCTCCGGAACCCGCTCCTGTCTCTTCCTCTCCAATCATGGCTATCTGGGGCACAGCTCTCAGATCAGGCCTGACTCTCTGGCTGATGTGTAAGTGAGAACATTAACCACTGGGTACACGCACACACACACGCACACACACACGCACACACAGTTACTCACGTGCAAACTAATGCGCTGACTGATTTGTTTGCTCACACAGTCGCTCTTGCACTTCCCATTCTAAAATTTACATGTGCACAGCAACACACGAGCCAGAATACTGATTATTTACCAGAAGCATTTTTGGTGGCTGCACGTCTGCACTCATCAAATCCTGATAATTAAAGATACAATAAAAGATACCACCCAGTTAAACCGTGAAAGTGGCTCCTCTGCCTGTTTGTTGTATTCCTCCATGCACTACTGATTCACTGTTATTGAGTGTTTTATTTGGATGCCTTCAGACCAGGCCAGATCCTGTCAGGCCTGTGCTGTCTCCTGTCTTGACGAGGCTGGCAGCACCATGCGGATCTTGTTCTTTGATTTTTCTAGTGCCTTTAACACTAGAAACATCAAACGCTAGCGGGGAAGCTCCGCGCCATGCTGGTAGAAACACACGCTGCTCCAGGATTATGGACCATCTAACAAACAGGCCGGAGTTTGTTAGGATCAATGGCCGTGTGTAGCAGGGGGCACTGTCCTGTCTCCCTTGGAGTGGTGATGGACATTATTCCAAACTTTTCCAGCTGCAGTTCATCAATGGGAAAGGACCATAAAAAATGGAACACTAGTTCTGGACAGTCCCTCGCACCCACTGCACCACACGCTAGACCAACAGAGGACTCATACATCACCATTTACATTCATGGCATTCATCAGATGCCCTCATCCAGAGTGACTCACAGGGACCGTCCCCCTGGAGACACTCAGGGACACTAAGTGGGGTTTGAACCTGTGAATTTGTGGCCCTCGTCAAACATAATTATTTTTTCTGAAAAATAGTTTTTGTCATGTCCATCACAGACATTTATGGCGCACTCTCAAGATACTGAACTGAGTGTCCCATACTTCCTCCATCAGTGAATTGTGATTCTGCTGTAGGGGTAGCATGGAGGCTCCAGGGATGGTGCAGCAGAGAACCTGTTGGGTTCTGCCTGACTGCATGTCCTCTTCACTTTCTCTACGTTTTCTGGTGTCCACCCACAGTCAGGTTGGTGAATCAGCCATGGCATCTATAGACTGTACGGTCTCTATAGATTATCTGCAACCTGGATAAGCATGTGGGGAATCTGATGGATGCAGACTGACAGGGCATTGCCGGTGAAAAGGTTTCTCTTTTCATTACCATCATACAAGTCATATGGCGGTCAGGTGACATTGTTCCAGGAAACGTTTCTGCATTCATTAAACTGTGGAGAGATTGCCAAAATAAAGCCATCTTTTAATCTTTGCCCAGTCATGATGGAGCCGTTATTGATGTTCGCTCTGAGCCGTGATTAGGGAGTCCAGACCGGCGTTCTGCTGTGTTCTGACCTCAACTTCTCTCATTGTGCCCTGATGCAAGATCACAGCCGCCTTTAATTTGACGCCTCATGTCCCAATTCCTGACTGCCGGTCATCAATCAGGACGTCGATGCCAGCGAGACGCCGCCACTGCTAAATGTAGCCTGACGTAGTGTTGCGGGCCGGGCCTGCTTTTAATTACCTCCAAAATAGGAGCTGTTTGCTTCTGTCTGATTGCACCATTAGCAATCGGCGTTGTCCCGGCAATTTCAGACCAATTCCCCCTTCACGCCAGTTTCTCTGACTTATTATGGTTATTTTTAGAGACGTGGTAAATGAACTAAAGAAGTTTTGTTCTTTTCCGCCTTTATTCCTCGTTCGATTGCAAATCCTTACATAGATAGGGTTCTGTGGCTCCCCATCCCTTCATTTTACCCAGCGCTCATTTTGGGGTGATTCCTTTGTGTGCTTTTTAATCTTTTTTTTTTTTTTAATCAGGGGTCCTTGTGGCTCTCCTATTCAACAGCCAGGCTGCCCGAGAGCCTCTGTTCAGAGGAACTGGACGATCCGAGTCCTCCTCTAGATGGGAATGCAGCAATAGCATTTTATGCTGTTATTTTTACAACATGAACACGGGCTGCGAAAGACTCGTTACCCAGCAGACAGGATACTCCTCACCTAACAGCTTCGTTCAGGACTCGTGCAACGTTCCACAGGACCAAACCATTTAGTCCTGAAGATGTGTGATTTGTGTGAGGATCAGGGGATGTTTGCAGTTGTTAGGTTGAAATATTTGTGCAGGTTTCCCAAATTGTAGGAATGTATGAAAATTCGTTTTGCCGACTTTTTATTAGTGATGCCTCAGTGTCTGCGCGTGTCAGTACGAACTACACTTTGCACATCTGGCCTCTAACTTCCCTGTAATCTGTCATCATTACTGCAGACAGACTCTTTACTACCATCTTCCTTCTCCTTTCTGCAAGTCCATCTGTTCCAGCTCAACCACACGCTCCTTTAAATTTCACACACGTGAACACACACGGCGTGGTCTCCTCTCGTATACTGTGTCACATTTTCGGGGGATAAATCACATCACAGCAAACATTCAGTCCCTCCCTTCTCTCTGGCCCTGAGCCTCTCTCACACACACTCTGCCACACACACTGAGACTCCACTGTATTGATTTTGAACGATCTGAATGTGGGTTTTGGCGTCTTTATCCCCGGGTTTACAATGTACACGCCCTGGCCTCATGGTGCTGCTGCGTCGTTTTTGGGAGTAATTGGGGATGCTGGTGTCAGGCCCCTATTATCTAATGCAATCCCACTTTCTGCTGGCCTGCAAATTACCCTGAAAGACAGAGAGCAGAATCCTATTAGGGGTTTCGGTGCTGGTCTCCAGTCGCATGACATCACTCAGCCTCACCGGCCCAAAAGCTCACCGTGCATCACTGTGGCGGAGGTACGAGTTTTCTCAACGTGTCTGTGTTATCGGTACAGGCATTGATCGGGACAGTCCTGGTGCGGTGTGCTCTGTGCTCTGAGCCGTCTCCTTTAATGACATCCTCTCATCAGCAGCTGTGAAATGCCAATTCTAATGCTCATTATTGGGTGAATAATAATGGTGTCATGATATTCTTCTGGAAGACGTATTGCCTGGTTGAGTTCTGCTGTGAACCAACGAAAGCTGTCCAAACGAATTGCAGGCAAAAAGAAGCATCTCACGGCAGAGATGGAGGAGGAGTCATGTTCTAATTCTCACCCTCAGGTTGATATAAACCGATTCATCCATCAGTTGAAGTTCTTCGCAGCTGTAGATGCAGGATGACGATGAGTGGTATGTGCATTTTTGGGTTTATCAGTTATGACATGGTGTGGTGGAATAACAGGAGGGTGCCAGACTGACTCACCCGGTGGGGTGGAAATGGAAATGGTTGGATCTGAGATGGGAGCGAAGGCATAAAAATAGAGCGAGGAAGAGGCAGAATGGAAGACGCTTGAGTGATTGATATGCTCAACCCACCCCCCGACACCCTGCTGCACCAGGGAACCTGCTGTTGTTCTCCTGTTTCCATGGTGATGGCGACGTGAGGTGCTTGTTCCGTTTCCGAGCTCTGAGTGGTGTGAGATGAAGGAAAAGGGGACTGAAGGAGAAGGCTGGAGGTGTTCATAGTTCATGTTGTGGTGCTACCCTCCTCCCTTGGGCCAGATGGCGGTAAATAGGCTGGAAGCATCAGGCCTCACACGGGATGCTGGGATACTGAAACTCTCCTCCTGAGGATTCATACACACACACACACACACACACACACACACACAGAGCTGAGCCCATAAAGAATGCCAGGAGAAACCTTATGAAGGTCAGGGCAGTGCACCCAATCAGCAGCAGGGCTGTTTTAATGGCTGATTTCACCTTCACTGGGTTTTCATGATGTCATTTCCCTTTCCCTTCTTTTTTATTCCCTGTGAACATACCTTTCATCCTCGGCTGCCTTTGCATGTTTTAATTACTCTTGATGTGCCACAATTTAGCAGAAATTACAGACGTCTGTCCACATCCTTCACAAACAAATCTGTTGACAGTATGCAGACCCAAACAGCACAAACCCTGCGAGATTCCCATTTTATTCTATCACTATTACCTGGGAGTTCATCATAAAGATGCGCTAAAGATGAGCCGGTGTTCCTCTTCCTAGTCGGTGTTTCGTTTTAATCCGATGTGGTGTTCCTCTTCCTAGTCGGTGTTCCATTTTAATCCGATCTGGTGTTCCTCTTCCTAGTCTGTGTTCCATTTTAATCTGAGCTGGTGTTCCTCTTCCTAGTCGGTGTTTCGTTTTAATCCGATCTGGTGTTCCTCTTCCTAGTCTGTGTTCCATTTTAATCTGAGCTGGTGTTCCTCTTCCTAGTCGGTGTTTCGTTTTAATCCGAGCTGGTGTTCCTCTTCCTAGTCTGTGTTCTGTTATATGAGCCATTGTTGGTGTTCTCCTGTGGTTGTTTGTCTGCCTTACCCACTCCCCGTTTTTAAGGTCCCTGTTCCCTAAGTACTGTGTCTGTTTATTATAATTATTCATACAATAAGCCAACCTGGAAATACATCTGTACCTGAATCCTAACCTTCTTGTCATTTGTCTTTGACTTTGTGACATCCATGTTGTGACATGGTGGGATTTTTGTTAGTAACAGTGTGTGGAGTGTCACCCACTTATGAATAAGGACACCCATTTAATTACCAGTTCACACAAAAAAACCTGTGAAGATTATCTGAGATGTGGCTGGTCTAAGTGTTGCTGACGGAAAGCGACGCAAGTTTTTCTTTCTGGCTGAGCATGAATGAGAGGAGGGGAGGAATAAATGGATGGCGCCCCAGGCTCGGTTTAGGGGATCCTCTCTCTCTCTATGTGCCCATAATCTTTCCACTGCAGCCCAGGAGAAGAGGGAAGCCCTGGGCATTTACAAATGAGCCAGTTTCATACAGCGCATAAGGACATCAGCAGCCTAAATAGACCATCATTGGGAGTCATTTGGGCTGAAAAATGTAGCTTCTTCATATTTTGATGGAATAAATTAGACAGTGGTTGCTGTGATATGTTGCAAAATCTCCAAACGTGCACGTAAATGCAGTTTTTAACACATTTGCATGGTGGATCAGAATCTGACTTCAATTCTCATTGTTCATAACTCAATTTTGAGATCCCCAATACCACTAGTTAACGTCGAGCCCAAACCCATCCCATTCCAAGCCTAGTGTTTTGTAGATGCCTGTAGGTCCTTGCTGCAGCTTTCTTCTGACCTTCTCCATGCATGATGTTGCAACCGATTCCTTGCGTGTTCTTCTTTTTATAAATGGGAAATACAAAGAAATTAAGGGTAGACTTGATCTAAGGGAAGACTTGAGACCATGATCTCAAGCTCAATCTGATTTTATGTTAATAAAATCTGCCTTACTATCACCTGACTGCTTTGTATCTCCACTGTGTGCTGCACCGGCAGCCCTGACCTGGATTTGAAGTATGGCTACTCAGGGGGTACTAAACGAAGTGTCAGCAATTTTGGTAAGCTGCACTCCACCTGATAAGAATGTCTCTCAAATGCGATTCTGGAAAATGACAAAGATGACCCGACACCACTTCACAGGCCAGTAATCTGGTTTAATGGTGGTGGTAGGGTGAGTGACGGTGAGAATGGAGTCGTTCTGACCTCAAGGACCAACACACCGGATGTGAGACTCTGGTGAGTTGAAATGGCTGGAAACAGAACCTGTGGTATAGCATTCCTGCCCCTCCGTCCAGCGACTGCGCCAGGCTGCATCCTCACGTGCTGATGCTCCGCTACGATTCCACTCTCCGCTGCTCCCAGGGGGAAATTGAAAATAATTACGGGTCCTGGCAAGGAGCCAGTGGGTAGTTACCAAGGAAACGCAGCTGTAGATTCCTCCCTCCACTATCGACTGAACGGGTGGATGCGTGGCGCCCCGATTTTCAAGATGATGATGGGTTGGCGGAGGGAGGGACCAGATAGATAAATAACCTATTTGATAATGCAAATCTAATATAGACCCTTCATGATGTCCTGTGGCGCTCTCTCAGGTGCTGCTGGGTAAAAAGCTCGGATTTGCTCGTTAACATTATTTATATCCCACTCAGATAAGATCTGTGAAAGATTGCTGTGGCAACCTTGATGCCCAATAGCACAATGCTCCTGGTGCATCTGAGCACATTTCTCAAGACAGATTGAGATCGTCCATTTTCAGTATGTACCCATATGAGGGCGTGAGCTCTGGGGAAGGGTACATCGGTGCTTCTGAGGGTTGGCTGAGGGGACGGTGATCTTGAAATAGCTTCTGAGCAATGGAGCAGAATCTGATTTTCAGCACTGAAAAGCAGAAGCACTTGTTCACACAGAGCGAGGAAGCCATGTGACTTTTGCTTTTATTGCTACATTTATCATACAGGAGTCGTGACGATGACAGATGGAGGCTGGGTGAGCTTCTCTGGTTACACTCTCTCTCTCTCTCTCTCTCTCTCCTGGTGCCTCCTCTCTCCAAGGGTCAGCCAAGCTGCAGGGTGGCTCTAGACATCTTCCGGATAGACCAAAGGAGGGGAGGGGCGGAGAGGAGGTCAGGACAAGAATGCAGCCTCAGGAGGTGGAACTCCCGCCCGATAAAAAACGCTGGAAGAGATGGGGGTCCGAGCAGGAAATAGGATTACATGCACACCACTGGATGGCCTACTGTTATGGCAGCTTCATATATCATATTAAACACCCCCGACGCTCATCTACTCCCCCATTACGAAGACTGTATTCTTACCGAGTAATTAACAATTCCATTTATTAACAGTTAATTGATTTTATAGAGAGACTGTGATGGGTGTGTACTAAAACCATATAATGTCTCTGTAGGTTCAGCCAGGTTAAATGAATTAATGTGTGAAAGGCACCAAGTGGACAAAATTGTTTGTAACCATGGTAACATAATAGAGTGGCAATCCTGTATCTGGAGTGGCATTTTTATTTTTATTGTTTTAGTTAATATTAGCAACCAAAGGACATTTAATTTTTTAGAAATGTTTTGGACTGTTCTTATCTGAAGTGGATTATCCTGTACTTATGCCTTATATGTCACTTCTGCCATTAGTATGATTAAAATAGTGTAAGCTATCATAATGCATATGGCCATGAAAAATCTCAAAATGTTTTTGCTGCTGGAAGTAGGTTTTATAGAAGCTGTAAATGTCCTTCCTGAAGGACAAGAACACCGGGAAGCTGTGAGATGTGGGACTTGTTAGTGTCCATAGGTGCTGATGTGTTCAGACCATGTGTGTATGTGTGTTTATTTAGTGTGAAGGTGTCAGAGTGTGCGTACGTTAGTGTATATGTGAGTGTGATGAGCTCTCTGTGCACTAAAGGTTGTCATCTATCAGGAAATGGTGTCAGGTTGAGTGTAATTAAGATACACGCCCTCACACACAATCACTCTGCAGGGGCAGGGCTGTAGGCAGGTATAAGCTCAGGAGACCACCAGGAAGAGTAGAGGGTCACCGAGAGAAAGAGACAAACATTACCTGATGAGGCTCAGTTCAATCGGGCAATTTTGCGGAAAATTGCCATTGATTTTTATTGGCATTCTGCAGAGAAAGCGTCAGATTGAATAGTCCAGATTGGCCTGCCAGGCCTATTTATAACCAAGCAGAGTGGCTGTCTGGTGCCACACAGCCCAGGTAACTAAAACCATTACAGAAGTGAATTTTTTCAGCTGTCATCTCAGTCAATGGCATTGAGAGCCAAATAGCAAAATAGCTCATGAATGTGAATAGGACCCTGCAAAACACATACATATATATATACATGCCCTCAATTTGAATATGGTTATTATTATAATAATGTCTCAATAACAATTAGATGGAATAATTATTTTTATTGCACATATCACCCCTGACAGTTCACCTGAAATGAAATGTATTTTAACAACATTTAATGTTTAAGTTTCAGTGCGCATGTTCATTAATGGCTCTTTCTTTTCGAATGAAGATTCGAAAGTATGAAGTAACATGGGGTTATTAGGTTCAACAAGCAATTCATTTGACGATTATATCACGATGTCACTTCCGCGAGCTGACGGGGGAAAGAAGCGCAGAACCGGGACATACTGGGAAACATGATTTATTAATATAAGGAAACAAAACAGGCACGAGGGCCAAAAAGGAAACACAACAAAGGAACCAACAAAATCAAACCCGCAGGCGTGTGGCGATTGCCAGAACTGAAAACAACAAATAAGTCATACGGTCCACATGAATGCTGCAGCCCCTTATAAATGCTGCAGTCCTTATAACCCAGATCCAGCCATGTTAGCCACGCCTGTTGCCCTGCTGTCATGCAGATTGGTGCAAGTTGCGTTCCCAGTTGCAACCAATCGTGACACTTTACATCTTGCAGAAACCTGAAATATTCTCCCCGGTTGACTGAAAATGTTAAACCATTGCTGCAGTGCAAGTTGCTGTGTATGATCTATAGGCTATGCAGTCAACGAGGATTGTGAGCAAAACAAAATGCTTAATATTGAAGTCTTCAGAGCAGCAAATTATTTCAGTGACATCACACTCTTTGCTTCTCACAGCCATCGTAGGGTTGAATGATGGGGATGATTTTCCAACAGTCCTGAAAGAGTTCCTGTGTTGATCTCTACTCACTATTCATGCTCTCATTTCAATGAGTATCTATGATGATGAGAATAGTGTGCAGAGCAGTCATAAAGGCAAAGAGAGCCAACTCTGGTTCACTCTGTTGAACAAAAACTCAATATATTTCTTGTATTAGATTCTTTAAAGTAGCCTCCTTCATAGCCTCTATAGAGTAGGTGTGTCCAAGCCTTATTATACAATATACAGTGTATAATAAATATCATATTAGCACTTCACACATCCAAGTAGCTGCTAGTCCTAATGCACATTTTATATTGTATCTGCCATCACCCCCAATGTATACACTGATTATGATATTTAAATACTTTTTTCCACAAAATGTCAATCTGTCAAACAGGTGACCTTTCGATGAGAGTGCAGTTTTAATGCACTAATGCAAATAAATGCAAATCATGTACTGGCCCATGTAAAAAAATTAAATTTATGACTGGAGCAGCCAATGAACAGCAATATTCTATAACACATATTGTGTTTTCTAAAGCTGTATTTCATAATACAGTGTCTATCATGATAAATCAAGACAATCTCAGGGAATATTGCCAGCCCTAACTGTGAATATTAAAAAGCAGGAGTGCACCAGGGGCATTTTAATAAAACCGCCAGTTGTCGGTGTGAATGAAGTCACACAAAGGCAGGTGATAAAGAACTCATCTCCAGCACATAAATTACCCACCGATTCAGGTCCCGCGAGGCCTGAAGGGCTCCTGTCCTCTCCTCTCTTCTCTCAGCGACCAAGAGACACTAATACTCATAATCTGGGACTGAGAGCAACCGAGGCACAAATCCCTCTCTACTGAATATTCCTCCTCCGCCCTGTTCTCCATCCGCACCGCCCCCCCAAAGGCCAAGGCCTTTTCTTTAAAGGCTCTATTACAAGACGAGTGTGTGTGTGTGTATGTCTGTATACATTACATTTCAAAAGATTTCAGAAAAAAAATGTTGATCAAAAATGTTAAGGACCATGGTAGCTGGAAATGGCTGCTAATGAATGGAACGTCAGCATACGTGTAGAGAGGATTTCAGACAAGTTGAGTGTCTGGTGCATCATATACATCAGGATTTTGTCAGCTTTGTCAATGATTCTAAAAAGATCATTCTAAATGACCCCAAATCTTTGAATGGCAGTGTACGATTATCCTTATCCTTATTTTTTTATGAAATTAAAGACATCTCCCTCTGCGTAACTCTTCTGTCTGCTTTCTCATGATCTCTGCCTTGTTCCTCATCTCTCAGTAACGCCGTTCCCAGTTTTTTTTTTATTAAAAGTATTAAAATTTTATTAAAATTTGATATTGCTGCTCTTTAGTGAAAAGTGAAAGTGAAGTGATTGTCATTGTGAAACACTGCAGCACAGCACACGGTGACACAACAAAATGTGTCCTCTGCTTTTAACCATCACCCTTGGTGAGCAGTGGGCAGCCATGACAGGCGCCCGGGGAGCAGTGTGTGGGGACGATGCTTTGCTCAGTGGCACCTTGGCGGTTCGGGATTCGAACCAGCAACCTTCTGATTACGGGTCTGTCTCCGTACCCGCTAGGCCCCCACTTCCCCTTCAGAAAAACAGCGACTAGTCCAGTAATGACTAGTCCAGTTATACAATAATACTCCAGTTTCTTACATCCAGGGTGGGTGTAAGAATTTTGGATTGCAAGTGAATGGCGGTCCTGATTTTCTGGGAGAGGGATGAAAAGTGTGAAAAGCCTCTCGAACGGGAAAGCTGCTGGCTCTGTGTTTGTATGGTTTGTTGTGTTGAGGTGTGTTGGGCTCACTCCCAGCCTCATTACTGGACTAGTCGCTGTTTTTCTGAAGCGCCATCAGTGTTTCCTGCAAATGAATAAATAGCTTGTCTGTGCTGGTAATGAGCTGTAATTGGTTGCGTTTTTGTGCTAATTGTGTGTTGTTGCATTTTTTTTAAAGCCACTCAACTGATTTGTTATACTACAACCCTTTTTGAGATATTCAACATATGTTGTGTCTGTATGTTGTGTGGGATTTAATATGTGTGGGATTTAATATTACGGTGTCGTGAAGTCTGGATGCAGGAAGTGTGACCTGCAGGACACTGTGGGATTGGGGCACAGGGTGGAAATGTGACTCTCTTTATATCTCAACATGTGCACGGCCCTTTTATTGGGTGCTGAAGGTTGTATCATTGGTTGTTGATGGATTGCAGGTGTCTGCAGGTACATTGTGTGTGTGTGTGTGTGTGTGTATGTGTGTGTGTGTGTCATGCTTACAGAGTAGATTTACTGGCTGAATGGTTTATTGGGCTGCACTTGACTGGTCTGGGTCCGTCATTAAAATAAAGACGAGGGACATGGCCCCCCAGCACCATCACTTCATCCATTTTGCTGTACTGCCTCCTCACTCTTCTTCTTCTTATTTTCTTTACCAGACATAGTTGGAATGTTGGATCAATAATTCATGAGAGCAAATAGAAAACGAGAGCCTTCACGACTCTCACACACACAAAACGATGTGTGTATGTGTGTGTGTGTGGGGGGGGGTCTTGGCTTGAAAATGATCATCTTCCTCCAAGCATGGGAAACAAATGTAAGTCAACTTTGGCACGAGTTAACAAAGACATCTCATTATCATTTAAATCAAATTGTCTTTGGTCTCCAGGCTCTGATCAGTATTGCATATCAAAACGGCGCTGAAGACAGAAGCCTCCCGCCACCAAAATGACGTTTCTCCCGACCTTCACACCGAAACCACACTTATGTGCTTGATGAAGATGCTCGATATTTAGGAAGGCAGCGTTAGTACATTACCACTGTGCCCAATCCTCCTGATCTTTCTTCCACAAGGGACCACAAATAAAATCCAGATGATACCCTCCTCCCTCCAGATATGCGTTTTTATGCAGGTACGACGAGGTAAATAAGGCCATAAACAAAGGAGCATCTGGGTTTACACTGCGGGGTCCAACGTGTTCTGCGCATTCGTTCTGCGGATTGGTGTTGGGTGATATATGTGGTTGCGGCCTGCTTATTTCTCATTAACCCAGGCAATTATCGTAAGCTGTCACCCTGTCATCCCGCTCACTGCAACGAATCGAGCAACACAGTGGGGAAAAATACCTTAATTCACATAAAATATAATTAGGCCCATAAATGAAGTGGCGTAGAGAGCCGCAGTATTTACTGTGTGTGTGAGAGTGTGTGTGTCGTGCCACGGGCGCGTTGCTCAGTTCATGGGCGTGAGGGAGGAGGGGGAGCGCGACTGGAAGACAGCCGCTGGGTAGGACAGGGTAAAAGGTGTGAGCGAATCTCGCAGAGGGAGCGCTTCCTGTTTAATGGAGGGTGAGAGAGGAAGTGATGGGGACGAGGAGAGCTGGAGGCTGCAGGAATCGCAGTGATTTCAGAGAAGGTGTGTAAACTCAGCCCGCGTTGGAGACGTAGGGCACTGCAGGATAAACCCGCCTCTCTTTCACTATTGTGAGGTTATGTATCTTCAGGATTTACATAAATAGATAAAACTAGTTGTTTTTGGTATCAATAAGTATCTTTTTCAGACATCCATTTGTCAAATAAATATCTTCATTTATTTGTTTTTAAAAAGCATAGGTCTTCGTTATTCCTTAGATTCTTCTTTTCTTCTTCTTCAGTTGGACCTGTAAATATGGCTCAAGCCTCAAACATCAGTGCAACCACGTTGGGTGACGGATGAAAGTGATTCTTTATACCTGAAAATCAGCTCAGCATGTGGGCTGGAAACACGAAACAAGATCAGCGAGCCAGGAGATGGAGGACGAAGGCAACTTAAATGATTGTCCTAATTAACCCAAATGAAAAAGGATGCACCTGTGGGTCTTAAAGGTCCCCTAATACTGTATCTGAAGTCTCTTTACGAAATTCAGCCATGGTGCAGAATTACAGCCACTTTGATCCAGTCCCATTATTAAATATCTCCAGGACGCACTGTCTCGGTGTCTGTAGCTTTAAATGCTAATGAGGAGGATAGAGGCGGGACGAGGAGGAGAGCGGCCTATAGAAGTTGAGGGGGGGGATTCGCAGAAATGACATCATCAACACCGTTCACCAACCACAATGTTTGGTGCAGACAGGAAGTCGTGTCTGCGTTTTTACAGAAAAAATCAAAATGAACCCAGTGGTTCTTCAAAGTTTCACGTGACAGAACTAAAAATACATTTGTACATTTGGATTTTTACCTCCAATCAATGAGCAAGTGAAATGCTTCACATGATATTCATTGGAGATAATGTTTTAGGGGAGAGGCGGGAAATTCTCTGGATGGATAAAGCATGAGGAACGGGAGGTAACCTTTCCCCTTATGACGTCATAAGGGGATAAATTCCAGATCCGACCATCTGAGCTGCCGCTCTCTGAACGGTGATGCAGAATGACCAAAACACTCTTTATACATATCACCATCTCTAGCCACTGCAGGACCATAGACAGGCTAGGGGAACTCGTATGTCAAATATAACCATATAATATAGCCATATAACGATGTCTCCTTTCTGCTCTCTTTCAGGTCCTGCTGTCTGGCCTCATTGGTGTGGTGTCATGGAAGAGACCCCTCTCTCTGGTGGTAAGTGACTTAGGACCTTAGTGTGTGTGTTAAGCTTGATTCAGTCATTTCCACACTAGGGTGAAAAGGGTTTGTTTTTATTCGTATTCAGCAGTGTACTCTGTGTGCCATGTGATTAACTTATTCCTGCATTTTTGGTGATTTGGCGTGATCCCATCATGCAGTGTTTTGGCTCTGAGGGACTCTGTTAGTGATGATCAGCCCTTGAATTTCAGACTGTCTCTCTCGGGTGACATGATGACTCTCACTCACACTACAGACCGCGTTCATGGGAGCCACTGCAAGGAATGGAATAAAAAATATGACACATCCTCAGATTATGTGGCGTTAAATGTTGCCGTTATTTTACCTGAGCAACAGTGTCTATTTAGGGTCAGTGTGTGTTGAGTCCTGTAATGACCTTTTCCAGGAGACGTCCTCCTCTGTACTGGCAGCCTTCCTGCCTCAGGCTGTGGGATGTGGATCTTGTGACCTACAATTGTGATGAGCTGCTGATTCATCGTCATCATCTTCAGTCCCTGTCCTCATTGTTGCTGCGTGCAGTGTGTGTGAACACAAATATGATGTTTTTGGGACATTGTGTGCGTGTTGCATTTCTGCGGAGCCGCTCAGCTGTGTAATAGTCTCCTCTTCCTCAGGCATGGTGACTGATGTCTGTGTGAGTGGAGTGGATGTGAGGATGTGTGTGTGATTGCCTGTCATGTGAGAATTCCCAGCCTCACCCCCCAGCAGTGCGTTGCCGATGTACGCCACGTGAGAGAGGCAGCCAGGAAGGGCTCTCATACATAACTGCAGGACAGTGCTGGGGTGAGGCATGAATTTTTGATGCCTTCCTGTATGTGTAACTGTGTGTGTGTGGATGGTGGCTCACAGAGGAAGGGAAGCCTGTAAATACTGCTCTCTGCTTTATAGCTTCAGTGAGTGGTTTTTACCAAAACAACTCACCCTCATCCAAAGACAATTGATACTTTTCATTTATATGTGTGACATTTCAAATTTCGTCGAGGGTTTGTAATACAAGTCGGGGTCGAATACTGCACAATTTGTTCTACCCCAACATGCTTCACTGAGTCTCCAAAATAACATTCTGTCATGAAAAGATGCTAAATAAGGGACACAGGAAATGACGCAACCATCATGCAAAAGACAAAATGCATAATCTCAATGTTGGGTCAAGAAGTGAACATGGATGGCTCGCCTCTTTTTGTCATCCTGTGTCATCGGTGACTTGGGCAGATACTTATTCATGCCACGCATTTACTTTAAATTGTTGCTCATCTCTACACTCTTGCTCAGGTTTTCAGTTACTCCCACCATGCAGACATGAATCTTCCCTTCACCCTCTGTCGAAACATGGAAATCTGCTCCGAGTGCACTGCATGGAGTAATGAAGTAAATACAGGCGCTCCAAACGCCGGCCATCCTCCTCCTCAGGTGGTTTATATGCATGTCTGATAAATGCTGTAAATGTAAATGCAATGTATATACATGCTGTTTGGCGTATGGGGGCTCTGCTCGACGAGCGATATTACGGGGAAAGAAATCTCTTCTTTCACCTTCCAGTCTTTCAGCATTAGTTGCTGTGTTCCGTCACCTCTGCCGTGCTGTGCGAAGACTGAGACGCAGAGCTTATTTCCGGGCTGTAAAAACTGTTAACCCTGCCGCTGTAACACGCACGTCAGCAGACTGCACTAGAGCGTTTCTACATACAAATCAACGCAAAATGTCAGGATACAGCAATATGTATCATACTGCAGGATGATAAGAAAATACACTTTAAACTTTAAATTTACCGACGATTACCTGTCCTGTCTGGAACCTCTTCTAGTTCCAGAATCCTGACTAGGAAACAGTCAGAAGCAGGGTATTTAATAAACTACATACATCAGAGCACATTTCTCATTTTAATCAATCTTTTATATAGTTGTGTGTCAGTGAGAATCTCTTGTTTGAGTTTGTGGCTCCTGCTTGTTGGGGTCTCTGGTGGTGAACCTGCACAGAAACACATGTTCCTGTCAGCAGAGTAAAGGGAAACTCTCCAGAACTCTGCCTAATTATTCTTTGTTCTCCGTGGTATATCTTGAAGTGTGTGTGTGTGTGTGTGTGTGTGTGTGAGACTCCACTGCCTGAGCACTCTGTAAATTTACTACTGTAACACTGGCCCGATGCATCTCCCATCAGATAGTAATTCATCTGATACACACCTCCTCAGGCCCATTACACACACACACACGCACACACACGCACGCACACACACACACACACACACACACACACACACACACACACACACACACACACACACACACACACACAGAGGGTGGAGCTTGGTGCTTCCAAGGTCATTATTGATTATCCATGGGGCTGTGTTTGTAACACCCTGTAGTGCATGAGAGAGAGACTGTGTGTGTGTGTGTGTGTGTGTGTGTGTGTGTGTGTGTGGAGTAATGTGCTAGGACAGACTCAGACAAATAGCATTACCCATGTTTTGTGTGTGTGTGTATTATTAATCAGCCTGTAGTAAGGAGAGGGAGAAAAGGTGGGTCCGAATTTCCCCGACAGAAACTTTATCTCCAGAATTATTCAGTTGTCCCCCGCCTGCCCTTAAAACCAGACAGATTAGCCGACACCCCACCGACTGTCTGATCATCTGGTGCAGACCACCAACTGGCTACAAGCCACATTTCAGCTGCAAAATAGGGACCTGTGGCAATAAGGTGCTCTACTGGCTAATTAACTGGAGTTGATGCATTAACATACTTGTGTTTCTATATAATCTCAGCTAAAGACGGTTATTAGACGTTAGATGGTTTATTAAATTCACTGTATGCTGCATGTGGAGTAAAAACCCCAGTTTTATAACGCTCCGTACTGTCAGCAGTTTTACTGCCAAATGGGAGCTACTGTGAGTCTGAGCCTTGAATACAACACATTCAATTCATTTAAATGGAAAAGCCTCGCTGCACCCTCACCATGCCGGCGCCCTGGCCACAGCTTTTGTTCAGACAAATCATGTGACTCGCGATTTCTAGCAAGCATTTGACACACAGGTAAATTGAATCATATGTACTGGCTCCATGCTGTGATTGGGGCTGCCGTAGACAGTTGTTACGGCAACGTCAGACAGGTCACATCTATGTTAATTCCATCTCTGTAGTACACCTGTCCTGGCGCACTGTCTTCTCCACGCTCCAGAGGCATGTTGAGGGAGAACCTTGTGACCTTGCAGCCATGATGCACCCTGAAACGCCACTTTCAGCAGAAAAGGCTTCAGTGGACGCGCTCGGTCTTAATCTCAGGCTGTTTGAGTTTATGTACATTGGCATTTATGACAATACGCTCCTGCATCTCAACATAATAAAATATCATATCAAGGTGTGGTAAAATATCAAAAGGTCATTTGTTTCTGCAATTTAATTGAAACGGGTCAACTTTTAAGTCCCAAAACAAGTACTGAGTGTATAAATGAAGATACTTTTCAGAAGTACGGTTTATGGTTTGTTTGTTTATGGTGAATCAGCTTCTGGACTGTATCCTTTTTTTTAGGTGACCATGGGTAAAATTCATTATCATCAACATACAACAAAAACATTTCACTCTACATGCAATGAATATATTGTAAAGTTCTTTTAATAATGTTATGAAAACAAATGACACAATTTTGTAATTTGATATTACATATTCAATCAATTAATTTACATTTATGTTTACGGCATTTATCAGACGCCCTTATCCAGAGTGACTTACATTCAGTAGTTACAGGGACAGTCTCCCCACTGGAGAAATTGAGGTTTAAGTGTCTTGCTCAGGGACACAATGGTAGTAAGTGGGATTTGAACCTGGGGCGTCTGGTTCATAGGCGAGTGTGTTACCCACTAGGCTACTTCCACCCTAATTAATCAATGAATCAATTACTCTGGGTGTCACAAATAATGACACACCAGATAAACATTTTCTGAAAATCCAGAAATCATACTTGATTAGTGAACACTCCCCACTTTTTCCTATTTTTTACATGGAATTGCTTTAATTAGCTGCTTAGTATTAAATCTTAACAGATTATATATACAGTTGTCACGATGGCTGGACATGACGAGGTAGGAGGATGCATGCGCACAATGTCACGAGACAGGATTTATTACAATAAAACACACAACAGGAGCAAATATCACCAAACAACGACCCGACGAACCGAACAGGGAGACAAGTGAAAACGATCAGGAACCACGAAACCCGGATCTGGAGTAGGCCCTTCCAGATCGGATCCTGACAACAGCGCATCACTTTTCCCACATTTTGTCATGTTACAAATCTACTCGATTTTACATGATTTGGAAAGGCACACACCTGCCAATATACGGTCTCACAGTTGACAGTTAATGTCAGAGCACAAACCAAGCATTAAATCAAAGGAATTATCTGTAGACTTCCGAGACAGGATTGTCTCGAGGCACAAATCTGGGGAAGGTTACAGAAAACTTTCTGCGGCTTTGATGGTCCTCCATCATCACCAACAGTGGCCTCCATCATCCACGTAAGTGGAAGAAAAACACCAGGACTCTTCCTAGAGACGGAAGCCACTCCTTATTAAAAAACACATGGCAGCTATTTTATGTGTATTGCAAACAGTTCGTCCTTAGATATTATGCCAGTATTTAAAAAACGTCTCCAAAATCATTGAGATATAAGATCAAGTACCAGCAATACATCTTCTACACTAAAGAGTTCCACATTGGTCCTTGGTGAATGCTTTGTTTAGTCCAGTGTGAATTTGGGTTGATGGACTGCGGCAGAATATTATATATATTATATATATATAATAATATTATAATATAATATATTATAATATTGTATAATATACCGCCGCAGTCCATCAACCCACACTGCACCAATGCAGAAAACCCATCGCATTGATGCATAATCATATGTGAACAACAGAGAGGATATATATATATAATATATATATATATAAAAAAGTTGAAAGAAAACATTAAACTCCTGCTGTTCCGGGGTCACGTGCCCGACAGATCGAGAGAAAAACGAAGTGTCCACCACGTCAGTCTGTCAGTGTCTGTAATGATGTGCGGTGCTCTTTTGCTCTTTGTGTGTTGCGTTTGAATGAACCGAGCGAAGGCAGCCGTCGTTGTGTGCCGGAAAGCAGAGAGGATCTTCAGTGTGCGACTGGTCCAGGACAGACACCTTGCCAAAATGTGTCTCCATGCGCTCGCCGCATTGAGGAGCCCTGTGCCTCTTACACTTCCAGCTCCGCACCAATCTGACAAAGACCTGAAAGTGCTGAAAGTTGGAAGTAAGCACATTTTCCCCAGATGCAGTATACAGCACTACCGTCTGGTGTGTGTGTGTGTTTGTGGTGTAGCGAGAACCTTCTAGGGACCTTAGTACGGTGGCAAATGGCCTTTCCCGCTGTCAACAGCCGCTCAGCTCTTTCTCTCAGACAGTTCCCGGTTTTCCCACCACTGCATTCATTAACCTTTTCACTGATGGAGTAGAAACATGCATGTGAGTGTGTGTGTGTGTGTGTGTGTGTGTCGGGGGGGTTGGATTACATGTGCCCGTGGTTGCATATTTATTGCACTCACTGCATATTTCAATGATGATGTTTCTGATGTTTCAAAGATGATGTTTCTGTAAAAGAAAGGAGGGAAATGGTTATTAACCAAAATAAATCCTAATAGTTTTCATTTTAAAGAGCCCGGAAATAATTGCTTCTGGCTACTGAGCTTCAGGCATCTATAGTGGTTAATACATTTAAAAAGACCTCTTATTCATAGTTCTTGTTTTGTCCTTACAATATTACAGAAGTGTGTGTGTGTGTGTGTGTGTGTGTGTGTGTGTGTGTGTAATGTCTGAAATATCTATGATCTTGTGTTGTGGTTCAATACAATTGTGATACACACCTTCCCAAATCCGTTTATACCCTCAGGTGCAGCCCGCCCTCATTACGTCACCATTTTCCATTTCACCATCAGCGGTGTATGACATATCAGACATAGATTTTGACGTATCAGATTGTGTTTGTGTTGGGTTTAGCTATGAGGTACAAGGGCATCTTGTCCGAGGCACCAGGGCAGATTGGCCCTGTAACACTTGTTACATTTGCACACTTCTGTACAGAGCATCCTGTCTGAAGTCTTGTTGCGGTGACCAGAAGACACGGAGTTGGAAACGACGGTTTTGACAGGATCTTTTCACCTCCAGCCCGACTCGGATTGCTTGTCTTGTCTTCAGAGAGCAATCTTGTGTTGGGAGAGGGAAGGAACTCAGGTCCTGGATGAATTATTTATACTGTTGTTAGTGAGGGAAGTTTTTTTTTTCATTTTACTGGACACACTGAAAGGAAAGAGCGACTGAAATAGAGAGAGGTGTTCTGTTCACTCCGGCCAGATGGATGCCTAATAGCTCTGGGATATTTCCAGATTACTAAATCACATTTAGCAAATTTGCGACCATGTTGGTACAAAAAGGCTACAGTTCAGCATTTATCACGTTGTTGTAGGTGCCAGAGTCATCAATACATGTAAAGGACGGCTTTGGGAGGAAACCAGAGAACCCAGAGAAAACCCACATCAACACAGGGGCTGCAAGCAAACTCTACACACACAGCCAGGGCCAACCTTGGAAGTTATGAGGCCACAATGTTTTCTATTGTGTCATAATACTGCTCGAATGACCAAAAAATGATAGTTTAATATTTAATGAACGAATTCATAAAGCATAGAAATCTAATAGAAGCACTTTTTCTCCACACATTGCAATATTATATGTACTCTATATGCACTCTAATCACAGTGGAAATGTGTTGTTTTTCTCAAAAGAAAGAAAGAAAGAGTGTACACACACACACACACACACACACACACACACACGTCTTTGTCTCTCTGTGTTGTAAGTAAATGCCAGGTGTGGTCAACCAGTCATTTCTCTCTCTGTTAAGAAAAAGTGAATACACGGCCAGCATCGTTCTCCTTCGGTCTCCTAGGCAACCCAGAGGTACTGGAGTACGCGCACTGGCACCAGGCGCACTGGAGGCTGCCGGCAGGGTCGATCCTCAACACACGCTTCTCTCGGAACATTTTGTACCCGCCGGTCCGGTTCTGCAGAGTTCGTACTGGAGTCTGACGAATCACTGTGTCACTGTATTGATACAAAAAATTATAGATATTTATTTTAAGCATATGTATTTAATATGAATTGTTCTACAATGTTGCATCAGTTTTCTTAGTAATAGCATAATAATAAAATGAGAATTACTTGAAGACCATATAACATCATACTCATTACATGTCAGATTTGTGTGTGTGTGTGTGTGTGTGTGTGTGTGTGTGTGTGTGTTCTGCCAGTCTAAGAACCTTGTGTGATCAGAGAAGAAGCGGTACACAGAGGTACTGGGCCGTTAATCAGCATGGGGCAATTTTCCACACACAGGTTCTCTTATCACTCTCTCACACACAGTGTGTGTGTGTGTGTGTGTGTGTGTGTGTGTGTGTACATTCCTTCTTTCTTTTGAGAAAAAAACAACATGTTTCCACAGTGATTATCAGCCTTTAATCTCTCAGCCACGCAGCTGTGTGTTTTATATCTCTTCCTCCTGGAATATATATTTATTTAAATTGTAGCCGTATTTGCTTTAATTCTGCACTCTGTTCTCATAAACCTGCATGTTTGACTTTGCAGGGAAGATGATATTTCGCTGAGACTAGAAAGTGCTGATGTGATTACGCGAATGATTCGGAGTCACAGCGTGCCGTTGGTTCATCACAGTTTGACATTAAAGGCGGTGACAAGCTTTCCAGGAAGTGAAGCAGCAGGTGCTGGATCCCCCCGCCCTGCTCATCAGAGCTTATCATCCAAATAACATCTCAACCGCACGAGTGACAGTTCAACATGTTCTTACAAGGAAGGTGACTGCAGATCAATACAAAAGTGATTGCAAGTGATGACCTTTTCTGTCCTGATCAGGAGGGACACCCCCACCCCTCGTATAGATCACTTTATGAAGATGATCTCAAACCAGCTCAGCAACAATGGGAACATTTCTTCCTCCATTGTGTGCTGGAATTTCTATCTTCAAACTGGTAAAATAGTGTGTCTCTATTTCTCTGCTCTAGTGTGTGTGTGCAGAGCTGCACTCTGCTGTCCTGGCGCAGAGGTCTAAGAGCTCATTTTAATCAGCTAATTACTAGGAAAATGAGCTAATTAGTGGCTTGGGCTCACAGTGATGTCGCCAAGCTCTCAGCAGGAAGCCCGCGTCCCTGAGCCCTTCTGATGGGAGATGTTCCTCACAGCGCCAGGGCACACAGACCGAGGATGAGCGAGAGGAGAAGAGAAACAGTCCATCAGGTTTAATTCAGTGTAAAATGTAAAGATGTTTATTTAAACACGGTTTGTAATGAACCAAAGTCTACTCTGGATGTCGCTCTGGATGAGGGCGTCTAATAAATTCCATAAATGTAAATTCAAATTTAAAAAAGTGAAAGTGAAGTGATTGTCATTGTGAAACACTGCAGCACAGCACACGGTGCACACAACTAAACATGTCCTCTGCTTTTAACTGTCACCCTTGGTGAGCAGTGGGCAGCCATGACAGGCGCCCGAGGAGCAGTGTGTGGGGACAGTGCTTTGCTCAGTGGCACCTTGGCAGCTCGGGATTCGGCAACCTTCTGATAATGGGGTCGCTTCCTTAACAGCTAGGCCACCACTGCCCCAAAATTCGCCCCAACTGATAGAAGGTAATTTCTTTACATTTCTTAGGTATTAAAAATGGCTAAACATTTGGACACTCGTACACTATTGAGGCAATGGAGATTTTGACAGAGGCTTTTTTGTAAACACAGGAAGTTTTCATGATTCTTTTTAGATTCTTCAGTTGATCTTCATGACTTCTTAGTATGCTATTGTCATCATCATATGTCAAGTAACATGACTTTTGGCAAGCAAGGAAATTCTAGTGCACATGAGCTAATTATTTTAAAGGTTATTTAAAATTCACTAAACCAGATAATTGCATTTAAAATGTGATTCTATTTCTGTCTAAGCACTATTTGTGTCACAGTATTTAGCAGACGACCTTATCCAGAGCGATTTACAATCAGTAGTTACAGGGACAGTCCCCCCGGAGCAATTTGGGGTTAAGTGTCTTGCTCAGGGACACAATGGTAGTAAGTGGGATTTGAACCTGGGTCTTCTGGTTCATAGGCGAGTGTGTTACCCACTTGGCTACTACCACCACTACTGCCATTGTGTAGTTGGTTTAGTGTACATTGTGGTATAGCGCAGTGTTTTACTGCAGTGGTACATTCCGCACTGTGCCACTGTTCCGGTGCTTTGGGACTGATCAGGCCTCCTCTTTAGGAAGCAGTTGGCAAGGGGCCTGGCATTACAGTCGCACCTTATATCAGCCTCCCGGTGACCAGCAATGGTGTCTGTGCAGATGGCCTTCAGGAGAATTATGTAAGTGACCAGAGAGGCTCCAAGAAACTTTGCAGAGCTACAGTGAGCTTTTTTTGTATCTGTTGCCAGTGCTTGGCACCATCAACATTTGAGATCCAACTCTGTTTGTTTGTGTGTGTGTGTGTGTGTGTGTGTGTGTGTGTGGGGGGGGGGGGGGTTCTTTTCCAACACTCAAGCTGTCGCTTCATCCTGCTTCTTTAGACCAAACTTGCAAACACTTCCCCCCCTCTGTCTAGGTCTCTCAGGATGGAGCAGGAAACCATAAACAGCAGGACCATTGTGTCCCTCCTCCATCCGGCGTTGCTTATGGCTGCATTAAATCACTTTGGCCAGGATAACCCTGCCTCTGTACATCATGTCCGTCCTCCCATTGCAGCAGACATGACTCAAACTAGTCTGAGTATTTAGGCCTACACTTTAGTTGTTTTTGGCAGCCTGATTACATTTTAGTCTAGTCTTTGCGTCAAGCTGTCATTTTAGTCTTTATTAGTCTTATTCATGTCCAGACTTATTTTAGTCTAGTCTAGTTTCAGTGGACTAAATGTCTGAGCATTTTAGTCATATGTTAGTCAGAATTATTCATGACAATTTGTCTAGTTTTAATGAAATGAAATTTAATGAAATTTTTATTTTTTGTCTCCTTTTTTATTAATGCAATTCTATTCAACGCAGTCAATATAATACAAGTACCTAATAGAACAGACAAAAACAACATTTTCTTTTAGTCAAACCCATTTCATAATTAATACAATGTCATCTTATTATTATATTATTGTTACCTTATACACTGTGAACACGCTAAACTTGTAATGTGTCACACATAATTAGCATTGCCATAATGGAAATAAACCAAACAAACCTGCTGTCAGTAGCATTATAGTAAAGCAAAAAAAATACTCATAAGCATAAATTAGACAGTTTAATTTAAATAAGCAAACTAATATTTTTTAACAACTATAATGAAAAACTGGAAAAACACATTAAACAAACGACAGGTATGGTTTATTTTTTTCAGTGTAAACGCTATACATCCATTCCAGACACAGTAGACGTTCTGATTTGTTCCATGTCCTTTGACCACACACTTCATTGTAAAGAAAGTGCATCCAAAGATCGCTTCATCAACACTAGCCTACACACATACTATATATTTATTTAATATTCAGTTTACATGCATTTATCCTGCACATAAAAACTGAATTTGGATTGAGTTAATTTGCTGGCATAACTCTGGCTGGATACTTGGCAGAATTAGTTTACTTAAATTTAGTTGGTTTCCTGGCAAGAACCTGAGTTTTAAATGTAGTCCACTAATTTACATTAGGGTTGAGGTCGGGCCTGTTTGACGAACAGACATCAGTAAGCTTCATGTTCAGCCTGCTTAATTTATTCTGTAAGCAGTTGTGATGTGTGTTTCGGTCATTGACTTGTTGGACCACAAAATTGTCTCCAAGTTTCAACTGTGTATCTGTTGATTTAAGGAGATGTTGAGAGATGAAAGTTGAAAGATGTTACTTTTAATTAAAGTATTGCAACCTGCGCTTTAATCTCTCACTGTAGCTGTGTTATTATTATATTTATATTATACTATCATATCATGTCATATCACTACTACTACTATCATTATAATCATAGTATATTATATAACATATACACTATATACTAAATACATCCATACACTGATATACTGTCATATTGCTGCTACTTGTCAACATGGTTTGTCTAATTTGTCTCGACCTGCACTATACATGACAAGTCCTTTATCGTGTGTTGTGTTGTGAGTTATGTCTTTTTGCAGCTTTGGAATCTCATCTCTCTGCTTATTTGTATATGGTGAGATGACAATAAAGTAGAATTTGACTTTGAAGATTTTGTTGACTAGACGTGTTAGTTGTTGTGTTGCGTTGTTGGATAGGTTACAGCTCCCTTTGCTCCTTCTGTCCAAAGGACATTAGTCTAGCCCATGTATGTGTTTGTGGGGATGATACCCTTGAGGATGCATTGGAGGTCTTGTTCCTGTTGGTTCTGGATACCTGGGTAAGTGGGTTTAGGTAATGGATGGATTGTCTATCCTCCTGCAGATCTGTTGCTCTCAGTTGCAGCGTTCGCTACTAACGTGATTTCCCTGCTGAAGTGCAGACCCGTTCTGAAGATTCATCTCCGTCATTTAGCTCTGGATGGTAATCATCGCTCGTCTGTTTTACTTTTCTGTGTGGTGCCTGGGAAGACAGCGTTTTTATGAGGAAGAGTCTTTGGGCCCCGTGTGGCCTTGGTGCGCTTGGCTTTTACCCTCCGTCACCACCGTGCCACGTCTATCAAACTCACGGTCGCTTCTGCTTCAGTCGTTCATCTTTCCCTCTCTCTCCCTCTGTCTGTCGCTTTCGCTCCCATTAGCATTCTCCATCCAGCTTAGCAGCGTGACGCTCCCTCACCTGAATTCAGCTGCCTTCATGGATAAGTGCTTTTGACGGGCCCAAGGTGTATTTGCACGTGTGTTGGGTGTCTGCGCTTCCCAGAGCTAATGTCTGTGTAAATACATGTTTAGAAAGGCGTGGATTTACAAGAGGAGGTGTGTGTGAACGCTGACGCGGGGGTGGCAGGTTGAGAGCGTGTACGGCTTGGGATGTTAAGTTCTGACTATTTCAGTAAATGTTTAATGTGACATTTTAAAAAACTGAAACAAAGTGGAGTTGTGCATATGAAAACATGGCACAATCCATTTACTGATGACTGAATGAACAAACCATTAACGAATCAATGAGTGATTCACATTTGCAGGTAAGAACAGATCAAATATTTTATACGTTAATGTTGCTCTTTAAATTCTCTTTACCAGGACCTGCAGTTATTGGCAACTCTTCTTATTATGTATGAGATATTTTCATTTTTCAGCTCTAACCAGGTTGGCACGGCGGTGCCGTGATTAGTGCTGCTGCTTCAACAACCAGACCTAGGTGCTTTTTGGATGGAGTTTGATTTTACATTTATGCCATTGATCAGATGCCCTTATCTAGGGGCAGTTCTGGCCTAATTGGGGTAGTGCTGGCCTAACGGTTAATCAGAAGGTTGCCGGTTCAAATCCCGATCCACCAAGGTGCCACTGAGCAAAGCACCGTCCCCACACACTGCTCCCCGGACGCCTGTCATGGCTGCCCAATGCTCACTCAGGGTAATGGGTTAAATGCAGAGGACATATTTCACTGTGTGCACCATGTGCTGTGCTGCTGTGTATCACAAGTGACAATCACTTCACTTTAACTTTAAGAGCGACTTACAATCAGTAGTTACAGGGACAGTCATCCTGGAGACACTCAGGGTTGTGGGGTTTCAACCTGTTTTTTTTTTGTGTTACCCACTAGGCTACTACCACCCTTGCTTATTCTCCCCATGTTCAGGGCGGGGCTTGATCCTGATATGCGTATGTGTGTTTACACAGTGATGGACTTATACCCTGCCCAGGGGTGTCTCCTGTGTGCTTAGTCTTCTTGCTAGAATCAGATCCAACTGTGACCTGGGCAGATTTAGAAAGTGGGTGTATACGTAGATAAACCAGATGCATCCAGAAGGAGCCAGAAGAAGTTCTTTTCTCATCAAGTCATTCCCCACCTTGGGACCATCTTCTTCAAGCAACCTCCTTTTCAGGGTGGCAATGGCTGGTATCGCACCCTGTTGATATTCCACAGTGTTCCCCCAAATTGAAATAAAATGTATTGAATGCACTAATTAAACCTGGTCATTATTAACGACCATTGTTGGTTAACAGTTAATTACACATTGATCTAAACTACTGTTGTTTTGCATGATTAGTCTATCAATCAATCTAATAATTATCATATGGAAGAACTGGGCTGTACTTTAGAATGGTCTCGAATACTGTATAGTGTCATTTTGATTCTTTTTATGCGTTCCACCATTAATTGAAATTGCGGCATGACTCACACAGTCAAATTCTGACAACCTTGACGCTGAACCGTCACAATCATCATACAAATGATATGCACCTTTCCTGACTGTGTGGCTCCTCAGCTGCCTGCCTGGCAGTTTGTCACCTCCTGTCCCCGGCAGCGTAGAGCAGTGACAGTTTGCAGCACTGCCTGCCAGGGGAAGCTCTCTGGCCAGAGCCTCTGAAGCTTTGTGACGCGGTGTAGCGTGTTGTGATCTACCGCGTGACCTTCTCGCAACTCACACTTGAGGCTACACTCGAGTGTTGGACTTTACTGAAGGGCCCTAACCTTACGTCTGAAGAAAGCAGCCGCTCACGGGGACAGGAGGGTTTTTTCAGACTCTGAGTGAATCATCTAGTGGAGCAGTGTCATCCAAACAACTACAGACAAGCAACATGGAGTGGCATTATAAATACACATGGGATTAATAATCAATGCAAAGCTAGCATAGAGGCATGGGTGTCATGCTGGTTTCAAGTAACAATGACCCGACAGCGAACAGAGACAAACAGGGCAGCTTTATACAACCATACACAGGTGAAAACAATCAGGAAATATAGCACAGGACCAACACGAATCTCCGAATCCGAATCCCAGACCCGGAGTTGCCCCTTCCGGACTGGATCATGACAATGGGCACACCAGGAGCTTTTAGAAAAAATACTGTTGGTTTTGTTTTTGGGCAAGACCTTCTCAAAAATATTGAAATAGAGAATTATAAAACAGTTATATATTGATTTTGCCTGACTGATCTAATACGTCAAATTATTATTATATTACCAAAATGTTATCAAAAAATTGATAATGTTTAGCATCTGAGAATCATCTTAATTTGTAGTCAGTATATGACTGAAGGATTTGAGGATTGCATTTTTACTTTACTTTACTTTACTTGGCAGACACTTTTATCCAAAGCGACTTTGGAAACTCATTCAGTTTCCATAGTTTTTGAGTTACAAAACTAAGAGCCCTGATAAGGCCTAACTTGTCAAGACTAGAACATGCTAGGGAGTTGTTAAGTGCTAGGCAATTTTTGGTTGTTTTCTGTGAGTGTGTGTGCGTGTGTTAGTGTTAGACTCGTTTTAAACACTTTTTAAACAAGTGAGATTTCAAATGTTTCTTAAAGGTGGTGGTAGTCTCGGCTAGTCGAATGGAGCAAGGCAAGTTGTTCCACCAGCCAGGGACAACAAAGGAGAATAGATTCGATTGGGATCGGAGACCCCATGAAGAGGGAATTTTTAGTCTTAATTCAATCATGATTTTAAAAAAATTGTGAAAACTGGAATCATGAATCATTTTTGATAACAAATGAAAATGTTCAGAGGTGAACAAATCAAACCTCAGAGTTGAAATGAAATACATATCTTAATCTAATAGCTGTAGCTGTTAGTACAATTAATTTACAGCATTTATCAGACGCCCTTATTCAGAGCGCCTTACAATCAGTAGTTACAGGGACAGTCGCACTGGAGACACTCAGGGTTAAGTGTCTTGCTCAGGGACACAATGGTAGTAAGTGGGGTTTGAACCTGAGTCTTCTGGTTCATAGGCGAGTGTGTTTCCCACTAGGCTACTACCAGCCTACTACCACAGGTTAGTACCTGTTATTCCAGATCTGGAAGCATCAGGATATTGGGGGAATGGAGGTTTTTTATTTTTTAATGTTCACGTTGTTTGTTTTCACAGAGCTGTCAGTTTTCTGTGTTAAAACCTGTTTCCTTGCTGTTCTCAGAGGCAGATCCTGCCAAAGCCTTCCCACACGAGTGCATTCAGAACATTTCGGGTGTCCCGCCATCATATATTTCAGCTTTATTTTGTGTCTCCCGGATGACGAACACACACACACACACACACACACACACAAAGAACTCCTCTTCCACTGATTGCTTAAAGGACTTAATCCTGTTATGTAAAGTAATGTTATGCACGTTTTTACTTTGGCACCGTTTCTTTGTGTACTCAGATGGATTCGTTTGGCGACTGGCTTTTTTGATTAGCTGCTTCTGCTGCTGAAATGCACAGACAGGAACCCTTATCATATTCTTTCTTTTCTTTTTTATTTGTAAAATGTCTTCTTTATTTTGCGCATGTCTTCATAAAAAAAAAAAAAAGACATTTCATCCAAACTGCACTCTGGAGACAGACAGACATTTAACGTCTGAAGTACAGGGATTACATATCAAGAAAATTAATTGGACAGAAGAAGGTGAAAAAAAAAAGAAAAGAAGCAAAGCTTAAATTTGCCAGAGCTGTTTTCATGTCTCACTTAGAAGGTGCAGCAATACAAGCTGCAACTACGTCAAAGCATCAGACAGAGTGTGAAGTGCAAGTGCAAATGTTGTGTGGCTGCGTTAATTAATATTCATTTTCTATCAACATTAATATTAATGGTCTGAGATTACCTCTCTCCACCCCCAGCAGTGCAGCCTGTGCAGATGGTCTCCGGCTGTCTGAAGATGTTAGCCGGGCATGAGGTGATCTCATTAAGCAACTCTGGGCGGGGCTGATTAGCAAGCTGACAATATTAACGGCGGGGTGAGGGCGGGGCCAGCAGCTCTGGTTTTTACGGGGGCATAAAAGAAACTAATCACCATGACAACAGGGGGAAAATGGACTGCTGTTGGCGGCCAAGTGTTAAAAGTGTCCTGGGGTCACCCTTGCAGGTATTTGCATGGCTGGCTTGTCACCCTTAGATTGCTCCTATGATTAACAAGAGCTCTTTTGTTGATTGCGGTGTGGATTTTTAAATCCTTCGGGAGGCTGTGGGAAAAACAATTTGATTTGTTATCTCACACGAAACTGCCGTCGCAATTAAAGGGGAAGACATTGGAGCTGCATTTGAGTTTTTTTTTCAGCTTTAATTAAGATGATTGAAAGTCCCCTCTGAGTGTGATTTTTTTTTGTCACCCTTGACACCAACAAGAAAAACAAAATCAAATTTTTCTATTTGATATTTCAAGACAAGTCCAGATGTTTTTTACCACTAAGATTATTGCTATAAATTGCCATTACAAAGACTGCATGATTTGTGGCTGTGTTTTAGCCACATTTACCCTGTGAAAAGCAGGTAATAAATTCAAACATTGATGTTCCTCATTCATTGAGGCTTCGGGGTCTTAGATACCATGTGACGCCACATATTTCCTTGAGCTGTATTTCCCTGCTGCTGCGTCTTCAGGATTTGCAGAACAGAGATTGGTGGAAGGAGAACATCGTAAAGCTGGGCACACACTGTACGATTTTTACAGTCGTTCGGTAAGCACCAAAGACAAATTTTATGATTAAATTGCATGTAAAATAAATTCAAAAAGACGTGGCAGCGTGTATGGCTACATGTTAGAAATGTGGGAAAAAATGACAAAAAAAGAACATACGTGTTATGCTGCCACAGCTCAACAAGCCGAACCTCCATGTGCTGCTGCTGCTTGTACTTCATTTCTCTATTCTCACATGCGCAGTGAGGACAAACCTCATGACGGGTGACAAATATCAAACTAATAGGTCTGATATTCTCGCGACCAGCCTGTCGTGACCTGTCATGGCCTGTCGTGACCTGGTCAGGAGGGTGAATCTGTGCTCGTTCATCATGTAGACTGTACGACACACGACCAAGCTGTGTTTCGGTATGTAAAGGGCAGCCAGTGAACGACTACGGCGAAAGGCTGTTTTTTCTTCCCCTCCGCTGAGTGGTGAGAAAGACTCGCAGACGCGTTTTCGCACCAGCTAATGACTGCAGGGAGTCGATCTATGTAAGTATTATTCGCGCTGGAATGGTATCGACTGCTGTTAGCAGCCGATTGCTGCGAGCTCACTGAGCCACAACTCAACAACAGCAGCAACAAGAGGATTCCCCGAGACTTCTTCTCCGAGGCAACTTCTCACAATAACAGGGGGAGGACAGTCCCTACTGCCTGATGCAAAGCCACTATTGATTTGGTCAGTGGCCAGATAGAGAAGAGCCCAGACTGGCGTATTGATCAATGTTTGGGATGCCTGGGACCGGCTGCCTAGAAGGTTTATCTGGTTGGTGAGTCGCTGTTAATGGAAGCTAAGCTCTCCTGCCAGCATCTGAGACTGAGGCAGATGTGGAGACCACTGGTTCTGTCTACAGCCAAGGGCATTCAGGCGACAGCATGGGGCCAGTCGTGTCTGGTTTGGCATCCTCTACTCTGCAGGATTTCGGCACACCTGCATACGTGTGGGATCAGTATGCAGGGGCTTTACTGCTCAGTGTATCCTGTCTGTCCTTATTAGTGTTCAGTTTGTGTTCATATTGTTTGTCTTTTAAATATCTGGCCTTATTTAAACTTAATTCCAAGGTTTCACGTGTCATGCTGCCGAGAAGAAGGAGGTGCAGTTCATTCAAACAAAACAACTAAAAACAGCTAAACCCACCACCTTGATTCAAGAGAGCATTCATGGTTCTGGCACCGGCAAAGATGGTGCATTCGCACAACTTGTACTCAAAGGGGGATTCATTACAAAACATAGAACAGAACATGCATGATAACAAGAGACAAGACATACCGCATAGAATGACCCGACAAAGATGTGGTACAAGCATGGCACTTTTATACAGGCAGGAACCAGGATCACACAATGAGGATTCGGGAAGACGGTTCACAGCAAACTCCGCTCCAGACGTGGATCCAGAGTACCCCAATAGGTCCATACATGACATGGCAGATTTTTTAATTGAAAAATACAATGATAAATGTTTTTTTGTGTTCACACATGTTTGTGAATGGACTGGGTATACATATTTCAGAATAAGGAAATTGCATGTGTGAGAGTGGCCAGTCATCAGGCTTGCTTTTTTCTATTATTATCATCAGGCTTCTATCATCGGGTTTGCTTTTTTTTTCTGGTCATTACAAACTGGACATAGAGGCAGGGCACAATGTCTAGGAAAGTGAAAGTGAAGTGATCCACAGCACCCAGTGCACACAGTGAAAATCCTCTGCTTTTAACCATCACCCTTAGTGAGCAGTGGGCACCCGGGGAGCTGTGTGTGGTAACGGTCCTTTGCTCAGTGGCACCTCAGTGGCACCTTGGTGGTTCGGGATTCAAACCAGCAACCTTCCAATTACAGGTCCGCTTCCTTAACCGCTAGGCCCCTGCAATGTACATATATGACAGTAACAAACTACAGCAGTAGAGCATCAGATTCACCGTGCTAACATTTACATTTACATTTAAGGTGACATACAATGTGCTTCCATGTTACAATTCTGGTTCACTAGGACCCCCCAACTATGAATACAATTTTTTATACATAAAAAGTTTCTATACATAAAAGTCAGAAAATAAGAAGGTACAAATTAATACAAATTTTCTCTAAAGAGGAAGGTCTTGAGCTGCCGTTTGAAAATACTCAGTGACTGAGTTTTGACCTCAAGGGGAAGTTCATTCCACCACCGAGGGGCCAAGACAGAGAAGAGTCTAGATGAGTGTCTTCCTTTTACCTTCAGAGATGGGGGGACCAGGTGAGCAGTACTGGAGGCTCGGAGTATACTAGGTGCAGTGCGAGGTGTAATAAGGGCTGTGAGGTAGGATGGTGAGGTGTGCTGGTAAGTAGCAAGATCCTGATGTGGTGAAGAATCTGCTGGAATGAATATTAGTTGGTGGGATTGAAATTGAGGTGATGGGCTGCCATTCAAGATGAGATGTCAGTTAGACATACAGAGATTTTGGAAGCAGCATGTAGATCTGAGTGAGGAAAAGAGAAAATGAGTTGTGTGTCGTCGGCAAGGCAGTGGTGGGATAATCCATGTGCGGAAATGACCTCACCAATGACCTCATGTAGAGGGAGAAAAGGAGAGGACCTAGTACAAACCCATAGATTCCTCCTATTGTTTGTAGACATTCAGACATGGACTCCAAACCTTGTAGATATTATAATGATCGTCTCTCAAGTTGAAGCTAAGAGCTTCAAAAGGCATAAATTCTAACACACTGCTTATCCACTGTCAGCTCCTAGGATTTTTTTTCTGACACCCACATTAATAAAATATATCTTGCAAGGATATTCAAAAGTTCTTTAATCTTAACTGATGTGACTGATGTTAGAAGCCATATCCCATGGTCACTGTGTTTCAGAAAGGTTAAATTAACTGAGGAGATCACTGAAATGAAATGAAAAGTTAATCATAGGCCTCCATATTATTTCAACCAGTTGAAAAATGTGGTCAGAAGGGGTCAGAATGTGGACAAAAAAACCTTACAACATTTGTTAGATTAATAAAAAATGGACAGTGGAACTCAAGGCTACATTTGAATGTGAAAGCACTTCCCCATGCACTAAGCAGCTGTGTGTCAGTAAAACATTATCATAAAAAAGCCTTTTTTTCTATGGAGAACCAAGGTCATGTCATATGATGAGTCCTGAATTTTCCAGAGTGATGGAAATCATCAGGTATAATTCTTACTGTACAAGCCTGTGAAGACAGTGTTATGATCTGGGGTTGTTTCAGTTGGTCAGTTTAGTAGACTACCTTAACCTCCTGAATGACCACACTTTTTCATCAATCAATAATTTTTTTTCAAGACAACAGTGACTCTATTCACCATGGCTCCAACTATGAAAGAATGGTTAAGGGCTCCAGACATAATTTTCACACATGGATAGATAGATAGATAGCTAGCTAGCTAGCTAGCTAGCTAGCTAGATAGATAGATAGATAGAAAAATAAATAGATAAATAAATAGATCCGAATAAAGATCCAAAACCAAACTGAAACCAGAATGGTGGCGGCCACTAGTGACAGAGGGAGGCTATGACCAGAATAGTAAAGGGTGGCGTAAATTGGAGGTGTCCACTGGCGTCCTCTTGCTGTGCAGCAAGTTTTCCCCTTGAATTTGTAGAACATGAGTAAATATACAATGGCATGTTGCTCAAATTGCTCCAGCACACAAACAATATTAATTGTTTTCATGGTTTATTGCACTGGCATAGCACCATTACCCATGTGCTAATCTTTCCTAATGAATGCCTTGGAGGGATCTGGCCTGTGTTTCGGGCAGAAGTACTTTCCAACAGTATTCAATAAAAGAAAGACCGAACATTATTTGTCATATTAAGCCCCATCAATTCTGTTGACTTGGCCTGAAGACTGTATATCAGCTTAATTTGCCATGAAATCAATGCCAACCATGCATGCGGGGCAGTGGTGGCCTAGCGGTTAAAGAAGCGGTCCCGTAATCAGAAGGTTGCCAGTTCGAATCCCGATCCACCAAGGTGCCACTGAGGTGCCACTGAGCAAATTACCGTCCCCAGACACTGCTCCCCGGGCGCCTGTCATGGGTCAAAAGCAGAGGACAAAGGCATGTCACATTGGAGAAGGTCACGTATCAGCATTTTCATGGTGGCATCAGGTGGCATCATGGGGCAAGATTAAAAAGGAAGAAGGATAACAGAAAAATAATTTTGAACTGATTATACCAGAATACAGTGATTGATTGTCTTTTTAGATATCTTATGTAGTTTAGTGAAATCACCCTTCCTGACCAGGGTGTATATTCAATCATAGTGACATAATTGTAGCATAGTGCTACCTAAAGTAAAAAAGCATCAATTTCAGATTCACATAATCTGCAAAAACTGAAATAATTGTTTTCTCAAGCCTCAGCTATCACATATGCATGGGGAATGCATCAAAAAGCATGACACTTCCAACCCCCAACACAAGGAGGTAACACTGTAAATAAATTAGATTTAACACGAAAAATTATAAAATGCTTTTTTTTCCCCCTATATACACTTTGCATGTGCAATATTTACTGTGCAGGGGCTGACTTTGCTGCTGTTCAGATCATTTTCAAATTGTATCTCCTTATAGTGACTTCAGACATCTGTGTGTGTCTGTGTGTGTGTGTGTGTGTGTGTGTGTGTGATGCAGTCCCCTACCAGCACTGATGGTGGATTTCTATTGAATAATTCTGCTTGGGACCCAGTATAATGTCAATCAGCAAGAAATGTCATATCGACGCCAGTCCCTGTCTGCTCTTGTCTGTCTTCCTGTCCCACCATTTGGCTAATGGGGCCGACTTAAATTTCATTCTTTTAACTTATTTTTGACCTTGCTCACAAAGAAAACGCTACTAACTGTCCACGAAGCAAAACCAAGTGCTTATCAGTGGAGTCCAGCATGTTGCTCTACTCTGCATTAGCCCTCCGCAGTGCCGGCCGTGCTCATTAGCCCCGTGTCTGTGTTTTCAGATGACATCCATCAGGCTGAAGGATAATGGTGGTTACTCATGCGGACGGTTCATTAACGCGCCTCGAACGGGTTCAGAGCGCCGGCGCTGCGGCGGCTGTTGCGGGGCAGGTGTCTGTTTCCTGAGCATGTCAATCCCTCCACGCGGCCGGGGATCCTCTTCCCCGTCATTTCTGCCCATGTGCCGTAACAAAGGTTGCCCGGCAGGCCCGGGCGCGGGGAGCAGAGTCCGGTAAATGATGCCGGGGTCCCCTGTCATTTTCTGTAATTGAGCTGCGCAAAGAGGTTCATTATGGCTGCAGGCTCATTTTCTGTAACAACAGAGTGCAGAAGAACACAACACTGCACCGCACTGCAGTGTAAAACACACACTACACTAAACACACTAGTGCTGCATGAGCCTTGATTACATTTTTTTCAATCAATACAGTCATTTGACCGTTATGAAGAACATAATGTACAGATGTCTTCATGCCTGTTAAATGTATTCGTAAACTAGAGAAAAAACGACCTGTTAAAACAGAATAGTTGGATTTACTGGTGCACTGTGTGTTCGGTTTAGCCTCTACAGCAGCCTTTTGACCCCTGTATCACAGTGTGTTTGGGGTCACATTGGGGGGGACGTTTCTCCTGACAGTGCTAGTTTTCAGAGTAAAATTTCAACTGGGAGGCTCCAGTGGGGATACGCAAGTCGCTGCCTGCGCGACACTCCTAATGCCCCGTATTCCCCGGGGCATCAGTCATCATCAGAAAGAGGGTTCTTACGGGTGAAACATTAGTGTGACATTAGCGATTGTGCCCCATATTCTACATATTTAGTCACATCGAGTCCTAGTTTATTCAGTTACTGTCCGATTGAAAACACACAACTCTCACGCTTCACTGTCTGTGTGGCTCCATATGGAGCCTCACACAATGTTCAGAGTTCAGGCTTCATGTCCCGGTGGACAAACTGTCAGGAATTAGAGAGGGAGAGAGGAAGACAGGTCTGTGTGATCTACTGAGAGTCGGGTTGAAAGTGCCAGACCCAGGATATTCCAAAAAGTCCTCTGAGAACTGGGGAAGGCAGAGAAGCACTTTATTCAGCACACCAAGCAGGGGCTTTCAATTACCACTTTCTAACCAATAGCCCAGGTCGTACAGAGGTCATCTGACCAACGTCTACACATACCCACACACACATTAATACACATATACAAATACTTACACACAAATAATATTCATACACATAATACAAACACACTCATTAATACACACACAAATACATACACACACACACACACACACACACACACACATAATACACATATACAAATACATACACACAAATAATATACATACACATAATACAAACACACTCATTAATACACACACAAATACATACACACACACACACACACACACACACACACACACATAATACACATATACAAATACATACACACAAATAATATACATACACATAATACAAACACACTCATTAATACACACACAAATACATACACACACACACATAATACACATATACACACACATACACATGTACAAATACATACACAACGTGGGCGATTCATGACACGTATTCACGCAACTGCATCTTCCATTATGATTCCATCACTGGACGCACCATGTTGTGACCAGTAAAATTCATTTGGCCGAGTGTAAATATTGCACATACTGTATATCTGCTATATAAAAATATCGAATGTGTTTGAAACACAGAAAAAAGCTAGATGAAACCAGGTTTTTTTTCTGCACCAGCAGGGTGTCGTGATACGTTCCTAATATGGGTGCATTGTGCAATTCTGTGTTCAGCCCCTGTCTGACCAAGCTTGGTTGGTGAGAATGTCATTTATATGTCACAAAAATGCTTGATTTCTTATACGTTGCGCCATAGTATTTGCAGCCACTAGATTGTTATTCCCAGCTGGGTTCCGGTGTGTTAAAGCTTCTTTCATCTAGGAAAATTGCCCTGGACAGCACAAGCTCCATCAAGGTGACCCCATAAATACTCAATGTTAGAGGGAAGAAAAGGGATGTATGCAAATGAGAGGAACATCAATGTGTGAGGGCCAGCCTCAACCAATGACTTACCCATCAGGTGTCCTAACGTGTGGTATCCATGGATACAATGCCAATCTCTTGATTTCAGCTTAGGAACTTCCTTTTGATT
This sequence comes from Denticeps clupeoides, assembly GCF_900700375.1. Taxonomy (NCBI): domain Eukaryota; kingdom Metazoa; phylum Chordata; class Actinopteri; order Clupeiformes; family Denticipitidae; genus Denticeps; species Denticeps clupeoides. The sequence goes on along the minus strand of NC_041722.1, from coordinate 3,281,547 downwards.
CTCGTAAATTTACTTACATGTATGAATAAATGTAACCAGAAATGTCATGATTGTGACAGGACTATTTACGTTATCTTTATTGAAAATAAAAAATGAGAAATGGGACTCCGTGGCAGTTTACTTGTATAACAGCCGGGGGAGTAAATGTGCTGGGGTAATGTTATCATTTCAGCCGGCACCGGAGTCACATTCATCAAATCTATAAAACTACAGTATAATATTTAAGGAATAAAGCACATTGTACCAGTCAATTGGCCAAACATCATTTGCTGCTGCAAATGAATATTCAGCATTAAAAAAACTTTCTTTTGGATCCAGCTGTTGGTGTTGTTGCTAAGCAATGTCACTCAGGTAGGTAGCAGATGCTTGACACTTTACATTGTGACCAATTAATCAAAGTGAAAAAGGTGGATTGATATTGACACACAATACCTGCACCATACAAGTGCCTCATATTTTGACAAACTGTTAAATAATTTATTGTCTAAACAGTACTTTTTCATCCGAGAGGGTATGTCTTATACATCCTCATAAAGACAGTAGGGGTCTGTCACATGTCTGTCACAGACAAATGTCTGTGCATTTTTGTGTGTATGTATTTGTATATGTGTATGTGTGTGTATATGTGTATTATGTGTGTGTTTGTATTTGTGTGTGTATTAATGTGTGTGTATGTATTTGTATGTGTGTATTAATGTATATGTGTGTGTGTATGTATTTGTGTGTGTACTAATGTGTGTGTTTGTATTATGCGTGTGTATATATATATATTATTTGTGTGTATGTATTTGTATATGTGTGTGCGTGTGTTTGTGTGTGTATGTATATTATGTGTGTGGCCGGTAGTGAGTAATTGGTGGTTTTGGAACAGGCTCCGCATCTCCTCACCTCTATGTGACCCTCTCTCTGCGGCTGGGGCCCGCTGTCATGTGACCAAGCAGACTGTGACATCGCCGCGGCCCCCCCAGATGTCCCCTTCTCTCCTAACGGTTGGAGGAACAGTGACTGCAAATGCAGACTCTGTTCGGTTCTTTATTTGTTCTGTGTGGGTTCTTGCCAGGTTGGGTGATGATCTCTCCCCCGGGGGCCGTTCGCAGTCGTGCCAGTTTCCCCCCCGACACTTCGTGCATACTGCCGTTTAGCACAACATTTCATCCTTGACACGGTCACCGCGGTGGCACGCGGGAGCCGGAATAAAAAAACGCTTCACACAAGTACAAGGTGTCTTTGTCTGGCCGAGATCTGTGTTCGGCTCAAAAAAAAGCTGCCGTGCCTCGGCAACCATGGATCGCCACCAAATTACCGAGAGCTGAACCTCCATGTTTCACGTGGACCACTGCTGCTCAGCTACGCTGACCTTGACATTAACATTCATCCATTTATAGCTTTTTTTTCTCCTCCAACGTTGTAGAAATTACCTCCACTGACCTCCTAAACAAAAGCGTGGAACAGAGAGCGGGGGGTGCGGAGGAGGATCAGTCCTGCTCCCTCGCACTGATCCTTTGTGAAGAAGGGAGATAAGAGGAGATACAGCTGCTCTGGAGGCAACGTGGCCCATTCCACACGCCTTACTTTATGAAGGGATTACCCCCCCTCACACACACACACACACACACACACACACATACACACTGAAGAGCGCATTCATATAAGCAGTCACACAAGGGCCTCAATCAAACCTTTGAATTAATATACAGTATGTCTAGGTGAAAGCAACAGATACTGTACATATTCACCAGTGTATTAAAGGTCCCCTGATATGTACATTTTTTTTGCTTTTATATCGGCCCCCTAATTCTGTATCTGAAGTCTCTTTAAGAAATTCAGCCGTGGTGCAGAATTACAGACACTTTCATCCAGTCTCACAATGAGGTTTCCCAGGATGTGCCGTTTCGGTGTCTGTACCTTTAAATGCTAATGAGGAGGAGAGAGGAGGGATGAGGAGGAGAGCGGCCTATAGAAGTTGAGGGGGCATTCGCAGAAATGACATCATCAACACCATTCACCAACCACAATGTTTGGTGCTGACAGGATGTCTGGAAAAAATAAAACGAACCCACTGGCTCTTCAGAGAACATTCGTACTCATTTTTACATCCAATCACCGAGCAACTGCAATGCTTCACACGTTTGGAAGCCATGACGGTCGGTGGAGATAATGTTTTAGGGGAGAGATGGAAAAAGCATGAGAAACGGCAGGTAACCCGACCAGATCCGACCATCTGAGCTGCCGCTCTCTGAATGGTGAAGCAGAATGACCAAAGAACGCTTTACACCTATCACCATCTCTAGCCACTGCAGGACCATAGACAGGCTGGGGGAACTCGTATTAATGTTAAATCATGTCACAAAGGGATGTAAGATGGGACATCTTGGAGACATGACATTCCTGTGCCTTTGTTAATTTAACGAAGGAGTGGAGCATATAAAACCTGTGCATGTAAACTATAGCAGTGTTGAATCTCTATGCACAACAAAGGCACAGGAATGTCATGTCTCCAAGATGTCCCATTTTACAGGGAACATTTCATAATAAGGGTCATTTTAATACAGTTAAGCCACCAAGTATCCTTTTTCAAGAAACCGTCATTTACAAAGTTAGAAATAATAATGTTGTCAAACCCATATTTTTTAATCAGTAGGACTGTTTTACCAAGATTTTAAAAATGTTTTTCCAACTGTAAAAGTAATGAAACCAGAATTCATGAACTGCCATAGTCGATTACAATGGATAGGATTTTTGATCCATTTGATATTCGAATAATTGGAAAGGTTATATGTTTTGTAATAAAAATTAGGACATTTCTAAATAACTATAAATATTTAAATTAGGTAGGAACATCAGGATGTTCCTTCACCTGGACACATATCAGGGATTTTCAAATAATGACAGAACTTTTATGACTTTTTTTGGCTGCCATTTAGATTGACTTTTATTGGTTAAAACATAGACAAACGTCTGACAAACCTGCTGTCAGTCTCTCTCCCAGTTATAAATGACGCGCACATTCATTGCTCGCTTGTATTTAAAAGGCTGAGCGAATGTGAGAAAAGTCTTGGGGGAATTAGAGAGAAATGGAAAAATGGAACATGAGGGAGCATGAGAGGGAGAAGAAGACAAAGTGAGGGGGATAAACGGAGATAAGCCAGATGAATGATGCTTCCCCTGAGCCCTCCTGAGCCCTCACCGTGTATCTATATTAATTAGAATATGAATTATACTCTTATCTGCCCGCTGATTGGAGGGTCTATAATGATCTGGGCTTAGAGCTTTCACAGACTTTTTTCTCCGTTTTTTAAGCTAATGTCAACTAAAATTAAACAGCTTTGTGATCATGCAGCATATTCTGTATCGGTTGCTGCGATACGTCATTCCGAGAGGGATGAGGGCTGCCGCAGTTTGTGCGTGTGTGTGTGTGTGTGTGTGTGTTCATCTGCCCTTCAGATGTAAAGACACACCTCTGCATGCATGAAAGCAAGCTGGCCAGCAGTAGAAAATTGGAAGGTTTTTGTAATAGGTTTTTTTTTATCACGCTACTGTTCACGTATTCTGTCCACACTCTCTTGTCTTCTCACACTTTATGATGCCCAGATTCTGGCCTGCCACGATAACATAATTATTAGGGCACTGTGCATTAAGGGTGAAATAATGAGATGTGCCGGATATTATCTGAATAATATATTTGTCAGCATTAATTTTTTACTTTCTTAAAAGGAAGTGTGTGCTAAGTTTAAAAAGCTAAAAAAAACATCAAAAGAATGTTACCATCAATGAAGTAATCAGTTCTGGTTCACTAGGACCCCAACTAAATCATTTTAATTGCTTGGTTTTAGTTTTGGGTGGGGGTGGCAAAATGGCAAAATCTTATGAATTGCACCTTTAATGCTAATCTATTGAGAATCAAGCTCTTCAGTTCAGTTTGTGAAAAGAGCCGTGAAGCAGAAATCTGGACTATGTGTGTTGAGTTTTACTTGACCAGGACAGAGAGGCCATTCACCTTCCAAACTTCCAAAATCACTCTTAATTCCTCAAAAAACTATAATAGGGAGGACCAGAGAAGGAGGAGTGCAGGGACGCATCATATCTCTCCAAACCTCATTCCACTGTTGGCTCTATGTCCAACACCTGCCATTATAGGCCCGACTCATTTGGCTCTGCTCAGTGGAGGTGCAGCCGCAGCCACCTTGTTTTAGCTGATGGAGGTCAGGAACTGATTAGAAGCTGAGAAACGCAGGGTTAATCACACCCTGACCCCACTGTGCACCGCTGTGGCCCATCGGCCTGATTTGAACGGAATGGTCTCCTGAAAGTTCAGCCACAGTCCAGCTTGTCCAATTACAGTGATGCACTCACTTTCTTGTTCTCCTCCTGAGTTTTCTACCTCTGGTCTTGTTAGAGGTGGGAATTCCCCGCAATAATAAAAGACTATTTGTAAGATTTTTCTCACTCTGTGTAGGTATTTGTGATGATTGTTTAGTCATGTTCATCTGACATGGGCATTTCTTTAATTAAAGAAATCTTGTGTTATAAATTATCAGCAAATTCAAAGTGTGTACAAACCCACCAAGCACTGTCTGCAAAGGGCTTGAATCAAGAAAACACATCCTGGATCTAAATATTAGTTTATATATTAGCCATAGTCTGGTCTGACACTGCACTTCCATGTTCTGCCTTGAACATTATGTTATCAATTAACATTAGGAGAATGTTAGAGAATCTGTCACGGCAGCAAGACAGGGCGGGAAGAACAGGGGGTGCATTTTGCACGGCTCTTCACAAGGCAGGGGATTCACTTTGAATAAAAACACATGATAGAAGACATGGTACACAGACAGACATCCCTGAATGACCCGATAAAGACTAGATACAATAAGAGAATTTATACATTTACATCAGGCGCACACCACAGGCCAACATCACTGACAACACGAAACTCCGGCCTGGAAAATGGGAACAGAGCACCCCAAAATGTCAGCCTATGACAGAATCAATTCACAATTGCAAGTCCTTATCAACTCACACTTCAGCTCTCTGTTTAAATTTGCTGCATTTTAAAGGCCTTTTCTCACCCCTCGCCCTTGGCCTGAAGAGCGGGGATGATCACCTCCGGTGCCAGGCTGTCTGTCTGTGGTTTTATCTCCCCTGTACAAACGGCAGGTTTCAGCCAGCGGTGCGGCCTTCATGGAGGGTTGTGCTTTTGGCATCGTTCTCTCCTCAAGCCCATTAGTGGCTGAATGAGCGCGGCTGTCGTTGCTCAGCAGCTCGCTGCAGAGGGAAACTGGGACGGCCTATTGTGCTCGCTGGCCGCAGCCTACAGTTGTGGCACAGCACGGACTGGAGACGGACTTTGTCATGTGGCCTCTGACTTCAATCTAGAAATTGGCTCATAACTTAGAATCACTGATGTCTGCGCACAGCTACATAATACACTTTCCCCAGAATGGTGCCACCAATCTGAACTGTAGGAGTCGTGTCCATTTTGGAAGCCCATTAACTTTTTATTACAGTTGTTTTAGCTCTCAGCTATGGTAGCTGATAGGGTCTCACCCAGAAATGTGTGAGTGTTAAATAAAATAATATCTGATAAGGACAGTTATGACTGTGGTAGTGTTACTGCAGTAGTAGGCACAAGATTTCGTGCCATGAAGCTATAATTTTTGAACTTGATGAAACCAGCCATTGAAAACATCTGGCTCTAAATGTTTTTGCCATCATGACTAGCATTAAAACACAGTAGTGTGAGTGAGGAAGAGATGAAGAGTGGAAGCTTGGGATATAGTGGTAAAGATATTTACACACACTCAACGAGAGAAGTTCGCAGCAGTCTCAAATGTTTGGCAGATGTTTGTTACTAACTGCATCAAGTCTTACAACCCAGACCAGCACATCACTGTCGACAAGCAACTTTTTCCAACCAAGTCTCGCTGTTCTTTCCAGCAGTACATTCCCTCAAAACCCGACAAGTTTAGAATCAAGTTCTGGGTTGCATGTGAGTTGAAATCAAAATACATCCCATATCTTGGCAAGGACCTCAGTCGTCCCTCTGGGGAGAGACTGTCCGAGAATGTGGTGATTTCCACATTTGCAGAACAAAGGCAACCGTTCACACGTGATTAAGGATATTAGGTAAAAACAACTGGGCCAAATGGCCCCTCTCTGGGAGTTCTAGTGTTAAACAGGCAAAAAGGCATTACATTTACATTTACAGCATTTATCAGATGCTCTTTTTCCAGAGCAACTTACAATCAGTAGTTACAGGGACAGTCCCCCCTGGAGACACTCAGGGTTAAGTGTCTTGATCAGGGACACAGTGGTAGTAAGTGGGATTTGAACCTGGGTCTTCTGGTTCATAGGCGAGTGTGTTACCCACTAGGCTACCACCACCCCTCCATAATGGCCAAAAACACAAAAGAAACAAACAACCCGGTAGCATGTGACTGCTTTGTCATAACAACCATTTCCACGTTAATGCAGGAACTGATAACATATTTAAAAAAAGACCCCGATCACTCCTTTCTAATCAACAGGCTAACCGGTGCTGAGCGGCACAGAGCCGCCACACACCTCAAGCGTATTATCATGAATATTAATCTGAGTTCCAGGTTGGAACTAAGAGCGGTGTAATGAAGTCCCACCTGCGGCTTTGTGTATGGAGTTTGCGTGTTCTCCCCATGTTGCTGCGGGTTTCCTCCGGGTTCTCAGGTTTCCTCCTGCCGTCTGAAGGCAAGAACTGTAGGTGAGCTGATGACTGTTGAAGCTGAAGTTGAAGTTGAGCTTTATTGTCATTTCAGCTATATACATGTTTGACGGTACATAGTGAAACAAAATAACGTTTCTCTGGAACCTGGTGCTGCATGTAACATTTGAACGATTAGACAGGGTTACATTCTGACATAAAGTGCACATGTGTGACATAAAGTGGGGACACAGGCAGTGCAAGAGTAACATTTAACATAAAACGTGTACACAACAATGAGACAGACAGCGCTAAACAGGTGAAATGAATAATAAATATTGCTGTGCAAAATGGGACAGTGCATTAGTAGATGATATTACAGATAGAAATTCAAAATGGGACAGTGCATTAGTAGATGATATTACAGATAGAAATTCAAAATGGAACAGTGCATTAATAGATGATATACAGATAGAAATTCAAAATGGAACAGTGCATTAATAGATGATATACAGATAGATAATCATACAATAAAAAGAGGTAGTGTGTTTATGTGTGTGAGTGTATCAGTCCAGCGTGGAAAGTACCTGAATGTTCAGGTGTCTGATGGCTTGTGGGATGAAGCTGTTGCAGAGTCTGGTTCGGTACCTTTTTCCGGATGGTAGGTGAAGAGTGCATGTGAGGAATGTAGAGTCCTTCACAATGCTGGTGGCTTTCCTGATGCAGCATGTGTGGTAAATGGGAAGAGAGAGGGAAGAGACACTCCGATTCTCCTCACTATCTGCTGTAGGGTGTTGCAGTCTGATGCGGTGCAGTTCCCAAACCAGACAGTGATGCTGCTGGTAAGAATGCTCTCAATGGTCTCTCTGTAGAAGGTGGTGAGGATGGGCTTTCCTCTGCCTCCGCAGGTAGTAAAGATGCTGCTGGGCTTTCTTGGCTGTCGAGCTAGTGTTGAGATTCCAGGAGAGGCTCTCCTCTAAATTAACACAGAGGAACTTTGTGTTCTTGACTATTTCCACACAAGATCTGCCAATGTTCAGTGGAGAGTGGTCCCTTCGTTGTTTTGCAAATTTAACAATCTTCTCCTTTGTTCACATTCAGAAACAGATTGTTGACCTCACATCAGTCCATCAGTCGTTGCACCTCCTCTCTGTATGCTGACTCATCGTTTTTGCTGATGAGACCCACCACGTTCGAACTTGATGATTTGGATGGAGCTGTGTATCGCTGCACAGTCGTGGGTCAGCAGGGTGAACAGCATTGGACTGAGCACACAGCCCTGAGGAATGCCAGTGCTCAGTGTGCTGGAGATGCTGTTGTCGTTCCGGACAGACTGAGGTCTCTCAGTCAGTCTATGTACAGCATTTGTGCATATGTGTCCTTATTGTCCAGATGGGTGAGGGTCAGATGCAGGGTGGTGGCGATGGCACCAGCGGGATGCCTTCTGGTGGGTTCTGGTGGGTTGTTGCCCCACCCTGAATGCCGGAGTAGGATCCTGCAGCCACGACACTAATTAGAAATAAGCGGTTATGGGAGATAATTTATAATTGTATTTATTATCTTTTGACAAAATAGTATTTATTATTGTTCTGATGTCACTTTTCTCTGGTTTTGGTTTGAGGAAGCAGCCATACTGTAGTTAAAATATAAGACATTGTGCTGCAAATGCACATCAATTTAATTAAAATGATGCTTTAACCTCTGTTTTGGAAGTGCATGTGCTTGGATGTCACAGGAAGCTCCGGAGATTGATGTTGGTTCTCTTTTGTGGTTTTTTGATTGGATTTTATTGTTGATCCTCACTGTCACATCTGCATTGAGTGCATTTTATGTCTTCTGTGTGGCAACTAAAGGCAGGTCACTCAGAATTTTCTGTCTCTTTTTTCAGCGCCGCATCCCGTCTGAGTGGAAAATGCCTTCGGCGCACCGTCTGCACCGTTAAATCCCTCTGTTTATCATGGCCTTCGTCAGTATTAACCGCTCCCAGGATAATGAATGGCCGTGTAAGCGATATTCACTTGTGTGTTTCACAAAAGGAACTTTTCTTTTCCTCCTTGACCCTTTACTTCTCCATCCCTGTGGCTGTGAAATCCATTACAGTGTCATCATCAGCGGAGCCCAGCCTTTCACCTCTGAGGTTTAACAATAACACCTCTGAGGTGTGTTTGCATGGGATGGATGTTGAGTGTGTGTAGCAGATGAGGACGATGTAACTCAATCGTCCCGCGTGTGGCGGGGCATATCCTACAGGCTCGCACCATGAGGAGATCCAGGGGGAAAGGGTCACACCCCCTGCCCCAGAAATCCGAACCGACTGCCCTAACCCTTACACAAAGCCCTCACCCCACCCAGTTGCAATAAATCCACCCTTAACCCCCTGCCTCCTCTGTTTATCAAGTCAAGGCGGGTGATGGGCTGAGAACGTTGGGGACAGAAATATGAAAAATAGAGCGTGTTTTCTTTACCTGATTAGTGCACCGCGGCGTGCAGTTGGTGTTTTCGTGGCTGGCTGACCCGCCTTGTGCTGCGAGGCCCGGCGCGTAATGACCCGCTACCGGCCCTGTTCGAACTTTTCCTCTAAAAAGGCAAAAGCCAACGCAAGGAGGAAAAGTCGGTTGCTGCAGCGACCGGGTAATATATCACTGTGTGCCCAGCCGTGGGGCAAGGGAGAGTTTCACGGTGAAGCCCTGGCCACCCCACGGCGAAGCAGAATGGATGGGTTGGCAGCGAACAGAATCAGAAAAAGGAGGGAAAACACAGCACCGGTCCCGGCTCCGCCATCACAGAGGACCCAAAATAAATGGTGTTGTGTTGCCTTGTGCTCCTGCAGACTAAATACTAACATACTAAAGCATTAAAGCAAGCAAAAAAATACACACACACACACACACACACACACACACACGCATAAATCCATACAAAACACACTACTTCCAATATCTCAGCAGGTTCTTTTTTAATAGTCTGTTATGCGGACAACTGTCTGGCCAATTTATGTTTTTTTGTATCCAGATATAATTTCTCACTTAGGTCAAAGGTCATTCTGAGACACAGAAGGAGGTCATATGTATTACCCCATATGTAGGGTTATATGTATTTTATACTATAAAATATGCAGTACAGGCCAAAAGTTTGGACACACCTTCTCATTTAATATGTATTCTTTATTTTCATGACCATTTACATTGGTAGATTCTCACTGAAGGCATCAAAACTATGAGTGAACACATGTGGAGTTATGTACTTAATAAAAAGTGGAGACCTGGCCTCCACCATCACCGGACCTGAACCCAATCGAGATGGTTTGGGGTGAGCTGGACCGCAGAGTGAAGGCAAAGGGTCCAACAAGTGCTAAACACCTCTGGGAACTCCTTCAAGACTGTTGGAAAACCATTTCAGGTGATGACCTCTTGAAGCTCATCGAGAGAATGGCAAGAGTGTGCAAAGCAGTAATCAGAGCAAAGAAACTAGAATATAAAACATGTTTTCAGTTATTTCACCCTTTTTTGTTAAGTACATAACTCCACATGTGTTCATTCATAGTTTTGATCCCTTCAGACAGAATCTACCATCGTAAATGGTCATGAAAATAAAGAAAACATAGACATTTTGGGCTGTAACTCTGTGTGTGTGTGTGTGTGTGTGTGTGTGTGTGTGTGTGTCTATATATATATATTATGGCAAGCCAAACAGGAAATAAATAATATATATATTGACAGGGAACTGAAGATTTGGAATGAAAGTCTGAATATATTGAATGAAACCCGAATATATGGAATGAAAGTCTGAATATATATATATATTCTGTTCATATATATAGTCATGACACAAAAGCACAAAAGTGACTAAAGTGACCCATCTCACTGTGTGACAGTTGCCATGACAGAGATTTGGTCTCCTGGTGTAAACATTTTACATTTACATTTACAGCATTTATCAGACGCTCTTATCCAGAGCGACTTACAATCAGTAGTTACAGGGACAGTCACCTCTGGAGCAACTTAGGGTTAAGTGTCTTGCTCAGGGACACAATGGTAGTAAGTGGGATTTGAACCTGGGTCTTCTGGTTCATAGGCGAGTGTGTTACCCACTAGGCTAACAGCATGGCAGGCAACCCACACTGAATACCGGGCGCCACAATTAAACTCTAATATCTGATGTAGCGCTTTGGCAGCATCCGATTGGACGTCAGCACTGTCTACTGCACAATGCCAAGTATCCTTGTGTTGTTTCTTGTAAGTCACTCACTTGTCTATATCACACACGTCTTAACTGAAGGCAGCCGGTCCGAGTCGTGCGAACTGATAGCAGCGGTTTCTTCTCTCGGTCAACGCCACTGCAGTTCATTGATGAGACTCCCAAGACACCAGTTAGAAGACGCAGGTCTATAACAGCTTGTTAAGTGCTTTTTATTTCCACTTTCACTTTTGCTTGTGGGGTTGTTGTTCTTCTGTTCATAAGTATTATTTTTATAGGAGTCTAATCATAGGAGTCATAGTCACAGAGCAGAATTGTGTGTTTAGCATATTTTATCTTTCAAATCCCACAAGCAACAATTATAATTCTTATAATGAACAAATGTATCATAGAATAGCATTCCAATTAAGTTAAATAAATAAGAATTCATTACAAGTTAAAAGAGGGAAATAACATTTTTTTAGACTAGGACTTACTGAAGGACTTACCTGCTATCATTGCATTGCCAATTGTAATGCTCTTCAGATGTGTGAATTTTGGTATCGCACAGACTCTGAACGGCAAGGGATGTTTTTTTATTAGCAAATTAACAAACAAAACAGGTATGAAAGTAATTATGAATACAAATACCATCTAGGTTTACATCATATAAGGAGCACAGCAAAAAACGTAGAGAATCAAAAACATTATACATATATATATAGAACCCATGCTTTAAAAAAACAACCTATAGAATCTACCCGATAAAAGTGAGGTAACAATTTGCACACATTTTTTTTTGCATTCAGTTGGGAGAGTGTTAGACTGAAGATCTAAAGGTCCCCAGCAAAGCTTGTTGGACTGTGTACATTAAATTTTTTATTGGGACAGTGTGGTGGTCTAGCAGATAAGGAAGCGGCCCCCTTTATCAGAAGGTTGCCAAGGTGCCACTGAGCAAAGTACCGTCCCCACACACTGCTCGCCGGACACCTGTCATGGCTGCCACTGCTCACCAAGGTGACGGGCTAAATGCAGAGGACACATTTCGTGGCGTCATCGTGTGATGTTTTTCACAATGACAGTCACTTCACTTTTCATGGCTACAGGGTGAAGGAATCGGGCTGCCGTGAGAATAGTTTTTGGGCAAATTTCAGCAACAGTAGGATCCAAAGCAGACGAGGAGTGGGCTGAAACGCGTCGGGGGACAGGCGGGTTTTCGACAACGTTGAAGGAGAAGGGAAACAGGCGAGGGCAAATCATGACGCGTGTTCAGTCGGAGGAAAGGCGAGCAGCTAAAGAGGATCGAGTTCACTACTGAAGAGCGGGCGAGGTTCCAACGCGGCGATGTTGAAGGTTCATGCCGCTCGACCACCACAAACCACCATTGCCAGCAGTGGCTGTGAAGTGCCCCTCTGCCAGCCAGACTGGCATCAGCCATGCACTGGCACGAGGGCCCAAATTAATGAGACTCTGCCTGACACCGATATGCAGGCCGACGTGCTAATCAGGATGTGGCCGCGTGGCACAGCAGCTGTAATTAACCCGTCGGGGCAGGGGTTCAGTGGAGATCCTGACACACACACACACACACACACACACACACAATAGATAAACAAGCTATAGGCAAGCTTTAATGTGGCATTCGTGATGCCTCATTTACTGCTCTAATACGATACACTATGGGCACCCACCTTTGCTAGCCATTGATCTCTAATGATGGTTAAAGCGCAGTTTGAGGAACAGAGCAGACCATTTGATTGGTTGGGTTCGTTTGGAGAGAGCGAGCGTGAAGGAGAATTCCCGTTCACAGCGCAGAAACACGGATTTCCCCAAAGAACGTGACCCCCACAGGCTGCGTGTTGCATATGCAGTGCTGCATGTAGGGAGTAATGATCGCTTATCACTTTACTGACTTGTTCATTACAGATGTCCGGAGGGGATGCTGTTTTTTCCCCAGCATGACAAGTTCCCTGACAATGGCAGCAAAATAATAAAAGATTCCTTATGAAAGATGTTTTCTTATCTTGCCACAAAACTATTTATTCACCCATTCAAACCCCTCAAACCTGCAGAGGAGTTGGGGACACTGTGGTGTTATGCATCTTACCGATGACTTCTTGGCTTATTGTGACATTTAATAATGTGCATTCCAGAACTGGGTAAGGGGCAATATGGGTGGTTGGAACCTAATGGGTCAGACACTCACAGATGAAACAGAAGAGCACAAATTCACAGGTTCAAACCCCACTTACACCAATGTGAGCAAGACACTTAACCCTGACTGTCTCCAGGGGGACTGTCCCTGTCACTACTGGTTGTAAGTCGCTCTGTATAAGGGCGTCTGACAAATGCCATAAATGTAAAGTTTTAACAAGACAGTGAAATATAGCACTAATTATTGCTGCATTACCATCCAGTTGTCAGAATTAACTGAATATTTTGCTACTTCAGAATAATCTGCTGTCTGCGTCATAGTGCCACATCCACATCTCTGGTCCTCATTCATCTCTGGAGCATTTTTTCCCCCAATTAGAGTCTTGTCTATGTAAAATTATTAGCATATAATAATCTTTTCCCGTTTTAAGTCGATCTTATCGCGAAGGATACGCTTCCTTTGCAGCAACTGCCGTGTTCTAAAAAAAAATCCATGTAATGAATTATGGGAATGGTTGGATCACAAAAAAGGCCGTATTTGCAGGCTGTATTTAAAGCAGCGTCTCTGAATTGGGACTTTGTTGTCACGCTGCTTATGACTCATTCTGTCCCCAGAAGTGTGCAGCTAACGCATTCCGACTTTACAAAAATACAGTGATTTAATGTTGTTGCTGCGGATGAAAATGCAATATTGATTTCGTTTCTCTAAATTCTGCATACTGCACGCACCTTTAACAGCCCAGGCGCCCGTTCCTTGTATTTATTCCACGGACTTGCCGCATTAACAACATGCAGTTACTGAATAATAAAAAGATGATGGTCTATGGCCTAAACCTGCAGAAGTTTTCACATTTTTATTCAGTGCCTGGCAGCTTTTTTCTGAAGCGGAGCTTCAAACACCTCGATTCCTGTGATGCAGGTGTCGGTTCGGTTTCTCTCCTCTCCCGGCCATCTTTCGCGATCTTTCAATTTTCTGCAGTGCCGAAAAGCTTTTTAATTTACGTTCCGCATATGCTTATCAGCGTACATCTCTCTTACTGCCTCCCTCCCTCTTCCTCTAAGCCATTTTAATACCAGCCTGGTTCTTCCTTTGTTTCTTTTTCCACGGCTCCCTCCCTCCAGTCCCCGCTCGGCGTGCGTTTGTGGCTCCGCCGCCGTAAATCAGGCCAGCTCTGATATACGGCGGCCAGCCCTGCCTGCTAATGCGGCCGTCCCCTGGCTGACAGCTTTAGGCCCCCTCTATTACACTTGAGCCGGGATTTACAGGCCCTCAGACGCACCCTGTATTTCATCCGGCGATCCTGATCTCCCCGAACCGTCGGCGATGAAATGAAGACAATGGTTTAATAGGGAGGAACGAGGCCTGGCGCGGCGGCTGAGAGCGGTTGTGCAGGGGACAGCAGGAGATCCATCAAGGTGTTTACCAGGCGGGAGATCGGATCTCCTTGCACATCATGGTTGCTATGGATTGTGTATCGGGCCTTCTGCTGGAGACAGGCGTGGCCATATTTCCTACTATATGTAAGATGGAGCCTATGGGGAGCATTTGCTGCCGCCAGCTTTTATGTCTTCTGGATTTATAGGAATAAACAGACAGGTACAAGATGGGACTGTTTGCTTTTTATCATCTAGCCTGTTTTGATGACACTTCCCTCTTCCTATTTCTGCCCACATCACACACAGCATCTGCACATTATCCATCTTCTCCGACCAGGCTCAGGAACTCAGTGACTTCCAGACCATCAGGCAGAGGATCTGTGATTGGTGAACTAGTGAATGTTACCTTGGTGAACAGTGGTGACCTAGTGGGTAAGGAAGCGGACTTGTATCCGGAAGGTTGTAGGTTTGAATCCTGAACTGCCAAGGTGCCACTGAGGTGCCACTGAGCAAAGCACCATCCCACACGCTGCTCCTCGGGCACCTTTCATGGCTGCCCACTGCTCACCAAGGGTGATGGTTAAATGCAGAGGACACAGTTCATGTGTGGCATGGTGTGTATCACAATGTCTAAACTAGCACGTTCATTCCCCATGTACTTATACCGCGTGGGGAATACCGAGCATTCCAAGTTTAATAATTCAACAGGATCGCTGATTCATTGTCGTCCCCTGTGAGTCCCAAGCACCACTTTTCCCGTCACATCATTATAGCCGTTCGGTACTTTTCCTCCCCTTCTGCAGGGGTTGAAAGCTCCCAGTGCTCTGAAAGTGATTTACTGCTGTAGAGAATCTGACACTGAAATACTGACAGCTGATGTACAGACACTCAACTCTCTCTGTCTTACACACACACAGACACACACACATTGGATCAATCCAATATCCTCTGAAGACAAGACAAAAGTTCAACATTTTGCATTGTTAAAGTGTATGCTGCATAATTTAAGATAATTAAAACTGTAATAAGTTTTGGTAGCTACAGACATATAATAAATCTATATAATTCTAAATATAAATCTATGTTGAAGATTTAAAAAAAATGAAATTGCGAAACCAAATGTTCTTTTTCAAAATATTCAGATAGTTTGAGATGCTCGAGCACATCATGCTGACAAAAGTAAAGTATTACTAGTGATAGTAACCCCTGTATTCTATGTGTATGTCTGCTTCAACAGATCACCTTCTTCATGCTGCTATCAGCGGTGTGTGTGATGCTGAACCTGGCCGGGTCCATACTGTCCTGCCAGAACGCCCAGTTGGTCAACTCCCTGGAGGACTGTCAGCTGGTGAGAGACCCCTTCCGTGCTCCTCTAATCGATCCACAGAGCCCCAAGTTCTGCCGCCGGCACAGGACAAATAAATATTAATGCCAGACACGGCATGTCGTTATTAATATTACCACTCTGTGCCGCCTGTCGTCCCGATTGCCCAGTGGTGCCGCAGTTTAATTATTAAGAAAAACATAATCATCCGCCATCTGGGGAAAGGTCCCTCCATTCGTCTGCCACGGAGGCCTTCATTTCCATTCCAGCGAGGAGCACCGAGCCCGATCCAATTTCTTGGCATGCACCTTTCCCCATGCCAGCGTGCACGGGCTGACATTAATATGACAAGCGGCCCAGTGCAGACGTGTGAACGGAGTCCCTTGCCTGCAGTCACGTTGCAAGGCAAACAGGCGCCACCTATATAATGACACTGAGGAATGTGAGGAATTGGCTAAACTCTTATGGGGTCAAACACGCACCCCGTGCAAACTTTTGCACCCCGTTTTGGGCTGTCCGTCACGTTTCTGGTGGTGTGTTGCTTGTTTTCTCACCATGCCCTTGCGTCCGGAAACCAATGGTTTTGAATGAGTTTCACTGTCGTAGGAGTGGTGCTTTATAAATGAGGTGTGAGTGGGCATGGTGTCAATGCATTGCTAGTTTAAGGCAGGGGAATTAGACATGTTTGTTGGTCTAAAGCTTAATGTAAAGTGAGTGGTGTGTCATTAAAAATATTTGAATGATTAAAAAAACAGGCCTGTTTGATCTGATTTCCCTGTAAAAATGCCATTTTAACAGCAATCCACTACTGATTGGGGAGTAACTGTGCCCCTGTCATATCCACACACGCCTTTGGGTTCGTTTTTTCTTCCTTTTCCGTTTCACTGGCTTTGACCCTTGTGCCGGTTCTTTTGTGTTTGAAATAAAATCCCTTTTTGCCCCGATGTCCTGCTTCTGCACCTTCTTCCCTCTTGGACCCCAAGTCGTGACAGTAACATGTTACATGCAATGACCTTATGTAAATTAATTACAAAACTTTGTAATTGTAATCAGTTATTCAAGGAAAAGGGATAATTAAAATACAGTTATTTATTAAAGTGGTGAGAAGGGTGGAGGAACTCTAACCAACCATAAAGTTCCTCACATTATTCTTTGATTTTAAATGTTAAATGTTTGATTTAGCAGTGATTTGTAACCATATGATCTTACATGAGTCCGGAAAACTGATCTTGTGATGGCTGTTATTATATTATCTTTATTAAAGAGATGAACTGAAAGGAGTTCGTAACTATTCAGTGTTTTGTACTGCTATTTAAGGTAAACACTTCCAGATTACAACATTTAAAAATTTTAACAGTTAAGAATATTCATTCATCATTTACAAAAGTATTCAAAAAGTAATCATTTTTTACTTTGATATAGTAATTGATATAGTAATATATCATAGTAATATATATAGTAATTACACTACTATTAAATTTTAAATAGGGTTGTAATTGTAACAAATTACATTTCCAATGTAATCTTCCAAACACTGGGTGAGATGCCAACAACATACCTTTGAATAATAAGAGTGTTAGGATAATCTCCTTCCTCACTGTCATAAAAAGAACAAAATGGAACCGGAACACCAGTAAATGCTTTTGCTGCTTTCCACTTTGTGCCCTGTGTTCGATCAGAATACAGCACACAGTCTGAAATTTCTGCAAAATAAGCAAGTTTCAATACAATAATTTAAACCCTATTTAGGATTTTGTTAGCTTTAGTTAAAAATACAAAAAACCAATAATGGGGGTGGATTCACATCTAGACCAACAGGATTATTTGAATACCGAGTGAAAGCCACAGTGTGCGCATGCTGCCCAATATGTTGCCTGAATGTCTGCTCATAAAGGGATTGTTATAGCAGCAGATACAGACCAAGCCTCCAGCTCCTCTTTTTTCCTAACTGCACTTGTTCATTGTGTGTGGTTTATCTGCACCGCGGCTGGCCCACAACGGTCTCGGCGCTTGATGGGTTCCCCACGTTCTGCAACTCGCCCATGTGATCAGAGGGAATTCAGGCCTCGTCTGACGGAGGAAAAACTAATCATATTGACTCAAACTGACTTAGCAGCAAAAAGCTTCTCTGTTCTCTGTATTTTAGGGAAATATTGAAAAGTCCCCCCACCTCCCCTCTCGACTTACCACCCAGGCCCCTTCTTTTGTAAATCCACCCAGGAAAAAAAGAACTTCCTATAATCGTTTCCATTTAACCAATGAGCCGTTTCCTCAAATGGCTATGACTATTAATTGGTCATTGGCGTTCATCATGCAACAATAATTATTTTATTGATTTAATTTCTTCTGCCCCTAAATGCAATTAAACACTTGGAATGCTCTCAGCCCTGCAGAGGAGAATGCAAACAATGTGAGGTGATTTTAATTCTGTTCGTTTCCATTCCATTTGTGCCGCGCCCAACTGGGAGGGAAAGTGGATTATACTTCTGTTCACAAAGGCAAGGTGCAGGAATTACATTACAGCCTAGCACGTTATAACCAAAACTGTAATGGTGTAAGAAAAATAGAGGTAACAATGTACCAGACCTCCCTTGCAGCTTTTCCTGGCTTGGTTGTCATCGGTATTAGTGTGGTGGTCCTAAAACCGGACATCCAGTGAAAGCGGCATTCTTGCCAGGGTTCAGCACAAAAAGTGACCGTGGTGAACGTAAAAGAAAAGTGAAGTGATTGTCACATGTGATACACAGTAGCACAGCACACGATGCACACAGTGAAATTTGTCCTCTGCATTTAACCCATCACTGTGCACCACATTTTATATCTTATTATTTCAGTCAACAAAGTTAAACGTAGGTCTATATAACCGGCTTAAGCCTTAAAACATGGAATCACCTCCATGTGCTGTATTTACGTCTTGGGAATCCATGTGCAAGTTTCAATGTGTCCCAAGTCTCCACAACCCGTTTCCTAAAACCTCAGTTACTCCACCTCTTCAGACTATTTCATTTTTGTCCAGTTCAAAGATGAGGGGAGACTTTTGACAGACAGCTGTCTGTCTGCCACTGAACGTCCTCACATGCTGTGTGTGTTTATGTGGCCTGTAGACTGTTAGCAGTGGGGTGAGGTTCAGGCCATCTGGCAGCACTTTCCCGCTGACCTCACTGAGGTGACACTTCAGACCTGTGTGACCTGACCTCAGCATGCATCTGTGAAGGTGTGTTTTTCACAAATCTTCATCTCACAGAGTGTTCTGAAGGTATAATTTCTGCTGTCTTTCCTCCTGAGCAACTTTGTATCTTCCTCTCAGTTTTCAAAAACCTACACCACAGTTAAATAAAGTTGATCTACTGCAGCCTACAGACCATCATAAAAGGCAGTGATTACAGTTGAAGATTAGCTTGATGAACACAAATACCTTGAGGTGTTGACTGCAGATCTCAGTCCAATCATGGATCTTTGGGGTGTGCTGGACAAAAAGTCAGATTCTCAGAGGAACCATCTTGCATAGACGGCTTAGTGTAAGGAACCGCAGGTGTTAATGTTATGGCAGATTGATGCACATAATGTGCCTTGATATTTGTAATTAGCAAAAATGTTATATTGATACATATAAGACAGGGGTCTCAAACTCACAACCTGCGGGCCAATGGCGGCAGGACAATATAAATATCATAGCCACCATAGAATTACTACTTCTTACTGTGTTTCAAAAAAAGTCTGAATGAAATCAATTCGGCATCATATGGTTCCATCTGTTGAAAAGGCTTATTTGACAGTTGACTGCGATATGAAAGTGAAAGGGAAGTGAAGCGCAGCACACGGTGCACACAAAGAAATGTGTCCTCTGCTTTTAAATCATCACCCTTGGTGAGCAGTGGGCAGCCATGACAGGCACCCGGGGAGCAGTGTGTGGGGACGGTGCTTTGCTCAGTGGCAACTTGGCGATCGGGATTCGAACCGCTAGGCCACCATGATCGCCACTATCCATGTGGATGATTTATAATCACAATTAATATGCAAATTAACAATCAGATTAAGGACCAACACTAATGTTCCATTGACAATGTCACTGAAGGGAGTGGACCTCCAATAGCTATAGAGCCCATCCACTATCCAACCTGGAACTCACCTTGGTTATAAATTCAGAACATCAGTGTTGGCCAGGACGCTGAATCCATTCTTAAAAAAATGGCCACTAACTGTATAACTGTACATAACTGTATCCGGTGGTTTTTGTATAATGAACAGTTTGGTAGCAGTCACCTTTTGCTGCGATTGTTATGGCGCTGTACATTACCCTCTGTACAGATTTTGCAGGAAGGAAAAGCAGAAATGATGCAAAGAAGCAAGAAGTAGGCAAGAGAAGCCACGTTCAGAAGAACTGTTCGTGTTCGTTCATGTTCAGGACTCTTTATGTTCAAAAGAACCTATTGAAGTTAAAGAAGAAGAAGGGGATTTGAGACCCCTGATATTTGAGTGTATAATATCACTGAAATTGCAGGCATGTATTTATGATTCAGTTAATTAGGAATTTGGCCTGTTATGTTGGCTTTAATAAATGAATAAATTAAGGTTTTTCAAACATTTACAGCTGCGGCAATTTTATCAAACGGCCCTATCGAGACCAGCTTACAATCGGTAGTTACAGTGAAAGTCCCTGTGGTAAGTGGGGTTTGAACCTGTGACTTTGTGGTCTTCTGGTTCATAGACGGGTGTTTTACCCACTAGTTTACCCTGGTCAAATCAATGGGTTTTCAACATATTGTGTGAACCATATAGGATTTGAAGTGATTTCTTTTACATTTCTCATACTGTTGGTGCCCAACAGTAATTGGAGAGTTGACTGACAAGCCGTGTGTTGCTCCCTCATTATTTCATGAGCAGTTAAGCAGGTAAAGGGTATGGCGCTAAAGAAATTTGCATTTGAAAGTTTTTTTTTGTCATTTTAAAGCAAGCGACACAGTCAATCATTAGGCTGAGGGGGGGAAACATCAGAAAGAAAGAAGAAAGATCAGGAATGGCCAAGTCCACAGTCTGAGCTGCA
This sequence comes from Denticeps clupeoides, assembly GCF_900700375.1. Classification (NCBI taxonomy): domain Eukaryota; kingdom Metazoa; phylum Chordata; class Actinopteri; order Clupeiformes; family Denticipitidae; genus Denticeps; species Denticeps clupeoides. Next base: position 3,260,796 of record NC_041722.1, on the reverse strand, counting down.
GTGGATGATGATTGAATTCTTAATTTGGTGGAGAAAAAAAAGAACATTTGAGCAGGGGATTGTCAAAGTTTAAAATCATGAGATGACTTGAATGAATGAATGAATGAATGATGGGCCATCACAATGTTCAAACCACCAATAAGACAGGATCAGACAGGATGATTTTGTTCTTTTCCATTCCATTAAAGATTTCAAAGCCTCTAATTAATCTAATTAATAACTGGTCAGAATGAAAGAAGAACATTTAATAACCAGCAGTGCACAGCATCAGTGAGGTGTTAGAAACTGACAGATTCAAATTTTTTCATATGGTCATTAATATCATCACACCAGCAACATTGCATAGCAGTCTGTAATCAGACATGAAATTTTCCAGTTTCATCCCATATATTATATATTAATATATATGAATATATGCCATAGTATGTTATATATATATGTAATAGGAATCTTTTTTCTTTTTTTTTACATTTCAATTACATTTTTACATGTACATGTTCATTTGCATTTAGTTTTAGGAAATCACACATTTAAATGTAAATCCTGGGCTTGCTCAGCAGGTCCTTCCTCACTATTCCTCAGTAATGTATGTAATACAGGAAATGTAAGGAGACATTATGCTATCCCAATTGCTCTTTCTGGTTTTTGCTTTTTGTTTTTTTTTGTTCCCCGATACGCCGCTCATGATCTAATGGTGGAGGCAGTGCTATGGGTGCAAATGGAACTGGGTCATTCCTGTCTACTGATGATATGACAGCTGACAGAAGCATCAGGACAGATTCTGCAGTTTTTCCGAGATAAACTGTCTGCTCGCATTCAACAAAATAAAGAGGACCGTGCTTCTCAGACGACAGATGGACGGCAAGCCAGAACATACTGTGAGAACATACAGCAATCCAAGAGCTTTTCAAGGCAATTTCACTTTTGGAGACTAAATTAAAGGCAGAAAGACCAACAAATGTGTGAAAATGAACCCTAATTTCTAAATGGTTTATACAATGTTTTGCTTAAACCACTTGAATTAAAGCCTAACCTCTTCTCTTCAATCACATCTTAATTGCTTCATTTAAAATCCATTATGGTGGCATACAGATCCCGAATTATGAATATTGTTTCACTGTTCAAATAGAACATAGCTCTAGAGCACAAGACCTGAAAGATCATTATTTGAAACAATTAGATACTGTAATGGCACTGAGACCAAATGTAGAAAGGCTTAGATTGGCTTACACCGGGCACTGTTTTTACACCGGGCACCTGCGTTAATCTTGGGCATGTTTGCTGGTGTAAGGCCGGTGTAAAATAGATTCATTCGGTCTGCTGTCATTCTTTGTTGATTCTGACAGTGTTTTTGTTCAATTATCATTTTGTTCACCACTATCTGTATCGGGTCTCCTGTTGCATGCATACATCGTGGAATATGAAACAAGAAGGAAAGAAGGGATAAAAGCCCCCATTGCCATGGCAACGTGGCCGTAACAACACCATAAATGGCCACATCCTACAGAGACGAGGATTGCTTTTTCACCCTCTGCCTCCCTTGTTTTGCTTGCTGCCGGCTTTGTGGATTCTGGGGTGTGGACTTGGCTGAACTTGGCTTTGACATGCAATTTCGAACCCCTTAGATTTCCTGTGAGAGGGGGAAGCCTATTCTCACTCCACACACGCACCCACACACACACACACACACACACACACACACAATAACGTGTTGCCCCAGAAGGGCTTGTTTCTTCATTCAAATGCCAGTGCCCACCGGGCACCTGGCGCAGGGTGGCATATGCCAGGCTGAAGGCGCAGATCTGCAGACACATCTGACGGGGGAGATTAGCGTGTTAGATTAACCCCGCCCCCCCGTGCCAAAACACTCCTCCCCCTCTCAGCAGCACACCTCCTCGGAGACCGGCTGCCCGACATGACTGCAATATTAATGGGCTGCTCTCCCCCACACAATTAACCCCTGCTTGTAAGGTTCACGTCCTGCTTTTGTACAATCTGGGTCAAACAATACCACCTTGATTCAGTTTAACACTCCCAGCGACTCGCTATCTCTTTCTCTCGCTCTTTTTTTTTGTTATTCATTCATTCACACACACACACACACACACACACACACACACACACCTTTTTTATTTCCTCATGGTTATCGCTGATATCAGACTTGCAGGAAAGCACCAGAATATAAAGGATGTGGGTTTGATTGTTGCTGATTGGCTGATCAGAGGGACGTCTGTCCCTCGGCCACACAGCGCCATTGTGAAGTGCTTTCTGGGGACAGCACTTTAATAAGCATCCTATCTGTAGACTACACTTACTCCTCCATCTCCAACACCAAGCCCCACGCACCGGCAGCCACGCTGGAGTGCATTTAATTATCGTTAAAACTCACCCTGAATTATTCATCCGCTAATATACTGTATGCTGACTGCTCATTTATCACCGTCCCCTGACGCTCGGATTTAAACAAAGTCATTAAAAACAGCCCTTCTCTTCCTCTCCTTCGCTGTGCTTGGCAGATAAAGTTCGACAGCGACGGCGTGTGCGTCTGCTGCGAGCTGCAGCCCCAGAGCTCCAGCTGCAATAACCTCGGGGAGACGCTGAAGCTCAACCCCCTGCGGGACTGCAACGTCATCCGCCTGCGCCTCAAGGTGTGTTGGTGTGTGTGTGTGTGTGTGTGTGTGTGTGTGTGTGTGTGTGTGTGTGTGTTTGGGAGGGGAGGGGGATGTCAAAGTTTTCTGCACAAGTCGTTTAAAACGTGGGACTGGTATTTCCGCTCTGTACACGCCTGAAAAACGACACGTCCATTTGGGAAGAAATGAAATCTGAATTGTCCCTACATTTATTTTAAGCAATAACCCAAATCATTTTGCACATCTCTGCCCTTTTTGCATGTTTGTCTTGTCTTGTGTGTCCTGTTTGAAATATCCAACGTATCCACTCACAAGCACTTGTCCAGTTATGTCCTGTTCTACCTGTTCATTGTACAGAAAAATTCAACTTTTCCCTTATAGCGATAACCTGTACAGTATTTAATTTTTAGTTTTAGTTAGTATAGTTTAGTTTGTATATACATATATATTTTTCTTTTATGATTGCACTATGGAGGGGGGTCTGTGTGAAACATTATTTCAATACACGGTACACTGTGTATACTGTTGTTCTGACAATGAACCAATCTTGAATCTTGTTTTTGCAATAATTGACACATGATGGACAGCCCTTCACATACATAATGTTCCTTCCACATTTATTTTACACATCATGTTATAAAACAAGAGTTCAATTTGGTTTTACAGTTTTTTTAAAAGACATCTAGGAATAACTATATTAGTTATTTTGATACACAGACAGCATGAATTCTGCAGGAAATAAGGAACTGGAGAAGCAACATCATTCATCATTTCGGCTTCGTCCTCTGCCTACACACTTCTGTATGCTGCTTTCCCATTACCCACACTGATCATATTATTTTAAAAGCTTCCCGTGCTTGGGGGCTTTGTCTCTCCATTAGATTTGAATGCACAAATGTATTAATTTTTTGTCATTGATTTATTGTAAAACATGAATAACGAAATTAAAAAAAGTGCTTTAAAAATAATAAATGGGCTTTAAAGAGGAGCGATCACACCCATTTGTCCAGTATCATAGCTCATCAAAACGGTGTCTTTATGGTTGCTATAAAACTTTATTAAGTGATGAGTTGCACCACGTGTCCACCTGGAGATGGATCCCTGCTCCACGAAGCCCTAAGTGCTCATTCTGACTGGCATTTATCAAGCTGAGTGTCGCTTTTGTTCAATTAATATTGTGGCATGTCAGCTAATCAGCCTTTTACACAAATTGGGTGATTTACTGTACTGCAATTACCACACTTAATCTGTCCACTGTCAACACCTTCATACATCCTTTCCGTGTAAGGGTGCATACACTTATGCAACCAGATTATTGGTCATTTTTTATATGTTTGGAATTTATTCCATCTGAATTGTACTGGATGTCAGTCAGAGTAAAGGAGAGAAAAGTTTTCAAATGGTTTATTGTGGTCAAATTTTTTACATTATAAAAACCTTGCATATTAACATGGGTGTGTGCACTTTGCATATTCACTGTGTGATAGTGTGTCAGTATTATTTAATATATCACTACTAGGGGTGTGTAACAGTTGGTTTGTTTTTTCTGAAGTCACTGTTCAGTTTGGTAAAGTGTGTTTTTGGTCTGTTAGGGGTGGCATTACATATTCTAAACAAAGTGAGGCTTTTAAAAAAATTCTGTCAATACTGCTGAATCCCACCAGTTAAAATGTAAAATCAAGATCAAGAATTTCTCAGTATTAAACTATATTAAACAATATTAAATATATTCATTAAGGTGCACATTTTGAATGTTTCTAAACAAATATTTGCTCAATATGTTCACTAAAACAATTTACTGAAAAACATATATATAATATTAGTATTAACACTGCTGTATTCAGTACATAAAATGAGGCAGGGCTTGATTGATCAATACATGCACAATTACAGCCCTAATATCACATCTGCGTGCTGACGGGTCAAGTGTGGGGGGTGTCAACTGTAGGGCCTGTCAAAGCCCATTGAGACATACTGTATGTGATTTTGGGCTATATAAGAAATAAATGTTGTTGTTGTTGTTGTTGTTGACGGGGAAATGAAGTTCAGAAACTGGATAATGCTGTGAAACAATAATTTATCAAACACAAAATGGCATGAGGGCTAAAAACAGGGGAAACAAAAGGGGAGGCGATTGCCAGAACTGAACACAACTATACCCACGAGTTGCATGGTCCATATAAAATGGGCTGCTGAGAAGGTACACCTAATTCCTCACACCAGTCCATGGCTGGAGCCCTGCTGTCAATCGTGACACCTAATAAACTCCCAGTTTTTATTTGTACAAATTTCCCCCATGCAGCCTTGCTGCCACTTGTGCAGTTGAGTGTTTTTTTTTGTTAAATCTTTACATTTTGAGTTTAAGTATTTATGCCTCATTGTGTTCCTTTATGCCCTTTTTTGATTGTTCAATTCACACTACACTGGAAAAAGAACCTTCTGTGTTCCATTTTTGTGAAACATTTTCCTGACAGAGCTGTATGTCTTTACTTATTTAGTTAATATCCTTATGTTCTGGACATTTATCTGGAGTGACTGCTTAATTACACATAAACATTATACACAGAACATCTAGACAAGTTGACATTGTAATAGAGACACAAAGAGCCACTGTCAAGTAGCTGTATGTGTGAGTGTGTGTATGTACTTGCTAGTTCGTGTTAATTGCGAAGTTTTGTGTAATGAGTGAAGGTTCTGCCAGTTCCTGTGCGGGCGGGGCTTTGACCTCCTTCCTAACCTCCAGTTGGCTAAAGGCAAAGCTGTTCGGGGAGGTGAAGATGGGTTCATGCGTAAACTATTAGCAGTTTCCTCAGAGCTATGACTTTAGTTACAACCTCTCTGTGAGGTTTTCTATGTCAGTATGCAAATGATGACGTGAAAATATCAGTAAAATATCTTCCTGTCTGAGCACACATCTGTCTAGCAGATGCTGAAACGGACACCTCTGTCAGGCCAGGATTACTGAGAGTCTCATAAGGTGGCCTTCAAATCATTTCACTCTTCATGGACCCACTTTAGCACTTCAATAACCTGTGACTGGAGGGATTATTTGAATAATCTTGCCCTCTGAAGTGAAGCATTTTGCCGTTTTAGAAGCTGAAAATCACTGCTTACTAATTTAATACATTGTAGCAAATGGTAGGCAAAGCATGCTGGGTATGCAAATTTGGTTTGCAACGGCACCGAGCTGTGCGAGAATTACCGAACAAGACAAAGTGAACATTTAACCTGGGGTCCTGCTACAGAATAAGAAAAGAAGTCATTAAAAGAAAGTGTTTAATTCCCACTTTTCCCAAAAAAATCCTATACTGGTCTGGGTCATGGGGAACCTGGAGTCTATCCTAGCAACCTCGGGCGCAAGGCAGAAACAACAGAAAGCAAAAGAATGGGCACCAGTCTGCTGCAGACCGAGCACACACACACACACACACACACACACACACACACTAGCTCCAGGGCCAGTTCAACATAATCAGGTCCCCCAACCTGCATGTGTGAGGGGGAATCTCACTCTTGGGAGAACAGACCAGCTTCAGACAAAATCGCTGTCCTGGGCCAGGTTTCCCCAAAGTATTGTTAGCCTAATTCTTCCAAACCACCTTAGGTGTAGTAACTCAGAACTTCTCAATGTAAATGACTTGGTGCAGCAGTTCTGCACACTGTTCTGTTTCAGTATTTATTCTGCAAGTGTTTTCTGGCTGAATATGAAGTAGATTCCTGAAGTGCATATTTCTCGGCTTCACTTGCAGTTTCATAATGTAAATAAGCAAATGAAACCACTTGATTTTCTTTAGACTAAGGCTAGTGCTCTTTTCTAATTGCCCAGTCATAACAACTAAGATAAATTATTATTCATTTACATTTACATTTACATTTACAGCATTTACCAGACGCCCTTATCCAGAGCGACTTACAATCAGTAGTTACAGGGACAGTCCCCCCCTGGAGACACTCAGGGTTAAGTGTCTTGCTCAGGATCACAATGGTAGTAAGCGGGATTTGAACCTGGGTCTTCCGGTTCATAGGCGAGTGTGTTACCCACTAGGCTACTACTACCCTGTATTCAAAACAAGCGTCCTCCGTTTTTTTACCTTATTTTGTATTAAATTAAAGTATTAAACCTTATTTTGTATTAAATTAAATGCTTGGATCAGTTTAGATCAGGGCAATTATCCTGCCCACATTCCCCTGATTCAGATGTTTTTGTGCACTGGACATCTTGGATAAATCATGTCTGTTATCATTTGTCAAGGTGAGTCTGAGTGAAGACATTTATTTTAAACCTACTGCAGTTGGTGGTGTCAAATACCAAAATGATGCTTATTGATCTTTGGGTAGATAAAAGACAACAGACTTCCATTGTCCAACATCTGAAAAGTGACGGATTTCACATGCACGGAGGTTCCTCAGCGGTTATCTGACGTCTAAAAGGCCGTCCAGTCTCTTGTTGGTGAGATTTGCTCGGCTCCTCTGCTGTAGTGGCTTTATTCTGACTGCAGATAAGGTGAGAGAATGAGAAAATCTGAAGTCCCTTTCCAAATATGAAAACCAACACTAAAAAAGTGGAAAAAACTGTTTCAGTGCTGCTTTTAATGCCTCAGTGGGGTTTCTGTTATTATTTTAGAAATTCTTGCATGTTTTTTTCTAGGAAGTGCTTGCACCGTGTTTCCCATAGGACTGCTTTAGGAGGCTGTAAATATGTTTATTCTAACAGGCCTACACTCAAACATGCCCGAAAAAACCCTGAGTAAGTGCAGCTCAGCGGCAGCCATTAATTACGTGTCCCCAATTAGCCCAGACGGAGATGCCACGCTGCTCTCGCACGCAGATGCTTTCTTTTTTTGGTGCCGGTTGTTTTTCTCTCTGAAGGTGATGCAAGGGCATAAAGAGAACAGAATAATGATTTGCACCGAATGAGGACAAGAATCTCCTGTGAATTGGGTAACATGACTCACCAAACATGAAATGACTTTTAAAATAGAAACTGAAAAAGAGACTTTCTTTTATGTGGTTTACTAGGTTTGAAGAACGAGTGAGTGAGTTCCTGTAGAGTAAGTGAGTGGGTGCTTGTGTAATGAGAGTGAGGGAATGAGTGAGTGAGTGAGTGCTTGGGTAGAGATTGAGTGAGTGTTTGAGTGAATGCCTGTATAGAAAGTAAAAGTAAGTTGGAACTGTCTTGAGTGAATGCTTGTGAAGTGAGTAAGTGAATAGGTTAGTTAGTGAATGAGTGAGTCGGAACAAGTTAGTCAGTAAGTGAGTTATTGAGTAAAATAGTGAGTAGGAATGAGTTAGTGAGTGAGTGAGTTAGTGAACAAGTGAGTAGAAATGAGTTAGCGAGAGAGTTAGGGAACAAGTGAGCATGAATGAGTTAGTGAGTGAGTTAGTGAATGAGTGAGTAGAAATGAGTTAGTGAGTGAGTGAACGAGTGAGCATGAAGGAGTTAGTGAATGAGTGAGTAGAAATGAGTTTGTGAGTGAGTGAACGAGTGAGCATGAAGGAGTGAGTGAGTGAGTTAGTGAACAAGTGAGTAGGAATTAGTGAATTAGTGAGTAGAAATGAGTTAGTGAGTGAGTTAGGGAACGAGTGAGTATGAATGAGTTAGTGAGTGAGTTAGTGAATGAGTGAGTAGAAATGAGTTAGTGAGTGAGTAAACGAGTGAGCATGAAGGAGTTAGTGAGTTAGTGAATGAGTGAGTAGAAATGAAATTGTGAGTGAGTGAATGAGTGAGCATGAATGAGTTAGTGAGTGAGTTAGTGAATTAGTGAATAGGAATGAGTTTGTGAGGGAGTTAGTGAATTAGTGAGTAGGAATGAGTTAGTGAGTGAGTGAACGAGTGAGCATGAATGAGTTAGTGAGTGAATTAGTGAGTAGGAATGTGTTAGTGAGTGAGTGAACGAGTGAGCATGAATGAGTTAGTGAGTGAATTAGTGAGTAGGAATGTGTTAGTGAGTGAGTTAGTGAATTAGTGAGTAGGAATGAGTTAGTGAGTGCATTAGTATATTAGTGAGTAATATATGAATATATGCAATAAATTAATGTTGGGAATGTAATGTAAATGTAAAAATCACATTGCTTGTGATAAGTGGTTAGTCTTTTTTCTTAACTAATCTTCTTTACTAGTTGCCACAAGTTCTTTTTTTTCTTTTTACCAAGTCCAGGATGTTTCTTTCTGCCAGTAGGGCTGAACAATTTTAAGAAAAAATAAAAATTTATTTGCCAAATATTGCAGTTGACATCAGCACAAGGTGATTGGAGGGTAGTGTGGTATGGGGGGTGTTGTGCGTCTACCATCATGCCCAGCTAGGGGACACTTTCTCCCACTGATGTTAACCGATGAAGCAGTGTCTAGTGTGGCAAAATAATTCATTAATGTCGTTGCGCTTTATAAAATCGCATTTATTCAAATCGCATTTCGGTTCGATCATTCAGCCGTATCTGTCAGTGTAGATTTTTCTGTGTTTGTGGGTTTTGATAAGTATCTGTGCAGATGTGGAAGCGCTGGGCCCGGCCTGACAGGCGGCTCTGACAGCTCTGCCTCCTTTTTGACCCTTTGCTCTAGCCTGGACACCCTCACCGCCCAGCATCCGTCCAGCATCCGTCCAAGCCCTTCTGAGCCCGGTGTGCATCTTAGTGAACATAAACACGGCCTCCCTCCCCCCCGGCTTAAGCCCACTTTATCAAAATAGCATAGAAACAGTCGTTTTAGATGAAGCAGATAAACACAACACGGTTGCATTTTCTCACTGATAAGCTAATGTGTTCCTGCATGTCTGTCTCTGTCATTTCACTTGCCCTGAGCACGGCCTGTTTTATGTATGAGAGCCCCCATGTCCCCTCCTCATTATATCACCTTGAAACATGGCCAAGTGAGTGAACCAGTGATAAAATACTTTACTGTAGCCAAGGGACCTCTTCCCTTTGTTGCAGACAGCCATTTTTCTCTTCCTTCCTTCAGAAAATACAGTCTAGGCCTATTAAAAACGTCTCTGTTTGGGTTTATCTGAATTTCTGCGAGTTCATTAAACTCAGCTCTGCTCCTGGTTTTTGAACAGGAGGACATATTGATCCCCTTTCTTGTTTAATTGCCCTTTGAGTGTTGCTGGCCAGGTGATTTGGTCACGTTCAGCTTCTTTGTCATTTTATCTCTCTTATTATTCCATGTTTGAAGTGCACCACTAGCTGGACATTAAGCCAAGTTTATCCTAATGAGTAAATCATCATGGGGGACGATCACCCTTCCAAAAAATACAATTCCCACAATCCCATTTGTTCAAGTTACTTATGAAATTGGACACCACATCAGGGTTTAAGTGGCAACATGACTTCAGATAAAAGTTTGGACAGAAATGTGTGTACAACCCTTATAACAGAGCTAATAAACTCTACATAACCACAGACTTCTTTATTCTGTAGGGAATGAGCAGCTGCTGTTTATGGGTGCAGCCATCTTGGATCCCTACGAGGGTGGTGATCACCAAGTAACCGTAACACTTTTTAATGAAAAGGACCCACAGTTCTTGTTGCATGCTGATTGGTCCTGAACAGGTCCTGAATGTAATTGAACTAGCTTCCTTGGTGGCCACGCTAATTATTATGTCGGGCTAGTGAAGGACCCCACCTCCACGATTTCACTGCTCACACGTAGGGCAGTGGTGGCCTTGTGGGTGTGGAAGTGGACTCGTGAGGTGCCACTGATGTCCCTACACACCGCTCCCCGGGTGTCTTTCATGGCTGCTCACTAAGGGTGATGGTTAAATGCAGATGAAACACCATGTACTGTGCTGCAGTGTTTCACAATTCACTTTCCCTTCACTTTCACACAGTAAAAGTCCTCTGCACTGTCTTTATTAATGCACATCACCACACGTACAAAAAGGAAATACATTTCCAATGAGGGTTAACGCTACACCCTTAAAGTGTTATATCTGGGCTGGTTTTCCGGGTGGTTTGTTTCATATCACCACTGCTGACTGGCATCCCCGGCAGTTTCCGTTCTGCCAGAGACCGTTTATTACTGGAAGTGTCAGAGACAGCAGGAACTGAGCGCTGCTGCGGTCCCACATGACCCAAACAAGCGAGGCGGCCGAGCCAGAGACGGGTGATGGATGGCGGGAGCGGCGTGCTGACGCTGGGAAGAGTGATGACATCACTCATCTCAGCCTCCCTTTCACGCTCGGCCTCCTTTGTTTGTCCCACGTTTTTCGTCGTCAGCCCTCCGTCTTCATCTGCCGTTTGTAATCTACTATCCCTCCTTTCAGATGAGAACATCGCCCGGTTTATTCTGGCCAGGGGTTTTATGGGAAGAAAGCAGCTGCTCCTCTCCTGCTTACTCTCTCCTTCTCTCCTTCTCTCCTTCTCTCTCTCTGTAGGAGCTCCTGTTCAGCGTCTGCGCTCTGAATGTTATCTCCACCATCGTCTGTGCCCTCGCCACGGCCATGTGCTGCATGCAGATGGTGTCCACTGATGTGCTGCAGATGGTAAATGTGCCTCTCTTCTCCTCTCATCTCCTCCGTTCCGCTTCTCTCCACTTCTTTCTATTCTCTCTGTTCTCTGTAAACTGCATTGGCCGAATAAGTTTTCTTTTTAATCAGCGAACCAGCATCATGTGGCTCTGGTCGCGGTCCCGGCCCGAATCGTTTCTCCAGCGCCAGGCGTCATTCCTCTGCGGAGAATAAACTACAGGGTGGTAGTAGCTTAGTGGGTAACACACTCGCCTATGAACCAGAAGACCCAGGTTCAAACCCCACTTACTACCATTGTGTCCCTGAGCAAGACACTTAACCCTGAGTGTCTCCAGTGCGACTACTGATTGTAAGTCGCTCTGGATAAGGGCGTCTGGTAAACGCTGTAAATGTAAAATGTACATAAACGCTGCTCCCGCCCGGCCGAGTAGAGGGCAGCCAGAGTGGAGCGGCTTCTTTAGGCAGCAACTAAAGCCACTGGCCTGGGAAATCAGCACGGCGGCACGTTCAGCGCTCATCGCAGCCGCTGCTCCGGGCCGCTCGCACAGTTCCGCATTCTAATACGCCGCCTGATAAGTAAAAGACGAGCTGTTATTTGCAGCGTATTTAATGTAGTAGCAAAGTAAAAGGTGAAGGCTGCCTACAGGCGAAATCTTTCCCTTTTTATGATTGTGTTGAGAGAGGAAGGTTTTATGTGAGGTACACAACTTGCGATGTTAGTATTGTACAGCGGGGTGCTTTCTGGGGTTTATGGACGCTGCTGGGAACTGTGTGGCTTGCTGACATGGAGGGAAAGGCCAAGGTGCAGTGAAAATTGCCTCGTTACGTGTGTAATAGCATGAGTGTGCATGTGTGTGTTGTAGGTGTGTTGAAATAAGGATTATGTGTGTGTGTGTATGTGTATATATATATATATATACATACACACACATATATATATATATATATATATATATACACATACACACACACACACACACACACACACACACACACACACACACACATATATATATATATATATATATATATATGAGCATTGTGATGCAGACGTGGATGATATTGCATCGATGCAATACAGAACATAATCGATTACTAAATATTATTAATCGAATAATAATGTTGCTTGGCGATTTTCTGGCGGCGTATAAAAATTCTCGTTAAAAAGTGCTGGTAGTGAATGTGGCGACCTGATCTGAGTACAGCGCCGCTCCGGGTAGGAGTTTCACACTGCGTAGCGCACCACTCTGCGGCCTTGTTCTCACACCGTGGTCAATTTTGGAATTTGTTGAACTTTGATCGCTGCACGCTGTGCTTTATTTTTGCACAAGCAATAGTACCGTAGCGAGAGAGTGTTCGGTCTGCCTCCTCTAAACACACACACAAACCGGGAATGGAGGAAAAGCTGATTTTAACAGTCTCTGAGTGTCCAGAGATCTACAACACGACATTATCGTCTTACCGGGAGTTTAGAACCATGTCTGTTTTTTGCCTGAATGCTGACAGTTTTCCTGCTCATTGTAGCAAATGAAGGAGTCCATACGCGCGGACGAGACCTTAACTCTTGTATTTGAAAACATCATGTGAAGACGTGAGACCAGTGCAGGTTGTAAAGGCCTCTGTGGGTGTATACTTGTGAAGCCGCGGCGAGATTAGTCGCGTGAGGGGTCATTTTCAGCCGGACGGACTGCAGGACAGAGACACAGCAGCTTCCTTTCTGTCTGCAGTACACGGCACGTTGGGTAATCATGATTACCGCCGAGGATTATTACATTAGAAGGTTATTACATCCTCATATCTTGCCTGCTCTGGAGGAAACGGTGATCGATATATTGTCTCGTTACGTTGGGCCTCGCCTTAGGCCCGCTTTGTTGGCTCCGAAGGATTTATGTCTTCTGCAGCAGTGCAGAATGGTCAGGATAACTGAGATGTTTCGTGCAGAACTGAATCAACAGTTACAGACTTTGCGCAGTGATGTTGACGCATTAACGCTGCGTTCCCCACCTGACACCGAAACCCAAATCAGGCCACGCCCGTCCATCTGAGCTTCTCAGCGGCGCGTCCTGCTAATGAACGGGACAGAGAGGAATTCAAGACGCGCCATTGTTTTAAAAGCACAGCCTGCCGAGATTAATCCTGGCTCGCCACCGGGGTCAAATCAGGGTGAAAGACAATGGCCCGGTCTCCCTGCACTCACAGTGGAATGCACACGCCTACACGGGCACACCTGGCCCACTGCCCGCCCTGTGCTGTTCGGAGGGGTCAAACAGAACTGGTCCTCTGGTCCCGGCTATAGCAGCCAAATAATATTTCATATATAAAAGATCTTCAAACATAAGGAGAAGCTGCCTAGGGAGGAAACAGGGTCCTTTTCACTCACAGTATCACACATGTCACACACAAGGTGAAGTACAGTTGATGGCCTTGTATCCAGAAAATGTAAGGTTCTGTGTAAATTATTTCAATTGTTTTATTACTTGAAAATGTTGCAATATTACTGAACAATGAACAAAACATATTTACAATAACTGTAAAATAACAGGCAAAACAGGATGAAATAAGAGGGTTACGTCCACTTTCCTTGTTTGCTGAGATCCGGTTGATCTGCGAATCATCATGTTGGAGTTGAAATTCAACAAAACATGGAAATGGAGAAAGTGGTTTCATAGTTATCTGTTTGCGTTGACTGGGTTTAGATTTTCGTTATTTCACGAGACGTATTATTTAGGGCTGTTTTTTGTGTTTGCATTTTGATCCTGAAAAATGTCCACAAGCAGTCCAAGATGCCGACTTGAAAACAGCCAGAACTCACCAAACATGCCTAATCTCTCTCTCTATCTCTCGCTGACACACTCTGTCCCTCTCTCTCCTCTGTGGATCTGCACCTTGTTAAAAGTTGGATGTTTGTTCACCGAAACGCAGCACAGTGCGTCGATGCAAATCTCTCCCACCGGATTCACAAATGCGTTACAGCAAGTTATCACAACCCGACATCGCTGGTCTCAGTCAACACCAGTTCCCCAAAGTAAACGCAGATGATGAAAGCGATGCGTCATAAAGCCCGTCGGACGCCGTGACTCTCCGACTTCGCCGGGCCCTTCAAAGTCCCCGTCTGTCTCCCCTCCGCTTCCCTCCCTGCGGCCTGTCAGGTCACTCGGTGCGACAGATGCTGGTAGACTCTGATAAACAGCCATTCATCAGAGGGGATCAGACAGCGTAAGACAACCACTGTACACATTTGTGCGTGTTTCATGAGCTCGTGTGACAGCTGGACACGCACGCCCAATGACAGGGACTGCGACTGTGTTGTGCTTTCAGCTAATAACGGCCTTGCAGAGAGTTTTACATGCAGGGGCCATTAGGAGATTAGATCTTTAAGTAAAGCCAGTCAATAAATCACACTGGCGTCTATCAATAAATCACACCGCCGTCTATCTGCAGCGGGACTGTAGGGAAAACTGATTTGACCGATGGGTGTACTGATTGATGTTTTATGACTCGTCTTGATTTTATATTACTTTTCTAATATATTGCTTTAATTATTTTACTATTTTCATTTTTCAAATGTGTTGATTTTTACCATGGTAATTTACATTGGCATATCTTTAATGTAAAGCACTATGAATCAAATCAAAAGATTTGTCTTTTTTTGTGTGTGTGTTTTCCAGTTCATGCCTCACAGGTCTCGTGCACTGAGCGCAGACTGCATGACTCCTCATGGCACCATCCTGCACCACAACTTGGACTTTGACGAGTTCATCCCACCCATCCCGCCTCCACCCTACTACCCTCCAGAATACACCTGCACACCGGTGATGGAGGGCCAGAGGTACACACTGTGCATGTGCACACACACACACACACACACACATGCACACACTGTGTTCATCCTTCAGGAACCAAGACCAGCCCACTTATTCTAAGTGGTGTTCTTTCCTCACGTACATATGGGTAGTGGTGGCCTAGCGGTTAAGGAAGCGCCCCCATAATATACTCATAATATACACTTCCATTCAAAAGTATAGGCTCAGTTAGAAATGTCTTTATTATTCCATAAAAAACATGAAATAGAAAATTTACAAAGCAATTAATAAACAATTATTGTTTTTAAGTTTAAAATAATGGGGGTGGAAGTAGGGCTGTCCCAACATTTCACAAGCAACACAGTAGCCTAGTTTTTTTATACATGGCATAAAAGTAAAAATAATATCTGCAGTGTTATCTTCATTTTACGTGTCAAAAAGATTTCACGGCCCCCGAGGCTTTCTCTTTCCCAGAAATCCACAAAGTAACAGGTTCAAAACCCACTTTACTACCATTGTCCCTGTAACTACTATTGCATAAATATAAATCTATAAATTGAATGATATAGTTAAACTCATATCTGCTGATGCATTATATACTGTACTAGTGTAAACCTGACCAGTTTTATTGCTTTTTTAATTCGTACACACTTTATCAAGATGTGGCAGTGGGGCAGTGGGGCAGTTACCCTAGCAGGTAAGGAAGCGGACCCGACATTGGAAGGTTGCCGGTTGGATAAAACGTTGAAATGGAGCAGTAATTCCCCCAAATCACACGCACTGCATGTTTACAGAAAATCATGTCACACTCACTGGAAGATATTATGCACTGTGACTGAGCCTCTGGTTATTTAAGCAGATTTTGTACTTGAGCAGCTTCTGAGGGCAGCATTTATTAAGGCATTGGAATGTTATCAACAGTGAGTGAGTACGAGCAAGTTATTACACGTACGGTACAGCTGGGTGAGCTAAAACATACACTATGTGTATGTTTTACAAAATGGGACAAAGGCATAGTAAAGACACTGCAGACATGGCCTTCAGCAAGTTGATCACTACGTTTAAAACAAAAGCTGTGGTAGTGAACATTTTCTCCATAATGAGCTCTGAAGGGTTGTGCCACTAATCCAGAGAGATTATTCCAGGCAAACTACATCACCTCGCTAATAAACACATTTTCGGTGAAGATATATGCACTGCCATCTCTTCTCCACACTAATCCAGGGCGCAGAGTTCCGATATTTCTCTGTTTTAGTGCGCCGCAGATAGGAGCTGGGTATGGATGCCCTGCTCATTTCCTCGGCTTGAGACGGTCGCTTCAGTTTACAGCCATAAAATCTTCGCTGATGTAGCTGTTTGGCCGGGAGCCGCACTGGCTTGTCAGTAAGGCTGTAAATATAAATGGGCAGAAGACGCCATTACTGTACATCTCCACCGAGCTAAGAGGCAGCAGCGAGTCATGACATCATTACCCTCGCCTGAAGATTGGTGGCCAGAGAAATATGTTACTGGCCAACTCGTCTGAAAGGGCTGAAGGTTTTAATTGATTGGAAGGTTGGAGGACTGGAGGAAGAGCGCATGTGCTGTAGGACGGGGGTCGGATGGGCATAACCAGAAAGACTATTTGAGGGCCAGAGTTGTTTCCTAATTCGATCACAAAAATGTTTTTCACAGACTATTCCAGTCAGTCTTTAGAACCAGAAACAGCAGTGGTGGCATAGTGGGTAAGGAAACAGACCCGTAATTGGAAGGTTGCCAGTTCAATCCCCAAATCCCCTGATTCTTCATAAATTTAGCATTTTTGCATTTTGCACTCCAAGACAGACATTTAAATCTTTCAATATACTACCTTATTCTAAAAGTACTTAATTGCTTGTAACCTTTGGTGGCACTATTCCCGATATGTTACATTGACGACTTTATGATTAATAACCAAACAGCCTTAATTATTTTCGAAATTCTGAATGTCACACCAACTGGCATGATGTCACGCCATATGATGAATTACACCACACAACAAACTGTACCCAAAAATCTGTATTAGCAGCATTTAACAAACAACAAACTTTTGACATCTGTAGAGTTTTCTGTGAGCCACGTTTTTCCAAGAATATAATATATATATCAATATAACTACACATAGTGCAAATGTCATAAGCCCATGTCACTATAAATAACTTGATTACATTCACTTTGCTCATCTTTTCCTCAGGACCTGCTCTCTCTTTACTGGATCTGTATTTAATCTCTCCCTGTATTTCGAACCAGGACAATAACAATAGTTTCTCAAATTTGTCTGTTTCTGGTGCTTTAATTCCGTATTCCGCCTTGGCCCTGATAGACGTTCATGGCCTGTCTTTGTGTCTTCCAGAGGACTGCATCTGGATTTCCCTCACTCACCCTTCAGCGCCATCTATGGAGTGCCGATCAACAGTCCCGGCACCCTCTACCCCTCTGAGCTGCCGCCTCCGTATGAATCCGTGGTTGGACAGACCCCTGCCAGTCAGGTGGGTGACGTACCCATTCCTACACACACCCCAATTAAGAGTGGAACTCTCTGGACAGTTTTCAATCACTGCTAAAGTGTGGGCAAGGGGCTGAGAGGGATTGGGAGGATCCGAGGAGGGATTAGAGATTACATTTCAATTTCAGTTTCATGATGTTGAGATGTTTCAAGCATTCGACTCCATGTCAGCGTCGCTTGGAGGATTTAAAATGTTAGATGGAGCTGTGAGTGATCTTTTCAAAATGGAAATTAAACATGTAAGCATGCTGCACGGCTTTAATTAACTTTTTTTGTTTCAATAAAAAAACACTGATGTTCTTCATTTTCACACATTTTTGAAGTTTACTATGTTGTGTTTCCCTCTGAATTCAATATTTTTGCATCAGCTTTTGAATGATAAAATACTCACTGCACAGAGCGAAAAGTCTCTTTGTACAGTAGAGGAAGGCTCTCCATTTTCAGCTCGAGTCCATTATCAGAGCCACGTGGGTGTGTAATGTGTGTTGGACACCTAAACCCACAGCTCACTCGCTCAGAGATGAGATCATAATGACAGAGTTATCTTCTTCTCCTCCTTCACTTTCCCTTGGCTGCGCTTTCTTTTTGAGTTCCAACCTTGACAGTGAAGGAATTAGATAAGTGAACTGTTTCGATCTGACGTGGCAAGCAGTCTTCCCTAAATTCAGACTATATTTCAAAATGACTTACTTGTATATACATGAATGATAAATGATAGAAATGAAAGTTAAAGTGTGATATCAAACACTCCCCCAGTGCCTTAATCCACAAAACATCAGTGTCACTGATTGTTTGATGAGAATGAAAATGATGTAAATCATTTGGTATTACAGCCAGCCAATGCCTGTGGTACATTAACAGGGTGATACATGTGGCAGTTCTCCTGGGTACTTGTGCCTGGACACTTTCTCATTGATACCGGGCAACATTAGTTGTATCTGTCCCCCCGTCCCTCTAACTACTGATCTGTATAAGAGTGTCATCTTAATGCCATAATAATGAATCACTATGCCCATCACCACTTCTCTGCTACCACCATCATGGTGATATGGTTGGTGACAAAGAGCGCAGAAACTGCTGTTGTGGCACTAAGCTGAGGAATCCAAAGTTGGTTCCTCATCCAATTTGTACATAGCAAGGCGTTAAATGGCGTGCTGAGCCCCCCTGAGTATGAAGAAATCTCTTCCTCTTCAAATCCACTCATTCATCCGTATGGCTGTAGCAGAGGTATTGAGGGCATCTCATTCATTTGGGGAAAATAAATACAAGAGGTGTGGCACAAATAATTATTTTATGCAGCAGTGGGCTCCATGGGCTGGAAATTTTGTAGTTAAAGGGTTTTTTTTTTTTTTGCATTCTCTTATGATTTTTCTATTGATTTTCCTGAGGCTGTTACGTTGAAAAGAGATAAGAGCCCTTTGCCATTTGAAGAGCCACACAAAAGGCCATTCAGCCCCTAGTTTTCGGCAGATGACTGTGTCTGGGCTCTGAATGACGGTCTGGAGATTTATTTGGTGCCTCGAGGAATTTGCTCGGGAGGTAAAAAAAAAAAAAAAAAAAACTCTCATCCCCTTAAGCTCTGTGCCCAAGTTTCTATTGAAAAGCGTCCTCCAACAAAAGAGGTGTGGAGAAGGTCAAATCGATGTAACATTTTCTCACCTGCTCCGAATGGTGCAAAAAGAGATTTTTTGGGGATAAAGCTCCCTGAGGGAACTCATGTAAAATTTTGTGATGGAACATACAGGGGGCTTTAAAGCAACATTTGTTTATTTACAGCCATTTAAGGTGTCACAGAACATGAAGTTTTAAGAGCGCATCGGGCCCTGAGCAAACATACCTAATTGGCTTCAGCTTAGATTGCTCAGGACTCCTTAATCAGGTGCATATGCTCCGGCTATGTCACACATAAAGACATTCCTATTTCATTTTTTTAAGGCATATTCCCCAGTGTGGTGTCCACCTTTATCCTAAACCTTCTTTCTAGCAATTAATTAGTTGGTAAAGGAACAGAAGTACTCATCTGGTTTTGAACCAGAATGCGGTGCCAGCACCACTGCAAAGCGTATTTTTACTTCCAATACAGGTCAGATTTTTTGCATTGCAACCTCAGTCTGATCATTCATTCAGAATTCATGTGGATCTTAATATGACCACTTGGGCTGATCCTGCTATATGAGCCAAATTAGTATTTTTATTGTACTGTAACCCAATAAAATCACAACCATTCCTCCAGAAACAGAAATATTTTTTTGTTTTCTCTCTTCATCAAAAATATTCTCTAAAACGTTGTGTTGTTTTTTTTTGTATGTTTATGCTGTGTAAATGCAGCCTTACTTCTGTGAATATGTGGATATTCATGTTGCTGTGAGGGGATGAGTTCAATGGTGCATCTCCAGTGAGCTCATGGGAGATGATACTGCAAGCACAATACAACAGAAATCCACTTGGATCACTGGTTGTTCTGTTTTTTTTTTTTCTTGTTCATTAAGTGTCTCATCTTGTGGACATTTTCTAACAAAAAACTGACCAAATGCAACTGCTCCTTATTAACTGTTTCTGAGCAAGGTGCAGAGCGCAGGCATGAGCTTCTTTATGAATCTCACAGTAGCCCCTGACACTGGGCCTGGGCTGTTTTTCTGGAGAATAATGACATGTTTGGGTCTCTCATCCATGCGGCTGTGTGACTGAAAGCTTGAGGTGAAAGGTCGGCCTCTAATGAAACCCTTCAGGCAATGTCCGCCATCCCCAGCACGCTGTGGCATGGATGTGCGACCCTCTCTGCCGCTGGTAGAATGAGGGCAGGATTTTAGACACAGTAATGTGAGAGAAACAGAACATACCTGAGGATGGAGCACGGGCCTGACATAAAGCAGAAGCCCTGCATCAGCGATGACCTGCTGCCGCATGCATCCAGCATCCATTCGTTCTGATGGCAGCTGAGTTAACGACGTGGAACCGTGCACATCCCCGCGGAGCATAATCTCAAATTACACATCCGTCTCCGTCTCAGACGTCAGTGGCCGAACCGGCCAAGGCAAATGGCGACTTTGGCTGATAGCGCCAGCGCATTTTCTGTTGTGCCCAAATTCAGAATCTGGTTCCATGAGTGCTGCCTGCATTTCGTCAAATTACAGAACCTGAATCAGCAGCAGTTCAGAGCTGGAAAGCAGCCAGACGCCCGGCGCTTTGTCCGTGGACAGCAGCATCACACGTCAGTCATTTCCTCACCATGAGGAAAATGTAGCAGCACGGTACTTAATCCATGAGTGATCAGCTCAGAAAAACGCATCACCTTCTGCAATATGTTTGTACAAAAGAAACATGACGTGGTAGCAAGTATAGTAGTGATTGTGTGTGTATATATCCTGATCACATATTCAAACCTTGCAGCCATTTTCAGGTTCGCTCAACATTTGAATGAGATCTTATTATCCATGCGTTTTTAACATGTGTAATTATCTGACATGAGAGAGAGTGTGCACATGCTGCCCCCTACTGGCCAGACGCTGGCGACAAGGTGCCAGATGTCAGGCTAATGGCTGCGCTGTAGAGCCAGATGTTTGCAGGTGTCTTTCCCCTCCTCTGTCTCGCGTTCCTGCTCCTTCTCGGGCGTAGCGCTGCCATTAAGGGGTATATGGCATCACCCCCTCACCGAGAGAAACACTCTAATCTCCTTAAAGAGAACTAAATGTAGTTATCTCGCTTTCAGCCTCTTGCTCCGTTACATCTTCTATCACTCACGTTTTAATCCTCATCATTTCTTTCTCTGTTTGCTTTCTGCTCAGGTCGCCACCAGTGTGGAGCAGCATTTGACTGAGTCCAGCCTTTGCGAGCGGACCACCGGACTGAGCGCTCAGGGTAAGGGCTCCTCTGAATTCGTAAATCCGTGGTAAATATGAGGCAGTCAATTTCAGTCTTGAGAAAGGAAGCATCTGTAGTTTTAATAAAGACTGACTGGCCACGAATATTGTTTTGGTCTCCATGTTGTGCCACCATAACAGTTTTGCCCAGATATGTACTAGTCTTCTGAAGTTGTGAGGTGGGGCCTACACATCAGATTGAGATCTTGGAAATTGGAGTGTCTCCTGCTGCCATATCTTGGGACATGAAATATGATTTATCGGACCAGGCCACATTCTTCCATGGTCCATTTCTGCTTGCCATAAATGTAAATGTAAATGTAAATGCCATAAATGTAAATGTAAATGTCAACTGGAACTTTTATAATGAGCAGCAGTAAAATTTGTGCCACGGAAGCTCTTGTGGCCTAGCCTTCCTTTCTCTTGGGCACCCAAAACCTCACTTTTAGCCCAATTTAACCGAATTTCCACCACTTGACAGGTGCCACTGTTTCTGGTTTATACTGGCCTTGAGGGAATGTCATTAAAAATAATACAGAAAAAAGTGTGCGGGCCTTTTTGTTAGTGTACGTTAAGGTGCATGTATAGATAAAACAAATTAAGTGAAGAAACCAACTACCATTTTTGTTGGTGCGTAATTATTTTTGGCTCAAAGAAGAATATAATGAGTTTAAAATAAAAGGAGCATGATGATCGATAGCTCTCACACACACTTCTCCCTCATTATTTATGATTTAAACTTGCACCAGTCAATACAATCACATGCCCAAACATTAGAAAAAATTGTGTTTCTTTCTTGTTTTATTCATTTTATTGATGTAACTCTTGACCTTTGACCTTACAATAGCAAAAATGTCCCAGGCTTAGCCACTTAGCACCACAACTGCTAAGTGGCTCTATTTAAGTGCTTCAGAAGAATGAAGAAGTGTGTGTTGTCCCCGCAGCCTCCATGGACAGCGCTTCTCTGATGGTGTCCGAGATCGCTGACCTGCCAGATCACAGCTGCTCCTCAGAGGACCTCTGCTCTTTGGAGGTGCAGGGCTCAGACTCATCCCCGTACGGCATGCTTCACACTGCCCCCACCGAAGGTAGCTGCACCAGCCTGGTCCTCTCCAACAGCCAGGACTCCCAGTCGGGGGCCATCCGCACCCCCGACTGCTCCTCAGAGAACATCAGCGATCATGCTGCTCCGGCTCCCCAGGCCCAGCGGCACCTGCCCAGGGACAGAACCAGTAGGAAGATGATTCTCCCTGTTCCTCCTGCACCTCCCTGCACCTCCTCCTCTGTTTTGGGCCCCACAGGAGCCACGTCCGCTGTGTCCTGCCACGCTGTCCCCGGCTGCCCCTCCACCTCTTTCCCCAGCCGGCCTCGAGGCCCCCGGCTGTGCTTCAACCTGTGGTCTCCCTCTTCCTCCTCCTCCCTGACCTCCTCACAGCCTCCCGCTTCTGCCGTCCCCTGTGAGCGTCCCCGTACGCTCCGCGCTGGTAGAAGGTACCGGAAGCTGGCTAGGATAGTGCGCTCCACCAGCGACCCCATCTCCTGTACCTCTACTGCTAGAAGTACGTGAGCTCTGAGCTTATCCCTCCCTGTGCTTGGATCTGGATGACTGTGGCATGCAGATAAGATCTAGATATATTGCTCTCTTTTATACTAGGCTTGGAACAGACACATTTTCCAGGCATTAAAAATGATATTTAATGACATATTTCATACTGAAGGCATAAATAGTCTTTTTTTGTCTTCAGTGTGACCATAACTAGAAGCCGCTTAGTTATCAGCTGAGCAAGGATTTGATTTAATGTTACCCCATTGTGGTCTCTGCAAGTTATTACTCCTGACAGCATTCCATAGAAGCTCATTCTGAAAAGCACACATACTGTGCTTTAGGACTGGTCGGTTCTGAGAAAAAAACAAACAAGCAATAATCACAATTATTATGGGCAAAAATAAAATCACAATTATTTAAAATGACTAATCATTCACTTTAAATTATCTAGTATTATTTTTAAGATATATGATTATTTTGCATTTTATTTAAATGTAACTTGAAAACTCATAAGTTAACGGTTATGAAATAAAATCAATAATTTTAATACATGGCCAGGGAAAAGAAAAAAGGAGAACATCAATGCAAAATAAAACACAGTAATGAAACATATAAAAACAAAACTTTATGTGAATCATGTCTTTGTTGTAAATGTTGAAATAATAAATGAAAATGACAATTGGGGCTGTGGTGGCCTAGCGGTTAAGGAAGTGGCCCCGTAATCAGAAGGTTGCCAGTTCGAATCCCGATCAGCCAAGCAAAGTACCGTCCGTCACTCAGGGTGATGGGTTAAATGCAAAGACCACATTTCACTGTGTGCGCCGCGTGCTGTGCTGCTGTGTAGCACATGTGACAATCACTTCATTTCATTTGATCTATTGCCTTGACCCAACATTACAGGTATTTTCAATACACGAAAAAAAAAGCCTCACAAATGATTGATTATTGATATATAATAAATGCTAATATTTTATGACATATTTAGGACACCATTTTTATTATTTATATTGTGAACAGGCGATACATGTGGGTGTGTCACTGCAGTTAACCAACCAGCGGAGGAGTCTCCACAGGTCTCCCCTGAGCAAGGTAAGAAAAAAAAATTCACAATCGCTTTCTCTGTTCTGCTTCCAGCTACACTGATAATCTTAGGCCAAACCTTGTAAAGCATTTCCACTGGAGTGAAGAGAAGAGAGTGAAAAAAAAACACTCCCCATTCATTTCAGCAGAGCTGGGTGGGGGATTATTGGATTGGCAGCACCGCAAAGTAAGAAAATCCCCTTATACCCTACATTCCCCCCAAAGTTTGAAAAGGAGCAGGGAAGAATTTCATTTCCTAAAAAAAGTAATTTATTCCAAACTGAATCTCATGTGCAGGCAAAGGACCACATTTTTATATTATTGAATTGTTCAGTTATTCAATACAATCTCATTTCTGGGGAGTGTGGACATGAGAGGTTGCAGGAAAGTTCCTTTACTTTGGTGTAAATAGACTGTAACGTGACACAGCATGTTCTTCGTTTCCTTTCAGGTTGCCCCGAGCAGACCGGGGCAGCGGCCTCACAGCAGGCCTCTGCCAAGAGCGGTGGGCGAGGGGGCAAGAAGCACAGAGAAGGTGGGAGGGCGGACCTCCGCCTCAAGGCCCGTGTCCTCCACCCAGCCTCCCACGAGCGTCCGCATTCCCTGGCCGACCTGAAAACCTACAAAGACACCAAGATTCTGGTGGCCAAATTTCTAGAGCATTCCAGCTGCGGTCTACCTCCGGAGGTGCAACAAGTGGTCAACACCATCAAGTTTGTCATAAAGTCAGATGAGAGGCACATGGAAGAGGCTATTTACAGTGCCAACATCATTGATCAGGTAAGATCTATCTGCACTGAATATGTGCATTTTGTTCTCTCTCTCTCTCTCTCTATCTATCTATCTATCTATCTATCTATATATATAAAGAACAATATTTCTGGGAAAGATTTTGTTGCTGCATTAATGAGCACCATGAATTGACTATAGTGTGTGCTCTGCTTTCCACTTAGAAGATGATGATGATAAGCCCTTTATTGCTTTTGCAATACACCATGTCACTAGTACCAGCAAAAAAATTATATTCAGGAATTCAGGATTTTGTTGCATCATATATTTTCTCCACAACATTCACTGTAATCAGTGCCTCCAGGGTAATGATCAAGTAATATGAAATCATATTAGCAGCTATCACAAATCCAAATGAGAAACAATTTAGGAGTTTAATAAAATGATAATAGACTCCTTTTCTGTCCCTCAGATGATGGCACAAACACAGCAGAACACAGGCAGCCCCAGGAAACGGCTCCATGAAGACCTCCACCTACAGAGCTGTGGGGCATTGAGCTCCCCCTCCTCCCCAATGCATCGCCCCTCACCGCGCGCCACCATGCCACCAGACTCCAACACCCCCCCTGGACCTCCACCCCCGTTACCCACCCGCCCTCACAGCCTCATCAGCGTCTGCAGAGAGACCATACTCTGACCAAACTTTGGTCCTAGACGTGACGAATCGCCCTCTGATCTCTACTAATGACCCTCTGTGCCCATGGGGCCTGTGCCAAGACAAAGAACTGGATCTTCAGCAGAAACAGTAGCACACTCACATATGCAGTGAGATCCCTGAAGGGGACTGTGGAAGGATGGAAGTAAAAACTGAGCAGAAAAAAGTAAAATACTCTTATCCCTCGGTAGGGTTACTGTAAGGGGGGAAATAGGAAAGTTTGGAGCTGAAACAAAGACCTGGGCAAACAGAGGATCTTTTCAAGGGAAAGGCAAGAAATTGTGTTTCACCTTGAGTTGCTCAAACTGTGAAACCCACAAAGACTTGGCTTATGGCTTCCCGTCTGTCATTTTCATTGTGCCAATGCAGGACAGACCTTTACTTACCGAACGCTGGATTGTTTCACTTACCTCAGTGTGTTAAGATTCCTAACAGTGTAAGATTAAAAAGAACCAGTTTCTAAGCCCTGGTGTCACTTTATTTTGTGTCGCTTTTGAACAATTTGAACTGATTAAGGTCTGACACATATTTAGGATTCAGAATGTGTGCTTTTTGTTCTTCCTGATTTTTGTTACTTCCTAAGAGTGCCGAGCTGGACAGAATGAAGATATCTACCATAGAGATGGAGCAGGGAGACGGACTTATTATGGTGAAGACTAAATTCAGGCCTTAGTTACATTCCTGCATAAGATCTGCAAATTAGTCCACATCAGACAGGCAATACTCTGCAGCGTTGCATTATATATTGTATTTGATTCATAATGTTAATGATACTTATTAATATTTCATGTTGTTGTAGTAGATAGTTTGGCTAATATATTGGGTTGTGGATACAAATTGTCTGTGTTGCACGCCCTCTGGCTTGTATATAATGATTCATTATGATTTATTGGCCCATGAAGCTGCACAGTGCCTTATTTCCCCTATTCGTTTTGCAGCTGATTTTGTGTAATGGGCTTTCATAATACTAGTTCACATTCTGTTAATGCATTTAAAAAGCCTCGGTTCCTCAATGCAACTTACTACCTCTTGTAAATCCAATCAAATTACTATGGGAACTGCTTTTTTTACTGCACTTCAGCACTTTAACACACACACAAATCCATACTAAACATTTTAGTACTTTATTAAAACTACTGAAGTAGTTTTGATGACATTCACTTATAATTTGTTTAATTTAAATGCCCGCTTTGAATAAGATGAATTGTTGAATAGATTGTTCACGATTTTGTTGTGAACAGACACGGATCTTGTAAAACGCCACATACATGACAGTATGTGTACGTGTTCTTTTTTTCGTCCATTAGTTCATTCTAGGACCATAAGCCCCGCCCACCTCAACATTCAGGAGTCCAATCACGTTTGAGAATGCGGCATATTTTAGCAAACCACCAATCGGCAGCGTAGGTTTGTCACACAGCGGCAACATGATTGGACGTTACGGTGGTCATTTCCAATCTGCTATCCACCTTACACGCAGAGGGACGCATCCTAATTTTTTTTTGGTTTTTTTATATGAAGCTGAAAGACTCGCTGCTTCGCCCTTTGTGGCTGGATTGAGAGAAACCGAACCGGATCTCGGTCGGTTGCGTTTGATGAGCTGCTTGCAGACGTCGCGCGTCGCCTCCGCCGCTTCTTCTCGGCCGCGCGTCAACCTCGGCTGGCCGTGAGCGAACCGCCACCAGGAAATAGCCGCGGGCGCCGCGTTACCGCCACGTTTTACTTTAGCATCGCCGCTAGCCGCCTCGCCGTCTGGATAATGTTTCAGCGGGACGTGTGGAGCGGCGCCGGGCTCGGCGTGGTGCTCGGATAGGCCACGTAGACACGGAGACGAGCTTCCTCCAGACTCCCCGTCCGCGTTTAGGCTCCATCTGACGCTCCGGTATGGCGCTCCGCGGGCGCCCGTGGTGAGGTCGCTTTGCTGGAGAACTTGTTTGCGCGGCCCGTAGGATGGTGGGGTTCGGCGCGAACCGGCGCGGAGGCCGCCTGCCGTCCTTCATCCTCGTCGCGCTGCTGGTGGTCATCGTCGTGCTGTCGTTCAACTACTGGTCGGTGTCCAGCAAGCACGGGCGCCTGCTGGACGAGCTGGCCGAGGTGCAGACGCAGGTGAAGCGCACGGACGCGGCGCGGAGCCGCCTGGAGAAGCGCAACTCGGAGCTGATGGTGCAGGCGGACGCGCACAGGAAGCAGATCGAGCAGAAGGACGGAGACTTCAGCCTGGTGGAGGGCAAGCTGCAGGCACGCGAGGCGCTGGCCAGACGCTGCGCGGACGAGAAGGTGACACTCGGGTCTCCGCACTCTTTTTTTTTTTTTTTTTTTTTGTCACTTGTGATGCACAGTGCACACAGTGAAATTTGTCCTCTGCATTTAACCCATCACCCTGAGTGAGCAGTGGGCAGCCATGACAGGCGCCCGGGGAGCAGTGTGTGGGGACGGTGCTTTGCTAAGTGGCACCTTGGCGGATCAGGATTCGAACCAGCAACCTTCTGATTACGGGGCTGCTGATTTAACCGCTCGGCCACCACTGCCCCCACACTCGGGTCTCCACACTCAGGATTTTCAGGATTGACTCTGTTTTACGAGGATCATTATCAAGCTGGAGTCTTTTATTGTGTTAATCCTCTCAACTTCCTTGAAGCTTCGTGACGTAGTAGAACCCAAGCGAACCCACAAAAATCCAAACCGCCTGGTATAACCCGTGGGGACGTGGGAAATGTAATCTACACTTTTGATAATTGCATGGAATGAAATCCAGACCAATCTTTCATGCAGAACACTTATTTTGCAGGTAGACTCGTTTTCCATACCTGAGGCCTGCCAGCTCTTAAAGGTCCCTGATCATGAACATTCCACTTTGTGAGATTATTTAACATTAATATGAGTTCCCCTAGCCTGTCTATGGTCCTGCAGTGGTGTAAAAAAAAAAAAAAAAATCTGGTCATTCTGCTTCACCGTTCAGAGAGCAGCAGCTCAGACGGTCTGATCTGGAATTTGTCCCCTTATGACGTCATAACAGGAAAGGTTACCTCCCATTTCTCATGCTTTTTTCTTCAGGAAACGGTTGGTCCTGGGAAATCTCATTGTGGGACTGGATCAAAGTGGCTGTAATTCTGCACCACGGCTGAATTTTTGAAAGAGACTTCTGATCCAGAATTAGGGGACCAATAAGACCGATCTAAAAGCAAAAAATTGAAGTGATAACGTCAAGGCACCTTTAACTAAACCACACATCTAACTGTGTGCTGGTGGCAGGAGGTGTGACGCCTCCTTTTTTGGTAACAAACTTCACATGTTGTGTCTGGGAGCAGAGGAGTTTGCAGACGCATGAGATAGGAAATGTGAACAAACTGTTCCGCTTGTGACTTGTGGCCCATTCAGCCATATTCCCCGCATGGCTTCGTCTTTGTCCAGTTGACTAGTCTTTTCTGCTGCGACTCGCACAGTTGTGCCTGCTGGGCGGAGATGGTGACCCCGGGAGTGGCCTCGTATCGAAGACCCATCTGTGTGCCCAGCTTTTATATTAATATGCAGCAGACTGCAGTTGAGGGGGAGTGGCACTGGGTTTGCTTAAAGGATTTGGGGCCTGGCTCGCCATTGTGACCAGGGGACACGGGCTTGTCTTTGTTCAATTGGTGTCTCTTTCTGTCCCCGAAAAATGTATTTTAAGGCTAAAAATGTGTCTGTTTTTAATGTCTGTCTGTAAGGTAGAAATGAATGCGCTTGCAGTACAGGCTTCTTGAAAAGGTCTGGAAGAGGCGTTTCGTGCGTCCCACTCGTAGCTCAGCAGCCGTCCCCACCACCACGCTGCATGTCCACTTCAGCAAACGCTCCAGCCAGCTCTTGAAAAGTGATTTGCACATTCGGCTGAATAGGGCTGCTGCCCACTGTGAATAACAAGACCCAACCATGAGAAGCACGTTAGAACGGCGCAGACAGAAAGTTGTGCTTGTAGTGTTTCTTTCATTTACTAAGTCGCCATGCGTACAGGCCAAAAATCTTCTTCCTGGTCTCCATCCGGCTTCCCCGTCCTGGTGGCCTGATGTCAGCGTGTCAACACGAGTACGGAAGAACGCCGGCAACGTCTTGTTTGCTCTGGAAGATTTAACATAAACCAAGCCGGAGTCCTGCTTCATACAACCTTTATAATTATATTTCAGTGGGTAATAATATGTATGGTCATGTCACAGGAAAAAAATCTTTTATTGAATTTTTTTTTTTTTTTGGGGGGGGACCAGTGGAAAAACGTCCTTTTTGGTTAAAGGAGTGTAATGTTGTCAAGTGGTTTACTGTTGAAACCGGTTGTTTCAGAGCACGAGTGTGGCGGTCAGTGCGGTACACAGTACGGTACACAGTACGGTCTGTGAGTAGAATGAATTCTGGTGCGAGCCCGGCGAGGCTTTTATCTGCTTGATGGGTGACATTGATGCTGTAATTGCTTGTTTTTTTTGTCTTCTTTTCTGGCCTCGGGTGTGCGCTTCCCTCCCTCATTACCATCTGCACCACCGTCAGGCCGGCCTCCTGATTATTCCGCCCGCGCCCTGACCCCGCGCTTCTCATCAATACCCACCAGCTATTTCAGCGTTTCGCCCAGATGCACCCAGCGTTCCTGAGAAAGATGCTGACCGATTCTCGGTCCGTAAATGAAAAAAATATTGCTAATATGATTATCATTTCTATGATTAAGTTAGTTATTTTGCCAAAAAAAACGTTTGTCCTCCTATTAGCAAAATATTAATGTATCTTGATCACCGATTCAGCTAAACATCATGTACATTTACTTAATCTTTTGTACAGTGCTGTGAATATAAAAGCATTAGGCAGTAATCTTCCCAACAGTAACCGTTCGAAAAGTATATAATACACAAATAATAATAATTTAAAAAGTGAAAGTGTCAATTTTAGTCGATTTGAGGGGAAAACATCTGCTGGCTGGAGATGTGGTAGAAGAAGTGGGTGCTGCTGCTCAGAGGACAACAGGAGAACAGACATAAGGTTGTTATTTCATTGCCATAAGCAAATTCTGCAATCAAAAGTTGAATCAACATTGATCAATTACTGACCGGATCTTTGTTAGATTAATAGATGTTTTGGTGAGCTTGTGTCAGAAGAAGCTTTTGCTCAGTACTGTATACATGTTGGATTGTGTATTATGACCGTAAGATAAAGTGGTTAACTGGGTTAGTTGTTCCTGTACAGTGACTTGCCGTGCTGGTGAGGAGTCTGGCCAAACGGCGCTGAGCCCATTAGTCTGCTCGGTGTGAGTGTTGGGGGGAACCCAGTGCTGTTATCTTATTACGGGCGTAAGAGCTTTACCTCGTGGTTCAGTTTAATCCTCGCTGCTCCGTCATGTCTGGTGGCCCTGTTGTCTTCTTCTGCCCATTTTCGGTGAGGGGGGTGTGTTTCTTGGTTGAACAGTTTGCCAGTATGCGGTCCTGCTTTTTAGATTGAACCTTTATGTCAGACGGAGAACTCGGGGTTAAAAGGTCAAGGTCCCTTTTTATTAATCAGTTATTTGTTGAGGATTAATTCTGATGATAAGTTGGTTAATAAAGAAAATGTTAGGTCCTGAATGGATTGCTATTCTGTGAAACGGGTCATTTTAATGCTTGTGTCGCGCTTTGAGCACCTGACGTCCTCTTCAGGACATTTTGGGTAAGGAGGGAAGTGGACATTCCTTTTGCTCCCCAAATTTGGAGAGATCCATTCCAGAAGATGGCATCTTCTCTAAAAGGGTTTATGCACACATAGAGCAGGAATAACAGGGAGGCAGAAGGTGTTGAAAGCCGAGTTTTTCATTAAATTCTCATTATTTTAATCAGGACCAAGTGAACTGAGCCGCCCTTCATTTCCATTTCAAACCTGCTCAAACCAGACCTGGGCTATTTGCGCCGCAAAACTCCCTGCAAATATTAGCTGTTTGGTCCCCTGCGACAAGGCAGCGGTTGTTCTTCGGGGTGAATTGACACCGGCACCAGTTTACAGTTACGCTTCTTTGTGTACGGTGAAATACAAATGCAGGCATGCGGTTTGACTGGTTCTGCTGTAAAAACTTTATATATTTATTTTTTTAAAACTCAGGTGAAGCTGCAGGGTGACGTCACTGCGCAGCTGTCAGAGATCCAGCGGCTCAAAGGTAACTCCTCCTGATGGGCAACAGAGGGTGCTGTTAAACTGCCTGGGTCGCTCGGGACATTTTACTACATCGCATGCACAACAAGCGGAACGTCCCGCCTGCTCCCTTTGTTCCCTTTTCCATGCTTACATTTGTCAATAACACTGTTTAACATAATTCCATCAGAATGAATGTTCATGAATTGATATCCTGTTCCAGAGCAACTTAAAGAGCTGAGGCAGGAGTTCATGAAGCAGGAGGACCAGCTGCGGGAGGTGAAGAAGAACAGTACCTCTCTAGAAAGGAAGCTGGAGTATGAAAGGTCTGGAACGCCCTCCTACCCAACAGCCTCAGCCACGGATTCGGGGACGTTTAATGACCCCTGACCTCTGTGTGTGTTGGACAGCTTGCAGTGTGGTCGGCAGATAGCCCAGCTGAAGGATGAATATGAGGAGAGCAAGAAGGCGCTAGAGAAGGAGGCAGCACAGCTGAGACAGGTGAGGAGGACCAGTTCTGACCTTTTAACCAGTTAAATAAATTCTTGAATGAAGCCTCCACTACTCTAGTTAATGTGTGTTTCATCTTAGCAGCTAAAAAATGTATTGTGTAAAATGATCTAAAACGCACAATCCATCTTTATCCCTTTTAGAACCTGAAGGACAGCCATAAAGTGGTGGCCGGAGGAGCAGCACTGGCACAACAAGAGGGCGCAGTGGATGAGCATCACATGCAGACCCATCCAAAGGCCAACGTAGATGCTAAAGGTAGAGGATTCCGTCCGTATTTCTCACTCCGACGTGCAGCAGATGTTGTGTTGTGAAGGTTGCAGCTCCATTACACCACTCTCTCTGTAATGTACCCATCTCCCTGTTTCTCCCCCCCGGACCCAGAGGAGATGGGGAAGCTTGGCAGTGATGCGGGCATGCCTGGCATAGAGGACAGTGAAGTAGGAAAAGTGGACGACGGAGGGTTTGGTAAGAAATTTACTTTCTAGTAGGTGTTGTTTTGTAAAATTCTAAATACGTTAATACAATTCTTTGCCAATGCATGTACATTCAACGTAACTAGAGCGGAGAATACCTGAATATGAAATCACTATCTCTGTAGCTTTGGTCACGTACCGGACGTTCCCCAGTCGTCTTGTGCTCCCTTGTTACCTTCACTGTGATTATTAGTGTCAGTGTCTTCACAGCTTTGTGTAGTTTGTGATGTGTCTGAATATGGGCCCTACGGTCCGTCCGATTTTATTAAAAGTCCCAACGTTTGCTTCTTTTCCTTTTCCTACCTCATGTCCATGACAGTCCGATAAATGAGAATTAGATTTTCCCTTAAAATCGTTCAGCCCTAAATATAACAGATAGAAATGTAATAATTATACAGACATGTCAGGGAAGTAAAATAAATGACCCAGTCAGATCTGTTCCAGAGTGAAACCACATTGGTATGAGTAACGAGTATGCAACGGATTTTCTTTTCTGAAAACACGAGGAAGCTAAAAGGACTATTTGGGGGGCAAATAAGATGTTTAAATTAAATGAAACTTTGCTTGATCAAATCTTCCCTCAGGTTTGAAGAAGCCGGCAATCACGGTGAAGCAGGTGCCAGAGCCCCCAGTAAAGGAGGATAGAGTTGCAGGAGGTGGCCTTTCAGATGGTGGCGCCGCTGGGGTTGCTGATGGCGCAGGGAGGGGTCCCCCACTGGACCAGCCCCACGCCCCAAGGAACGACGTGCCACTTCGGGAGCAGCAGGCGCCACCGGCGCAGGCCGAGCGCCCGGTGCTGTTCGATGAGGACAACAAGGCAGGCGGGCATGCAGACGAGCTGGGGGAGCAGCAGCGACAGCTGAGGGGTGAGGAACATGCTTCACACACACAACTCACTTTTCACTCTGCATTAAAGTGCCATTCAGGTTTCATGGGTTTACACTTTGTGCAATATCCAAAAAGGAAAAAAAGTGTGTGTGTGTTTTTTTTTTTTTTTTTTTTATTATATATATATATATATATATATATATATATATATATATATATATATATATATGTGTGTGTGTGTGTGTGTGTGTGTGTGTGTGTGTGTGTGTGTGTGTGTGTGTGTGTGTCTGTCTGTCTGTCTGTCTCTCTCTCTCTCTATAAGGCTGTGCGATATGGCATAAAATTCATATTGCAATAAACATTTAACCACAAACGGTATGCATTGTGGTGTAGAATTTGATAAGTAAATTTAAATGTAAGTGTTTTTGAAAGGGTAACGTGTCCATGGCAAAGGCACGGCAGCAGGAAGTTACATCAGCATATAGCATAATCGTATACCAGATAAAACAACATCTAGACAATTCTACTGAAAGTGGACTTTTGGTCACACTCACAAGGCTTATGAAATGCCAGGTACTTGTATGATGCGAGTGATTCTATAAAATTTCAGGATCTTCTTTTCAGTTAGAGAGTTTAAAAATAAAAAATCTTTAAGTTACATTTTGCGTCATAAAAAACATGGAAGTGCGCAGCTCGCTGTGACCAGTGTATTATAGATTGAATGCTTGTTTCATTTCATTTATTGGGTCCGCAGTATTTTTAAAACTTTTACACTCTTTTAAGGATTACTAGTCATTTAGTCATGATATTTAAGGCCTTCATTTTGGAACTTCCCAAATTGAGGGGAAACTCTACCGTGCGCTAAAACGAATGCCTCTTGCTGCATGTATGCGTGGTTTCATGCAGGTTATTCTCTCAGTAGGCCAAGTTTATATTGCATACTGCTTATACCACACAGCCCTGTATATATATTTTACTAAAGAGATTACTAAGGTATTTATTAAAGGTAACTGTGCATCTACGATACAAGCAGGCCATCAGGGAAATGTACAGAATGCACCAGGGTGTGGCTGTGATTTTTGAATAAATGTTTCCCCCCTGCCTTAGCACCTGATGATGTGAAGATCCGGGGGCTGGATGTGAAGCCCAATCTGCCAATTCCGCCCAACCCCGCCCAGGTTCTTCCCAACCCTATAAAAGCTCAACTTGGAAGGGACCCCAGCCCAGCCTTGCCCGCCAGACACGGCCAGAGTGAGTGAGGGTCGTGGGACTGGGCGTAACTACATCAGTTTGCGATGACTTTGGGGTTTGGCAGCAGCAAGATTGCCTGATCAAATCTGGTCAACTGCCTGATGAGCGCATGCTGGCCGTTTTTTTTAAAACCGCTTCTGGCTGCAAGACCTTTTCTTCTTGCCAGTATTAACTCCCTCGGGGTTGGAGATGAGCCGTTGTTTGGTGTTAACGTGTGCATCTTACAGCCCCATCACTGCAGAATGGCGCGATGGTCATCACATGCAGTCCCCAGGTTTTCGTGGAGCGTTGGGGTTGATCTGGTGTAAAATCAGAGCCTGGTTGGAGCTTAATGTGGTTCGACAGAGAATTGGAGCAGGTATATGTTTGCCTCTCTGGTAGGAGATACAGTGAAGAGCAGATGAGTCAGCCCCGCCTCAGACTCCAACTCTGCAACGTGCAGTCGTGCAGCGCAGGTCCCCTCCAACAATGGCTGTCTTTCATTTCACTTGTGGAAAAGCGTGTGTGTGTGTGTGTGTGAGGCTGCATGATTAATGAAATTGGAATTGGAAAATGGTTCTCTTCATGAGCGCTGTTCTAAACCATAATAAATAGGAACGATGGCCATTTCCATTTACTTGGGAATCATGCGCGCGTGTGCGTGTGTGTGTGCGTGTGTGTGTGTGTGAGATCCATATGGAAGCAGGCAGACTCTCACGTCCTCATGATCTCGCAGTCCTGATCAGTGCACCCACAATGGTGCTGCTGCCTGCTTGAGCGCTGCTGACCCCCCCCACCACCCTGCATCAGTCAGCCCGTCTGCTCTCGTCCTCACCCTTCACCTCATCATCTTTCCTTCTCTGCTCCTTCAATCTTCCGTCACCAGTCTTTTCATCCTCTCTGCTCCACCCTCCATTGGTCCTCCTCTATATTTTTGTCCTTTTCCCATTCTGAAGCTCCCTGTCTCCTTGCTTCTCTCCTTCCTTTTCCTGACGAGGCCCTTCTCTGCCTCTGCAGGCCGTTTTTTTGATGAGAACGAGTCCCCTGTAGATCCGCAGCACGGCTCTAAGCTGGCGGACTACAACGGGGATGATGGGAACGTGGGTGAGTACGAGGCGGACAAGCAGGCCGAGCTGGCCTACAATGAGGAAGAGGATGGTGATGGTGGGGAGGAAGACGTCCAAGGTGAGCCAGGGGTTTCCCAGCAGCATCTTAATTTTCTCTCCCCTAAACCCCACCTCTCTGCCGATTCTGTTGCTTTGCAGTAGAGTAGCAACCCACCTTCCGACTCCCTGCACCCGAGGGCACCCCCACCCATTTGTTGAATGGTGGACATGTCTGTCAGTCATTTCAGCATTATTAAAGTGTGTGTGTGTGTGTGTGTGTGTGTGTGTGTGTGTGTGTGTGTGTAGTGGGATCCCTGAGTTAATCTGACTACCTGAGTCTATGAGCGTTCGTTGGTGGTTGTGTGCATGCTCCATCCAGCTGTGCTTGCCTGTGCGGCTCTGCAAACTGTGTCGGGTGGGTGTTGTCCCCCGTGACTGGACCCCCGTGATCTTTGCCTCTGCATGTCTGTGTGTGTGTATGTTTACTGTCTCTGAAGACTTGAAAACAACCTTACAAGGTTATGCTCCATCATTCATTTATGTGTTATGTTTGTGTCATGGTAGTTGTCATCAGTGCTCATCATGCTGCATCTAGATGTAAGAAAAGGCTAATCCAAAACTTTTTTACATTTCTCTTGTTATATGAGTGTGGGGGATAAATTTTCCACCTGAAGTTGGTCAAAAAGGGTTTATTGCTTGGTTTTAAATATGGCCACATTGTGACACTGAACATTTACAGAATGAAACTGTTATATTAGCACTAAGCAGTTGGCACAGGTGTGTTTGTTTAAACTTGTCTGTGTTTTGTGACATCACATCTCAGATGATGAGGACCGGGACCTTCCAGGAGAACGTGCTGTGGACTACGGGAAACGCCATCAAGCCATTGACATCCTTTAAACTGAACTTGGCACTGACTGATTCCTGCCAAGATGCAAGACGGTGACAAATGAAGGGAGACCGCTTGGCCTTGAGTGCCATTTTTGGTGCCATAGTTAGGTCTAGTGGACTATAAAGATGCAATGGTATGTTTTTTTTTTTTTTTTTTTTTTTTTTCTTACAGTGGTGCAACCGGCATAAATTATTGCACCTCTCCATCCCACTTCAGCATTTTTCCTGTGTAAATCATAAATCATCTGCAAATATGTGTGCGTATGTACACACACACACACACACACACACACACACACACAGACAAAATGTAGAAGACATGCTCTGTTTTTTTCTCAAGCCACCCTTGATATTTTTCTATACTTTTGGTGGTGGAGGGCATTTTTCTCTTAGACTGTTGTCACTCCAATTCTGTGCTGGCAACTGCAATGGGACTTTTTTTTTTTTTTTTTTTTTTCCCCTCTATCCTTAGCACAAGGCTGTTCTTTTTCTACTTTGCTATGGTGTCAAATTTTGACTTATTAGGAACTTAATTTCCAGCCTTTCTTTCTTTTGGGCCTTCCTGTACCCAGGCTAAATTATGAATGGGTGAGATTTCCTGCACCTCTGATTATTCTCAGCAATGGGAGATCTGAGCGCAATGACACTCCAGCCCTCCAGGCTTGTGAACGGACGTTTGTGTCTGGACCTGTTTTACAAGGAGAACACAAAGGTCTCCTTCTCTTATGGGGAAAAATTATTTGCATGCCAATAATCCACAGATCTTGATGCCTGAACTAGAACATTTCAAACAATAAGTAATACCTACTCCAGATTAGTACAACACCACTGCTCTGAGCACAGCTGGAGCTGGTATCTGCTTGGACGAAGGACGCACGGATGTACATACTTGGTGAAGAGTTTACAACATCTGGATTTTGGGACTGTTAGATTGTGACAATACAGTGATTGATCTGTGAAAATTCCTAAATTAAATAGAAGTGGCTGAAAGGTTGGCATAATGAATGTACGTTGATATTATAACTGGCTATTAACTTAGTATAAGCTCTGAACCGAAGACATTCGGGGCTTTTGCAGGCTCTTCTGTACATGTGCAATGTAGTTTCTAATGATCAAGTAGAAAAAGAAAAATCAATGTGTTGTCTCTTGCCACAAATTGGTCATTATTAGTCTGACGAAATTTAATCTTTATCACTGTGAGAAGACGGTAGTCTAACAAATCATTGAAATGCAGATTTAATATCTTCAGAATCCTCTATATCTTCATAGAGGCAACTGTACTTCTCAGTTTTCATGACCAGGGTCAAGAATGATTGTTCAATAAAACAATAAACGATTTACATTTACACACTCTTTACATGCTTGGTGAAGTGGGAGGCCTATGAAATTATGCAATGTATTTTGTTTAGATACATGGAACTGGATCTGACGTACAAAATGTTCTAGCTGTTTTGGAAGCAAATTGCTGAGTCTATGTTGATGTCGGTCAGATCAGCCAATAGCTACGATTAAATGTTAATAAACTGAACTGAATATGTATATTGCTGTTGTCAAACAGGACCTTGACAGTGGCAAGGATAATCTTAAAAAACAGCTACTTTGTCATGTTGTCTTGGTACATTGCAAATGACTGATGCTGTGTTGCTATGGTAACTTCCACACTGCCCTTTGTGATGCCTCTTTTAGGAAAAAAAGAGAAGAGGCATTTAAGATAGGGTTATCCTTTATTAGTCCCACAAGTGGGGAATTTACAGATTTCATTTAATAATTGCAGGCTGATAAAGAGAAAACACCTTGTATAAAGTAAAATCAATTTGGTGAGGATCAACAAAATTATAGAAAAAAAATATGAACAAGTTGAACTAGAACATCTAAACAAGAATTTATAAAAAATTATAATCATGTCATGAATTCCTCCTTGTTAGGGCTTTCAATGTAAATACTTCCTAGTATCTGGGAACAGTCAAGATGGCGGCCATGACTCAAGCAGTCTCCAGGAACGCACACAGAAGGTGCCATTCCATCGTTTTATTTCTACCACCATGACGACCCCTCCTTTTTCATGTCTTCTGCAGTTTATTTTTACTGAGCTGGTGACTGTGTGCATGTGGCTTCTTCAGCTCCGAACAGCATGCACAATGCATGCCTTTCCCCACCTTTCCGTACATTTAACTAACTAATAAACACATAGTCGTTGGTAATCTTACTAATATATAAATGGATGCAATGTGTGAACAAGCATGACAAACGCAGTAAGAGCTTAGTACTTCATGCTCATTTTGGCGGCAGAGAGATGACGGAACAGCTACTTGGCTGCCGCGCTCCGCGTCGTCATTTCAAAGCGTGAAGCGGTTTGTTGCCGCGGTCAGAAAACGGCCAGCGCGCATGCGCACGTCCTCTCGCCATCCGGGTACCTGCCATTGGGAGTGTGGCTGAGGAGGCGGGAAATGGCGTCCGGAGGCGCAGCGCACAGTCGGATACGCGGAGCCTGAACCGAGTCCAGCGAAGGGCGGCCAGAGACCGCGGCTGTCCTCGCCGCGGCGCAACCCAGTGGCTACGCCTATTCAGAGCCGTAGTTAAGGAGATTCCCCGAGGCGCTGAGAAGTAAGTGTAACTCGGTTATTTATTAGATTTTTTTGCGCATGTGGCTGTGCGGGCTGTCGCTGCTGGCTGCAGATGAATCTTTTTTTCCGCCTTTGCCCTGCCCGCCTGGTTCGCTCCGGGCTCTCGCGGTCTCCCGGCGGCAATTAGCGTTGGCGGCGCCGCGTTCTGTTGACGCCGGAGTGAATTTGGTGCGCTCGCCTCACCCTCCATGCTGGTTTGTTGTTTGTTGCTGTTAGCATTAGCATCGCGCTGGGCCAGTGGTCGCCCGCCGCTGTCCCTCCTCCTTCATTATCCCGCGTTGTCCGGATCTGACTCATGATCCCAGCTTTTAATGCCAAATAAAGTCGGCACAATTGCGGTTTTTAAATATTGTTGCTTATTTTTCATACAGCCAACTCACAGGCAACACTTTTGCTGAGGACCGAGCCTTTTAATGTGGTGGATAAAGCGGAAACATTCCGCGAACGTTTCAGCAGCGTTTTTCACGAGGTTCCAGGTGTGACTGCCTGCGCCGCACACACCAGATTAATGCCAGCGGCGATCCTCACTGTTGCCAATGATTTTAAACGCTGACCCTGGCATGGGGTCAGAGGTCAGAAGGGGACAGGTCGTGACATCTGTCTGATGTTTGGTCTACTTGACTCCTCTGGAAAGTCTCGTCGCGTCCACGGTGGCGCACTTTGAGGTACTTTTGCAAAGTCAGGAAGATGTTCGCGGAGAAATGATAGAGATTATAGCCTCTGAATTGACGGAGCCGAGGTGACGTCCCCGGGGGCTGCGCTGTGGTGTAGCCCCGCGTCGCATGTGGAACGCGGCCATCGGAGGGTCATCTTGCGGAAGGTGTCACCCTGTTTCCCGCTCAGTTTTCAGCTCGTCTCCGCTCACATATTCCGCAGTTTCTCCAACCAACACAGCGCGTCGCAGTGAAATGGCGCCAAAACGCACGCCTGCAGGTGGTGACCTCTGACCTTTTTTTTTTTAAGATAGTTTTGCGTTACATCACCGTAAACCATGCAAACAGGATAATGCGTTGATTATTATAACTGGCTATTAACTTAGTATAAGCTCTGAACCGAAGACATTCTGGGCTTTTGCAGGATCTTCTGTACATGTGCAATGTGGTTTCTAATGATCAAGTTACAAAAGAAGAATCCATGTGTTATCTCTTGCCACAAATGATTAGTTTGATGAACTCTTGATATCACTGTGAGAAGACGATTAAATTTAAATGCAGATTTAATATTTCAGAAAATCTTCATAGAGGCAACTGTACTTCTCACTTTTCATGACCAGGGTCAAGAATGATTGATTGTTCAATAAAACAATAAAAGATTTACATTTACATGCTTGGTGAAGTGGGAGGCCTGTTGTATACGTATGTATATGGTTATATTTTCAGCATAATAAAACTGAAAAACATGCAAACAGCATCATACATGTATGTTACATGGGATTATTTTATTAATAATGTTAGTTATACAAGTTAATCTGGTGTGTTCGGTGTGCAGAAGTATCCTTGCAGCTATGTGTGTCAGTGGCTTGAGCGTTGATCTGGCTCTAGAGAGGGTCTCTGTGGTGTGTGTCTATGATGAGTCACACATTATGATGGTTAAAATACAAATAAGTCGTGGTGGTATACCTAATAGTGTGTGTGGTGCTTGCTTTATTGTGTCTAATTTGATGCTCGCTGCCTCTGCATTTGGAAGGCCATCCCTGTTCTTCAGGCTAGCAATGATAGCGGTTTTATTTAGTTTTAGGGAAAAGGGGAGAAGGCCTATTACCTGATCTGTATCTTATTGGGGGAAATATTCTTTGGGGAAGTGTTATATGCAGACATACATATCAGCAATGCACAAGTTCAGACAGATACCAATACCTGCCATTTGGATAATGAATAGACTCTTGTGGGGAGGAGACTGAGAGGAAATATCGCACTTTAATACTTCCTTCTTTACTTGTAAGACAATATAATAATGACTCATATTTATATATGCACACAGCTTTGAACAAACAGTCGAACCATCCACTGTTTTTGATTTGCTGTTCATCATGATTTGTGAAATACTGCCATACATATTGATTTATTGTTGTCTATGTTAATGCTATGTTATCTATTATTTAATTGAACTGAATACATCAATTTAATAGTTCAGCAAACTATAACAAAAACCCAATCCAATTGTTTTAGTTATTGTTTGATATCTGATAAACACAATTGGATTGGTGCATCCCAAATATATGTTATTAAATGTCATTATTTTCCTGCTTTTTGCAGCATCAGTTTGTAACCTCTGTCAGGCATCATCTTTTGCCAGATGTTTCTAGTCATAAATTGTACCAATATTTTCTGCATGTTAATCACCATTTTCTCAAATGTATCAGTGTGTATGTGTACATTTTATATTCATGTAGAATATTTTATGATCATTAACGTGAATGGCTGTCTTGCATACAGTAAGGTGAAATTGGGTGATTTGCTGCAGATGTTAGTGTTGCAGTCTACGCTCTGTCTGGCTGAGATATTGATGGCTCCTGGACATGTCGGAACACATTTTCAGCCAGTGCTTACACAACTCGGGGCTGGGGAGCTGCATTTTACTGGGTTCCTGTACTCCAATATATAAAGGCACTAATAAACATGTGATGTCCTTTATTTTATGACATCAAATTCAACTTGAATATCTTTTTATTTTTCATTTGCTGTGATGCTGCTGGCTGCGTCGCTTCTGTACCATTTGTCTCGTGGCAGTGGAAGCTGTGAGGGTCGATTTGAGCCACGTAATTCAACAAAAAACAGAGTGAAGAAAGTGTATGAAGAAATAAGGGAAGAACTAAAAGTCGCAGGTTTCACACGAACACCTGACCAATAAGCTAAAAAAATGGAAGAAAGTCTAGAGACTAAAAGAAGGGGCTCATGTAAAAGTAGCAGTGGTGGTCATCCTACAGATTTTTCTTACCGTGTAATGGATTTCTGTTTAAGGGGCGTGTTGTCATGAGCTCCTGTCTAGAATAAATGCGGGCCGGGTCCCGGTCTGTTCCCAGTTCAGCACCAGCACCAGTGTAGTGGAAATGTAGTGTAATGCACAGGTTTCATTAGAGGTTGCCATGGTGAATGGTTGTTCGGTATGACAATGATGTACCACATCTCAGCTGGGGCTGTAACGGTACACAGAAATCATGTTCGGTACAGTAAAAGAATGTCTATAGCTGCTGCGACTTATTGTTTAATAAAGTATGCCTCCTAAAATAAAAAACCTACTGCAGCATCCTAATAAAAAAAGTAAAATCTAGATTGTAGTTATTGTGTTTCAGTAAAAAAAGGACTGTTTCGGTAGTTGAGCCTGTGGCAAAAGATTGTACTCAAACTGTGAGGCAGTATATTTCACATGAATGATCCCAATCTGTCCCATCCCAACAGGTGATATTATTCTGATCCATATTTCTTCTAACCTGCCACATTCCTCCTGATACACATTAAGTTGGGGGTGTAATTAAAAAACCGTCACAAAACTTCCTCTGGGGCCGGGTTTGGGAAACGTTGTCTGCTTTTGTGCTGGTATTTTTCTATTTAGTTCTAATGAGGAAATTATTCGTTGCCTAAGGGACAAGAAGCTATGACACATAATAATGTGTGATTTAGGTGAACACCGTTTCATTTGAATATCTGGCTTTTCTTTCTTGGAGTGTTTGCTGTCGAGGTTAATTTGGTGGCATCTTTTCCTGTTGCAGCTTTTCATGTGACTGTTAACAACATGAGGCTGAGAATGCGAAAGGCTTCTCAGCGACCAAACCCCGCCCACACACCACGCCCCGCCCGGACCAAGCGGAAGCACTCTGACGTGGAGGACTGCACAGGTGGAGGGAAAGTCCTGCTGTCCACCATTAAGACATTAATCAGAGGCAATGGGGTCAAGGTGAGCTTGGGAGTCCCTTCCTAGGGCCCTATTTAATATTTTAATTTTGAATATATATCTATTATACACTCACATTGTGGCATGAGAACATACCAGAACATTTCTTTTGTGTGCATCAGCCCACACGTCCCTTCTCACCAGGTCTTAATTTACCTTTCATTCCAGATTTAAGATGTAAAATCAAAATTTGTTACTAGCTGGTGTCATGTTCCTGTGGAAATGCATGTTGGAATGTAGTCTCTTGTCTGAGCGCTCCAGTTGCTTTCTATTTTTAGTAGGAGACTCTGCACAGTGACGGTAGCTTGAGGTGGTTTTGGCCTGCAGCCCCCCTGCAGAGGACCCTTTGTGGAGCTCGGGGTGGCTGCCTTTCACTTTTACTATTCTAGAATGTG
The DNA here is from genome assembly GCF_900700375.1 of Denticeps clupeoides. Lineage (NCBI taxonomy): Eukaryota > Metazoa > Chordata > Actinopteri > Clupeiformes > Denticipitidae > Denticeps > Denticeps clupeoides. Next base: position 3,217,388 of record NC_041722.1, on the reverse strand, counting down.
AATCCTTTTGGATTCGATCACCTGACCACTCATTTACCGTGCAAGCCAGAGTGAAATGATGAAAATTAAACACTGAAAAGGCACAATGCATCTTTAAATCACATTAAATGCAGCGATAAATGTACTGGCCAAGTGTCCCCTCTCCCTGCTGCCTTTCAGCTACAGGCGGCAGCAAACAGATCATCAGGCCGAGTTCAAGCCCTTAAAACATTGGCACTTTAAAAACAATATTCTCATTTATTTTGTTTTAATTTCAGATCAGCGAAGCACTTTAAACACCAACACATTTTCAGTGATCTAGTAAAATTGTGCTTTAAATAAAGAACTTTATGCTAAATTTACAAAAGTTTGGTGCACCAGTGTTAGTCTAGAGCCCTGCTAGGCTTGTCACAATACTGAAATTTTAAACTCTATAACTCTAAATTTGGTACTCGATACTACAGGGGGAGTATTGAGTAAATGTTTGAGCCAATCAAAAAAGCACTCCTCTCTTCTTGCCCCAGAAATGAAAAACATGTGCTTGTTGTGCAATTACATAATTATAAAATGCGGAGAGTGACGGAAAGACACAGCCATTCTGATAGTTAATTCTGATAGTATTGCTTGGCAGAGGCAATTAAAATATTCTTATTACGTAACAATATGAAACTTTGCATATGATTTGGAGTGATTGTTTCAAATGTCCTGCTTCTCATGTTGATAGTGACAACTTTGAAGCACTTCTTGCAAACATCCTTGTCCATAACTTTTGGTTTTGATATTTGAAATACTTTGAGACAGTGCTCTTGCCTTTTTACGTTTTCTAGCAAGTGTGGTTCTGCAGAATTAATGTCGGAGCTGCCATGTTTTAAAATGAGTGCCTGTTGAAAATTGTTGTAGTCTGTTGGCATGAACTGGCTGATGCACAGCACATAGTGACACAATGAAATGTGTCCTCTATTTAACCATCACCCTTGGTGTGCAGTGAACAGCCATGACAGGCGCCCGGGGAGCAGTGTGTGGGGACGGTGCTTTGCTCAGTGGCACCTCGCTGGATCGGGATTTGAATCGACAATTTTCTGATTACTGGCCCACTTCCTTAACTGCTAGGCCACCACTTCCCCAAAGTATCAACACCACTGTTAATTGATACCGTAATCAATATAAATTTTTGTATAAATTTGTATCTCAGAATCAGTATTTTGTTACATTAATTCATACTACTGATAAATTGGCTAAATTGCGAGTTAATGTGTGTTTTCAATAGGCATGTTGAAATTAATCGTATAATCGATGCATCGTGATGCATATGTGGACAATATTGCATTAATGCAGTGCAGAACATAATGCATTACATCATAATGACATTGCTTGGTGATTTTCTGGCAGTGGTATGAAATTCTTGTTAAAATGTAGTGCCGGTAGTGACTGGCTGCCTGATCTGAGTACTGAGTTGCATGCTGCGCGGCACTCTGCGACCTTGTTTTCGCAACACAGTCATTTGTTGAACTTTGGCTGCTGCGCGCCGTGACGTATTTTCACACGACCAATAGAATCAAAGCACACTCACACGAAGCAGGAATGGAAGAAAAGCTGATCTTTCGCTGAGATCTACAACACAACATTATCATCTTACCGGGAGTTTAGAAAAACGTGCAGATTTTATTGGTCTCAAAGCGGCTTTAGATTTTCTTGAATGAGCAGGAAAAAGGTCTGTGTTCAGTCTGTGCTCACCTGACGCCGTGGACGTCTGAACCAGCCATTTTCCTGCCGTTTGTGGCGTCAGAGGAGCGTGGACTGAACACAGATGTGCTCATTATGGAAAATCAAAGAATCCATACAGGTGTACGAGTATTTGAGAACATCATGTGACCGTGTAGAAAATGTATGGGACGCGTCATGATTCATTGATAATCGTAATTGATTCTAATCATGAGTCCAGTGAAGGTTCACACCTAGCTTTCTGCTAGTAATCAGATTTAAACCATGTTCATGTGACAGTGGCTCCATTGATGCACTACATTAACACTTCATAGTTATTCATTATGAGGTAATTAGGTAAAGCAGCAGTGAATCAGTGGATGGTCTATCAAACAATAATATATACTTGCAGAACAATACAATTATGCATTAAATACAGTAAATAATTGTATATTGCTGTGATTTTTTTATTTTTTTTGGTTTACTTGTTTTGCCCATATATTTTTGCACGTAAGTAAAACGTTAATGGGCCTTCAACATGGTTCTATGTTTATACATTTTATGGCATTTTACTGGATGCCCTTATCCAGAGTGACTTAAAGTCGGTAGTTACAAAGTTATTCCCTTTGGAGACCTCAGGGTTAAGTGTCTTGCTCAGGGACATAATGGTAGTAAGTGGGGTTTGAACCTGTCATTTTGTGTTTTTTCTGCTTCATAGGCACCACTAGGCTACTGCCAGCCCTTTTTGTGATAGAGACCTTTTGATTTCATTCCATTAAACTTTAACAGTGTGTTTTTCTTCCTTCAGGTAGAGCATGAGAACCCAGCCAAGAGGAGCCGCCTGAGCTGTGATCTGATCACCTCCACAACACGTACGGCCGGTGGGCCAAAAAAGAGCATCTCCAGGGTGCGCAGAAGAAGCCTGGTCAACGGGCGTGAGTGTCTGAGTCAATCCCTAAGGGACCGTAATGTTTTTAAAATGCCAGTTTCTGTAGGTAGCTGCAAAATATTGGGAGTGTCAAATTACACTACTCACAATAAGTTAGGGATATTGTTATTTACATGAGTGCTTTTCCTGTTTTCTCTGAATTTTAATGAAATAAGTAAAAGTTCACTTTGATATTACTAATAATGTATGAGAAGAAACACAATTTTCATTAGTTTAATATTTATTACCCTCACAAAAAAAGGCAATAACAGGGATAGCCCCAAATAACAAAAATTGACAATGTCATTAGCGGGTGTTTCCACCATTTGCCACAATTACCACTTGACAGCGACGTCTCACTAGCCTCATGATGTTGTTCTGAGGCAATGCGTTCCACTCTTCCACAAGTGCAACGCACAGTTCTGCCAGGTCACATGGGGGTGGTGTACGGTCACGCTTCAGTCTCTTCTTCAGCTGGTCCCAGATGAGCTCTATGGGGTTCAGGTCAGAAAGTTGGGGGTGTGCTGGCGAAATTGGGGGTTCTATGATGTCTCTGAGGTAAGAACGTGCAGTGACTGAGCCATGTACAATAACCAAATCTGTTTTGTGCTGACTGGTGATTTAGGGCTGCACGATATTAGTATACGCGATATCTGTATCGGAAAGAGTTGCGATAAATGACATTTATGCTGTGTCCGAAATCTCATACTATATACTATTGTGACGAGGCATCGCCACAAGGTCAGGAAAGGAGAAATCGGCTCCAAGCCAGTAGGTGGCGCCAATCACTACCCCTCCGGATACCCACGCTACATTAAATCCCCATAACACACACATCCCTAACCCCAACAGAACACATTTACCCGTAACATGGTTAACTATTTGCAGTCCCCGGGTGCGCCCGTCCCGTCGGCACGTATCTCACCCGCAAGGCATGCTGGTCCCAACTCATTGGCCGGGCTACGCTGCCACACAATATATTTGATGTGGAAAAAAAAACATGCAAGGCGAGTAATATGTCTGAATTCATAGTAGTAAAGTACTCGTTAAGAGTCCACCGATACCGGGGACCAATACTACGGTCTGAAAAGGGGTTAATCACAGGCCGAGTACCCACTGTAGCAAACTCTTGCAAGACGAGAGAAAATGTGGTAGTAGCCTAGTGGGTAACACACTCGCCTATGAACCAGAAGACCCGGTTTCAAACCCCACTTACTACCATTGTGTCCCTGAGCAAGACACTCAACCCTAAGTTGCTCCGGGGAACTGTCCCTGTACCTACTGATTGTAAGTCGCTCTGGATAAGGGCATCTGATAAATGCTTTAAATGTAAATGTTAAAATAACACCTCCTCCACCAAAGCAGACCTGGGGACCATGTTGACCTCAGTGTATCGCTCACCTGCCTTCTCCAGCAACCCTGAGGACCATCATTTCTGTGCCAGGTGACCTGACACTCGATGGTAGACCACTGCTGCATTGTCCAGGTCACATGGTCTTTTGCCCACTGTTCATGGTAATGTCTTGGTGTCAGTGGAGTCACCTGCAACTAAGCCAAAGCGGTGGAGTCGGAAGCGAATGGTTGGTAAACCTTAGTACCCTTGCATCTTGTAAACAGACCTTCAGCTGTGTGGCAGTTGCATAACAATGTCTTAGTGCATAAGTCCTTAGCTTTTGGTCACCATTGCCGTCTCACTCGTGGGGCTCCACTCCTGAGTCTGTCATGAACTCTGCCAGTAGTTCTGTGTCTTGATGCAAGTCTGCTGATTGACACTTTGAGACGCACCGAGTTCACAAAGCGCCATAACCAGGTGATGCTCCGATGTCGTGTGTTCATGGCTGTTTGAATGATGGACTTGGAATGACAATACCAGCTTTTGTTGAAATTGATGCCACATTGAGAAAGGTTGTCTCTTGGTATTGGTCCCAATATAAGGCACACTTGTACACAATGAGACAATTGCTTCCCTTTCCTAAAAATGTCTGAAGTGAAACAAACATCGTATGTATGTCATACACTAAGTCTCTTACAATATCCTTAACTTATTTGTGAGTAGTGCAAGTGCTGTATTGTACTAGCAAGATGTTTCCTCTTAGTATCGCGATGACTTACTGTGCGGTTCTGCTTTCAACGTATATGGGGTAGAGATGTGGCACATCATGTTTATTAATTCAAATTTTTGAATTAAAGGAATCTATGTTTGGTTTTGTAGTGTCTTTGGTCCTACCAATCATACCAAATGAACAATGGATATTACAGGGTTTCTATGGATCCTTAAAGACTTCAGTTTTAAGGCCTTAAATATAATTAAAAATGACTAGAAATCTTAAGTCCAGACTTTAAATTAATCAAATGAAACAAGCCTAACATCTGTCAGTGACTGACAGATTGCTCTGCGTCAAGCAGCAGGTGCACCTGGCAAATGGAGGGCGCCCTTCCTCCCTGAAAATAGGCTATAAATACAATTAATATAATATTTTAGAGCCTTAAAAAGTCTTAAATTACGTTTCTGCAAAACTGGAGGAACCCTTTATCAGGAGGCATTGAGGAGATGAGCTTGCGCATGATTTCTGTATGTATTGTATTAACAGAAGGGGGTTTATATCATGTAGGATGTGTGAGAGTGGTCAGTAATGCCTACAGTAATGCCTAATACTATAAACTTTGTTTATAGTATTAATATTAAAGTTCACCTTTTGGGTATCAGAAACAATTACTCACCTACAAACAGTAATTACAGGGTAGTTAGTTTCTCCTCTTCAAGATAACTAACAGACTAACAGTCTTGTTGTTTCTATTATTTCTTAAAGACATGCCCATGCATACATTGGCCCAGTAATAATGACCCAGATTGATTGATTTGTTTTTTTGTGCAGTTATTTTGGTAAGTAGCATTGCTTGCTTCTAACGTTTAAAATTAAACTCTGTGATGTGAAACGTGTGTGCAGAGGCCACAAACCACGACACGAGTAAAGCGGTGAAGCCCAATGGAAAGCTTGAAGAGCCTGCAGAGTCAGTCAGCAGCCCGCCTCGCACCACCCTGCTGGGGACCATCTTCTCTCCCGTTTTCAACTTTTTCTCACCAGCAAACAAAAATGGTAAGAGATATTAAATTTTAACTACCAGTCAGCACTTTGCCCCAGTCTGACCATCTGTGCCCTTTTAGCCACATCAGGCTCAGACTCTCCCGGCCAGGCGGTGGAGGCAGAAGAGATCGTGAAGCAGCTCGACATGGGCCAGGTAGAGGAGACCCCTACCTCCACCGCAACGTCCACAGAGGGGATGTGTGCACCTCTCTACCCAAGTGCCATGCCCCCTCCCCTACGACCCCCACATCACACCAGCCAAGCTGCTGATGAGGGAGAGATTGCAGTAGATCCAGATCTACCTCCCCTCACAGGTATAAAAGTGGGAGACTGTAGCGGGTATCGCTCTATGTGTTTTCTTCAGTCCTTAGCATTAGCTAACGAATGTACGGCACATAAATGCAATAGAGACATTGTTTTCTCAGCACCTGGCACTACACCTGACTGTACGTACGTGGAGGTGCCACCTAGCACACCTGCAGAAGGCTCATATGAGGAGGACTGGGAGGTGTTTGACCCGTGAGTACTTCTCCACAGTTAGTTGTATATGTTCAGACGACTAGACAATAACAGCTATAGTGATTCCATGTGTACTGTTTGTATTATCACCTACTGGTTTATCATCTGAGGTTTAGGGTATCACTGCTGTGATTTGATCATGCAATCCTTAAAATGACCACATTGTTCATTTAGTTAGCTCACAAAGTTGTTATATTAACGATGAACTGTCAGTATTTAAACAAACTGATGCTGTAAATAATTTATTAGATCGCTTATCCACTTTTTGCTCCTGTAATTAGCTGTTTAACCTGTAATTAGTGAATGTAGGTTACAAGATAAGAGCTGCAGATATGTAAATTAAGTAATTTTCCACACACACTGTATCACTCATTCTTGTGCATGCAGTAGAGTGTTGCATTCCCATATTCAGAATATTTTGTATTTCTGCAGGTATTTCTTCATAAAACATGTACCACCACTCACAGAGGAGCAGCTAACCAGAAAGCCCGCCCTCCCGCTGAAGACGCGCAGTACGCCAGAGTTCTCCCTGGTGCTGGATCTGGTGAGTGTGTAGCGGGTCAATAATGCCTTAAACTCGGATCTCTGCTGGCACGTCGTGCATTTGAGAGAATTGGCTGGTGTGATTTGTTTATCGTCTCAGGCTTTGAAACCAGGCCAAACTTACAGCAATAACGGGCAATAAAGCATACAGGACTTGATTGTTAGTGAGGAAAAAAGTAATTTCTGTATTATATTTGTATTGTTTCTCTGCAGGATGAGACGCTAGTACATTGTAGCTTGAATGAGCTGGAGGATGCAGCACTTACCTTTCCTGTCCTGTTTCAAGATGTCATTTACCAGGTATGTTTTGAATGCATTTCTTCCCAGTTCTGAACTTGACTGATTGGTTTACAGCAAGCTTTACAGATGACCGTTTATAAATATGAATATAGAATTGAGAGTGAATTCAGCACTAGAGGGATATACAATACTAAAACCTCTGTAGTATGTATTTAATATGTGAGACTAAAGGCTTCTTAACTTTTTTAAAAAAAAATATGTATAATTATTTTTAATATTGTGCACATAGTGAGCTTATGCTCCTGGACATCTGAAGTCTTTTTGACAGATTTTTATTACTTTACAAGGCTGTGTTTTGTAGAAATGACAGAACAGGCGCCTTATTGTACCTTTATTCCTTGTAGGTCTATGTGAGATTGAGGCCATTCTTTCGAGAATTCCTTGAACGCATGTCTCAGATTTATGAGGTGAGATTCCCATGGATCCGTTAATTTCTTTTTTTTTTTTTTCTTTTCTTTTTTTTACAAAATATTTTAATATAATAATACTAATAATTGTACATCTAATTGACATTTTTACTATTTTTGTTTCACAGATTATTCTCTTTACAGCCTCAAAAAAGGTTTATGCTGACAAACTGCTCAACATCCTTGATCCCAAGAAACAGCTAGTCAGGTTCGTGTTTTCTGCCTCTGCTACAAAAGACTAGGGTTACATTCACGGGGTACATTGTCTGGTATCACATGTAGTTTTCCATACAGTGCACTTGTAATTGCAAGATTCATCTGGCCAGCTGGATTTGATCAGGTGATACTGGCCCTTTGTGACACCTAGCTGTAACTGTATCCAGGTTCAACAATGGCCCTGTGCTGGTCACTCTGGTTTTTGGTGTCACTATTGTATGCAATGCAGAGGCATGATGTAGGATGGTTCATGTGTGAAGTCCACAGGGGCTTCAGGCATGCTTGGCCACCCACCTTCTTTCCACGTCTGGCATTGTATGGCAATATTTGGAATTTATTAAATCTCATCCTGATTTCCCTTCCCTATTCAGGCACAGGTTATTCCGGGAACACTGTGTCTGTGTACAAGGGAACTACATCAAGGATCTGAACATTCTTGGGAGAGATTTGTCTAAGACCATCATCATTGACAATTCACCGCAGGCCTTTGCTTACCAGGTGAGTTTCATGCACCTCACTTGGTGGTCATCATAAAACAGGAAAAGAGGTCTTTCCAAATAATTTATAAACAGTTTTACTTAATCACCTTATATGTAGATTGAAAGTTTTGTTTGGCATGACATTAGCTCATTTACAGTTGATCTTTTGAGGAGTTAGATGTAGATGTGTTTTACTTTTGTTTTTTTATTTAACAGCTTTCCAATGGAATTCCTATTGAAAGTTGGTTCATGGACAAAAATGACAGTGAGCTGCTGAAGCTGGTACCTTTTCTTGAGAAGCTTGTCGAGTTGGTACGTATGTGGCCTTACTGCTTCACATTTTTCTTAAAAAGGTGAAGCGGTCACCATAGTTTTATGAAATCACCTTTCATTTTATTTTATATTGGTTACTATACACAGTAAATGCATGCATAAAAAAATAATAATAATTCAGCATCCAGTCTGTAGTGATGTATGTTCATTTTTGCTGTACATTTACATGAATGCTGCTTTGTCCTTCATTGAATCCTAGGATGAAGATGTGCGGCCTCATGTCAGAGACCGGTTTCGCCTCCACGACCTGCTCCCACCTGACTGAAACATGGGAAAATTCATAACATCTTCAAAGTAATAAAGACAAAAACAACCAACACAGACATTTAAAAAAATGACGAAAGAAACTCTTTGAAATACATTGGCATTTACATTTTGTACCCCTGCATTATTTGAAGCTGAATGACACAAAACAGTTTTTGAAACTCCATTATCTGATTGAATTTATAAATCTTTATGTATAGATGTACAAACATAATTGCTTATAAGTGTCAGCGAGACCAGGAACACGTCTCTGTTCTGCAGAATTCATGTTTTTGGAGCAGTGTTTTCATTAGGCTTGCTTAACCAGTGGGTGGATTTGGGTCTGCAGCCGTTCCAGCCTGTTTAAAGTGAATGTTGGACTCAGAGGAAAAGAGAAAAAAAATAAGGTTGCCTCTCACTCTTTTTGGTGCTCCAATGGGACTGAACCTGTCTATAGACCAACAGAAATGGCCAGTATAATAAGTAAAAAAAAGAAAAGAAAAAAAACATTTTGAGGATTTTATTATTATTATTTTTTAATCCAACATTTTTGCCTAGGATGTCGATGCATTCCATTGTAGCATATCTGTATTCCTCCCATGTTCCAGTTGATATTTTTAGACTTTTTGTGCTTTTGGTGTATTGTCTGGGATTCCATTTTCCTGGAGGTTGAGTTTTCTTTTTTTCTTTTGTTCTAGTTAAAAGGAAAAATATTGACTAATTGTCTTCTTTATGAACAACCATATTGCATTTAAGGACTATTTGTAACCATAGGGATAGATTTTAATCCTTTTTTTCTGACTGCATCTAGGCCATACAACATTAAACTTTGCCCACACTCCTTATTTTATTGATATATATTATCCTGTATAATCCACGCTTTCATTTTACTGTTAACAGTGGGTGTAAGGAGCCATTGATCAAGTAATGTTTCAGTCAAGCCAGTACAGTGATGTAGCAGGACATGGCCGATCAAGGCCCGCCACAGTCCCTTGTGTAGCACCAGCACATCAAAGGCAACTCGCTTCCCTCTTTGGACTAAACCTAATCTGCCTGTAGTGTTTTTAGCAAAACAAAAAAATTGTTAAAATATGATTCATTTGAAAGTATTGTGGAGAATCTTATTGAATGTGCATCTGCACCCAGTCATGGAGGAGGGTGTGAGAAATCTTGCTGCGTAGTGCTAACGTATAACGTGAGTTTTTTTTTTTTTTTTTTAAATAGTTCTTTCCCTTTTCTGTTCTTTTTAAGGCTTTTCTGTGTAACTTGTGTAACCTGTCAGCTCCAGACGTATTGTCACTTTATTAAGGAAGAAATTGATGGAAAAAAACACACCTGTTTAGGGGTTGTCTAGTGAATGAGGTATTGTCTGGAATTTTCCCTCCTGTTTCCTGTTCATTCTGCCACGGTGTGCATTGTATTCAGTCCATATTGCCATACATATATTTCCTTTCGTAAATGTGCCATACAACCATTTGTCCCCTGACTGTAACCATCTGTTGTACCTTCCCTTGCTGCTCATTCAGAGTTGAGTGTAGGTTCAGAGACAATCAAGTATTTCGGTAATAATTTCATCTGACACTAAAAGACATCACAAAGGCTGTCAAACAGTGTGTAGGGGTTGTCTGGATTTGCATATAAGGGTATAATGGGTGTTCTTATGGTTGATGTTAACTTTTTTTTTTTTTTTTTTTTGTATGCAGAAGAGCATGTTGGAGTAACTGTATCAGATCTATAATGGTGCCCTGTATGGAGACGCATACCTGAGATACTGAGACACTGTTAACAGCTTGATCCTAAGGATCAAATTTTATGGGGAGTATTGTTTTCAAGTCCAGTTTGTAAGCGTGCATAATCACTTTCTAAACATGAAATAAATGCGGTATGACTGAGAATCCCAAACCATTTTGAAATTGTGAGTTTTGCGGCCATCCGCAGAGGTCCGATGAGTTCGACAGTTAGATGGGAGGGGCCTTCCAATGCGCCCTGCTTAGCCTATCAGTTTTCTTACAATACCCAAGCATATTTTGCATAATAATTTAAGAAGAGTAGCAGTTTTATGCTTAAAATAGCATATTTCATATGTACCACCTGTTCATTTTATGTGCATTGCCATTTTTTATTGTATAATGGTTACTGTACAAAGTACACGCAGCTTCATGTTTTAAAAAAATCCTTAAAATAAGGAAAATATTTTGTATTTTTGTTTTTGAAAAGGCATGTCATATCTACTTTTTCAATGTATTAATGAAGATTTAACTTTACATAAGATGGAGTGGTTTTCTTACTATATTATCTGTGTATGTATGTTTTAGTTAGCATACCGTCTGTGAACTGTTGTAGACAAATCTAGCATGTAGAAAATAAGCCTGTTTTTGTGGGAAAGTCCTTAATTAAATTTTAATCATGGCACTTTTTTTTTTTCTGCAGATGAGTGTTTCAGAAACTTTCTTGTATTGTTTTGTATTTTTCTTACATAAACAGTTCTACATCCTATTGTTTTAAAGAAACTGTACATAACGTTACACTTTGACACTTCAAAAATGTGCAAATACAAATTGTTAACTGAACATTGGTACTGAGCGTCGTGGTTCGGGAACATTGGCTAGCACATTAAAGTGAAACTCTTGTCATTGTGAAACACTGCAGCACAACCCATGCTGACACTGTGACGTTTGTCCCCTGCTTTTATCCCATTGCCGAAGTGGGCAGCCATGAAAGTTGCCTTACCAGGCCACCACTGCCCCTGAATCAGAATATACATCATATATATATATACACACACACACACACAATATATATTGTGGTAAAATTCAGAGGTTTTAGCGACTCATAATTCACAGGGTAGGTGTGAAAAATGTGTCTACTGAGATTAAAGAAGCAGTAGTTGTAGTTTCCTGCAAATTGGTGTTAATCTGTAGAAGAGAGTTTTAAAAGCAGTAGAATTGTTAGACTTGTTTGCTTAGAGCAGGTAAGAGACAGAAAATAAATGCCCCAGAAAACCTGGCTGTGAGTTGAGCAGCCAGCCAGAGGGGGCGCTAGACCTCACCGAGGACTAGCGGGACAGGTGAGGAACCGGTCCGTCATTTTCCTTGACACTCATCTTGACTACATTTTCTAAGAGTATTTAAATGAGAGAATTTGCAGCCAGATGCTGTTGGGTGCTGGGCGCTCCGGTTGGGTTACAGGCGGAACCCGCAGGCCGGGTCGCCGGCGCGGCTTATTAAACTTTCAGCGCCGGATCTCCCGCCGGGCTTCTCGCAGTCGGTCCTCTCCGCGCTGGCGGGTAGGATTGCGGGGCGGCGGCGCATTAGTTACCTTGTCCGTAAAACGTGAACATGGATGAGGAATTCTCATGGCCGCCGTCGCTTTTATCCACTTCCCCGTTTGAATCCGAGCGCGGAATGTGCCGTGAGCAGCAGTGAGGAAGATACCGCAGATCTGGCTCCAGAGTCGCCGAAATGAGATTAAAGCAGCATTTACGAACGCTCATACTCGGCATTTCACTCGGTAAGTTCACACTTTATATATACGTATATAAATGAATATAACATCACTTATAACACATTTAAGACATAACACATTAAAGATAACATTTCGCCTGTGGATATTACCATATTTTGTTAATTTATCTGTCATTTTCTGCAGTTTACGGGATTATGGATCTATCGATTCATATATTAATTTTATATTTGACTGACATATCATCTCAATAGACAAAAACCATCAATATAAAGAGATTTATTTAAAACCATGCTGTAATTTGTAGGAATGGTGTGCCGTGGAGCGCAGAACATTGTCCGGGAAAACGAACCCCAGTTCGAGGCGCTGGAGCGGCTGCTGGAGGAAATCCGGCCCCTGTCCGGCCAGAACCCGGGGCCCCGGGCGCGGAGTGCGGGCTCCAGCCTCGCCGCCTACCTCGGCGTGGCGGCCGGCCTGCTCTCCGTGTCCCAGCCGCCGCTGCGGGACGAGCTGCCCGGCAGCGTGCTGTGCATCCTGGCCGACAGAAGCGGCTGCGGGTTCGAGGCCGAACTCACCCGGGCGCTGGCGAGCGGTTTAAGCGGGCCGCTCCGCGACCTGGTGTCGGCGCTCAGGAGCCAGACCTGCTCCGGGTCCACCATCACCGACTGGTACCTGAGGAGCGCCGGCGGCGGCAGGGGCGACCAGACGACCTCCCTGCTGGACGTGGACGTGGTCGCGACGGCCCTGGCCGGCGTCCCCGCCGCGCTCTTCTCGTCCTGGGCCGCGGTCCTGCCGCCCACGGTGTCCTACCTGGCCGAGTTCCTGCTGACCCTCCTGCACACGCCGCTGGAATATCTCCACATCATCCTGCAGTTCGGCGTGGATGTTCCTGCGATAGACAAGAGCAACCGATGCCAACAAGGTGGCGTTTTTTACTAATGTCCTGCATAGATGCACCGCAGTCTGCATTATAATAAAACAATCAAACCTTTCTTCTGTCCGTAGGTGACTTAAAGCAACTTCTCATGTGGTAAGGTTTGGTGGTCACTTATTTTTATGCTGTTGGACAAATGCAAATGATACAGTATAAAAAAAAAACAAAATTCTATATTAGCCAAAGCCGACATGCAGCTAAAAAATTTCTAGTTACCTTTACTGTGGAGATGAGAAGATGAACATTAATAAGAACAATACTTTTAATAATACTTCATTCAGGGGGATTTGAACCCCTAATGAGTTTCCAGATATGTTGTCCAAAACATATAAAACATACAAAACGGCAAAAGTTATTTTAGTGTATAAGTTAATATTTATATTTCATAAACAGAGCCGTTGCATTGGCTTCTCCAATACCTCTTCTAGAACAGTAGTTATGTAAATCCACCAAATCTGGCAACGCTGAGAGGAAATTCTCCTCTTCCTGCTAGATAGAAGGTATTACCCAAATTAATCAGACTTGACCTTAAACTGCTTAATTGCTTAATTAATTTCATTTCCGAGATTAATTTCTAGATGTGTAATTGATATAGTGACAAAAATGACCTTCACAATGTACTTTTATGTGACCGGTTGTGCTTCATTTAGGGGAATGAGCCACAACCTGAGCTGGTCTTTTGGTGAGACCCTGCTGGACATTTTCCTGGCCCCGAATGTCCCTGTCTGCAGTTACCCCGGGACAGACTGTCAGATGACTCCGCAGTTCAGCCGCTCGTTCAGTCCTCCTCTCAAATCCACAGGCCTGCTGCGCTGTGACATGAGCAGCCTGGCGCACTTCAATTCCACTCGCTGCGCTGAGCTGGTGCGAGAAATGCCGGCCAACTCCACCGCGGCCTACTCCCTGTGCAGAGAGCTCAGCGTCCTCTCGCGTGAGGACCTGCAGCGGGTTTGGAGCAATGCTTGCCATTCTTTCGGGTCCCTCCTGTCGCCGTTTCTGAACGAGTCGGCCTGTAGCGACGACACGCCCGCCCGGGCTCCCCCTGCCCCTGTCCGCGTCGCCAGGTCAGATCGGAGCCTGAAGGACCTTCTGTGCATCTACGACAGCTGGGTGGATGGTAGCGCAGACCCGAGTGTGGTCAGCCTGTGTAGCGAAAACTTCCAGAGCGACTTCATCCCCAAGGTATGTGAGAACACCCAGTTGTTTCAGACCTTGCTGAAAGACCCCAAAAACTTTTGGCTGTGGGCTTTCTGCTTCAACCTTTCTACAGCATTCATGGTAGACCAGTACTGTGCCTATGACACGTGGAGGCCAGAGAACTTGGTGCCCTCCATTGTGACGTTCTGCTGGAACTCGGATCACGACAGGTTTTTGCATCTGCTCTGTGATTTCAACCTGCATTTCTTCGAGGTCATCTTCTCCAGCCAGCAAAACAACTGGATCCGGCCAAACTGCTCCGGGGTTCAAGAAGAGTTCGACCTGTCAGCGCTGGTGGCCGATTCCTGTCGATACTGGGAGTGGTCCAATCCTAGTGAGGTCACTGCAGACCAGCTGTCTGTGTGCATCCAAAACGATCAGATGTCCTTCCTTGTACTAGTCTGCAACAATGGCACGTTCCTCCAAGAGCTCCTGAAGAACCCAGATAACGCGTGGGTGAGCGACTACTGCACCTCCTCCCCAGCCAATCAGCCCACAGAGAACCCAGTTAACGTTCTGGATTGGTGCACTTATGGCAATTGGTTGGCATCGCCACCCGATCCTTCCATTGTTGGCCTGTGCTGGCAGAATGACCAAATAGGCTTCCAGAAATATGTGTGTTGCGTTATCCCATTATTTGAGAAGCTGACCCTTGACCCCCAGAATGAATGGGTGAAGTTTGTGTGCACTAATGATACCGCGGCCATTTTGGATAATGTGTGCCTGTATTCCGACTGGATCCGACCCACCATAGTGGACATGACCGAGCTGGCTCTCTGTGCCGAGCTGGATGTGAAGAACTTCACCCAGAAGGTATGTTATAACAACACCGTGCTTCGGAACATGGTTGCCAATCTGGACAACATCTGGCTACTGCAGTACTGCACCAATCAGACCGGAAGACAGATGGGGTTTGATCCAGCTGTCGAATGCCAGTACAACAGCTGGGCGGTGGAACTGCCTGAATCCACACTCCTTGCACTTTGCTGGGACCACGACCAGGCCAAGTTTGTGTCGTCCGTCTGCACTAACCCTTCCATACTCTCGCTCATCACCAAGGAGATTTCAAGCCTCTGGGCGAACAAATTCTGTGCCTTCTACACCAACCAGAATTCTGCACAAGGTCCGTCCACAGACATCCCAACAGTAAACCCCCGTTCTTGCCCTGTGTGGGACTTGATGCAGAGGTTGAACTGGTCATGTGGTCTGGATGTTAGTGTAATCTGTCAGCCGGGCTCCAGCAAGCTGCAGGGCATCCAGACGTTGCTGCGTTGCGGCTTGAAGGTCTTTAAGCCCCATCTGGAAGCCTTGATGACACCGAGCATGGCCCCTGTGCTGGACCAGGTGAACACCCTGTTCATTGTGATTCTGGTGGCACTGGAGGAGAGCAACATGACAACTCTCCGGGTGACTGAGAACATCCGGCTGGCCGTGGTGGATTCACTGAAGCAGTACCTCGACAGGGAGACCAACTTTGACAACAAGAGGGTCCTGCTTCAGTGCTTCGGGGTTAGTAAAGATCTAGATTCTGGGAAAAAGTCCCAGTCCTGAGAATATGCTTCAACTATATAGACCCTTATCATACATATGCTTGTCACTTTTAGAGTGTTGTGTTGGTATCCATTGTTCACGCTCTAGGGCATTATCAACATATCAAGACTCAGAAAACACACCCCCTCTTACCGCATCATCCGTCGCTGAGTAATAATTCTCCTGCCAGCCCCGGATTTAAAAAGGGTGGCAGGCGACAGGTTCAGTTACGCTCAAGGCAGGATTTAGATACGCACGCTGCTGGGAGGGGTCGCTCACACCGTTACATTTGCAGGTGTAGGTGTCTGTCAACCTTCCATCCTCCAGCACGAAATTTCCAAAAAGTTGCACACAGAGAGAGGAAAAACGTCTCTCTGATGTCGGCACGTTGCAAGGCTTTCATTGGCGAATAATTTTGGCTTCGGAACCATTCTATGCACTATTTTTTCCGAAAGGTTTTTCAGCAGCACTTGCCAACATTATTGGTCTTTAGAGGTGTTGGACCTCAGGCAGTGAAGATGAAATCTCATTGGTGGCATTTTGAGAGTCAGGCGAGCAGTAAATCATACTCCGATTTTAGCCCACTTAGACTCTGTGAAACATCATTATTTCAGGTTAATTAATCACACATATCAATTACTGGAAGCACAGTTGTGTAATTAACCCACGGTCAACTGATGGTGTAGCGTGACAGGCGGGATATTTGACATTCATAATCTGTTCTTCCTATGTAATATTTATGTTCTCTTCTTGTTGTCTTTTTCATTTTTTAGGGATTGTTGACAAATCTGATGCAAACGAGACGACTGCAGGAAGTTGTCAATGGAACCACCGATAGTTTCTTTTTTTTCCAGGTGAAACAGAGCCACGGTTTCTTGTAACACAGACAGTTATGTACTAGTAAGCATAAAGGTCTGTCTTACCAGGGATATCTTAAGGCCTTCTCTCCGAAAATAGCCTTTAGTCCTTAATTCCCACCTTTTTTCATGTCAGAAGGCAACCGTCAGGTAAGAAGCTCTGTGGTTACGTTGCAGGAGTATTTCAAGATTCCCCTCCAAAGCTTGAGTCCATTGCTGAGCGGCGTTGATAACACGACTATCAGGCAAATCCTGCAGTACTACCTCCGGAATCGAGCCACACTGCAGGTGATCCTTGTGTTCATAGCTGTACCGTACCGTACTCCAAAATATCCAATTTGCCGTTTATGTCAAATCTATAGCCAGGTTTTATTTGAGCATTTATGAAAACGCAGTGCTTAATGACATTGTTCCTGGAGTGAATAATAATGCAGTGAATGCAAGAAAAAGTATACCCTGTAAATGTATATTTCTGCTCATTTCTTTTTGCAGCTTTCAGAGGAATACGTAAATACCATGATGTCCGTCCTGTTCCATACACAACTGGCCAAGGATTACACCCTCTTCCCTGACCTCATACCTCTACTGTCCATGGCAAATCCTGCAGACATTGAGACACTGCCTCCCTTACAAAGCAATGTTAAAGTGTAAGAACACATCATCCATTCATATCGTCCATTGATATTGAGACATGACATGACCCTATATGTGTTCACTAATGTCACATCAATGTCACTAACATGATCTCTGCTGTAGATCACTACCAACACCAGCATGCAGCTTTCATTGAAGCATTCAGATGGGTGAACCAGTGAATGCAACACTAGCATACACTCCCCATGCACGAAAAAATAAGCCTCGGACAGAGAATTAAGCGTATTGCTTAAAAGACGTCTCAGTGGAGAGAGATGTAGAGTGCCGCTGTTAACCTGTCTCCCTGTCAGTTTGCAGATTATCAGCAGCATCATTCCTGGACTGTCTCCGGAGAGACGCAGCGCTTTTGGCAAGTGGTTTGGCAAGTCCATCAGTCCGCTGAACACGACAGCCGGTGGCCTCTCTTTCATCAGGGATACTGGGAACCTGATAGTATACCTGCCCTTCCACACCTTCCAGAACCTCTCACCTGCTCAGGTATCAGCCCCGACACCTCTCCAGGAAACTGGAGCCCCAGCAGATCCCGTTATCTCCGTGCCCGACTCGGGGCAGGAGTGACGTGTTGGTCACCAGTAAAAAGGACTCCATTGTGCCCATGGTCTGTTGTCAGTTGGCAAGAACAAAATGGCCTTAATTAGAAATGAATGAAGTAGACATTGACTAATGTTGCAAGCAAATACGTCATTAGTATTAAAAGACAAGGGGGACTCAGCCCCCATGGTTGTAGGAAGGAATTAGAGGGCTGAAGATTTTTCACCAACAGGCTCCTTTAATTGTATTATTTCATGTACAGAAATTATGCAAACAGATTCCTTTCTAGGGTGGTAGTAGCCTCGCTGATGAACCAGATGACCTCAAAGTCCCAGGTTCAAACCCCACTTACTACCATTGTGTTCCTGGGAAAGACACTTAACCCTGATTGTCTCCAGGAGGACTGTCCCTGTCACTACTGATTGTAAGACACTCTGGTCTGATAAAGGACATAAATGTAAATGTATTGGCCGTAGGTGTGAATGAAATGTATGGATATAAATTTAAACATAATATGGTAATTACTCATTTTCTGGGGGAATAGGGATCACTTTAGGAGGGCGTGAAGCCCACCCAAAAAACGTGTGGTTCTGAATATATGGGTAAAATGAACAAAAATAGTAAAAAAATATTCTGATTATTATTGTTGTCTATTGGTTTGATTTTAGCTGGAAGATGGCCTTGATGTGTTAATGAATGCAGCAATGAGCCCTCTACAGCAGCAGTTTGTTGCTCAGCGCATTGTCAGGTCCTTCAGGAACCTCACAGCAAATCAGTTTGTGATGTATGTTTTTATAATCTTCTCTTGATCAATAAGACACCCAGAAACCCAAGAAAGTAACAAACACATACTTTCTGTGGCTCCACAAAAGCTTAGGTAATACAACCTGCTTTGCAAATACCCGTAACCTGCTGGCCTATGTGAACACGGTGGCCTTCCCGGTAATACAGGGCAACGTGAGAGCTTGTGTCAACCAGGGCCTCCAAATCCCCAGTGAAATGGTGAGGAAAAGATATATGCAAAGTATCGTTTACCTCGTCTGCTCAATGTAAAACATTTCAAGTCTAGATGCTATATAAGCCTTTTCTCCACGCGTTCTGTACAGATTGGCAGTCTGGTATTCAACACGTCTGATCTGACCTCTCCTGCTGCCATTGGCACGGGGCAGCTCTCTCAGCTTGCCTACTTCCTGCCACTGCTGGGCAGCGACTTCCTGTCGCGCCTCAACCAATCCCAGCTACGCCCTGCTCTGGACTCCCTGCGCTCTGTGCCCTTTACACCTGCGCAGGTAAAGAGTCACGACTTCACTCACATTTACACCTTATGGTGGTAATTCTTTCTGGTTAAATGGCTTTTGGAGATACTGTCATTACGTTTAACAGCTTTGTGTTAACACCATCAGACACTGAAAATGTAATGCTTAAACATCACAAAGAAATATCAGTAGAATGTGTAACAGGACACAATAAAACGCAACATGGCAAGTCATGTAAACTTTTTACCTGGAAAAGTTTGACCTTTGGAGACCTTTTCCATATGGAAGACTGGAGGAAGTGGGTGGGAGGGGAGGCAGCAGGTGGGATGCAGTCACCAGTGGGTCCAGTGGCTCCACAGACCACCCACTGGATCAGGGTGACTGAGCAGGTTTTGGCTCTCAGTGCTCTCAGTGTGTGCCTCACATCTGTTACATGTGTTCATGCCTTTCTTTCTTTCTTTTCCTTTCTTTATTTTTGATCCCTTTTTTTTATCACAGGCGCGTGCAATAGTGGACAAGCTGTTTCCAAATGCCAGTGTGAGTCTGTTTCTCTTTTTTCCTGCAAGATAGAAACTTGCCTATGTGCCTTAGAGACTGGTGATTTGGAGTTCATTGTAGTTCCTGAACAAAGTATTATTAGCATTACATCACACTGAGTCTCTAATAATTAACACAATTATTTTGATTGCTCTGATAAATTGAACCCCTTTTGGACCATTACATCAAGTTTGTTGTCTTAGGAGAACATAAAATACCCAGTCAACACATACTTTTTTAACATTTTGGACCATTATGGATTCCATGCTATTGGCTGACCTCATTAAACCAACCCCTCTTGACTCTTTAAGTTTCAAATGGTACATGTACTTCATAAAATATCCAAATATGTGTACCATATTGATTAGACTATGAAATGTCTTGTGTGATTCTTTTGTTGTTAATTTATCTATATGAAATTTGACTGATGTTTTGAGTGCTGGCTGTTGTAGTCACAGTAGAATAACCCTGTTATTGACCACACATTTGATTTGGGACATCATGACGCAACACCAGAATATAGGGCTTAACCTTTCATTTGAACACTGACATCCCTGGTTTTAAGTTATAAAAATGTAAGGCTTGCTATTACTCTTCATAGCCAGTCTTTCACCCCTTTAGGATCTGTCTGTGCCAGCGCAGCTGCAGGCTCTGGGTACCCTGGTGTGTGGGGTGAAGGCAGAGACGCTGTTGACGCTGCCTGTGACCACCCTGCTCTCTGCTTTGCCCAGGATTGGACTCAAGGATGCTGGACTCACCCCACTGCAGGCGAACACCATCACTTCCAAGCTCTGGGTACTTCCAAGTAACCCAGAACACACACACACATACACACACACACACACACACACACACATCACCCTAGTTTGAATCAGCTTTTCATTCACATGGCCAGCTTATGTCATGGCCGGAATGGAACAGTGGCTGGCACACTCAGGCGTGATCGGTCAACCGCCAGTGTGGGCTCTTTTGTCCGAGCCAGCTGGAGGTGTATGAACCTGACGCAGGGAGCATGTGGTCAGCCTGGACATCTGTTTGTGTCTCCTTGTCCTGACTTGGAAAAAGGCGCACAGGTGGATGGAAGTGCTCTTTTCCCTCTGATTTAATTACTTCATGTTTCCAGGCCTCTGCGAATGTGACCGGCTGGTTGGACAAGGTGGAACCCCTACTCTCCGCCACTCCACTCCTGCATGTGATGGCCCGTGCTTCACGTCTTTTGGGCACCGGCGCCACAGTATATACCTACGCCTGGAACACCCAGCAGGTAGAGCAGTATTATTAATTATTATGATCCCACGGGCTGCCCCACAATAGGAAGAGTGACACCCCGCTAATGAATTATTCACCTGAGCGGAGGTGGCTTTGTTGTATAACCTTGTATTGTGTAAATGAACCGGGTTTCCTACGCACATGCGAGCTTCACCTGTCCCCTGGATGTCGTCTGAGGTCATGCTGATAAGGGTGCTCACATCTTCTGTCGTTTCTACACACGGGGGTTCAAGAAAACAAAAGAATTAATGAAATATTGCATTTTATTTTCCTTCAAAGTACTTAATTCCTAACTACACACTGGGGCAGTGGTGGCCTAGCGAGGAATGAAGCGGACTCTTTATCAGAAGGTCGAACCGCCGAGGTGCCACTGAATAAAGTACCATCCCCACACGCTGCTCCCCGGGTGCCTTACATGGCTGCCCACTGCTCACCAAGGGTCATGGTTAAATACAGAGGACTCATTTCGTTCTGTCACTGTGTGCTGTGCTGTGTATCACAATAATAATCTTGTCACTTTCACGTCACACTGCCAGCACTATGTGTGCATTGCGCCCATGACCTTCCACTCAGCCTATATAAGATGTCTTGATATTTGACAAGGCATGTGGCTTTTAAGCGTTTATACTGACGCTACTTTTTAAAGCATTTAATTACTATTTAATGCCGATTAGTGTTTAGGCAATGCATCAAATATGATTTTCAGTTTATTAAAAGAGGACAAGGAGGCTACATGTAGCATATAACTGATAACAGATAATGGATCCCAGTCTTCTTCATAATTGTCTGCTTACAGAGAAATGACATTAATGCCGGCGTTAATGACATTATTGAAGTTGATGAGACCCTCATTTCATTTAGTCTGATTAGGCAGGATATTCACACTAATTTCTCTTCAAAGGCCATGACCCTCTTTGACCAGTTTACAAGGCAGAAGAAATCAGTCCTGTCCATAGGCAGCTTTTTGTGAGTCTTCCATTTTTTTGGTCGTTTTTTCTTTCTTTACATTCAGTCAGATTGTGTAGGCCTTTGTTCATCTGTCTCCATAATTGGCCGTTTAGGTCATTGGGCACCGTTGCTCCGGGCGTAAGCTGTAATGCCTTGAGGCAAATGTTGCCCGACAAGCCGCCGCTCTCCACCATGCGCAGCATCCTCATCTTCCTCAGAAATCAGTCCGTACCTCTCCACACATCACTGGTAATACCACCGGTTTACATCACTAACTGTCAATGAAACCATTTAATATCTCAGAGATTCACGTTATCCAGGTGCAACATTTCAGGGCTACGAAATCTGGAGGGTGGATCTGTTCATTCTTTTTTGTTATTATTATCTTTAATGTAGGCTGAACACATGGCTGAATACTTCATTTTTGTATTCTGAATGACATGTATTCCATTAAAACATATGCCTTATTCTAGAGTTATATGGTTATTGTATATGACTGTTCCTTTGTAGAAAAAGTGCATTATCGAGGAGCTGTACCGCTTTGACTTCTTCTCAGAGCTGTTAAACGAGCTGGGCTCTCAGATTGCCCTCTCTCTTCCGTGAGTCTCTGCTGTTTGCTAATTGTTAATAGTGCTTCAGTGCCATCATTACATTCTGTCTGACTGAGTAGTTCAACCTGCATGGAAGTGATTTTGACTGTGTGAGTGCGTGTTTGTGTATCAGCGTACCTCGAGTCTGTCATTTCATCTGCTTTCAAAGGGTGAGCACCATTAAGAAGTTCCCGCCGGACATGATGGACACCCTGAGGAAGATGATCCTGCAGGAGCCGCGCTACTTCATGCTGCTGCCCAGCATAAAACAAGAGCTCCTTGTGGACAAGATAGTCCAGAGGCTGGTCAGCAATGGCCCTTTTCCAAATTCACACAAAATCAGCAATGTTTTGGGGGTTGTTATAGAATATTATCAGTCCTCACAAACTCCAGTTGTGTGTAGGCCTCTGATATACAACTAGGTACAATGATTATATATGAACTTTTTTAAGTATTTATTATACATTTTTGTCAGGACATGGCCACTGGTGAGTTCACTGAGGATGAGTTCCGCTCGCTGGGTGTCATGGCGACGTATGTTGCAGACCAGATATTTGAAAAAGTGGGACGGAGTTTCTTCATGGACAACCTGGAGCTCTTCAAGAGCCTCTGCTACAGCAGCATCAAGCAGGAGCGCGTGGCTCAAATCCTGTTGGAAACTGCCATGTTTGGGTATGCGTTACCTGTATCGCAAACGCACAATAAAAAAAAGATCCACGCTGATCCTGAGCAAAATAAAGCAATTCAGGGTTAACAATGCTGGTAAGTGGAGTTCGTGGTCATCTGGTTCACAGGTGGGTGAGTTACCCACTTGTCTACAACCACCCAAGTCATGTTGGAACATACAAGTCATAACTACGGGAGAATGTTCATCAACGGCTGATCAAGTAAATCCTCTGTGTTTTTGAGAACCACCAATTTGCTTCTGAACAAGCACAGACATCTAACAAGTTTAGATAGGACGGATGCAACAAACTACTAACCACAACTACAGTGCATCTGAAAGTATTCACATTGCACCAATTTTTCCACTGTTTGTCGACACAGCCATGTTCCAAAATTAAATAAAATAAAAAATTAAAATTAATTAAATCAAACACCCTATAATGACAACATGAAAACAGTTTACTTGAGGTTTGACAAATGTATTAAAAATAAAAAAACTGAGAAGTCATATGTTTATAAGTATTCACAGCCTTTGCACAGTTCATGCACCTTTGGCAGCAAATACAAGTCTTTTTGTAAATCTTTTGCACCTCTCAAGCTCCATCAGGTTGGATGGGTAGCATCAGTGAAGCCATTTTAAGATCTCTCCAGAGATGTTCAGTTGGATTCAAGTCTGGGATCTGGCTGGGCCACTCAAGGACATTCACAGAGTTTTCCTGAAGCCACTCCTATGATATCTTGGCTGTGTGTTTAGGGTGGTGGTCCTGCTGAAAGATAAAACGTTGCCCCAGTCTGAGGTTTTATCCAGGATGTCTCTGTACATTGCTGCAGTCACCTTTCCCTCTATCCTGACTAGTCTCCCAGTTCCTGCAGCTGAAAAACATCCCACAGCATGGTGCTGCCACCAGCATGCTTCACTGTAGGGATGGTATTTGCCTGGTGATGAGCAGTGCCTGGTTTCCTCCAAAATGTGATACCTGGAATTCACACCAAAGAGTTCAATCTTTGTCTCATCAGACCAGAGAATTTTGCATATCATGGTCTGGCTAACTCCACACAGGCTGCCATGTGCCTTTTACTAAGGAATGGCTTCCATCTGGCCTGATTGGTGGATTGATGCAGATTGGTGGATTCTCTGTCCACAGAGGACCTATGGAGCTCTGACTGATTGACAATCGGGTTCTTGATCACCTCCCTGACTAAGGTCCTTCTCCCCTGATTGCTCAGTTCAGGTGGCCGGCCAGCTCTAGGAAGAGTCCTGGTGGTTTTGATTGAGGCCACTGTACTCATTGGAACCTTCAAAGCAGAAGAATTTTTTCTTTACCTTCCCCAGAATTGTGCCTCAAGACAATCCTATGTCGGAGGCCTACAGACAATTCCTGGCATGAACTGGCAACTGTGTGACCTTAAATAGACAGACGTGTGCCTTTCCAAATCAGTTTTGCGCTTCATGGTAAAGACTGTGAATACTTATGCACATATTATTTTTTTTGTGTTTGCAGAATTCTCAGAAAAAAAATTAATTTAGCAGATTTTGGAATAAGGTTTTAACGTAACAAAATGACTTCTTACACTGTAACTAGTCAGTTGTACATGCATTAATTGTTTATATACATTTAAATCAGAAGAGGATGTAGTGTGTATACTTAAGACAGTCATGAACTGTCTTGTTTGTGCACAGCTTAATTCAAATACAGACATAAATGGTGACAATGAAGTGATTATACAATATTTACTGTATGATCATTTGTGCTTGACTATTTTTCTTTTTTCATGCTCCATCAGCTCTGTGCAGAACTGGACCACCGAGACTCTGATTCAGGTGGACAGGTTTTTGTTCTTCCTGTCGAAAGATGCCATCCAGCAGATCCCTGCGGTATGTGGTCAGTGCTCTCTCCAATCATTACTGCTGCCTGAGCCCAGATATGTGTATACAAGAAGACATGTATACACACCTGTCAATAATGTACAGCACAGTACCTTCAGGGGTACATCATCTTGTCACTGGATAAATACCCCTTTAAGCTATTTATATATATTTGCCTGCAGTTACATATACTGGTGCAAAATAGTTGTAACAATGTGTACAAAGTAAAACAGACAGGCTGCAGTAGTGGAAAAGTACAGAGGATACAGTGGGTTTATAAGCCAAAGCATTAAATATGATACATGCCCACATTAATTATGATTAATTCTGGTAAATTCTCTATTTGCTAGTTTAGACCCTAAATATAAATGGATCCAGTAGAACAGGGACCACCAAACCTGGACCTGGAGGGCACCAGCCTTCCTCAGCTGACTTCTTACCATGTTCCACCTCACACCATTCAACTGAAGAACTGGGCAGTAGCCATTGACGAATTAGGGAATTGGAGATGATCAGTAATATGGAATTTCTTTTCCTTGTGTTGTGCTTCTTCCCTCTCTCTGATTGATCTTCAGAACCTGATGACCCAGGAGCGTATAGAGAGGCTGTTCATTAGTCAGCGGCAGTGGCAGCACGGGGAGATCGGCGCCCTCTGCGTGCAGGGCAGGAGTGCTGCAGAGCGCCAGAGTCTGTTTGAAAAGCAGCAGTTTGTCCTGCAGTATTTCCTGGGTTTCCTCAGGGTGGGCAGATTCACATGTGAGCCCATCTTTCTAATTCACCCAGAAACATCACTGTACATAGACTGATCACAGAAAAACATTGCCGCTTTGGTCCTCTGCAACAGCACTGATTCCCAGCTGCGAGGCTCTGCACGCGACACAGCCTGCTGCCTGGAGCATCGACAGCCTGAAGAGCATGTCCAGGGCCGCTTTCAGCAGCTGCCTGGAGCTCATGGGAAATGACCCTTTCCTGATGGTGTTCCAGCTGCAGACACTCCTGCAGAAGACCAAAGAGGTACACACATTTAAACTAATTTAAACTCCTCCGGCTTTATGGATAGTGAGTGAGTTTAGTATAAGAAATTAATGTTTCTGTTTCTTTTTGCCACATATCTAGGTGTATGGTCCAGCTTCCAACTTTTTTCCCTCTGTGATCAGCCAGTTGGGGCGAATGGCCCCGCAGCTCTCCACGGAGGAGCTGGTCAGGCTGCAGCTGTCTGAGCGGAGCACTATCGCCGCCCTGGGGGCAGTTAGTAGCTGGAACAGCAAACAGGTTAGAACAGCCTCGGCTTCTTAGCCCTTCTGAATGCTATGACTTAAATGTAAATTTTTGGTGCCTCTGTACATTCCGTCTCTTTTTTTTTTTATTATCAGTTGCCTCTGTTGTTCCTAACCATAATGAATTCCACCAAACAAAGCCTGAGTCAGCTGGACTCAAGCACTTTAGTGGCTTTTGGGTATATCATCTGCGGAATTGATGCCAAAGCCATGCGTAACCTCAGCGCTGTGGAGTTCAGGTAAAAAAAAAGACCCATATCAGTATTTTAGCTCTAACAAGGGAAGAAATGTCCAAGTTTCGTGGTTTATATTGTAATCTTTTGACCTCCTTCTCTGACACTGCTGGTTTAAGGTTACTGTCTGGTAGCAGTCCAGTCAGATTTAGTCAGAATCATTTCATGAATGAATTACCCCAATCGATAATAACTAGTTTGATAATTCAGGCCTAACCTGATGTTCTAACTGCAGTAAGGCGGTGCTGTGGCTTGGTCAGCTGAGGTTGTCATGCTCAGAAGAACAGAGCCAGGCTCTGGTTTGGCTTCTCAGCCAAAGTGAAGCATTTGGGCCAGTCAGCTCATGGAGTACAGAAGTCTTCCTCGAGATCGGAACACTTGCGGGTCTGTACATCAGTATCAGTGTTTTAGTAATATTGTAATGGAACATGTTTCTAAATCCCATTTTATTCCGATTCTTCCCTCTACAGTGGGACTTTCAGATATGGAAATGTCATCATTGGTGAAGGAGCAGATTGAGGGAATCACTCCTCTCGCCTTTTCCCTCATTCCACCTGAGAAGTTCTCGGTGAGTGATGAACTTGATTTGGGTAAACGCTGGGCGGTGTGTGTTTCCGGCATAGGTCTGACCTTCTCCCCTTCCACAGGTGGTGTTCAAACCAGTTCAGATCAGCATGTTCTCCTACGATCAGGCAGTAGCTGTGACAAACACACAGTCCTCCGCTCTATCCATAGAGCAGCAGACGGCTCTGGCAATGGTTCTCAACCCCTGGGAGAACAAACCCATTGATTTCAGAGGTAGTGACATTTACCACAACCAGTTTCTACTTTTCCCATTCATTTCCAATTTAATACCCTTGACTTAAGTTACACGATCTTTTAAACATGAACAGTTATTACAGAAAGTTCAGGTTTTTAGTAATAGTAATTTGGTAATAAAAAAAAAAACAATAATGGATGTTTTCTTTATGTTGACATTCTTTAAAATTCAGTTGATTTTGTCAGATGTTTGGACCCTTCTACTATATAATGAGACTGTATATCTTAAAATGACAATAAATGACAATGGCATTAAAAGGGTTTTGGGCTGACCATGACTAAATTTGCATGTGTTTGTATATATGCATGCCTAAATTTAGGTAGGAACACAGTGACAGAGCTGAACATTCCTCTGCCTTTATGCTTAATCAAGGATGAAACTGAATTAGTGTGTGCTTCACAGCATGCCAGGAGATGTGCAGGAACTGTCATGCTGATGCTGTTGCTATGGTGATAAGTGTTCACCATTCTCTGGTATGTGTGTGTGTGTGTTTTGTCAGCAGGCAGGTCATCGGGTGTAGCTGTGCTTCCCTGTCCTCTGTCTCCCGCCACAGAACTGCTGATGCTGCTGTTGACAACGCTGCTCGTCCACGCGCCCGTGGTCTGACATCGTGTCCCTGTGACACTGTCACTCATTAGTGCCCTCATTTAAACCCGGCTCCCTCCTACAATACAACAACACAGCTGAATGTAGAGCAACTGAACTCTGCACGGCTGTACAACTTTTTTTAAGCAGATCTACATTATACATTTTACCTCGGAATGGATAAGATCCCTTTTGGCTTGAACTCTTTATTTATTTACTAATAAATTCATATGGTTTTGGTCCCTGAGTTAACATTAAGGCTATATTTCCAGTATAATTTGTATGTTTAATGTGCACTATTTAATATTTAACTTGTCAGTGTTACTTTTGAGGTGTCATTGTGTTAATTCACTCTTCTAGTATTGTAACATGTTCTGACTGCATGATTATCTCATGTGCATTTCCCAATGTCAAGCACAGAACATAATCATTGTTTGTTTGTAATTTATGATTGATTAATTATTCTGATGGTTGCAGTGAAAGAAATAATAAAACAAATAGCATTTTGCCAAATGCTAACAAAATAAAATGAAAAAGAAGTAAAATATAGTTGCAGCTGGAGCTGTGGAAGGCTTTGTGTTAATAAGAGAGAGACCTGTGTTATTGGAACTTCATTAAAGAAATGCCTGGAAAATGAAAGAATAAAGGAACTTTTCTTCCCATTGTTTTCCTCCTAAATATCCTTAGATGTTCCAGTATCATCATTTTATGAATGAAGCGGCTGTAAAATGAACATTGCACTCTGTATATTGTTTAACATTTGAATATTATTCAAATTTATTTCACGTCAGTTTCCCATCAATGAATTTAAAATGCTGGAAAGTTATTTTGTATGAGACACCGCCGCAGGGGGGCGCTCTTCCTCCCCGGCGAAGCGCGCATGTTCTGCCGCCCGGCGCGTACCGATATCCCGCTGCCGCACCGTATCATCCCGCAACGCGGCTGCAGCTCCGCCTAAAACTCAGCACGGCCAAGATGGCGGACTCCGACTCGTGGGGTAAGGAACTTGAGACGCTTCCCGACTGCTGGAAAATGCCTGCCGTACGTCGCCTGTTTCATTTTTACCGCCCGGGCCTCCTTGTTCGTCCACAGACGCTGACAACTTCGAGCTGTCGGAACCGGCCCAGAAACCCGCGGCGCTGCAGGACAAGTGGGAAGGCGAGGACGAAGAGGAGGACGTGAAGGTAGCCGGCTGGCTAACTAACTAACTAAATAGAACCGTAAACTAGCCGTCTGAGCGCTCGAGTAAAGTCGGCTCGAATCTCCCGGTTCACCGCGGCTGGCCGATCGTAACGTGACCCGGGAACAGTTTCGATGTCTGATAACTTACGCCCGCTTGAAACCGGTTAGCCGGTTAGAAGTCCACCGAGAACTTCACCGAGTCCACCGTCCCTCCGTGAGCCCGACTCTCGGCCGACCGCGACGCCGCGGCCTGGCAACCCGGGGAACGTTAACTAAGTTCCGAAAGGTGCGGGTTATTCTCACCCTCTCTCGGCTAGGCTAACATTAGCGGCTAGGCTAATGCTAGTCGCTAACAAGCACGTTGTCCCCCGGCCGCACTGACAGGCCGAGCAGGCGGTGAATATTCATTCAAGTGCAGCTTGGTTCATCGTTTTCTCTCCCGTGCTGGTATCAGCGTGTGTTTAAACGCGTCTTACGGCTCTATTCCCCTCCTCCATATGTGAGGATACAGTGACCGGGAGGTGATGTCGTGTTGGCCGACGTTACCTGGGGGTTAGTTTGGGTTTAATGTCTTCAGATTGAAGTATGGCCGGGCCGCGTTAGGCTGCTTTGTGGTTTGTTAGTTTGTGGATTGCGGTTATTTGCTTCTAGAACCAGTCAGCCGGCATTCATCTCATTTCAACCTCTTTCTTGTTTGTCCCCCACTGCTTGCACTGTCATGAATAGGATTGCTGACTAGAAAATGCTGTTCTCTTGGAAAAATTCTTTTTCACACAAATGTTATTAATATTGCTTTAGAATGTTCATCCTCTATATAGTTGATCATTGTTCGATTTTCCTTCAGGATAACTGGGATGATGAGGAGGAGGAACAACAGAAGGATGACGAGAAGAAAACAGGTGTGAATATTCAGCTGTTCAGCAATTTAAAGGTCCCCTGACATGAAAATTCCAATTTGTGAGATTATTTAACAGTAATACGAGTTCATCTAGCCCGTCTATGGTACTGCAGTGGCTAGAGATGGTGATGGGTGTAAAAAGTGTTTTGGTCGTTCTGCTTCTCCGTTTTGAGAGCAGCAGCTCAGATGGTCGGATCTGGCATTCTCCCCTTATGTGACACGACTTCCTGTCTGCGCCAGGCATTGTGGTTGGTAAATGGTGTCGATGTCATTTCCGCGAGCTTCTATAGGCCGCTCTGCTCCTCGTCCCACCTCTCTCCACCTCATAATTTAAAGCTACAGGCACCAAAACGTGCGTCCTGGGAAATCTCATTGTGAGACTGGATCAAAGTGGCTGTAATTCTGCAACAGTGCTGAATTTCAGAAAGAGACTTCAGATACAGTATTAGGGGGTCGATAAGATCAATATAAAAGTAAAAATTTTTATTTTTTTTTTTAAAAGTCAGGGGACCGTTAAACCATTGGTGTGTCTGTGTGGATTATGATGAGCAAGGCTTGTCTAACGGCATGTATATCTTTTTTTTTTAACTGAAGAAGTTAAAGTTTCAGAAAAGAAAAAACTAAATGAAAAGATCAAGGAAAAAGAAAACCGACAAAAGCAGCTGCAAGAGGAGCTGAAGAAACAGGTAAGCGTTATTTACCTCTCCTCGTATTTACTGATTATTTACAATGCTGTGTAACATCTCATCATCTCCCAATCGCACTGTACTAACTTCACTGAGACTGGTTTATTCCTTGGTCGTGTTGTAATAATTTAATGGCATTACCCAACATGTCGGTCATGCAAACAGGAGGCAGAAGAAAAATCAACACTTACACCAGAAGAGGAGGCAGCTGAGAAACTACGAGTCAAGATGCTTCAGGAGGAGGCAGACATGGCCCTGGCCAGAGAAGCTTTTGGTAAATTCTTTATTGGCAACATAAAAGTTTGTCTTTATGGAATGTAGGCTAGACCTTTTTAATACCCTTTTCATTAAGTTTTTCCACAGTTGGAAAATTGGATATGCCAAGTATACACATTTTTGTTCTTTTGAGCAGATGTTCTATAAATATACATTTTATATTTGCTTTCAGTTATGAACATGAATGTAAATACGTTGATTTGTCAATTTATCAATTCTGTAGTACTTTGATTACAACCAGTGAATTTACTTTTTTTTTTTTTTTTTTCTCCTGTTTTCTTTTGCTTTTTTTGGTTTATTTTTTTAATGACTGCTATCATTTCCTGCTTGCTGATTGGGTGTGTCCAATTGCAGGTGTTGAGACTGAGACTCCTGCCACAAAAAGTGTTTCTGGACTTGATTCCATGCATCCCAGTTCCAAAGAGGACTTTGATGTCTTTGAGAAACTGCTGCGTGAAAAGATATCACAGTATGAGAAATCTGTGCATTATTCTAGCTTCTTGGAGTCCTTGTTTCGGGAACTTTGTATTTCTTGTAAGTGTGGGTTAAACTTTTTTTTTTTTTTTTTTTTTTTAAATGTTTTATTAAAAATGTGCTGAAGTGGTTTTCTCAACCTTTTTCTTTTATTTACAGTGGAGGTAGAAGACTTAAAGAAGATTAGCAACTCCTTATCTGTATTGCTTAATGAAAAACAGAAGCAAGAAAAGGTTTGTTTTTCCTGAAAATTATTTTTTTTTTTCATTAGTAAACTGTAGTTCCCTTTCCTTCCAAAGAGGGGCGTAAGAATACTGTGTTAGAATTTCTTTTCAAATATAGACGACTGATTCTTCCTTCTTGAGCCCTGAGTACGTGTGCTTTACTTTGCAGCAAAACAAGGCAAAGAAAAAGAAAAAGGGCATCCTGGCAGGTGGAGGCCTCAAAGCGAAGATGAAAGATGATCTGGATGATTACGGAGGATTTGCAGGTGGCTATGATCAAGACTACGAGGACTTCATGTGACAAAGGCTGAGCCTCTACTGCGCTGTTCCATTAACACTCAACAAGTGTGTCCTCATGCAGTCCAGTGCCATCATTGGGGGATCTGAGCAATGAGTCAACCCTTTACTTTGCTTCAGCGGTCAGAGCGACCTTAAAGGGAGCTGCTATCTCAAACTTGTCTTTTGGTCAAGAGAGAAAGAAAAAAAAAAATAAACACATATTGAATTGCCTTCTACTTTTGAGTCAGCCAGCCTCTAACACAAGCTTTATGAAGTTAATTCCTCAATGCTTCAAAGTGTCTTTAGAGTGGCTGGGCTTAATTGATAAGCATTGCCTGAATATTTTTAAGGAAACTTACATTTTCAAGTCATGTTTTATTTTAGACAAAAAAATGGCTGACAAAAGTATTACTTTTTCATATTTGCAGCTACATAGAAACTAATTTGAAGTTCTATGCAAAAGATTTTATTCAGTATGTGTATTCTGTCTTTTATGGATGTTCTCTTCCCCGTACCAAGGGCACGTAGCATCTATAACTTCGGTTGCCAATTGCAGATGTACTTCACCATGGCTGTATTTCAAATGTTTCTGGAAGACAAGAACATGACCAGTTGCAAAAAAGGAAACAAACAATGTGTTTAAAAAGGGACGTACTTTAATGTTTTTCAGCATTTACCGAAATCTGCAGTTATTATTCCTGTGGCCATTTTCTGGATCTTTTTCTGGAATAGCCTTACAGAGGCAATGATTTGTCCGAGGGTTAAGCTCCTAGTTTTTTTTTTCTTTTATTTTCTTTTTGCAGTAATGAGAGGAAAATAAACTTTGTGCTTATGAATCAAGACTACTTCTAAGGGTGTTTTAGGGGATTTAAGCAGGTTTTCTCCTAACTAGTCTGTCAGCTTCTGCAGGCTTGTATCAAGTGTAATGAGGAGCAGGCTTAATGGCTGAACAAAATCATGGGCTTTTGTCAGTAGGATGGAACATCGTAGTTTTTTTTTTTTTTTTCTTTAATTCTTGAAGCAGTTTGTTTACAGAGCGTTTTAAATTGGATATCAGTGACGCCGAGATTGACACCTGCAATGTTTTATATAAATATCTAATTTAATAAAAATCAAACAATTCAAAAAACGAATTTTGGAATGTCTTCCTTGGATGGGAATTCAGCCGATTTCAACCTGTTTACAAAAAGCATTTTAATTTTGTCTTGTCCTTTTGGTGTCTCAGGAGCTGGAAGGTAATAAATATCACAATATTTACAATTTCAAGTAGTACATATTTTATCACAGTACTAAAAAGAATAAAATACATAGTTCAAGGTTATGCGTTCCTGGATATTCCCTGGGAATGACCAGTTTCTAAGTAAAATATTTAGTATAATGGTATTAATTCCTGATTTGTAAATGGATGGCAACAGTAAAACGACGATCTATATCTCATCCCATCCCGACGTTATGGTGCAGTTACCCTGCGGTTCCTCTCGATGATTGCTGTGTACCTCAATAGTCTAGTTCCTTCTGGTCGGGTTGCGAGTGTTCTGGCTGTTTCTGACTGGGTGGCGAGTGCTTCTTTTTCGGCTGTTTCGGGGGGCTCCTGGTCCACCTCTTTGCCGCCTATTGCCTCTGCCTGCCTGGCTGCTGCCTGCCATTACCTGGCCCGGAGAATTCTGCAGGACTTGGAAGACACTCTGCCGCGTCACCTCACGGTCTCCACAAGTGAAAGTGAGAGCCACTCCCTCCGTGCTCTTCATGACACGGGAGGTGCCATCGGAGGTGCCATCAAAGCAGCGGCCCAGCGCGATCTCCTTCGCAGTTCTTGGGTCCTGGTCGGTCACCGTGTAGATGCCATAGTTGTGTCCGAGCGGGTCGAGAGGAGCAAGCATGGTGAACTCATTGGTGTCATTATTGACAGCTAGAGGCAGATGGTTGACCAGATATTCTTGTAGCATGGGTGTCACGCTGTCCCTTTTGCAGCTACCTTGGGGGATCACTTTAACCAAGGTTCGGTCAACTCTGTCTTGGTCATACAGCATGCCGCTACACTTGAACTCTAGGCACACAGCCGACACCGAAGGCTGGTCCGTATCTCTAATGCTCCGGGTATCGCGGATCCCGTACAACTGCCCGACGGTCCTGGGGTGCGTGCCGCCCATGTTGCGAGAACGCACGTTAATCTCATGAGGACTGTTGATCTTCACCTTAACATAGCAAGCGCGATATTCCATTGGCTTGGGCCACCAGCTGAGGTAGTCTTCTGTCCAGCTCATGGGATCATCCTCGTTGAACGGAACAGTGTTGTAGTCGTAACGATCTCCTTCTACCCTGGAGAAGCGGAAATGAGCTGCACTGAAAGGAGCCTCTTCACACTCCTTAAGGTTGTCAAAGGAGTATATTGGTCCATTGGCTTCCGCTGTGTTGACACTCGGTTTGGCCAAATTAATGCTGAAGGCCGTTTTCTTCAACCGTGGATTTTCATGGTCAGATCGTCTGTAGTTTAGCTTGCCGAGGTATGGCTGAGGAACTCCAATGATGTTGGGATTTAGTTTTGGAGTAGAGGCCACAGCCTCCAACTCCTCTCCTCCCAGGTTGCCCATGACGTATGCGGAATATGCGTCTGCCCTCTGGTCGTCACAAAAGGCAGGCAAACATGCACCGTTGGAGCCAGTGATGACACTGTCAAATCGTCCCCAGGACCTCGGGTTGGAGGAATAACCAGGCGTGGGCTCCATGTTAATCAGGGTGATCACAACCCCTTCCACCTGTTCACTAGGCATAAAGCGCTCGCTGCGGAACGCCCGTACCTTCACATAACACCTGCGGTTCTCCGGCACGTCCAGGTTAAACAGCCTCCTCTCCCTGATCTCCATGTTGCCTATTAGAAAGGTCCTCTCCTCACGCTTGCCTCTTCGCTTCTTCTCCATCTGGAAGTGCCCTTCCTCTTCCCACAGGCCAGTGTCAGGGTTCAGGGACCACAGCATCATGGTCTGATGGTGTTCTGGCATCTTCACCTGATCCGCGTCCAGCCGCACATTCACCTTGCCAGCATTGAGAGACTCGCCTGCCTCTTCACCTCTGAAGTCCACTGAGAACATGCCATAGGTACGTAAGGGCAGAGTGTCACCCTCGTTTCCCACAAAGTTAAGATCGCTTTGTGCTGCAGCAGCTGTGGACACATCTCTCGGGTCTAGGAATGTGACACTGGCCTGCACATTACCTGTAAAGACCTCTCCATTTTCCCTGTAGAAGGAGTTGGGCGGAATCTCTAGCTCAGCAATGGGGTCCTGTCCAGAGACCTCACCAAGTTCAAGTTTGTTGGACTTGGATGAATGAAGAGTCACAGGAGGTTTTTTCCTCAGCAGCTTGATCTCATGGTACACAGCACCCCCTTTTGTGTTGAAAGGAAGAACCTTGGTTGTGTTAACGAACTTCTGCATGTTGTCCACAAAAGTAAGGACAAGCCTCTCTGTGTCTTTGGGCACTTGAACGGAGAAGGTTCCCTTGTAGCCTGTTCGACTGATTCTCACCCCATTCATGAATATGTGCCCGAATCTCATTGGCTCTCCAGTGTCTGCTGCAATCGCTCGTCCCCTTACAACGGCCGTGGTGTCTACACACTTCTTGCAGCCACACTCCGTGACCACCATGAGAGGTAGCTGGTAGCCCTGGCAGTTAATCTGCTTCTCCTCCATTTTGGCCACCCCGCAGCAGTAAGCCACAGTGTCCTTGCACCTGATGCCATTATCAAGTTGACCGGCACAGGTGCTTGTGGGGCATTTCCCAGCATTGAAGTAGAAGGAGTTGGTGTCATTTTGGAAGCAGTCATGAGGCAAGCGGATCAAGTGGGACTCAGGTTTTGGGTTGCATGAAGCCTCACCTTGACCTTTCAAAATGAAAGAAAAGTAATTTTTTAATCTCAAGATGTTTGCACGGCACGGTACAGCAACAATGTGTGCTATTGCCAATGTGTGCTATTATTAACAAACCTAAGACTGTGAGCGTGGCTGGCTTTGATTTGACTGTCCCAGCCTCGCTACTGGTCCTGCAGTAATATTCCCCAGCCTGGCTCCTTTGCAGGTTCCTCAGGACCAGAGTGCTATCATAATTTAAGTACTTCTTGTCCAGGAGAGTGCCATTGTGATACCTGGAGATATGCACAGTTCTGGTTAACAGAACGCTACACCGTAAGAGCTACACTTAATACTGAAGATAAACATCTAACTTCTGCTTCATCTAATTTCTCACCACTGGTACTGATCTGGTTCGGGGGTACCAGCCACTTTACAGCAGAAAGCGGCAGTCTGGCCAGCTCGTCTCATCTTGTGTTCAGGATTTTTCACCACATAAGGCTTCTCTAATGCACATAGAAAATATGGTGAAAGACATGCACACAACAATGACATTTTCATACTTTGTAATAACAGGCACCAATGTGCCCAATCAGACACTGGAAAGCATTGTGACTATAAATGCTACAAAATGCTTAATGTATTTCATTTTATTTAGATCTTTTGGAAATATTCAGCTCGCCGCCAACATTTACTACTCACTCACTCTCTATCAACAAGCAGGGTTGTGGCTGCCAGAACCCATCCTGGGACATGACTTGTGCACACACCATTTACTCACACACTCACATGTATGGCCAATTCATCTAGTCTGCATGCCTTTGGCAGGTGGGAGGAAACCAGAGAACCCCGAGGAAACCCACACCAACACAGAATTTTTTTTTTTACCCTGATCTGAACTGTGCTATTGTGACATGTTTTTTTATTAGTGACCATCAATAAACTAGACCATAATTATGTCACTGGTTATTAGGGCATTTATTATGTAGCGTTATATTCATTCCAGTATAAAAATGTATTTTTTGGGGCACTTTACTTGCTCTGTCCAGTTTGACATGGATCACACTGGTGCGGTCTCTACTGTAGGGAACAATGACGGTCTGGGGGTTGTGGTTCTGCAGCTTCACCATCAGAGTGCTGTTGCCATCAGGGCAGATGCCAGGGATGCGGAAGTGGCCATTGTGGTCAGTGAGGGTGAGAAGTTTTGGGTGTGGGCCGTAAAGGAGGATAGCCGTCCCAGGTGCAGAAAGACCACCCGCACTCCGGACTGAACCTAGAACAGTGTGATCTTCACACATGCAGGCGTCACACTCAGCATTCACACGACCCATAATGCACTGTAGGTGGCATTCTGCAAAGTGGAAACACACCAGGGTCAAGTCAGTACACGCTTGTGTAATTTTGTTATAATACTCAGAAAAAGAGGAGAGCATGGAAAAGAACGGAACTTTCTAGGCTACTGCAAAACATTCATCTTTAAACCCTTTTTAAATATTTAATATTACATTTCATCAAAACACACCTGGACATGGTGGCCCTTTGCATTGCCTGCCCTCCACTGCTGGCCCGCTGCACTGCTGCTCCCTCTGGTGAAAGTGGGATTTGCAGGTTCTGGAGCGCACCTGCACCGCGGCCTGACCACACTCTGCAGTGCACTGGCTCCAGTCTGACCACTGACCCCAGATTCCCTGGGGGACCGGGTTCTTTTCTACAAAGTGTCAAATGAAACAAGTTAAGAAGTGGGTCACAGGTTTTTATTGGAAGCTGGGGAAGCTGGAAGGCCATGCAAAAAAAAAAACCCTTCAAACTCCTCTTTTACTTTTTGTACTTTTTGAAGAAGTGTAAATGTTTAATAAAGTCACCTTAGTTTGTAATATATGTCATCTAACAATGTTTAGCATAGATTCATTCACTGACCGACTGGACACAAGAAGCGCACAGCGTAGTTGGAACATTTGCGCCCTGGCAGCTGCTCATCATTGGTGCACCAGAAGCCGATGCTGGGGTCCAGGTGGACCCTCTCCCCAGTGCTGTGCGCCGGGATCCAGTCGGTCGTCCGAGCCTCCAAGGCCTGGGGAACCTCGCACACGCGTGCTCGATAGTAAAACCGAATGGCCTCCAGTTGCTCGTAGTCTCCTCGGCCACCAGGGTGATCCACATTGAACCAGGTGGTCCATTCAAAGTCATCTGTAAATTTGAGCTTATTTTAAGAGGATTGCAAGCTTTCTACAAACTATGTCCTACAATCTGTCTAAAAGAAGGAGCCAAAAACACGCCCTAACAGTGTGAGTTAAGTTATGCAATCATCATTTTTTTTCTACTTAAAAAATCATTGAGATGTTTATTAGGACACACACATTTTAAATAGCAAATGACACATTCTGTATGTGTGACTTTGTGTTATATCAGTGTTTCTATGGTTTGATTTGATGCACTGAGCCCCCTGTTGCTCCCAATTCCTGCAAATTTTTACACTATTTTGCCTCTGTGTTTGTGTAAAGCACCCAGCAGTGCTGCTTAATTGACTGCTGACACCAGAATGCTCACATTATTGAAATAAATAATGGACATGTCTCCATGCTTCAAGAGCCTTGAGATGGACATGCTTCAGTAGATAAAGAGCTCATTAAAATGCCTTCATGTGGTGACGGCCAGATGTTCTGCATCAGCAGTTAGTGTTAATTTCACAGAGACCTCCTGTTCTGATGTT
Source organism: Denticeps clupeoides (assembly GCF_900700375.1). Lineage (NCBI taxonomy): Eukaryota > Metazoa > Chordata > Actinopteri > Clupeiformes > Denticipitidae > Denticeps > Denticeps clupeoides. The sequence continues at coordinate 3,178,870 of NC_041722.1, read as the reverse complement.
AGTCAGCCAGCAACTAACTGCATCAAGAGCTGCTTTACACCACCTCTCATTTACATGCTGACTGCACTGTTTCAGCAGTAACATCCCCTAAATTCAGAGCTCTGGCACACACTTCCGACTGGTGACAGATGCCAACAATGTAAAGTAACCATTGTCAACACCAGCATGTAACAAAAGACACAAGGACATTTCTCCTTTACTTCTAGAAATGGATTTTGGAAGCAAGAGAAAGGATTGATTCCTGGACATAATGAGAAATGTGACAGTGTTGTGCATTTTCCCTGAAACCTCAGATTTCTGCCATGCCATCATCTCTGGATCATGTTCCCAAAACCCAGAATTTCTAATGCAATAAATTTGCCAAACCTGAATTTCCACACATATTAAAACCATGCAGTTAAACACGGTTAAATCACATTAAAACTACCGATGCTTTATTAACACAATTTTAAATGTTTGAATAAATCATATGAATTCTCCGGGTCAAACAAATTGCTGGGCTTTTGTGGTTGTATGAAACCATAAAAAATTGGCTGCAGAACAAGCATTTCCACATATAAAAAAATGTGCTTTTTAGAAGGTAATTTAGACTATAGGTCTATATTTTAATAGTATTGGATGGTTCGTCACTGACAAACATTTCTGATAATATGGAGGATGTTCCACATGCTCTAAATTTTATTTCTGCCAATCTTAACATAGTTTAAATAGCAGTCTGCTCTCAACTTCCACTGCATACGATGTGCATGAATTTAGACCGACCTTGAGCAGAAGTGCTGGTCAACCCCAGGAGGAGCGCAAGCGCCCATGCTGACAGACAGCCCATTTTGGTTCTCTTTCCAGTGACCTTTGACCATTTACCAGTGAGTGAACCTCCCACCTTCCGACTTCCCAACACTAAGAATAGTCCACTAGCACAATTCCTGCAAACAAGGGAAGGGGTTAAAGAAATAACACTAAGCAACTGTAATTTCTCCTACAGTATAATTTATTTTTTAAATAACTTTAAATGCAGTAACCAGAACCAGGCTACAATGGCAATTGCACAACAGATGTCATATCGGACTTTAGTTTGAAGAGTTCCTCTCACATGACACATCTGAAAGAAACATCAGCGACTACCTGGGGACATGGTGCTGCGCCCAGCGAGCATAAATGCGCACATATTCCATATGTTCTCTCACACTCGCTCAAGGCATAGCCTGTTTTAGAAATAATTCTCCAATAGGGAACCTGATATCAGCCCCAAATCTGACCTGAAATACATTGGGTAAAGTATTTAAGAGGCACGCACAGCTGTGTTGACTGGGAGACAATAGCTGACCCACAGTTAATATTTCCATTCATTAAGTCTTTGTCCTCTGACAACGAGAGACTGAGAATATGCATGCAAGCCTTACCCGTCAGAGTCTTTATACAACTTTTTCCCCCTCCTCTTTCCTCAAAAGCTGCTCCGTTGTTGAGCTTTGCAGCTGTGCTGAGCTCAGTGCCGTCCCTCTCTTATATAGCCTAGTGCCGAGCCCCGGGGTCGGCGCCGTGCCACTCACAGGAAGCCAAGTGACAGCGGAAGACGCAAATATGAGGACACCCCCCCACAATGGCCACACCTGCTTCTGGGTCTTTTATATAGACCAGCACACCACTGGCCAGCACAGACACACACATCCGAGGCCAAAAGGGGGTACATTTACATTTACATTTATGGCATTTATCAGACGCTTTTATCCAGAGCGACTTACAATCAGTAGTTACAGGGACAGTCCCCCCCCGGAGCAATTTAGGGTTAAGTGTCTTGCTCAGGGACACAATGGTAGTAAGTGGGATTTGAACCTGTGACTCTGTAGTCTTCTGGTTCATAGGCAGGTGTGTTACCCACTAGGCTACTACCTAGTAGTTGGAGCAAGAAGGCAGGTCCAGCACGCAACACAAGTGCAGGTAAAGACGCAGGCGCACATTTTTTATAATGACCTGCTGTGGCTTTGTTGTGACTGACACATCGCAGAACAAATTCCTCCCATGTGTTAGACCAATCATGCTGCTATGTTAACAAAGCACTGCAGTCAAGGAGGAATGGAAAAATCGGGCCAATCCCCCCTCTAAAACTATGAATTCATAATTTATTTTCGACATATTGCTAAACTTTGTGACCGATTGTGATTGGCTGGAAGTGCATGAACCACAGCAGCCTGAGCCTTTTAAGCCACCAGCGGTGAAGTTATGGGGTCTGCCTCACATTTGTTCCAATTTGCATGGCATGGACATGATGGACAGGTGAGTGGGAAAAGAACTCCACAAAAGAAAAGGGCAAAGGTTAATCATGATTTCCTACCTATTAGAGCCAGTAGGAAGTGCAAAGTGATCGTTATTTTTAGCGGGGTTGACTTTTGTATGGCTTACATGTGAAGAGGTTTCTTGGACATCTTTATAATGTCATGTTCCAAATGCACAATCTGTGGTGAGATAACATGGCCAGGGGTTTTGTCTCAATGGGGTTTTGGCTGCCTTCAGTGTCTAACCTCAACTAAATTGCTATTGGGCTGCCAATCAAACTTGCCCCTGGGCAAACATCATTCCTCATCTTGTGCACACATACTTACATCCATACTCCAGTCTGTGCCACCTATGGTATTTGTCACTAGTGGCCAAATCACAGGGAAGAAAAGCTTTTCTTCAGGAACACAGCCTGGCCACCTGGGCCACACACTTTCACACAAAGCTATTTTTGCTTAAAGCATTGAATTTTAGAGTGCAAGTACATACTAATCCTTGCCAATAGAGAGAGAAAAAACTAAAGGGATCTAATTTTCCGCAACCTCACATTCAGACATCCACCCACCAGGTTCCCACTGCACACACTCCACACCATCAAGTGTAAAGCAGAAACAAGTACTCTGGCAGCACTCCATGAAACTGTGCTGAGTTTCGATATGATGCCACACAAATTAAGCCACTTTAGCACACGCTAAATTTACACAAATTTACTGGTTCTATAGAGTGTTGAATTTTTCTTCTTCATTTCTGACACTTAACGTCATTTGTCATTTTGTGCTTTCACCCTCTGTGGAATATTAAATCACCTTAAACACACATATTCTGTCTTTTGTAATAATTTCTGATCTGACAGAAAAAAAATCATACAGCAGAAACAGACCAATATTTAAGCTGCTGTGGGCGCTCTGAAATTAATTCAGTGAAATATTGCAATATTTCACTGAATTAATTTCAGAGAGCACAGCAGCTTTGAAGTCTCTTGCATCAATCAGTGGCCAGCCGAGTGAAGCGACTTTCCTGAGGGTTAGAAGAAGTCACTGGCAGCTCATCTCCCTCGGTAGATGGCTAACCAAGGCGTGGTTAAAAATACAACCATCAGGCCTCCAGACAAACCTTGACTACTCTGATGGTTATCCAGATAGCCCTTATTATCATGGACTTGCGTGCCCAGTGGGAGCTGAGCACAGATAGTTTTCAGCTCACAAGACTTCATTTTTAGTTTTTGATCAAACGTGCACAAGCAAATCTGTTCCAAGGCAGGGAGCGGGGTCCCTCAGGTACCCGCACTCGGCTCCATGTTAAATGACAGTAGCCACAGCTGCATTCTGTCATGCCAGCACAATAAAACTTTTTATCCAGTACTGCAGGGTACTGTTGGCTTGAATGGAAAAGCCAGAAGCATCAATAAATTCTTACCTCATGTTTACCCGGCACCAATTATTTAATTTCCTCTGTGCCAATTCAGTTTGGTGTGAGGTCATTAGGCAGACGTGAGATGAGGAAGCTGTTAGTGCTTAGCTCTGAATGTGGCATCCCAGGGAGCATCTTGCATTCTTAACCCTCCCCATGCCATTTACAGGTAGATGATAATGAAAGGGGAAAAACACAACTGTCCATTTGCTCTTGACAGTAAAATGCCAGCTGCGACACAAACAAAACAAACTCATTAAATGTATTTCTTCATAATGTGTTTGGAGCGAAATAATGGAAGCACCCACATGTGAAAACAACAAATATGCATGATATTCAGTATAAAATAGAAAAGCACAGATAACTCAGTATTACCTCGGATTTATAATACTGGACAACAGATACAAGTCATAACTCATAAACTCATGTATGACTGTAACATAGACTTAGGCAGTTGTGAAAATATTTAAACAATTGTAATCTTCTTACTAGTTACTGTTAGTAAGTTAGTAACTGTAAGTAACTCTGAAAAGTAGGAGTCTGTATAAAAGTACAAACAATAAATCTCTCTTAACGTAAGTTCTTCCTATTCAAGGATAGTTTTTCAGCAAGGCCAATAAAGTTGTGGGTCACATGAAGACTTTTTTGGTGTGATGGTGTTCTGAGTGCCCTCACACGCTCTGACAAAATTTCCCCCTGCCCTTCGAACCACGCTTCTGCAATTCCCTCTGTGTGTGACTGCAAACCAGGCTAGACTCAGACAGCCATTAAATGACAAGGTTCTCCACACATTGTACAATTTAAAGGCTGCTCTTCAAAGGAAGTGGTTTCTTTGGAAGCTAGGAAGGTGGGGCGAGGAAATGCGAAAGGCAAACAAACACCACCAAACAGGCCAACTTTGCCCGTCTCCAGGCAACAGGGCTGTTCTGGCGACACACGCTGCAGGTAAATGGCTGCCACATGATTAGGTCAAGTGATGCCAGTGGGCAGAGCGGACTTCCACAGGAATCCGGACCTCTGCTACGGCTCATCAGACCATGATTTCATGTAGGACACGAAATAGCTCATCAAGCAAGAAAATGGTGGGCCGGAACAGGCCGGGGACCCTGGAGGTTAATGTCTGTGTTCTGTGGATGCAGGGGGGAACCTCGTTCTAATGCCTCCACCAGTGAAAGTATGCAGAACAGCTTCTGTTAGTGTCATTAGGGGGCCGCTTCACCAAGAAAAAAAAACACACACAGAAGAGCTTTTTCATCCTCACCACATACACAAAGATGTATCCATTCCAGGAAACGACAAACTCTGTCTCTCACCCATTCCTGTAACACACACTACACAGGGATGGTGTGACTGAAAGTTTATAGTAATCACTTTTCTCCACATAAATTGTTTTCTGTGCAGTTTGTTAGACAGTTATTAGGAATGAGAGCAAAAACCTCATGGCCTTCCGCAACTGACCAGACGACTGTCTGGCTTTTTTTCGTGTTTAGCTGAATTTTATAATATACCTTCACAGCCCAAGGAACCTGAAAGCCTTCCAGACATGTTCCACTGTTTTAAACAGCGGCCTCCGAAGAGCCTCTCGGCATATAAACAGTGATCTTATTTTAGTTGAAAACCCAAATCATTATGAAAACCCGCGTGGATCTGCAGAAAGTTCTCTTGTCTGTATGCAAAAACAGAAAAGTGTTGCTGTTCACTGCTGAAGGGTTTGCATATTTGCGGGTTGAGGGAAGAGGAGGACAGAAGGGCACTGGGCACTCCATCATGTTCCACCATATTCCACTGAGTGTTCCTGGATGAGATTTACTCAGCATTACACAGTGTGCCGTTTACATGGCAGGAAAAGGGGCTGGAATCCACTCTGCAAAAACCTCATTGAAAAAGTAACAATTTAAAGACGCCATTCGACCGTTAAGGGGTTTACAAGAGTGGGGAAGTAATAAATGTTGTGAAAATTAAGCCATTAAAAGTAGGTGAAATCATTCAGGAAAACATTTCACTCTTCTAAGGTTGTAAGTTCGACTATTTGTGTGTGGAGTTTATACATTCTCCCTGTGTTGGTGTGGGTTTCCTCCAGAACCTCCAGTTTCCTCCCACCGCCTTGCACACTAAGTGGACTTATGACTCCTAATTCACAATAGGTATGAGTGTGTGAGTGAATGGTGTTTATGTGTGTGTCTCATCAAGAACATATACCAAGGAACCCATTTTTTATTTATATGGATGGAATGTGTATAAACAGTGCTCAGTTTTCCTGTTTAACACATAGTCACTAGGCAGTAACTGGCCAACCTTGGGTCCTGCATTCATGGGGATGTCTTGTAAAACACTTACCTAAGCTTTGTACACCCCTTCATGGAAACAGTATTCCCATGTCATAGGCAATATAGGCAAATGCTAAGGGCGCCATCCATCCAGGGGCGCCACAAAAGAGTTTTTTTTTTTTTTTTTTTACCACACATAGCGTCTTTTGCACATTGAAACATGAACATGCATATGCACATTTTTAAATATACTCTCTTACAGTGTTTGGGGAAGAGGTTGAAGAAACCCTTTAAAACAACACAGATTACACAAATTCCACATGAATTTACCTGCATTGCAAAGCTTATTAAGTAGTAGTGGTAATAATAACGCTATGTAACTTTCCTATGAGGCCATCGCAGTGCAATCCTCTCCCTCCACTATGGCAAGCAGGACAAATAATCGGCAGGTTCATGACATCAAAAAGTGTTCAATCTTCTACTACGTCGTTTTGTCACACCACTTAGTGGTAAAACGCATTTCTGTGCAAGCGCCATTTGTGTGAAAACTGCGTTATGAACACGCCCTCTATACTGCTTTTTACGCCATCAAGTGTCTCCCAGGACGGCTTTAAAATCTGCGTTCTGGCTGTGACCCCGCATCTCTGTAATAAAAGGGTGTACTGTAAGGTTGTTTTAGGTACCACCTAAAATCTTGCCTAGGTCTCCAAATTTGTTTGGGGTGGACCTGCCCTATTTCAGCAGAATAATCCACCATGCTGCACTGCAGAAACGTCTCAGAAATGCTCAGAAACAAGTATGGTCCATGGAGACACCCCCTCACAACTTACAGGACTTAATGGGTCTGCTGCTGACGGTTTGGTACCAGATACCACAGCAGATACCTTCAGATGTTTAGTGGAGCCCATGCCTCCATGGGTCAGGGCTGTTTTTGTGGCAAAAAGGTCATTACTAGGCTAATTCTTTATTCAGACTCTACAGATATGCTTTACTTTACTTTACTTTACTTTACTTTACTTTACTTTACTTTACTTTACTTAGCAGACACTTTAATCCAAAGCGACTTACAAGCAATTGTCATTCGGATTCTATCGATTTTCTATGGATAAGGCCTAACTTGTCAGGAATAGAACATGCTAAGGAATTAAACAAGTGGGTTTTCAACCCACTTGTTTGGTAGTCTTGGTTAATCGAATGGAGCAGGGCAATTGTTCCACCAGCCAGGGACAGCAAAGGAGAATAGAGTCGATTGGAATCGGAGACCCCATGAAGTTTCAATTGTTATCAATTTTTTCTCAATTTGTGTGTGAAATTGCACGTAAACAACATTAAACTAATTTATCTGTAAAAAGATGAAAGTCTCTTGTATCTGTCTTCATTGCAAGAAAATACATTATCACAGAGAGACAAAGACTTCCTGGCAGCTTGTGGTTGAAGCAAGATGTTAGGCCCACAGCTGTGTGAACATTACAGAGACAGATGCTTATGCTTTCTCCTTCATTCCGTTTTGCTTTCGTCTATCCGTGTGGGCAACTCAGGCCCTTAGTCTGTCAGGCAGCTGTTCAGACTGGACCATGAGTGAGTTGTGGATGACCACATTTGTTGGTTAACAGTGTAGAAGTGCAAAAATATTTTTGATTTTAGGATAAGTCACCACGCACATACACGATAGCCCAAAAGGTACATATGATGCAGTGATTTGGTATCTTAATGGTCCTGGCTGGGCAAATACTCATGAAGCATTTAGATGTGTAGAACACAAGACAAGATTGGAACCATGTGGCCATGCGGCAAGATGGATGGCGGTGCTCCTTTATCCCAGAATAACTAACGCTTTCATTTCTGGCTTAAAGGTCAAGAAAGCCTCATTGAGACAGAAAAAATATTCCCCAGACAATTCAGTTGAACAGTTGTACCTTCTGCGTGACTTCTGAGTGTCTTCCTGCGCCATAACTTTAAATGCACAATGGAAAGAGTATCTGCTTTTCTGAGAATCCCTGATGAATCACCTACAGAATGGATGAACCTCATGCGTGGATAATCCCGTTTTTCTGTGTCGTCCTTCCAAGAGTCTTCCAAGAGAGACAGGAGCAGTTGGCGCCGTTTGAAGAACATCCTGGTTCTTCACGCATTTTCATGCTTTTGCCCTTTGTCCCTGTCATGTCTGGAAGTAGCCGTGAGTAAGCAGCAAAAGAAGGTATTCCCCACTGAATTCGCTCTGCGCATAAATGCCTTCCTGGCTGGAATCTAGTTTTTATGTCTAGTTCGGTTTAGAGGAGGGCAGTGAGGTAAGAGGTAAGAATCTTGGAGGATTTGGTTGTCGCTTCTGTCTCTGCTGTCTCTAATTAATTGACTGACATTTATAGCCTGGCTTGTGCTGTAATTTCCTGCGTAATTGCCAAAGTGCTACAACATACGTAACATGTGGGGCTTGTTCTCTATTGAAAGGTCAAGTACACCTCAGGAGTTAAATAAATGAAAAAAAGTTGAAACCTTCTTGCTAGTGATCAGTCTCTCCAAAAAGATGAATGAACTGCCCTTTTTGTTTGCATGTAATAATTTCTATTACCAAGAGTTTTATGAGCTAAATTTAAATTAGCACTCAACGTCCTCATTCTGGCCTGATCTGGTTGATACATCGTACGCTTAACGTAACACCAGTGTTGCCAGACAAGTGATTGTTTTCCAAAATGAACTTTTCTATTCAACAGACTTAAGTGAGATTTGATTTCAAGCCAATCTGGCAACGCTGTGTCTCCCAGCTACGAAAAATGAAAATTGTCCATAGTACCATATGCAGACCTCACAATTCTGTTTTTATCACCTTGTAACCACATCCACTACCAATTCAAACATGCAGCCAAATAATTAATCGTTTTTATTTCAGACTGGCGAACTAGTGAATTCTATGTTCCTGAACCCATCCCATGCATCACATGTTCAGGAAGGTCTCAAAAATATACCCCTAGTTGAATTGCAGACAGAGGCACCTCAGATTACTGAAGAAATTGAACTGCCAGACATTGAAATGGTCGTGGGAATTAAAGGGAAAACCAGGAAAGCAAATCTATTATGGGCATGGCTCTAGTTTTAGAACAAAAACAACGTCCCATAACATGCCAGATAATCATCGATGAAAAGCTTTCCAACTATTTTCCTTTTTGGTTCACTGGCTGAGCAGCACGTAGTGAAACAGGAAAAAATTAGAATACAGTACATTTTGTGTGGGTTTTGGCCAACAGTTTGAAACAACTTGTTGAAACTGGCAAAGGTTGATTTGCAAGGTAATCCTCCTCCATCACACTATTACCTACCAATGTACTACCAGTAAAACGTTTGGGCTACTTCATTTTTTACATTATAGAACAAAACTGAACAATATGAAATTACACACGCTAGGTTATGTAAAAGAACAAAAAATGGCAAAACGTTCTTCAAACCAGGAAGGTTTTGCTGTGATGGCAGCATTCACCCTGATGGTTGCCGGTTCGAATCCCAAGGTGCCACTGAGCAAAGCACCGTCCCCATACACTGCTCACTGGGCTGCCCACGGGTGATGAGGACACATTTCATTGTGTCACTGTGTGCTGTGCTGCAGTGTTTCACAATCACTTCATGTTCACTTTCATTTCACACTCTCCACCACCTTTGGCAACAGTCCTGAAGGTTTATGCTGAACACTTTCTTATCGTTCACTCATGGTAATGAGCATCTCATGAAGCGTTTTTTGATAATGACAATAGTGAACAAAGCAGCCTGGAACATAATACAGTTCCCCAATTTATGGAGAAACTTTGTGTAATCTGTGCTGTTTTAAGGGGTTTCTTCAACCTCTTCTCCAAACACTGTAAGAGAGTATATTTAAAAATGTGTACATGCATGTTCATGGTCAAGTTCTTAAGTGGGTTATGATCTCAGGTGCGTTTTTTTGTGTGTGTGTGTGTGTATATTTAACACACTCAGACACACACACACAAAAAAAAACGCACCTGAGATCATAACCCAATTCATGTGTATTGTACATTACACATGAATTTACAAAAGATTTTTTTAACCACACATAGTGTCTTTTGTTAGTAAAATATATGTATCACACTCTGGGGGGGTCTGTGCGAAACAGTATTTCAATACACTGTATACTGTTTATACTGTTGTACTGACAATAAATCTCTCTTGAAATCTTGAATTTGAATCTTGAATTGAAGAGAGATTGGATCACATACACATGTTTGCGAAATAACCTGGCCAACTTTTTTGATGGAATGTCCAGCTTTTCACTGTATTTGGCGGAAAGCTAATACGCCAAAAGGATGCTGCAATCAAACATTTTTGTTCCACTAGGGAACCCCTGTAAATATGTTTCTAATAAACATATTCACCCAAGAACAGACATCATGGCGTTAGGGTGGGAAGTTGCATGAATTGTCCTCAAATACCTTATGGAGTCAGATTCAGATGCATGCAATGCTTTTATAATTTCTGTTTCTGTGTCCAGTTGGCCCTCACATCTGTTTTTTTTTCAGAAAAGGAACTTGTCGATGGCTTGCTAGTAATAAAATCTCGAAGAATACATGCATTGGACATGACTCATGTTGCCAGTATCTTGCAACTGTAGCACTCCCTGTCTCAGTGGGCTAATCTGCTGCAGGTTTGTTAAGTGGCACTGCATGGCTTCTCTCAGGGTTTCATGAGGAAAACTTTGCCGATTTGAAAGTCAGGGGGCTGACGCAAGTCAGGACGCCGTCCCATGTGTCCCCATAAGCCAGATCCCACGCGCCAGTGTGGAGCGGGAAGTGGATAATCTTTAGCTAAAAACAGGAGCGGCAGTAAAAAGAGAACACCGGATACCAGAGGGGGAACTCTGGGTGACCTGGCTGCTGAGATTTAAGGTGTCGTGATTACTGTTTTTCAGCGTGTGTTTTTTCTCCAAACACATTACATCACTGTCTAGAACCTCCTGACCAGACATGCTCCCACTGCCTTCCTATGCAGCGCGTACCATCTTATCAAATGCATCACTGTGGAGAACCTCTCCAACAAAAAAACAGACCACCAGGACAGTCATGCAGTTTCTGCTTAAAAAGAAGAAGGGACTGGTGTGGCTTTCCAGAGGAACATCTGGGCCTCGTTTTTAATTAACATCTGGACTTCTGAGTTGAGATCATCTTGGAGTGTGTGCCTGATAAAAAAGAAGGCCAAATCCACCAAAGCCAATGGTGACGCTGTTGATGCTTTTCAAGCACTGCAAACATCCAACACCTCTCATTTAATCATTATCAATATTTCATCAGCATTTTCCCCTGAGTTGTAACATCTGCTGTCCCGCTGGCTGATTCACTCCTGCTCCGTCCTTCCAGCTTTGTCTACAGGCCTGTACAGCACGTCCCACAAGGAACTGACTGGACCGATCAGCCGATCGCACGTCGTAATGTACTCCAAATATGAGGTGTGGAGCTGATGTGTAGTAATATGTGATTTCTGACATTCCAACTGTGTTCAAACAGGTAAGTCTGGTAGCTCATATCATGAAGCCATATTATTATAACACAATAACTTAATTATGGATAATAGCACATTAAGCACATTGCAAGGACACCTTGGTGTCTGGTTCAAGAAAATAAGGACTCTCCCGTGATCCAGCAGAATTTTGGCAGGAAGTGGTGCCCTTCGGACTACTCCCCTCCCCTGCATCTCTTTCTGTCCACCCAAGGGAGACATGAACGGACTGGGAAAGCCATCAGTGCCGGAGCGTAGACTCACTCAATCACTGCAACAAGCAGAACAAACATGCTCAGGATGAAGAGAAACCACGTGAAGCTCCAGCCAGCTCACCAGCAGCTACAGGACACAGTTTATGGGCAGACTGAAGAGCAGTCAGAATATAATATAAAGTGAAGAACTAAATCCTTTTACTAAAAACAATCAAATATGAAAATACAGGATTTTCCAGAATTGTCATCTGATGTGAAAAAAAACATTCATTGCATGCAGAGAAGCAAAATGCCATAGAATTTTCTGCAAATGGACCAATCAAGTAATCTGTGCACTTTTATGATGATTGATTATGTAAACAATCATTAACAATCTTAACTGTAACCATAACATTTAAAAGGCTGATGAAACTGATTGGAGGTACAATTAATCTAAACACAAAGATCTACTGAGAAATAGTTGCACATCAGCTTAGTAAAACGGGTTTTGAAGTTCTCAGGACTATGAGATATGGTAAAACACTGCAAATAATAAAAATGATTCAAAATCTGGCCTAGACATTGCAAAAATGTTGTTGCCATGTCCTGGAAGCTGACATGTTTTGTTCGAACAGTTGCTAATGTCTCACAAACCAGACATTGCTCACAGTTTTTGCTAAGTTGGCTAAATTTATACACAGTGGAACACAAAAAAACCCATATAGAATGTTTAGCAATGTGCTTACTCAAGGTCCTTTCATTAAGGGTCCACTACCACCTCTTCTTTTAACAAGAGCCTGTAAATGTTCTGCTCTGAAACAACATCCTATCTGATCAACAGAATGGGGTCTTCTCTGTCATTTCTATGTCTCATGATGCACCGAATGTTTTTCACTTAGAAAAAGGTCTCGAGTCCATGCATGCAGGCCCATGAAACCATTTTGTCGTATTAGATGCAGTATGCAAGACAGGATTTACACCTTTCAGTAATGATGGTTCCTTTCCAGATGTGCAAGTCTAATGCATCTCCATACCATATCAGATGATAACAAGCCCTGTCCTCTGCCTCCTTTATTCTGGAGCACACGGTATACATGGTTTACAAAAAGATTTAGAAACTCTTTGGCTCCCATATGGTTTCTGGATGCCATGGTGACCTGTGTACACTGACAATCGTTTCTGAAAGCCTCCCAGGGTCCATGCAGCAGTTTCCGTGACACAATTTTGATTTTTGAACTTCACCAGTTTTAGGATGAGATGATTGCAATTTTTTTTACATTTTTGCATTTGTTCCACAATTTGTAGACACCGTTTCTGCAGATTGGTGAACCTCTGTCCATCTTCACTTTTTATACCCAGTTACCTTAATGACTTGTTGCTAATTCATCTACTCTATTGCAAAAAAATCCTCCCCGTTCTTTTCTACCCTTTTGTAACTTTTTGAAACTGGGTTTGTAGCTGGACAAACAAAATTAAAGTTGAATGTTCGCCGTCAACCAAAAGCAGCATTTCTGATCATAATTTTGAATGAACAACTTTATGTTGGCAAATTCCTTTTTGACAAAGGAAATATAAATTTGCCAAGACTTGCATTGGTTCTTGTACGAGTACAAAACCGGTCTTAAGTGCCACCTGCTGGACGAGGTCAGTCTGTTTGGGTCCAATATCAGGATTTGTGTTAAAAGGTAAGATGTTGAGCATGTTGAGCTTGACTGTTGGGCTTTATAGCAACGAGAGTGCAAACAATATATTCATAAATCACGGGCTAACAAAGTTTGACCTGTATCATGCGCCAGGCTACGGCTGGGATAATGTATTACAGAACAACAGGCTAACATCCTTATCTCAAAAGCTGCAAATGACTTGCTAAGCTTATTTATTTTATTATACCATTTCCCCAAAATTCAGAGGCTCCAAACTACTCAAGGCAAACTGCAAACCTGCACATAAATAAATAAGCAGAAATGTATTTATTTGTCTACCGATATATATAAATTTTTTCTGCAATTCAGGATTACGGAGAGTCATTACAAACTGACGGTGTGCTAGCAGTAGTGATGGCTGGTAACTTTTTGTCTTTGTGATTTATATCTGATTGGTGTCTCAGCATCATGATGTGGGGAGTAGATGTGTCGATTCATGCATGTAACACCGGGTGGCACTGTGATGCAGCGCGGTCATTGCCACAGGCGATAGCACCGGAATGCTTTAAGTGACAAATGAGAGCCTCAGCAGGCTCCATCAGTCAAACAGAGAGCTAGTTTCACCCACGGCACAGTGCAGATGTGGCCCTTTCTGTTGGAATAAAGGAGGGAGATTCAGATGAACACGAAACCTCAACTGTTCAGGGCGCAGCAGCCTCCCCCCTTCGTACAAAAAGAACAATCCATCAGTATGATGAACTCACCTTCATGTCTAACAGGGTTGTAAAGGTTGAGGCAGGTGTGGATTTAAAGGTCATGGGGTGACTTTTCTCTTCCGGAGCTTTATTTATTCCTCCAAACACATGCACATTCGCACTCCGGCATCAGAACAGCTCCCCTGGTTCGTGCCAGTCAGATAATCCATGAAAAGGCAGTGAAAGTAGCAGAAAGACACTCAGACACACGATGTGCCTTTTTTGTGGTCATTTGTTGTGTTTTTTTTTTCTTTTTCTGTTCCATGCAGTGGAGAGATGGAGAACCAGAGTGATGAGTTCAATTTGCCGGTCGCAGTCCAGGCTTGCCATGCCACTGAGCACAAGCCATAAGCAGCGGTACAGAAGAAGACAATCACTGTATAATGGGCAATTCACTTCCCATTTGGGGCTTTAAACGGCTCATTCCCACTTTGGCTAATTAGCCAATTATAGCTTATTCTGCATATTCATCTCTCCCTCTCTGCTCTTCTCAGATGCAAGTGTTGCAATATCTGCAGAGCAAAGCCATTGTGAGATTGGAGAGGATGTGAAGGCTCAGGCCTCTTTTTAATGTTGAAAATATGCGGTAAAAACCTTTTCCGGCCTATTTGTTGTGTTCCCAAACTGTAGTGTAGAGTATACATGTAATACGACTACGAACAAGTAAAGCTTAATGGCTCAGCCCAAACAAGAGACCCACAAAACAGCTTCTCAGCAGAATTTCAGCTGTACAGTAATGATGGACGCATTAAATCAGCCGTCTCAAGCATCACGTTCTGCTGATGCAGAGTAAACTGTGAATGGAGTTTTTTGGGAGCAGCTGCTGACAGAAAAAAATTCACTTGCCCTGTGGGGCTCGGGACCACTGATAAAGCGGCAGGAAGCTGAAAATACAGAGAGCCGTGCAGGTCAATTAACACGGGTCAATAAAGCGGCAACTGCTGAAGGGAGCGTCAGACTTTATGAGCTCTGCGTGAAGACTTGAAAGTGTGGTTCAGATTCAGCAGAGTAAAAGACATGTGTGTGTCTATAAAAATGTGAATGAATACATTAATCACCATGACACAGACACGTCCATTCAGAGACAATCTCTACAGTGAAGAACCTTAGGGCCTTTGTGCAGAATTAAATAAGTATAAAACACCCTTTTTACAAAAGATTGACCAGATCATCTCCCCACCAGTCACTGTCTAAGCCTCTTCTCCACTCTTGTCTCAGTCATAGTTATAAATATGCATTATAGCGAAGTTTAGTCTTAAGAAAATATTTAGTAAAATGTGTGTTTCATTAGTTGAATCTTTTTATTATCGGTTGATATTGCTAGAATGAACTATTGGGCTGGGAAATAAAGCTTCTCCCAAATGAACAAAGCATTATTAGATTTTCGGTTGCCATTAGCATCACTCACCATTTCCCAGCCTGCACTGGGTGATCAGTTGTCGATTTTTAAAAATCAGTTTCACAACACTCAATTATGTCACATTTTGCGCATGTAAATATCCCTCTGGACACATGGATCTCATAATGTCAAGTGGATTTCCTTCACCTCTTTCTGTTAGTGAAATTTCTATGCTCAGGATTCCACCAGAGGTGATTTTGACAGCTTAACTGCTTTTGGATTTGTTCTTTACAGACTGACTGTAGTGTGTGTATCTCCACTGTGCTTCAGGCGTCGCTTTGTTGAATTGTTGTTTGATCATTATTGTAATGATCCCTTTATTGATCCTGGTCTTTATATATTTATACTTATTTGACCTTAATAACAAATTCATTTCAATACCACCTTTTTGGCCTGAAAATACATAGTGACAGGATGTGGTTCTTCCCGGTGTTTGGTGGGGAAACAGGAGCAGGAGACGTCTGTGACTGTGACATCAGGTCTCTTACTGCATTGATCCCCATCTGCCTGCAGTTGGAGTCGGTTATCCAAGTGATTACGTTCAAAATCCGGCATTTTGTCCTCCAGGGGTTTCACATGGCCGTGGCATAAAGAGGTGATTGAGCGTAAGCGGCCGATGTGAGATGGGTGCCGCCGGCAGAGGCAGCGCATGGAACCCCTCTGTCACACGTTTCTCCCGTCCTCTCCTCATCTCAATCTGTTGCACCTAAATCTCTCTTGCTACCATCTGCTGAAACAGTGCATTAAAAAGCGAAGCACTGGAATATGGAGCTCATTTGCTGATAAAGGCATTACGATCCCATTTGGTAAATGATTATACGACTAGATGCTAATAGCCTAGCTCACATCATAATCATAATTACCGCACCGTCATGGCAGACAGGGAAAGAGATTGTGAGATCAGAACGGCACACATCTCCCCTCCATGTGAATGACAGCAAATGACCCTCCATACGACCATAATTAGGCACACAAGCGTCTTGTTCCTCACATAACCACTTCCGTTCTCATTGCTCGAACGCTAATTTAACAATTATCCTAAACTAATTAGTCTTCTATGAAAGCGAGGTAATTAATCACTCGTAATTTAATTAAACACCCTGGTGATTTCGTTTTTTGAAGAGAACCTTAACAACGTTGCACAGAAGATGCTTTGACAATAGGTGGAAGTGCAAATGGGCATGTCAATAAAACATGTCAATATCTGTAACTGCTGTAGGGGGAGAATAAAAGATGAATGAAAGGAGAGTTGAAGCCTCTGAATTCTTTACTCCATCATCCTCTGGTTCTGCTGCCGAAGGTGCGGCTTCAAGGTCAAAGGTAACAGATAAAAGTGTCTTTCTTTCGCCAATCCTCAACACTGCCGAGGGCCAAATGGCACTCTCTCTCTCTCTCTCTTTATTCCGACCCAGGGGCTAAGAGACCCTCAGTCCCTGTGGGCCGCCCGTCTCTCTGGTTCTGTTACCTGCAGCTGATGACGGGTGGGGGGCAAAGGTCTACCCACGTGCAATCTCCCATCCATCTTTCTCCATTTTCCCACTCATCATTCACCCATCCATCTTTACTTTCTCTCGGCGAGCCATTCATCTCTGCCGCATTCCCACCGCCTCATCACTTTAGCCGTTTTTTCCCTCCTTCCACAGCTTTTTCCTCGTTCCTCTGAAGCCAATAGATGGATGTTTATCTAAAAGCCAGCTCGGATTGGCGCTCGCTGTCTCGCTGTGAGTAGATGAGCAGATTATCTTTAATCATTGACATGGACTTCATGCCTGTGAACTGCAGTGATTAATTAATGAGTCTCGGAGTTGATCTAACCTGCCATTAGAGTCGCTGCAGTGGCATCCTGATTAATCCATGCAACTTTCCATCTTTTATTATTTTTGTAACTGATTTGCCCATTTTTCTGCAAGTCAGCAGGTCCACGCGCCAAAACTAGGTCAGTCGATACTCTGCCTTCGAAGCTGTGGGGCCAATTGATTCTGCAACAAGGTTATATTCGCCTCGGCGATTATTGATAAGATGGCACTGATCAATTAATCATGATGGATTTCCAATGGTGACATAAGCCGTCGCTCTACTCTTCCTCCTCCTGATGTCATGGAGACTAATGGCGTGACCTTCTACAAGGTTCGACCAAGTCCAATACCATCAGCCTCTCTGTGATGAAAATGCCTCAGCAACGTCCAGATCAACAGATGATTTGATTACAGCAGACTCGTGCGTTCATAACAAGGACAATGTAGTTCATTTGAGCCAAAGACGTTTCACGGGCTGCCGGTAAGTCAAACAAAGGTGATGTGACGTCCAATCCATCCATCCATCCATCCATATATCCATGCATGGATCCCTTTTCTAAATCCTGACCCTGCAGAAGTCACCAGTCCATTACAGGGTGACGACACAACAGCTTTCTGGCTTGGTTCTCAAATGTAGTAGAGATAATATACTCACTTGATGTTTGACTGTATTGTTGCCAGTGGATTATGTGCAATAAAAATTTTTTCATATGAGGAGTAAAAAATAAATACTTTATATTGCTCATGCTTGAGTATTTTAAAGTATAACTGATGGAACTTATACTATTGGGGGACGTTTGAGAACCGCTGATCTGTGGTATCTGTGACTTGTCCAAATGGCGTCTGGTATCGGAAAGTTAAGTTATTACTGCATGTTGAGGACTGAGAAAATGGGCAGTGGGTGCAAGTGCACATGCAAATGAGCCGCTCTGTCGCGCCACCACTCAGATGGTCAGAAGGCCAGAAGGTGAATTGATCCGTGTGACGTCTTATCCCCGGCTGAGGGTGTTTGATAAAAGACAGCAGAGGGACAGTCTGACAGTGAGCATCAGCACAGTGGGGGAGTGAAGGACATTGATTTCTCCTCCAGGAAAAGACTGCGTTGCGTGATAGGACATCGGTAGGGGGTGGGGATGCAACCCGTTGCTAAGCTTCTTCTTGTCCTTCGTTTGACCTTGGCAGGAAAATAATAACGTAATTGTCATGCCTCCCCTTTGCTCTGTGGCTGCCCACCTTCGTCTCACACAGACGGTTGGTGTTTGTAATTAGCGGCTCGTAGTTGTGACGGATTGTCCAGGGATTGCCTCATTACACTCCACCATGCCATCTTGCCGCATTCGAGCGGCTGGCTGTGGAAGGCCAGCGCAGGAGAAGAGGAGAACTGGACAAAGGGACAGGAGCGAGGTTTATCAGCCCCCAGCACCCATCCACTGCCGCACAACAAACCTCGACTCCATCGTCCAATGAGACGAGCGAGAAACCTCATCCATCATCCGAACTGGATCGTCCAGCTGCACCTCCCTCGCTCTTTCTGTCTGGCCCAATTCCAGTTGAGAGAAATCAAGTGCGGCTGCACTTCCCCTGGCCAGATGTGCTCATCCCTTTTTTAGAACGGTGCCATGGCACGAGAAATCTGGCTCTTTAATGATCTTCAATCACAGGACTTCAATCACACATTCAATTTTACATTTACTGTACACACTGTACATAATTTAAACAATCTAGTAGGTTTTCTGTATAATGAAATTGTCTTTATTGTCTGAAACATCCTTACCTGATCCTACTACCCAGGAATTCAAAATTGTGAGTAGCTCAAAAAGGTATTTTACAGTGTAGGACTGCACAACAGACTCATTTTCATAAACCTATATTGAACCTATATTGGCCCATAGCAAAAGAGGAGAGTGTGAGTGTGAGTTGTTCATCTTCACTATTACCGTGGCGTGCCTGGCAGCTGTTATCTTCTGCCAAAACCACATGTTGCACCAGCGTTATTGGAATACAAATGGGAGAATGATAAAGGAACGGCAAACCGCAGCAGACTTCCCTGTTTTCCATTCCTTTAGCACTCTATATCATGTGTTGCAAATGTGCATTCTGTGTTGTTTTCCCTTCAGAGGTTTTCATTAAGATAATACTTGTCTGATTGAGGTTTTGCATAATGTATTAAGCAATGCAAGTTTATTGAATTTGAATGAAAGAAATCTATTAGTAATTTTTGCAACGACATGACAAAGACAATTAGATGCCACTGGGCACCAGCCATCTCAACACACTACACACCAACAGACTCCACCACAAATGTCTTGGGGTATCTCTGGTTCACTGTTGCAAAAGGTTCTGGGTCTGAAATGTTCCCACAAAAAACGTTTGGCTTTGAGAAGTTAACTGTAGTCCAGCAGGAAATAGAGGGGAGGTTAAAGGTCACAGGTTGGTCCTGACACTCACAAAAACCCCAGGCTCTTACTGGCAGCATTAATAAAAAAATCCACTTCTGTTACAGAGCTCCCCTGCCTTGGAACAGCCTTCCTGCTAATGTACGAAACTCAGAGACGGTGTCAAAGTTTAAATCCAGGCTAAAGACACATCTTTTCCATCAAGCATTTCCTGTTTCATGTTCCTGTCATTAGAGCTGCTGATGAGAAGACTCAGCATGAAACGTACCTTTCACTCGAGATCAGTTTCTACTCACCTCCTGACCTGTAGCTGCCGGATGCACGTCTCGCTTGACATCATGCCCCGCCCTTTTCTCCAGTTGTCGTCGGTGTATCTCCCTCAGCCCCTGCGTAGTGTTTGTACAGTATCGCTGTACACAGCCAGCACCACCGAAACGACTACAGATTTAGTGATCTTCAAATAGACCAGTGGCATTATAATGAACATGACACTGGACTAAGCAACTACTCTGTACTGTCCATCACCTCCAGACATGGACAGATGCTCTATACTGCACTTTGGACTTTTCCACCACTACAACTGTTGGACAATTTTTTCTTGGACAAATCATCACCAACCCTGCAATGACACTGCAGGCTCACTCCACCCTGGAAGGGCGTCTCTGTATCACTCCTTCCCAAAGTGTTGAGGGGGTCAAGTGCAGGGTCTGTCGAAGCCCACTGAGACATACGGTATGTGATTTTGGGCTACATATGAAATAAATGTTGTCCAGTCTGCTTTGACAGGTTTTTCTCTGACCTTTATGTTCTTTACACATTCAAACCTTGGCTGGAGAACAAATGGTGGAGATGAAAACATTTTTAGATTTTTTAATTAGGGATTGGTGAGTCCCTCACCCACACACACACACACAGAAAAACTCTGGATCTGCTCTGCAGGTGGCTCTGAATAAACACCACCCATTTGTGCACTGCTGCACTGACACAAACACACACAAACACACACCACCCACTGTGCATTCTCTGCTGTTGCTCTGAAGACACACAACAAAATCACACACACACACACACACACACACACACACACACACACACACACACACACACCCCACCCACTGTGCAGCAGCTACTGCTGCACGGACACACACATAACTACATCTAACATTAATGAATACTGTACACACACACACATTCACAGAGAGCTTAGAATATACTGTACAAAAAAACCACACCCCACCATGTCAATTTCTTGCTCATGTGACAGAGGGGAGCAGAGAAGAGAAAGATGAATAAAATAAAATGGACTCTTTCAAAGAGTCTGAATAATGAACAGACGAATATGACAAGCATGGCAATAATAATCCCTTCCTCTCACATTACTTACAATCACAGCGGAGACCCAACCCCTTTATTCAATTATCATACCAATCTACTGCCATTTACCATGGCCCAGTATGAATTATGCATCATGCATAACTTAACGGTTGCCAACAGAGATTTTTCAAGAAAACACACACGCACACACACACACACACACACACACACACACACACATGCACGCACACACACACACACACGCACACACACACACACACACACACACACACACACACACACACACACACACACACACACACACACACACATCTGCCTCAAATGCCAGCATAATGCATTCTTAGTATTTCAGATCCCTTAGCTATAGTGGTTCTCAGTAGTGTCTGTTGTGTAAGTAAGCAAGGCTGCGATACTCTCTCATAATTGAGTTAATCAGTAGTCATGCATTATTTACCACTGATGGATAATCCCTTCATTCTTCCATCCTGCCTCTAATATGCAGCGTTGTACCCTACCAGTCAAAAATTTGGATGCACCTACTCACTTCAAATCTGAAGACACAGGACTACAAAATATGACACATGGGCTCTTGTCTTCACCACCCTAAGTTGGACAACGGACACAGTTTCCACCAGTCCTGAAGATTTAACACTTTCTCATCATTCACTCATGTTAATGAGCATGTCATCAAGTGGCTTTTGAAGATGAAAATAGTGAACAAAGCAGCCATGAAGGTAAAGAGATGCGACTTTGAAAAAACAGATTAATCAAACATACTTCACTTTCTCTTCATACAACAAATACTAAATATGTGTCTTGTGTTGGATTCTTCAAAATGGCTCCATCTTAGTCTCCATAACCACAAAAGAACAGGTGTGTCCAAGACAGTACATCTTACTTAGTTATAAATCTAATTGTGCCACCATAATCCATGGTGGTGTCAAGGTTTCTTTTTACATGAATCCAATAGGTCTTTATAACAGTATAAACATTTATACTGACTTAGCAGATATTTAGCTCACACTCCAAATGATTGCTGTTCTATAGAATAATTTATCCTCCAGTTCTCTTTTCTAAGTCACGTCTTCTATGGAACTGATTCTATATTGCTCCTGGTTTATAAATCATTGAATAGTTTTCTTCAGATATACAGATTAACTGGATTAACTGTTTCAGGTCAGCAGCTTGTGCCCAGTATACGGATCCTGTTTTGAGCACTTTGCCTTGCATATCAAAACGTGCCAACAAATAAATCTAACTCATTTTTTAGCAACTTTTCTGCAATATAATGTTTATGAAAAGATGCAATTTGAGGAATGAAAAGGAAAAGTGAATATATGTTGTTATTTCATATTCAAAATGTTCCATTATTCCACATGTTTATAGAACAAAAAGCATCATACGTTACTTAACCAGCAATGTCTGGACAGCCATTTTGAAGGCTAAATTGTTTTTTATGCCTCTTCCTTTACAAAATGTGCACAGAAATGTAAATAAAAATGTAATTTACGTCATATCAAATTTATGCTGTAGCATATGCAAATGTAAAAATACAGTGTCTGTTAAGCACAAAGTGCAGCTGAATGTTTCTACATATGTCCCAATTCCTCTGTGTTTCGTCTGATTTGGACGTTGATTAGAACCCCTTTCTGATGCATCTGGAAAGTTCATGGCTGATGTCACTTACGTGTACACATGTAACAACAGTGGCATACAGACTAGCAATGAACATCAGACTCATGTCATTTCTGGGCGGGTGTGTGTGCAGGAGTTCTGTGTGTACTTTTGTGTAGCTGTGTAAATCCGTGCATGTGAAAGTCTTTTTTTATTGAGCAATTTTGTATCGTCTCTTGGGATCCTGCGTGCTCTGATCTCGGAAAATCTCGTCCGCGGCTGTCGGACTGATTCAGACCAATCACATGCAGTCAATCAGCTCGGCTGTGCTCTTTCCGTCCCCCTGTCCCCCCGACCACTGTCATCTCTTTCCTCCGCCAGAGTTTATTGCTGATTGTGCCTCTCTCACATCACTCTGCATGCCTATTTTATATTTATATATTCCATCAATCGATCTATTCTTCAATTCTCACAAAACCCTGTCTTTTTTGCTGTATCCTTACAGAAAGATAAAGATTTAGTTTGAAAAGCTAAAGAAGCCAAATTGATTTGTCTTGTTAATAAGGTCAGATTATCACACAAACATCTGTTACACGTGTATTAGCCTTACAAATGAGGTTGCTCCACCCGGCTGAAAACATAGGGAAAAAGGCCAATCAGAAATCTGAGCTGTATGTATATAATATTTATCATATAACACTAGCAAAACCAAAAATATTTTAGCATTGTCATGATGTGTTTAAACCAAAGCAACTTGCCATCAGAAGATTGTATTAAAGTAAAAAAACTATTTACTCATAAGCATAAATTAGACAACTAATATTTTTTAACAACTGCAATGAGAAGTAAACATAATAAACAAACAACTGTTATGTTTTACTTTTTTCAGTGCATCCAGACACAGTAAAAAGTGAACGCTGGTTAAACTTAACTCTCACACCTAATATTTTAGTATTGACGTCATGTAAATAAACCAATCAAACCTGCTGTAACCTGTTTATTTACCTTACGGCAATGCTAAAATATGAGGTGTGACAGATTTCTTAAAAAACATTTTACGTTTAGCCAGTGTTCCTTTTTTAAGTGTATATAACCTGGGCTGGTGTGGTTTCATGTGGTCTGCGACTGAGGCAAATTCTCTGAAGCACCTTTGGAGACGGCTTACGGTAGAGAAATGAACATTCATTTCATGGCAACAGCTCTGGTAGACATTCCTGCAGTCAGCACGCGAACTGCACGCTCCCTCAAAAGTTGTGACATCTGTAGCATTGTGCTGTGTGATCAAAGTGCACATTTCAGAGTTTCCTTTTATTGTGCCAAGTCTAAGGCACATCTGTACAATATTCATGCTGTCTAATCAGCATCCTGGTTTGCCAAACCTGTGAGGTGGGATGGTGAAGTGCTCACTAACACAGATTTAGACAGATTTGTGAACAATATTAGAGAATAATGGGTCTTTTGTGTACGTAAAAAACGTTTCAGATCTTTGAGTTAAGGTCATGAAAAATGGGCGCAAAAACAAAAGTGTTGCATTTATATTTTGGTTCAGTGTGTGTGTGTTTACATTGGTAGATTCTCACTAAAGGCATCAAAACTATGAATGAACACATGTGGAGTTATGTACTTAATAAAAAGTGGTCCGGACCTGAACCCAGTCGAGATGGTTTGGGGTGAGCTGGACCGCAGAGTGAAGGCAAAGGGGCCAACAAGTGCTAAACACCTCTGGGAACTCCTTCAAGACTGTTGGAAAACCATTTCAGGTGACGACCTCTTGAAGCTCATCGAGAGAATACCAAGAGTGTGCAAAGCAGAAATCAGAGCAAAGAAACTAGAATATAAAACATGTTTTCAGTTATTTCACCTTTTTTTGTTAAGTACATAACTTCACGTGTGTTCATTCATAGTTTTGATGCCTTCAGTGAGAATCTACCATCGTAAATGGTCATGAAAGATAACCTTGAATGAGAAGGTGTGTCTTTACTTTTGGCCTGTACTGCATATGTATGTATATATATGTGTGTGTGTGTGTATGCATGCATGCGTGTGTGTATGCATGCGTGTGTGTATGTGTGTGTGTGTGTGTGTATATATATATATATATATATATATTCATATATATAGATACATAAACACTCACACATATGTGTGTGTATTTGTCTTATCTAACATGGCAGGAGTCTTATCTGGAGTGCGGACAGTTGAGTGTGTATTGATCTGCTGTATGTAGACTGCAGTAGGAGCGGTTCATGCCATGGTCAGGCACCTTCTACACATGTAAGAACCCTGGGGAAAGTATAGCACCCCCCACTATGACCATGCATGGACAAGATCAGATGTGAGTGTGTCTGAGAGAGTGTGAGGTCAAGTGTATGAGATGGATATGCATCACCACAGTCGTGATAACAAACTGTGGGTTCACACATGCTGCTCTCTGGTAGACAGCGAGCCATTGGAAAGGTGTGTCAGGCCTGAGGTGATATGTATGTGTGTGTGTGTGTGTATTTGTGTCAGGAGGGGACGCTTTTCACCTCTAGCTGTAATGGACGGTGCGAGTGAATAGCGCTGACACTACCCAGGCTGGGAGGGGGGCTGCCAAGCGTGTGAGGCTGCCTCTCTAATACATCTCTAATACATCTGTCTGGTGACACACACTCACACACAGAGCACAAGAAGTCCAGAACAAAGGGGAAAGGGACAAGTGTGTGTGTGTGTGTGTGTGTGTGTGTGACTGATCTGTTTACCTCTGTGAGACACACAGTATGCGGACAGCGGACAGACAGGAGCCATTAAGGTCACTTTCTCTGCTTAAGCTGAATCTCAGACCAGCCATCACCTCTCTCTCATTCCATCGCTGTCTATCTCTCACTCTCTCTCACACACACATGCGTGCTGGCTCACATTATGTGCCTTGTTGAGACAGGACCAGAGATCAGCTGAGCCGCTGTGTTTCTGTCAGCGAGGGTTCAGTCTTTCTGATGCAACACGCTCGAAACTGACTAGCACCTTACGGAGGACACAATCCATCACCAAGTACACAAATATTTACACGGAATATGAAGAAAATGCTGAATTCCAGATACTGATACCTTCACTGTCTTCATTAGGTATTAATGTATTATGATATTACGGGTTCAGAGAAATTGAGTTTGTGGATATGCTGAAAATCTTTGTCCTCAAGGACATTGCATCCACATGCCTTGCATGCACAATATCTGTGTCACTGTGGCTTGGGATGTGCAAACACATGACAAGCGTTGAACACCACCAACACGAGAACCAGTGAGAAATGCTGAAAAGGCCAAACAGGTCAGTGCAAAAAGAGCTTACAATTCATTATTCAATTCATACAATTCATACAATTCATCACACAATTCATACAATTAATCATACATTTCATCATACATTTCATGGCACTAAATGCAATTCTAAGTGTGTTGTGTTGCTGGTGAAAGGTCTTAGGTTTTCAGGAGAAACTAGATACCTTTTTTGTTGGTGTTCAATAGTTTTTTCCTCCAAAAATAGCCATGCTTATTAATATGGTTACAAACATTATTAAATATCCGGTTTCTTTCTCATGTTATCTAATAGTGCCAAAATTCTGATGAGTTCAGGTCACTTCGTGAGGGTGCAGTGCCCACACCACACCGGCAGGTGGCAGTGTGTCACTTACTGGTTGGTCCCCTGTGGTAGAGTGGACCACGGTAATGACTGCAGACAGCTGGAGAGACCCGCGGTGTCTCCGAGAGACGCGGCCAGCGCTCCTCAGAGCTTTGAAAGAGTTAATAGGTTACGGCGATGGGACCTGAGCGAGTAAGCAGATAGAAGGGAGGGCGGCTGCAAGTATATCTGATTACGGAGATGCCAGGCAGAGCTGGACTCATAAGCATTCAGCTTTTCTATCGATCAGCCAGATTAATGGCCATTGACCCGCACCTCTGTATGTCCAGGTTGTTGAAGGCGTGCACCGTCCAGAATTCCTGTTGATTGTAATGAGGCTCTGGCTGAAGAAGTGAGGTCACTGGTCAGGTTCGACCTTGGCTGTGCACTTGAGCCTCCATTCAATCTGTTGTGAGCTGATGAGTTTTTATTTTCTCCTTCTAGCCTATAGAATGGCTGCATTTGGCCAGGCACCAGGAGATTTGTCATCTAGGAGGATATGCTCGGCGCTGGTCCCTCCCCGGGCTGAATTCGTCTCACAGCTGCTCTGCCTGGCAGCAGAGTCATCGAACTGGGAATCCTTGCCGCCGTCCAGGTGGAGCGCAGCGCAGCGCAGCTGAGAAGCAACAATACACAGCTACATGTAAAACACACAGAGCCAACATATACATCTCAGCATTTCCTGCTGCAGTCACCCTGGTCACGCCAGCAACTCTCCTCTGATCCAACAGCACTGAAGTGACTGAATCACCCACTATAACCCATGTAGAGACCCTCAGTCTGCCTGGAAATATGCTGCACAATGTGTTGGTGGTTTCTGCAAAAATCCACCACACCTCATTCAACTCATTCAACTGAGTGATGATGAGGACAGAAGTTGAATCCGGTAAACAGAAAAATGTGCAGGACAAGAGCCCTCCAAGACCAGGGTTGGGTGACCCCTGTTGTGATAGGGCGATACCTACTACGATCTAACTGCGGCTTTCAGAAAAGCACAAATAGAAATTTTATTTCAATATGGTGAATCCACTCTTTTAAAGCGAGCTGCACTTTCCAGTTGCAACAAAGCAGAATGCATCGACACACTTTTTGTTTTGTTGCCAGAAATATGATTGTTTTATCCTCAAATTTCATCCGAAGATGTGCCAAGATGCATGTGCCTGGAAATCCCATGAATACGTAGATAGTACATCCCTAAACCAGAAATTGGTTCCATCATAACAGTTCTTGACAAGCCATTTGGCTGAAATATCAACTTCCAGCACAATCCACTCACTTTGGCAACAACGCAGCCTGAATAGCATTTTTACAATGCATTATTGATATGTAGAAAAAAAATAAGAACACTTTATTAAGCTAGAACTATACAAGAATATCTAAAATATATAATACTAGAAGAGGGATTTCTGCATTTCTATTCCCTCAGACCAGCTTTATCAAACTAATAGGAAATATGTGAAATACCACCTGACACAAGACCTTATTGTTTGATTGTTTTATCTTTACGAGGCATGTGCTGGCTTGCTACAAACCACATCTCTATGTTCTTGTACAGTGACAATAAAGGGATCAAATGACGTGTATCTAACATAATAACATTTAAATGAGCAAAAACTCTCAGAAAAAAGGAGAGGATCATTAAATGCCTCTTTGGCCTGTGGTCAACATACAACTTCAATACAATATAGGTGTGACATAGCTATAAAACCATCAAAATGACAAATAACCAAACATGACAAACATGAAAACTAAGCTGGTGGAGAAATTAAACAGGACAGAATTCACTTGAAACTAGTCAGTCCGGAAGGCTGTACACACTAAAACACAAGAAACACGGACACATTTTGTTATCTAGACCCGAGGAGCCTTGAAGTTGATAAAGTAAAACACATTTTTACATTTTTGACTGGAAAAACAGAAATTAGGATGGTACGGTAATCAAGACGGGGTTATTACGAGAGCATGAACAAAAGCAGTAAAATGTGTGCGAAATAGGCATGAAACGCCACACATTCTTTGTACTTGCCAGAATAAAACAGGTTCTGATTGTAAGGAACTGCATTACATTACATTTACATTTACAGCATTTATCAGACGCCCTTATCCAGAGCGCCTTACAATCAGTAGTTACAGGGACAGTCTCCCTGGAGCAACTCAGGGTTAAGTGTCTTGCTCAGGGACACAATCGTAGTAAGTGGGATTCGAACCCGGGTCTTCTGGTTCATAGGCGAGTGTGTTACCCACTAGGCTACTACCACCTAGTAGTAACTGCAAATGACAGACAGTGAAATCTCTGACACTTGACTCATCCAGCATAAAGATCTGTGCATAGTGGCAGGCGGCGTTTGATTTAAAAGTGCCTTTGAGTTGAATGAAGGTGAACGGCGCGAGATCAGAGGCTGGATGGATCAGATAGGGTAACCTGTCTCGCCTCCTTACAGACGGCCTGTTATACTTGTGAAGTGGCTTTCAACGGTGGAGGGCAAGAGCGGGTTTGTTTGCCACAAACTGCTCTGTTCAAAGGCAGCAGCGGGATTCATCAAGGGGTATTAACCTTGCGTTTCTCGACAAGCTCCTGAATGCGAGGACCCGGGGAACGGTGACATGATGGAGAGATGCAGTAACCTTTACACTGACAGAAATAGAAGAGAAGGACAGTGACAGAAAGACGGAAAGAGAGAAGGCGCAGATGCCATCGGGTCACAAAAATACATGAAATACATAAATCACTGGAGAGATGCAGACCGCGCAGCATGATATTCCGGATCATAATGCCAATGGTGTTTCCAGCACTGGGCCACTACTGGGCTTTCTGCGGACCTACGTGCATTCAGGAGATGTGGGTGTAGAGTAAAATAAAGCGGACAGGGGGATTTGCTGTGCAAAGACAAACGGCCAGAGATGACGTTCCTGGGGGATGCGGGGCTTTGTGGGGATTAGGCCGTCTGTGGAAGGGCTCTGTATGATGCCAGTGAACAGTGAACAGTGGTGGAGGCAACTCCAGAGCGGAATGTGGCCTTTTGGGAGCTGATGTGACCTCCCGACACACACACACACACACACACACACACAGTCAATTCCTGCATAACTCGAAACACTACCTCACATCGTAAGTCCCATTTCCCTTCAGCCAGCAGACAGCTGGGCAAACACTAACCCTTATCGCTTACCCACAACCCCGAAGGGCCTCGAGTCCCCGCTTTCCCCAAGCTTTTTCCACGGTTACACCTCACTGGTTGAGGGGTGGGGGACTGGACTGCTAGCCCACCCACGGCTCCCCGGTTCCGTCTCCGACCTTCAGGAACGCTTCGGAGTTAAGAGGTTCGGCAAATAGACAGGGTCACACAGCGCCACCCTGGAGGGGTCAGACACATGTCTGTGAGAATGTGGCATAAATGCCATTCAGATGAGCAGAAAAAGAAGAGGGGGGCTCAGTGTTATCACAGGGCACAGTGGGAAGAGAGGGAGAATGAAACAGGGATGGAGAAGTGCGGAGGAAGGGAGGGATATTATCATGTCAATCACGTTTATTGATATGATAACAAGGAGACAGGGAGAAAGGGGGAAATGAAAAGATAAAGGACAAACAGAAAGTGATGGGAGGGGGCATGCCAGTCATGTTTATGGAAATGATCAAATAAAAAGGGGCTGAGATAAAGGGTGAGAGGACAGGAGGAAAAAAAGAGTAAAGCACCCTACAGCCAGATCTTCTAACACACACAACCCGATCTAGTACAGCCCACTTTATTATGGCTAACAATGTTGTTATCTGCATATGACATATGAGATTTAATCCTACCCCACGCAGCTGTACTACTGAGTATCCCCAAAACAGACCCCCAAAACTGGACATACAGCTAGCTACACGCTACAGAGACTTTATGCACAAAACACAGTTCATTTACACACATACAGTTCTACTTCTGAATATACTCAACACACCCTTGTTTACCACTCATATATATTTATTTATGCCATTTATCAGACATGATTATCCAGAATGACTTACAGTCAGTAGTTACAGGGTCAGTCCCCCTGGAGACACTTAAGTGTCTTGCTCAGGGACACAATGGTAGTAAGTGGGGTTTGAACCTGTGACTTTGTGGCCTTCTGGTTCATAGGTGGGTCTCTTACCCATTAGGTTACTACCACCCCTACCCAATATTCAGATCAGATGCAACACATACACACACACACACACACACACACACACACACACCTCACAAACAACAACAACATTAATATATTATATAGCACATAATCACATACAGTATACTTGAATGGGCTTTGACAGGCCCTACAGTTCACATCCCGCACACTTGACCCTTCTGCACACAAGGAAATACTCCACTAAAAAGAAATCTAGTAGAGAGAAAAAAGAAAAGAAGAAACCTTGGGAAGGAGTGATAGAGACACCCTTCCATGGTAGAGTGAACCTGCAATTGGTGTCAGTCTAGGGTGATGATTTGTCCTAACATACCTATTGTATTAATAAGTACACTCAATACATATTAATGCATACAGCCATGTCTGCCCATACAACCATTTTACACCAAGAAAACTCAGAAATGTCCTACTGAGTATACACAGCATAAACCCATGGTTCTATGGTTGAGAAATCAAATACACCCCATATGTCCTGCCAACTGATGTCTTCATTCCTGTGGTGACTGACTGCCGTGGCCCAGCCTTTTTACTCCGCCCCCTCACCCCTTACCTCTTCAACAACCTGTACTTCAGAATCACTTCCCACACATTTCTGTAGCATAAAACCGCAAATCATCACGTCAAGGGTTTTTCAGCAGCTCGCCATCAAGTCCTTCTGTACCCGCCTGGGCGCCTACCCAGTTCCTTACGTCTTTAAACATTGAATCACGCTTTATAATGAAGGTGCACAGAGAGTATCCTGTAGACACACACACATAAAATATGCAGATGAAGCCTGTGTCTAATCCATTCTGCAGTGACTGCACTTCTTAACCTTGACTTGCTTTTAGTCCAGAGGCTTATATAATCTTGCCACTATACATTTGCATTCATTATACGTAGAGCTGCACTTTCAATCCCCTGTGGTGGCGCTTTTCTTGAGACGCTGGAGGTGTGTATGTGTGTGTGCATTTTTTGTGTTTATTGAGGAAGCGTATAAGAATAATAAATGAAGCAGCATGGCTGAAGATGCATACATTTATACATTTATATTTATATTTATATAAATCATGACCGTCACACATTAAAATGAGAAATGAATATGCATAAAGGAATTAAACAACCATGATTGTAATTTGTGTTTTGGATGAAAAATGTTTTAGGACAACTTGCTGGTTACCATGATTTACAGAACATGCACTTCATTTTTATTGTGGCCTCCGACATTCATTACACAGTCTCATAATCACAATAACGTGTTACACCAATACCGTAAATTGAAATATTCTAATTAAGTATGATGCTTATTTGTACCATCGTAATATATTGTAGCAACAACTGGCCAGCCCTGCCACCATGATTACCAAAAGCCACCGCGGCCTGGTATGCCACAAATGACATCTTATTAGCATCGTGACGGCGTTGAAGGGGACACCAGGGCCAGTTCATTAGCAGTGCATGTAGGAGGTGGGTGGAGGGACCTGCCACGGAGACTCAGAGTTCGCCGCATCCTGTTTACATTCACCTCGACTAATGAATTAGGAGGGGTCAGAAGTGAGATAGGGGACGACTTTAACCCTTGTGTTTCTGCACCAGACAAGAGTTTCTATAACAGAACGTCAGTTAAAGGCCTTCCTGGACAAAGCCTACACCCCCTGAAAATTATTCTTAATGGTTTGACCTTGCTGTGCATTCTGTACTCCGACTGAGGAGGCTGATGTTTTATTTTAAAATATGTTATTATTATTAAGGTTATTTGGCTCTTATATGCAATGCAAAGAAAATGCATCACAGAACTTTCACTTCAACCCATTTAGTGATTATTTAAATATAGACAGAGTGTCACAAACAGGAAATGCTTAAGAAACACTTCAGGCATTGAAATGACAGTTTGTTTAGTAAAAAGACATTTTTATTAAATATATATAGGCATTTCTATATATAAAAAAATTAAATCACAGAAGAGACCCTGAAAATGAAAACGACCCCCTGCTCCACCCAGCACAACAAAGACCAGTGCAGAAGTCAGGAATGCTGATCTAAGGTAGATTCCCACACTTAATCACTCAAGCTGGGATGCGAACAATGCACAATGCGGCCCCAGCCCCCGCCTCCCTTACAGGGGTTTACAGCCACACATCACAGTTGGGCCGTATTGGCACAGCATTGTTCAGGTGACGCTGGGCACATGTGAGTGTCCTCCAGGGAACACCATGTGACTGAGCTGCAGCCCAGCCACAGAGGCCATGTCCTGGGGTCTAATTAATGCCGCATAGCGCAGAGCCATATGTCCTCGAGTGATGGAATCTGCAGGAATATATATATAAAAAACAAGAAGATGCCAGGTCCCATACTGTGCTATCAATGTTCCATCTCTGTGGCATTCTCTCCATTTCCTCCCTTTCCCACCATTCTTGGGTCTCAGAAATTCGACCTTGACACAAAAGAGCGTGATTAGACTTCTAGAAATCAATACTTAAAATGTCACAGTCGATCAGAGGAAGAATGAATTACATCTCTGTCTTGTCATTACAGCAAGCCAATTTCCAACATCAAGGCTGGAGGCAAACATGTATTTGTCTTTCCCTGTGGGGACAAAGGACCCACACTGCTGACACCCAATCCCCCCCCCCCCCAGAACCACACACACAAACCACCATGGCCCACCGCTGTCACCGATCCATACCCAGAGCTATGGGTGCGCTTCCTTTTATTTGTTTAGTTTTTTCCCCGCCATGTCGATCGCAGACTGCGTGCATGGATCTGATTGTGGTGTTGCTGGCTCCCCTCCCGCTCCGGGCTGTATCCTGCTTCACACACCACTGGTGCCATGAGCCCCGGGGGTGGTGACATCAGAAGAGCACTGCAGTGTCCCCTCCCCACTACCACGCCACGATTCCATATGGGCCTCATGCTCTCTCTTCTTTAAATACATTCAGAGGTATCCTAGAATGTTTCAATTATGAGTATTAACACATTTTTATGCCGGCTTCCCTTTCTGAAGTAACCCTCCACATTTACCCGGGTTTTGGACCGGTACTGAGAAATATTCTGTCACGTGTCCCTAGTGGCTATTTTTTTTTAATCTCAAGACCTAGAGAACAATAAAAAAGTAAAAACAAGCAATTTAAACACCTACATATACAAAAGGTCTTTAAAAACTCGTCATAGTTCTGTTTTTAATAGGCAGCAAAGCTGCAGAGAATGATTGAGAAGCAGTTAGGCGCCCTGTCTGTGTATGAACTACATGCATGTGTCGAGCTCACCCCAAACCATCTCGATTGGGTTCAGGTCCGGTGACTGTGGAGGCCAGGTCTCCACTTTTTATTAAGTACATAACAATCCATGTGTTCATTCATAGTTTTGATGCCTTCAGTGAGAATCTACCAACGTAAATGGTCATGAAAATAAAGAAAACACAATGAGAAGGATGCTACATAGACAATGAAATTCTGTAGGTTACTTAATGGGGCAATCAGACAGATACAGACAGTAAACGGTAGTCAGTGCCGTACAGACGGCAATGCAGACAATATACAGAGTTTACACTATAGAAGGCCAGAATATCTGGTAGATACTAGACATAGTTATGGACAGCAATGCCGCAGAGTTTACAGGTCATTATTGTAGCATTTATATATATCTGAATATGTATATATGACCCTGCAGGGGAATATGTAGATACATTCATATATTTACATTTACAGCATTTATCAGACGCTCTTATCCAGAGCAACTTACAATCAGTAGTTACAGGGACAGTCACCCTGGAGCAACTTAGGGTTAAGTGTCTTGCTCAGGGACACAATGGCAGTAAGCGGGATTTGAACGTGGGTCCTCTGGTTCATAGGCGAGTGTGTTACCCACTAGGCTACTACCACCCTATATATATTGCACATTGTCTGAGATTATGGCAAATCACATTTGTTATTGTACATTGTGGAATTGATATCAGTTTGTGTGTATTTAGTGCAATGATGGCTTGTCTCTGAGTCTGTTGGCCTAGTGCTGATGGACCTGTAGCGCCTTCAAGAGGGCAGGTGGTTGAACAGGCCATGAGCAGGATGTGTCTGGTCTCTAATCATCCCCTCGGCTCTGTTGAGGCATTGGGAGGTGGAGGGGAGGGGGCAGCCAGTGATTTCTACCAGTGTAGTCTGAACTACCCATATGTGTGAGTATGTGTGAGTGTAATTGTGTGTGTGTGTTTATTATTGTGTGTGTGAGACACCGCATGCAACTCCCTCTCTCCCCTTCCGAAAAGGTCACACAATTTATTTCTCACGAATGAACTGGAATGTGTTTGTGGGGCAACAAAGCCTCCCTCCTGACTCACAATTCTCTCACCGTGGCCTTCAATTATTCTGCTTTTCCCTCCTCTGACAGAAAAAAAGAAAAGATCTGGGATCCAATATATGAAGTCCGGGGTTGACTCTCCGGTAGCTGAGAAATGAAACCCACACAGACATGGAGACAGTGCATTACACGGGGTCATCACACCTCACCGGCCACTTTATTAAAGACACTCAGCCTCTACACACATCTACTGTATGAAACTGCATGTCCTTATTGCATAACTAAAATGCAATAAAACCAGGGCCCACTGAATACTGTTGCAGACTGTAGGCCAAATGTTGTCATTTTCTAGTGAGGTCAGTTGTTAAGAATGTCTGTCCAGAAACTGATGACGGATGAACTGCACATTAACTGTAACTGTGGGCACCATTACAGCGGACCAGTGACTGTAATCACTTTCTGCATAAGTCCTTTACAGACTCAGAAATCTGGAAGCAGTAAAGAAAGAAAAGAAAAAAAAAAGGAAAATAAGGAAGACAGGAGACGGAAAAGGGAATAAAGTTGCTCCATGTGACTCTTAACCTCATCTCTCTGGGCAGCTCCCTTTGAGCTTCTGAAAGCTGCGAGCCTCTCCCCCCCAAAGAAAAAAGACAGCTGTGGCCCTGCGCTCCAGGGGTCTCCTCTCCTGGCTGTGTCTAAATTATGCCAGGTCAGTGGGGTGGAGGTCGCACCAGTGGGTGCTTGGGTTTCACTGCTTTTTACGGCCGGTCTGGGACCTGTGCATGTGTGAGTGTAAGTGTGTGTGAGGGAGTTGCCAGGGGTGTGTTATGGTTTACATCTGAAGGGATAATGAAGAAATCACACCCACACACACACACACTCACGCAGTAAAGAATATGACATAACTGCAACACAGTATGGATATGCCATCCAGGTGGAGAAAAACTGGCTTTGTCTGAAATGACCACATTTATAAATCTGGTTGAAATTATAAGGAATCTGTTTTTGGCTTCACTGAAAAAACTGAACACTGGCTAAAATTTTTATTAATCTGTCACACCTAATTTTAGCATTGCCATAATATGAATAAACCAAACAAACCTGCTGTCAGTGGCATTATAGAAAAGTAATAAGTAAATTAGAAATCTTAGATTAAATGAGCAAACTAATATTCTAATGAGAAAAAACACATCTAACAGGCAACAGCTACGGTTTTCTTTCTTTCAGTGCATCCATACACTGTAAAAAATGAACACTGGTTAAATAAACCAATCAAACCTGCTGTAACCTGTTTACTTACATTACATCAATGATAAAAAATTAGGCATGAAAGATAATTAGCCAGTGTTCAGTTTTTTCTACGACATACTACATGTATGCATGCATTTATGGAAGACTAAAAAAGGCTTTTGTCTCTCGGAGAATAAAGAGAACAGTTCGAGGCTTGAATCTAGTTTGGGTTGAAATTCTGTTTAGACAGGAATGCTTTGAGAAAACAACTGTTAACATGTCATTACTGAATATTAAAGGGAGCTGTCTATGGTGCTGGAGTGGTAGGCTTTTTATGGTCAGAATGAGCAATTATGGTAGACAATTTTAAAAATCTCATAGTGTCACCCTATTAGACAGTTAAGAAATCAGAAGATAATTGGGGCGACTTTTTGGGCAATGTTGCTGATCAACTGTTCCCTGGACTCTTTTCCACTGAGCCTGAGCCACACCATATCTACATGAATGATTCTGCTTGTTATTTAGCACATTCTGAGAACATCCAGGCAGAATGCATGACTACATGTGAGCTTCTCAATTTTTCTATGAAGATTGTAGTGGGTCAGCTTCAGCAGACCATGGAAAAAAGAGAAGGTTAGAGACATTTAGATAACGTGCTCCCAGATTATGACAGAGATGTGAAGTTCAAGTGAAAGTAAATGTTGTATACATGCACAGAAAGAAACTGAAGTGCTGAACAGGAGACTGGAAGCCCAAAAACACACACGTATGGGAAGGTGTATCAAAATAAAAGCGTTGCAGAATAAGTAGTAATGTAGGTTGGGTCTTGCTGGAAGGGTTTGAAGGTCGGTGGCTGAGCAGAAAGGAGGCAGTGAGGTGGGAGGCGTCACGGACCAAGTGGGATTCCGCTGGTCTTGCTCACATAGTTTAGGCAATAGAGGCAATTATTAAAACAGAGAAAAAACATTTTAAAGCAATTACGATTGACCGAAGAATGGAAACCCAGTCACTGGGTTTCTTGGTTGCATCCGGTGTAAAACTTTTGCCGTGACAGTTGTATTTATATTTACAGCATTTATCAGACGCCCTTATCCAATCAGTAATTACAGGGACAGTCCCCCCTGGAGACAATCAGGGTTAAGTGTCTTGCTCAGGGACACAATGGTAGTAAGTGGGATTTGAACCTGGGTCTTCTGGTTCATAGGCGAGTGTCTTACCTACTAGGCTAGCCAGACCGTTCGATCTGCTGTGGCAGAAATGATTTTGATGAGTGTACGTTTAACTGTTCCTATCTACGTAGTGCCTCTCTCCCTGGCAATGGATTTGCTCATATCTGATTGGTTCTTGCCTGTGTCTCCTGTTTGGATGCCTTTGTCTCACTTGGTTGCCAAGTGTATCTTCACTTTTATGTTTTTCCAGAGAGCCCAATCCCGGACATGGAGTACAGGGCATGGACCCACCCAGTGTGGGCCCAGAGAGAGTGGTGATGTGTGGCTGTAAAGATGCACTACTGACTGTAGTGTAGATGCCCCGCCCACCTCTGACAGGATGTGTGGATGGAGGGGTGTTGATGTGTGTGTATGTGTGTGTGTTGGGGGGGTGGATAAGAGAGTGGCTGAGATCACTGCTGCATTAAAATACAGTTCATACTATAAGACGCCCTGGGGAACGTGCTGAGCCTCCGCCTGCTGACAAACAGCAGTGTTAATCTTGTTACCTGCTGAGCGTTGCACACACACACACACACACACACACACACACAGAGACACACACACACACACACACACGCGCGCACAAAAAGGGAGAGAGAGAAGGAAAAAGAGGAGGAGGGACTCAAAGATGAGATCGAGGTAGAGGATATGTATTCATGCATGTGAGGAAGATGGAAGAGGCGGTTTTATAAAGACAGAAAGGCCTGCCGTTTATTTTTGTTTTTATTGTTTCTATCAGTGGTTATGGTTGTGCTATAACTCTCAGCGCCTTGCCAGCATTTATTTATATTGCGCTTCTCGCCAATAAAGCATTTCTTTGTTTTTCGGCTTTAAAGGATGCGTGTGTATCTGTGCACGTGCAAGTGTGTGAAGCAGAGCGAAGGTGACAGTTTTAAGAGTGCGACTCCTCCGGTGTCACTCGTGATAAATGTTGCTGCGGTCGCTGCTGTGGTCCCCTCATCCCTGGAGCTTGGGACACATCACGGCTGTTCTGACACACCAAAACGTGTGGATTTCACATGCTAAATATTCATCGGGCTGCATAACCAACATTTATTTACAACTTTTGTATAACTGACCATCTGTGGCATATTTGTTTTAATATTGTGCTCGTGTCTGAGCAGAAGGAAGCACATTATTAATTTCTGTGTAAAAGACTTATTTCAACAGGCGATGACAAATGTTATACTGATAAAACATTGGTAGAACAATGTCACCGTCACTCTATCATTTCCAAGACTGGATAAACTAAAAGCTTTCATCATTACAGCAACTCTGGATTCTGGAATTATTAGGATTAGGACAGTTTTTTTGGAAATGAGCGCCACAAAGTATTCCAGCTATTCAGATGGTGAAGATGTATCCAAAAAACCAGTACCAGTCTGTAAAATATGTTAAATATATCAGCAAAATGATTCATAATAGAACATATGTAACATATATAACTATTTAACTGTACTCTACATACAACAGGAAAGTAAGATTAATAAAAAATTAAATATATAAAGGTGCTACTGACATAAAATTCTTAACAGGTGTCGGTAGCAACCCTTCTAATCCAATGGAACAAAACTGGGACAAAATATTGAACACAGAAAGAAAGGAAGGCGTGGAGAGTAGCTGAAATCTATCAGCAATTAGAAGGCAGTCTGCCACTTAGTGCAAATTAATATCAGATTGTTCAGTCCCAACTGATGGCCTATCAGTTACCAAGGTGTCACATCAGATCTTGTGGTGGATTAAACCGAAGAGGTCTCTTCACATTCTTATTGTTGCAAAACATACTGATGTCATTACAGCCGTTGAATACAGAAAAAATTCAACTCTCGCCTATAAACCAGGGCCCAGTTGTTCAAAAGTAATCCAATGAGATTTTGGGTAACAAATTGTATTCAATCTTGAAAATGGTTTGATCAAAGGGAAAAGAGGGATTCTGAAATCAGATCAGATCACCTAATCCAATCTCAATTTTAATCTGGATTAAACCTTCACTTTGTGTTATTCAAAAGTTTTTCCCATAATACAGGATAATCCTGATCCCAACACAAAGGTGGATTCAGTGTGTATTTCCGGAACAAAATTAAAAGTAAAACTTGAAAATGTATCACAAAAGAATGTTTGCTGATGATATCTTCTTTATATTTTGTACAATAGTTGAACTAGGACAGAGGCAGTGGAAATAAAGTAGGAAATAAGACATGAAGCCTTTCAGGATGCTGATTCAATGTGAGAATCTGGCTATATATAGAAAAAGCAAATTGAAGCGCTTTTGCTGAACAACATTTAGACATGCCTGAAATACTGACTCTCTCTCTCTCTCTCTCTATTTTTATGTCATAAACCCACCGCTGATCCTACAGATATCAACAATTACCAACCAGTTTCTATCCTATCATTTCTTTCCAAAATCCTTGAGCGCTGT
Organism: Denticeps clupeoides; assembly: GCF_900700375.1. Classification (NCBI taxonomy): domain Eukaryota; kingdom Metazoa; phylum Chordata; class Actinopteri; order Clupeiformes; family Denticipitidae; genus Denticeps; species Denticeps clupeoides. Next base: position 3,139,335 of record NC_041722.1, on the reverse strand, counting down.
GTCTACAATCAGCTATCACTTCATCTGTCACAGAACAATCTCCTGGATCCTAACCAGTCTGACTTCAGAACAGCTCATTCTACTGAGACGGCCCTTCTGGCTGTTTTGGAAAAGCTACATGTGGCCAGATTGGCAAAACTGTCATCTGTACTTATTCTCCTTGACCTCTCTGCAGCATTTGACACAGTTAACCACAAGACTCAATCCTGAAGAGGCTTGGAATTCGGGCCCAGCACGGCAGTGGTTTGCTTCCTTCCTTGATGATTGATCTTACCAAGTGACTTGGAAAGGATCCACCTCTGCCTCATGTAGACTCTCCACTGGTGTCCCTCCAGGCCCAGTACTAGGTCCTGTCCTTTTCTCTCCGTTTCTTCCTCTACACGAGATCACTTGATGAGGTCATTTCCTCACATGAATTATCCTACCACTGCTATGACAATGACACATAACTCATCTTTTCTTTTTCTCCCTCAGATCTACATGCTGCAATGTAAATGACTAGAATATAGTCTGGTCAGATGAGACCAAAATATTACTCTTTGGATGTATTAACACAGCATGTTTGTTAAAAGGCCCTGCATATCACCCCAAAACCCAACAGATGTTTGGAGGTTGGAAAATCATGGTATGAGGCTGTTTTTCAGCACTGGCACGCTTCATATAACCGAAGGAAGGGAGAAAGAAAAAATATACCTGTGATGCCCCGGGTGCCCATACTCCTGATTATGGAGTCCTGATCCATCCCAGCTGACAACAATTAAACTTTAATGGAATAGGACTCCATAAAACCTGAGAAGCTGCACCCAGATGTTGCTGCTACACTGAAGTAGACACTGGGTAGTGTTAGTTCCTGTCGCCCATTGTTTACCCTGGTTTTGGCCCTTGTGCCGTTTCTTTTGTTGCTATTAAATAAAATACATTTCCTTGAAAAATGTCTGATTTGAGCGCATTCTTCACACCTCGGCCGTCCAGCGTGACCATAGATGTTCTTGATAAAAATCTGTGGCAATCTACCCAAATTATGAAGATGAAATTAGGGTGGACCTTTCAGCAAAAGAATCTCCAACACACAGACAAGAAAACTCTCATCTGGTCTCAGAGAAAAAAAATAAAATGATGGGTTGTTGATAATTTAATGTTAATAGCACCTTTAGAAATATATTTACTTACATAATTGGTCATGTGTTCAAACTTACTTTACAACTTATTTAGTACTATGTAACAAAGTATTGTTAAAGCCTATAATCAAAAGTACCCATAAAAACACGTTTTATGAAATAATCACTCTGTAAGGATTTAAGGCCATGACAGCAACTTACAGACTTGCATTTCAATTTTCCACTGTTGCTGTATTTTTGGAGTGGGACTTCTGCTTTGAGGTCAAATTGCTGTTGCTCATAAACACTTCCACTTCCCACCGATCCCATTTACACTTGACTGTGGAATATCCAGGAAGGATGAAATATCACAAACTTATTGTCTTATTGCAAAGGTGACATCCCATCACAGAAGTCACCAGAATTACCAAGTTTTGCTTGTAAATGGAGCCAATGAATATGACTGAATTTAATAATGTTCATATAGTGTAACTACAAACACCAACGCAGCAAATAAAGACAAAAAATGAGGATTTTTATTACTAGAACTAGTTTATTGTCATTGCTGGCATCTTCTTATAATCAATGTTGCACAGACATCCCTAAAACAATACAAACCACTAAAAACGGTCTATTTTGTTTAGTTTTTTCTTAAATACAAATATACACATACACATATATTTATGCATATGTACATATGTAAACATATATCATCATGACCAACATGGCCAGAAGAAACTACAGTTACAGCAAGAGCACAGATTAATAGAAACATTGCGCTCCCTGACAAAAAAGCTGAGAAAAGCCTCCCCCTCACTCTTCATTTTTTCTGTTTGACCTGAATTCAAGATACATGAGACACTTCAACACACAGAGGCACCAACCATAAAGAAGAGAGAGAAAAAAAGAAGACCGACACAGATGGACGCAGCTCCTGGACCTGCAGAATCAGGAAGGAACAACAGTCCAGGTCCCCACGAGCCCCACTGGACTGGCCAACCATGTGACAGGAGGCCCCGCCCACCGGCTCCAGTGTGTTAGGCATTTGGTTTGAGGTTAAATGATGCCTTGTAGCAGTAATAACAGTACTGACAGCGGTCTTCCCTGTTTGTCTTTATATGCATATGTGTGTGTGTGTGTGTGTGTGTGTGTGTGTGTGTGGAGAGTGTGAGCCTGAGACAATGGCAGCCTGGGCTTTGGGGGGTCACATGAGAGAGAAAACACTGTGTGAGCTTTTGTGTTTTGTATATGTGTGTGTATTTGTCTGGTAACGCACACGTTCCAGCTGTGCAGCTCTGCTGAGGTTTGCACTGGGGATTTCAGGAGATACAGACACACACACACACACACACACACACACATGCAGAAGATCTATCGGCAGCAAATTCCCACAACCCTGTGCATCTCCTTACGCGTTTTGGTCAAACAGCAACGGAATAATCTTTTGTACTCGGGGGCTGATGCATAATTTCCCCTCGTTCTCTCTAATTAGCCAATGAGACGCTCCTGACAGCAAAATAAATTACATTTCTTTACATAAGGAAGACAAAAGAACGCCTGTCAGAAAATTACTGTTGCTGATTTGAATATAATGCAGATTTGAAGATAATCGTTTGGGGACATGTGTTTACATTTTAATTTACATTCAGAGCGACTGTCACGTGCCCGCAGCTGTCAAGCAAAACTGTGATACGGGGAGGGGGGGGTTAATGTGTGATATGAAATTCCAACCAATCACATGTCAGCTAATGTTGCCGCTCTAAAGCTTGTAAAAACACTTTGATCAACATTGATATTTCTTTCAGGGGCATTGATCATTAATCATCATCAATGCATCAGTCCCTTCATTAAATATGGCTGTACTGTCATATTTATTACCTGACAGGGTTCTGACATCTACAAGCAGTGTGAAAATCATCAAATCAGCATAATGAGCGAGTTCAGAGCCCATCTGGGCATTAATAAAAAAATGAAAAATCTGCCATTGAATGTTAACACTGGAAAATAATCTGTGCACGGGGCCAGACACATGGAGAAATGGAGAGTTGATCCTGTTTCTGGGAAGGTGGTCTGAACTGAACGAACATATTAGTTCACCAGTGCTGCAGTTCTATGGAATGTACAGTCAGAGGCTTTCCGACCAGAAGTGTTTTTCCGAGTTCATCTGAGAATTTGGTCATCTGAACCTGTAAACCGATTGGAATTTTTAGTCGAGTTGAATGGTTTTAGAAAGTTCTGGATGAGGGATGTAAATGTGTGGGAAAATGAAATAGACACAGTTCAGTTCAGTTTCCTATTGCTTGTTCATGCGAGGGTCACAGAATCGATAAGGTCATTTGATTTCATTTGAAAAGATCAACCTTGTCCCCATCAACCCCAACCAAGTACAGACTGTATAAATGAAGAAGTTGGACATTTTTGACAATATTTGAATAATCTGAGATGCTGGATTTTCATGATGTGCCATAATCATCAATATAATAAATGATCTGAATTAAATTGTGAAAGCAAATGACCGTTTTGAAATGATTATGTACTGATACATAATATGGCATAGGCGGCGGTTTAAACTGCTCGTCAACTGGGTTGTTCATCATGATTCTGGTTGAAAATCTCTTTCAACAGCCGGCTGGGGGGAGTCAAGCCCCACGTTTCGTGGCTAAACGAGGGAAAGGGCTGCAAATTCCACCATTGCCCGAGGGACCAATGAAACGTCCAAGCAGGGTTGCACGCTAAACAGGGCCTGATGAAGTGTTTAGCGCTACATTCCCTTCAGAACCCTCACCTTGCTTGGCAAACGGAATAAAAGGCGCGTGAGGGGCGGGAAGAAAGGAGCGAAAACAACAGCATTTTTAATCCGTTTTATGAGGGGGGCTTATGAGGCTGAAACGGTTATACATTGTCAGACGGGGGAAAGGACATGTTTGTTTTACAGATTCGCAGTTTGATCTGCCCTCCGTGCTTCTGAATAGCTGAGGGTTGCCATAGCTCCGTGCGACCGTCTCTCTCCGGGGAAAACTGGGGCATGGAGGGCTAATGCTGACAAACAAGCCTTTCTTTGCAGAGATGGGTCTCTCTCCCTCTCTCTCTCTCTCCCTCCCTGTGTGGAGCGGGGGGGAGACAAAAACACAAGTAGACGCTCTGAACTTCATTCATGGCTCCTTTGCATACAGGTTATGGAGGCCAAACACTGAACTGCACAGAGGATTAGCTCAGTGTGTGTGAAGAAGATGAGATTAGGCTCTCCCAGCCTGTTTGTTTAGCTGCCCAACTAAACTAAGTGAGAAGGACTGGGAGTCGTAAACCAACACGGAACACGCAGAACACACAGAACACACAGAACACAGGATCACATTCTCCCTGAGCATCGTGCATGCATGTGTGTGGAAAGAAGGAGAGAAAGCTGTTAAGTGAAACAACCCTGGACATGAAATCCCAACATGCCATTTCAACAGGCTCATATCCAATAAGAACCCTGGGAAAAATGTCGACAATTCAAGGACAAACAGTGACATTGTGCGTAAAAAGTGTGTAAATAGCAGGGATGTAACAATACTCCAAATATACAGTTCTGATTATTCTATTGTATTGGGTGTAATTTAATTACCTAAACATATACACGGTTCTGATTAATTAATCAACTGTGATTTCAGTCTTGGTTTGTGTATAGTTACAGCAGTAATGAAACTTAATGCAATTTTGGTAACATAGAAAAAAAAAAAAATAATATTGTGAAAATAAATTTTTGGACTTGGATTTAAGTAGCCAATACAATATTTAATAAACATTGAGTGCAATCAAAAAAGTATTCAGAAATGTCCAACTTCACAATACTTTGTTGGGGCTGAACTAAATTATGAAAACGAAATTTTGACGAGTAGTTGCACATGAATCTTAGATTACTGTTTGGAGAAATGATCCTGAGGGGCCCTATTTCATAAAAGACACACATACACATCCAGAGTAGTAAACATAATTTTTTTGTCTTCGGCTAATTCTGACATCAGATTTTTTCACCTGCAGCACAGTGAACGGACGCCCTTTATTACCCTGAACAGGAACGATTGGTGAAATTGTATTAAAAACCAAAAGCACAGCATAGAGTGGACAGTGCCGGCCGTCGCTACCACAGTCAGACAACACAGCTGATACGGACACACAGCGTCACAGTGCAGCACGTCTACCCTCTTTAATCAGCGCGAATCAGCAACACTCAGTACATTTCAGTTCGCTGGAGACACGCTGACAGAGTTAAAACATCACACCCACCTTCTAGTACCATCACATTAACGTATTACAGAATAAATAAATTAAATCTAAGTTAGCACTTATGTAAAAATAAACCTTTTTTTGCTTCTATTTCTATCTTTTAAAAGGATTATATATATAATATATACACACACATGACTTTTAAGGAACTGGCAGAACACTGAAAGACATTTTGACTGTTTGAGAAAAAAATCCTTTGCAGCACGAAAGGGTTGGGGAGGCCGATGACCTTGTGAAATTATTTACACATATCTGATAATCATGCACATAGTATAAGCAAAGTAGTTCATGTAATTCCCCAAATTACATGATGAGGTGGCCAATTCCAGGAATATAAAGAAAAAGCAATACAAAAAGGTACAAAATATTACAAAAAATACAATCACATCCATTTGATCAACCGAACGTGTCACAATACTGCACCACCAAAAAGACCTGAAGAGATTTTTACCCCCTGTTCTGAAGTAAAATGTGTGTGTAGGGTTCTGTGTGCATGTGCCTGTGTGTGTGTGTGAGTGTGTGCATACAGAGAGAGGGACCTGAGAGCTTGGCAGAGCACTGAGGTAGGCTACCAGAGGAACGACAGGGCCCAGGGTACACTAGCCAGTGAGACAAAGACAGTAATAGAGAGACAGAGAGCCCAACTGAGACCTGGGGTCAGGATGGGGGGAGGAGGGGCATCAAATACCTTGTCTTTGTTAGGTCTGGTTATATTTGCCTTTGATACCATGTCTAACATGACTGCTATGTATTTTCAAGTTCAGTTGGCACATTGGTTGGGATCGTCTGCTGAAGCTGATGCTCTCAACATGTAACACTGGCACTAATCACCGGGGGCAGCATGCAGGCCCAGCACCAGCAGACTGAATGAAACAACACCAGGGCTAAATACCTGCAACTACCTGTTGAGAAACCCACTGATCACAGGTCAGTCCAGGACACCTCACCTCCTTTCTTGATGGGCGGGGGGCGTGACTGATCTATACTCCTGATGCGAACCAGATGGATTGGTTGAGGGTTTAATAAGCCGCAGAATAGGGTAGATTATTGACAGAGGGCGGGTCTATAATATAGCCTGAGCTGATTACTTCTGCTACTTTGTTCAAGTCGCACCCACCCACTTCGTCATACGCCACACCTTGCCAACTACTAAGACAAGGGCAACAATTAACACGTCCCGCTAGGAAACTACAGCCGCCGTGACACTGCGAATAATCTGTGCTTATTGTCACATATATATATGTATATATATATATATATACACACACATACACACACACACACACACACACACACACACACACATACACCATATATACAGAGTTTAACCCTCACCACCCCCTACCGCTCTGTCCTCAAAAAACACAAAAAGCATCTCTGCACATGCCGTTCTCCATCCACAGCGTGACAGTGTTACTAGCAGTGAAGGCGGCGCAGTACGACCCTATCTACAGTTCAAATAATGACAATAACCCTAAAAAAATACTAATAACTACTATCAAAAATACTCTACACAAATATCATGGGACACATTAAAAAAGAAACCAAAAAATTAACTCAAATGAATACAATATCATTAAAATGGATGAGGTATAAACATATCCATGCCTCAGGAGCCGGGATTCCACAACAGAAGTTTCATTATGAAAAATAATAACAATGATAAAATAAAAAAAAAACAGTAATTATGACAACATTGACAACAACAACAATAACAGTGTTATCGTGAGGTAGAACATCAACTTCAATGTTTGGAAGTGCTTTATGTTGGATTTATTTTTTTTTCCGTCTGTTCGTTTCATCGAGCTGGAGTGTGGTGGGTCTTGACATCTGAGGTAGCATGGCACCTGTTTTCATCTATATTTTTATTTTTTTATTTAACTTTCCTGACCAATCACTCAAACAAGACAAACTAACCAAACACACGGGAAGACACAGATCCCGATGGCTTCCCATGAGACATTCATTCCGGCTGAGGTAGGTTTTTGTAGCAAATCCTGGGGTTCACATAGCCAAAAGTCTTAAGCCTGTGTGAAGGCAGGGAACTAACCCACTGAGACCACTTGGGAGAAGAACGAACCAAAAAAAAATCAAAGATCCTGAGACAGAAACGAGTCCGATCCCTGGAAAAAAAGGCCTTGGTCTTCCGTTGGATGGGTTTGTGGAAACACTGGTAGGTAGAGTAGAGGCAGCTGGGAGTTCCTTTTTTTTAGATATAAAAGTCACATAGACAGTAAAATAGCACCAGTAAGACAGATACAATTCAATGGCACCATTATGAAGTGAGACATCACGTAGGAACTAAAATAGCACGGCTCTACTGGAACAAGGACACCCTCCACATGCTGCCGGCTTTCATGTGACAAGTCACTTGAAAAGCCGGCACCAACAACAACTCTCACTGTCTGCCTGCCAATGTAAAAAAAAATGGCCGTACATTGCAGAATCGCAACTAAACCCAGGCCAGGGATTCGCTTCCGAGAAAGAGAAAGTCATTTTCTTCCCCACCAAGGAAGGTGACAAAAACAAAGACAAAATAAAAAAATATATATTTGCATGAAAGGAGGAGCAGAACCAAAGTGTGGGTTGACCTGAGTTGGAGGAGGGTCAGTGACTAGAGACGAGTGGACAGTTCCAGGCCTTCATTCTTCATGGAGGTCATCATCACCCCCACCCAGCTAGCCGGTGCCTCCTCGACCCTCTGCTGGCAGTTGGTGGAACTGTGTCTCGTTGTCCTCCACCACGCTGAATTCGTCCAGGGGCAACGTGGAAACCTGGGTCTCGTTGAGTGAACTGGAGACCAGGGAACTCTCCATCTACCAACACATCACACATAACACACCATGAAGACCAAGACAAGAAGACCAAAAAAAGCCCAATATCATATAAAATCATCTAATAATTTTATATATTCACTACCAGTCAAATGTTTTGACACTTCAACTCATGAAAGTGGAAGTGACGTGATTGTCATTACGATGCACAGCAATCACAGCTGTTACGTCCCAGGATGCTTTGCGCCAGGGAGTGGTAATGGGGGATCTCTGCTTGCCATTCCTTGTGTTTGTGTGTGTGTGTTTTTCCTTTGTAGGTGTGTGTCTGATTGCTAGCTTCGCCCGTGGCCTGGTGGCTAATTTGCCACTGCCAGCATAAGAAGAGGAAGTCGAAGGCTTAGTGCTCATGGAAGAGATTGGAGTGGAGAGAGAGATTGTTGGAGTTGGAGTTGATTGTGTGTATTTGGTTGAGGGGTTTAGGGTTGTGTACATAGCTCTAGTTGGTTTTGTTGTATAAATCATGTCCTGCATGTTGTATAAATCATGTCCTGTTTTCCTCCTTGTCCCCATCCACCACGTTCAAATTGTCCACGTTCCTTCCCCCTAGACGGGAATGTGACACAGCACAAGGTGACACAACAAAATGTGTCCTCTGTATTTAACCATCACCCTTGGTGAGCAGTGGGCAGCCATGACAGACACCAGGGGAGCAGTCTGTGGGGATGGTGCTTTAATCATGTGGACCACAGTGGCACCATGGTGGTTCAGGATTTGAACCCACAACCCTTTGGCCCCTCTCATGCACACATACTTATTTATATATGTTTCATTTTTAGACTGTTTTTACAGCGCCAAACTAAACTGATGACAATGGAATGTATTTATGTGATACATATGAATCATGCTTCTATGGGTAGAGATGCTGGTCTTCTTCTAAAGGACGGGTGCAGTGTGATAAGCTTGAAGCCACGCTGACTGTAGACGGAACCACATTCTAGCTGAGATCTTGGTCTACAACCACATTCTAGCTGAGATCTTGGTCTACAACCACATTCTAGCTGAGATCTTGGTCTACAACCACATTCTAGCTGAGATCTTGGTCTCTACTTGTTGCTGACATGAAGGGGCCATTCCTCAAATCTGGAGATTGATACGAGGGTTAAGGCAATACAAGAGGGCAGGCAATATAAGAGGACACAGGATGGCGTGGCCTTTACCCCCTTTATGGCTGTTCTTCTACGGGCAAGAACTGGTTGTTACGGCAGAATTTTTGGGCATATTTCAGTGTGACATGATCTTTATAGCTGCATACTCTGGATGGTATCGACTTTACAGCCTCCATATCATCCTGATAACCTCTTTATGGCCACTATCTTGGTGGGATCTGGCCATGAATGATGATGTGCCGACCTGAAATCACCTCAAGAGCTGCTCTGTCCGTCTACAACAAACACAGTCTGCTGCTCTGGTGGGCTGAAATGGCCCTTTAGTGGAGATCTGTCAGTCTACACAGATTTCATTCAGGCAGTTATTGCCTTTCCATTGTGTCCACCTTTGATCTCTTGATATTGTCTTTATTGGTGATTTGAGAAGGTAATGGCACCTTTAGAATCACTTTTTTGGACGGTAAGTGTCTCTCTGCTCACCACATGTGTCCCGTCTGGATGAGGAGCAGGAAACAGATGTTCCAACTCGTTTGAGTCTCTGTGAGGTTTGGTCGTCATGCCCCCCTGGTTGTCCCTTGTTGCCCTGCCAACGCCATTCAGGATCAGAGCGCCCTGAGAGGAAGAGGAGCCGTCCAGAGCCACGTTACGTACCGCCTGAGGCGTGGCCTGCACCGTCTTACACAGCATCAGTCTGGAGGGGCGGATCACAAACAGCACACTTATATACTGCTCGGTCACTCTCTCTCCATATGTGTGTATGTAATAGGCATGTGAACCTTCACTGGTCTCACAATTCGATTCAATTACAATTATCAATGCATCAATTATCGATGCATTATGATGCATCCCATCAATTTTTCTACATTACTTCACATTATGTTTTGAAATACATCAGTGAGATGAGAGTTAAGGTCTCATTCACATGGACATTTTTCTGTCGTTCGAGCGCAGACTGAACACCGACAGTCTGGAGCAGCGCTGTACTCAGATCAGAGCGATTATATCATTGATTTTTTATATATATATATATAATATATATTATTAGATAGGTATTTTTATATAGGTATATGTTTTAGGTAATTAGTAATGCTGTGTGTATGGGGGTTAAGATAACCAGCCTGGTTTGTCACCATAATGATTTTATTACCCACCCAACCCTCTTAAAATGTGCATTTGTGGTGCTTCACTTGCGGTTTGAAAACATGTGTTTGGTGTGATCTCCGATTTCTGATGAATTGTGGGTTTGTATGTGTGCTCTGAATTGTTGTCACGATTTGCTGTGTGTACCGGGGAGGGTGGCTTTAACCCGGCAGTACTAGTGAGGTGTAACCGTTCCTGGCAGTGTTATTCTCATACGCCCCCAACATGCATTTTGTCTGATGTTATTTAAATATTAAATAAAGTGTATTGTTTGAATTATACTTTGCATGTTGCCTGTGTCTGGGGTGGACAAAGTGGAAGCAATAAGTAACCTTACGGTCACGACATGATATATAACTGATAATGTTCTGCACTGCACTGATGCAGTATTGTCGACGTCTGCATCGCAATTTTAAGATTTCATTTCAACACCCATTTGTATGCATGTATATAGCAGTGCCGCCCCCACCTGCCCCTGTAGCTGAACATGAGGAAGAGGACGCAGAAGATGATGCAGGTCACGCCGATGTGGATGCCGATGATGATGCCGGTGGTGGACGTCTTGCTGGGCTCGTCCTTCACACAGTCACATGGGGCGTTCAGCACTGCACAGACACACAGTGAGTGTGAGGACCAGGCATCCACAGCTTGTCACAATGCTCAGCTGCGGACTGCAACACCTACCTGACTTCTCCACCGCATCCTTCAGGGAGACAAAGCGCACGGTGGCGTTCCCATCCCCATGCTGATTGAATGCCAGGACCTTAATTTCATACACCAGTGTTGGATCTACACACACACACACACACACACACACACACACACTCAAAGGTAAATACACATGAGGGAAGAACTTTCCATCCCGATTAGAGCTGAATAACCTCCACTGCATAAGGCTTATGGCATCACTAATACCTTTTGTCATGGTAACGAGACATGACAACAATGACAATGACCAAATGACATGACCTTTGACCCAAGCCCACACTCACCCAGCTGAGTAATGTTGTACTGGCTGGTGTTCCGGGAAAAGACGATTGGTCCATTGTAAATGGGGGCATGAAGCTTGCGGAAGTAGAGCCTGAAGCCGTCCTGCTGGCCTAGTTTGGCTGAGGGCTCCCATGTCATCTGTATAACGGTGCTGTTCAGCACCTTGGTAAAGAGAGATGGGGGCGCAGGGACTGTATACACACACACACACACACACACACACACACACACACACACAGACCAATGAGAACCCTCCCATGTAATATGTTAAATTAAAATGTATTCTTTTAATAATCACAAATATTGATTTGCAAAATGTGTGATTGATTAGTTGCATTTTTAAAACCATTAATTATACAACAAAAGCTGATTGATTTGAAGAGCCTAAAATATGAAACATTTTTATTTGATTTTTATACTTGAGGCTTCAGTTTTGTTCTATAAATAAAAAAATAGAAAGGCATGTCATTTTGGATCAGCAGTGTATATCGTATGATAATGACAAATTTTGTGGAAAAATTAGGGTGGTAGTAGCCTATAAACCAGATGATTACAAACCCCACTTACTACCATTGTGTCCCTGAGCAAGACACTTAACCCTGAGTGTCTCCAGGGGGACTGTCCCTGTCACTACTGATTATAAGCTGCTATAGATAAGGACATATATTGCTATGGATATATCCTTATAAAGATTTACATTTAAAGCTGAAAATGTGGTTGCTTGGAGGGTCGTGCAAACATAATATATATTTAAAATTTTAGTTTAGTGCAATGGGCTCACTTTTCGTCCAGAAGAGTTAAAATAATTATAAAGCCTGATGTAAATAACACAAACAAGCATGCAGTAATTAAAAACAGCACACACAGTTAATAGACGAACTGGTGCTGGGCACCTCCTCTTCCTCACGCTCCACTCAGCACCCATGCAGCTCAGACAGCTGCTGCCCTCTGGGCTTTATAAAAAAACAGGAGCTGCACGATCAACAGCTCATAAAAAAGGACATTCTTTTATCTAAATAATTACAGTAATTAGGCCGTGAAACGAGTGTGTGTTTACGTAGGAGGGCACCCGCACGCACACACTCACCCTCCCCCAGGGTGCTCTCCACCGCCGTCTCCGAGGGCTTGCTGGCCCCGCGCGAGGTGTAGGCCTTCACGTAGAAGGTGTAGCTGGTGAAAGGCTCAAGATCGCCCACCACCTTCTGCAGTGTGACCTTACTGACTGCCTCCTGGTACTCCAGCTCAGCCGGGTCTGTGGGTAGGGTGGGGTGAGGAGGAGGAGGGGCATGAAGATAAAGGTGAGGGTGAAAAAGATCACGTCTGTCTCTCACCCTCTTTCTCAACTGAGACCACTCAACTGAATTGGTGGTGTTTCTGGGTTTTGAAGGGCAGTAGGAACCTTGTGGGTAAGACTTTCATCTATGAACCACATGATTACCTGTTGTCATCTTTACATCCCCCTAAAATGTAGTTTCCGACAATGATGGAGCTGTGATGAAATATAACTGCCTCTAAAATTATATCAACAACTGCTGCTGGTTGTTTGATCCCGACCCAGCTCTCAAATGATATCTAATGACATCATCATGAAAGGAGGTGATGAAACAAAGATGCTGGAAAAGTGTAAAAAGCAACGGAAGGAAAGATTCCATGGGACATGGGGTTATTATGACATTAAATGATGATTAAATTAAATTAAAAGTAATCATTGAAAATAGCTATTTAAAAAACATATTATGGTGTTTGTGTTTAATAATAATTATAATGATTATATAATTATTATACACACACACACATATATTTCTATACTATATTATCATAATGTATTTGTGTTTACATTATGAGTATGGATTTTCATAATTGCTTATATGGATTCATTTTAATGATTTGCTACTTGCTCTCTGAGACGGCTGTTCAATGCATTTTGAAAAGTGACCTTGAGTTCTGTGACAGAGTCGCTATATAAATAAAAATTATCTGCTCTGCAATTATTGCATTTCCTATTGGTCGGCCTTTGGGGACTTTATTAATCTGTCATTAGCCACACAGCCCAGCCGAGGAGCAGATGGCCGCGGAGACACACTCGGACTCAGCCTGGCACTGCACGGTGTGTCGTGGTGGATAGCTGCGCCCAGCGGAGCTGCCACCTCACACTGACAGTAAATAAACACGAAAGCAGTCATTAAAGCGCGCCTGCATTCAGTTAAACAGGAAATGGCTCTGGTGACGGCTCGGACATTTTCGGGGACTCGTCCTTCCCACTGGTGTGTAATAAACAGGCTTGTGTGTGTTGAGCTATGTAAAGCAACAGGGAGTCCTCTCTCCCAGCAGAAACTGCCACTCATTCCTGTTCAGCCCCCTCCACGCTAAACGCCCACCCGCAGTCCCACAGTCCTCTTCTTCTACTTACCTCGTCTGGGCTTTTCTACATTCCATTTTTTGTTGGCAACTGAGATCATGATTTGCATGTCTTCTCACCAGACAAATTATCATAGGAACAGTTGTGTATTCCCAAAATACAAACCAAAGATTTTAATGATTATGAACATACAAAACTAAATATAATAAGGATGATGCATTTTGGGCATGTTCACTAATGTCACATCAACGTCTCATGAAAAAAAAAATCTATAAAAAACATAAAAGACTGATCCTGACATTTGGCAGTATTCATGTTTGACTCGTTTTGAGCGTCTTGCTTCTACCTTGGTTGTTTTCATCTGTTAGTTGATCCTGATCCTGTCTGCCCATCACACACTTCCTCATTTTGGATCATTAAAACTCCCATCTCTCCCCTCTTCTTCCTCAGGTTTACTACATTCTAACACCCCTTGACCACAGGGCATGTCAGTGGATGTGGATCTGAGTACCTCACCCACATCCAATGTAACATTAGTGAACACAGCCCATGTGCTGCATATTACACGGTGCCTTATCTAGTGACCGTTGTCCTCCTTTTCTGCTCACTTCTCATTGTGTATAAAAAAAAGCTCTTTGAAAAAAATAGATGCAGCAAATAAATGAACGTGTGCTGCTGACCTGTGGTCTTCCGGATGTGCAGCACGTAGCCGATTATCTCCTGCAGGTTGGATTCTGGCTCTTTCCACGACACCTGGATGGAAGTGGGTGACAGGGATTCGGCCTTAACGTGGGTGGGCACACCCGGCAGCCCGTCGGCCCACAGCACCGTCAGGCGGGCGCTGGCCCTCGCCGAGCCGGCACTGTTGTTGGCGATGCACTGGTAGTTGGCCTCGTCCTCCTGACTGATGTTGTCGATGGTCAGCGTGCTGCAACGGGAGATCATGAGGATTTCAGAACAATCGCTGTTAAACACCACCGGAACTTTTTGATCGCATTATGGTTGTGTGAGCATACAAAAAACACCTATAAATAAAACTCAAATGTAATGTGTGATGTTGGAAGTGAAATAATTAAATCATGTATATGTGTAGTAAGGCGGTTAACTGGGTAAATGTAATAATTAATTTATTAAATGAAAAAAAAAAAAGAACAGGGCCCAATGGAAGGAAACACACCACACACCATGGGTCTTGTGACACAAGGGCTATATGGCTGAATCTTGAATGACACAGGTTCACTTTTAAATGGCCCTGACAAGCGGCGCCTGTGAGTGATCAGGACCCTGCGAGCATCAGTGTCATTTATAATTCTGAAGATTGTAAAACTGATATAAAAAAAATATAGCACTCATGTCAAAGCCACAAACAGGGAGACTTTCAGCACCTTGTGTTGATGTTAGTGCCGTTGATCCTGTGGTATCGATTAGGTTCTAATGCTCAGGGTTTATGGTGGACATCTAATTCCTGTGCTGTGTGTATTTTGCCAGGTCAGGAGAGACTATAAACACGACTTTAAGCTTACAATATAGACCATATCCCACAATGTCCAGCAAATAAAGTTGATTTGCAAGAAGATACAACTGACAGCTGATCAATTCTAATGGAGCAAGAGAACCGTATCCAGCTTATAACTGTTGTTTTTGTGTATTGTACACAGTAACAGTATAATAATATAATTGAATGTGTTATGATGTGAGATTTTGGTGGGGGTCAGATAAGCGATATCTCACAGTGCAACTCCACTTCAAGTGTGATTAGGCCACATTTTACCCATTTCTATTTTATATATGATTTCTGTTACAACAAAATGTAAGAAATGGAATGATATTTAGAGACACGTTATTGCTCTCAGGATTCCTCTCAGGGGGTTGCAACTAAATGACAGCTCATTGGTGATAACTGAACCTGCGGTGTGACTGTGATAAACATGGCGGCTAAACAACAGCCTCTCCAGCCGCCCTGCGCAGCCATGTTTTTCCTTCGTCCCGCCCTCTACCCCACGCCACGCCACGCCACCAATCTCCCCTCGTGTGTGCGCGCGTGGGGGGATTATGACTGAGTCTGAATACATAATAAGAGCCGCTTTTCCCTGCGTAATCCTGAGGCGGTGAGAAAGCGCGCCATTTAAAGTGATGTGGGGCCCTAATGCCATCCGCGGCCCGCCCGCCGCGCTCCTCTGTCCTCTCTGTTCAGTGCGAGCTGCGAACTGTTATTCCGCACGCAGGAAACTGAAGGAAACCCCGAGCCAGCCTCCTCCCTCCACATGGACAGCTCCTCCACGCTCAGCTGAAGAGGCTGGAAAACCTACCTTCTAAAAAAATTAGTCATATTGTGGGAAATACAGATTTTGCTATGAAGACAAGCAAAAGCAGTAAATTATGCATTTTTCGACCCTGCCATTTAGGGAGTTGAAGATACCAATTTTTATTATTTTTTCCCCCAAATTAGCTCATGTTTTATTGTGTTATGTTCATGTTAAGAGTCTAATGCAGTTTTAAAATCCAAGCAAAACCTGAGCAGAAGGCTAATGCAGATCACTGAGAGTCCAGCTCGGCGTGGGAGCAGCAGATCAATTTCGGTTTGCACACAAAGAGAAGAGCTGCCCGGCACTGCTCACACACACACACACACACACACACACGCACATTTACTGCTGCTGTGTGTCAACACGTGTGCTCTTGAGAAAAAGTGCTGGGCTGTGAAGGCTGGTGCTGATGGGATACAGACGTCTGCAGTATTCAGCACTAGCCATCTGTCTCCATACAGGAAATAAAGAGAAAGCCAGCAGCCATGCAAGGGGAGACACCAATGGCTGCAGTGGAAGCTGTGGGTTTAACATTTCTTCCGCTCACCCCCGTCCCACACTCATACACACAATTATAACCCAAACAGAGAGCTTGGTGGGTCGAGACCGCCGCAGAGAACAGGATGAAGACAGGAGAAGGACAGACAGGCAGGAAGCTGACCCTGCATGCTGAGGCCACAACAGACAAGTGAGGACACAGGTGAGGGGTGGAGGGTGTCCTTCTCTCAGCTGACCTGTTGACCTCAAATCTCTTAAAGCATGATCCACGTCTACTCTGTGATCATCCCCATTTACTGTAAAAGGGTAATGAAGTTCAAAGAAAATGCCACAACATTAAATGAATGGTGCTTGAGCAGAGGTCAATTAAAAACTGAGATTCATCTTTGCAGCAAATGTGCAATAAAGAACACAAGGTCAAGACAGTAATTCTTTCCAGAATCCTTATAATCTTGAATCTGATCTAGGCATACATTTTTTATGCATTTAAACAATAACAGTAAGAGTAATTTTCCCAGCGCTTTATTAGTTGTAGTGTGGAAAGCACTCACATTCACTAGTTGCTTGAATTAAACTTCTGGTGATCTGCATGGTCCTGATGGATCTAAAGAACTGATCATGTTTGCTACAATGCTTCCATTTACAAGGGCTATTAACAGTAGTCAAAGGAGAAAGGGAGGAGAGATGGACGCTGCACTGACCCGGGACACGAGGGGTTATTGTGGGAATGTGGAGTTCTTTATTCTTTCTATTAGTTTCTAACTATTTCTGGAAAAAAAAGAAACACTTACTGAATATCACATGAGCAAACAACTGCCCTGCAATACCAAGTAGCAACAGAAATGCAGCTATAGGCCACCTGGGGATCTCCTTTGTACCGCCAGTAGAAACTGTGAAGTGATATAAGATGCTTGTTTCACTTGTGGGAAAAAGTTAGGAATCAATCGGATGGTGTGGAGGTCAGTACTCAATATACCATGTCCATATCGAGGTGTGCATAACAATGCCATTGTGTTTTTAACTCTTAAGTTTTGGAATATATCTAAATTACATTTTTTAAATTTTAAATTTGGATTACAAAACTAATTCCACAGCTCAAGGTGTGTGTTCCCCCAAAACAGAACCTGACACATGGGTAAAAGCCTGAGGAACCTTTGAACAGAATGTCCCAGATATTGTGTAAATGAAAAGGAAAGTTGTACTAGAAGACGTCTGTGGGACGGGAGGAGAGCCCGACACACCGCTAAATGAAAACCAGGTGGGATCATTAATTCACAGGGTGGCAACACTATTTCCATTCCACTCCAATTTCTCCCTGCTAACCTGATCTCTGACCTCGAAGGTGGTGGCAGTTGCACACCTCGAGGCCTCCCCTCCCCCATGGCATCAGGGTTTGTCTTTCATCTGAGCGATGGATGAAGTGTTTTTCATGCCGGGGTCCTGTCTTTGGTGTGGTCTAAGAAGGCCTTGCAAGGGAGGGGCTATACTTTTCCACTGGAGTCCTGGATGTGAGTGGTGGATACTGGGAAATACTGTTCCATGCTACTCTCTCAAAACCAGCACTCCCAGAACAAGGTGGGTGATGGGTGGAATGTTCACAGTTACGAACGCCAGTTTTATGTAAAAAAAATCCACTAGCGTGAAAATAAATATACTATTTGGATATAATTATACTAATTGGAATTATGTGATTAGATATTGGGTGGGTTATATTGCCCCCCCCCACAAACTACACCAATGTACACCCATCAATACAGGATGCCTGCCATTGACTTGTGGTTTGTGAAATTCCACACTCTCTGGGGACAATCCCAGGTTGCTCTCTTTTCTCGGTCTTGGGTCGTGGAGTATATGATGATTCTGTCCCTCAATTTGCACCTGTCATACAATTCTATGACAATATTCTGCAAATAATCAATATAATAACTCTACTGGAATTAAGTAGGTCATAAAAACATCTTAGTTGGATAAGAAAATTCCAGAGAACATGCTTCAGACATGTAGCCACCCCTCACTACATTGAAACTGTGGCTGTCACAAAGCAATGCGTCACCCAGACTAAGACCAGTTATCAGTGTTCACACCCTCACCATAATTCGCTTCTGGTCATTACATTGGCCATGCCGCTCATATAGGATGTCTCACAACTCTGATGCCCTCTACAGGAAGGGGCAGAGCAGGCTGTACTGCTGCGGAGGCTCAGGTCTTTTGGAGTGGAGGACCCACTCTTGAAGACCACACAAACATACACATCCAGTACACCATCTCCCCACTCTGTACATATGTAAAATCCCACAAATATATATTTTATGTATATATATATACAAATATATATATACCGACATTTTAATTTTTACAACTCACATTCACAGTTTTATTTTCTCTATTCTAAGACTATTTATTTTCTTATTTGTATGTTGAACTTTTATATTATACAGTCAACATAGTGTCTGTGCTATTGTTTTTTGCTGCTCTTATCTTGAACTGTCCACTTCCTGCCATGACAATGTAAATTTCCCACTTGTGGGACTAATAAAGGATCACCTTATCTTATCTCATTTAAATTTTAATGCCAACTTAAGGGCAGGCTTTATTCATTTTATCCTGCACCTGACCTATACCGGGGTGGGAGCTAAATGTGCCTTAATGAGTATCCTTATAGTGGAGGAAAGGGGATGCGGTTCCCTTACACTAATGTTCCCTATGGGACACTTTCATTGGAACACCCTGTCATTACAAACAGCCCTATGTGCCACCCATACATGATTGAGGATCCAAAAGGGAGCAATTTAGAATACCCAAAATGGGATGTTGCACCATTTAGGATACTCTTATAGTCAAGAAACATGATGAAGTGACCCTCCAGAGCAGAACTGCAGGCCCAGTGGATCAATATGATGCAGTGTCACATGATGATGTATAGAAGTGTCCTACTGGGTGGCCCTCCAGATTAAAAGAAGAGTGTTAAAAAAACGGGTAGTAAATGGGTGTGGGTAGACCCTTGTCACTGATCTCAGATCAGAGGAATTACAGCAGTTTCCGTACAGATGGAAACTGGTCAGTCCAGGTGGACATGTTTGAGGCCAGGCTGCCCATACAGTGGACTGACAGATGACTGGAATGTGTAGAGGGAGGAGGTCTGGTCTACTGAGCAGAATGAGAGGCAGGGGTAACCAGTCCACCACTCAGTCTGTGACAGACCAAAGAATGAACCATGAGGAGTTTTTAGTATGTGATTGAGGGGCAGGGCTGTCTAAGTGCCCAAAGGCCCATGGAAATGATTGATTGCAGACAGGGTCAAGGGTCAAATCCAAAGCCTCACATTCCCCAGCTCAGGAGTAAGAAAAGATGGTAGCTGTTGAACAAAACAATAAAACTGCAGATAAACGGAAGGGAAATGCAGTCTTCTAAAACTGTAACCATGGTGGCCGTCTAGGGGTCTCAGGGATTTACACCTACTACACACTTAACAAGTGCTTACATTATTCATATCCATAAGTAAATCCCAGAATCCTACCATTATTTGTTGTCACCATGCGACCGCTGGTACTCATGCTTGTTAAAGACCAATCAAGCCTCCGATACCAACGGTGAACGCTGAAAGAAAAGTAAAGAGTGATGCCTAGTGAAAGGAAGCAGGGCTTTCAGGCTGACTTTGAACCAGCATGTGTTCGAGCTCAAGCGTTCCGAAGGGGCGGAGAGCGTTGAGAAGCCCAGAACATAGCCAATGGTCCAAGATCTGTGAAACGCCTTTTCAGCCCACAATGAAACAGAACTGGAAAAGGCCCTGGTCTAGTGTTCTAACCTGCACATGTGCACAGGAAACTCAGAAAGCATGAAAACGCTTTTATAAAGTACCAACCGTAAAAACACCCCAGGCTAAATATGCCCACAGCAGCAGATTGAGAGACCGTGCCTTTAATGCAGGTCACGGGCCTGTTTTCACTACTGCAGTAATAGTGTTTTATGTTTATGGAGCAGCCGGTGACCCCTAGCCCACAATCCGTGAGTGTGTGTGTGTGAGACTGCATATAACAGCATACATGTGGCCATAATGTGTTTTAATGGTGCTTTGCAGGGTGTGGTTAGTAAAGTTAAGAACAATCAATTATATAATAAGTGTATAATTGAAATGAATACATACAGAGTGGAACATTCATCTTTTTTTTTGATGCCGATATCTAAATCAATCATGTAAGATATAACACATGTTGCATGTTCACTTATGCCACAGTATTTATTTATGACAAAAATAATAACTACCTGCTAAACTACCTTTTGTTTACGTGTTTATTAATAAAAAAAGGCATGCATGGCATGAAGACACTGTTGAAATTTAGTCCATAGATATATATTTAAGTGAAGTGACTGTCATTGTGAAACACTGCAGCACAGCACGTGGTGACACAACTTAATGTGTCTTCTGCTTTTAACCATCACCCTTAGTAAGCAGTGGGTTGCCATGACAGGTTATGAATGAACACATGTGGAGTTATGTACTTAACAAAAAGTGGAGACCTGGCCTCCACAGTCACCGGACCTGAACCCAGTCGAGATGGTAAGCTGGACCGCAGAGTGAAGGCAAAGGGGCCAACAAGTGCTAAACACCTGTGGGAACTCCTTCAAGACTGTTGGAAAACCATTTCAGGTGATGACCTCTTGAAGCTCATTGAGAGAATGCCAAGAGTGTGCAAAGCAGTAATCAGAGCAAAGAAACTAGAATATAAAACATGTTTTCAGTTATTTCACCTTTTTTTGTTAAGTACATAACTCCACATGTGTTCATTCATAGTTTTGATGCCTTCAGTGATAATCTACCAACGTAAATGGTCATGAAAATAAAGAGAACACATTGAATGAGAAGATGTGAAGGTGGTAGTAGCCTAGTGGGTAAGACACTTGCCTGTGAACCAGAAGACCCGGGTTCAAATCCCACTTACTACCATTGTGTCCCTGAGCAAGACACTTAACCTTAAGTTGCTCCAGGGGGACTGTCCCTGTAAATACTGATTGTAAGTCGCGCTGGATAAGGGCGTCTGATAAATACTGTAAATGTAAATGTAAATGTAAATGTGTGTCCAAACGTTTGGCCTATACTGTATATAACAAAAACACACAGTAACAGAGACACAAACTACACTGCAAAGATGGGGGAATAGAATCCAACCAAGCAGTGCTGTTTGCATGTGTGCCTCTCATTTACATGGCTTTGTACTGATCTGCTGTGTTTGTGTGCCCACAGGCACTTGGGAGCCAGCGGTCAGCATATTTGTGAGCTTGTGCACGGCCTGTGATTAATGTGTGTACATGCACGGGTGTGTGAACAGCACAATCGATTGCTGTTTGTACTGCAGTCGAACACAGGCCACGGTCACCAGTCACCTGGACACTCAGACACACATGACATGGTGACGCACACTAACCATATATACAGTGTACACAGTGTGTGGACGACCACAGGCCATTAACACCCCCGTCACCTAATCCATGCATTAACCCATACATATTCAGGTCAGGGTCACAGGAACATAGTGGGGACCATTTAGCATTGTCAAGTTTTTCAGCACAAAAAGAGAACACAGTAGGTCACAACCTGAACCTACACAAAAAAAAAACAAAAAAAAACTAAACAGAAAAACCGACTAACCTGTACAAACCCTCACGGTCGCACACACTCATACAGATACCAATATCATGAAGACTTGGTAAAAACTACAAATAAAAAGTCTATCAATGTTCAAATGACGTTGTGACAAATAGCTTCCCAGGCCACCACTGGTGTCTTGCAGCCAATTAGCTAATGGATCTTGGAAGTTCAGAATTCCCCAACTGTACCAATCAGGAATATGGTGCTATGAACATGATGTATGTGCTGAGGTTGGGGTTGAGGCCCCCGCAGCCACAGTACGCTGGACATGGGAAGACATAATCAAGTGGAGAGCTTAATTTAGGGCCCAGGGAAATGACCTAAAATCGACAACATGGTATGTTACAAATAATTATGATTAAAATCACGCATTATGATTAATCTACAAATATTGGCAGAAATTTGAGTCATACTGTTAATGTAGAAATATAACAAAATGTAACAGATTAATTACTTAATGGAGGCAAAAATCGACATACATGAATATAATAAAAATTATGCTGACAAAATTAACAAGAACATGTTCCTCTAATGAAGCACTAGTGGCTATTATGGAATTCATGGAATATTTTCAGTGTAGGAAACTATTGATAATTTACTCTGCACAGATAGATGATTTGTATCTGAAATATATAATTACTAATATGTTAAAATTCTGCATGCTCATAACCCATAAAAAACACTGAAAGACTGTACGCCGTGATCTTGTCTCACTATAGAGGGTCCAGTTTTATGGTGGGATAGAGATGAGGTGTCAGTAATGTGGTTAAGTCAAGAACAAATTTTGCTCATCCTTAGTGCATGCTCCTGCCTGGGAAATCATACATAATGCATAAAGTTGATTGTGTCAAATTTAAACACCATTCTAAATTCACACACCATCCGTAACCAATGGCCAAACAAACTACATAACCATGGCAACGCTCTGACACAGCAGTGAGGCTGGTTTTATATTCTCACCCGATTACACCGTGCATAATTTCTTTTGTGATGTAAAATGTGAGAGTGAACATGGCTTTCCCCCCTCTCAGCCTTCCAGAAATATAAAAGCTGATAGGGGAATCGCGTTTTAACACACCAGCCATGGTGTGCGTCAACTCATCTTCACCCTGTTAATGATCAGTGAAAGCTCAGCCCTCATTAATATTCATATCTTCTCTTGTGTCAGATCTGTTTTAACAGTTAATTTGCCGCCTCCCTTTGTAACGAAACTTTTGAATGACCTAAGGACTTTAAGGACCTAAGGACTGCGCGTTATGACTGGCATTCTTATATGACAACATGGGAGATGGGGCAGGCGTCCATGAAGATAAATAACTCCGTGGTGTGTGAGTTTGTGGTGGCAGTGTGTGATAGATCAATTTGTATAAACATCAGCAACGCCCTGTAGACATGGCGCTGAGCCCATTCCCAGGGACAGGACCTGCTCCAGTGACCTCCATCAGCAACACAGTGACTTTGGGGTGACATTGTGCTAAACACTGGTGCAAAACAGCTCACAGTAATAAAATACACACACTGACACACACTGATCAGAATTGCTCCAGATATGTCCTCGTTGAGCCTCTATGCTAGTGTGACCCGTGTGCTCAGCTACACAAATTAGCACGTCCACACAGAGAGACATTTTCTATGGCTTTGCAATGACTTACTATGTAGTCAAAGTATGCAGAAGATGAACGTGTCCAGTTTCTGTCTGGATATTTAATATATTCAACAAATAAAACACATAATGTAACGTTTAACACCTAATGTAAAACACTGTAAAATCTAAATTAGAAATGTGTAACTGTGAAACCTAATTTCTTCTAAACAAGCATTTTCCCTAAATTTTGGGTGAAACTTGACATTAATTATGACTTAGTGTCACAACACTGTAATATTTTCATTAGAAACTTGTAGAAAATAATATATAAACCACACCCTGTTTTTCTTTCTATATAAGCATTTCCCCTCATTTCACACACACACACACACACACACACACACACACACACACACACACACACACACACACACACATATCGCGAAAGAGAGAGGGGGCCAAGTTCCAGGGCACTTTCTTGGCAGGGAGCGTTGACAGCTGTGGTTCCATCTGAACAGATTAAGACGGATCGCAGCTCTGCGTCCCTGCTGCAGACTGCAGGCCCGGTACGTTTCACCACCACGGCACAGCAACACGCAGCCTTTCATACATAAAGCATCCTCGTTACTGGCATGAAAGCACTGCTGCCGGAGAGCGTGCAGACGCCGCGGCCTGGGCGCTCACAGCAGACGCTGCCTTTAGATAGAGGAGCTTGTGGAAACATAAGGAAATGAAACGGGACGTACTTTGACACGCCCGTTCGGCCGCACTCACCTGTTGTTGTTCCTCAGTTTGACGTGGCCGCCCGGCATCAGGATCTCACCGTTCTTCAGCCAGGTGAGCTGGGGCTCGGGCTCTCCCTGGACAAGGCAGGTGAAGATAGCGCTGGTGCCCACCGGTCGGGCGATGGACTGCGGGAGCTGCACGAACTCGGCCGGGGCTGTGGGGAGGACGGACGTACAGACATGACCACCATGTCATTATACTGCGATGTATAAATGCACATTTACTCCAAGCTATTTCCAGTCCATGAAAAGCATATCACGATTAAGAAATAAATGCATTTGGTCAAAATGAACACCGGCATTCACTATGCGTACAATAGTTTAATTTCATTTGCAGTTCATACGAACACATTTAAGTGTATACGTCCACCATAAAAAAGGAAAACAACTCATTTATTAACAAGCTCAGTTAAGCGTGACGATTAATGACGACTGGAAAGCCCAGTGTTATGCAGCAGGGTATCTCCACTTTAATGCCAGTTGATCGCTTTTATTACAGCACTACTGTAGCACAGACTTATCCTGCAGATTAACTTGATTAGTTAGAAGCGAATACACGTTTAAACGGATTAAAACCTACAAGAGAATGGTTGCGATGCCGCACACACCGCGTATCGAGTCCACCGAGTATTAGCCAGAGGAGAGGAGGGGTCTGTAAGGGGTCTTCACACCTCCCCTGCCCCCTCCTCGTACCCCACTACGCTCTGCCACTGTGGGCTAACAGACCACTGCAGGTAATTCAATACTCTATTAACTCCCAATTAATAGGTGGAAACTCCGGCAGCACCTGCTGCTGTCCTGACACGGAGGCGTCTGATTCTCATTAACGCCGCATTAGTCATATCGCCACGGATATGAGTGGCCGCACCGGGGGAGGCTTTTGCATCGAGAGAGAGGGTGTGTGTTAATGTCCTGAGGAAAGAATGGCTTCCTTAACCGACTTAAGACCGATCAGCTATTAAACCCCTTCATCTGTGAGACTCCTGTTAATTAACCTCCATTAGTGACTGTACACACACACACACACACACACACACACACACGCGCGTTTACATGAGTGCCATCCGTCTGCATTTACTGACAGGCGACATGCTGGATGCCCCCCCCTCCTGTCTATTTTCCTCTTTATCACCCGGCTCCATTCCCCATCTGCAGGTCTCTGCTGCGGTCAGATGAGACCGCGGAGCTCATCCGTTCTACTCACACGCACACACTACTACAGTCACATGTACACAAACACACACACTTAATGCATACGTATACAGAAAATGTGCACGACCATGCACACACACACACACAAAATACATGTATCTCTGTGCAAACACACACACAAACCATAGACACTATACAGACAGAGTGTACGACTGTAAACACATACACAGCATACAAGAACTCACACACAAACAGAAAGCTCATATAAGCAAGCAACACACATCGCACTTGAATTCACGCCCACACACACATTTTCTAATACAAACACCCTCTTTTACACACTAACATACACACACACACACACAGACACACACAGTGTGATATTTCATTTATTTACTATATTGTTGTGATGGGAGTCAAGATTTGTACCTTGGACCACAAGTCGGCCCTGAGCAGTTCGGCGAACTCGGGTCCCTGGTTTGTTGGCAGCGCACACGTAGATGCCTGAATGCTGAACCCTCACATCTGAGATCATCAGGTTCCCTGTACCCAGAACCTGGATCCCCTCCACACCTATGGGGCGTCCATCTGGGGAGGAGTGACAGAGAAGAGAGAAAGAGCAAGAGCGAGAGATAAGGAACAGAGCAATCAAAAATCAATCAAGAACAAAAAGAAACAAAGCAATTGAGTTTTGAGAGTAGGCATTTTTGCATCTGTGGGCAAAACCCAGGAGAATTCGGTTCTAAGACCCGGCGAGTGTGTTGTGCCCATGAAGATAACAAAGCCTGATGAGGGGGGGGGATTGGGGAGGGTTAACGGGAAGGCGGAGCCAGCTGACAGTCCATCAGTGATGCAGGAGGATCCTGTTGCCATGGTTGCAATGACTGTGAGTATGTGTCATCGTCTAAAATGATTGTAAGGTGCACACACACACACAATGAGAATTTCACATAAAAGTGGCATCTCACAGGGAGGCAATGCCACGCCCTTCTTCTATCAGTATGACACACCGCAAGAAAACACATTTTAAGTCATTAGGAGAACCCTAGTAAAAAACTCTAATTCATAATAAATGTAAATAAATTATTATTATTATGATTCTTATTATAAATGTAACTCACACACACAATACATGCACCTGAACACACATACATACACAACATATAAACCATACACAGTATATGATTGTACACACATTCACACACACAGAAAGCACACATTTTTGATTAGGACACATTTGTTTAGATATTACATTGTAATTCATTATAAATATTTAACTCTTTAATTCACTTTAAATGTATAACTGCAAAAAAAAATTCTATATCTAATTCATTTGCATCTCTCACACACCCACACTCTCAGCCAATCTCTGTTCAGGAGGTCCCATAAGAAGTACTTTGTGACTCTCAGACATCCAGATGTTGCTTTGTGGAATATTTATCTTTTCATAAAGAAGAGAAGTACATGGGTTAAATAAAAATAATATACAAAATATAAAAAAAATTAATAATTGAATGAAAATTACATTACTCAAGCACAAATTCATACACACACACACTTACTTGGTACCCTTTGTCTGCGGTTCAGCAGGACCGAGGTGAGAGTGCTGTGTTAATTGTGTGACATCTGTGTGTCTTGGTCGTCACGTGAAGTGTTAAAGGCCCCGGTGGGAGGTCGGCTCGGCCAAGTGCTCTAATGTTCCTGCAGGGCAGCTATCTGCTCTTCCACCTGACGCTGACGCTCACATACCTTTATGTTGGTAATAATAATCAGGGTCTGGGACGCACTTATTCCGGCAGGGCAGCAGAGAGGAACCCCAGTCACAGAAACATCCTTTTGTGATAATGATTAAAACTTTTTTTTGTGATAATGATTAAAACTTTTTTTTTGTGATAATGATTAAAACTTTTTTTAATCTGCCAATGTATGGCTTTTGGGATGAAAGCTGCAAATAAACGTGCTGAGCCTTTACATGTTTTACAGGCAGGGGGCATTACATATTCCCCTCCCTTGTCTCCCGCTGTACTTGGCCACGAGCAGAAACCCGGTTAGATTGAGTGTTGGAGAGAAAGATGATTTTCCTTTTGCGCATTGGAATACATTTGTTTAAGCTAACATATTTTACCAAGGCTGGTGCAGCAGCAGTTCTATGTCATCAGCTTGACCAAAACCTATGTGGTCATTACTGGACAAAGGGATCATGTTTATGTTTAATTATGAATATTAGGTGCCAAAAAGGACAAACATTAGCTTTTGGCTTCAGGGTTTAAATTCTCGGATAGGGTTAAGCTTTTATTTGATTTTATTTGAAATATCTCTATGTGTGTGTGCGTGTGTCTGACTGTGTCAGTGAGTCTGTATGTGTGCGGAGTTTGTGTGTAGGTAAGTATACATATATCTCAGTGTAACAGTGACTGTGTGTGTATGCTGGTATGAGTGCATATCTATGTAAATCCATGCATCTTTGTGTGTGTATATGTATACATGTGTGTGTTGAGACTCTGTATATGTGCAGAGTTTGTCTATGTATGTAAATATCAGCATATCTTAGTGTAATAATGACTGTGTGAGTGTGTCCTGGTAAGAGTGAATATCTATGTAAATCCATGCATCTATGAGTGTGTGTGTGTGTGAGTGTGTATGTAAATATCTGCATATCTTTGTGTAATAATGACTCTGTGAGTGTGTCCTGGTAAATCCAGAAATATATCATTTGCTCTGAGTTACATATGTTTACCTGGGAAGGTTACTTTTAAAATGTATTCCATTAAAGATTACAGAATACATGCCCCAAAATGTAGTTTGTAACTCAATGTGAGTAACATATTCTGAATACTTTGGATTACTTTATATATCGTCATGCTTTTTACAACTACACATTTACATTAACATTTACGGCATTGTTATCTGTGATTGCACGAATGTCACCGTACACACACTCAGTCCATGTGCACTGTAAGAGTATAAAGATCATGGTGTAATAGTGCATGGTTTTATTCGCAGATCCGCTAGGGAGCACTACTCGATAGGCAGCATGTTTCGACAGAACACCTGTGTTATGCGTGGCCCACGCAGCGTGGATTTACCAAAATTAGAGAGGGGATATGAAACAGGAAAAGACCGCCGTGTAATCCATTTATTTTAAAAAAGGAATTGTATTCTGATTATCACTCATTTAAATGGTAACTGTTACAAAATACAGTTACTCATATTCTGTACTCTAAATACGCATATCTCATGTAATAATGACTGTGTGAATGTGTGCTGGTAAGAGTGCATATCTATGTAAATCCCTTTTTAGTGCCCGTAAATGTGCAGATATCTGTGAGTGAGCGTGGCCGGAGCTGACCCGGCTCTTGTCTGAACGGAGGCGTCTCCCTGTGAGTCACGGTGTAATTAGGTTAATGTCCGACGGGCCTGGGATGAGAGCGAGGGTTGCTGCTCTCGCCTCGCCGCTGCTGCTCCTCGTGAGCGCTGCGCTGTAAACACACCCTGGCATTACACACTGACTGGTGCCCACCCATCACATTCATTATGCAGCTTATCTGACGTAATCTAATATACCCAAATCCCATCGTGATGCCATTTCATTCCAGAGACGCTGTGCAAGGCAATATCCGCAATCTGATTAAGGGCCCCGGACAGGGGCGGGGCCGTCATTTACAATTTGAACCGCCCAAGACCAACTGGATAATAGCTTCAGAAAGCCGATATCAGATTTCAAATTGCAAGTGGCACACACATAGATGGCCCGAGAAGGAAATAACATAACACACGCCTCTGCACCTCACCACACACCATGACCCACTCGACCAATCAAAGAGCTGGATGATTCATATACACAGACGTTATAATAAAGCAAACATAAAAAAATCCATCAGGATTATTTGCATAATCAGCAATACGCAGAGATTTTAGGCCTGGCCTTTAGTAGCACCAAATCAGGAACTTTGTCCCTGACAAAAGTCTTGTCGCTGATCTATTTTGCAGAAACACCTGCTATTAACCTGACTCTTAATTAATCAATTGGTGTTAGAAATAGCTCATATGAAAAGCTAAAACCCAAAACAAAAACCCAGACAAACGTTTTGTCATCTATACAGAACAAATATACTGCAAATACAAAATATTTAAGCAAATTAAGTAATGGTGCTGTGAGATCCAAATTTAATATCTTGCATGACTTCCATGAGCTTGAAGGACTGCATCCATGTGGTTTGTCAAGGATTCATACAATTTATTGATGAAGTCATCAGGAACTCTGCCTCCCAGAGTTCATCAATATTCTTTGGTTTCGTCTTCCATGTTTCCTCTTTCATCCTACCCCACATATGCTCAATGATGTTTTGGTGACTGGGCTGGCCAATCCTGGAGCATCTTGATCTTCTTTGCCTTGAGGAACTTTGATGTGGATATGGAAGTATGTGATGGAGCACCATCCTGCTGCAGAATTTGGCCTCTTTTATGGTTGGCAATATAAAAGGTAGCTAAGATTTCTTGGTATTTCAGACTATTGATGTTGCCTTCCACCCTGCAGACCCATACTGGATGTAACCCCATACCATGATTTTTCCGCCACAAAACCTTTTTCTGGGTGAATCTCGGATCCAGTGGATCTGGTCTTCAGCCTCTTGATAATCAAC
Source organism: Denticeps clupeoides (assembly GCF_900700375.1). NCBI lineage: Eukaryota > Metazoa > Chordata > Actinopteri > Clupeiformes > Denticipitidae > Denticeps > Denticeps clupeoides. The sequence goes on along the minus strand of NC_041722.1, from coordinate 3,108,924 downwards.
ACTTTAGTCTCAGGGTGAATCTTAGGCATGTTTGCAGACGTCTAGTTGCAGTTGATGTGAAGATCTAGTGTACTGGGCTTCTTTTTATACACACCTGACACCTAATTGATCCATTATTAGTCACAGGTGAAGCTCATGTGACAAGGGGACAACACTTGTGTCTTTGCAAAAATTGACTCAACGGGCTTTACCAAGCTTTGAATATTAGAATATTTTTTGACAGTTTCGTTTTGCACTGAAACATTCTTGTTTCAAAAAACAAAATCTTGATTAAAAATATATTTCAGTGGCACTTGAGGTAAATTTTTGTCAAGGACTGTACATACACTCACAAATGTGCATGTCTGTATGTATACAAGCTTTATGTGGAAGCAGCAGCAATTAATCTGTCGCCAGCCGCCACTCCTTTTATTCCCCACTCATTTATATCACAGTAAGGGAGACAAATTGGACCTCCTCAAACCCATAACAGCTGCAGGATCGAGGTACCCAACAATTCTGGAGAGAAGAGAAGATGCGAGGAGCGTCACTTGAGCTGCACTATAAATGGTGAATGATTCGAGATGATTCTCTAGCACCAACAAAACAAATTACTCATCCTCTCCAAGATACAGATAAATAGAATGCAGTCACTGTTCACTTGTGTGTATAGTTTCTGTGAGAATCAGACCAACGGTGGGAAAAGGTAAATACAGAGCAGTAATAACAGTATTTAACTAGTCTCTGTTAAACAGCATGAAGATAAGATATGGACTACAAAGCACTCTTGACAAGAGTGTCTACTAAATGCGGTAAAAAATTATCAAATTATGAGCAAAATTTATAAGTAAAGCTGGTAGGTGCCATATGACCAAGCAGGACTGTGCTGCTTGATCCTTGATAATACTTCACAGAACAAAAGCAATTTCCGTCTTACCCAACATTTCCTCCACACACACACAGACACACACACACATAATGAATTTATTTATAGCAAAGGGCATGAACTGGGGCTGTATTTGATAACCGGTGCATCACAGAGCTTGTTTATTGCGAACAATAAAATACGCACCAGCTCCCTTCAGCCCTTCAGGCATTTGAGAACGGGTGGGATACAGTCTGCCCCCTGACATGGAACATTAAAAAAAGAGGAAATTGGGGGTGAATGAAGAGTAGTGGCGGTCCTTACCCAGCCTGCTCCATGACACGATTGGCCGAGGGTGTCCAGTTGCAACACACTCCAGGATGGCAGTCTGGTGAACGGTTAGGGTGAGGTTCTCAGGGCCCACCAGGATTGTGGGCTCTTTGTAAACTGAAGACTGGGAGCCTGATTATGAGATTTGGCAGAAAGAAGGGAAGAGAAGAAAGGAAAGGAAAGGGCGAGCGGGGAGGAAAGATGGGAGAGGGGAAAGGCTGGAGTGAGATCGATCATTATTTCATTAAAACATTGTCTCTTTTATTGTTACTGTGCAATTACTGCGACAGGAACATTGTTATCTCAGACAAACCTAATAAGCCATGATTCAATAGATTCTGAAAACAGATGTAAAAAGAGCAAACAGATACAATAACTAGAGAAGAGAGAGAAATTAAGAGTGAGAGAGGCTTATTTCAGGGTATGTGTGTGTGGGTTTCAGAATCCTGGCTCATATGAGTATTTTCCTAAGAAACAATACAGCACTCATGCTGTATTAACCCCAGGGGGTTTCATATCTGTCTGTGTTTTTATGTGAGAATGTATACCATTCTAATATGAACTCAATTAAGGAACAAAAAATAGGAACAAATGACATATGGCACATGTCAATCTATCTCCTCAAAAACGTAGAAAAAGGTCTGTGTGAAAATACCCTTTAATGGTGAGGCAGGTTGTTGCAGCATTAATCCTCTTATTTCATATTTCATTGTGTATGTGTGTGTGTGTGTATTGGTAAATACATGTGATGGTGAGGCAGGTCGTTGCAGCATTAATCCTCTTATTTCATATTTCATTGTGTGTGTGTGTGTGTGTGTGTGTACCTGTCACGGTGAGCCGGGCTTCATTGCTGTGTCTAACTCCAGCGCTGTTGTGAGCCACACAGCAGAACACACCACTGTCCTCCTCACATACTTCTGTGATCTGCAGCACACCCGTTGGCAATAATGTGTACCTGGCAGAGTGAGAACAAAAAAGTGATTGTGTGTGTGTGTGTGTGTGTGTGTGTGTGTGTGTGTGAGTGTATGTGTAAGAGAGAGAGAGAGAGACGAGATACCTCTCGTCTGTGGTGTCCACTGGTTGCCCATCTTTTTCCCAGCTAATGACAGGCTCTGGCAGGCCGTGGATCTGGCACTGGAACCGCCCCACCCCAGCAGGCTCCGCCCACACAGAGCGTGGCTGCACATGGAAGTCTGCCATCGCTGACAGAGAGGAAAGAAAATAGTGAGAAACTGTTAATCAATTTCACCTCATTTTTGACAATCTGGCAAACACAAAAATAAAACATGCTCACAAAAGCCTTAGAATAATGAACCAGTGACTTTTAATTAACCTACTCCGCTTAATTAAATTTCACATCAGATGAGGGGAGTGTGAGAAGAGCGTTGCTCTGCTGATATCGCACTCGTCGTGATGTCACGACTCTGGGCTCTCACCGGGACTACAGACAAATGAGTTTGTGTGTGTGTGTGCACATTGTGTAATAGTGTAATAAATGCCAGAGACCACGCCCACAGGATCCAGAGTTTATTTTTTGGTCATTTCAAACAAATCCTGCCCACAGAGTGACAGACACAGTGGCCACTTCATCACACGCACACACAACCGCCACAAGGCAACAGGGACGGAATTCTGCAGACGTCACCCACACCATGTCACAAAATGCAGCAGACTGGACAGTACTGTACATATATAGTCCACTGGCCACATACATTTTCACACGGTGAGTGGGTCTGGTCGGTCCTTCATCTTTTTTTCCCATTAAGTTGACTTGGTTTGAATGTTGCCACCTTCTCCCACACCCCCTCCACAGGCTTCCTGTATCTGCCCACCTCAGAAAATAATAATACACCGCTCGACTGGTCCCATGTATCTAGACTCCTCACTGTTTGGGTGAAAGTCCCACAAGTCCCTTCAAATCAAGTACTTCAGTTTCAATTCAGTTTTATTTGTCACAATGAATTGAATACATGCTTTCTTACTGTGTATCCTTCCAACTGAGTCTGACACGTAAGCAGTATTCCCTCATTGAGACTTCAAAATCACCAAATGGCGTAAAATGTAAATGGGAACACAGGGGAAAACATGAAATGGATCCCTTCCCACTAACAAGTGTCAGATGATGGTTGATTGAACTTACAAACCTTCTAAGAGCCACAATTCTTTCCCACCACACAGCCATGTCATCGCTGTGCACACCCCGAATCTCAGAAATAAGCCGTTCTCGGCTCTAGACCAGGGAAGTGTTGGTGCCACTCTGAAAAACAAGAACTGTCTATATCTAGAACAATGGGTTCTAGACCCGTGACAGATCCTGTGTTAAACCCAGAACCCAGCGATTGGTGGTAGCCTAGCGGTTAAAGAAGCGGCTCCGTAATCAGAAGGTGCCACTGAGAAAAGCACCGCCCCCACACACTGCTCCCCGTGTGCCTGTCATGGCTGCCCACTGCTCAGCAAGGGTGATGTGCACTTAGTTGTGTGCACTGTGTGCTGTGCAGTGTGTCACAATGACAATCACTTCACTTTCACTTCATTCTCCAGTATTAAAGTATTCATATTATGTGAAGCTGTCACAACCATCTGGCATGAGGAGGCAGGTGAACTGAGATGGTGACATGAGATGACGAGGAAGAAGGACGAATTTGCACAACGTCGCGATACAGGGGTTTAATTGGTGAAGAACATCTGGCAACATGGTGAACACGTAACATAACAAAGACCCGATGGCGAACAGGAACGAACAGGGCAGCTTTATACAATTAAACAGGTGAAAACGATTAGGGAGCATTACACATGACAAATGTGAAACTCCGGCCCAGATCCCGGAACGGAGCAACCCCTTGTTCATGACAGAAGCATAACAAGGGAGCAACTCCAACACAATTAATGCTTTTTTTTCAGCACAATTTGTGTTTTAATCATGAGTGTGTGATTAGTAGAAAATCCTTGTTTTTGCTCCTGATCTGTGGAAATGTTATTTTGATGGAGAGTTAGTGGACAAATGAGGCTAAAGTCCTTGAGGGTATCTCAGTCTTTTCTTCTGAAGACATATGCAGAAGAAGTAAAAAAAATCCATCTTTGCCACCCTCCCTCCCCAACTTGCTATATTAGATGTGTTTAAGGTGTCCTCTGATGAAAAACGTGCCGATTCCCGGTGTGGCCTGACCTGCGGATGTGCGGAGGGCAGCGTGCTGATTACATTTTAACAAGCCCATTTAAAATCCCCCCTCAATGGCAGCCAGGAGGCTACAAAAGGTGAGTCAAAAACACACATTCCACGTTTTTTAATCATCGGAGAGACACATTAATCTGGGACCAGGATGAATCCCATTTTCACACATACAGAAAATTGCACAGCAATTACTAAAGACACTGACTGAGCACTTCGTTGTCACTGGCTATACGGTCCACTGTCAAGGGTACAGCAGTCAAACCAGGCCTTCGGCAACTGACCATCTGGTCCAAACACACACACACACACACACACACACACACACATGCACACACACTGATCCAGATTTGCTATATTGTGCCACTACAGTTTAAACTGCTGATGAATGTCCAGGGGCCATTTTGATTCCAGTTATCGCCTTTAAATGACAGGCCACTGTAGATCAGTACAGGGTGACTGTGAGCTGATAACCTTCATACAGTTCTGTCATGTGATGAGTGGACAGTGCTGTAAGAGTTCTAGGATGATAAAAGTCCCATTAACGGACAGCATACACAATGTGCTATTGTCACAGCCAATACACCTCCAGCCCACCAGAGAGCACCAGGCCAGACAGAGAGACGGCGACCCGGAAGCGGAAATGAGAGCTCTTTGAGTTGAATTTACTTCCATTGACGCCAGCCTTATTTTCCCACGATTGATATCCATGACCACGACCTTTGCCTGTCCCCGACCTAGGACTTTGCCTGCCCCTCTTGTGACGACGATCTCTAATCGGATTCTCCAGTGTGACCACGACCTTCGCCCGCCATTGACCTTGAGTTTGCCTGCCCCCTTTTGCTAAGATGATCTTCCCCGTTACCCCCCACGGAGCCAGAGTTCCCTCCCCGCCGCGCTGCGGCGCTTCCACGGCGCTTCCACGGCCACACTCCCGTCCCAGCTCACCTCCGGGCGCCTTATCACCGGCCAAGCGCCTCCGGTCCTCCTCTCCCAGTACGACGACTACTCCACTCGCTCCAAGCATGCCTGCGAATGCGTCCCCGAACTCGGCCAGTGACAGCTATGTTTTTGGTGCATTCCGAACACATTTGTCACTCTTGAAATAATTCCCAGAGTATGGCCGAGTTGCAGCTTGATCATGTTTGTCGTATAGTGTACATGATGTGCAAGCACCAATTAACCCCTCCCAACCATTTACCGACTGGTTGGTCATGAGAAAATCAAACATGTTGCTCGTTGTGAGGTTTGTCGTCACTGTGCTTCTGCAAACACTGAACTGATGTACAAGCCTGGTGGCACAGTGTGTTGTGAACAAGGCACATGGAAACTCGAGACTTTTTAATGTGGCCTCACCCATGTATCATGATCAGGTATGTAAAAATATGTATGTGTGTGTGTGTGTGTGTGTGTGTGTGTGTGTGTGTATATATATATATATATATACACACACACATACATACATACATACGGACTGTACAGTGTCCACACTTAATCGTGAACTTTGCCTTTCCACCACATGGAAATTAATCGTACAATTTAAGATGGATGTTCACCAAACGGTAATGACTGAAAAAAAAAACCCAGTGTAGACCTGTCTTAACAGAACACGAGAACCACTGATTGGCAGATGAGTATGTAAACAGGAAAATTTGCTACCAATTTCAATCAAACATAACATCAGAATTTGGTCCATTGTCTTAGTTTCCCCATTATAATCCCTAGAAGAAATTAAGGAAGATCAGTAGGGGAACAGAGACTGGAGAGTCTGGGACGAGGGGCTGTTCTGTGTTGAACTTTAGACAGTCCAGGGAGAAGGAGGGATACTGGAATCATCTGCTCCTCCCGCCTCCAGCTCTCAGCTCTGCCAAGTGATGATCTCACTACGCTCTTACTGGAGGGTTACATCATACAGCAGCACCGTAAAACACACACACTCCTATCAGCAATAAGCACCGCGGCATTGAACCCAGAGAGAGCAGAGATACCCCCCCGCTGTCATTTGTACTATAAAGCATACATTATTATGTTAGATTTATGTTATACACATATTAAAAAAGCCGACCAGAACATATAGACATAGGGTCTTAATGCACTCTGTCAAAGTGCTGTTTTACAGAGAGACCATCAACCAGTAATCTGACAAACAGACACACACGCAGCCTCGTTATTAATGTAATGGCTTCTCTTAATACTGGTCTCTCATTTCATCTCTCATTTAAAAACACTATTCCTCCGTGAGTCAGCAATGTCACTCAGGAGTGACTCAGGCAAGTGTAGAAAGAGTGCGACTTTTCAATTGGTTTGTAATATGTGTGTGTGTAACTTTTAACATATTGAGAACTAAATGTCCATTAAGATAGATAGATAAAAAGAGAGAGAGAATGCACTTTATGGAACTGTACTTTCCTTTCTCTCCATTAATATTCAAGAAATTGAATCTGGAAAAAAATTTAATTAATGCATCATAATGGCATGTTGCTATGAGGAATATCTGCCTTACGATAATGTCACATTTTGCCAGTGTAAAGTTCTTCCTCCACCATATCAAAACCCAGGTATGAGGAAATCAAACTTGTCGCATGAAGGAGAAAAAATCTGAAGGATGTTACACACAAAAAAAAATCCAGCATTACAGTGATGCCACAGAGGATGTCCAGCTATGGGTGAAGAAGCCAGATTGCGATGAACCCTCAACCAACCAACAATAGAAACAAGGATCCAGCAGAGACAACACAACACTACACACGGCATGCCAGTAACAACTGCTGTTACACATACACATACACACAGCTGGGAAGGTTGAAGTGTGTGATCCTACACTCACACGTCAACACAGAAAGTGTGTGTGAATGACCATGAAGGAGACGGGAGGTCGAGGAGGCTTCATGGGTGTTTTAGTCCCACAGTGAGTGCCACCATATATGACACACACACACACACACACACACACAATCACACACAGGGCCTCTTGCCCTTAGGCCTCATGCATAAAACATGCTGAGCGCAGAGGAGCTACAGGCAAAACACACACACACACACATGCTATAAATGTCGGTGAGAAACCGAGGAGTGATGCTTTGGAAATGAACACATCACTGCACATATTCAGCCTGCGTGTGTGAGTGTCACCAGCAATCCCAGCAGCAATGGTTTTATACCGCTCTTTATTATTCCTTGCAGAGTGTCACTGTGCCAAGTGCTACGACACACACACACACACACACACACACACACACACACACACACACACACACACGTACAGTGATTTCCTTGCAGCAGTGCAAATGAAGCAGATCTAATTACTGAGGCAGCAGAGAAATGTGGACTCACACACATACCCCCCAACATGCTGAGAGAGACGTGGGGGGGGGCAGCTTTCACATCCCATGAACAGAGTCGGGTGGAGAAACCACCGCTGGACCACGGAGATTAAATCTAGCGCCGTGTGGCATCACCTCGACTCTGATCGGCCACAGATGCAAAAAAAGTGGGTCGAAGTTTTGCGTTTTTATCTCTGCTGAAGACTCTCACCTCCAGCTGGAATTCTGAGAGGAACCCTGAGGGGTCTTTATCCGGCGCGCCGAAATACCAACGAGACTCGCTGAATGTCAAACGTCACGTGTGATCACGGAGTTACAGAGTCAAACTGCCACTGGTGACGGGGACAGGCCCTCCCAGAATTTTATACACACACACACACACACACACACAGCAGACCAGCATGTCAGAGATATGGTGGGAAAGTGGTGCTCCGCAGGTGCCCCCTCCTGACTGCACCCCAGGTGACAAATGTTCCCACCATATGAGACACTGGGGGGCGGGGACCCGATTCATCACCATGACGAAGTTAATGGAGCTTCATGTCAACCAGCGAGTAATTTCACTACGTTCACATTTTTACACACACACACATTGGAAGCCCATTCGGCTGCACACCAAAGATATGGCAGGTTCAGTTCTAGATGTTCTAGTTTCTAAAGGTTGATACACGAAAGTATATATATCTCTTGAAGAGGAGCAACTAACTGCCCACCCAGCCATTTCTGTTGGTATGTAACTGATATGGGAGGAGCTAAAGTGGATGATTGACAGCTCTATGACTCTATGTTTTATATAGCAGCATATGTAGAGCAGAATTCCTATAGGTGCATGTACCTACAGCAGGGGATTTCTACTCCCACCAGCCTGCTTGCATCCGTGACATCACACCACACATGCTGCTCCATCAGGCAACTCCTCTCCCAGCTGAGCCGTGTAATAGAGAAGGAGGCCATAAATATTGTGGCCGGGAGACGGCATCACTCCAGCGCCGAGAAAACTGATTCAACAGTGCCCGCCCTGACCCCGCCTCTCTCAGACACCGTCTTAATGCAGATGTGAGGTTTTATAGAGAACGCATCAAGCCACACACACACACACACACACACACTATTAATCTGATGGGCTTCACTGCGCACTGATCTCACTGAGCCATCTGCTGTAAAGCTTTCCACTCTGTTTTTCATCTGCCCGTCACCTCACCTCAATCTCCCGTTTTATCACACCCATCAGCAAACGGACAGGTCCGCCAACACCGACCGGCACACAGAAAGTGAAAGTAAAGTGCTTGTCACACAGTGACACAACAAAATGTGTCATCTGCATTTAACCATCACCTTGGTGAGTAGTGGATTCAAACTAGCAGCCTTCCAATTACGGGTCCACTTCCATACCCACAAGGCCACCACAGCACAACCCAACCAGTAGAATCTCAGACCAAAAACGTGCAAAAACAGCCAAACGCAGGCCATTTCAGACATTTGAGCAAGATACTAATAATAACGATTACATAACCACACATTTATTTCTGTGTTTTTTTTTTCTTTATTTGTGGGGAACAAATATGCTCAAATGTCTTAAACAGTGGGCTCATCTGCACAAGGAAGATTTATGGAAGCAGGGTAAAAAAATTGGACTTACACTTAGTACAGTGGTGACACACTTCTAATATATTTATGGCCCTTGGTCCTGGCAAAAAAATGTATGTGTGCGAGCACGTTATGCCAATCCTTCTCCCGCCTGCCATTACCTTGGCATGACAGGCCCTGTCCTAAATACAGCAGGACTGATTTATTTGATGGAGCCGCCGCGCTCTTCTAAATAAAGTTAGATGGATGAGCGTCATTAAGGCTGTCGGGGGAGGACCGAGGTGTCTCAGTCAGTCAAACGTAGCGCAGGCGCTCTGCGGCGAGATGGAGCGCCACCGCCCCTCTGGCGCTCCGTCTCCTATTCTACACGGTCGCCTCGCCGCTGATTAGCACCTTGTTTGAAGAGCACATAAACAGATGCATGGTTTGTGATCCACGCCCCTGGCTTTGTGTCACCGCACGCCGAGTTTGTGTTTTTATCCTTTGTCGGGGGCTTTGTGTTGAGGGGGGGTGGGAGATACTCATCATTTCAGAAAAAAAAAAAAGGAGGGGAATAAACCCAGGTTGAAGGGGCCATGGAGGATTGTGGGAGCTGGGGCTAATTAACACCTCATTGAGTCAGGGAAAGTGGGCCATATCAATAAGAGCACCTCTTTATGACCACATAACTGAAAAGCAGCAACCGGCTTATATATATCTACATAGACAAGAAGCGAACAACAGCGACGGAGGGGTAATTAGCACCTGGGCACAAAAGGGCTTTATCTGATTAAATGAAAGTGACTGGGAAGGGGGGTGGGGGGTCTCTCTGTCACTCATTACGCCATCTTCCTGTTGTTCCGAGCCCTAGCGGCAGGCACGCCATTAGACGTCGCAGTGGATGAAACCCGGAACCCCAGGCCTCTTCATGCTGGGACAAAGACAGGGGGTCTCTATAAGAGTCAGTGAATGTGTGTGTGTGTGTGTGTGTAAAGAAGAGAAGGGCCGCCCGCTCTCTCCCCATCATCACTTTACACACATCAGCGTGCAAACCTAATTACTGCAGGCCCTGGTTATAACACAACAGATGCTGAAAATTAAGAGATTATTTAAATCACTGCTAGAGGAAGAATGGGGGTGTGCGAATGGGCGAGTGTGTGTGTGTGTGTGTGTATGTGTGATTTGGGGTTGGGTCAGGCTATAGTAATAGGGAAAGTGAAATGAACTGGAAGAAAATAAGACAAACGGGTGAACTCTAGAAAACCTTTAGGATTTAATTAAAATATTTTACAAAAAAAACAAAAAAACCCGCCATTGTTAATATTTTGGGCATTTTACAAAGAACACATTAATAAGCATGGGTGAACAGGGCTAAAACCAGAACTGAGTGCGGCCTTGATGTACTGGAACGCGGGCGCGCTGAGAAGGACTTTTGTTTGTTTTAATGACTGACTGGCCACGGATACGCTGTGCCTTCATTAGCGAACTTCAAATGGTGCCGGTAAGAGTCAGGGGGCCCAGAGAGGGGATCCCACGCTCCCTCCGTCCCTCGCCACGTTCCCAGGAAGCGGCGCCTCTGTCCGGCACTGAGACCGGATCGACGTTGGCCGAGAGCGCTCCCCTGCTGAAGCTTAATTAAAATCCCATTACGCTGCCCTCATTTTCACCCCTAAACTTTGGAGGAAGTGCTTCTCCTCCTAACTTCAGGGTTGAGAGTCTTGCTCAGGGACACAATGTAGTAAGTAGGGTAAGTAGGGTTCTCAGATATTCTCAATTCTCAATCAGCAATGGTATTGATCCAGTTTAAAATATTACTTCTTGTTTTTAAAAGCCTTACCTGTCGGAGCTTCCTGTTCTTTACTCTCCCTCCAGGGCCTTGCTGATCATCATTTACTGCATATCCCCAGAACAAAGCTCAAACCAAAGGTGGCAGAGCCTTTTCAGTAGTAGCCCCCAGCCGGTGGAACATCTTCCCCTTGCAGTTGAGAGTCTTAATCATTTTAAAACCTGCTTAAAACAAATTTCTTTTCATGCACATTTCATAAAATGGCCTTACGTTATCTATTTCTATTTTTATTATTCTTTTAATTTATTTTATTGATTTATGTCTTTGTAATTATTGTAATAATATGCAATGTATGTTAAGTATATATGTTGTATAGTACCTGCTGGTTTGTTGTCTTATACTTGTACACCACTTTGGTCAATGGAAGTTGTTTTAAATGTGCTTTATAAATAAATGGATTGATAAATAAATGGATGAGAGACACATCAAGCTTACTAGAAAATGTAAAAAGCAAGAATTCAAGAGCAAGCTCAATTTTAATCATTTTAGTCATGCTTGTTTCGGGTCGAGCTTGCACGGTACAGTCACGGTACATGATCAGTCAACACAAAATCCTGGTCTATCGTTTTCGTATGATTTGCATGGTGTAAATTTGCTTTGGTGATTGGTAAAAGTGTTTGTACATTTGTTGTTTGTTTTTATAAAATGTTTGCAATTCATGGCCACCGTTGTCAGGTGATTTGTTATTAGTATTGGAAGAGAGATGTAATCTCATCTCACTCTTATTCAATTTCCCTGCTCGTTTTAACAGTTCCACTGCTGGGTTTTCCGTTCACGCTGCCTGAGAATTCGGTTGGACTTCTGTCACAGTTCTCTCGTATGGGTGGGGCTTCGCCTCATTGGCCAGCAGGTTTTTAGGTGACAGCTCCGTTCCCCACAGCACTATCACTGCGAGATGCGTAGGTTTCAAGAACACAAAGAGCAGCGACAGCTTTATAAGCTATCACACATCACAATCCGTTAATCGTGCAGTTGATCGTGTGTACAAATCTCACTCCATATATGACCGCAAAATGCTGTTATTGATGTGCTCTCGTATCTCAAAGTGATCAAATTTGGAGTAGTGATTGGAGGTTAGGCTCTTTTCAGACAGTCTCATATTTTATCCTTACTTTGCAAACCTGATTTATAAACACACAAAGGATTCATATTTGCTAATTAAGGCCCTAATGAGGCTACAGATAATAAAATCCAATTTGTTAGGAATCCGAAAGAGCCGAGAGCTGTGCCACAATAGCTCTGAGAAGAGCTGAACTTCCCATCAACTGTTTAGAGGTTACTGTTTGATATTAGGGCATCAGGACAGTTAGTGTTCCTCAACACACCACCTTCAACAGTTACTTGTGCCACGGCCCACCCACACACAACAACAACACTGCTTCCTGTGAACCCCCTACCTAATTGAATCGTTATGAGGACCCACGCTGGGCATGGTAGCTCTTCAGGCGAGCAGCATGATGGTGACGATAAGTGCAGAGAGCTCCTCCAAGCAGAAATCACCTTCACCTTCTTACTGCAACCCCGGGGAAGGAACTTCATACACTTAATGGGCTTTCTCCTGGTGCCTGAGTGTAGCTGGAGAGGTTGTGTGTGTGTGTTAAAGCAAGGGAAAGTCATTAAGGCAACAGAATCACTTGTTCACCATGGCTCAAATGTTATTGTCCCCCAGGGGAGGGAACAAGAAGAAGAGAAGGGAATGGAAGACACCAGAGACAGAGGGGTTGGACTAGAGAATCGCTAAGGCTGAAGAGAATTGCTCCCTCACAGGGGTTCAAATGCTACACAGTTTCCCTGGAGAGTGCAGACAACCCAGAACGAGGAGCTGCAGCAGAGCGAGAGGGAGGGGCGTGGCGAGAAGATGAAGAAGTGGGCTGAGGAGAGGACACGGCGGTTTTGCTATCATTCATTCTATAAATCACAAAAACGACTCGGGAGATAGCAGGCATACCCACAGGACCAAGCTTAGTTAACGTAGAGATCATCTCTATTAAAACACACGGATCCGACCCGAACGCTCAGCAGCAACCCCCGCCACAGCAGCATCACTTCCATCCACTTTAGAGCAAATAGCTCCTAAAAGATCTACAACTCGTTTCCCTAACAGCAGGGAAGGACGTGGTGTTGCAGTGTGCCTACCCCCAAAGTGCCATCATTGCACATGAGCCACCAAAAAAAAAAAAAACTAAGAGAGAAAATCACATGTGATTGATGGTCCTGCTTACAGCAAATTAATTTGTTCTCCACCCCCATGATGTATAAACACTTCAGCTTGTTCACAAGAGTGAATGAATCAGTGGAGAAATACCCCCAGGAACATGCATATGTTTGTAATGTGACAACTAAACTAAAAGAATGATTGAAATTATTATAATATTTATCATGAATCCACTGTGTGACACCTAAAACCTTTAGTTCAGTCCAAGGTCTCCTTGTCCAATAAACACTTAAAAAGTAGCAGGACAATTTGTGTGCTACTGGGGGGGGGGTTCCATCAGCTTTTAGATGATTAATTTCGTCATTATTTAATGTACTGGTCCTTGATGCACTGGGCACAATTTGGCTATATGTGCAGAGAGTGGGGCTTGTTTGCTATGGTATGAAACCTGCATGAAATGCTGTAGTAATGTAAAAAAAAAGTCAATCAGTCATGTTATGAAGATGACTAGTTATTTGATATTATTTTTTGTATTATTTATTCAAGTTTCAAATATTGTATATGCGTTTGTTAACACATTGCTCTGTTATTATTACATTAATCTAATTTATAGCAAATGAATGCTTTAGAGCAGCATAGAAAACCATGTGCTTTTGAAGCTTTAGTAGGCTTTTAGTTTGATACATGCATAATAAATATAAACAATCCTGGCTTAAGACTATATGGGGGGCAATAAAAGTGAAGGTATATATACACACACACACACACACACACATGCACACACGCACATATTAGGTTCATATATATATGCACCCTTAAGAGGCATAAGGTAAGGTAAATATAAGGTAAATACACATGCATATTGCACATACACAGTGGGTACGGTGTTTAGACTCCCTCAAAATGTTCACTCTTTGTTATATTGCAGCCATTTGCTAAAATCATTTTAGTTGAATAAAAAGACAGAATTGTTGTCATTTAACTCTGATCGTCCTTGAGATGGTTCTACACCTTCATTTGAGTCCAGCTGTGTTTGATTCTACTGATTGGACTTCATTAGAAAGCCACACCCCTGTCTATATAAGTTTGGGGCAACCTTCCCTGAGCTGGCTGTCCGGCCAAACTGAGCTATCGGGGGAGAATAGCTTCGGTGAGAGAGATGCAGAAGAACCCAAATCTCACTGTGGCTGAGCTCCAGAGATGCAGCCCTCCACCAGTTTGGGCTTTATGGCAGAGTGGCCCAACGGAAGCTTCTCCTCAATGAAAGACACATGAATGCCGGCATGAATGACTCCAAGATGGTCAAAAATAAGATTCTCTGGTCTGATTAGACCAAGATAGAACTTTTTGTCCTTATATAAGGCACTGCTCATCACCTGTCCATTACAGTCCCAACAGTGGGCTGAAGATTTCCCTTTCAACAAGTCAATGACCCTAAGCACACAGCTAAAATAATGAAGGAGTGGCTTCACAACATTAATGAGGAAAAGCAAATGGCTGCAATATAACAAAGAGTGAAAAAAGGGGTCTGAAAGCTTTCCATACCCCTTGTGTATGTGTGTGTGTATAGGTATTACCTTTTGTTATAAATCAGTTTATATTGAATTTAATGTTTGTCATTTTGGCTGGTGTGTCATGGTATTTCAGGATTATTTATAATTATTACTGCCACCGCCTTATCCCCGCCCACCCCAAACTGGCTGCCCTCACTTTCACCTGCCTACACATCGCCTCTAATATATGCGGGCAAGACCTCAGCCAGGCAGAACGAATCCACCTCAAAATAGATTCCCCAATCACCCCAATCTCATCTCAGCAACAGGGGGGTGGGAATAAAACCAGGGCCTGATTGTTGGTGGAGGGACCAAGCAGCCAGTAGCCCAAGGCCATATACCTAATTAATATCACCAACAGCATTTCATACAGAAGAAGGAAGCTTTAGAATGTAAATGACATCCCCACCATGAATAAGAGTCATCTCTCATTCACCTCGGCCGCCAGGATTTGTGCGAACAAAGCAGAGAAAATGGGACGAATTTTCATGCCGTTTTAATGTATATTGTTCAGTCGGAAAATATATGAAGAAAGACAGCAAGGCAGAGGCGGGGCATCTGCAAGAGAAGCAACATTTAAATTCAAATGGAAGAGCCATTACTGTTTTGTCTTTTTATTCTTCTGCCTTTTCAAGCCCCCCAGCTCCCACCACCACTATTCAGTCCCCTCCGCCCCAGAGAAATGAAAGGGCCTGAACGCTGAGCGCTCAGCAGCCAGCTTTAAATAACAAAGTGAGAGGACATTTGGCATCACAATCCTCTCCAGCCAAAGAGCGATTACTTCCCCCTCATTAGAGCACCACTGCTGGGTCTCTCTCTCACGCAGGGAGCCATAAATCACCATCCGGCCGTCCGCCATTGTCTGGCCGACATGGTCAGTGTCAGGCCCTCTTAAAGTCACTTGGGTCTGCAAACACAAACACAACAATCGACACTCCAGGCACAAGCGCTGCTGACACTCGAACTGGCCTCGGGCACCAGCAGGTCGGTGAAGAGGTGAGGTCAGGCTGGTGAGACGGCAATGAACTTGACCGAGGTGTTTCGGAAGGTGTGTGTTTGAAACGGAGGGCTGACCTGTACAACTGTTGAATGGAAGACTGACCCTGTTAAATTTCATACAGAATCTGCAACAGCATTCAAACCCCATTTAGCATAAATAACAATGCGTACACACACACACACACACACACACACACACACAATCATAAATAAACACGCTAAACATGCTTAATAAATCGTTACAAATACACTATACATAATATGGTGCACAAAAACAAGAACTAGCCCCCAACTGGAGCCCCAGCAATAATGTCATAGTCATCATCACCACATGGGGGAGGGGAGTCTTCAAAAACCCAGCAGCTCTCCAATCATCACGAAGACGCTGCATAATCACACCCAAGCCCACCCCCCGCCATCTGTCTGTGGAGCGATCCACCTGGCACCACCACGCCTGGACCTGCCACCCACCCATCCACACCCAGTCCAGCCCCAGCCACGCCTCCGATCCCTAGCCTGTTAGGTGGGATTGATGCTGTAGAGGAGTCCTGATACATTTCTCTCAGGCTGCAAATTTTCACTCAGGACCAGTCACACTCAGCCAGGTAATCCATCCACAGCTCCTCTTCCTCTTCTCTCCTGTTTTGATTAAAACATTCATCCATATTCATTTTTTTAATTGTGGAGACATGTAGCCAAGGCTTAAGGACACAAAATGGATGGACCAAGTGATTGAGATGTGGAGCATAAACAACAGTGGAGGGGAATAAAATAAAAAAAGAATCAATTCATCTGGTTTTGAAATTAGGAGTTGAAAGGTTCGGTGCCCATTACACTTCAAATACATTTTTATACTTTTTATGCTTTTTAATAAAAGTCAGAAACTATCTATGGCTCACAACACTCTCAAAAATATTTTCTGATCAGTAAAAGTACAGTCTTCTTGGTACCCTAATACAATATCTGAAGTCTCTCCGAAATTCAGCCGTGGTGCAGAATTACAGCCACTTTGATCCAGTCCCACAACGAGATTTCCCAGAATGCACCATCTGGGTTTCTGTAGCTCTAAATAGAAGTGGAAGTTAAGCAGACATTCGTGGAAATGACACCATTCACCAGAGACAATGTTTGGCGCAGACAGGAAGTCGTGTTGCCTTTTTTCCAGAAAAAACAAATTCTTGCGTCACGGAACTAAAAAAATACATTTGTGCTCATTTTTACATCCAATGCAATGCTTCACATGTTTTCAAGCCATGATGGTCGGTGGAGATAATGTTTTAGGGGAGGAGTGGAAAATTCTATGAGCAGAAAAAGCATGAGAAACGGGAGGTAACCTTTCCCCGTATGTCATCATAAAGGGACAAATTCCAGATCAGACCATCTGAAATTTTCATAATAGGGGACATTTAACAAAAAAGACACGTACAAGGACCCTTAAGATACAAATAAATATGTTAAAGTATGACAAGCCTATATTCCCCTAAAGATAGCTGCCTCAGAAATTGCGTTTTTCCCAACCAATTCAGAGAAAAATGGGCTACCAGGTGCCTGGAGAGTACAGTTGTTAACCTTCACTGGTCTCAGGATTCGATTCGATTCGATTACGATTATAAATGCCTTGATATAGATGCATCATGATGAATCCCATACATTTTCTACAAGGTCACATGACATTTTCAAATAGAAGAGTTAAGGTCTCGTACGGCTGTGTGGACACTTTGATTTACTACAATGCGCAGAATGCGCAAATGGTTCTTCAGTCCATGCGCCCCTGACTCCACAAACGGCAGAAAAATGGCTGCCGTCAGGTGAGCGCGGACCGAACACAATCTAAAGCCGCTTTCAGACCAAACGCAGCAGCACTGCGGGGCTCAGCGGCAAAAAATATGCATGTTTTTCACGATGATAATGTCGTGTTGGACACTCAGAGAGAGATCACCAAGAACATCAGAACATCACCAAGCAACGTCATTATGATGTAATTGATTATGTTCTGTACTGCATCGATGCAAAATCGTCCACGTCTGCATCACGATGCATCAATTTCAACACCTCTACTAGAGAGGTCTGGACATGGGTTACTGTGCGGAAAGACACTCATGTTAGCAGACAATGCAGGTGCTCACTTTCAAACGCTCGGCCACTCCAAGTTGGCGCCCACCGCATGCTCGCGGCATGTTTTTAATATGACAACTGCACTCTGTGCCCAATGATATCAGCTGCGTGTCACAGCTGGGCAGAGCTCCTGCGCCACCCTGCCACGCCTTCCACGCCTGTCACCGCACCGGTGACCACGTGGCCTTGGGCCTGCTCTGCCATTTACTTCCTCCTTGTGACCACCTGGGCAAAAACAGCCAGCGATTGGTATTGGGGAGCCGCTGAGCCAACCGCAGTTGTTATGAATAAATTCACTGTTACTATTTATGCTAAAGTTTGCACCGGGAGCTTTTAACTGCTGCTTCTTGGAAGGTGTTTTGCCACATAATCAATATATTTCTCGTGATACTCATGATGAAAAAGTCCCGGATCGATG
Organism: Denticeps clupeoides; assembly: GCF_900700375.1. NCBI lineage: Eukaryota > Metazoa > Chordata > Actinopteri > Clupeiformes > Denticipitidae > Denticeps > Denticeps clupeoides. The sequence continues at coordinate 3,090,606 of NC_041722.1, read as the reverse complement.
CCACAGCTTTGTAGCAGTAACCCTCTTCCAGTGTGTCCGGTTTAAGTTGGAAAAAAAAAGTTATTTTATAGAGACAGCATAGAGCCTATTAGTGCTTCCATTTCCTGATATATATTCCAAATGCCGGTCAGGATTGACTAATAGGATTTCTGTATTTTCTGTATTTGCTAGTCATCTGTATCTTGGGGAAGAGGAACTAACCAGCCTTTTTTGTTGGTGTTTAATTATTTCTGACACCAAGATGATTTTTTAAAAATATGAAAATATGAATAAAATGGGAGGAGCCTGTAGGCATACCCACTGGAGAATTTAACCCCCCTCATGTCAATACATCTAATTCATCCCCTCCCTTTTCTCCTCTGTCTCTGACTCTTTATGAGTATTATAAAATCAAGACTCACATAATGACCTTAAAAACCTAATTTTGGGATTCATTACATACCAGGAATTCTTCAGAACAATAATAATCAAGTGTGAGGGGGTGGAAGAGAGTAAAAAATTGCTGCCTTTCGTGATTAGTCAGAGGGAGATCTGCCATATTGATCAATCTGCTGTTAATTGTAAAGCCCAGGAGGTGATGCTGAATTCTTTCTTCTTGACTATCCCACCATAACGAGCACGCAGCCAGATCAGTCTTCATTGAATCTTCTCTGGGACTTAATTTATATTGGCTGAGCCTCTTATTACACATTTCAGCCCAGATCACCAACCAATCATGTGGATTATTGGTTTTGACATACTTACCTCAAAGGTTCTAAAAGAAAACCATGTCTGACTTGATTACTGTTCAACGCAAGGTTTAATTGCCTCCTCTCTTCTTCTTGCCTCTGTTCTTTTTGGCTATTTAAATTGCACACTGATGCATGTCCAGGGTTCCAACGTTTTCTACTTTTTGCAAACAAATAGCTAGAGGCTTTTGTGAAAAGTGTTTGCGAGGATTGTTCCTGGGTTCTTTTGTTTCATTCATAAACCCGTGTTTCAGTACTTCATCTGGTGTTCTCCCTTTCCTCAACTAACCCTCTGACATTAGAGTTGGCCAATGGTTTATGACACTTAACTCTTAGTTTCTGATCCAGATCTCATTACAAATCTACCTTATACCTTATCTTCTAATAAGTTACCCTCAAGATCTCAAAAAAAAAAAACATACATACATACAGTTATTTAATGTAAATGCATATGTAAATGCTTTAGTCTACGTGAGGCATGTTCATCGGTTTATTTGATATACTCATTTATGCAGGACTTCATAGAAATATACCAGGTTCTCACCAGGTTGATCTTTTACTCAGATTAATGAACATTCGCTGGTCATTTAATGACTCTTCATGAGACCAATGGTACAATCAGTAAAATTCCTTCAACCATAATCCAGGCATTTATTCATGTACTTCTGCCTTATGTGCTCCAGCATTGACCGGAAATGAAATGGTCTTTTGTGATCATGAGAGCTTTGGCCCTGGGAACAAGGCTGCGCACAAGTGTGTTACCCTTAGCGTGGGAGGCACAGCGTGTGTACATTAGACTCATAAAGCACCTGTTCAACGTGGCCTCTTTCTATCTTTGTCCATGGTGAATATTTTCTTTTCAGTAAAATGTCCCCACTTTTCTATCTAAAACAAAAAAACACACTATATATACACATCTATACACAGTCAGAAGCACACATGAACCGTCCAGCTACACACACATTCTCTCTCTCCTGCTCTGTCCGCCCAACTGACAGTTCCTGCGCTCCTCTTCTCTCTGTAAGCCAACTGGCAGCCACTCAAGGGAATTTTACAGGCTGAATTGCGGCCATTAATCACAATATAGGGCAATGCTGTGCCATCGCATGTGGGATGCATTTACAGAGGGCAACAGGAATACTATACAGGAGTGAGAGGGAGGGAGGGGGAGGAAGAGAGTGCTGGAGGAGCGTGGGGATGGGGGACTATGCACAATGGACAAAAACTGCCTCCGCTTTCACAGAACCGGGAGAGGGGAAAACGTCCCTGATCATCTGACAGGGGATCAGGTTTTGAGAACAGAGACCCAGTTACATCAGTCAGGCCCAAGCACAGCAGACAGGAGATCCCAAAACAAGCAAAGGAACAGCATCGCTTCCTACTGTGAACCTCTGAAAAGCAAACCAAATTAGAGGATGAATGATGGAGAAATTACATTGAAGGGCAACAAAAAGATGCTGCACACACAATGGGACTCTGCTTACAGTCATAATTTGCATGACAGGATAATAAATACAGGTTGTTGGTGAAGCAATACAGGTTGTTGGTGAAGCGGCCATTTATGTGTGTTCTGCCCAAACACCAGGTTGTATCTTATTGAAAATAATTAAATTTTAAATCCGCAACTAAAATTGAAGTGAAACAATTGAGTTACTAAGCATTAGAGCATCTGTTCATATATAATAAAACATTTAAACATTGTACTGAAAATTTTTCTGACATATTAAATGCTGTAAATTTGGCCAGTGAGGTACCAATGAGGTCCCAGTGAACCTGGAGCCAACGGAAACACTTCTTATCTAACAGCTCTGAAGACGTGTGCAGAACACAGACAACACAGACTTCATAAAGGATCCAACAAGCTGTCAGCATGATAGACAGGTAGTGGTGTGTGTGTGTGTGTGTGTGTGTGTGTGTGTGTGTAGTGAAGCACTTATTATCACTTCGCAATCTGACACTGAACTGACATATAACAGAACACCTTCATATTCTGACAATATAATCTTCATCTAATCCACAGATGAATCCATTTTTAGAAAGTGAACTGCATAGACAATATTTCTGCAAACATTGAGCAAGATAATAATAATTATGGTGCAATTATGAGAGGTATTGCAATACATTGCACTGGACTCTGGATGTGTAAATAATGTAAAATACTATCAAACAAAAGTATATTAGAAATGAGCCTATATCACAACAGCCACTGTGCACCGCAGTAAGCAATTGTACAGTTACATATTACATTTTGCATATTTTTACTGGGATATTTCATTGATTTATTGCACATTCCTAGCAATAGGACCCCTGTTTTCCTAATTCTAAAATAGCTGACTATATGAGTAATATAAATATTTGACAGGGTGACAACCCTATATGCCTATAGACTAATTGAACATCTAACCCAGGGGCCCAAGTGACACTATCGCATCCTGCATCAGTACCCGCTCCAACAGTGCAGCTGCCAGTTGAGGGGGGGTACTCTTCTTTTCTTTTCTCTTCTCTTTTCTTTATTTCTTTTTGTTTTTCCCTCCTTCTCCGGCCCCCAGGATGGCAGCTGACGGTGGTCACCAGGGAAATCATAAGCAGCTCCTCCCCTCCACACACATCTAATCCATATGAAATCATGCTAATGCAGCACGCCTCCCCGATGTGACGGCAAGCCTGCAAGTGTATGATTGTGAGCGTGTGGGAACAAAGAGAAATGGAATCAGTGCGTCTTAACAGAGCGAAAGCATGTGTGTTGCTGGTACAGCGTGTGAGTGAGTGGCCCGGCCTCAGCATGGGGTGAATGCCTGCCTCGGCACAGCCACATGCCCAGCAGGGTTCCCAGGGTAGTTACTCAGGCTCCCCCGTCACCCCACGCATCAACCTCGGAACCAGACCATCTCTCAGTTATGTTACAGATAAAAAGTTGTGTGAAGTGTTAACACACAGCAGGATTACCACGGCCTGTTACACAAATTTCTCACGTACCACAGGGCGGAGGCTGCACTGATATACACTTGATGGAGATGCTTGCAAGATATCAACTGATGTTTTTATGACCGATAATAATAATGGTTTATATAAGAACTATACTGATATTCAAATGTATATAAGAGCATGTACTACTTATATAGATTATGTACAGACTGAGACAGTAAATGCAGGCATAAGACTAAAAGTTAAATAAGTAAAACACAAAACAGACAAGGGTTATATAGCAACTGTATATCAACTAGCTAGAATACTAGAATAGATTCATGCCCGTTTTTATCCTTAAAATGTCTTAAATATTACATTTATTCATTGCCGAATACAGTTAACATGAATTTTAACACACATTATCTAGGGTTAGAAAGAGAATTTACTGGAGCACATTCAACCCTGCTATAAGACAATTTAGACAAATTGTGCTCATAATTCTGTAAAAAAAAAATCTTTGAAATATTTAAACTGCCCTTGAATTCAACTGTGATCCTCAAATACCACTCTGTTGTCCTTGACATTCTCAGGCCAGCCAAAAAATTTTGACACTTTCAATCTCATAACATCCACCTAATTCTAGGATTCGGTTTATTGCTGGGGATTTTCTCTCACTTCGAGAGTCTCAGGGACGCTGCCAGCAATCAAGGCCATTGAGGCGGCAGCTGCAAGAGGGAACAAGTGTCTGCTCTCATACGCGGCACCAGGGCAACCGTCATCAAAGCCCTGCTAGAGTCGAGTCAAGTGGATATGACTGTCATTACGTCCATATATAGAATCTATAGAACAAACCGCAGGTCAACTCACAAAGAGAACAGGGGCTACACACAGACCAGGCAATCATTTGCCAAATATTGTCGCGTTTTATGCCCATTTACTCTGTGGATCGGTGAAAATGACTTTTATTCTTGATTTTATTTATTTTTTCAGCAAGATAATCATTGCTCTTCATTTGTCAGTTATAATGCAAATTAAATCTTGTGGATAACCAGGGACTTTTGTGGATAACCACATATGAGACCAGGCCTCAGACTATGAGACTGAAAATTCCCTCTTTACGGGGTCTCAGATCCCAATCAACTCTGTTCTCCTTTGCTCCATTTGACTAGCCGAGACTACTACCACCTTTAAGAAGCAGGTGAAAACCCGCTTATTAAAAAGTATTTCAGACAAATCTAACACTAACACATGCACATGCGTACGCACTGCACAAAACAAACAAACAAACAAATAAATAAATAAACATTTCCTCATCTAGCACTTAACAATCTCTCGAGCATGTTCTTTGCTGACAAGTTAGGCCTTATGAGGGCTCATTCTTATGTAAACTCAACACCTATAGAAATCGAACGAGAATTGCTGGGGTCTTCCTCCTGTAAGTCGCTTTGGATAAAAGTGTCTGCAAAATAAAGTAAAAGTAAAGTAAAGCCTCAGACATCAATGTTAACCTTTAATTAGACCATCATGACTGAGTAACCTCGTTTAGCCGTAACACCCCTCTAAATGTTATAGTGTTTATGGAAACGTAAAAAGTGAATAGTGGCAGCAGTGGAAGGTGGTTAAATGGTGCGCTATTCTTAAGTTAAAGGGGGGCGGGGTAAATCCATAGCAACACAACCTGTGGAATTTTCACATGAAGATGCTGGACAGGGTGACACAAGCAGTTTTTTTCCCCCCACACAAGCATTTCAGTAGCGTTTCCGAGCTGTTGTCCCAGCGACGTGAGTGTGTGGAGCGGAATCATGGCGTTCCCATGGCGACTCTTTAACCTAGTGAACACTTTGTATCAGCCATGCACAAAACACTGGCTGCATGTCATGTCTACTAGGTGCTGTGTGTATTGTTAGCGGTTGGAGCAGATGTGCATGTTCTCCAAGGTCACACCAGGTTTGGAATATTGTGTTCCCACTCAGGAGGAAATGTCTTCATGGTATGAGGCACTATCGCTCTTAAATGGAGTTTAAATGGAGTGTGTGTGTGTGTGTGTGTGTGTGGATGTGTGTTCCTGCCCTTGAAACAGAGAGCTGCTGGTGTAATTTGGCCTCAGCACCTCGCTGGAATGGAATGTTCCTTCTAGTTTCAAACCTTGACCTCCAGAACCCAGGGGCCCAAGATGCATCTGAGACCACAGTCACGTGGTAGTTATAATCCACAAAGGCCAGCAATGCCCACCGTGCCCACACACACACACACAAATAACAGAGTGTGGCAAAAACAAACACACAAACACCGGGTATCTGGACAGTTCTACCCTCTCCAGAATCTCACGCCAGTGTTTAAACCCAGCGCTGCAATCTTATTGGTTCCCGTGGAATTCTGGTCTAGCCCCAGGTGGGCTGCCCTACATACAAGAACTCTGATTGGCTCTTAACCCTGTCACTTTTGGTTCCCTTGAGATAATCACTAGAACCTGCCCACACACTGCTTCAGTGGATAGCTACATTTAACAGTACAGCTAAGAGAAAAACTTTTAATACTATTAGTAAAACCAGAAGAGCACAAAGTCACAGGTTGAAACCCCACTTACTACCATTGTGTCCCTGAGCAAGACATTTTACCCTGAGTGTAAGTCACTCTGGATCAGGCCATCTGATAAATGCTGTAAATGTAAAATTATTTTCACTACTGACTAAGTGTATTTATCATATGTTGTGCATTAGTGGTATTTTGCTTTTATAAATTCATTTGAAGGGGTAAACCTTTATGCATAGCTTAAATTGTATTTGCATATAAAGTAAAATATTTTACTCTTCTTGGTGAGAGTATTTATTACAAGGATTCTTAATAAAGTTTAAATGTCCAAATGTCTTGTAGCGTTTGCAGCCAATAGAGCTGGGCTTATTTACATAAGGTTCTACCCACTGCTAGGGTGAGTGTTGGGTGAGTTAGTGGGCTGTTGCCTGGAAATCAGGGTAGTTAGAGCAGGCAGGGGGCATGTTGTGATCTGAAGTAAATACCTCCTATTTTTATTAATTAGTGTTTTTTTTTATTAAACTTTTTTAGATACTCTTGTACTGTTACCAGAATCTAAAATTATAATTCAGCTGTACATCCTGTAAGACTAGTGATATCACACATATAATAAATGATTAATTGTGAATTAATTTGTATGTGGTAATCTTTTAAATCTATAATTGCATTACATCATACTAGGATTCCAAAAAAGCCAGTGGTGTTAGGAATTCTCCGACTTACACGATGTGTGTGTGTATGTGTGTGTGTGTTTATCTTCATTCTTTGTAGTGATGAGGACAGTGCCATGCTTCTAAAGCATGAAAATGGATTTCCTCACACACTGGATAACTGTTCAGGCTGGCAGCAGAAACGTTAAACAGCTGAAGCCAATCCCAAGCAGTGGTAGTGTGACAAATCAGCACCTTTCTTTAACATGCAGTGTGTGAGAGTGTGTTTGTTTTTGCCTGCTCTCTCCAGTTCCCCCAGTTCAGGATTTAACATGGTGCTGTGTGTGTGTGTGTGTGTGTGTGTTAGGGCCATGTCAGTCAAAGCCAAAGCCAAGGTCTCCACTGCACCCCTTACACCCCTCCCTCCAGGCGGGTGGGGGGTTAAGAGGAAGAAAAGGGCGAACCAAGGAGGAGGAGGAGGAGGTAAAAGTAGGAGGGGTCTTCTGCTCCACTGCACTCCCAGGGGTCACTGCTCCCTAACTGACCCTCCCCCCGCCCAACCGTACCCCGACTTGGACCAACCCCCCCAAGCTGACCTCTGGTCCTGGCATCACAGAGTCAGTGCATAGACTCAAACACTGGGGGAGGGGAGGAGAGAATGAGAAGAGAGAAAGAAATGGGGAGAGAGGGGGGGAAATATGACCAATGACAAGGGGCTCATCTGTCAGTCTGTTTGATGGACAGATACATATTCATTAATCTCTCTTTCTTTCCTATCTATTGTGTCCTGTCTCTGATTGGAAAAAAGACAGGAGGGGCTCACTGACTGGCTGTGTAGGTGCTCAGTGGAGGGAACCAGCAAAATCCTGAGGCTTAAACCTAACAATAACCAATTAGATCTTCATGTTTTGTAGACTTTTCATCAAATTGGTTACTGAAATGACATTTTTAACTTTCTTTCTTACCGAGATACAAGAACATCAACACAGAGTCACAGTAAGCATATGTACACGTACTTCAAAAAACACACCTATGTGAATGTAACATGAACATGCTTATAAGAAATCTGTCACACACAATCTCTGTCCCCTCTTCATAAAGGCATTCTCACACAACAGAGGCACACAGACACCCAGACAGCACACCAGACCCACCAGTCATGGTCCCTTCCTGCCCCTGTGTGCCCTTTGACCTCTCCTCTACCCCCCCCCCATCACAGCCTTCCATTACTCAGGAATTTCACAATGAGACCTAATAGAGTCCAAAAGGGAACTTTTTTCCTTGTTGAAAAGGCATGGGTGGTCCAGACAGAGACCTTCATGACCTTCTAAACAAACCCCCTTAAAAAATCCCCTAAACAATGAAACACACCAATGACTGGAAGCACCAGTCCCAAGGTCAAAGTTAAGTTTACTTAAGTCTAAAACTAGTACTGGAGTTGAATAAAATACAAAAATTGGGACATGAATTTTCATTTTGATATGTTGTTGCACCATCTCTGGTCTCTTACTTTTTCCATGTTAGTCACATTTGAAAATCTCAGACATGAAATAATATTAAATATTAATCAAAGACAATGTGAGTAAATATAAAATGCGGTTAAGTGAAGGCTGGGGTGGGAGTCCACTCCAGGGATGGACTTGCTGCTGCAGAACCCAAGACACTAGTGAAAGTCAAAGTACTGTGTGGTGACAGTACTTTGCTCAGTGGCACCTCAGTGACACCTTGGCGGCTCAGGGTTCAAAAAAGCTACCTTACGATTACCCACTAGGCCAACACAGCCCCGTGACATGCTGACGTGACAGCCGAGAATCACTCTGAAGGGTGAAGTCCATTCACAGCAGAACCTGAAGGCTTCAAGACTCCTGAAAACTGACAGGCTGAGATCAAACACAGAGATGAAGAGAGTTGAAATACAGTGAGTGACAGCAGCATTTCACCCTCGCTATCTGATGCCAGTCAACGTTACTGTAGTTTTCATTCAAAACGAAGGAGACAAAGAAAAAATATGGCAGGAAAGGAACATAGCAAAAGCACCTGAAGTACACTGTTAATTGGAATATCATGGATATGAGACTATACGCACTTTAGGGCGATTATGAGAGACTTAAAGTGTCAGTGGTATGGGCATGGACCGCTGTCAGCAAGGAAATGCAAACATGAGAATCCTCATCCTCCTCATCCTCAGCCTGGCAGTCGGCCACCCACAGCACAGCTCTCCATCCCCCTGCCACACGGCTCTGTTCCAGCCCGCCCTGTTGGTGTCATGACCTTGGCACAACAGGCACCGGGGTCTTCATCTAGGAGGGGCTGGCAGGCTTAGCAGAAATCACCAGGAGGCAGAAGCAGCAATTCAGAGGGGAGGCACAGCCCACAGCAAATAAAGAATTTGTAAATCACAGATTTTATCAGTTTAAAGAAACACCTTTGTCATATACCATATTAGTAATGTAAATTACTTTTGTGCTCTGAATACAATTGTATTACTCTAATACAAATACAAATACCCATGTACATGTTCAATCATTAGGGTAAAAAAGATATTTTGATAGATAGATCAGTTTGATAGCCCTTGTAACTGGATGCTGATGGAGGATAGAGCAAGATAATGAGAGGCTGGCAGACTCTTGTCCCACACCCCAACAGGGCCAGATATCCAAATGATGATGGTGGAAAAAAAGAAAATGCCGGGCATTTCCAGAGAGCTCAGCCATTTCAAATCCTGGCAGAATCTGCTGGTTTTCTCATACAGTCTGATCTATGACCATATCAGTCTTTTGCCCTCAAATGAACATCTCAAAGAGAAATAAAAGCCTGATTGAGATAAATGAATCATTGGAGAATATTATCTATACAATGTAAACAATGTGTAATATAAGATTTTTCTGGATCTATTTTTGCACTATTTTATTGCATTTTCATGAATATGAGTCGGGTGGTGCATGATTTATCAGTGTAATATTTAGTCTCATATTTAGAAATAATAAGGACCATTTGCAAAGCATTAGTTAAATATTGCGGTAAATCATGAAAATGTGGTCTAGATGTAGAGCATATCGCTTAGAACTATTTACATTCATATAATTATGTTTTATACCATAGGCTAGGCCCTATTTTTAGGATGCTGGCAAGGACTCTCTATTGTAAGTCAAACGTCACAAGTCATACAAGATAACTTGCACAGCCAAAAAAAAAAAGAATGCCATAATGCATTATAATACTTATGAAAGCTGATACTAAGCATGCATCATCACACTGAGTCCAGAGGCGATGGCCACCTGAAGACAGGCTGCATAAGCAGCTAGCAGGATGCCACAGCTTCAATCCTTCAGCTCCTCCCAGCCACACTGCCCTGGCATATTGTACCTGACAATCTCTCACAGAGACGAGGCGTGAGGCGAAGAGATGGGAGAGAACAGAGGAAGAGCCATGAAAAACAAGAACAATGCACAGACAGATAAATTATAATGACACTCGCTGCAATAATAAAAAGCATATTGAGTTCAAATTTCACAAACCTATTGGACAAACCTATTTGTATTTCAAGGTACAAGAACACTTAAATGCTTAGATATGTTGAGAAATCGTCCCCCATCTTTTCCACAGCCACCTGTCCACTACACCCTCTTCCCTGAGTCTTAATTAGATGTCTCCAAGTTCCACGCCTGACTGAGCTACGCCACCACCACCCCCTTGATTCTGCACTTGAGTGCCCTTCCAGCAGCCCCCCGAACACGCTCTCAGCCAGGGGCTGGGGGGTGGTGCACTGCGAGCCCCCGGAGGTGGGGGGCAGGATGAAGAGGTGATGAGGAGGAGGTGCTGGTTTGAGGGTGGGGGCTTGTTTACCAGACAAAGGAAGAAGGAGAAAGATGGACAGATGAGTGTAAACTGGCACTGCCCAAACCCGCAGAGAAGCAAACATATGAGAAAGAGGGAGACAAAAGGAGACGGAACGAGAACCTAGAAGGAATAGGACAAGAAACTGGGAGAACTGGGAGCACCATCCATCTCTCCCAATCTAACACCCCCCCCCCCCCCCCCCCCCCCCCAAGCACAGCAACCCCTAAAGACGCTGGCATCGTTAGGCCTGGGTGCCTGGGGGTACGGCCACAAATGTTTTATGAATAGCCCCGGATAAAACCAAGAACAAAATCAAAGAATAAAGAACAAATATCTACCTTTTTGATCATGCACTACAGCCCCTGAAAAGCCATGAACGCACGTTGGCTTTTGGATGAGGGCGTCTGCCCAATGCCTCAAATGTAACATAATGAGGAGTCTTATGGATATAAAAAAAGAATGAATGTGCAGAGGATAATAAAAACATTACAGTTTGCATGTGAAAAAGCACTGGTCTACTGTACCATTAACGTTAAACATACACTCCTCTGTAATGTCCACATTACTTATTATTCAGCCCATTGTAACCCGCAATAATCGAGTGAAAATGAAAGATGATTAAAGCTATCAGCTGTTTTAGCCAGATCGTCCGATGACTTGACCCGACCTGAAATGCTAGACTAGCGCTAATTAGCTCTCGGTAACAACACGGGAGTCCTCTCAACTCTCCAGCCCCCCGATCCATAAATCTCGCCTGACAGCACCTTGCCATGATATATGTCCTCCAGGGTTAGCATAGCCGTTAGCAATGGTCGCCTTCTATTATTCTGACGGATGATGTATGAACAGCTAAGATGGTAAATTCTGCAAACTGATATGGCTTCTGACTCTCAGTCAAACAGACAAAGGATCATTAAGTTCTCATTAATCAATAAAATGCTGAAAATGTACAAAGGGTGAATCTCAACTCTAAAGCTTCCTTCAAATGTGGTCCACAAAAGTGGCCCAAGAAGGATTGATCCTATGTCATGATCCATTATAACTCAGCTTTCGTGGCAAAAGAAACATCACTTCAAGATGCAAGGGTAAAAATCTGGAGACGCTCTAATGATCCACAGCACTGCGGCCTTCAAAAACTCCTAAAAAAAGGTAACATGCATTGTTCGCATAGACTAGCTGGCGCAGCGACCGCAGGTGGTGCGGTTTCTTCTTGTCTGTTCAATGACTGGTGGTAGACTGTGTCCATGTCAATAAGACGCCCAATGCTGGCTGGAACACTCAGCGGATTTGTCTTCTTTTTTTTTATGGGCACCTTTCGGCTCCCTTTTAATAAACCGCTTTCATCTCTCCACATGGTTTCTCTTCTTTTATCATCCCCGTCTTATTCAGTAGGGCTGGTGTATACATCGAAGAAGACCGGCTGCACAATCAGATCATAAAAAGCCTGGCGAACATACCCCCGCTGGGTCTAAACCCGGAGAGAGAACAGGAGAGAGAAAAAAATCGGAATCTGCTGAGAACCTATTTATGTTTATTTGCATTTTTCCGGACCTCATCTCATCTCTCCGACTCCCTTCGCCTCTTTGACTACTTGCTGAAAACGCTCCATTGCAAAACTCGAAATCTCCCCTCCGGGGCTCCCAAGGTCAATTACGGCCCCCATTCCTGAAAGGAACAGAGGGACAGAAATACACTGGAACTTAACAAAGCTTAAACTCTTTCCAATTAATGCTAAAAAGGAGACAAAAGCTCGTCTCTTCTATTGATCCTAAAGGCTATTTTGTAACAGGGCTTTTTTTTTGTGATCAGTTGCTTGGTGACAACTCGGCACAGTCGGGCAAGGAGAAAGGGAGTCCGGCTCGGCCCACCGTGTAGCCCCCTGAACCCCACCTCAGTGATAAAAAGCTTCCTGAGCCCCAGCTAATGAGAAAGGAGAGATGACGAGAGAGGGGAGAGGGAGCGAAAGGAACCACTGGGAGGGAGGGAAGTCATCAAAGAGATAACCCCCCCCCCCAAAAAAAAAAGTAAGTGTTTCCTGGAAAGAAGGGTGATTGAGAGGGTCAACGGGGGAGCCTTGCTGCACCAGCACCCAACAGCGCGCTCACAGAGAGACGGCCGACAACCGAATAAGAAAGCAGATTTATGGAGGAGAGCTGGAGAAGGCAGTCCTGGAAAGAGTCGGGGGGACGGGGGGGTTCCTTTTGGTCCAAAAAGGAGGAGCATAAAAAGGCCTCACTTAATCGCACCTCCCTTCGTGCTTTAGGTTCCCTCCATAGCAGGAGTTCTGGGGGGATGGGCTGCAGTGATGAAAATTAGCCTCCGGTACAAATTGAACGCGAGCCGCACGGACGCCGACCAACACACGGCGTGCGAGAAAAGGAACAAGAAAGGCGTCTTTGATCATGGCGAGTCTGGGGAGCAAGCCTGTATCACCTCTCTTGAAAATGGAGGTGGGGGTGGGTGTAAGGCGGTCAGGACCAAGAGAGACGGCCAAAAAGAAAAGAGGAGAGTGCAGGGCCGCCAACCGGTCGATTAGACAGACGTTAAAAGGAGGAAAGGGAGAAGAAATGTTTAGAGCGCTTCTCATATGCTAAGCGGCCCGGCTGGGGAAGGCCCATTACTGCACTCCTCATTAGAGGCCCGGTGACGTAGATGCCACACTGCCATGCACACAAGGCTGTGCTTGTGTGATTTTGGTCAAAATGGCCCCGTGATGCCACCGCTTATCAATCTTGGCTTTTTTATTGCATCACTATAAGAAGAAATTAGGTGGTTTTTAGCAAGATTTCCATACATGCTACTGACACAAAATCATGCTTTTTTTGTGGTGGAAGAGATTCTGCCGCCTAGGTCCAGGCTGTTATTCTTTATTGAACTAGTAACCAATCACTTTACATATCTCCTCTACATCATAGTATACTTATTTTTGTAAAAAACTATAATGAAGCAATAAATCATGCATCATTACTTCTCCAGTAAATGGCCTGGATTTGTAGAAATATAGTGTTGATTAATAAAATAATTGATTTTTGAAAGAAAGCAGTTAGATCAGCTCAACCCCCATGGGTGTTTATGCTGGTTTATGCCTTAATAATAAAAGCAGCAGTGTGCTAATGGAGTTGTAACGTAACAAGTCCTCCATCCTCATTATCTTCTGTGCATTACTCCTTCAGTTTTATCCATTCATCCATAAACACACACACACACACATACACTCTGGGGCTGTTGTTTCCACCCCAGCACACATCATCCAACATCCCATCAGTCAAGACCCTCCTAGCCTGAAATAAGAAAAGGGGGAAAAAACTTCACATCACTGCTTTCAACCAGGAAAGTATGGATTTTCCTTCATGTGTTAACAAGACCCACAGAGGAATGGAAGAGACCTCCAAGATGATTGGTGTATGAGTCTCAAGCACGATATCTGTAGTTTCTCTGATCGAGGATGTTGTTTAAAATTCAAGAGCTGACTTGGTGCAGATTTGGACGCATGTAGAGGAATCTTATGGGAAAATTCACCAGCATGCAGCACCCACAGAGTGTCATGTGAATCTGAGGGACCAAACATCTGCATTACTTCACTCAAGAACAGGTGGAAACGTGAGATCTGAAATATAAATAACAAACAGTCTTTAATGTCTCATGCAGACCAGAGTTGACTTCCTCCAAGTACACACCCTAAGCCCAAATAAAATGGACCCAATCATGTTCCGGCATAAATCATCTGCTGTAACTTTTAAAAGGAGACACGCGGCTGCGGAGATGCTGGAATATAGAAGCAACGCACACGGCACCATGAGAGCTGTGCGAAGTCAGCGAAGATACTATAGACCTGCACTAACATTGTAGTTGTAAATGTAGAAAAAATGTTTCTCTCGCATCCTTGTACTTCATTATTCATTCATGTGTCAGTCAGATTTCAATAACTTTTCCAGAACTTTATTTGTTTATTTTGTATTCAAAACTTCTCAAGGTCTGGAAAATTCTCTTTTCAAATTCCATGATTTTTCTAGGCTTTTAATGACTGTAGGGACTCTGATTGTGAATCACTGAAGCACAGCACAAGGTGACACAACAAAATGTGTCCTTTGTATTTAACCATCACCCTTAGTGAGCAGTGGGCAGCCATGAAAGGCACTCAGGGAGCAGTGTACCTTGTTCAAGGGGACCGCAGTGAAACCCACAACCTTCCAATTTTGAGTTCAATTCCATACCCACTAGGCCACCACTGCCCCATTTATTAGCATTCGTTAAGGAGCAGTCAAAAGGTCTTTCCTGCTTAGATCAAACCATTTATCAATTACCAATGAATGAGCATGCACACACACACACATACACTCTCATACACACATAGGTCAAACCTATGAAATATCCAGACACACCGAATGTCACATCTTTTGTTAGTTCGATCACACTGGAAAGAAAAACTGAGGTCAGTGGGTCAGCGGTCAGTAACACAGCATCGTTAAACTGACAGAAGGTCACAGAGCAGGGGTCACTAAAGAGATTCAGACAGCAGAAGGAGGGGTCACTGGCTGAACTGAGACAAGCAAAGATGAGGAAGACTGCAGGACAAGGGTCAACGTCCAGAAAACAGGACTACATTCTTATTGGTTTATTATGGTCTTACGATTTATTCACATGTCAGTGAAAATTAACAAAAATGTTCACAATACAGAATATGTTAAATGGCTAATTAGCATAAAGAGGATACAAGATATCATCTATCAGGCTTGGATCCTTGATTTTTTCCTTTGAGGTATATAGACCTTGTAAAAGCACAAATAACTAACAAATGGGCCCAATGTTCTGGATTCAGCAGTTATGGATGGTGAGTAATGACAGTAAATCTTGATTTGTCATCATTTACATGAAAATTCAAAAACTGAAAACAAGAAGCCAACACTGTCATTTATAAAACAAGATGCATTTAAAAATATTGAAGTAGAGACATTAAGACGTGCAGCTGAAGTGAAAATAAAGTCACATGGTGTAACGTTGTGAATTAAACATTAATTAAAGATCTTGATTCCATCTCCATACTGCACGTTCGTTACTCACATGACCGCCTGTTGCCGGGTTTACAATTCAATCAATTGAAAAGCTTTCCTTCTCACAGTCAGTCATTCTCACGTAAGGAACGTTAAAGGTTTTTTTTTTCCAGAAGCGGTGCTAAAACAGACTTGGCAGCCTGACCTTCAGAGATGGAGTACCTGGGAAGAGGCTTAAAAGGCTTCTAGTATCGAACTCCGCCAGATGCTGGACTTACTTCTTTCTTGATTCCTTTTTTTGTTGCTGGTGAGAAAAGCTCTGATCTGAGTGACGCCCCTTTCCAACTGAGCTCCGAGACCAACAACATTATAGAGAACAGTGGCCCTGAACTTGAGGCCACTGTTTCCTCCACTGCCACCGCCAACGACCTCCACCAAGACTTCAGCAGGGTTCTAAAAAACACGGGCCTTAAATACAGCTCTTTACTGATATATGTTGTTAGGCAACATACCCAGAACTTGCTCGAATTGAAAGTAAAGTGATTGTCATTGTGATACATTGGAGTACAGCACACGGTGCACACAACGAAATGTGTCCTCTGCTTTTAACCCATCACCAGCAGTGGGCAGCCATGACAGATGCCCGGGGAGCAGTGTGTGGGGACGGTACTTTGCTCAATGACACCTCAGTGGCACCTTGGCGGATCGGGTTCAGGTCCAGAAGAGCCCTGAGATGGGTTTCCTTGTTCCAATGCACGACAGCATGATCTGAGCTGGTGATGCTTCACTCTCGCTGAAGTGTGCTTGAGTGAGTGTGTGTGTGTGTGTGTGTGTATGCCCAATCAAGCTGATGCATTGCTTTATTATTTAACTTTAAGAGTTCAAGCTTTTCTGTAGACTGCCGTAGTGCACACATTTTCACACCACCACTGTGTCCATTGGTTCACTGACACTCTATACTGAAAATCCAGCACTGGTGTGTGTGTGTGTGTGTGTGTGTGTGTGTGTGTGTGTGTCACAACATACAGCAGGTATCAGCTTGTCTCCATGACATGCAGTATGATGTATTACCTCACTTTGCCGTTCTCTAGTCTACAGCAGTAAAAAAAAAATCAATAACACACACCTACGCTGAGATTCCGACAATGAAAAGCATAACACTAACCACCTCTGTACACACGCCGTGCCGGTGGTGGCAATTTACATCCGGTGGGTATGAACCTCATCCAGCACGGGGCCAATCTCATTATCTCCGGGGCCGGGATTTTACTCGAAATGGTAAAGCGCCGTTCCTTCTCCTCAGAATACAGCATCACGGTAAACGCTCCTCATTAAAGAAACGTCTAATTAACGCCCCCATAACGTGGCTTTTAGTGGCCTGCGCTGCTCTCTGCTCAGCCACACACACCCACAGATGCGCTGAGCACTAGCAGAGGAAGGAATAGGCAGTACTCTGCTCAGGGCTTCCAGCTGCTATTAAACTGGGAGATCAAAACGGCTTAGGCGGCCGAGAGATGGTACCCTGATGGAAGCGCAGGGCGCGGTCGATCATGAAGCGAACAGATGAAGAACAAGAGCTATAGAGAGAGTGAGACGTGAGGGACCATGGAATAAAGCATTCATGCTTTTCATATTCCGAACATATTCCTCTTGAAAGTATTTCTGAAAAAATAACGTTTCCGAAACGACATTTACAAAATGATTCATGTGTAGCAGTG
Organism: Denticeps clupeoides; assembly: GCF_900700375.1. Lineage (NCBI taxonomy): Eukaryota > Metazoa > Chordata > Actinopteri > Clupeiformes > Denticipitidae > Denticeps > Denticeps clupeoides. The sequence goes on along the minus strand of NC_041722.1, from coordinate 3,073,240 downwards.
CAACATGAAAAAGTGCCACATTCCCACACCCCTGTACAACCACTACAGAATTCATTGGTATTGAAATGTTGGACACAAAATCCATTTTACCACCTTGCAGCAGGGCCGTCTACAAACCTACTAGCTGTCTGGACTGGAGCGCCCTCGAGGGGAACAAGCATCCCTTCCAGAATACATTTCACAGTAACGGCATGTCTGCTAGACACACCAATTGATCGGCAAATTTGCCTATGCAATTTTTCACATAAGGGACTAGAAAAAGAGAGGAGAGAGAGAGAGAGAGAGAGAGAGAGAGACTGGAAGATATAGACAAAGATCTGGGATGAGAGCAAGAGTGACAAGAGAAAGAAAGATAGAAAAACAGACAGAGAGAGAGAGAGAGAGAGAGAGAAAACATTCACAAACTCATCCTTGATCGTTCTAGATAGTAGTAAATCGGTTGAATGTAGTTGCTCTTCTGTCGGTCTGCTCAGTGCCTATAGCTCTCCCTGTCTCTCTCTATCTCTCTCTCATTAAATTACCGAGAGACTTGTCAAAGTTAAGATTGAACATGTCAGGCAACACTGGCACAATTTATAGTGCGTCGTAAAGTCTGAAAACTGCAGTTTGAGTGAAACCTCCACAAACATTCTACCAAACGTACATAAAAATCCCATTTGTTTTTAGTCATATAGACACAAGAGTAACAGAGCGAGAACAGAGGGAGGACTGGTGGCCTTTTTTCATCTATTGGCATTGGTGGCATGAGAACATTGTTCTGAAGGACACAATGCCGTTGCAAGTCTCCAGGACCTGCCTGGAACAGGGGACTTTTCATACAAGATGACTGTCTGAAAAAAAAACTTAGCCTTGATGTCAGCAGCCAGCAAGCGAGCCACCGACGACTCTCGAGATCAATTCACGTCCGACAAAGAGGAACACCGACGCGCAGCACGCAGGGATTTAGAACACGGCGGGTCAGCATACGAGCAGAGGCCGAATAATATATATCACTGCTGAGACGCCGACGGGCGAGCGGCGCCGCACAAAGGGAGGTGAAGTCCTACACGCCGATTCATCTTGGCCAAAAGACGGAGGTCTTTGTTCACACGCTGAATTCCTCAACCCAGGCATCTCTTTCAGAGATCAAGATAAAGAAGTTCCAGCGCGCACCAGCCCATCCCGCCGGTTATGGCACCCACCTGCTGCCGGGGAGACATCTGAGGCAATGATGAGGATTTACTGAAGACGGCCCAGTTTCATCAGTGTCAAGGGGCCGGGAAAAGGTTACTAAATGGCGAGACATGAGCCATGCTGAGTATCTATTATGGCCTATTACTATCTAAAGGGCAGCATTTTCCAGTTGTGTCACAATCTTACATCAACTCTATGGAGATTTTTTTTTCACAGTGCTATAAAAATGTCACATTTTCTAGTTCACTAGTCCATCTGCATGTTGGTTTTTGTTGTCCAGAACGAGGAAATAAGATATGTGAGAGCTGTCAATCTTGTCTACAGGCTCCTCCCATTTTAAACTTTGTTCACAAAAAAGGTCATTTTCAGGGTGGGTGGGTAGTAAGTTTCAACTTGTCAAGACATATTTAACTAACATGTACTTATTTTGGTATCTCCTGAAGACATATTTCATGTACTACATTTAATCTACAGCAGTTTTTTGAAAATAGTGCCCTATGCCATTGGTTGAAACTTAGCACTGCTAAATTTTCTCCGGTCTACCATTACTAAATAGAAAAATTATTGGTGCTGGTGATATAAAACCAAAATATGTCAGTAATCATATTGGCCAACATATTCATACCAAGGACTCACTAACAAAACGTCTCCAAGTCCACCAAGTCATTCTTCTAGCTGGTCAAGCGGGGCAATGCGTCAGCTGATATATGTTTGTGGTATTGGAGAATATTCCAATGAAAACATTATCTCCTGCGCCATCACAGCGCTAGTGATCTTCAACATGCGGATCAGACATGTAGAGAAGGAAGTGGTACTCACTCGCTGCCTGGACCCGAGCCTTGCGGCTGACCACCATTCCAAAGGAATTCTGGGCCATGCACTCATAGTCTCCTTCGTCAGACGAGCCATCGGCCTTGGTCTTCTGGAAGCGGCTGATTAGCAGCGTGCCGTTGAGGAATATGGCGGAGTTCTGGTTCTGCGCCAGCGGCGTGCCGTTGCGCCACCACTGAGTCGTGATTGGTGGGATGCCCTCCACTTGGCAGTGGAGCATGAGGGGCTGCTCCTGCACGGCGATGATGTCACTGGGCTCCAGCGTGAAGGAGAGCTCGGCACCTGCGGCCACACCTGCACACACACATGCACATATATTTTAGTATAGTTAACGCTACATATCACATGATATCGCTTTGAATTTGAGCATTAGCCGCCTGTGCTTCTTGCTTTATTGTCCCCGGGGTCAAAGGTCACGGCAGGAGAGGCGATCCCTGTCGGCTACTGGGTAAATCACTTGGCTCTCAGCCTCCTGCGCCGGAAATCTGAAACGCGCAGCTGGGGCCTTGTTCCGCCGTGACACGCAAGGTTACTGATTAAAGTACGGCGGTAGCAGGAGGTGGTTACGCCACCGAATCCGAGGTGGGATGGAATTCAGCCAGCGTTTGTGGGGTGGAAAGGCCACGCAGCGGTAAAAACCAGAAAGAGAGACGGGCCACGTAGAGCCACTGTGAAATCTGAGCCGGAGGGTCTCACACCGGGGGCCGCGGTTCATGTTTCACTCTGATCTTTTTGTCGGGAGGGATGGCGACAGTTGTGTGTTTAAGGGGCTGTGAGAAGAAGGTTAAATATCGAGGTTAAGGGGACACCCCAGAGTTGAGGACACATTAACACACATAACCACTGTAGTAATCATTTCATTTGTAATCTGTAAAGGACTCTTAGCCAGCAGAAATATAAACCCAGATCAGCACTGACAGAGCACAGAGCCACAGTTGTCTCCCTCCATTACCCACACTGGGGAAAGAGGGAGACAGGTACACTACAGAGAGCAAGACAGACAGTCAGACAGAAATAAAGAAAAAGAGAGAGACAGACACACACACACACTAACACACAGCAAGAGAAAGTAAAGAAGTTAGAACATAAATACCCGAGTTACTTCTCATCAAAGAAAGACCCTGTGGTGGGGAGAAGAGAGAAACAGGTAGACTGACTAAAGAAAGACTCACAATAGAGACAGACAGACAGCTAGACCAAAGAGAAAGAGAGAAATTTAGATCATAACATATGTCTCATTAAAAAAGACTATCTGCAGCTAAAGAAAGAGAGTAAGACAAGAAAATAGATAGATAGATAGATAGATAGATAGATAGATAGATAGATAGATAGATAGATAGATAGATAGATAGATAGATAGATAGATAAAAAAGAAGTTGATAAAAAGAGAGTAATAGTGTGTTGTCCTGTCATGTGCATTTATCTGAGATGGTGTATAATGCTGGTCTACAGGTCTTATTAAAAAGAGACACACACACCCTCCTTAAGGCCCTCTCTCCCAATGATATTCTCACCAGTATTATTATTCAGCACAATGACAGCTGGGTAAAGTGGTCTTCATTAACAGGGCGCTAAATCTCGAAATAACAAGTGGGGGTCCGGCAGCTTCTCCTGCACTCGGGGGCACAGGGTGTCGGGTTCCAGCCGCTGGCAGTCCCCTCCGTGGGGCACCGATCAGGGGTCAGGGGAGAGGAGGGCGTCACAGCCCACATTCTTCACTAGAATGCAGGGACGCTTGGATAAACTCATCAGGGAAGAGGAATCGTTGTTAACCAATGAAAAGTCGGGGGGCAGAGTTAAACATTCAGTATCTCTTTCACTCTTTCTAAAGGAAACCGTATTCCACTTGTTATGCTGTTTGTGGGCCTATGGCCTTTATTTGCAGTCTTATACAGAGCTTGTCTTTAGTTTTATTTTGGGGCTTTTAAATATTCACAGATACGTCACCTCAAATATGAATCAATTTCCTCATTTCATATGACATTTCTCAAAGAAAGACGAACTGGGTAACACTCTGGAGGCATATGTGGTACTTATAAACTGTTATATATGCACACATTAAAGGCAGTGAAGGGCCACAAGCTTAGACCAGTGTCTGATGGTCTTTAGTTCCCTGCAGACTCTGTCAGCGTAATGAAACCCCGGCAGACCCGGAGCATTGCATGGTTGCTACATTTAAACTGTTGGCTGCAGTGAACAGGACTACTGCTGTCTGCTTTGTGGTTGTGTTGTGTGTCAGATGGAGATTTAACATTTTAAAGACATTTTTAAGATTCTAACAGAATTATAAGATAAGATAAGATAAGATAAGATAAGATAAGATAAGATAAGGTGATCCTTTATTAGTCCCACAAGTGGGACATTTACATTGTCATGGCGGGAAGTGGACAGTACAAGATAAGAGCAGCAAATGACAATAGCACAGACACTATGTCGACTGTATAATATAAAAATTCACTGTACAAATAAGCAAATAAATAGTCCTAGAATAGCAAAATAAAACAGTGAATGTGAGTTGTAAAAATAAAAATATGTCTGTATAAACATAAAAGAAATATTTGTAAGATTTTACATGTGGCATATTGTAGTATATTTGTAGTATATATGTACAGTCCAGGTTATATTCCTGGACTGTAGCGGCATGTTTAAACAGACGGGTACATTGATGGGTAAGAGCACGTGGGGTGTAGTTTTACAGGAGGACTAAAACCCCAAAATTACACAGATGAACTCATTTACAACCTCTAAAGTACATTTAAATATGATTTAGAATTTAATAGTACTGGAAAATAAGCAATAAAGAGCTTTAATTTGAAATGAATATCCATTACACGAAAAATGTCATGTCTCCTGTTTTGATGCCTTATGACTTTGAACCAAATTGGGTTTGGGGAGTGACTGCACTGTAGTTTTGAAACTTTTCCCTTCATGCTCTAAATTAAAGAACTCACTCATCAAACTTCACCATTTTTTTAGAATCACAAGCATGAAGCTCATCAGAGAGCCCTTATCCACAAAATACTTCAGAGGACACAAAAATCACCACCAACACACACAGACGTCTCTGTCCTCTGTCCTGTGTGTGCTTTGGGGGGGGTGCATGTGTGCGTGTGTTTAATGCCAAGCTTTCAAAAATGTCACAGGGCATTAACAGGAATAAAACATGTGAGGAATCGAGATAAGAGCTGAACGTCACCACCACACGCTTAAGTCAACAAAGCACACGTGTTAACACCGCACAGATATGAACGAAAACCGGGGGAAGAACAGCCTGTGCCCTTTCAAAGAACACACAAATCATGTCCCCTGTCAAGCTTCACTGTCCTGATGGGCATCCTTGAACTGCCAGTCTGGGACCAACCCCGGGAACACGCTGCTGTATTATTATGATCTAGAGCAGCAGATATCAGATCCGACAGCGGACGGCCAGCGCCACACATCGAGAGTCGCGGCAATCGGAGATCTGTTCACAGGGCCACCAGGTGAGGTACGAATGAAAGTGCACACATGATCCACAAATGAGTAAGGGACTAGCAGGAAATACAGAAAAATAAAGCAGAGACACAGTAGAGACCCCAGATACCCACAATGCCACCAAAATGTGATATATAACATACAGTTGGTACGGAAAGTGTTCAGACCCCCTTAGATTTTTCACTCTTTGTTATATTGCAGCCATTTGCTAAAATCATTTAAGTACATTATGAAAGTGAAAGGATTGTCATTGCAATACACTAAAGCACAGGACACGGTGCACACAATGAAATGTGTCCTCTGCTTTTAGGTGTAGAACCATCTCAAGGACGATCAGAAGAAATGGACAGCACCCGAGTTAAATATATGAGTGTCAAAGGGCCTGAATACTTAGGACCATGTGACACTTCAGTTTCTTTGTTAATAAATCTGCAAAAATATTAACAATTCTGTGTGTACATTAATAATGAAAAAATCCTATTTAATGTTTTTTTTTTACTATTTGACTGTAATATAACAACTGCTATGCAGTTATTATCTGTGATTGTGAGCATCAATCTCTATATATGTGAACAGATAGAGATGGATGTGTGTATGTGTGTGTGTGTGCCTGCGTCCGTGTGTGTGTCATTATCATTTCATTAGTTTCGATGCCACTGTTCATAATCATATTACAGTCACCAGCCATTACATATCTGGCATCTTCACCACCGTTGACACCGTTTCAATGTTATTGTGTTCCAGAGCTTGGCTGATGTTGCAGCTTTATTAAAAAAAAAAACCTACTCTCCTCCATTATCTTGAGTTTCCTTCCATCCCATGATTTCATTTTCAGTTTCCTACCAGAGCAACATATGCAAGTTAAATCTAGTGTGTTGCCAAACGACTGATGAAATATAGATCAACAAAGTCAAACATTAATAAAAAGACATGGCTGCATTATTGCACCCCAGCTGCCCCCGAACGATGGGGGAGGGTACCGAGAGCCAGGCGCCTGTCAGCCACAATGATGGGATCACCTGGACCCCCTCATTCTGAGCCCTGAATTACATCAGGTGCTCCCTCGACCCCCTCCCATCAAATCCCAGAAGCCTCAGCAGCAACCTCCTCCACCCTCTACTCTCCATCCTCTCACAAATGAAAACAAAGACTTCTATATGTGTGTCAGTTCCGTAGACATTACTTTTTTTTGCCACCTCTAGGTCTGCGGTCTCTACAATGCTTCATAATAAATCCGTGTGGCAGCAGGTTAGGATTTCTGTTTCTTTTAGTGAAATCTATGCCTCAAGCGAGGTTGTATTAAAAGACAAATGTAGCCATCAGCCTCACTGTACTACAAACAATATAAAAATTCACTGAGTCGTCCTCACAGTCTGGCACTTCCTGGTAATAATAGGGCTCTATGATTTCAGGCTGTCGGGTCTAACATGTGAATGTGTGCTGAGTCACTGTTTATATGCGACGCGGCCTGGACGTGCTGTTGCATGGGAGGCTGATTCTGTTTGCTTACAGCACATCTCCGAGACGCAGGCACTCAAACTCTGTCATCTGAATTTCATGAACACACTACAGTGTCCTCAAGGCCCATAGAAAACCCAGTTCCGATCCCATCCAACGACTGTACAGTAAAGCTAAGAAAGCATGAAGGGGGTCTCACTGTCATAAATAGAAGTGGAGAAAATAAAATGGATGAAAACTGGTCTGGAAGGCTACCAAGAGACCTACATCAGCACTGAAGGAAACTGCAGGAATATGTGATAAAAAAAAAAAAAATCCTGTATTCTCGGTTTTTCTGGACTATGGAGGTTTTCTTCCAAAGAAACATCTGGATCAAAACCAAAACCCCCTACCCACGGTGAAGCATGCTGGTGATTTTCTTCAGGCCGGAGGGAGTCATGAACAGTTCCAAATAGCAGTCACTTTTGACACCAAACCCTCAGGTGTCTTCTCGAATGCTGAAGATGAAGAGGAATTTCACATTTGGCACACTGCACATCTGTAGTGCAGTATTCCAGGAAATCCAAGGGAAAACATCACGTTTTTATCTTAAGCTGCTTTGTGGGTCAGTATGATGAAATCTTATAGCGGTTCAAGGTAACGTGAAGGCTGGCACACGCACAGCCACAAAGGTTCCTCGAAATATTTTCAGCTACATCATGAAATATCAACTGATTTAAAGTGAAGTGATTGTCACATGTGATACACAGCAGCACAGCACACGGTGCACACAGTGAAATTTGTCCTCTGCATTTAACCCATCACCCTGAGTGAGCATTGGGCAGCCATGACAGGCGCCCGGGGAGCAGTGTGTGGGGGCGGTGCTTTGCTCAGTGGCACCTTGGCGGATCGGGATTCGAACCGGCAATCTTCTGATTACGGGGCCGCTTCCTTAACCGCTAGGCCACCACTGCCCCAATTAACATGAACATGACTCCACATTCACAGTAAACTGCCTGCCAGCGCGGAGCATTGATGAAGAGCAGACGAGGGTCGAGTAAACAGCGTGACAAAAGTGCGGTTGATTCCATCTGACATTGGAAAAATCCGGTTTGCACATCTGGTCCAGATGTGTTCGTCTGTTGGGAGCAAGGTCTCGGCAGTATTGACAGGTCTCGGCAGCGGCACAGGCATCCATACAGGACCAGTAAGGAGAGATCCGTTCAAATTGACCCATTAATCATACACCCTAATATGAACATGAATGAAAGCGCAGCGAGACGTGGTGAGTCATGGTCCTGGCCTCTAACGTGCCATCGGCTTCTGCGTGGACACAATTCCTATATGAGCTGAGAGGGTCAGTGCTGCGGTCAGCTTCTGTGGACAAAGGACTAGAGGGACACGTTACAGCGGTTCATCCTCAAGACCCAAGCCAATCAGAGCCGCTTCACGACCACAAAATCTTCATCTCATCACATCAAGCAAACCCCGTTTCCAGGCCACTCGTCTGTCACTCGTGTCTGTCTGCTCGGCTGTATTTGTAGTGACAGTGTAGACTTGACTCCAACACTGTCTAACACACAACAGCTGACATACACAGCCGAGCAGCAGCAAAACCAGCAGAATGCTCATTTATAGTAACAATGAAAATATATATATTTTTAATGTTGCCCATGCACCTATGCATTGTGTTATTATTATGATGATGATGATGAACAACATTAACAATAATGCTGATTAATAATTTGTTGTTGTTACTGTTATTTGCCGAATACACGAAAAACCATTAATAGCGTGAGATTATCCTGCAGTGCGTGGGAGCGGGGGAGCAAGTTCACGTCCGGCCGTCAGAGCGCCATAATAAAGATGAACTTTATTCCCAGCAGGACGGTCGCGCATCATTGGTGAGAAAAGCGGACCTGAGCGAAACACGCAGGGCACGGAGGGCTAGGACGGGAGCTGCATGGTCAAGTTCACGATCACTATCAACAAATATATATATATATCAATATAAAATCACCATTCCACACTCACCCGCGCAGCACAGCAGAATTCCAAGGAAGAACGGATCCGCGCGGTGCTTCCCGGCAGCCATTTAAGTCACGTTGGGAATTCCTCTGCAGAATGTGTTTTATATACCAGTTTATTTATAAGCGATGCGAATGGAAGAAAAGCAGCGGCGCTTCTCGCGACCTCTTCACGCTCCGCACGCGCGCGCCATCTTACACGCTCACGGTCCGGCCGCGTCTCGCGCTCGCTTTTCCTTTACACCTCTCTCTCTCTCTCTCTCTTCCTTCTCTCTCTCTTCCCTATCGCTCTCTCTCTCTCTTCCTTCTCTCTCTCCCCGCTCGCTTTTCCTTTACACCCCTCTCTCTGTCTCTCTTCCTTCTCTCTCTCCCCGCTCGCTTTTCCTTTACACCTCTCTCTCTCTCTCTCTTCCTCTCTCTCCCCGCTCGCTTTTCCTTTACACCTCTATCTCTCTCTTCCTTCTCTCTCCCCGCTCGCTTTTCCTTTACACCTCTCTCTCTTCCTTCTCTCTCTCCCCGCTCGCTTTCCTTTACACCCCCCCTCTCTCTTCCTTCTCTCTCTCCCCGCTCGCTTTTCCTTTACACCTCTCTCTCTTCCTTCTCTCTCTCCCCGCTCGCTTTTCCTTTACACCTCTCTCTCTCTCTTCCTTCTCTCTCTCTTCCCTATCGCTCTCTCTCTCTCTTCCTTCTCTCTCTCCCCGCTCGCTTTTCCTTTACACCCCCCCTCTCTCTTCCTTCTCTCTCTCCCCGCTCGCTTTTCCTTTACACCTCTCTCTCCCCGCTCGCTTTTCTATTACACCCCTCTCTCTGTCTCTCTTCCTTCTCTCTCTCACCGCTCGCTTTTCCTTTATCACCCCCCTCTCTCTGTCTATCTTCCCTATCTCTCTCTCTCTTCCTTCTCTCTCTCCCCGCTCGCTTTTCCTTTACACACTCTCTCTCTTCCCTATCTCTCGCTCGCTCGCTTATCCTTTATACCGCCCTCTCTCTCTTCGTTCTCTCTCTCTCATACTTCCTTCTCTCTCTTCCCTATCTCACTCTACCCGCTCGCTTTTCCTTTACACCCTCTCTCTCTCCCCTATCTCTCTCGCGCTCGCTTTTCCTTTACACCCTCTCTCTCCTTTCTCTCTCTCTTCCTTCTCCCTCTCTCTCTTCCCTAGCTCTCTCTACCCGCTCGCTTTTAATTTACACCCTCTCTTCCTCCTCGCTCTCTCTTTCTCTCTCTCTCTCCCTGCTCGCTTTTCCTTTACACCCTCTGTCAATTCCTCTCGCTTTTCCTTTACAACCCCCTCTCTCTTCCTATTTATCGCGTTTTCCTTTACACCTCTCTCTCTCTCTCTCTCTCCCTCTCTCTCTCTGGGTCCACGTTGGAAGCTGCCACGCCTCCCCGCCTCCCTCTCCATCCTGCTCGCACCGATTTCAACAAAGGCGCCGGCGCTCCGCGGCCAGTCCGGTGCTGGCGGCTCCCGACATTCAAACAGACCGACTGAGCGCCTAACTAACGACGCGCAGAGGATTAGAAGCAAACGCAGAAAAGTGCGTTTCTCGTGTCGATTTAGGGCGTTCTGGGGCGGGAGGGAAATGGCGCAACTCGTGGTGAGAGGGCGACCTCTGTCGGCCGAAGAGGGTAGCGCCGTTCTCACCAGCCTGGCCACGGTGGGAACTGGGTCTACCAGTTCAAAAAAGCACACAGACATAATATTAGGACATTCCATTAGAAATTATATTTCAATTAATCTATATATAGTGCCTGTCAATGAAATAGCAATTTAGAGCTTCAGAACGAATATGGGAAAAGTAGTGATAAAAAACTGAATTTATAACAAAAATGTAAATAAAATAATGCGTCACACAAAAAACAATGAAGAAAATGATAAAGAGGCACTGGACTCAATTACACTGTGTATGTGCTAGTCGGGTATGGATTCCTGTGCTTTTCCAAAATATTTTCCAGAACAGTGCGTCCAGCCCATTCATATTACAAAAAAAGAATAGACAGAATTGACATTTTTTCAATAAAATATATACATTGCTGTTGTTTTTTGTAACTTGTGTGTCATGTAAGATCCAGAGGAACAGAGGTATTTAGGACCATGTGACATTTTTATGAGAACAATGACATCCTGGATGTCCTCACTCGGAAGAAGGGAAAAAATCTTTATTTCTTATTAAGTCAAATTAGTTACATAGTTATCAGTTTGACATTGTAGATGGTTCAGTAATGGATGAAATGTGATGAAAAAGTTTGACGTTTCTATATATGTGTGTATGTGTATACACATATACAAGATTGGACACACCTTCTCATTCAATGTGTTTTCTTTATTTTCATGACCATTTACATTGTTAGATTCCCAATCAAGATGGTTTGGGGTGAGCTGGACCGCAGAGTGAAGGCAAAGGGGCCAACAAGTGCTAAACACCTCTGGGAACTCCTTCAAGACTGTTGGAAAACCCTTTCAGGTGACGACCTCTTGAAGCTCATCAAGAGAATGCCAAGAGTGTGCAAAGCAGTAATCAGAGCCAAGGGTGGCTATTTTGAAGAAACTTGAATATAATATGTTTTCAGTTATTTCACCTTTTTTTGTTAAGTACATAACTCATCATGTGTTCATTCATAGTTTTGATGCCTTTAGTGAGAATCTACTGTGTAAATGGTCATGAAAATAAAGAATTGAACAATTTAATGAGAAGGTGTGTCTTAACTTTTGGCCTGTACTATGTCTGTGTGTGTCTATCTATTACACGCACACACACACACACACACACACAGTCAAGTCCATAAATGTTGGGACATTGACATAATTCAAATCCCTTTCACTCTATACACCAGAATGGATTTGAAATAGAATTGAAACCACAGTCTTTCAGCTTTAATTTGAGGTTATTTTCAAAAGTTTGTATACTTGTCTCTAACTTTCTAAGGGACCAAAAGTAATGGGCCAAATTAACAATCATAAATCAAACTTTCACATTTTATTTGGTTATTTGTCTGGTTATTATGGCAGTATGCTTTGCCTCATTGTCCATCTGCACAGTGAAGCGCTGTCCAATGAGTTCTGAAGCATTTGGCTGAATAGAAAAAAATAGCATTGCCTAAAACAAAGCCGTCAGATCATCAATAAGTACAAGGGAACCAGTTGCCCATGCCGGACACCACCCCCACCAAGCTTCACTGATGAGGTGTCATGAGTAGTTCCCCTTTCTTCTTCATCACTCTGGTACAAGTTGATCTTTGTCTCACCTTTCCATTGGACGTTGTTCCAGATCTGTAATGGTTTATTTTTCCAAAATGCAAACAGTACACTTGAAATGAACTCTAGCCCTTTTATCTGCCCCTTGTTAATGGGATAATGAGGGAAGAACACCCACCTGACCATTGATGGCAATACCCTCAAATTAAAGCTGTAACATGGTGCTGAGGACCCTTACAAGCTGGAAGCTAAAAGCTTCCCCACATCCCAAATGGTGGTTGTAATTCTGCAGTATCTCCTCTTCAATGGCAAGAGAGTGAAGATACCGTCTGAGAAGAGTCATTTGCAGAAGAAGCAGACTTCCAGAGGCTAGCAACACTCTAACGATGCGGACCAGTTCCTGTACCAGACTGTAATGCAGTTGGATGTGCCACAGTCAAACTGTCATTACGTAATTATTACTTTATTCTACTCAAAATCACCTAAACAGTATAATTCATAGTAGTTCTAGCATATAAATAGAAAAAGTCATTTTAAGCTGTACATTTGACATATCAGCTTTTGTGAGGTTCAATAATTAAGGTCCCTCGTTTCTATGACTACAGGTTCACAGCAATTAATGCCTATGCAATTTTGAGATTTAATGCCATTATCTGGACCATTACTTAAAGCATTGCAGACGTATTCGATATGCACATATGCAACTGAAAATGACAAGTTTAACAGGACAAATGTCTTCTAGTGTGATTGCAGCTCCACGCTTTCTCATTTACATGCCATTAATTCCTGCTTCTCAGGACATCGTTACCATCTCTGCTGTTTGATAATGGCAGTCTGCACTCATTAAGCAGCACACCGTATGTCTGACAGTTATTAAGTATAATGCAGCAAGAAATCTTTTTTTGCATTGGGTCAGTTTCTTTGTTTTATGTTAAAAATATTGGAAAAAATTATTACAAAATTTTCAACATTGACGTGATAAAAGAAAAGAAACTCTCAATGTTGTAATGTTTATTTACACTTTTTGAGTTTTGAACAGAGTTTGAGTAGGTGTGTGCACACGTATGTGTAACATACAGTATTGCAGCCGGACAAGCTTTCGCAGTTTTTTTCTTCGGAAACCATATGCATCAAATCCAACAGGACCCAACATGATTTCCCACTTCAGAATCTCCAAAAGACATTATTTGGGATTTATTAGCATTTGTGAATAGACTGTTGCACAACCTGGCAACATTTAAGTCACTGTGATCACTATGATGCTTGAAATTTATAGAATGGATGTAAGTGAGGCCAAACATTGTGTTAGAGAACTAAAAAGATGAGAAAAAAGTATCTGGAAGTCATTATTGCAGACCAGATGCTGCCATCAGGTTGGGTCTCTGTTCTCTTCTTCTTTATTTAACGGGGTGTTTATTTGACAGAATTGAACCGGACTGCCACCCTCCTAATTACTTCCAAGATTAGTAGGATCAGCCTTTTATCAGCATTGCTCTGCCTGTGTTGTCATGAGAGCATCCAGATGTCCTTTTGACTTACACACTGTTAAAAAAAGTAAGAATGTTTTTTTTTTAAATCATATTAAATCAGTCGAGGAGTCCTGTTGAAACATCTTGTGCAACATCTTTTTAAAAAGGTGTATTTTTAATGACTAAATACACTGTTACAGTGCAGTCAGAATTATACCACTGCCACAGGTTAGGAGAGGCCACAGACACACACACAAATACACTACTGATACAGACAACTGCTGTTGAAAGAGGGTGGGTTGTATAGTATTGCAAATGCTGCTAGTCTGAGGTGGTGGTCCACCTGGTAGCACAGCGCTGGTGGTGCACATAACCTCTGCGTGCCAAGGAAGGTACAAAAAGCAAAGCAAGACGCAGCACCAGGGGTGTAAAGAAATCACACTGTTCAGTTCACAAACCTACCCTGCTAAATCTGGCTATTAATGCTTTATTCTAATTTATTCTGGCTACATTAAACTGAGATCTGAACTACACAATAAGAGGTGATGTTCTACATCCACAGTTCTGTGCATGCGCACACACACACAGTCCACCTGAAAATCAGATTAATGATACTACCATATACCAAGCAACGGAAGTATCCAGAACACACACACGCTTCTCGAAATGAGAGACAAAATGCAGCATGGACATCACATATCATCACTTCAACCCACAACACCCCCCAGCTAATCTGTGCAAGTCCACTTGCAAAAACTGTCACGTGTGCGTCATTCGTAAATGTTATCAAACCTGTCTTTAAATGAATACTCAACACATGAGGTATTTGATTGAGAAGAGAGAATTACATATATATATATATATATATATATATATATATACACACACACACACACACACACACACACACACACACACACACACACACACACACACACACATATATGCATGCATGCATATCCGAGATCATCAAGAGGAAGGCAAAGTACTCTGGGTGTGGCAGGAGGATCAACAGCGTGAAGAACATTTGATAAAATTAGAATACAACAGCCATGAACACCACGTAAAACAGATAAATACAAGTGGAACAAAATGCTCCGTCAGTGTGTGGTTCACACATTTAAACTTCATAAAAAGCCATTTAATCACCATTGCTATTGCAGCGCAATTAATGAATCATTTATTCATGAATGAAACATTACGGGTTAATTTGTTACAATGGAAATTTGTTGTACAATATTCACTTGATATAAAGGGGGAATGCATCAGAAATCATGTGTAGTGACATGTAAAGGAGGGCCATACTCATGTGAGGTATGATCATTGTGCCAAATATTGTTTGAGAAATCAGTTTAATAGCACCGAGCAGCTTGACTTTGGTCTCAGCTGCCAATAAAGGTCTGTGTATTCCTTCGATGCCTTCTGCAAAAATACCACACCCTCTCTGGATTAGCAGAGGTATTGCGGTTTGAACCTTCAGGGCAATATCCTGTTCAGTGAAAAGAGAATTGACTGTGAATGTGACTGGTCGGATCACATGACTTTCCTTTAGTGTACACCTTGTGGTGGGTCCAGCCTAGGCTGAGTAAATTGGCTTTGAGTGAAGTCTGTGCTGGTACAGCCCACCTCCAATGTTTGTTCAAAATTGAGGAGCATGTTGTAAATGTAAGATCTTGGAGTCGCAGTGAAACTGCAGTGAGTAGACTATGTACAGTCAGGAGGGTAGATTTTGTCTGAAATCATACACTGTACGTAATGAATTTACAGGAAATGATGTCTGTGATTGGGACTTGCTAAAATATGCCAGAAATGCATAGAAATATAAAGACCTCCACCATGCCGCCAGGTTTGTAGAATATGCAGTAACGGCTTGCATCCTTCTATAGCATCAAACCTGGTTTCATTCAAAAACTAAATCTAAAGTCACAAGTTGTCACAGGGGTACATTGAATATTGGGATATATAGGACTGTATAGGATCCAAAAGATGGAAAAGAAGGATTTATGTACAGTTTTAAGTACATGCCAGACACAGGCTGCTATAAACCCCTGTGGCCCTCCCATCTACCAAGAGTAAAACATGCCGTCTGCTGGAATCCAAATTGATTTCAATAGTGCCCTTGTTTCACTGCACAGATCACACTTAACAAAATCTCCTCTCCACGGAAAACCGATTAAACTCCTGAATCCATTACAGTGGGATGCAATCTACATGGAAAATTCCTCCAATGGACTGGATGACTAGAACGTACAAAAAAGAAAGCAGTGATAGGTCATTTCACATGAAGAGATTGATGGTTTCGAATACAGATTTTTTTGGAGGCTGTAATTGCATAAAACCTGTTGGGTGCATTTGTGTCATGAACAGCAAGTGCAACACTGATCTCCGTGCGCCCAGTTAACAGCGGCAAATGAGGTGTTTTGGTCCTGACTGCTGATAACAGGGTAAAAGACCTGGCAACGCACCTCCATGTTGATCTGACTTATGCTGCAGCGACCCTGAGTGAGGTCTACCAAAGATATTACAAAACTGGAATGCATTTACAACGGATCCGGCAGACACGGAAGCTCCACCACCGCGTTGCACGCACACCGCAAACCCCCTCATGTCCACAACCGACCGCAGTGGTGAAAAACAAAACAGACATGAATGCCCTGATGATGTTTGAGTTTGAACAATAGAAAAATACATCTCCGTATGCTGAAATTAAAAGCATAAGATACAGATGCAGCATGCAGAACGCATTCAACAAAAACAATACAATTTAAATAATACCATGATCCAAACACAGAAAAATGGAAATTTCAAAACAAACCATGCCTCCAGCAAGAAGATGAGACTTCAAAGGTTTAATACATTCAGAGAACCCATGTGGTTTAAGGGGCATTAAGCTGCGAAAAAAGAAGCGGGAAACAAATAAGGACATGAGCTCCACCTCAGAGCAAACACCCAGACCTGTTCCTTCTTTAACACGGATTTATCCAGACATATCCTACTGAAACCACTTTACTGCAGGTTTACCACAGTCACGCATCAGCCAGCCTTCTGTTAAACCCGCTACTAAAGCCAAGCAGGGAACAGGCTGAGACGTGGCTGGGTTTCCCAGCATGGCTCTCCTCATATCCATGGAACCATCACACCCTACGCCATCTGAGGTGATGAAAGGCCAACACAGCGGCTAAAAATGAGACGGGTTTTAAAAAGGTGTCAACAAACGAAATTTCAGGCCAGGCTGTTGGTTACACAGAGACAAAAGGCAGTAGGTTCTCACAGTATAAAACGCTATGAATCAGACTAATGCTTAAAAACTCAGAGCTGGAAAGGTACCCTCTGAATGAGACTTTAAAAAGTAGGAATGAGGTAGTGTTGTCCGGGAAAGGATGAGAATGTTTCTGTAAAGGTGTTCAAAATAAAACCGTAATTGTTTTGTATTGAATATAGTCGTCTGTATAAATGTACAGAGATAATAAAAGCACCTAAACCAGGCACCTGAGACTCCAGACAGGGAACATACACTACATACGTGTGTCATGTAAACCGATATGAACGGGGTTTCTTTCCAGACTGCGTGTATGTGTTGGTGAAGGTGACCCTGAGATGGCAGGAGGGCCAGAGAGAGCAGCTCTCTCAATACCTGTCGACGCGCCGCGCCACTTTCTCACATCCCGCCGGCATCCGTTGAGCCAGCAGGAAGAGTTTAATCCTCGGAACAGAGGTGGCAGAGAGAAGATGGGAAGTCTGCAGTGCTGTTCCAAGCTGTTTGTTCGGCCAGGTCGGGGTTGAAAGTCTGGACCGCTGACATTTGTACCAATTACTTAGTGAGACACCAAAGTGAGTGTGAGTTTGTGTGTATGTTTGTACACGCCCATTTTTCCTAATAAGACTCATTCCGGCACACGCTTGGACAGTGACATGTACACAGATAAAGTGACATCCACACATCACCACTGATATGCAGCAAAAATGCATACCGCTGTATCCTAGTGCTAAAAAATATTCTTTATATACACAATGATGTAAAAAAAAGAGAACCAGGGCAGAGGGGGACGAGACTGTGGGATGAGAGGAACAGAGGATTCAGGGTAGGAGATGCTCCCCTCTCCATTAGTGGCACTGCCCCGTGGAAGGCTGGGTAAGTGCCCCTTGGCAACCCTGGGAAGTCTGAGGGAAATACTGCTGGTCTCCCTCAGACACAAATCCGGATTTAGGGACACAGGAAATTGTGCGCCCCTGAGGTAGTGTGGACGAGGCCAGAGCTGGAGAATGAGGAGGGGGATTGGCTGGCAGAGAGGCTCTTCCCTGATGGGGGGCACAGTCTGGAGTCCCCATTTTCCAGGGGCTTCGAGCGGTGGAAGCCATTAGTGAGCCCAACCCCAGGTTGTCGGACCCCTTCGACGGCAGTCTGGCCCAACCCACTCTCCAACCATCCGTTGTGATTGGACAGTCTGTCGTGGGTGTGGCCAGGTGTGGGTGGACAGTCATGAGGGTCCACACCTGTAACCTCCACATTTGTGGGAAGTTTTGAGGGGGGAGGTGGAGCCTCTTCTGCTACAGCAAGGACGCCATGGGAAGCAGCAGAGTTCAAGGAGGAGGCTTCTACATCGGTCCCAGCAGTCTGCTCTCCACCCGTGGGGTTGAGGGGTTCAGAGTGGACGATGACATCAGCCTCTACCTGGTTGCTGCAGGAGTAGAGCCGGCTTTCAGGGTCAGCCTGAAACAAACACACAACTGTCTCAGTGGATTTTTTAATCCATTTAGGGTATACTAAACAGATATAGGATTTCTATGCAGAAATGTCATAGTTTTAGGCAGCACTGAAACTACCTAAAGGTTTTTTAATTTTTATAGTACCTCTGAAAATGTTACCATCTAGACATGTGCTACAAGAACTGGGAGTTGATCTCCTACGGGCGATCAACAAAATTCTACAGATGGAGAACAATATTGTATTGCGGCTTGGAGAACAACATGATAACACAGTTTTTCTCTAAGGGTGGTAGTAGCCTAGTGGGTAAGACACTCGCCTATGAACCAGACAACCCCACTTACTCCCATTGCGTCTCTGAGCAAGACACTTAACCCTAAACTGCTCCAGGGGGACTGTCCCTGTCACTACTGATTGGAAGTCGCTCTGGATAAGGGCGTCTGATAAATGCCATTGACATAATGTCAGTGAGAATAAGATAATCCAGCAATTAACGGTTTAGGTAATGGTAATGGTTTTTGTTCCATTACCAAAAATTGTACCTTAGATAAACAGTTGCTTTGTTTTTTACTGGTTTGTATTGGTTGCTAAGACTTACTCTATGTCATTAATTGACATTAACAGTATATCTCACCAGGAATCTGCATCTCTCTAATTGCCCAAATTTACCAACTTCAGGGAGGGCTGAAACGGTCCTGTATGAACCAACGTTTACACTATTCAGCATGTAAGAAAATCATTTAGCTTCCGCGGTCAATAAAATTCCGTGACAGGATGAGGATAATAAGGATGTCGATACTCCTGGCGGCGAGGCTTTAAAAAAACAGACGAATGAGTGTAGACGGTGACCCAGTCTGGAAAGGTTAACTGACAATAAACCAGACAGCCTCAGTCCTTGATGCTGCACACTCTGAACCTCATTTACCAGCCTAATTGTGCAAACATTTAAAAAAATGAGTGCGACGTAAATGTCAGCACGGCAGAATAAATGGGGGAATGAGCGGTGGATTCATTTCGTTGCTCTCCTCCACCACGGCTCTGAAGAGGGCCGCTGGATGCGTGATCGAGCGCTCAGTTCGGAAACCGCCAAGTGTCACGTTTTAATTAGCTCTGAGGCAGGCCTGCTCTGGCTGAGGGCATAATTACTTCCTGTTCTTTTTTACAACACACACACACACAGAGGGACCTGCAGGCTACACACACCATATCTCCAGGCGCAGACTCACCATCATAATATCGTCCATCATGATTAACAACCACTATTTGATCAATAGTACGGTGTTGGAAAATGATATCCTATGAAATCCTACCACGCTGGTACAGGTTTCCCATGGTGGGAGCATATTTCAAATGGAAAATGTTAGTAAACATTTTCATTACAAATGATTTAGCAATTATGTCGGACGACCATAGCAGCAATAGTGACTGTCTGGACACGCCATGCATTATCATGCCTTCATGTTACAGTGTTACGTCCCTGGGTGCTTAGCGCCATGGAGTGTTTCAGTGGGGATCCCTCTGCTTGTGTGTGTGTTTTCCTTTTAGGCCTGCAGGGGAGGGGCTTCTGATTTCTGGCTCCACCCACGGTCTGGTGACTCGTCTGCTGCCAGTATATTAGGATACCTGAGACAGGAAGACGGTGGCCTGGTGCTCATGGAAGAGTTTGGTGTAGAGAGAAAAAGAGAGAGTTGCTGTTTATTGTGTTTTGTTCATATCTCTAGTGTTCCTATGTGTCCCCTCCTCTGCCCTTATGTGTATTTGTGTGTGTGGAGTTCCCTCTGGTGGTGTGTTTGGCTCTGTGCCAGTGGTGTATAACGTTTGTGTGTGGTTGGTTGACGGTTTTCTGCTGTCTAGTTGGTTTAAATGTATAATCACTTCCTGCACTGTAAATAAATACTTTTATGGCATGTTGGTTTGGCCCGTATGTTCCTCCTTCCCACCGTTCACCTGTTCACGTTCCTTCACCCCAGGCGGGAATGTCCATCGCTAAAGGTAAAAGGAAAACATTTGTCTAGACTCTTCTCCGTCTTGGCCCCTCGGTGGTGGAATGAACTTCCCCTCGAGGTCAGAACAGCTCAGTCACTGATTATTGTCAAAGGGCAGCTCAAGACCTTCCTCTTTAAAGAATATTTACATTATTGTCGAACTTGTGTACAGAATCTACAACAGAGTGAATAAAATAGATGTATTCATAGTTGGGGGTCCTTGTGAACCAAAATTGATCTCTTCATCGATGGTAACTTGAAAGCACGTTGTAAGTCGCTCTGGATAAGGGCGTCTGACAATGCCGTAAATGTAAATGTAAATGTGACAATGGCATTACTCAGGCTCGCGCTCGATGATACTGTCCAAGAAAATTTCAGATTATTGTTATTCACAGCTGCTCTGTGCTTGGCTGAAGTATGATTTTGCATCCTTTATAAACTACTGCATTTTAAATCTAATCATAATGGTGCTACCTGGAGACCTTGATATTTTTGTATGGTGTAGTCATTGTGAAGAGTTAGAGAAGTTGTACAGCAATGGAGTTCTAGGAAAGGAATTAACAAACATGTCGCTGTTAAAGACCCACCGGGCTGGGTGCTGCGTCGGTGTGCTCCAGCGGACCATTGTGCAGGCTTGGGGAGTCCTCGGTGACTGTGTCCCTGTACCTGGTTATCCGGTTGGCCCAGTTGCAGCTGACTGACCCATTCCAGACGGGCTGGGGGATAGACAGGAGCCGCACAGCGACATTAGAAACGGCAAACTATTGTAAGAAATGTGCAACTATCTGTCATAAAAATGTCATCATAGAATAGAAATTAACACATAACACAGGATTTCTAAAATATTTTTTGCATAACTCCAAATAAATTGTTGCATATGTCAAATTCAACATGATTCTTTTCATAGTGTTACATTATCAAAGTTTCAACATATGTTCTACTGTGAATAAAATGTGGATTTATGATATTTGCGAATCAGTGCATTCTGTTTTACTTTACATTTTAAAGTGTCTCAACTTTTTTTTTAGAAAATGGGGTTGTAAATCTTTTTTACACAGTAACCTTTGTCTCAGCTACTGGCTCATCCTCAGTTCCACTTGCACTCCCCATGAGGCTTTGCTTTTCTGAGGGTTCAGCAGGGGAATGGCTGGAGTCATGGGTCCCAGGTGGCATGAGGGTCTCCAGCTCATGGCAGTCATTGCATTCAGGCACAGTGGTGGGTGCAGGCCGTGCCCCCCGTCTGTACTGAGGGCTGAAGAAGCTGGAGTCCAGGCCGTCTGAGACCTCCCTGGGCAGAGACGGCAGAGGACTGTTGTGCACAAACACAGGACTAATGTGCAACTGAAAGAGGTAATAAAATCAAACATACGGAGTACTGAACCTGTTAAACGATTAATAAATAATAAACTTTTGAAAACAATTCCTACAATAATCACTGTTATTTGCACGTAATCAAAAATATTTGAAATAACTATGAATTATTTAAAGTGTGATCATGATTCACTCTAACAGCGATCAATATAGCACATTTTATTTAGTGGCAAGCAAACCCAACACCTCTAACTAAGCTGTCGTATGCCACCCCCAATGCATGAATATGGTTTTTAACTGGGATGCTGGACGAGAGTAAAGTCACACCAATGTTTTGTGCCTTGTCGAGTGAGTTTGTAGAAACTAAGAAACAGAAACCGAGGCACAATAAGTGATAATATGAGTTCAATGTATTTGAAAAAAAAATTGCATTATTTAACATTAAAATCCATTGTTAAAATATTCATGGCCAAAGTCTACAATTTGAAATATGATTTTCCCCTCACCTCTCCCCAAATAATTTACTTCTATCTCATTTTATAAAAACACATACACACTTTAGTCACAGCAGCCTAACTGGGGTGAAAGGGGCAGGTAAAACAATTCGATTTTTTAATTTGTGAGGGCTGACCCTTACCGTGTTTTTCCGTTGCGGAAACTGACACACATGCACAAGAGGATGCAGATGAGCCCCAAACACATGCCCACAATGATGCCCGTCACTGCATGGATATCCAGCTCTACACAATAAAAGCAAGCAGGGAAAGTTTGTTACGCATAAAAAAAACTGGGGACTTTTTTTGGGCCCTGATGCTTGGCCAGGGAGTGTGATTTGCCAGCTTGTTGAGAGCCATTCACACACTCAGGGGGAGAGATATTAATTGTGCTCCAATGACTGGTGTCTCTCTGGCAGACAAGTGGCGCGTGGACAGATGGTGCTCCCTCTCTCACGCTCACCGACACCCACAAGCCACTGCACTCTCATTCAAAACACATTTACAGTTGGCAGGGCAAGCACAGCTAGAGTACACTCACCCACACACACGAAAGCAAGTGTGTCGGGTGATTGGTGCAGGAGCGCGCGAGTGTGGGAGAAAAGGGAAATGAGTTTATTTAAAGGAGGCTCTGATGCATCTCCTTGCCACGCGGCTGCCAACCCTCTCCTTTCAGCCTGCGGAGGAAAACAGCGGAGTGACAACACAGCCTCCCACAGATCCTCCTGCCTCTGATCACTTGCTCTCTCTCCTTCTGTCTCACCTTATCACTCTCTAACTTGCTCGTATATGCTTCGCTGGCACTGAAGTGAGCAGGTTTGGCATCTAGTGCTTTTTTATGATGTGTGTATATAGTTTCCTTTGGAATTTATCTAAAATGTACAAATATTTAATGTATACGTGTATTTATTCACTTTCTGCAGTAACAATTGAGACCACAAGGCTGTTAAGTATGTTTCACACAGAGACAGAGAGGGATGCACATACTCACCGTATTTTTTGGCAGGTGTGTGCACATCCTTCACAGGTGAGTAAGGTCCTACACCCACCTCTGTGCATGCCCGCATCTTAAAGAAGTATTGAGTCCCACTGAGCAAACCCTGAACCTCTACACTGGTCATGGTTCCTGTGAGACAAAAAAGATGCTTGACATCTATATGGTATTTGGTATGGTATTTCATTAATGGTAAATTAATGGAAAAATCACCATCATTGGACAGGTTAGACCACAGGTGGTCCGGCTGGCTGAGGTTGCCACTGTACAGGATCCTGTAGCTGGTTATTATGCCATTGGGCTCCATAGGGGGGCGCCAGCTGACCAGGACAGAGGAAGAGTCCAGGGCACTCAGTTGCATCTCTGTAGGGGGAGAGGAGGGCCCTGTGTTGCCCCCACACACACACATACACAGCGTTAACATCTCTGTAGTTGTGATTATATTTATGTAATTTCTTCATGCATTACCTTAACATGCAACCTAAACAAACATTTCAGCAAACATTTAAATTTTTTACTTACTTTTTTCATTCTTTAATAAATCAGCATACTGTGTATTTGCATGTGTGTGTGAATATGGGTAGCCATTTGTCCATCTGGGTTTCTAAGGACATTTATGGCATTTATCAGGCGTCCTTTATCAGAGCTCGTTACGATCAGTCCCCATGGACACGCTCATGGTTACGTGTCTTGCTCAGAGGCACGAAGTGGGTCTTCTGGTTCATAGGTGAGTGTGTTACCCACTAGGCTACTACCACCCCTAGTAGTACCAATTATCACACTGTGCTTGTTTAGGTTCAGTCGTGCTCAATGAAAACCTGCTACAACACACGCACACACAGCTTAAAACTCCTACTACATAGAATCGCAATGAAATCCAATTCACATTTAATGAAGCGATGCAACAACAACAACGTCTCAACCTCTGCCTCCACATTCATATTCCCAGATGAGAAAGGGGTGCTCACTCACGGTCAGACAGAGTGGACTCCTCCACCGTGCCGCTGAATGGACCCACCACGCCGATACCATTGGACTGCACCGCCATCTCGTAACGAGTGAAGGGCTTCAAAGCCCCCAGCAAAATCTCCTGAGTGGAGCTGCATGACACAAACAAGAACATAACCCTCTCAACACCCATCACCCTCTTGCGCAGATGCACGATCCAGAGAGAAACTGACCAATTGGATGTCCAGCAGTTTAATATGTCAACCTGACTAACTCAAAATGTAATTTTTTTTGCAGCGACAGGAATAATCATTAGCATTACAAATAGCACAGCAAATGTAGCACCAGTTGTGTTCCTTTCTATTTTCATAATTTTTCATTTTTACTAGCAGAATTGCTGCGCATGAGTGGATATTATCGAGAGAATATATTTTTAGCGTTACAGTCCGATAATGGAAAGTTAGAACGTTGGAACGTTCTCTGCAGCAGGACCTGGTGTAGTAAGAGACGAGCGAGGCGTTCCTCAGGCCCGCCGGGCTGCAGCGCACGGTGTAGTTTATGATTTGCACGTTGCTGAACCGCGGCCGCTCCCAGCGCAGCCAGATGGACCGGGAGCTGTTGGCCGTGGCACGGACACTGCTGGGGGGCAGAGGAGGAGGGGGGTTGGGGGGCACCAGTCCTCCTAATACACACACACACAGACACACACCAGTCTGTCAGGACTAATGATTTGTTATGTAATAAAAAGCCTAGAGCACATTTTACAATATGTAAAGGATTTTTTTTGGTCTAATAGATAAAATTATCTTGA
The DNA here is from genome assembly GCF_900700375.1 of Denticeps clupeoides. Taxonomy (NCBI): domain Eukaryota; kingdom Metazoa; phylum Chordata; class Actinopteri; order Clupeiformes; family Denticipitidae; genus Denticeps; species Denticeps clupeoides. The sequence continues at coordinate 3,048,390 of NC_041722.1, read as the reverse complement.
TAAGATAAAACGATAAGATAAAAACGCTCTTGATAAGAATGCCCATTAAATAAGAAATAAAAAAAAAGAGTGCCCCATTCACCTACAAACACACACCTCACCTTGAGTTGAGGATCTCTCTGTCCGACCCTTCCAGACAGCAGGGTAGCCTTCAGTCTGCTTGTTATACGCCCACACCTTCACCTGGTACAGACGGTCAGGGGCTTACAGACAGACACACACACATTAATTTTTTGATAGCTCAGGCAGATTAACTATATTTCATGTTTACATTATGGACATTTACCAGCCAATAAGAATAACTTTTACAATCTTCATGTAAGTAGACAACATCTCTTACCCAGACCAGTGATATCGTGGTGTTTGACCCTCTTCCTCAGTTTGATAGGTGGTGCGTCAGGCGTCCTGCCCTTATCCCTCAGAGGACCCCCGTCACTGGTCGATTCTTCAGGGTCCACTTCCCGAAAGGTGAGTTTGTAGCCAGAAATCTGGGTGTGATTAGGTGGCGGTTGCCATGTGACATGGAGGGAAAACATCTTCGCTCTAACCTTGAGCTCAGTGGGAGCAAAGAGAACTGTAGAAAATTGTTATGTAGAAAATTATTACATAGAAATTATTATATACAAAATGAACGTTCATTAATTCATCTTGTCACTTGTCACTCGCCTACGAACCTACTACCATTGTGTCCCTGAGCAAGACATTTGCTAAGTTGCTCCAGAGGTGACTGTCCCTGTAACTACTGATTGTAAGTCGCTCTGGATAAGGGCGTCTGATAAATACTGTAAATGTAAATGTACTTAATATTGTAGCCATGCTCAAATTAAACTAACAGTAACAATAATGTTGTACATTTTGCTAAAGTTAAATAATACACAGAAATATTTTGAAATAAAATAATTTATGATATAGTGGATATGTATAAAATATATATCTCACCCATGGTGAGGTTGAGCAGATCAGGTGTATGATGGTTCTGCCATTCCGATGGCTGTCCATATCCAGCACTCGTTCCAGCTGCCATGCGTATGTGGTACATCTGGTTGGGTTGCAGGTCCCTCAGTGTCACCTGTGTCTCATTTCCCATCACTTCCACAGAGATCACGTCATCCACTTCGGCCCAATACACAGCCATAAAGACAAAAGTATAGTAAGTATTCATTGCCAATTCTCAGTCATGGTTCCAAATCATTGCATATTGAAAAAAATGACCTATACCTTAATATTGTTCACATTTTAATTAAATGTAATATTTTTCATGTACTGACAATCTAAAAAAATACCAAACAGAGCTGCGAAGGCTTGAATGTGTTCAGATTCCCTAGATCAATTTAGATCCATTTAGTCTGTCAATATATAAAAAAAAAAACTAATTACATGCAAACGTTTGAGATCCAAATTACACAGAAAATTGATATTTACCTCAGCCGACTCCACCTCAATACCCCCATATGCTCCAGAACATTAGTGTGTTCTATGTGTGTCAAATGGTGGATAATTACTATATTGTTCAGAACAGCTAGAATAAATGGTTCTTTAGATTCTTGTTCATTTAGAAAATGGTCCATCCTCATCATTCAGAGCTTCTGTGCACACACACGGATGGTATTAGGAGCCAATAAATAGTGCAGCCGACATCCAAAGTCAAAATTCCCATGACTGCACAGCATTTAAGGACCAGATGATCTGCACAGTTAGGTGACAGCAGGTGGTGCTCACCTTGCTCCAGTGTGCTGTAGTCAACGCGGTAGTGGGTGACAGAGCCACGGCTGTGCTGGGAGGAGAGGGGCAACCACATCACACGGATTTCTGTGGGGGAGGGGCTTAGCAGGGACAGCTGGGGAGGGGCACTGGGAACTGTGGAGGATCCAGAGAGGAATTGGTCAAATTGTCAAAAGGTCATGAAGACTATTTTAAAATGACCATGAATGTCATGGCTCACCATCTTCCAACATCTCCACGGTAACAGGCTGAGATGGACGACTGGCGCCCATCGGGGAGTACGCCACCACATAGAAGGTGTAGGACGTATGGGGCTGCAGCTCCTTCACAAGATACTCTGTGGTGTCGTTATTCACAGCAAACTGGTACTCCATGTTGTTGGAACCTGCCCAGAGAGTAACATGAGTGTCCTTGCAGGTGTGTGTGTGGTTTCCAAGTCAATTTTGCCCCACAATGTGCAATCCAGTTACATGACAAAAACAGTAATACAGAGCACCCCACCCCACCCATTTCCCGCCTCTGTTTCCACCATGTGCCCCCTTCACATTTCTGTATGCCCCATATATGCCTGTCTAGAACCGCCATTGCCTGGACCAAACCCTAACCCCTAAAAAAAGGTTTTTAGAGACAGGAGACAACATTTTTGGCATAAATGGGACAAGGGCCTTATTATTATCATATGACAACACTGTGATTTTCAGTCATAACTGTTAAATCTGCTTTAGTAATAAAGAATACTAAGAGTGTAAAATGCATTTTTGCTTGTAAAAAACAAAAAAAAAAAGACATAATACTCTAAACCTGTGCATGTTTGGGCTGGGGTCAGGTTGCTGACCATTACAACATGCACACCTCAAAGTTTGGACATTTTTTAATGATTTGAACTCTCTCAGTGCCATACCCACCCATTGCCCTCTGGTAGTGCACAGAGAAACCAATGATTTGGTCACTGTTGAGCTCTGGTCGCTCCCAGGTGAGCATTGCAGTGGTGCTGGAGTAGGGTGTGGCCTGCAGCTGGCGTGGTGCGCTAGGAAGCCCCTCCCTCACGATGACTGTCAGCTTAGCGGTGGCACAGGCGGTGCCCAGGCTATTGGAGGCGATGCACTGGTAGTAGCCAGCGTCGTCCAGACCCAGCTGGTTGATCAGCAGCACCCCGGGACTCTGGGTCTTCACTCGGCCGTTGGGCAGCACCCGTTTCCCGTTCCTCAGCCAGTGTAGGGCCGGCGGGGGGTCACCAGAGCTATTGCACACGAACCGAGCCGTGTTGCCCCGTGAGAGAGAAACGGTCTCAGGCGGCTGCAGGATGACTGGAGGAGCTGAGAGAGGGAGAGAGAACAACTCACTCAGTGCCACGTTAGCCAGTGAGCCCAACTTGTAATTATTTCAATTCTATTTCAAAATAGATTTTATTTTTATTTACTCATTTTGTGAAGCCAAACAACTGAAAATTGGGATATATGCACGGTTGTGCACATAATTTCACTCATTCAGTCATTTTCTCTTCCCAAATTGTAGACTTTTCCTATAGTTTAGACTGAAGGTAATCCAGGTGGGCAAAAAGTCATCACATTAAAATGCTGAGATGTATTTTCGTCTCTTCATTTCCAAGTAAAGAGCTAAAATGTATCAATTGGTCCTGTTCTGGAGTCTTTTGTAGGTGCTGCTACATTGTAAAGTAAGAAAACCAATGACACACACACTTACACAGAACACGCAGCTCAGCGGGGGCACTGATAAACTCCCGGGTCTTGGGCTTGTTGGCTCGGCATACGTACACACCGGTGTGGTGTCTCTGCGCGTCCAGGATCACCAGGTTGGTTTCGAGGACAACCACATCAGTAGCAATGGGCCTCCCATCTGTCCCCGGAGAGAGATTGAGTGACAGGGAGGACAGAGATAGAGGAAATATGAGAAAGACCACACAATAAGTTCATCAATACATCAGTCATCTACAGTTACAGTTATGGCATTGACAGCCAGGAAAAAAACCCTGTTTGTTTCTGTTCGCCATCAGGTCATGGTTTGGTGATGTTTCCCATGTCATGTGCTCGAGGTAACCCAGTCTTGTGACATCATGCATATGTGTCCTCCTTCCTCGCCAAGTCCAGCCACCATGAGCAAGTCATTTTACGACATAAGCAATGTTCTGACAGTTGTTCATCAATTTTATGTTACTTTATTGGACAAAATAATAGTTTTCTATGAAAAAAAATAATGACAGTGCACAAACACACACAAAATAAAAGTTAAAGGTTGCCTATTATGAGATTTTTAATTTGTGAGTTTATTGAACATTAATCCAAGTTCCTCAAGCCTATATATGGTCTGCAGTGGCTAGAAATGGTGATAGGTGTAGAGAGTGCTTTGGCCATTCTGATTCACCATTCAGAGAGTAGCAGCTCAGACAGTCGGATCTAGAATTTGACCCCTTACATCGTCATAAGGGGAAAGGTTACCTCCCGTTTCTCATGCTTTGTCTGCCTAGAGAATTTTCCACCCCTCCCCTAAAAAAGTAACTCTACCATCTGTCATGGTTTCCAAATGTGCAAAGCATTGCAGTTGCTCTGTGCTTGGATGTAAAAATTTATTTTTCAGTCACACAAAGGTCTGACGAACCAGTGGGTTACTCTATAGGCCGCTCTCCTCCTTGACCCGCCTCTCTCCTCCTCATTAGCATATAAAGCTACAGGCAAAGATCATCCTGGGGAAATCTCAATGTGGGACTGGATCAAAGTGGCTGTAATTCTGCACCATAATAGGGGTCCTTTCATAATACTTTTAATACGGGACCTTTAAGCAGATATTGCCATGCATATTCTAACCAGAACCACAAGGTGGCAGATAAAGACCACATTATAGAGAAAGAACCACTCAAAAACAACACATTTTCTGTCACTATTTCTCAAATCTGCTCTCAGGTGCACATGCTGAAGCACTACACTGCGAACACATACGGGGTAGATGAAAGGACATGGACCAATGCTGCGGAAAATTGACCACACTCACCATATCGACTCCAAGACACGAGTGGTTTGGGGTTTCCCTGTGCCATACACTCCATCACAGCTGGCTGCCCCAGCACCACCGTGGAATTCTGCGGTCTTGCCACAAACTCAACTTTACCCAGCACAGGGGACACACCTGAACATGGAAACAGAGAAAAATACAAGGGTTCCAAAATCAATCAAAATACAGAGACACATAAAGAACAAGAAGGATGATAGTTAAAGGGTCTCTGGGAGCTCTAATGTCTCTGGCCTGGTTAAAGTGGAAAGTGTGGGACTTGAAACTAAATCAAAATCAATCAAGACGAACGCAAAGAACCCAAGAGAGCTACTCTGCAGCTGTGCCAGACGCTGCATTGACTCATTGCTTTTATACACTCAATGGCTCTTATTCATCAAACTCCAATACAAATAAGTGCAGATTCTGGTAGGTAATGGAACGATGAATCGATCAGTTGCAAAAACCATTAACCAAACGCCTGTTAACTACATTTCACTCCTTTAGATAAGCGTGACCCAAGGCAATCAGGTTCGACATGAAAACAAGAAATGCTTTTACTTGATACTTAATACTTGCATGTCGTCCCATTCAAGGCCGACTCAGACACAAAATCCAGACGACAATATGATTATAAACGAGGGTGGAAAGGTCCACACAGACAAGCACGCGTTCACAGGCCACGCAGGACAAAACCGGCATCTTATAAATAAAATCATGAAGCTGGATGAGGCAGCACATGGCTATCTATGAGGCTAAAGGGCTGTAATTGATTCACCTCTGCTTCTGAGAGACACAAGGTCAGGGTGATGTCTTGTGGGTTCATCCACAACACAGACATCGCATTAGCAGGGAGCGTTGTGAAAGGATTAGATCACAAGGTCTCATTTCAAACATAATATAGCATCTATAGGAGCTAAACAGTTAGAAACATCTGAGCACCTCAATACAGTACAGTACTTTTACCAAGGTTCCAGGGCCTAATTTCCATATTGAGCTATGTGGACGTGCTTATAATGGTCAGGTGAGTTCAAACTGCTCAAACCTGAAAGCGACAGCCATGGTCTCTTTTAAACCGCTTCATAGCATCCATAGCATGCTGCCAAGGCACAGGAAAAGGCAACAAGAGGCAGAAGAAATCCGATTCGGTTTTCTCCAAGGTTTGTTCCAAGAACCAAACACCTGTCCAGCTATTGAGCATGGATAGATGGATCATGATTGGGAATTGAGTTGCAGACATTTCACTGTCAATTCAAACGTCATGCCATCTGTGAGATACATTCTACAACAAGACAGTGATTTATGAACCAAAAAAAGCAACAGAATAACCTCAGCACTAAAGGTCATGACCCTCACTGAGCATTGTTGAGAATCTGCACCTACTGTACATGACAAAAGAGCACCGAATGCAGGACATCCAAACAAACTTGCAGAACTTGAAGACTTTTTCAATGATAAATTAAATAAGGCCTGAACAACTCTTAGCTACAAACAAGGGTGTTAAGTACTGATCACAAATCAATCCCTGTTCAACTTTGGGGCTGGTTTCTACCTATAAACGATGGACATAAAAGTCCAAGCATGCTTAATATATAAAAAAAATGTGTGAAATTTTGTTTATCAATCAGTTGACGTTCTTTTAACTATTCACAGCAAGTGAGATTTTAAGCAACAGTACCCAGGGCCACAGACCCTGCTCTCAAATCCACAATTTGAACCTTATGATATAGAGTACCGGTAAGTTATTTAAAGTCATTTCATCATTTCTGTAGTTGAGTTCAGCCCCTGCTGACAGAACTGGTTCAAGAGCTGTGTTTGGCCTCTGTGTGTACATAATGCACCACATAAACCACAGGCAGATACATAATTAAATATACACATGGCTTGTGAGCGTCCCTCTCGCTTCACGAATGAGGACCCAGGAGATCTGATGGAAAAGAGGGCAGAGAGGGAGGCGGGACGAGGGTGGCTGGTGATGGCCCTGCAGTTCGCATGTAGGTGTAAAGAGCGCAGATGATTCAGGGACAATAGTGAAGTTGTGACCTTGTCCTGCACCCAGTGAACCATTGTCATGGAGGGGTGCAAATCAGGTCACTCCAACACAGACACCGCTCCTGCATCAGAAGTGTGTGTGTGTGTGTGTGTGTGTAACCAGTCCAGGGACAGGTGCTTGTTACACCAGCCTTACTGTGTGTTTCATCAGACCAGCAACCTGCAGGAGCTCAGGGAAGGAAGAAAAAAATCAATGCATCAGGAGCAGCAGCTACTGCAGACCGACACACACACACAAACACACACACACACACTCACACACACACACATTGATGATTGCAAACACACTAACAAGTGTACGCCTGACACACAGTGTGACGACTTCTACCTCTGGCTAGAAACAGACTATATATAGAGTCTCCAAGGACGAGTGCTGAGCCTCGTTCCGCAAAACAGATATGGACCCGTCCAGAACCCTACAGTAGAGTTATATTCAGCCTGGAGGCAGAACACGCAATCCTACAGGCAACACTACACACTACACAAACCAGCAGACACTACTGACCTGCACACAACCACTGTATAATACTGACCAACACAACTGCTGTATAATACACACAACACAAAACCACTGTATAATACACACAACACACAACCACGGTATAATACACACAACACCACTGACCAACACAACCGCTGTATAATACACACAACACACAACCACTGTATAATACACACAACACACAACCACGGTATAACACACACAACACCACTGACCAACACAACCACTGTATAATACACACAACACACAACCACTGTATAATACACACAATTTCTGCATAATACCCACAACAACACTGACCAACACAACCGTTGTATAATACACACAAGACCACTGACCAACACAACCACTGAATAATACACACAACACACATCTACTGTATAATACAAGTTTTGGGCAAAGGCCAGTTTCACCAGAACTGTTAGGAAGTGGAACTGAGGACACAGCATTGTTCTCTCATAGCTCCTATAATTTACGGCTCTGCACACATGTGTGGACACATACCTAGGTGCACTGACAAAATGGCTTCCTGGCTGAAACGCTTGCGGGCGGAGTTAGAAGCCATGCATCTATAGGAGCCGGCATCTGCTTCCATCACAGCGAGGATCTGCAGAACTCCATTAGGCAGAACAATGAACCTAAACAGAAAAACACAGACTGTCTAACACAAGTTCAGATTTTATCAAATTTATTGATCTTACAATTTGATCCAGAGCTTACAAAGCTCCATCAGGTTTCACCAGTAATTAAATATATTTTTTAAAAATAATTTATTTTGCCAATGAATTAATCACAATTAATTGTGATTAACTCTTAAGACTAAAGCTTTCTATCATACAGCAAGAAGTTCATGGTTTTCTGCATTAATTTGAAATTAAATGTATTACTTTATGTAAATACTGTTTGAATGTCACTCTGGAAAAGAGCATCTGAAAAATGCTGTAAATGTATATATACTGACAAATATAATGTGCTTAAAATATGTCTTTCCATGTCATTCATTGAGAACAACCATAATCAACTCATATTGCTAGTGGAACAGATCACATTTCTTAATATTGGGTACTGATCACTCACAGCTGCCAGTTGTTAGGCTCGAGGACCCATTATAATAGTTACAGGTCGTCCTTCATTGGTTTAAGATAGTGTTACACTGATGTGCATGTGCTATAGCTTTTTTGAGTCTTTTTATGTATGTTCTGCCATGGCATGACAAGTTGACAATCTATCATTAATTGCAACCCTAATGTGTTAATATATCACGACTGATTAAACATTAACAAGTTGCCCTGAAATGAAAATTTCACTTTGTAATACAAGTTACCCTAGCCTGTCTATGGACCTGCAGCTTTAGGCATTCTGAGGACAGTGGTGGCCTAGCAGTTAAGGAAGTGGACCCATGATCGGAAGGTTGTGGGTTTGAATCCCAAACCGCCAAGGTGCCACTGAGGTGCTACTGAGTAGGTGCCTGTCATGGCTACCTAAGGGTGATGGTTAAAAGCAGAGGACAAATTTCATTGTGTGCACCGTGTGCTGTGCAGCAGTGTTTCACAATCACTTTTATTTTTCTTATTCTCCTCCTCATACCGCTTCTCTCCTCCTCTTTAGCATTTAAAGTTACAGACACCGAAACGGTGCGTCCTGGGGAAATCTCATTGTGGGACTAGCTGTAATTCAGAATTTTTTCTGATACAGTATTAGACCTATATAAAAGTTATAGGACTTTTAACATATATTAATAACACTCTGCCGGTACAAGTGTGTGTGCATTAGCGTTTTCACATCAATCGAGTGAAAAGGTCACCGAAGCACCTCCTAGTTAAATAAGATGCATTGGCACCTGAACGGGGAGAGTATGTCAGGCCAGTACAAGACAGAGAGATGCAGTGTGAAAGAGTGTGAGAAGGAAAGCGAGGGAGATTAACCAGTTGCAATGAAGTGAAAATGACTGAGACGAATGTGAAAAATCTGTATGTTTGTATCTGAAGACGCGAACAGCTGCCGGTGATTCTTGGAAGTGAATCAATGACCAGAACAGGGAGCAACAAAAGGCCAAAATCTCCCCTCCGGAGACGCAGGAAAGCGAAGAGCACAGGAGGGGTGAATAGACAGAGAGAAAGAAGTAAAGATGGAGTGCAGAGGGGTGGGTAAGAGTCATGTGGAGCAGATTATGTGTATCTTTCCACCAGCTTTAAAGCGGGTCGGGCCATGTGAGTGAGAGCGAGCGGTGGGGGTTTATTTAAACAAACAGCACACGCTGCACTCGAGAATCTGTCTGTTCCCTTCCTCTGGCGAAAATAAATAAGGAGCAAACTGCTCAGAGGATGCAGCTCGTTCCAGTACCAATATTTTTATCCTTCTTTACTACAATGTTATTCTATTCCCCACAGACACATCGCTATATTACATGTTACCCCTTTTACTTCACACTTTATATCAATACCTGGACCAAGAGGTGGCATGGTGGTTAGTGTTGTGGTCACACACCTCCAAGCTGTGAGTATGAATCCTGGCTCGGGCTTTGTGAGTGTGTATTTCTAGGCATGTACACTAGATGAATATTAACTATAAATAAATTGTCGTGTGATGTGAGTAAATTTTGTGTGTGTGTATGCATTTGCTCTGCAGTGGGCTAATGCCATGCTCTGGGATGATGTGGCCCCAAATTCTGTGAATTGTGCATGAGACAGATGGCCACTGCTGGTTCAATGACTGTTCAGAACAACCCCGCAAGCACAGGTCACAGGACTGGACCTTCCTGGGGTTAAGTGAAGACATTCACCTCGCTTGAGGCACCAATGGTTCTTGGTCTTTCTCCCAGGTGATGCTGGGCATTGGCACACCCTCCACCTGGCACTCAAATCGGGCAGCAGCACCGGACTCTACCACCTGTGGCTCTGGGTCCTGGAGGAACCGGGACAGACCTGTGAGGGCAAACGTAGAGTGAATGCAAGAAGTCCTCCTAGGAACTGCAGACAGTTAGCTGCTGAATTATATAATGATAACTAGAATATAAAAATAATAGAAATACAACAGTTCATCTGGAGTAGTCACTTTCTCTATACTCACTAATATAAAAAGTTTTAGAATTTAGGGTTCTATTACATAGTGTAACGTCACAGAAAGAAGGAAGAGAACCCAGGCGTAGAAAGTAGACACTTTATTTTTACACTGAACAAACAAAAGGAAACACTCACACCGGCACACTCATCACACGCACCCCAAAAACCAAGACTTAAATAACTTAATAAACGAGTGGCTGAGCACAAACAGTATTTCCCTTCACTCATCGATTCGTTGTGCAATACCGGAAACCAGAGCTCTGATGCAGGCACAGTGAAATAGGGAAGACACAAGGGTGGAAGTAGCCTAGTGGTTAACACACTCACCTATGAACCAGAAGACCCAGGTTCAAATCCCGCTAAATACCATTGTGTCCCTGAGCAAGACACTTAACCCTAAGTTGCTCCAGGGGGACTGTCCCTGTAAATACTGATTGTAAAGACATCAGGTGTGGGGAATCAAGGAGGCGTGGTCTGCAGTCAGAGCTCTGGGAACTATTCCTGGGATCCACCATGACACAGTGTATCACAGATCACAGCTAAAAGTTGCTATTGGTCACAGATTCATGGAAATGCTGAATTTACCAGAGTATGGTTAGTTAAAAAAGAAAAAAAAAACGTCAGCGCTCTAAAATACTCTCTTCCTGCTGCTAGCAGATCAAGGCCCAGATATCCAAATGATATAGGCTTATCTGGCAGTTTCTCAATGAGCACACAGGAGCCACAGCGCGGTTCAGTACTGTACAGGCCAGTGGCCTCGGACCGGTCCCAGTCAACCATTAACCAGGGAGCCCTCCAGCTATTACAATCTAATGTAAACAATCACAGTCCGATAGGGATAGGGAGATGTCACTGTGTGTGTGTGTGTGTGTGTGTGTGTGTGTGTTATTCATGTGAACTTACAATGCACTTCCACATACGTAAGAGTAAATGTTTGTGTTAGTTGACTAAAAGAATGAAACATATGCTGAAAGGCTACATGAATGTTTGACCCTGGTAAGAGGGGGTGGTCTGCATTTATTTCTGCCTGCGTCACAGAAGCGGCAGTAAATGAACCTTCTCAGGCAGACAAATGATATAAAACTCAGCCTTGTACTATACTGTACTCTGTCCGTGCCCTTTGGTAGTCTCTTACAGCCCATCAGGTCCAAAATCCAGACTCCGCTTATTCAATTTCCTCCAATCTCACCTGCCTCAGCTATGAAGCTGTACCTCCAGGGCCGTAGTGCCTTGTGTTATTTATATGTTCTGCTCTGTTGTTGTGTGTGTGTGTGCTTGTGTTTCGTTTTTAGGCTCATGGAGGGGTTACATTTTCTGGCTCCGCCCACTGCCGTATGAAACGAAGCCTCCTGCTTGCAGACTGTGGCCTTGTGCTTGATCGGTTGGAGAGAGTGTGGCGAGAGAAGCTTATATTCAATCTTCTGTTTAGCGTTGTGTTAGTTGTGGCCCATTGCTTGTGTGTGCTCTCCCATCTGTATGTAATCTCTCGCTTGACTGTGAAGGGGAAAACATGGACAGAATTGCAAAATTCGTTGTACAATTACGTATAATTTGCATTTCTGGCCACTGCAGCCCTCTACATGTGTTTTCAGTTGAGGCGGGACTTTTGCACACACCATCGTAATGTAAATGCCCGGTCAGCAATGGTGAAGAGTCTGTCGGTGCCGAATCCGGACCACTTGCCCGATTGGTTCTGTGCGAACTCCGTGCAGTTCAGCAAACTCTTGGTCATGCAAACAAATCAGCTAATTCAAAACGTGATTTTAGAATCATGGTTCCAGTTCATTATGCAAGTGCGCACAACATTTTTTTTGTATTCCATGTCTTCCCAATGTTTATTTATTTGCTATGTTTATAATGCTGTTATCAAATGTGAAGCACTTTTATTTTTCAAATGGAAGAATGTGTGAAACTGTGAGATAATATTTGCATTTCAGTAAATGGTCAAGCACTATTAAACAATGATTAAATGTCATATTGCATTTGTTCTTTTTTCCCCATCCACTCCATAAGCACACAGGTTTTAGGTGAATAAATATGTTTATAAAAGGAAAAACTAAAATGAATTTCATAGGGCTCTATCTGTGTTGTGATCCTTTTGTCTGTGAATAAATGTACAAATGATTCCACTTCAATTGGTTGTGTGTGAATCCCAGGCACACATTCCCAGCCCCTCGATGGGGTTGGGACTAGTGGGGGCTCATCTGGGATTTTTAAACGTCCACATCGGAGGTAATTAGATGTGTGCAAATCTGTGTGTGGGGCGGGTATCAACGGGTGCCGGAAGCTCGGGTAAGTCAGGCTGTTCCAGCTGAGGTGTGCTTTGGCCATCCCGTTCGTTGGACAGGATGGACGGGATTATTTTGCTTTCTTTGTTATCTGTTTTTGGGGTTATGCAGTCAAAAAGCAGGCTTTGGTCCAAAGCCAAAGGTTGTGACGTTTTAGGCATTTAAAGGTGCCCTCAATCTAGATAGATATTAGATAGCATTCTGGGATAGGTAAAGAGGACCAGAGCCCCAAGGGTTACTTTACTGTGTTTATTGTCATCCTGAAAATGATTGAGGTGAAGTATTTGGCTGTAGTGTAGAGTTATTTTGTTACCTTGTTAATGTTCTTTTTTATCTTACATTAGAGTTAAAGTCTGCATTGCAGAGATAATGTTGTTAGTGGAGGATTTCATAACACTGTGTTGTTCTTGGAGCGCTTTATGAAACAGCAGTCCTTTAACATTGCTGGATTTTATTTGATCACTGTTAAAACTGAGGAGAAAAGGTTTAAGGACACTTTGCTCAGGGTAGTGGTATCAGTTTTTTGTTTGACGGAATATTCTCCGCGATGTGATGCATTTCCGGTTTAGCTAAAACTATGGGAGTACTCAGGAAAATAAGATTCTAACTACAAACAGCTAAATTCCAGGCCGAACGTGAAGGTTGAGTGTGAAAGGATTTGGAGAAGGAGATTCAGCTCTGGAAACCTGAGGTCCAGTGAGAGCTTCATTTAAGGAAAATTGAACAAGAGGCATTGGAACGTGAACATGAGCACCACCCTGAGATCACCCTGCAAAATATGGTAACCTGAGCTCACGCGTGGCAGTACAGAGACGTGATTAGTCTGTGACACATTTTTCAAGGTCAGTAAATCGGTCGACCACATTTTACTGGGAAAATGGGTTGTTAAAAAAGATGGTTGGTGGTGGTGATGATTTGGTTGGATGGTGATATAGTTGGATGAGTCATGAGTCTGGAAAAAATTTATCATGATCGTGACCATGGACCATGATTTTGCAAGTCATATCTATGTTACAAAAATGTACAAAAGTATTTCATGCTATTTCTTCTGGACCGGCCTATCATTGCCATTCATGGCATGCATGTCTGCTCACAAGAAAAAAAACGTTGTTTCCGCCTGCACCCAAGTCTGCCGGGTGAACAATTTAAGTGGGGGGCCACGTGTTATCCGGAAGCGGTCCCGCTTTGCTCACTGAGGGCAAAATGCTCATTGAGCATTACTATCTTTCTTTTCCATGTCTGGTCAGTTGAGGGTAGTGTCATTCCAGCCTGAGCCATGTATGCAATGTGGTTAAAGGTGCTCTCTCTTTGGTTTAAATGACGATGAAATGTCATTATGATGTGGCTCAGTCGTTTCAGTCAGGAGATCATGTTTTGATTTTGTTACCTATCATGGAGTCTGCTCTACAGGAAAAATTGTCTGGCCCTAATGCAGACAAGGCAAAATTGAACGATTCAAATTAAATTGGCATTACACCTAATAGGAAATGTGAAGCTTGTGTTAAAGTCTTATGTGTGTACCAAAAGCGAAAGTCTGAACATTCCTGCCACAGTGGTGGCCAATGTTATTATGCCTTCATATTCTCCAGAGGAAGATGATCTACACCTTGTTTCCAGGGCTTGTTTGCAGAATTATGTGATTCTGTGCAACCTAGAAGGACTTTAACTGGTTTGTCATTGTATCATTGTGATGAGGAACACGTTTCTGATGTGCCTACTCAAACTAATGTGTTTACTGATGAAATTGATCATAAATCTTGTCCTGATTAAGCAACATGCGTATTGCAGTAACCCAATGAAGAGGTCAGTAATGCAAGCCAAAGTGCAGTATCTGCTTCAGCAAGGTCTCGCAACACCAAGCAGCAGTGCTTAGAGCTCGCAGTGTCTGCTGGTGTCTAGATGGTAAATTCCCACTCTGCACACTTTTTACATGAAAGTAAATGCAGTGATGATTCTTTTCCGCTGCTGTGTATGTAAGACTGTATAGATAAAGTTCTTTACGGTTCTGCATGGAAACTGGATCTGTTAAAGGGTTATTGGCCGATTCCTCCTACAGTCCTACAGTATTCAGTCATGCCTTTTGTATTGCGTAATGCTCCCATGACATTCCAGCAGCTGATGTGTATTGTTTTGGGTGGTAACCAATCTCAGCAAACAGAATGGCCATGAACAAGTGTGCCCTCTTGAGGTGGAGGTTAAAGCCATTAAAAAAAATTGGGAATCGCGGTGTTTCCAAGGGATCGGTTATGACAGTGTATTTTGTAGTAGCTTTTCTGCAGTTGTCTTTGTGTCGAAGTCTTACATTTTAAACTCAAGGTGGATGCAAGTGCAACTGGTGCTGGTGCAGTCCTTCTACAAGAAGATCCGATCACCTTGATCACCCCATTTGCTACTTCAGATGAAGTAGATGAATTACAGTACCATTGAGAAAACAGCTTTAGCCTTACTGTTAGGCTTACAACATTTTGAAGTCTATGTGGGTTCTTGTCACGTGATGCTGCTCAGGTGCACAGAGAAGAGTGACATGGCCGGTTCTCTGTCATTGTTTGGATTTGCAGATCAGCAACCAGCCACGACTCCGCTCACCTTGAAACCAGTAACACCGTTCCTTACCCTGTTGTCTACTCCTTCCTCTTGTCTGTATTACATGAACACCAACATCTGTGGTTGTGCTGCTTTGGCTGACTCGCGGATCAAACCACTATTGGGTTCTTTCGTCTCTTCACACATGCTCTTCATCTATGTTTCCTCACCTTGTGAAAGTTCTTCTAGCATGCCTGTCAATATTTTCCCTGACCCTTTGGTATTTCTTTCCAGGATGAAGAATACGAATCGGCGCACCATGTGGTGGTCATTATAATTCCATCTAAAGAACTGATATAACAGAGGCTTGGAGTCCCTACAACAGTCTTTTAGTGATTGTGATGTGTACTTGTTTCACGGCTGGGTGCAGCTGGGGCCACAGCCTGCATCACCCAGCCTGACAGCAGGGCTCTAATCATGGACAGGGTCCTGATGGTTAGGGTCCTGTTAAAAGGAACAGTTTGGAAGCAGAACAGATGCTGCTGCATTGATGTGGATATTTACTTTCCCTTTGTGTGCCTCACGGCTGCGGGTCTGTTTTTGTTTGTTTCCTTTGGAGTGTTACGTCTCTAGTCCCTGGGCCATAGTGTTATTTACAAGTTCTGCTCTGTTGTTTTGTGTGTTGGCCTTTCAGGCTAATGGAGTGGTTTCTGATCACTGTCTCCGCCCACCACCTCATGTCCGCACACACTGATTACATGGGATTAAGAAAAAATATACTGATGTTATATATACACACTACAAAATAGTTTAATGCACATATTTTATATACTGAGCATCAGAACCCACAAAGGTAACACATTTCTGTCTTTACATTTAATCATAACTTTTTTTGTGTCTGTGTTTTGTACTACAATTGACAGCTTTTTTTCGTAAAATATTAAATTTAGTTTAATTTAGTTTTAAGCTTTTTGTGACTATTTCACACTGATCATGCAATTGTTAGATGTGTGTTTTACTCACTGGCCAGGTGCAGGCTGATCACACGGCTAGTCACTGCTCCAAACGCATTGGTGCTGATGCAGTTGTAACCCCCCTCCACTCCAGCAGGTGTTGCCCTGGCATCTCGCTGCACAGGCGTGATCAGCAGAGAGCCGTTGGGAAACGTCCTCGCGACCTCGCTAACCAGCAGCGGCACCCCGTCCTGCAGCCAGGTGACCTCTGACTGCTCCTCCGACGAGCCCAGCTGACAGTCCAGCAACACGGGCATGCCAGCCTCCAGCACCGCATGCACTGGACCAGCGGCACAGCTCAGCTCCACAGACACCAGCTTCACTGCAGAGACAAAAGGAGAAATTCAGCTTCAGCTACACTGCATCACCAGTCATGTGTGTACATATAAATTTTATAACAGGAAACATTACTGTGGTAAAGGCGTCTGAGCAATAATCAAAAATTAGGTTTCATGTTATAACCATTTCCTCTGAGCACAAAAACCTCAGCATGGGAAATGCATGGGAATGTACCATTAGGTAGATTTTCTTTTCGCATTTTTAGTTTGTGCCATTTGAGTTCATGGCAGTGTGACTATTAACTGTCACACCATCATACACACAAAAGACAGTTATTTCTTCTTTTCATGAGCAGAGTCAATTGTAATGTGTGAACCTGGCCCACCAGGTGGCACAAATTTACAGTTGGTTCAGAGCAGGGTGATTAGGACCAGGCTGATTTTGTATTGCTTGACCCAGGTGCCATGATTTCCTTTGTTCCTGCTTTTTGTTGATGTGTGAAGGAGTAAGGTTTTAACCATTGTGTGCCTCTGCCTTCTCTCTTGAACAAAGCATTATACTAATTGGTACAGCAAGCACACTTTCTGGAAACTGGACATTTAACCTGAAAATCAGAAGAGAAGACGTATTACAGCTGTCTGTAGGATGGTTCAATTATCTTTAAAGTAAAAAAAAATGACAAAACGTGTTCTTTGGGATCTCAGTAAGTGATGACAACTTTTTTTTAATGAGGTACTGGTGGTGTTTACAGGCAGTGGAAGAATGCTGTCTGCGTCACTGCTGAATCAAGGGAACTGTGCAGATTTGACATTCAGTTGCAGTTGTGAAAACACAACTGCACCATTATAAGCCACAGCAGCACAGTACACAGCAGGGTTGCTCAACTGTCCTCACCAGTGTCATCATGTGCATTGGGTGCACCTGGTTATGCACCTGGCACCAATCTGCATGACAACAGGGCGGTTATCAGAAGCTTCTGAGCAGACATTCGGGGCTGTGACATTTTATGTGGACCGTGCAACGTATGACTAGAGTTGTTTTCAGTTCTGGCAATCGCCACACGCCTGTGGGTTCGTACTTGTTCTTTTTCCCCTGTTTTCAGCCATCGGGCCGAGTTGGTTTATGTGTTGTTTAATAAATCATTGTTTCCCAGAATGTCCCACCTGCGCTTCATTCACCAGTCAGCTAGCTGACGTGACAAAATGTCACAGCCCAAACCTAAAGCACAAAGCAAAAAAGCAGAGGAAGAAGAGCACACAGAAAAACTCAGCCAGTCGTTGTGAGTGTGGGTGCCGGCGGGGAGCTCGTGGGGTCAGGGAGTTCCGCGGCGAGACATGCCAGGACTGAGATATGTCCCGGTGGGACAGGATGTCGGGCCGTGGTGGGCATTATCTCATCACTCTCTTCATCAATTGACCATCTCTGTCCTCTATCATACAAACCCAATAGGATGTAATACACTGGATCTAATTCCTTCTACACTGCTTCAATCTATCTCTCATGAGCACCTCTATTTCAACACACCCATTTTTAATAAGTCCATAACATATGGTCTCGTCCAAAGAACCTTCAAAGGCTAGAATAATCCCAATTCTTAAGAAAGAAGCACCCATAATCATTTCTCACTACCTTACCAAGAACAACTTCCAGGACCCAAATCAGTGTGGTTTCATACCTGCCCACTCTACAGAGACTGCTCTTCTGGCTATTACATGCTGCTAGATCAACAAAATTGTCATCAGGTTCTGGACCTTTCACCAGCATTTTTACAAGACTCTCCTGACCATCGTTAGGGGTCTGGGAATTAGCAGTTCAGCATGGCAGTGGAATGCTTCTTATCTGGAGGCTAGGTCTAACCAGGTGACATGGAAGGGGACCACATCTGCACCAGACAAGCTCTCGACAATTCCCCCTCCTATTCATCTCACATTTCCAATCACTCTCATTCATGTCAATTCCTTCTCTACAACGGTGGCTCATACGGAAAGGATAGGTACTAAAGACCAGAAGTTTGTGTTTTACCACTCATTTACTGTGTGAGATCAACCCAACTGAAATGATAGAAATTGTTTTACAGCTGTACCCTGCATTCCCTGACTCCAGTCCAGAACACTGAAGTGAGACTGAGCAGCTGGTCTCAGTTTAGTCAGTTGGTAAACTGAGAATTACATAATATATTGTTGCTTCAGTCCAAGTACACATATAAATCAAATCATTTTGTGCTCAGATAATTGCACCATCTGACTACACTTGTAAACACTTGTGCGCCGTGTCCGGTAGATTACTGATGGATTGAAGGCTGGTTTAATTTAGAAAAAAAATAAATGTAGGAACATACTTTTCCCTCCTCACTAGACTATTCAGTAATATCAGATAAAATTTTAATATGAGAAGAACTCCCACTCTCATAAAATGTCTGCCAACGAGTGCAGAATTTTGCAAGTTTGCTCCAATTTTTGCCCATTTCTGATTGGCTTATTGGCTTGTGGACCTATTGATGGTGTGGTTGAGAATGAAAGCTGTGCTCTGATCTGCACCCCTTAAATCTAGTGATATTTTTTTCTTTTGCAGGGAATTATACCATCCAACCTGACTTTAACGGCATGCTTTAATGTTAGACTAAGAGGGGAAGGAAATGAGCTAGTTGGATGTAAATAGTTGAATGCAGTATTTTGAGATGTGTGTTACATGGGGGTTACAGTTTGGAATAGGTGGGAGGTTAGGCACGTCACCATCTGCTGCACTTGGCATGGGGTTTGTGCTTCTTCAGAAAGTTGAGCCAAGAAAGCACCACAAAACTCCCGGGTAAGACAATAATGTTGTGTTGTAGATCTCTGGATACTTTTCCTCCATTCCCGCTTTGTGTGTGAGTTTCAAATGTGCAGACCAAACACTAGCCCTTACAGGAAGTTTGTACTTCATGTTATACATTTATGAATCAGATTTCAATTACTTTTCCAAAAAAATGTTTATTTCTTTTTACAAAACTTTTTCCAGGTTTTTAATGAACGTGAGAACCCTGGAGCTGGGATTTGAACTTAGAACCTAGTAGCCCCAAACCTCAATGATAAGAAAGGTGGTCAGCTGTCCAGCCTGGTTTGTGTCGGTTTGACCTCCACAGCTCCATTCAGTTCATATGCTGTAATATTAAACAAAACTGCCACTGCAACCAGGCCAATTTTAATAGTCATTTAAGGTTCCGAAGGCTGCGTTTAGTGGGTGTTTCTAAATGATGAAAGGCTTTATAATGGCTGTTTTCCATCATTGAATATGAATTGTTGCATGAAATGTACATTTTAGTCTGACCTGTCTGCATTCACTGTACCACTCTAATGAAGAGGAACATCTCTTTCTTTCATAAAGGCATTGGATTGTGTTAGAAGGAAAATAAGACATTGTAGGCAAAATGGTCAGAGGTTCAGAACACCACACATTCTGCTATGGTGTTCAGAGGACAGTGCAACAGGTCAGTGATGGAAAATTAATCCTTCACCACAGTACTGTATGAATAGAAGTGAGTAACCCTGAAAATGTAAATTCATTAAAACTATAGTGTATACGTGCATGCACAACACATACACAGCTTACCAGAGCTTTCCACTTGCTCTGATTGAAGCAAACCCTTCAATTAATTAAGCTAATGGCTGATGGAATTATTTCCATGATTAAAATGCATGCTGACCCTCTAGTGTCCTCTACTCCTTCTCAGTGTGCAGCATGTGCATGAATATCATGCACCATGCCAACACACACCTGTTGTGTTGAGGTAAACCCACCAAACACCTCCATTATTGTAAACATTCGCACTCATGCATGGACAAACACACACATTAACACACACTAGGCTTGTCGCGATACTGAAACTTAAAATATATACGAATATGAATTGCATCAGTGGAAAATAACATAGTGTCCAGCACATTTCAGTGTCATTGTCTGGTCTCTGTACACAATGAGCATAAAGCAATCTTGAAAATGTATCCAACATCATAAGGTTCAATATTGAAATGCAACAATATATCTATTCCTGTTATGACTATATTTGACACTTTTGTTTTTGGCATCACCCTCAATCCAAAGGTTAATATCCCCACATTTCTCCATTTTAAATTGCAATAAACGAAACCTTGTTTGGACAACAGGACAAAAGCCTGAAGTCGGAAAAAAACAGTTCATGTTATTATTATATAAAATAAAGACACATTTTGAAACCCAACGTAATAAGACAGCTGCATACTCCAGTAATAAAGCACTCATTCTTCGTTAAATCAATTTGGCTATTTTAAGCTCCCATGTCTACTGTCAGTTGCATTAAAAAAAAAAGTAAATCTTAAAATAATAATGTTATTATTATATAAAAAAAAAAACACATGCACAACTGTGCACTGTAATACATCTTAAATATTATGATGCCGAGCACTACGACAGATACTGAGACAAGACCCACATGGAACATATTCCTCCTGTAAATCTAGGCCAGTGGGGCAGCAGTCCATTAAACCATGACAAACCAGCAGACAAAAAAAAATCATTTTTATTCTGTGATACAGTATTAAATAAACAAGCTGTTGTCTGTATTCGAGTGTCATTTGTAAATCTGGAGGTGAATGTGGAGAAAGCAGCAGAGTAGCAAATGCACTACTAGTTTGGATGCACCTACTCTGAGGCAGTTATGGAGACTAAAATGAAGAATCCAATCCAAGAAATATATTTAGTATTTACTGTAGCAGCAGAAAGTAAAGTATGTTTGAAGAATATGTCAATAAAGAAATAAAGTTGCCTCTTTTTACATTCATGACTGCTTTAATCACTTTTGACATCATCAAAAGCCACTTGATGAGATGCTCATTAAAATGAGTGAATAATAAGAAAGTGTCAAGCATAAACCTTCAGAATTGTTTTTTTTTTTTTTTATTATCACCTAACCTCACATATGTTGTTTCATAATCCTGTGTCTTCAGTTTTTTTGATTATGTAAAAAATGTGAAAGACATAAATTAGTACATTTGTCCAAACTTTTGACTAGTATGGTATCTGTAATAAGCCTAATTTCGGCACTTGGTTGATCCCAAATTGCCAGATGTAGAAGTCAAGAGGTAATACATTAGTGAAATTGTACATACAGCTGTAGTCCGTATCCTGCGTTCTTTTTCACTGCCACTGTACTACTTCAACAATTGTAAAAAAAAAAAAAAATTATATACAGCCATGTGAGAAAATTAGGACACCCTATGAAAACCTGTATATTTTAAAATATATTTGGACGTATGGATATTTAATATCAATTTTAATGATATAATTAAACAATGAACTAAACAGGGTGGTAGTAGCCTAGTGGGTAACACACTCGCCTATGAACCAGAAGACCCAGGTTCAAATCCCACTTACTACCATTGTGTCCCTGAGCAAGACACTTAACCCTAAGTTGCTCAAGGGGGGACTGTCCCTGTAACTACTGATTGTAAGTCGCTCTGGATAAGGCCGTCTGATAAATGCTGTAAATGTAAATGTAATCAAAAATTTAGAAAAGCCTTTTTAAAACTTTCTGTGAAATGTAATTTAAAAAGAATGCAATTTCTGGTGAGGTTCCACCTCCATGATCAGTACATCGTTACACAGCGTTGCAATGGAGCCTTGTCCTGGTAAACTTCAGATTAGATTGGTGTGCACCTGACTGTTGAAATGTTGACGTGAGCACCATGGTGAGAGCTGTCTGATGCCCTCAGAAAGAAGATTGTGGCCGCTTATGAGTCTTGTAAGGGATTTAAAAGATCTCAAAAGAATTTGACATCAGCCATTCCACCATCCGAAAAATAGTTTACAAGTGGAGGATGTTCAAAACAACTGCCACCATGCCCAGGTCTGGCCGTCCAAGCAAAATGACCATGACCCCCCCAGAGCAGACCGTAAGATGCTCAAAGAAGTCATCAAAAATCCTAAAATGTCATGACGGGAAGTACAGCAGGCTCTGGCTACTGTCAATGTGAAAGTGCATGACTCTACTATCAGAAAGAGACTACACAAGTTTGACATTCATGGGAGGTGTGTAAGGAGGAAACCTTAAGACCAGACTGAAGTTTGCCAGAGCGAAGACAATGACTTCTGGAATAATGTTCTAAAATTGAATTATTTGGACACCAGAACAGAAGACATGTTTGGCGTAAACCAAATACAGCCTTCCAAGAAAAGAACTTCATACCAACTGTGAAGCATGGAGGTGGCAGTATCTTGGTTTGGGGATGCTTTGCTGCAGCAGGACCTGGCCAGCTCACCATCATAGAATCCATCATCAACAACAACAACAACATTTATTTCTTATATAGCCCAAAATCATATACAGTATGTCTCAATGGGCTTTGACAGGCCCTACAGTTGACACCCCCCACACTTGACCCTTCTGCACACAAGGAAAAACTCCACACAAAAAAACTCTAGGGAGAGAGAAAAAAAAGAAAGGAAGAAACCTTGGGAAGGAGTGATACAGAGAGGGACCCCCTTCCAGGGTAGAGTGAGCCTGCAAACGGTGTCAGTGCAGGGTTGGATATGATATAATAATAAGTCCTACGGTTGTAGGGTTGGAGAAGTCCAGGATGTATTAAGTGTCATGGTCTAGATAAGGTGTCTGTAACGATGTTACTGGTCCATTTGAAGATCCCTGGAGCTGTAGTTGTAATGGTGGTGGTGGCTGTGGCGACCCTCTGGTTTGTTTCATGTTTTGTCCTTGTAAAGCAGTTGTCAGGAACCAGGATTTATTTGCTGGTCTGATCACTGGGGTCTGCCAGTAGTCTGGGCGCCTGATTCCGTGTCTCGGAGAAAAACAAACAGAAGCAGCGGCAGACGGTTGGACTGTACGACCGATACTGAAATATGTGGTATATTGGTGCTACAGTGGCCCGGTACCCTAACTAGGACAGCCTAACTGGTGAATTTAACTTTGTCTGTGTCTAACAGGGGGACTCTGTGATAAACTGGACTTTATAATTGACACTGTGTCAAAATCAAGTGAAATGAGGGTCTAGGACTTTAGCAAAAAGCCAGAGAAAACAGATAGGTTTTGAGATTGGATTTAAACCCTGAGACTGTGTCTGAATCCCGGACACTGACAGGCAAGCTGTTCCACAACTGCGGAGCTCTATAGGAGAAGGATCTGCTCCCAGCTGTGACCTTTTGCACCTTTGGTATAAGTAGTGACCCCGCACCCATTGATCGAAGGGGGCGTGGCGGTTCGTAAGGAACCAAAAGTTCACTCAGGTACTGTGGGGCGAGACCATTTAGAGCTTTATAGGTTAAAAGTAGGATTTTGTAGTCAATCCTAAATTTGATGGGTAACCAGTGCAGTGATTGTAAGACTGGGGTGATGTGGTCAAATTTCCTGGTTCTGGTTAGAACTCTGGCTGCAGCATTCTGTACTAGCTGGAGTTTACTCATGCACCTACTAGAGCATCCAGACAATAATGCATTGCAGTAATCTAACCTTGATGTAATAAATGCATGGACCAACTTTTCTGCATCATGCATTGAAATTATATTTCTTATTTTCGCAATATTTCTAAGGTGAAAGAATGCTATTCTAGTGACATTATCTACGTGCGAACTGAATGAGAGACCTGCATCAATGATGACACCTAGATCCTTCACTTCAATACTCGGTGAGATAGAAAGGCTATCCAGGGTTATTGTGTAGTCAGCCATGACTTGTGTAGTCATGAATTCTACTGTGTATCAGAGGGTGCTTGAAGAACATGTGAAACCATCTGCAAGAAAATTAAAGCTCAAGCAGAACTGGATACTGCAACATGACAATGATTACCAGCAAAACCACCAAGGACTGGCTAAAAACTAAGAAGTGGAGAGTCCTGGAATGGCCAAATCAAAGCCCTGATCTTAATCCCATTGAGATGCTGTGGGGTGACTTGAAATGGGCCCTCAAACATCTCACAGCTGAAAGAATTCTGCGTTGAGGAGTGGGGCAAACTTTCTTCTGATCGATGTCAGAGACTGGTAAAAGGCCACCAAAGGCGTCTCACCGAAGTTATATCAGCCCAAGGGGGCAACACTAGTTATTAGGGGGTAGGGTGTACTAACTTTTTCCTCCATTAAAATACACATTTGTTATGTGTAAAAATGTTTACATTTTTGTTGTTTAATTGTTATTAGGTCACTTTGTTTCCAGACATACATAAAAACATGATTGGACATTGATATGTGAACATTTCCTAATAAAAAGCTGATTATTTAATAGGGTGTCCTGATTTTCTCACATGACTGTATAATGAGCAAACCTGCTTTTGTTAAACTTGCCTGAAATTCAGACTGAATCCACCCTTGTGTTAGGATAAGGATAGGACTATTCAATCTGTTATCCCGAATCCCACTGGATTACCCTTTGAACAATTGCAGTCGTGTATCATTTTCAGGTTAATGCACGTACTGTATTACTGCCGGGCCCTTGATGAGTGTATTTCTGCTCCATACTGTTTAAGAAAACACTGATGCTGCATCAGTACACAGAACACAGTGTTGCTGGGTAGATGGGGACATGGGCTGATTGATAGCCATGCGCAATGCAGCCACAGAAATCGCAGGGTGGGGTGTGTGTGTGTGTGTGTGTGGTGGGGGCACACGTATACCTGCTTGTGTTTGTGAGATTGTGTGTGTGTGTGTTCCCGGGAGCTCCTGCATTACTGTCCAGTTCCAGCCATTAGTTAACTGAATGAGTGGCTCAGTGTTTAAGAATGAGGCTCCTCCATCACGCTGCGTATTCATAAACTGAAGAGCAGAGCGCACCCAGCATACAGCATTCTTCTCCAGCAGATCCCTCTTTCTCACACACACGCACACAAATTTATAATGCTGTATGTCTAGCTGTAGACCTCTGACTGGACGAGCACACGCATACACACACACACACACACACACACACCAGCTGCAGTGTCAGGTGTGATTCAATCCAGCTGTGCAGATGACTAAGAAACGCAACAGGAAATTGTTTCGCCTTTCTATTCACACACACACACACACACACACACAAAAGGAAGCTCAAGGGCTCAAGTCCTTGACTGGGTATCATGTTTACTTGGGGATGTGTGTAAGTGAGTGTGTGTGAGCACATGCATGGGCATCTGAGTGTACAGAGAAAGCAACGGACAGACAATAACCATCAGATTTCAAACCATTAAATGTCACTCCCTTTTCAATCACAGATATAAAGCTTACCCACAACCCCCAGAGATGTCATATGACAGCAGCTTTCTCGACTTTTTTTCATTATCTTACAGGCACACACACATGCACACACACAAACGTCACAAAGACAGCGCACATGATAAGCTCACTGTTATCTGTATAGATGTGAAACAATGTCTGAATAGAAACAAGGAGACAGATTCAAATCTGAAAGAAAAAGCAGGAGGAAATGGGGACAAAGAGACAAAAAGTGACCAATACAAATGTTATTGGCAATTTCATACTATGAAGCATGCAAATCTGGTTGGTGGATCCAACGAAATTCAGCCTGTAAGGAGAAATCCAGTCGAAAATCTAAAAATACATTCCCTTGCATTCACTTACATCTTTCTCCACTATCTTTAAATGCTATTTAATGGCTTGAGGTTGGTTAACTAAAAAGGGGGTTTCTGGAGACACTTGGGGTCAGCAGGATGGTTATAAGTACAGGAGATGAAAAGGAAAGGAGAGCTGAAGTGGCGTAAAAATGTGTCTTGCTCCAGCAGGTCTCAGCTTTCTGCTCTTTCATTTTGGCGAGTCATTAAAGACGGCAGAAACTCTGCCTCTTTGAATTCTTCAATCTCTCGTTCCCCTTCAGATCATTCATCACTAGAAATATTGCTACTGCTGTTCAAGGATCAAGGATACCTGAGTCGAGTCACCAAAGTTGATTAAAAAAAGGTCACCATAACTTTTTTGTTAAAAATTTGATTAAAGAGGATCAATCATATCAAACTGTTAGCTTTAAGCAACGTTTAGAGGCTTTAGACGCTTTCACCCCAGCATGAAAAGTTAGGCCTGACAGAATCAGACCTAACCCGACAAGTACATCTTTTAAAAGCCCGGCTTTCTTTGCAATGTACGAGCGATAGACTTCGAGCAAAAAGAAATGTGCGGGAAAATGAGGGGGTTTGAAACAATTGCTCATCTTCCGTTTCACCTCCTCAGCAGCACCTGACAAATTAAATTAATAGGTTCCCGGTTCCTGTGCTTCTAAATGAAGATGATGGTTCTGAAATCCAGCTGCCAAAACATCAGCGCTGTGCTTGCCATCTACTACACCTAGTTAAAGAGCAACTGTCTCTCTTCTTTTCCTCCTCCATTAGGGGCTCTCTACCCCTCAGAATCTGTAGGAACTCGCCCAGCTGAGCTTTTCTCTCCCCTCTCTGCTTCTCCAGGTCCAGGCACCCTCTCTGCTTTCCCTCTTATTCCCTCTATCTATTTCTCCTTTCCTTTAATTTGAGTTTTTCCGTAATATTGGTACCATATTTATATGCATATTCAGTGAAGTATTAAGGACATTGCACCATTCCACATTTGGCTGTGGAACAAATGTGGAAGGTCCAAACTTGCAGCTGAAACTCGAGGATACCTTTTCCCTCCAGCTTCTCTGACCGAATAAGACAAGGTGGAGTTCCTTGCTCCAGGCAGGGGAAAGATTATGGGTGAGACATGGGTGAGGGGGCATTCAGAGTATTGTGCACCGACCTAAGGGTCCCAATGTAAGTAATATGTGTTGTATTAGTTCATTTAAATGAACAGATATTCAGTGTTTCTTGATCTGTTTTTTTTTCCCAAGCATGGGCAACTTTTTCACATTCTATTGAAACAATGAAAAAGCACATTGTACTCAATCAAAATGGGTAAGACAGCATTTGTATTTTTATAATCGATTCATCTGTCGATTTTTTTTAAATCAGAGAATTGGATAAAAAATAAAGCACTAATTTCCAACCCTTTATGCAAAAACAGGACTATAAATAAATAAATAAAGTGCCACCTGAGCTGCCACAATAAATTTTTATAAAAAAAAATAAAAAGAACAATATAAATCAGAAAATTTAACATTTGTTAGAATGTCAGAACTTGTTCTCTACACTACACTTTCATTGTTAGCCTTCCACTACGGTAATGGGTTTTCTTCCTTGGCAAGGTTCTTTTTTCCTCTTTGTTCCTCACTTGGCTGTGGACATCAGCGAGGATGATAAAAATTATTCAAGAATGTCAAAGCTTTAACTGGACCGTAAACATGCAAATAAATTGTGCAAAATCCACTTTCAAATAGCCACGCAGTTCATTATGCGTTAGAGACAACTGTGAAATATGAACGACAGGCATCTCACGTCACCTCACCTCACCTCACCTCACCTCACCTGTCCTCTCCAGCCATACTGTTGTCACGTGGGCTAACGGGCACACTGTTATGTCGTGGGAGGAGAGGTGGGCGGGTCAGACCAGACGTCTGTTTTAGCACGTGTAAAAAAATCCCACATAACGCGTGGTCGTGTTGAGCACGTGCACAGACCACTGCTTGCTGCCTGCTCAAGCAACGGCCATTAGAAATGCCATGTGTGGGGACGATGCTTTGCTCAGTGGCACCTCAGTGACACCATGGCTGTGGTGTGTGGCTGTCCACTTGAAGTGGGCACGTTTGACTCGTTGGAGAAGAGCAGCAGGTCAGGGGGAGCAGGAGTGGGAGGGGCCCGGACACGGGGCAATGAGGGAAGTCTTCGGATTACAGTAGTCGGGTGTCACTGCTGCCGTTCCACAGTCAAGCCCCCAGGGGGCGCACAACCCAACCCAGACTCGCTGACTCGGAAAGGTTCCTCGGGTTCCTTCGGCACGGATTGGGATCAGCACTGGTGTAATGAGCATCAGGAGTGGCTTGTTGTGTCTCATCCGCTCCCCTACAAAAGCCCAAGTAATCTGGAGTCTCCCATGTGTTAACCCGAGTGTCCTACGTGTGCACCTCCATACTGCTCGTGCTGTGCAGAGTAGGTGTGCCATGTTTATGCATAGTCACGTGGCATCCCCAAGCCAGCAGGTAATGAGGCAAGGTGTTTGACCTGAAGACCCAATAACCGCAGCGGTGACAGCCCTTTTTCATCCCAGGAGAGAGAAGGACTCCAGTGGAGCATCATTGAAAGTGAAGTGATTGTCATTGTGATACACTGCAGCACAGCTCACGAGCACACAACAAAATGTGTCCTCTGCTTTTAACCCATCACCCTAAGTGAACAGTGGGCAGCCATGACAGGCGCCTGGGGAGCAGTGTTTGAGCACGGTGCTTTGCTCAGTGGCGGATCGGATTGGCAACCTTCTGATTACGAGGCCGCTTCCTTAACCCTCCTTAACCACTGCCCATCATAAGCCTGAGCCTAAATTTCACGGGTTGCTGAAAAGTATTATTTAAAATTTTGGTGCATAGATTTTTTTTTTACTGTTAATTTATTGCCATTGGAAATTATAGACTAAAATTGTTTACAAATAATTATTTTAAATGATTTATTACACAAGCACACATAAATACATCACAAGGGCCAAAAAAGACAAACGTAAATGAACCCTGAAGCGTGTGACTAATTATCAGGAACAACATAAGTATTCTGGATTGTCTAGATCCAGGTCAATGCAGCAGCCATGACTTGTGGCTGCTTACTGCATTTAACAGGTCCTGATGGGAATCATCTGGGAGCCATCAGTACCTGCTAATCAGGCGCATGAATGCCTGCTGTGTGCGCCCCGGCAGCCTCTGGGCATGACAGAACCACTGGCCTAAAGCTAGCAAAGAGAAAAATGGCTGAAAATGGAGCTAAGGAGGGCAGCAAAGTCATGCTTTCAAATGTTAATAAACAGTTTCAGTCTGGCAATATCAGAAAAAAATAGCTCAAAAAATCGAATCTTTTAATCTGGGAAAATATATCAGTTCTTTAGCCGTATAACCCAGGTACTACAGACCAGAAGTTTGCATTTGCTGACCGTTTACTTACCATGAGCCCGACTAAAATTCTAAAAATTGAGGCTGAACCCGACCCTGCTCTACTAGGAACTACCAGCGACTTAATAGTGACTGGCCAAATTTATGCTATACAAAAAGACTCCTAGAGGTAGGGAAATTCATTTTTTCATTAAGATGCATCCTGTTGCAAAAGCATCTGTTTCTAAATTAAAGTTTTAAATAAAATATATGTTGTGTTTTTGGAATCAAACAGATTAAACATAAAAATGTGCACAACATGCCACTATTAAGTCCATGTTGCATATAGTGTACTGAGCTTTGTTATGTTCCCGTTTATTTAATAGGACCACTCCACGAGCCATTCAATCTGTAACAATCGGTTCCCACAGAGAACACAGCGTTTTCAACTGTGTTTTAAAACCGTGCGCTGTACCAGGCCTTTCATTTAGGTCCTGTTCCTTCAACTACAGTACATGGCAAAAAGGCCACATAATGTAGGTATATTATCTCACCTGCCACATAACTTGTTGTTTGGTTTGACCAGTGGTGGGTGCTAATTTCCAACCTGGAGATGAACAGCCAGAGAGCGAGGGTTTGGAGGGGTGGGGGGGATAAAGGCCACGCCCGCTGGTCAATGTACAGCACTCATTCATGCACATCCTTGGAAAGGGCCTCAGTGCGGTGTGGAGCTGGGGTGTCTCTGGCCAACCAAACACAACGTCATGGCCAGCAGCAGGTCAAACAAACGGACAAAACAAACACGCCGAAAAACAGGCCAATAGCATTTACAACACTTTACCTCCCACCGGGCTTATTCAGTGCAAATAACTGCCAACCCATATATTTATAAAGTAATACAACTAATAATTATCTGGAGTGCGATTAATGTTGCAATTGACATAATATGCATACTTTATAGTTTACAATATGCTACGCGCTCTCCTTTATTCTCAGACCAATGTTCAAATGCCACGGGGGGGATGGGTTTATTGGATTAAAACTGCAGTTTATGAAATTATGTAGCGGACGGTTAAAGCGCTTTGCAGTGAGAAACTTCTTCACGTTCAAGTTTTTGTAAGCGAAACTCTGTGTCCCAACGGAAAAGAACTCCCCACTTTGACCCCCACCCACTCACCCTCGATGCCCCTCTTTGAGCCTCTGCACCAGCTCCTCAGTCATGTGACCAAGAGGACAGCAGAGGGGAATGGAAGGAATGTCATCATATGACTGTTTACCCAACCAGTGCGGCAAGGAGACCCCAATTTTTCCCCCTCCCACCCACACCAACAGCAGAAAAACTGTTTCTCAGCAAACTGCACACATCAACAAAAACTAAATTCGACCCATTTTTTTGTAAAATAATATGCACAAATCCATACACCTTCGAATGCAAAGTGAACAAAGGAATCCCAGTTGCACCAACAGACAAGTCACCACCCCACAGGACAAAGTGTCCAGTTTTACCGCAGACAGGCCCCAGACTGAGGGTCCTGCCGGGATATCTTGCATCATATCAGCTCCTGTCACTCACCTAGTCTGTTCACAGGAAACTGTCAATTAAAACCCTCCACCAGTTCAGAGAGTATGGCTGATGAGAACTTCCTACATTGGTTTAGTGTTCTGCTCCTGTACTCTGCAGCCGTCTTCAGGCCGTACTCTGCAGAATGAGTCGCACATAAATCAAAAATGCAGTTTTGATTCTCACAATAATCACTCATGAATTTTACATGAATTACGCAATCACTGCGACATTAAGCAATCTCATTTCTTCCACTAGATCCACTGGTCTGAAAAGTTCAAGAAGCCATTTTCTTCATAGGGCAGGTGTACTGATTATATACTATAATTTATTACCTAAACAGAAAACCACCAGTGCACAGCATGCATGTTTGGAGACCAAATGTTGAAGCTCATTGGCTGTGTAAAGTAACGTGACATCATAGAGACTGGAAGGAAAATGCAGAAAAATGACTCATGTCACATGCTGGGTGCAAGACTGCTACCAAATGCATCAGGTATCCTGCATTGTTACTGCAAATGAAAGGACCCTGTCTTATCACTTTTATATGTTTTGCCAGTTATGACAGCAACCTGCTCTCCAAGCATGCCTCAACAGCCCTAATTTTGTTCAACAAATGTACAGCAAAAATCATTTTGGAATGTGAATAGTGAAATGCATCCTGGGTGCACTTAGATAAGCACCCTAGCTTTTAAAGTGGATCTTTAACACCAAACATCTCTCTGATGTGTGCAACCAGCCCTCTGTGAAATAAAAGCTCCACCCAACTGAACAAAATGAGATCTCCTCTCCTCTTTGACAGGAGACACTTTGTTGTCTTGTTACTGGCTGCCACTGATGAAGGAGTCATGGCTAGACAAAAACCTCTCAAAGCACAAAAACACCCCAGAACCACCATGTACACTCAACTACAGCCAGTCTTTCCAAGTGAAAGCCTGGGCTTATTATCTTAACTTGACATCTGCTAGCCGGCTGAAGGTACCAGCCTGCTAGAATTTAATACATTATTGTACAGAGCGCAAAAGGAGACCTTGGCATGGGGCTCTAGCTGTGTTGAGTATGCATTGCAGGGAGGTGAATCAATGGTTAAGTAGCCATGCAGTAAGCATGTGTGTGTGTGTGTGTGTGTGTTGATCCACGATAAAGAACAAGAGTTTATTCACTCAGACACATCAGTTAATCAAGGACGAAAAACTGTAAAATCAAAATTTAGGCATGATGGAGGGGTTATAGAGAGCATGAAATTAATTGAGGGGCTATTCCAACACCTTCCAAAAATGAGATGGGGTCAGGTAAAGGATCTGATAAAACATTCAGACATCTCCGGATAAGTCTATCTGGACCAGATACACTTTCTGAAATTAGCAGAAAAATTAATTATAAGGATTATATCTGTCCAGATTTTGCACGGCTCCCCTATTACACTAACAAACTTACATAACGTCTGAGAATGAGACGTACACACACACAGCCCTGAACTACCCGTGATGAGTTCAGCATAGTTGACATATATGCAGTAGTTTGATCTCTCACATGGAAAACAAGGTCTTTGTTTTATGGATTGGACAGGGGGAAAAAAGACAGAAAGAAATGCCCTCACATCCCATACAGAACCCCCCCTCCCCAAAATCACACCACAAATCCCCCGCTTCCAACCGTCCAGGACCTCTCACTTGCTGTAGTTCTCACAACACTGAGCCCTCCCACACACACCCATTCCCTTCTCAAAAACTGCCGCTCCCAGGAATGCAACCCCCATCTCACAGATGCCACACTGTGTGCATTTCATTCAGAAATCAAACTTAGTGAAGAGTGCCACGTAAACCAAAATGTATGGAAGGAGGAATTAGACCATGAAGGCACATTTCATTGCCTCCAAAAGCGATGCTTGGAATAATGGCCGCATGACAGCAATCACATGATACAGTATATAACAGGCATTAAAGAGACTTTGTCAGACAGCTGTCCAAAATGCATAGGGACACAAATACAGGAAACTGAGCCTTGCAAAAACAATCAGTTTTACTGAGCATCAAGTAACCATCTTTCCAATCTCAATTTTTCAGATTGCTTATTATAACAAGGGGCAGTGGTGGCCTAGCGGATAAGGAAACTGACCGAAGGCTGCCAGTTTGAATCCCGAGCCACCAAGGTGCCACTGAGCAAAGCACAGCCTCCCCGGGGTGCTTTGCATGGCTGCCTACTGCTCACAAAGGGTGATGGTTAAAAGCAGAGGACACATTTCACTGTGTCATCGTGTGCTGTGCTTCACTTTAACTTCATAAAACTAAGACATAAAATGCATGTTTCAATGGATAAAAATAATTCATTGCACTTGACTAAAGTGTTATCTGATGGGAACATAAAGATAAAATCTGTAATGCATCATTGCAGCACGCTGCAGATACATTGCCCACACACACACACACACACACACAGAATAAATGAATAAATGTACAAACCATACAGTCACATGTTGCTAAGCAGGGGTGGGAGATATGTTATATACACAGTAAATGACTGTATCATGACCATCAAATATGAATCCTAACGTTATTGTTCAACAGCATGCAATTTGCTTCTGAGGCCCGCTTCACTGCTTTCACCCCGCCAAACAGACTCTCTCCGTGGCCCATCCAAAAAACTCACCTAGCACGCGGTTTTCCTCACGGTGTCACAGTAAGGTGACATGGTTGAATTGATTTGCCACGCTCAACATTTCATCATAATCAACCTCTCCATCTTGGTTTGAGAGCCTGCTTTGATACCTTGTTTCTATTGGTCGCATGTCATTGTGTCACAATGCGCGAAGTTCAACTTTGTCAAACTCAACTTTGGCTGAGCGCTTCGCTCACCGCCCACCGCAGCAAAAGATCATTTTTCAGTCGTGCACACTGTAGAAAACAATGAGTTCCGGAGTGCAGCACCGTCTTCAACCGGCTTAACAGCGGAGAAAAGCAACTCCACAGAGATAAGTGAAGGCCCTGCACTCCTCAGCTCCCGTTTCGCACAGTAAACCACGTGACGTGGTACTGCGTGCACTGCTTCCGACACAGCGCACTGCAAAGACCTGCCATCTGAGGTGAAATGCGGTTTATAATGAATCCTCTGCCATGATGCTCAACTGACGTAATAACAGTTATCAGTTTTAAAGTAAAGTAAAATAACCGCGTTCTCCGCCTGCCATTCTCTGAAGTCCGCCATGCGCTCAGTACTGTCTCGCGTTTCTGCAGGGCTCTCGACTAACTTTTTTCACTGGTTACACTGGTGTGCCTAACCTTTTTTTTTTTTCTTAGCTGCACCAGCACAAAAGATAAGTGCACCAAATTTTTGATGGCATTGCATTTAACAACGCAGTTTTACAGGTTCCACTTTTTTTCTTTTTAAATCATTTTGCGTATTGCCGTATTGACTTGTAAATTATTAACTAACAATCTGTTTAACATAAAGTTCTTTAATTAAAGCCAAATTCTACAGAAAGTTAACTCACTGAAAACGTGGTGCTTAAAATCTTTCACTGAGCTGAAATTAAAACAAGATAAATGAAATAAAAAGAAACTCCAAATTAAAAGTGCAAGTGTTTTAAGGGCTTGAACTTGATTATCACCTCGGCCTGATGATCTGCGTGTCGCTGAAAGGCTGCGGGGAGAGGGGACACTGGGCCAGCACATTTATCACTGCATGTAATGTGTTTTATACTACGTAATGTGTCTTTTAATGAGTGGTCAGGTGATGCGTTTCAATTAGCACAAAAATGGATGCTGAGGCAGTAAAACGGAGGCTAGCTTCTGGCATCTAAGATGTGGGGAAAAAACTTTTACCATGAACACTGACATTAAACAATTTATAAAAGATTAATATAATGCGTGCAAAAAGCTGTACTTTAAAAAAGTCGGCCTGATTAAAGCTCTAATCCGTGGCTACATCCACTCTGTCTATCTGATGGGTTCAGGATACCCACCTCTCTGACTGACTGCAGCACGGCCACTTTAAAACATACCGGAATATCTGGCCCCGCCCTTCACATCCTCTGATTGGTTTAGAATATGACATGGATCGAATATGTGTCTGTTTTTCCCCCGAACGCTAGAGGTGTGAACCTTCCCAGGTCGATTCAATTGCGATTATCAATGCCTCGATATCGATGTATCCCGATGCATGCCATAAATTTTCTACATGGTGACATGATTATTTTTCAAATACAAGAGTTAAGGTCTCGTACAGCGGTATGGACGCTTTGAAAGTGAAAGTGAAGTGATTGTCACTGTGAAACACAGCACAGCGCACTGTGCACACAATGAAATGTGACTTCTACTTTTAACCATCACCCTTAGTGAGCAGTGGGCAGCCATGAAAGGCATCTAGGGAGCAATAAAAAGTGGAATTTAGCATTTATACAGTGATTCAGAGGAAATTTTAAGGTATCAAGATATATAACATGTTCTTTGATGTAACTTAAAAATATTGCAATATCATTTTTAGGCCATTATGTCGCAGTCCAATTGTTAAGTTTGAAGATGATAAAAAAAGCAATATATTATGCCCAGAAATACTGGGGGTGTGTCCACGATGCTTTCACAAGTGTTAATGAATATCTAGCCATGTTTGATTGGTACATGTCCTCCAGAGAATATGCAACTGGAAAACAATCATTAAAATGAACCTCTTTCCACTCTGCTAAAGATTGGTAATTATTTTCTCCTTTTTTTGTAAGGTAGCAATATGTATTACTGACTAGCATAATGGAGCCAAATAAAGTTTGAATGCATTAATAAAAAGTTGTAATTTCTGTAATAGTCACATGTCAAACTAGCACACTAGTTATTACAGAACCACAGGAATGACTTTTTAAAGATAGGAGACCAAAACTGGACACAGTATTCAAAGTGATATGTTACAAAGGAATTATGCAACCTCAGCATATCATTACTCAATAAACAATGTGGGTAAACTAAATAAAAGACAAGTTACTTCTTTTATTAAACTGTAGTTTACCTAAAACAGTGTAGTTTACTTATAACAATGTTATACCAATTACGGTAAGCAATGTCATTCCAACATTGTTACCATACCATTCTGTCCCACTGTCCCATTCTCATGAAGATCTGCAAGACAAATACTCTCACACTGGACAGATATTGGTTGCGCTCTGGAACAGATGCACCCTACTTATTTGGACGTGTGTGTGTTGTTTACTGACCAGTTTATGCCCAGAATGGGCTAAAAGCAGAGGACACATTTCGTTGTGTGACTGCGTGCTGTAGAGCACTCCACTTTTGTCACTTCAAGTAAAACATAAAAGCAGCCCTTATTTCATCAGTGTATTAAAAGCAAAGGTTTCTGGATATTTAAAAATGTGGCTCAACCAATTAAGTTTTAGGGCTGAATTGTAATTATTTCATAATTCGGTACGGCTGATGTACACACACACACAGTAAGCTTGAAGAAGAGGACAAAGTTTGCCAGGGCCGCTATACTGTTCGTCGGGCGTGGAGGATTTTAACTAATCAAATTAGTGGAGCAGAACTAACTGTTGTGTAACTTCGGTTCTGGAACATGACTAAGCAGATGCAAATGACAGTCCCCAAGGAAAGAAAAGTTTGGTATGAGATACAGACCACATGCACGCGATTCGTGCTTATTAGGCTGCCGACTTCTAGAAGAAATAGCAGAAATGGGAGGAACGTTATCAGAAGAAACCTAGTGCTACTTTTCAGAAGCACTTAAAGCACGTTGGTGCTGCTACGTATGGCCTACTAAAAACACTACATAATAATATTAAAAACAGGAACCCTATGCCCAAAATTCCAATACCGTGTGAATATTATGCCTTCAAGGCAGATCGGTTTAATCTTAAAAGTATTTTATTAATTACAACGCACAAGCAGCCTACTAATCGGGTGGATTGGACGGGCAGTGGCGGCCTAGCGGGTCAGGAAGCGGAGCAGAGGACACAATTCACTGTGTGCACTGGGTGCTGGGCTGTGCTGCGCTGTCACACGTTCTACTTTCTAGAGATACTGG
Organism: Denticeps clupeoides; assembly: GCF_900700375.1. NCBI lineage: Eukaryota > Metazoa > Chordata > Actinopteri > Clupeiformes > Denticipitidae > Denticeps > Denticeps clupeoides. The sequence goes on along the minus strand of NC_041722.1, from coordinate 3,011,439 downwards.
TTGCAACCTGGTGCATCTAGCCGCACGCCAGCATGTCCGCTTTTGCATTAATGACCAGAAAATCAATAGTCCTGCCCCAAACGTGCGTGCACCATGTGGGGACTTTGGAAGCAGGAGTTGGACACGTTCCCCCTCCGGGGAAGCCAGTGCGGTTTTTAATGTCAGGATCTCTTTTGTCATGTAAATGTTGGTGCTGCTGTGTGCATCCTGCTACTACACACGCACACACACACACACACACACACACACACACACCTCCTTACTTTAAGCAACTCAAAAACACTGATCATTTCACATCTACTTCATTGGTCCCATTAATAAAAATGCCTCCATGACCGTTGAACCACACATGTACCAGTGACCAGATGACGGAGCCCCTGTCCTGCACAACCCCAGAGTCCCCACACCCGAAACGCAACTTCGGCCCTTTGTTAAATTACGGGGAGGTGTAAACAGCGAGTAGCGCCACACACACACACACACACACACACACACACGGCTCCAGAAGCGCGTTACCTTGCAGGGAGAGACCGCAGCGCCCCAGCGAAAGTAGACAGAGAAGCCACAGATGCTCCACCGCCATGTAAAGCCCCTGGTTCCCAGCGGCCGGGTGCGCCGACAGCTTCGCGCGTTCGACGCGGCTTCTATCACGCACGACGCGGCGTGGCGGGCAGGGACGGCCGTCGTGCGTGTCCGCGCCTCTTCGCCATGTTGCGAGCGAAATGTCGGGAGCGCGCCGGCCGCTCGGCACATATACTCACGCACGCACGCACGCACGCACGCACGCGCGCGCGCACACGGTCACGCGCGCGCGCAGGAGCAGCCTGGGCCGGGGCCGGTCTAACACACCCCCTGCTTTTTTACCCCTTCCAGAGTTCCCCGAGTTCATTCCCAGGCGCCCAGTAATAAGGTCACGAGTGGGCTTTTCGTTTATATTCTTATTATATTTCCCATCACAGGAGCAAAATAAATGTAGAAATAAAAGCTTGGGTGGATTCACAGGTAAACTGGTGTGCTTCACGGAACTGTGTGGGGCGGTAATAACCTCGTGGTCAATGAACCTGTCCGCATAACCAAAAATAAATCTGAAAACAAGAAGATCCACGGTGGAGGCCTGCTTCACCGGCGCCTACAGCGTTTGCACATTGTATGCAGCGATGCGCCTCAACACCGCACTGCCAAGTTAGGTTTTTCATTTGTGAGCTCCGTATGATGAAACAAAAACGAGCCATGGTCCAAAAAAGTCCGTTTCAGATTTCTGCAAATGTCTTTAGGCCTCGCATCACCCAACAATGACTGGGGAGACTTCATGGCTCGAGATTACTTTTGAAGTCGTCATATAACAATTCATAACTGTTACATATTATAATACAATCATAATACAGTTACAAATTAATAGTAATAATGGTAGCTGCCTTTTGATAGAAGTCAGAGAGTATTGACTAATGCACAAGCAATGATTAATTCATCATTCACCTCACAGCATCATAAAAACTCTTGTCATGCTACACCAATAAAACATTTCTAAACCCCACAGTCCCAACTCTCACAAAATCTAATTTCTAAAATACAACCCAAACATACACATGTTCATAAGTATTACAAGTCATGAATTAATGAACATCATATCTTTCTGTACTTATGAATGTTCTTCTGTCATTTAACAGGCATCACAATCAGCTCACAGTCATGCAAATGAAGCACAAAAAATCATGTGGTCAAGTTCAAACAGTCACAGCTGCAAGCTTCTTTAAAAACCCTGTCAACCTAATGGCAACTATGGAGTCATCTAAAATGACAAAATTCAATACTACAGGAACACAGGAATTTCATAATCATAATTTTACACACAAACCATATTAAAACAAATATATGCTGATAAACTCTACATTTTAAAACTAAATTCTATAAGTATTTAACACATGCAAATTTTATAGATAATATTCAAATAATATATTACAAAAAATTTAATTAGCACGTGGCATCATGCCTCCAAGGTTGGGGTTTGAACTCAAAGTCATGCTAGGCGGATTGGTGACTAGAAATTGTGTGCCTTTCTGTGGGTCCCTGCCCTGCACCTTGCGACCCAGGATAGGATCTGAGACCCACAGCCCTACTGTGGATGAAGTGGTTATTCAAAGCGAGTGGCTAATAATACATGGGTGGTAGTAGCCTAGTGAGTAAAACACTCGCCTATGAACCAGAAGACCACAAACCCCAAACCCCATTTACTACCACTGTGTCCCTGAGCAAGACACTTAACTCTGAGTGTCTCCAGGGAGGCTGTCCCTGTAACTACTGATTGTTAAAAAAAAAGCCTCAGATGTTAGTGAGAATATGAATGAATCATTTTAAAAAAGATTTAAAAAAAGTGAGAACAATATAAGACTTAGCCCAGCCCCCCTTCGCCTGTATTCTGAAATCCAGTCATCACCAGGACCTGTCCTTCTTAATCCACTCCCTGCAACCCCCTGCACCACCAGGACCAATTCTCCAGCATCTACTAGTGTATGTTTGCTTTCAGAATGTTCTTAGATTCTTTGATAACCTGTCGGAAGATCTCCTTTCTTTTTTTAACTACCTGTGCTGTTTCTCTGCACCAGTCCGGTTCTAGTACCTCCCTGTTTGTGTAACAGGGTGTCAATTCCATTTTGGGGCCACGTCCCATTTTGTATTTTGTGTTTGTGGCAATAAACCCTGTTTTTTTTGGGGGGGGGTTTTGACCTTATTGTACACCTTACATATTCGAACACATTAGCCACTGCAAACACAGCTATTACCTTCGTGTCCCTGAGCAACATGGAGACACACAACCTGTAATCATTTCCTGTGTAACACATTCACATTACATAAGTGAATATATGTACAGCTCCTGGCTGGTTCGGTTACCTTCTTCAACACACACACCGTGACCTTCAACGGTCCCCCTCCCACAGATTTCTGTTCTCACACACTGCCACCGCCCCCTTCATCAAACAGTTTGGACGCATGTCGCCAAGCGGCGTTGTTATCACTCGGCTCCCCGGTGTGCAGGCGCGCTCCGGGGTCCCAGCCGGCACACGCCGACATCTGCACACCAACAGCCACCGGGAGCCAGCTGGATCCCAGCCTGCCCGTGCGGTATATCCACCCTGGATCTTTCTCCCGGTGCCACGTTGGACTCATGTCGCGAGGGAGACACCTGGTTTTGTGATAATTAATCCGAAAATTTCATGTTGGTAGCAAATTATTTGACGGATATACTAACACACACACACAAAAACGACCTCTATGGTGACACCTTCAGATGTCCCTCTTAGTGACACTCACAGACCCCATAAATAAATCACAGGTGAAGCACGACCTCTACGCACAGTAGGCTAAATTAAAGCCGTATTAATTTTGAGAAAATATGAAGGTGACTTTGCTGCGTTCAGACATGAAAACCATAACTCGTGGACAGGGGTGACTACAGGGGTATCTGGGGCACAAAAAAAAAAAAGCAATGACTCATCAAGGGAGGGGCCAGAGGACGAGGAAGTGAGAGAGCTGTCATCGCGTCCTCATCCGGAGTGGCGAATGGGAGTGACAGGACTGGTGGACGGGAGGGGAGAAGAGAGGGCCGAGGGAGCGTGGGCGTGGTGATGAGACGCCAGCTTACAGCATCAGAGAAACCCGCTCACCCGCTCTCAGTGAGGACCAAGGACATGTCCATCAATCTGCCAGCATGATTGTTTTGTGGACTCGGCCTGAGACTGTTAGCGTGGTCTGAGGCGACTGCGGAGGCACTTCTGTCGCCCGTATTTATTCTGGAACTCACTGGTGGGGGTCCCCTTCGAAATCTTACCCGCAGACATCCGAGTGGCTGAGATGAACTGGACAGCGAGTCCACCCCATCTGTGATCAGTGTGTCTGGCAAAAACAAATCGTGCCTCGCAGCGCAGCCCTTTCACACGGGGTAAAATTACGTCTTCTGAAGCTCTTTGATGCTGCAATTTAAACATCTGTCCCTCACCGCCATATCTGGACGGACGGTGCCCTGATGAAGGTTTAAACTTCACGTATCTTTCAGCATCCAATAAAAACAAGCTGGAAAGATGTCACCTAAAAGAATTCCATTAACTGCAAGCTGCTCACCGTCACCCTCCAACATGTCTCCCAAAGCCTCAAAATGGGCTGAAGTGTCCAGAGTTGTTATTGGTCCCTCTAGATGGTTTTTACTTTCATGTCTGATCAACGATGCACAATCTGTACCTATTTTCTTCAAAGCAATTTCACACACAGACATAAGGACATTTTTAGCATAAAAAGTTATCTTTCATCTTACTTTTTTTTTTACATTATTGTCACATTTTGGACACAAGACTGATGCTCTTTTTTTTTGTTCCAAGAATTACATATATCAGTTTTACATTGTAGTATTTAGTAGATTATTTTGAACTTTCGAGTTTGAATCTCAGCTTTGCGTGTGTAGGGTTTACGTACTCTCCCCATGTTGGTGTTGGTGTCCTCCCGCCTGCCAAAAGCATGAACCCCAGGTGAACTGGTATGTATGACAAAATGACCAAAAAATGGCATTTATTTTTAGATGTAGATCTAGAAGTGCATCATTTGCATACTTCTGTTGTAGTTAATACTTTTTGTTGTAGTTCTGTCTGTCACTTTCAGCACCACAGAATGAGGATGCTAGCAATACGGATGAACCCAATTGGAAGAGAGTGCAAAGGTGTTGGTGAGTATTGCTTTTAGTCATTGCAAGTCATCTTAACACCCATTGGCATGCCTATGGGGGGCAGTGGTGGCCTAGCGGTTAAGGAAGGTAATCAGAAGGTTGTCGGATTGAATCCCAATCTGCCAATGTGCCACTGAGGTGCTACCGAGCTAAGCACCGTCCCCACACACTGCTCCCCGGGTGCCTATCATGGCTGCCCACTGTTCACTCATGGTGATGGGTTAAATGAAGAGGACAAATTTCACTGTGTGCACCATGTGCTGTGCTGCGGTGTATCACATGTGACAATCACTACACCTTTTTTTTATTCGATTAAAATACATATAAAAAAACATGGATGAAGGTAAACAAAACAAGATCGGGCTTACTTTGCAAAGAGAAGCATCGAGTCGAGTTGAGACTGAGTTGACCTCACTTGTCTCTGCCTTCCTGTTCCCAGCATGTGCCACAGGTGCGCAGCGTTACGTGACACTGTCTGTGTATTAGTTTTATTTCTGTACTTTTTTAGCTGGTTGCAACATGAACCTGTCCAGAGATGGCGAGTCAGGACATCATCATATTGCTAGAACATCGTGTTCTGGAAATGAGATATTTAGAGGAGGTATGGGAAATGAGATGAAAAAAAAAATCAAAACCTTCACCATTCGCCCCTGTACCAATGTTTCCCGTGCACTTCCAACTATTTTTAATGATCTGAAGCCGGGCCTGCTTGGTGGTCCGCGGGAGGCTGCAGCTGCCTCCGGCAGCTCGGCACCCTGGGTGGTGGACCTCATGGGAGCAAAAACCAGACTATATTACTAAACACAACTAATTGTGGGCTTGCCAGCATTCCTACTGTTAATATTTTACTTATAAGCTGATATTATTTTCAGTTTTTTTTGGTTGCAATGTGCTCTGCCCCCGACCCAGACTGACGTTAGTATCCGGGGACACACCCGGTGCCAGGCATTGACGCTGTGCCAGTGTTTGTTAAGTAAATGGGGACAACACACCTGCCCCGCCTTGCTGACACCCCTGACACCCCTCCCACCCTCCAGTTTTAGAGGTGCCCAGTGGAAGCTTGGCATGGAGCAGGTGTCTCCATAGTGATGGAGTCTTTAAGAGTGACACATGGGCAGGAGTAAGGATGTCTGGACAAATGGCACAATACGACCAGGGCTCCCTGGCACAGCTCCCAGAGTGGGCAGCCTGAGATGTGGGAACTGGGTGGTGGCAGAAGGGCGCATACATTCAGGATTAAATAAAGTGTATAAACAAACACACACACACACGCAGTCACATACACACACAATCACACACACACAAAGAAACCGCTCGTTGATCATTCCAAGCACACCTCAGTTGTGATCTCATGGGCACGCAAGCACAGAAGCGTCGTCCCACTGCTAGAGGGAGAGGGGAGGAGACGGTGTATGAAGGATGGCTCTGATTCAGCCTCCACACACACACACACACACACACACACACCTCAGATTAAACCTTTTAAGTACAAAGACAGCGGGGAGGTCCAGCCCAGCGCTCATCGCTCATCATTTTCAGCAGATTAAAATACCACGTGCTGGTGGCCGCATTGTTCCCCAGGTCTAGGTAACACGTGACAAAAGGCTTGGTGGAGGGAATAAAAAAAAAAAAAAAAAAAAAAAAAAAGGATCTTTGGTGCTTCGGTGTTGAGCTGCAGCGTTGTATGAGCGAAGCAACCCACTGCCTCCCATCCCACACCACTCCAGCAATGGAAACAGAGGATTCAGGAGGGGTGTGTGTCTTTGTGTAGCTCGCTGCTGCAGGGCGGAGGGTGGGTAGTGTGCCGCCCCTTCCGTCTCCACCCCCTGGCTAATGGGCACCACTGATACAGCAGCTTTTATCCTAATTACTCCAAAAAACATAGATTTTAAATCCCAGCTGAGGGCATAGATGTGATTCTGCTAACACGCCAAACAGAAATAAATCAATAGCAAGAGAAACCTACAACAATTAAGTGCTCTTGTATCAGTAAAGATGCATTTCTTTGTTGGCGGGGTCAATAAGTCTGTCTAGGACTGTGAGAGAGACAATGGGAACTGTCCAGGTTGGTTTCACACTCTCCACACACTCCAGCCCACACAGGATCAGGATCGGGCAGCAACTCCAGGAGACAAAAGGCAACCTGTCTCAAGTGAAGCTCAAGACTTTCTACACAGTTTCTAAAACCATTTATCCAGGTCAAGGTGTTCGGGAATCTAAATGCCTTGGAAGGCAGCGGCAACCCATGGACAAGACATCAACCAACCACAATTTGCATTCACGTCTGACAGCACCTTTCCATCCGTGAGTTATAAGACTGTCCCCTCAGGCTTTACAATGTCATGACGGCAACACACACATGACCGATTTTAAAAATGACAGAAACGTGCACTTATGTTCGTTCACATTTACATTTAAGGCATTTGGCAGACACCCTTGTCCAGAGCGATGTACAACGTGCATTCAAGTTACAGTTCTGGTTCATTAGGACCCACAACTATGACTACAATCTTGTATTCACTCTGTTGTAGATTCTGTACACAAGTTCGACAATAAGAAGTTTACAAGTTAATCTAAATATTCTCTAAGGAGGAAGGTCTTGAGCTGCCGTTTAAGCTGTTCTGACCTCGAGGGGAAGTTCATTCCACCACCGAGGGACCAAGACTGAGAAGAGTCTAGATGAATGTCTTCCTTTTACCTTCAGAGATGGAGGGACCAGGCGAGCAGTACTGGAGGCTCGGAATATACGAGGTGCAGTGCGAGGTGTAATAAGGGCTGTGAGGTAGGATGGTGCTACTCCATGTTTGGCTTTGTAGGCCAGCATCAGTATTTTGAACCTGATGCGTGCAGCTACTGGGAGCCAGTGGAGGGAACGTAGCAGAGGGGCGGTGTGGGAGAATTTGGGAAGTTAAAGATCAGCCGTGCTGCTGCATTTTGTATTAGTTGTAGAGGTTGGATGGTACTTAGAGGTAGACTAGCTAGAAGGGAGTTGCAGTAGTCCAGTCATGAGATTACTAAGGACTGAACCAGTAGCTGGGTGGCCTGTGTTGACAGATAAGGGCGGATTCGTCTGATATTGTTCACTGATTTGATGTAGCAAAATGTGCAAATTTAAATAAAACAGACCAGACCAGAACTACACAAAGTAAAAAAAAAAAAGAACATGCACAGGTTTCTCCTCAAGTCAACTGCTACCCAATGAGGACAACCTCCATTGCACATTTATTGGCTGTTTTATTTTCTATGGGGACACGCCCTCATCACATTTTGTCATCGTCTGATTCCTTCGATAATCTCAAAATCCCCGAACAAAGACAACAAATCACATGCTAGTAATAATTTGGCCCAATCTTAATTTTATATCATAACTTTTACTTGCTGATGAATTGTAGGAACAAAAATTATGTTTTTGATAAAAAAAACAAAACATTTTTTTGAAACGGTTCCAAGAAATCTTGCATTTCAGGGCACCAACCATCCTCCAAAGAGCCTGTCAAGTCCAGGATGGGATGATAAGGGCTCCAAGGCCAATATTAAGTGTGTGGGTGGCATGTGTTCCCCCCACCCTTCTCGTCTGCACTGCCCTGTACATCTTTGGGTGCCGCTCAAATGTCCAGGATCACACACTAAGGGATTTGTGTGATCGGTAAAGATTAGGTCATCTTGCAGACAGTTTGTATTTCAGAGTGTCACAAGCTGCACCCAACTGTCTCTTTCAGTGGATCGGAATAACTGAAATGTGTTTTTTATTACAACTATAATGTAAAATAAAAAAACATAGTTGAAGATCGGTTTTACAATATCATGATCACAAAATGAAATAGAAACAAATAAAGCTTTTTGTGTGGATTACTGCTCATTCAACCAGTACCAAAACTTTGACACCAATTTCACAGAAGCCATTTTAAAGTAATACATATTGTGTGGGATGTTATCTCTTTCACAAGGGCACAAGTGACACGTTCTTAAATGTGTTCCAATACATCCTTTGTGAGTGTGTCTGTGTGTGTGTGAGAGAGAGAGAGAGAGAGTGCTTGTAAGGTGAAGTTGAGTTGGAGAGTGTTTTGCAAACTACATTTCTGACATGTTCTGAAATGAAATGTTTTCTCTTATTACCAAGCAGGCACACGGCACGCTAAGCCATGCCACCCTTTAAAGTGTTGTTTTGAACAGGAGATGACAAGACTGCACATCCCATCCCACATCAAACATGAGGCACATAAATCAGCACAGGAGTAATGTAATAAAAATAAATGCATAAAGATAGTAACTTGTCTAAAATAAGAGTAGAACATGCTCAGCAGTGTTGATCTTGTCAGCATTCACAACCGGGAAGCTATCAATGTACTCTGTCCAACTTTGCATACGGTTTGAAGATAAGGCAACCAGAAGCCTCAAAGTAGAGAAACATATGAAAGTGCAGCCAGATTAAACAAGATGGGAGCTACAAGATGATGCCGAACAAAATCTTTCCCTTTTGCACATTAGTCATAAATGGGGAACCCATGAGGGTGTGTCCCTCAGTGCTAGTTTTGCACCCTGAATGTACAAGACAATTAATTGATTTGAAAATTAATTAGGTTCTATTACCTATTTGAATAAATAATTTATGTGGGTCAAAAATGAAAGCTGCACTAAAATGTGGGTCTTTACCATTACTGGTAGACAAATTTACCGTACTGTTACCGCTGTCTTCCAGCCTTGGGTCATCAGTAAAAAAAGAAACATGAATATACTAAATCCCTATTTAATTAACAAAAACAACTGATTTGAGTAAAGTGAAAAAAAAACATCATTTATCAATTTTTTTTTGAAAAGTTAAATCAGGGAAAACTGCGCCCTCTGGTGAAGACTGCAGAAGTGCAGCTGCAGTATTGATTGTACAGATTGCCATGGCACCATCCTATTGTGTTTAGTTCTGCCTGACAGAGGCAAGAACAGGTTGCTGTGAGGAGCAATCCAGACCTAAACAAAAATTAATTTATTTCACAGCTCAGCTGGAGGCTAAGCTCCTTAGCACGCTAATCTAGAGGCTAGCTCGAGGCCTTGTTTGCATGTGTGGGTATTCGTGGTCATGCACTGGGGGGTGGAGGACACCTGGCATTTTTTAAAATCATGGTTGGCACTGATGGTCAACATTCGTGTGTCTCGGGTGTGGACTTTGACATTTGAACCTCAGTTATGTTTGTTTCCTCACGCGGCCCAAAGACATGCAGGTTATTAGATGGATTGGCATTGTGCCCCGTTGGCACAGGCTTCAGCCAACTGTGGCTCTGATAAGGGTTTACTGACGGATGAATGAAGCTCTTGGACGTGTCTCTTTCCAGCATGACCTGCACTCAGATCACTGTCAACATTTACCTCCATCATGCCTGATTTTTTTAACACAAAACTGTGAAATATGCAACTGTACTATAGATCTTGATACACTGGTAGTAGCCTAGTAGGAAACACACTTACCTATTAACCAGAAGACCACACAGGTTCAAATTCCACTATTGTGTCCCTGAGCGAGACACTTAACCCTGAGTTGGTTGAGGGGAACTGTCCCTCAATTATAATCCGACAGCAATTATGACTGTTTACCTTGATTAAACAGAAGGCAATTGTATTCCAAATATGAAGCGAAAGTACTAAATTGGTACCACTAAATTGGTATTAATCTTGGTACCACTAGACAACACATGCCACAGTTTGAACCAAAGTTATAGTATGTACATTATTATAGGCCAATTTTAATCTCCAGTTTTCACTTTATACAATTTCATAAAGTTAATTTCATAGAGAATGTTGTGTTTAATTAGGTTTTGTGTGTTTTGGTCAGTTCTTAAATCCAGTATTACAATGCAGCTTCAGTTATGCTAGTCTGAGCTCTTCTTCCAACAAATGCTTTCTGTCTGTAGTATGAATACAAGACAATTTCTTGGAAAATGTTGGTACTTGAAGTGGTTGAAGTGGTTTGTTACAGCTATTTTCACAGATTTCCATGGTCATTGGTTTATTTTAATACCCATTCAAGTATACAGCTGCCCTTGCACTTAATGCCCAGCTATTCTTGGCTGAATATGGTTTCTGGATTAGCTAAAATTTGCCCCCATTATTTTGTTAATGCTCATTATCCAAGCTCCAGATACTCCGTTAACTTAACAAGCCTCCCCTCTCATCTCCACTTGATAAAATGTTGCCTACATTAGAGATTGACTGATGTGTGGTGGGTCAAGCAAACACACATGCACAATGCAAAAGCACATGGGCATTGTTCTGTCTCACTCATATCATCCCAAACAACGGCAGACAGATGCCCAGTGCATTACACGGTCATTTAAATAACGTGAGGTCCGCTTCCTCCAATCGCTGCACATTAAATAGTCCAACTGGCGACACCAACACACTTGGCACGATGCAGACAAAAATTTGAGCTATTGGGAGAAATTACTTGAAGAACAACCCTGGAGCGGTATTTTTGTAAGAATTACAGGTTTCTTCATGAGCAGTGAGACAGGATTTTTAAAAATGGATGAGGTTTCTAAATAGTATTTATAAGTCCATGTTATGTGAGACGAGCATATAGGGATGGTAAAAGAACAGATGCCTGCCCTGAGTTTCACCCTCATAGCATGTTTAAAAATTAGATTTGGCCACTAGATCATATACCCAGTCTATCTATTTACATCATCAACCCGTCCTCTCATCTTCCTGGACATTCATCAGCAAAACCTACAGCACATTTGTCCGCCACTTCAGCAGGGAGAATGTTGAGATGTCTGTGGGTTACAGTGATGATCTTATATCTGTCAGGTCTTGGCATTGCTGAGCGGGGAGATGATAATAATGATATCCTGACCTGGCGCAGAGGGAGGGCATTGCCAGAGCTCTTGCACTTGGCTTCACCTCGTCGGGAGGAGATAAAGGGAGGGAGGGATGGAGGGAGAGCGAGAGGGAACTCATCTATTCATCCTCTGTGGATGAGCATGTCTCACATTAACATAGATAATCAATCATTTGCAAGCACCGGGAAAGAGGTTAACTGAGGCAAACTGAGCAGGGAGGTATGGCGGAGAATGAATTTGTGCTGGATAAAAACAACAGTGTGTGTTCAACAAAAGAGTCTTTTTTATCACTGACTTTCCATCTCTAGGCCAAAAACCGGCATGTTTCAATTGTCTGATTACCTGATTAAAGGTTTGACCAGGAGCCGCCATGAGCAAAAGAAGCAGTTCAGATGGAACAAGATGAACATCATGTCAGTACTGTTGCATCACCGCCATCTGCTGGCACAAAGTCATATTGCAGCACTTGAATCACAATTGACAATAAATTGTCACTTGTGTTTGAGGTTCTAGGTGCCTGTACGATTTCTTCTCTGATCCTGTGCTGTCCAGGGCTACATTAACAACCAGTATCATTTTCATTTTACACAGTAAGCCGGTCACGTGTGTGCCCAATTACTGTTCATCAAAATGCTCAGATGATTAAATTTTACTACAAGGTATATTAGAATATATCCCAGGTGTGCATCTATCTACTAAAAGTTCCCAATGTTCTGCACACGCTGGCTGAGCAGATTTCAGATTTTATTGAGCCACATTATGGAAGGTTCTTCCGAAATATATATTTATTTTTCTACAGTACTCAATTGCAATGCTATATGTACTTTTTATTTCAGTTCTGTTTTTTTTATTGTTCTCTTGTAATTTATACGTAGTATACTGTTCATTTATACATAGTATTATATTTTACAACTTTTATTTCTTTAATTTCTTATATAATCCTGTTCGGATGATTTGCATAGAGCATGTCAGCTTCTGCCCTCTAAACCAGGCATTGGAGTATACATTTCATGAAAATAACCCTCGTCAACATCATCATCGCCATACAAACTCTGTAAGACGCAAAGGGACGCGAGTGTGCGCATTCAGAACCGTGGAGAGCGCCCTCGGCTCGGAGGCTCTGATTGGCTAGACGGAAATCTCGCGAGATCACAGTGCCTCTGCTATTGGTCGGCGTCTCGACGACCGAAAAGGAGGAGCGCGACTTTGTGTTTACTTCAACTTCACCGACCTCAGCTGTCAGATAAAAAGACCAAACGGTAACCGGAAGAGTTGATTTGTTTATCTGTATTATTATTTTTATTATATTTGACAGAGACGCGAACGAGTTGACATGCACACGGGTAACAGGGCGCTGTAGACAGCAGCCTGGCGAGGTAAGGAGATTATTTTGCGGATCTGTAACGTTAATTCCAGGCCCGCCGGCTCAGGTCGTCTTGACATGGTGGCTGAAAGAGTGAAAGACGAATAACGGGAAATAAATTCTACAAAGACAGATGGGGATACAACGAGGAAGTGTTTTTTCATGTTTTATTTCTTTAGGTTTGTTTCCATGGTTGCCTGATCCCAATGCCAATCTTAATTCCTCTTGACACGTCCGCGCTCCCTAATCCCGTCAAGGAAATGTTCTGTGGATTAACTCCTCCATCACTTCCTTTCTGCCCTCTGTAGTTAAAAGTTGCAACCAAATAATCCATCGTTCATTCTCCAATCATCATTTTCACACACATCCATCTACAGCAACAGCGTGTTTAAAATATGTGGAGGATGCTCGATTTTAAACTTTTAGGATATATGTCCTACAGGACATGAGGGACGAGATACAACTGTGGTTACCAGTGGTGTGTGGTTACCTGTGTATTTTAACACACAGATAACACACTTTATTCTTTCATTAGCAGAGTTCTCTGTGTTCTTTTGGTGGGAGAATTCACTTTCCCTGACTGAAGGTTTGTTCATTCAGACCCTCAAGAACCGGCAGTCTAATGGCTGGTAAGGACAAGTCTGTAGAGGTTTACAAAATGTCCTTGTCACGATTGAGGATGATTTTGAGAGTTTTTAGATGCACATGGTTCTCATTTCATTGCAGAGAACAACTTTCCTCCTCTTCCGGGCTTCATCCCTCTGAGACCCTGCTTCTACCAGAACTTTGAGGAGATCCCGGACCAGCACCGCACCATGTGCAAGAGGCTGTACCATCTGTGGATCTGTGAGGGATTGCCATACTTTCTTTTTTATCTTTTTTAACACACACACACACACACACACGCACGCACTACTTGCAGGTCTTGTGGTAAATTATTCTGAACTCCTTTGATGACCTGCGTTTTCCTACCAAAAAAAGAAAGGAAAAGAAAAGGTCACACAATCTCTGGTTCAGAATAATTCATTGCAGTTGGTCATGATATAATTAATCCTGCTTTTTTTCTACCTTTGCATAAATGTTGGATTTCTTTTGCTACCGTCTGCAGTACACTGATGCTTGTACACTGTAGTGACTCTGAAGAAGATAAATGTTAAACATTCTTTTGTCACTCGTAGTGAACCTGTGTCTCTGCCCCGCCTCCCTCGCTCTGCTGATTCACTGAAACTTCCCAAAAACTCCACAGTCTTGCAAAAGCCTGCATTCGAAACTTTCCAGATGGGAGTCAATGACCTCCCAAAACACACTAACAATTATGATAAGCATCATTTTATAGATCATGTTCCTGCATGATGGGCCTGCTTTTTAGGGTGCAGTAACAGATGGGAAGTGTTCACTAATGTGACATCAAGTGCATCTTCAGGATAAATAAACAGTACTATTTTCTAGTTACCTGCATTTTGGAAAGGAGGAACCGACTTCCCACTCAACCCTTTTGTTAGTGTGTGTTTCTGAATCCCAAAAGACAATAATAAAATTGATGTTTTAAGGAGAAGGTTTAAAATGAGTGGAGCCAATAGCAAAGGCTCTCATGTGCCCTGCTTCCACTTATTGGATGATTTAAACCCTCTCCTGTCAACATGTCACATGCGCAAAGAATTTTCTTGGATCAAAAGTATTTGTTGTAGTCATATCAGTAAGAGGACAAACAAAGGTCTTATTAGCAGGATAATCTTATCTTATCTTACTAGACCAAACATGCTAATACATTATCAACACTTTAACTTGAAGACTTCAGACTGGCGAGTGAGTGAATCTGACACTTATGTGCTTACATAGTGCTGCAGAAATATTCCCTCCATGTGTTTAAAGGTTTAACGTGTCATGAACGTAAAAAAAAAGATCGAAATATTTTTTCCTCCTTGCTCAGTGCTGGAAGTCGAGGTGTCTTCTCAGGCAACTAAATTGATGTGGAGTGTTCGCCTCTGGCTGTTCCATGTGGGTGGATGAGACTAAAGTATTCAGGCAACTCTGATTACGGCCAATTAAAAGTTCAGGAAAACACGGAGGCTAACATCTTGAAAAATGTGTTTACATAAACAGTGCGCACGCACACACACACACACACACACACACACACACACACACACACACACACACGCGCGCAAATAGGGCCAAGTCAAAGAACTGGAACAGAAATAGATTGCTTTATGCATCTGCATGTGTGTGTGGGTGTGTTTGTCACAATGTATTTTCTGTGGGTGAATGAATGAATGTGAGTCTCACCTCAGTCTGTGTCATCTCTCTTTCTCCTTCCGTCAGTCCACTGTGCCACACTGGCGGTGAACTTCATTGGCTGCTTGGCCTGGATGTTTGGTGGAGGCGGAGTCACTAATTTTGGGATGTCCATCATCTGGCTGATACTCTTCACACCATGCTCTTATGTATGCTGGTTCAGGCCCATCTACAAGGCCTTTAAGTACGTATGTGTGATCAACATTATTCTGTTTTTTTTCAGTTCATTTAATAATTATGTAGGTACAATTGCACACTGAAACTGTCATTAATTCTTTATTATTTGTTAGAGAGTTTTTATTGGGACCAGTTTTCTTTTCAGTATGAATATGCCTCTCACTCACCTTTTATTTTACCATGGTCTCTCCAGGACTGACAGCTCCTTTAACTTCATGGCGTTTTTCTTCGTCTTCATGGCCCAAGTGTTTATCAGCATTATCCAGGCAATTGGCATCCCAGGCTGGGGAGTCTGGTATGTGAATAAAAACACATACGAGGAAACAGTTAATTCAGCAGCAGCACAGTTAGAATTGTTCATGCCAAATGACAACATTGTTACATCCTATAAACCATTCATCGTCATTATGGCTGCAAACATTATTTTAAAGGCTGTGTGAACCTTGTCTCACTGTCCTCAAACTTCCTCTCAGTGGTTGGCTTGGCACCATCACCTTTTTCGGCACCAGCATTTTCGCCTCCATCATCATGCTGATTCCCACGCTCATGTTTACAGCGATGGCCACGTTGTCATTTCTGGCTCTAACTAAGGTACATTTCCTCAACTAGGACACTACACTCAATGATATCCGTATTTACACAGATTTATCAGTCACGACCACCTCATGTTTACATTTACAGCATTTTGTCCAGAGCAACTTACATAAGTGCTTTAAATATCCATCATTGAAATTCCTCGTTTGGTTCACTAGGACTCAATCTGTAGATACAGTTCGCATAACAACTCAGAACCTTCTTTTAATAGAATATAGAAAGTGTATTTTTAGTCCAAAAATGTTTTAAACAGGAATGTTTTTTGTTTGCTCTTGAAGAGCCAACTGTTCAGACATCTACTGGAAGTTCATTCCACCACCTAGTCTCCAAGACATAGATGAGTCTAGATGAATGCTTTCCTGGTACCTTGAGAGATGGTGGTACCAGTGGAGCACCTCGATCAGGGAGATTGAGGTGCAGAGTGAGGAGTGATGAGGGATCTGAGGCAGGAGAGTGCTGACCCTTCCATAGTTTTGTAAGCAAGTGTCAATAATTTAAACCTGATTCGAGCAGCTACGGGAAGCCAGTGGAGGGAACGCAGCGTTGGAGTGGTGTGGGAGAATTTGGGAAGGTTCTGGATCAGCTGGAGAGGTCGAGTAGCGCTAAGAGGAAGAGCAGTAGTCCAGTTTGGAGATGACCAGAGATTGGACAAGTATCTGAGTAGACTGTGTTGATAAGAGTGAACAAATCCTCCTAACGTTGTAGAGAAGGAATCAACAAAAATGAGCTTTCTGTATTTTAATTCCATTATCTTTCCAGGTACACAACTTTTACCGCGGCAGTGGCGGCAGCATGAGCAAAGCGCAGGAGGAGTGGACCACGGGGGCCTGGAAGAACCCGTACGTGCAGCAGGCGGCGCAGCAGGCTGTTGTCGGGGCAGCCCAGGGCGCCATGCATCAGGACCAGCAGTACTCCACACCACCCAACTACGACTACAGTAACCAGATGTAGCCGGCGAAGCGATCGGCACACAATCACATTTATCCTGGTGGCCTGTGGCGCAGAACCCGGCAATGTTCCAGATTTCATCACGTGCAGACACACACATTTTTTTTATATAGCGAAATTTTTGACTAAACAAATCACAGAGCATGTTTCACACACACATACACACACACACACACACACACTGAAGGGAAGAGAAGAGTGTTAAAACGTAAACGTATGCGTTTAATATTTTCCTCTGTATCATGACTGCAGTTACACTCCCTGCAGAACGTGCACTGTGATTGGCTGTCGGCCTCTAGCTCCTGATTGGCTCCTGTGTGTTCCTGCTCATAATCAGCAGCGGATAATCCTCCAGGCCACAGCCCAGCTTTTGATGGCTGACTTCCAAATCTGATTCCTGAACACAGACCTGGCTGTCCCTGAGAAGTGGAAAAATAAAAACCCCAAACGTCCGGTTGTTATGAAATGAAACACAATTAACCTGCCGCTCTGTGATTCCAGTGAACCAAATCCCTCACGACTACAGTTCATATGACAGGGAGAGAGAAAAACAAATTCCTTTGAACGTCACAATTTAATAGAAAAGGTGTCAGTCAGCAAAAAAGAGAGAAAACAGTGATTTGTTTTGTCTTGGTGTAAGTCTTCAGTGCTGGAAATTGTTTGTCCGGCTTATGCATATTAGCCATAAGCTTTGAAAATTGTGCTACTTCAGTGATCTGCTGTGGACGGCATTTAGAGTTTCCGGACTTACATACCAAATGCGAGGAGCTACAGTCAACTTAACACGTTACGGGCAAGATTACGCTGATTAATTATTAGAATATGTTAAGGAGACGGCTCAGACAGGACTGACTGCTTTAATTTCCTGGACTTTAACCAGAAACGGCCATTAAACTCTAACCACTGTAGAAGGATGTAACATAACAGCCAAAGACACTTTTTCAGATTCATCATTAACGATAGGTCATTTTTTTCTCTGACAGAGCAAAAGCTCATTTGTGCGCTAGTTGTGTGGACTGGAGTCTGTGTTTTAAGCTGTGTTGTGTGTAGAGAGGGAAAACTGTCAACTCGAGTCACACATTTGTGTGGAAGTATTACTCTGAAGCGAATTCTTTTAATGCTTGAGTGAGTGGTGAATCCTGACGCATTAAAATGAACAGAAAGTCACGACTAAGATCCAAAAATGGAGCAAGGTGCTCAATAAAATGCAGTTATTATCTTATTATCCTCTTGTTATCATTGAAATTCCTCGTTTGGTTCACTAGGACTCAATCTGTAGATACAGTTCGCATAACAACTCAGAACCTTCTTTTAATAGAATATAGAAAGTGTATTTTTAGTCCAAAAATGTTTTAAACAGGAATGTTTTTTGTTTGCTCTTGAAGAGCCAACTGTTCAGACATCTACTGGAAGTTCATTCCACCACCTAGTCTCCAAGACATAGATGAGTCTAGATGAATGCTTTCCTGGTACCTTGAGAGATGGTGGTACCAGTGGAGCACCTCGATCAGGGAGATTGAGGTGCAGAGTGAGGAGTGATGAGGGATCTGAGGCAGGAGAGTGCTGACCCTTCCATAGTTTTGTAAGCAAGTGTCAATAATTTAAACCTGATTCGAGCAGCTACGGGAAGCCAGTGGAGGGAACGCAGCGTTGGAGTGGTGTGGGAGAATTTGGGAAGGTTCTGGATCAGCTGGAGAGGTCGAGTAGCGCTAAGAGGAAGAGCAGTAGTCCAGTTTGGAGATGACCAGAGATTGGACAAGTATCTGAGTAGACTGTGTTGATAAGAGTGAACAAATCCTCCTAACGTTGTAGAGAAGGAATCAACAAAAATGAGCTTTCTGTATTTTAATTCCATTATCTTTCCAGGTACACAACTTTTACCGCGGCAGTGGCGGCAGCATGAGCAAAGCGCAGGAGGAGTGGACCACGGGGGCCTGGAAGAACCCGTACGTGCAGCAGGCGGCGCAGCAGGCTGTTGTCGGGGCAGCCCAGGGCGCCATGCATCAGGACCAGCAGTACTCCACACCACCCAACTACGACTACAGTAACCAGATGTAGCCGGCGAAGCGATCGGCACACAATCACATTTATCCTGGTGGCCTGTGGCGCAGAACCCGGCAATGTTCCAGATTTCATCACGTGCAGACACACACATTTTTTTTATATAGCGAAATTTTTGACTAAACAAATCACAGAGCATGTTTCACACACACATACACACACACACACACACACACTGAAGGGAAGAGAAGAGTGTTAAAACGTAAACGTATGCGTTTAATATTTTCCTCTGTATCATGACTGCAGTTACACTCCCTGCAGAACGTGCACTGTGATTGGCTGTCGGCCTCTAGCTCCTGATTGGCTCCTGTGTGTTCCTGCTCATAATCAGCAGCGGATAATCCTCCAGGCCACAGCCCAGCTTTTGATGGCTGACTTCCAAATCTGATTCCTGAACACAGACCTGGCTGTCCCTGAGAAGTGGAAAAATAAAAACCCCAAACGTCCGGTTGTTATGAAATGAAACACAATTAACCTGCCGCTCTGTGATTCCAGTGAACCAAATCCCTCACGACTACAGTTCATATGACAGGGAGAGAGAAAAACAAATTCCTTTGAACGTCACAATTTAATAGAAAAGGTGTCAGTCAGCAAAAAAGAGAGAAAACAGTGATTTGTTTTGTCTTGGTGTAAGTCTTCAGTGCTGGAAATTGTTTGTCCGGCTTATGCATATTAGCCATAAGCTTTGAAAATTGTGCTACTTCAGTGATCTGCTGTGGACGGCATTTAGAGTTTCCGGACTTACATACCAAATGCGAGGAGCTACAGTCAACTTAACACGTTACGGGCAAGATTACGCTGATTAATTATTAGAATATGTTAAGGAGACGGCTCAGACAGGACTGACTGCTTTAATTTCCTGGACTTTAACCAGAAACGGCCATTAAACTCTAACCACTGTAGAAGGATGTAACATAACAGCCAAAGACACTTTTTCAGATTCATCATTAACGATAGGTCATTTTTTTCTCTGACAGAGCAAAAGCTCATTTGTGCGCTAGTTGTGTGGACTGGAGTCTGTGTTTTAAGCTGTGTTGTGTGTAGAGAGGGAAAACTGTCAACTCGAGTCACACATTTGTGTGGAAGTATTACTCTGAAGCGAATTCTTTTAATGCTTGAGTGAGTGGTGAATCCTGACGCATTAAAATGAACAGAAAGTCACGACTAAGATCCAAAAATGGAGCAAGGTGCTCAATAAAATGCAGTTATTATCTTATTATCCTCTTGTTATCATGTTGTTTATTATAGCATTCTTTTTTTTGTAAAACTTTGTGTAATTTAGTCACAGAAATTGAAGTGTTCTACATGACAGGGATCCTTGTTGTAAGAAGTCAAATAAAAATGGGATGTAATGCACAAAAACAATCATATTAAACATTACATACTACTGACAATGGCATGTAAAAAAGTTTGCAAATTATTGTGCACTTTCAGTACTTTGAAATTCCCCCTTTTGGCAAATATCACAGCTTGTTCTAGCAGCCCAGAGATTTTCAGTTTGGTATCTGTGTGTTCTGCTGTAGATTTTGAAGAGAGTGTTCACACAATAATTTTTCGGCTAGGACACTTCTGCTGACTTGGTTCTTTTAATTCTCCTGCTTTGTGAGCATCAACTATTTTAATTTTCAGAACAAAAGGGAGTGGCTTAAAGGAGCCCATGGCTTATGCAGTTATCTTTGGGAAATGTTCAGCAATGTCCCTGTAAATTCTGATTCTAAGTCGCTTTGGATAAGGGCGTCTTAAATGCAGTAGATGTAAATGTAATGTTATGTTATAACAGTGGTTGGGGCAGTGGTGGCCTAGTGGGTAAGGAAACAGACCTGTAATCGAGAGGTTGTAAGGTGCTTCTGAGCAAAGCCCCATCCCCACACACTGCTCCCCGGGTGCCTTTCATGGCTGCCCACTGCTCCATAAGGGTTAAATGCATAAGACACATTTCATTGTGTGCACCATATGCTGTGCTTGTTATGCTTGACAATAACAATCACTTGACTTTCACCTTGAAGGTTGAAATGAAGAATGTTGTGGTTCCTCTATTTGACCACTCAGAGGTGCTAAAGTTAATCTTATTAATCGTGTTCACTTAAGGGAAGTGGGGCGCCGTCTCAGGCCCTCCATCTCCGTTCAGACACGCAGGCGGCTGCAGGTTACTCGGTATTCAGCCTCCTCCTCATCTGTTTTCCCAGCCTGCTCAGCAGTGTGCGTGACCTGCGAGGCCAAGCAGCAGGCAACAGGGTGGGCACCAGCACTGGTGATGCCACCTTTCTGTCCCATCACACACATATGCATCCTCCCTCCCTCACACACACACACACACACACACACAGAGGCAGATGGCTGAACAGGCGGTCGCTATGACCACCGGGTGGGCTGCAGGGAGATTGGGGACAGTTTAGGTGACAACATGGCTGCCATGAGTCTTTGTGCGATGAGTCTGTTCAAGGAAGTAATCTAACAGCCCGAGCGGTGTGGGATGGGAGGGGTAATGACAAAAAAGATAAGAAAATGAAAAAGGAGGCATACTCATTCTGTACCCTTTCATGGGATGAAGTGCAAAATCAGAGAAAAATGAAGCAATACCTGCATGACACGCTCACAAAAATGTGTGGTGTTTCCAAGTATTGAATAGTGAATCAAGAATGATGGCGTTTTTACCCCTGTGCCATTTTTTCCCATTTACTTCCCCATTTACCGCAGTCAGAAGTGCATCTTAGCTTTGCCAAAGTGATGGCATCAGCGAAATGAGGTATAAAAAGACATAAATCACTTCCTTCTTTAATTTTTAAAAACTGTATTAATCTAAACATACTTGGCTACCTTTGTTTTGTCTGAAAATGTTAAGGGAACCGAATGGACATTTGTTACAGCCATGTTATGCTTGCAAATGCGTGACAAGTATCATTAGTGTGACCACGAAAACAGCAGAAAAAGTCAACACTCTGTATGTCAGTTTCCAGAAGTAATGTTAAGAAGACAAATGAGCTTGTGCTGAGAGCTGAAGGCAGCATCTCTCGCCCCTTTTTTCCATAATGCCATAAATATTGTGGCCTAATCGCTGCATGATTCATGAGTTTATAAATATTTTACTGTTTTTTTACTCCTTATTTTACATTTTAAAAAAGTGCAGAATATGTTTGGGTAATCTGTCATTCTAGAGCAGGACTGCAGTAAGATTTAGACAGTGTATGTTCCAAGTTGTTACCTATTGATTTTTGCCCTCACGAATGCCAAAATTGCAGGAAATCTCTGGGCAGATCATGCAGGGAATTAAATTAAGAAATTAAACACAGTACAGTACAAGTCAGACTTAAACATATTTTCATGATGCTACAAGAGATAACGCATATCAGGAACTTGGAGAGGACACCCAGAAGATAAAAATGGGAGGAACGTGTAGGCATGACTGACAGCTCTCACGTACCCTACTTCCTTATTGAGGATTTAAGCCCCTCCTGCCAATATGTGACAGCGTAATAGATTTTGGGGGACTTCACAAACTAGGTTGCTAGTTATGATCATCATCAAAGAAAAAATGCAGGTAGACTATTAGGCAATTAATTTTAAAATTATGATCGAAACTGACACTTAGTGAACACTCACCATACGCTTTATTAAGTGCCATGGAAATATCCCGTCACTGAGTTTTTTTTTTTTTGCCCAAAAATAAATTAGGTAGCACTGGGCTAAGATCACCCAAAGCCCCTCACTGACAGTTTTTAATCATAGACCATTTTTATATCCTATTCAACTTGATACATTGTAGTCTCTTTTGAAACTAGCAATGAGTAAGTGGGAGGGTAGACAGTCACAACAAATTAATCCATGCAGAAATAAACTGCTGCTGCCTACCTGAATTAAAGTACAATTTAACATAAGATTGTTCCATTCTGAAGTACTTCTGAAGCCACTTTAAAATTTAGCTCCAGGTTAAAGTTTTAAAAGGCCAATTTACATCGTTTGAAAGCTTCCAACAGGGGGCAGTGTTGGTCAATGAGAAACGCTGACCCTTCAGGGCACTTTGGTGTGCCATCCAGTGGGGGCAGAGTGTGACCCTGCTTTGCATGAGATGTGATTTCCCCAGACACAAGAAGCCGAGGAGCGGCCAGAAGAATCACCCCTCGATACTGACGGGCCGATAAGCTCAGTGTCCCCCCCATTTGCTTGTCTGGCTAATAACCTTACGCAAATTTAACTGGTGCAATTTCACCCTCGACCTCCTCTGAGAAGGTGTCCCATTCCAGATTAGATTCGAAAGCACTTTAAACGGTTTTATCTCTCAGCATTCCCCCCTTCCTGCCGTCTGGCTCTCCCAGTGAAGAGAGCGATAGAATCGGCCAGTATAGCCAGGGATGAAATTACAGGCGATACACGCACCCAGAGGACCTTCCACCAGCCCGCCGTTATAAACACAGCAGGAGAAAAGTTTGGCTGGATCTTCTTATGAAAACAGATGCCATGTTGTCAGATTATTGTGAAATTGCAGAAAAAGAAATGAAACTCTTCTCCCATCACGTGTGGGAAGAGTCCAGCTCTGATGTGGTGTTTTAACCGGTCAGTGGGCCATGAGCGCGCTCTCCTGCGCCGTGGTGTTCAGGTCGCTTTGAGAAAAACAGCCATCAATCAAACCGTGCTGGCAGAAGCTCTTGACCTGGTGAGACAGACTTCAGCACCATATCAATATTTGGGTCATAGTAACCATGACAACATCACAACAACAAGCAAAAAAAAAACACACACACACACACACACACACACACACACACACACACTCACAAACATGTCTTGCCACACACACTTTCCTGTAGACACAGACAGTACAACTATTTCTCTCTCTCTCTCTCTCTCTCTCTCTCACACACACACACACATACACACACAGTACACAGTTGAGCTCTGTCACTCCAAACACATTCATTCGTGTACATGGACATACTGTACGTACACTCAGATATGTGCAAATACACACACAAACACACAAATCTGTGTTTACATCCCCATAATGTATACATTATTAACCACACTCAGATAAACACAGATAAACATAATTTTTATCTTACACACACAAACACGCAGTTGTGTGAAAAAATAAATGTGTATGCTAATTGAATGAATTTTCTTGTGAACACATTTGGTTGAAACACGCTCACACTTAGTTAGGCACTTTTTGCTGGTCTGCTAGAGTGGGTCAGCTGTAGAGCAGTGAGAGTGACCCGGTCTTCAGCCCGAGTCACCCCCCCCACTTCCGTCTCTCCCTCTCTCGCTCGACACACTTGATTCATGCTTAACTTAGCATGGAATAAGAGCACCGGTGCCAGGGCTGACTGAGTCGAGTCGTTTGAACTCGCGAGGCGTAGACAAGCGCTTGGATGAACAGCCACGTGTTTGAATGCCAAGCGAGCGTGCCACCGTGCCATCGCAAAAAGCACCTTTAATGCATTTTTTCAGTTTTTGCAACCCCCTTAAAATGCATCATTTGGCATTCACAGTGCACTTAACCCCCGCAAAGAGGAACATTTGTCAATTAAAGCCAAAATGAATAATTTTTTTCCTGATTGCTAGACAGATGCCAAGATGTTCTTTTGTTTGCTTCTATAAAAATATGGAATTAGAAAGATTATTCAGTATTACAGGCACTGTAAATGTTGCACCAGGGCCATTATATGAAAATATTATGGTATATTCCTGAACTTCTGGTTTTTACAGATTGGAAGATCCTATATTGTTACACTGAAAAAACAACTGACAACATCACAGAGGAAAAGCTGCCATAAACTAAAATAGCAGCATGTATGACTCTGGGAGGAGAAAATATGAAGTGAGGTAAGGTTCACATAACAGAACAAAAGTTCAGAAATATTTTGTTCACTACTTTCTAAAAAGAAAACCCAAAACCCCAAAATAACACGATAATTTTTTTGGTATCCATTCTAAGATGAATGACAGATTCCCTGTTTTGGTTCCCTCAGATTTGTGTGATATTGAGGAGTTAAATGCATGCACACTTATCCATCTGAGAGCTTCAAGTTATTTCAAAATCACAGACCTAAATGGACATGGACAAACACTCTTGAATTCTAAATATTACTGTTTTCATTAATATATTAATATAAAAAGTACTTATTGCTCTTCCCAATTGTAAAAAAAAAAGGATTAATTTGAATAAGAAAATGAAAAAAGACAAAGAATGCATTCATATAGCACAATTTGAGAAAACTGTACCCAGTGATAAGAGGAAGATGCACCCCCCCACTCACAAATATACAGGTACATAGAACCTTATTTGTAATGCAGTGTGGTGCCGCAGCCATCAGATCGTGTCTGTCGGGTGCCGTCCTTGTACTAGCATGTGGGCGAAGGGCAATGTCGGAGGCATCAGTGCCAGCGAG
Source organism: Denticeps clupeoides (assembly GCF_900700375.1). Lineage (NCBI taxonomy): Eukaryota > Metazoa > Chordata > Actinopteri > Clupeiformes > Denticipitidae > Denticeps > Denticeps clupeoides. Next base: position 2,986,074 of record NC_041722.1, on the reverse strand, counting down.
CTGAAATATGGCGCTGTCAGGTGGGCATCGCCACTCTGGTGCCTGGCACAGCCGACGGGCTCCACGTCGAGACGCACTGACGACTGATGACATAAGCCAACAAGTCTTCGGCAGAAAGGTGATGAACGCTAAGTCATGGGAGGACGAATTCTTACCCATCGCGCCGCACTCATTTGTTCCAATTGTCTTCTGTTGGCACAAACCAACGCGATTTCTCGCCTTTCAGAAGAAGGGGAGCAGTAATAAGGATTTATAGGCCTGCCGTGGCAGCCGCTCAGGCTCCCGAAAGCCTGGCAGAAAAAAAAAAAAAAAAAATCAATTTGCATAACCCTTAAAATTGATGAGTGGAGGAAGTGAGGCAGCCTCTATCCCCCACCCCCCATTAAATCTGCGGAGGAGTGTGTCCTCAGCACTCGGCGTTCGGGCCAGATGTTGCAGAGACAAGCCAGGAAGTGCTTAAACTCGAGTCCTTCGTCCTTCGTTGTCCATGCGCTGCGGCGATGGTGAAAGTGAGATGATTGTTGCCGTGTGCGGGACGAGCCATTATTAAAACGGATGAGCCAGCGACTGCTGCTGCATGTACCTCGCCGACGATGTGGGAGGTCCTTTTCCTCGCTGCCTGTCCGACTGGTCCATTCTGAAGACAATTTCACCGTGGGGCCGAGGCCCTTTTCACTTAATTAGGTTTCCGAGGCACAGTTTCGGCTCATGGATAAATTACCTGTGGCCTTGATGTCGTGCCATGGAATCCGGGAGCAGCGGTGAAGACGTGTCTTTTCTGCAGAAACAGCACACCCCCTTCGTTCTGTTCTGTGCCTTGTCTTAGGTTTTGGTGCGCTGGCACATTCCCCGTCGATTCAGCGTTAAGCAGACAGGGAGATCCTGTTCCTGCTCTCACCAGAGACTCAAAAGCTACGGTGATACGCTGGGCAACTTTTCAGACAATGTTGATGGTCAATGTTGGACAACAAACAATTGGCAGCAACCAATCACATAAGAGTCTTTTAAATGGCTAGTGATAACTATTCTACTGGCTAGTTAACTACATCCCCTTACACAAGCATGTTAATTACAAACTGGGAACAGTTTATAACTATTTGATGTCAGGTTGCCACTTAAGATTCACACAGAACAGCTCAGCATTGAAAAAATACTTTTTTTTTTCACGGGTTTACGTCAGAAATTATATTTTAAAAATGACATTTCATGGCTATAATTATGTTATTTCCACATTTCAATCTAGCCATGGCTCTAGGCTGCTGTATGTCTTCTGCATTATTGTAAGTGGATGCAAGTGGACAAGAAAAGTGCTGGCTGGAGCTCCTCTTATCAAAAATCCCCAGAAGACGCCTCTGATGTGGCAGTGTCGAACGAGCCTCGTTCTTGCCACTAACACTAATTTGTGCTGTGAGTGGCACAGTTAAAACACAGCCCTACGGCAAACTCTTGTTTTTTCAAACTGTGAAGGGCAGGAATCATCCAAGTTGGTGGCCTAATAGTGCAAGACGGGGGAATTGATTAATGGATGAGGGTTGGGAGAGAGAAGAAGAGGCTGGAAAAGACAGAGAGAGAGAGAGAGAGAGATGAATATTTCCCACGATGAGCAAAATGAGGAGGAACGTCTGAAATGTTTCGGGACCCAGTCAACATTTGGAGACAGGTGGCCAGACAGGCAGTCAACACGCCACCTGGGCCTATCCAACTTTCTGTGAACACAGCTCCAAAATGGGGGATGTAACCATGACAACCAGCCTCTGGAGAAGGCCATTAGGAATGGACTTCCATGTTATTTTTAGATGGAGATGATGTGCGCGCCATGTCAATAGATTCAATTTTGCACCTCCGATGTAACAGACACTGCCGGCTTTTGGTGGTTGAATCTGATCCTAATCTGTTACTCAGCTTGTCCCTGAGCAAAACATGCAAAAAAGAGAGTAACTTCGAGGTCTGTATGAATGTGGTTCCCCAGGGGCTGGCAATAGGATGGTCAATCTTGCTGCTCAATTGCTGTCTAGTTACGAAACTGGAAAATGTGAATTCCTCAATGTCCATTAGAAAGAACAATTTAGTGTTAAAATAGGGAGGAGGATGAGAAATATGTGAGATTTACGCACATATGATGGCCACAGATAGTTAGATTTGATGCACTATTGAATTTGGCCAATTGTTTGTCAGGATTGCATGTCACATGTATTCAACTTAATCCATTTTATATATGCATTTATGACATTTATCAGACACCCAGATCCAGAGCGCCTTAAAACCAGTAGTTACAGGGACAGAGTTGGGGGGGCCAGGTAGGAGCACAAATTATATGTCATAACACCGTTTCCTTACTAGCAAATGGTTTTTTTTCTAGCATGAATACTTGTGCAGAAAGGGCCTCATAGGAAAGTTACAAAGAATTATTATTACTCCTAATACTTAATAGACTTTGCTAAGCAGGCAAATTGTTCTTTTCATATTAATACCAACTACCACTCCCTGGATGGATGGCACCCTGAGCATTTGCCTATATTGCCTCTGCCACGGGTCAGCCCTGTGGCTAGCCATTGCGAGTGAAATGGTGTGAAAAGATTGCCTAGTCAAGATTTACCATAGAAGAATTGATTTAGGAAAAAGGAGAAGATAAGGTATTGGTTTAGGTTTGCCACCAGCTTATTATATGGGCTCTTTCCATTTTAAAAAAGCTTTTATAAAAACAACATTAAAGATCATTTTGTGAGTGACAGGTTTGACTACACACCAACAAAGAGGGTAGTTAGTTTCTCTCCTCATAACTGAAAATATCTGTATGTAAATCCTGGGACAAGCCCCGCACGTAGTGGCGGTTTTAAAAAAGTGCCCCGTATTAGGTACTATTCAGTAAATGACTGTGTGAAGTGGGCTCTTTCAAACTACCACAAACCCCAGCAACACATCTTCACCCGGGGACAGGGTGTTTACGTCATGCGTCAGGATATAAAGTTTTTTTTTTTGCTCAGATGTCACTTTTTTACATGCTGGTTCCCCAAACATCTCCTCCTCTGTTGTTTTCAGGAAGGGTCCAACTGGCAGATGGCAGTATGCCCATCAAAGCCTGAACAAACACTTAACACCCTGAGGAAGTGGCACCTCGCCTGCCGCTGCACAACGGGGACAAGTGCGCTGACAGCAGAGCTGGGATGTCCGCTCTCCAAGCGCGCCTTGACCCAGTTCCTCGCCCGGGACCGGCGGAGCAGAGGAAATGTTTTTGAAGCCTTGTTTAGTGCTGGCGAAATGGGTTTCTAAAAGATCTGCATTGTGAGAGAAAGCGACTTCTCACGGCTCATCGCTGCCTCGGATGACATGCTGTTTTTCTTCCAGGGCTTGCTTTTGTTCCTTGTCTGGTGTTCTTATCTTTTGCCAGTCCAACTGAGTGGACGTCGTACAGTGTGACGTCTGGAGAATTGTGGCTTGTTGTATGTTCTCTACGAAAATTGAGTCAGAGTCATATAATACTTTGCATCATTTTTCTTTTGGTAACCACTGAAATGGGTCCCACAGACCCCAGCATTGTGCCCAGGAAGAGCCATGCATGAGAAGAATGGACATTTCACACGTTTTTCTTGCTCCAGCACTTGTCCCTGTTTTATGCTATCAATGAAGAAGTATTAGTAGGATATTTTCATCAAAATATTCATAACCAGCATTAAAGCCCCGGACTGCTGATGACTGTGAGAAACATTTTCAGAAGCCATCACTCCACTGGGCCTACTTATTTCCTCAGAGTCTCTCTCTCTCTCTGTGTGTGTGTGTGTGTGTGTGAGAGAGCGAGAGAAAAAGAGTGTGTGTTAGTCTGAGCAGGTTGGGGTGTCTTTTTCGTTTTCCTTTCATTCCTTTTCTCTCTGATTCTTCAAAGCATCCAAATCAAATTCTTTTTAGTGTCTTTTGGGGAGCCTTCTAGTAAACTTCTCCTCCACACGGGTGATCTGCAGAATTTTTTTATCCTTCTTTTTATAACTCTTCAAAAGGACGTAAATTGGGAAATGGCTTGTTTTGGTATTTTCTGTCCTCTAGCTGCCATTTTGTTGGTAACTTTTTTTGTCTTATAAGTGTAACCCCTGCACATGCTGTCTAGACTCACTCCGCCTACTCAGGAATGTCCAATAAAATGAGTTTGAACCTGGCACTCCGCTGGAGAGTTCAGGACTCACGTCATCGTCTAAAACCCCTAGGTTCTCCTGGATGCCTTCCCGCACACAAACTGATGAGCACATGTGCTGACACGTGCCCTTAAAAGTAACCTTCCCAACACTGTGGATTAATTACCTGTGGTAATTTAGCCCACATTTAGCCCTTCATTCACATGCATGTATCCATCAGTTTAGGGCTGCATCAAGAGGAAAGCAAGTGTTTCTGTGTCCGTGGCCTTTCGTGGAGTCATACTTTTTCTAGACTTTACAAATAACCTATGCCCTTTTGGCAAGTCTAAATGAAAGGACACTGACGAAAAAAGAAAAAGAAAAAAAGAAGTGTTTAAAATACAAAAGCAGCCTTGTGAGGCGAATTCATTTCTCAGCCATGTGAAAAGGTCTGATTTGCATTCAGATTTGGATCACGCTTCATAAATGCAAACAAGCACATAATCCCACTCAAAACCCCATCAAACATGCTGAATGTGCTGACCGCGGACGCAGCGCCATGTTACGTTAAACAGTGAGAATAATTCCACTATGGCCTTTAGGAAGGCCTGCATCAGCTGAAAGAATGCATGCTCTCATGCCAGTGTTTTCGTTTCTGGCGGGGTGGGCCATTAAGAAAACAAGATTGTGCAAGGCATGGTTCGGGATAAAGTCAACATCGGAGCGTGTACATAACACTCTCTTTGGAGGTTTTTGTATGAAGAAAACCGAGCTCGCCCTAACACTATGTAAACACTCAGAAGTATCAGCAACTGTTGTGTTATGAAAGGCCTTTTGGAGTGTAATGGCAGCGCCATCCTGACCGAATCTCAAGAGGCGTCTTTCCTGTTAAGACCCTGAACTCTGGCACGACATCCTGTCCAGGCCTCTGAAGTGATTCTATTCTACCCGTGGAACAGTATTTTTATACACTGCTGTATTTCTGAGTGCATTGTCCAAAATAATATCATGTAAAATGTATCTCTGATGTAACAACTGGATATTTTGGAACATGCCCCACGCATGGTAGTAAAAGATGAGTTAAAAATACCAGCATTTTGTAAGCCACAAAACTGTGGTCAAAAACGACCCAATATGTTCATCTATCTTCATCTACTATTTTACTTCATTTACCTCATTTGGCAGGGAATGAAAGGAATGAAAGGAAAACGAAAAAGACACCCCAACCTGCTCAGACTAACACACACTCTTTTTCTCTCGCTCTCTCACACACACACACATGGCAATAAGTAATTTAAATGCAATTTATCTTTTTTTCTTCAATTCTTCATGTTGTCTATCATTAGTGATCTAAAAGTAGGATGACCTTAAATCACAATTTCCCAACCTTCTTGGTGAGACCTGAGATTTTTCCGTCAACCAACGCAGTAAAAAATATGGACAAGACACCTCTCTACTCAACAGACACACTTACTCATTTTATTACCCAATCTTTGTTTGTGCACATACAGTACAACCTAGTATCCTGATTACAAAGGCAATGACTGATGAATGTCTGCTGTGGCATAGGCTACGTACAACTTTAGGATAGTTTGTGTGTAATATGGTATTTAAACAGAGTACATTATACAAAGTCTGCTCTGCATTTGCTCATTCTTTTAATTGTTTCCCCTCTTTTTGGACATTTCTGCGCACTGGTGCCATTATACTGTCATAGGTGGTCCGGATGACCTTTCACAAGGACTTCTAATCTGAACCATACTCTCAACTGGAAACAATAGCTAACTCCTTCAGAGGTAGGTAAAGACAACGTTTTTGCTTTCATACACATGTGCTACAACGGTAGCTTTCACAACAGTAGTTATTCTCATTGTGTTTGCTTTCCTTTTTACAGTCCAAGTCTGCGCTAAGGTACAAATTAGACAAATTAGAAACAAAAGGAAAAAAGAATACATTTTCCCCAAATACAGCAACAATCCAGACACAGTACTAAAGGAAGGAAAAAAGTACAATCATTGTATCTATATCTAGTGGGTTATCAGTGGGTTTCATGCTCATTCTCACACTGAAAATGATGACCTGCATGGCATCTGACCAGTGTTGGTAAAAGGGAAGAAAGGATTGAGCACCAGTTGAAAACACACCAGTTTAGCTTTAAAGGCAGCTCAGAATGGTGGATGCCGATAAAAGTCCTGGTTGAGATGAAAATCAGTTCCCTACTGTAATCACGCTGGTGGCTTTGGTGGCTCACTGAACACTTCAATCATTTTTCAAGTTTCAAGATATTTGACCTCATCTTTTTACCGTGAAGGGCTTTTACCGTGTTTGTAGATGAAGGAACTGGTGCTTAAAGTCCTCCAGTGCAAGATCTGGGACAAACATGAAACTGTGAAAAATGAAATAAAATAAAACAGAATAAAAACAGGATGACATAACACTGTTTTCCAGTCATTGACTGCTGGCTTCATCCTGTGGAATCCCACATGTGATGATGGATGCTGCAGGGACTTTTCTTTTTCATCTGGGATCAACACTTCATTTCACTACTCAATTTCACACACAGAGAAGAGTTTTGCTTTTTACACTAGAGAGAGAAAGACCTCCCCTGGTTCCAAATGTTCAGGGGCGTCTGACACTGCATCATTTAAAAGGGGGAGACTGCTGGATGACAAACAGTCTGAAGGGGCGATGCCACGACTTGAAATAACACCCTCTTCTCTGTTGGAATAACTGTGTGTATATGTATTTATGAGTGTGTGTGTGTTTGTGTGTGTGTTTATTAATGCTTTGTAAATTCCTTTAGGTTCTCATCAGTGCCAAAAGAGTCCAAGTTCACGGATGGACTCATAAATTTATAACAACACATAAAATACACAGACAACAGCAACGATGTTGATTATTATAAAACAGCTGAAGAGGATTCCATTCACATTTCAATGGAACAGCATTCCCCATGAAGCGGTCATCTCCTTCGATAAGCCTCTGTCCAATCAGGACCTTCAGGAAGGAAGCAGGAGAGCAAACAGTCAGTCCAGAGGAAGAAGAAGGGCGAGAAAGTATAATGAAGTTGTTCAATATTATAGAAGTGGAATGGTAATGACTCAGAATGAAGCACCCTAATTTAATTAGACTTTTTTCTTTCTACTCTGCCACTGAGTTGGACCAGTTTGAGATGAACCAGAGGGTCGCCCATATAATCCATTTTTAAAACCAAGTAAAGACTCAACTCTACAAGATGGACTAATACCTTCCTCTTTTTTCCTTGCGACTGTTTATGATTTAAGGCTATTTTGGGATTATCAGTAAAAAAATTATTTAATGAAATAATAAATTGCCACGTGTAAATACATTTTTACATATGGAGCCACCACTAGATGAAACTTATCGCGGCAAATAATTTGTCAGGACTGACGGCACCTGGACTCATCACCTGTGCCCAATCTGGACAGCAGTTAAAAGCCGTAGATTTCCGCCCCTTCGGCAGCGGTGACATTTTCGTGGCTCATTTTTCTTCTACCCTCTATTTCCCTGTTTACAGCCATCGTGCTGGTGTTTATTCGTGTTTATTGTTTATTTTATAATAAAACCCCTTTCCAGCATGTCCCGCCTCTGCGCTTCCATCCCCCGTCAGGTCGCCGTCGTGACATAATTTTTATATAGCCTCCTATTGTTACAGACTGCATTAAACAAAATGTCAATGGGATGAACCGTAGAGCGTCAAACGTTTTTGTAAGCACTGATCACAAACATAAAATGTGTTTGATAATTTTTACACCATTAAAAACATTGACCAGTATAACTGAAGCTCTAGGAATCACACTTTTCATACCATGAAATTAAATAGCCTTAACCTGTTAATCAAACACAGATTAATAATGAGCAGTAAAGTCCTGTACGTACTGGGACAGCTTGCAGTTGTTCGCTGTGACAAAGCGGCCAGTATAGTGGATGTTGCATCTGATCACGTTGTTGGTGAAATCAGACTCCATCACAAGGTACTTGGGGTTGACCTGGAGCTGCTCAGCAGATCAGCAAAGCAGACAGGGAGTTAGAACATCCAAGGTCAACAGAGACACATGACCCGCAGCGACCCCCCACACGAATCCGAAGCTGGAACTAATGTCCTGGAATGGGGAAAGATCTGGAGGGCAACACCTGGACCTGGGTAAACAGTGAGTTATGTAAACCCTTTCACATCTGGGCCAGATGCTGTACATACACGCGGCCCTCGATCTGGCCTGATAACGAACAGCGGCGATTCTAACAGTAACACTGGTGGAGCGCTGGTGCAGAGAACACCCAGGTGTGGTTAATATGTCCTGCAGATACCTTCAGTATGTAGTTTCCAGGCTGGACGTCTGTTATATCGATCCACTGGCAGTCAATGTCAGCATTGTATGTATCATAGCAGCCTGGGCTCAGACCCTGGCGGAGAACAATGGGAGAAAAGATTCTCACGCAGAATGCCAGCATGTGAAACCATGAGTAGAGCTCGCAATTCAGGCCATGTTCTGTTTTCTACCTCACTTATCAGATCAGAAAGCAGTTTATTGATTTTTTTTTTGCACCGCTATAGTTTTAGCATATAGCTTTCAACCAGCAACACTAAGACACAAGTCTTCCACATGAATATAACTTTGCTGATGATCACATCACATGCTAAGATTTGCAGAATAATTTTAACGTATACTGAATGCACATATTTAATACCTGTGTGTGGGCGGTGCAGGCATAGCGCTTCAGGTGGCCAAAGTCGCAGGTGGTGTCCTCAAGGCAGAAGCTCGCCTTGTGGCCCTCGGCCACCTTGCGGCCAGTGGAGACCTCCAACAGGTCATAGTGGCTGAACTCGTCCATGCTGTGGTAGTGTCTGTGTGGGGAGAGAGCAGAGCACCATCACCATCCACACACACTGGAGGGAAATTCTGAAATTTATAATAAAAATATCCTGACCAAAAAGGAACTGTGCAGCCAATAGAGATGTCTATCATATGCAACAACAATATTCACACTCTCTTAGGCACACACTAACACCTATTACACTCACAGACACACACACACACTCTCATCACTGGAGAGTTCATCAGAGTGACTAAAAACAATAATGCACTGATGAAGCAAGACATTAACATTAATGGTGCATGAGGACTAAATTAATTACCTAACCCGCTATCTGCACAGCATGAGACAATCATTAGGGTGTGTGTGGGGAGGGGGGTTAGTACAAAAGAGAGTGCGTTTTTGTGTGTTTCTGCACGCCAGGAAGTGTACTCCTGGAATTTCACCCCAACAGCTCACACTGATAGACTCATCTGTTGAGAAAATCCAATGCGAGGAACTATGAGAGCCTCTCAGTGATAACTCTTTTTCTGTGTGTTGTTGCACATATGTATTAGAGCACTGACATAGGCCAGTTTCTTCCTGCCACCCAATGGCATATGCACTAGGGGTTCAAGGACTAAATTGTCCATAGGTATGAGTGTGTGAGTGAATGTGTGCCCTGTACCCGACATCATGGGACGTCATGCCTCTGGAAGACGCAACCCAGTTGAAATGAGTTTGAGCATATTGCATATGTTTCACAATCTGTACTGCAATCTGTACTGAGCGAGTGACAGTGTATGTTGTGTATGCTGGCATTTTTCTCACAGTTTATAAAGGCAGAGAGCTGACAGAAACTGCTGCTGTTCACTTTCACAGCCGAGCGCTCGGCCCATTACTGCCGTGAATAAGGTTATCTCTTTAAAGATATCTGAAGTCGTCCGCTGTAACAGACTCGAGAGGAAGATGCAACGCCTCACCCCACACACCTCGATCTGCGCTAGGGTAAAGCTACCCCCCCACACACACCTCCACCACTTTCCCCCATTCTGAGGTCTCTGCCACATTAAAAGCCTTAATTACGACCGAGTTAAATCTAGCGTGGCGCAGATCACATGAGCAGTGAATTAAATGGCCAGTGGCTGATAAACTGGCTGCTGCTGTCAAACTGTTCACAGCACCGGCACCTAATAGCATCTAATGATAATAACTGAAACTTATTGTACTAGAATAGTTCTTCCAAGGACCTTTCATGGCTACGGTGCACTTTTTACGCTAGGATCACCGGCCAGTATTTTTCTAATTGTAATTGTGCACCACGAGGTGCTCATGGGTGCATTTTAAGATTATTTTAGCAAAGCTTTTTAGAAATGTGCTGGAACAGCTTCTGTGGATCCTGCTTGTTTTTTTTATTATTTTAATGTTATTTCAGTCTATGTTCATTACAGATCATGCACCCTGCCTTTTAAGGGCACTGTGATGTTATACAAAGGTGTGTAATAACCTATAATAAGCAAGACAGTTAGGCCAACCTGGAGCAAAGTCTGTTTTGTTCTGCCATAAAAAAAGCAAAATGGACTTGAAGACGCCCAGATGAAAAGACTTTCTGTGTTCCTGTAATGCTCTGAAATAAGACCCGGAGTGTTTTTTCCAGAATGTTCCACTATAGAAAGGGAAGTAGATGTTGGCACTTTCGAGTGATAATGGGTGGACTCATTTTTTCCGTCACATGTCGGGACTGAATTCATGGCCCCTAAAGTCACCTCCAATCAACTTCAAGCACGGAGTCAATGAGGGGCCGCTGGAGGGAACAGACCGCTCACTCTATGAATTACCTCCATCTTCAGAAATGCATGGCTGGATGAACACCAGAGTGAGAAATCTGGACGGACAAATGAAAGGAACAGAGAGATACTTGTCCCTTTCCAAATCACTCCTAATGCCTTGTGAACGTGAAGCGGCTGCACATCGTTTTTCACTCACGAGTTTGTTGTGGAGCAATGAACGTCTTTCCAGATTTACTCTATCGCACTTTAAGTGGGAACACAATGAAGGGTTCATCATGTCAAACGATGTGCTCGCGCCAAAGGAAAAAAATGTGTATTCCTTCGAGTGGCTGTCAACAAACCGAGCTGCATCCACGCCAGCCCCCCCAGACACGCGATGCAAGCACTCCCCGCGGTTTTGATGAAAAAACGGACAGATTACGTGGGGTCTCTACGAGACTGCGGTGGCCTGATCTGGATTTTTCCGGCTTTAGGGTGCCAGGCTGGCTCCAGCCATGCATAGATGGCTGACAGTTGTGTTGCATCAACGTCCACCCAGGGTCCTGGTGCGCACATACGACAAGCATTCTAATACAGAAACGAACCCACTGTTCATATTGTGAAATGCTGAGAAACATTCCAATATATCAAATAATAACACTGTTTTTTGTTTTTCCAGCCTGAGAGCTGAATGCCATTGCTTGGCACAGATCCTGTATCCTTTACGTTTTTTTTTTTTTTTTAATGTTTCTACAGCTGTTTATAGCATTTGAAATATAATAGCATTACTATCATAGTTGCTGTTGAGCTCAGCAGCCATGCCTCTCATGTGTTATTCTTTAAATGAACCGTCATGGTCCCAGTGCCAGTGTCAACATGCTGACAACATGGGCTGCTATTTCTGAACCGGCTTGGTGACAGAACCCTGTTATGCAAAATTAGTTCTCTAGACCGCCAGTCAGTTGTAGGAAAACAAAAATGAATTTCTTGTACGTCTGTCAAAAAACGCCACTGTGGGGACAGTATATGTGACAGCAAGGGTATTGAGAGAATCTGGGCCACAGTGTGTGTGTGTGTGTGTGTGAGGGAGAGTTTTTCTGTCTCACTCCTATCTGTGCTGTAAATCTGAATGCAGACAGCGACAGGCCTGGGACCCTGGTGTAAAGCATGTCAAGCCAACGAGGATATTATTTATGTCTGAGCCCTGAAATGTCCACTTGCATGAGCACAATCAGGATGGATTGTGGGTAAAAGTGCGATGTGGTGATATCACTGGTCAATGTCATTCATTTGCTAATGGGTACTCAGCATTCCACCACACTTAAAACAATAATGAGCGACTTGCAAAAAATGCCCGCCCTAGACATTTGTTTCTGCCAGCAGTGACTCTGGCCAAGTTCATTTTAAGCGTGGTGAGGTGTCACCATCAGATCCTCATTCCAGACAGCCTTGCCCAATTCAAGGCCAATTCACTCATTCCTGCTCCTCTAGTCATGATAGAATGGATCTTCTAAGGGAAATCCTCAACAGTGATAATGAACCTTCTAGTAACATCCCAGAGCCATCCAACTTGAAATCATTTATTGCAGAGTTCAGATTTGCTGCCCTGGCTTTCCAGCTGTCATCAAGCCACGTCCATTTTCAGAGCCAAGAGATGTTAGTGTAGTAGATCATTAGTAGAGAAATGATTTAAGGAGAGCTGGGAAATGTACTGGCATGTAACTCTCCAGGACTGATCTTAAGCGTAAGTCAATGCCATGTCCTGTTGTTTAGTTTTTGGTTGTTCTTTGCCTCTGCACTTTGCATTGAAATGCATTGACACCTTTTTGAGAATCATTCCTAAAGTGACACACAACTGTTCAGCCAACCAGAATACAAAATCGATCGAATAGTACGTTCTGTCAAATTGTATCCATCAGGAGTCGACTGATGGATTTGCTGAAGACATGAGTGTTACTCACTGGTGGCAGCTGTGCCATTCCCAGGTGTGGCGGGGTCTGTTGGGCATGAAGTCCGCTGAGCCCTGGTTCTTCACCCGCTGGGGGAATCGGAGCAGGACCCTTATGTCGTAATCAGTCATCTCTTGGCTATAAGCAGAACTGTGTGAAAATAAAGATCAATGAGTAGTTTATAAAAACTCATGGGGCTGTTTGCTTCTGTTAGACCCTATAGGTACTGTAATGTAAAAAAATTGTCTGCTTACATTGCACAGGGACGATAGTTTAAACAGCTCTGTTAGACTAAGGCTAAGATTATAATTGTTGTGGAGTACTGGCCAAAAGTTTGAAACACTTTCTCATTCAATGTGTTTTCTTTATTTTCATGACCATTTACACGGTAGATTCTCACTGAAGGTATCAAAACTATGAATGAACACATGTGGAGTTATGTATTTAACAAAAAGTGGAGACCTGGCCTCCTCAGTCACCGGACCTGAACCCAATCAAGATGGCTTGAGGTGAGCTGGACCACAGAGTGAAGTCAAAGGGACCAACAAAGGAGTTCCTCTGGGAACTCCTTTTAGACATTTCAGGTGATGACCTCAGTGACAAGCTCATCGAGAGAATGCCAAGAGTGTGCAAAGCAGTAATCAGAGTAAAGGGCGGCTATTTGGAAGAAACTAGAATATAAAACATGTTTTCAGTTATTTCACCTTTCACACATATATATATATATATATATATTCACCTTTCTTAAGTACATAAGAATCCTCAGTGAGAATGTACCAATGTAAATGGTCATGAAAATAAAGAAAAAACATTGAATGAGAAGGTGTCCAAACCTTTGGCCTGTACTGTGTGTGTGTGTGTATACATACATACATACATACAGTATATACACACACACACACACACACACACACACACACAGTGTTATATATATATAGTTATATAGTTAACTATTTTAATGCATTCTTAAGACTTCTTGATCATTCCTTTCATTAGGCCTGATAGCATTTTAATAATTAATTAACACACTGCCTCAGATTTCAAGTGTCCTGTCAGCTGGCAGGGGAAATAACCATGCCGAGCTTCCTGACACAGATCTCAGGCAGCATTCTGGGACCTCAGACAGGCTGAAATGAGTGTGAAGGTTACCAGCCTTCCGGACTCATATTTTACAGTGTGGTTCCGCTGACTGCCCACATTATTAGCTGCAGGCCAGCAATGAAAATGCATTCGGGAGAAGTATCACTCCTCACCGTACACAATGTGCGCAGCAATGATGGATCTTGCAGTAAAGGTGTCACCTACTACTGTAGAACAGTAAATAGGGTGGGGCCTTGAATGACTCTAATGTTTTTCCACACCTTGTTAAGCTGCGAGTCAGGCATGGAGACCCTCTGCTAAAATGGCAGCACTAATTGTTTGACTGAGTACAGGGGAGCGTAGCAAAACCAGGCACAAACCCAGGGCTGTGTCCATACCTCGACAGGCACTTTTCTTCTGCTGCACAGCGGAGGGAATACATGTGGGTCCGTTGGATGTATGTGGAGGCCTGGACGTAGTTTGGGTCTGGAACAAGGTCTGGCAAACCTGTAAAAACTTAAAATTAGCATTGTAGCACCAAATACTTTTTATATGACAGTTTTATTACATTTTTAAGATTTCTATTACCATTTGAATATGATTTACGTAATTCAACTTATGCATAGTCAAAATAGCACATTATCAAACTCAAAGGAAAAAAAAACTTCAAACATGACCACAGGACTTTCAAATGGCATTTACAACTATTTCATAAATGCATATTTTGAATTTCTTTCAAGTGCCGAATAATTGCCATGGCATACATACATGCACCTGTAAACGGTCAACTGAACATTTTTCATCTTTGATGGCAGATCATTATCTAAAACTCAATCCCACCAAACTACAGACAACCAACTTTCTTTCTCGACTCACATCACCAACCTTTCCCGCTCATGTACATTCCTTCTCTACAATATCAGATGGATCCGATCTTATCTATCAACACAGGCCACCCAGCTACTTGTTCAGTCTCTAGTAATCTCACGGCTGGATTACTGTAACTCCCTCCTAGCTGGTCTACCTCTGAATGCCATCCGGCCTCTACAACTAATACAGAATGCAGCAGCACGACTGGTTTTCAACCTTCCCAAAGTCCCCCACGCTGGACTGGAACATATTCATTATACCTCGCACTGCACCTCACACTCTCCGACCCTCCAGTACTGCTCGCCTGCTCCCTCCACTGCTGAAGGTATGAGGAAGACATTCATCTAGATTCTTCTCTCCACACAGGGGCCAGCACAGTCACTGAGAATTTTCAAATGGCAGCTTAACACCTTCCTCTTTAAAGAATACTTAAACCAGTTTGTAAACTCTTTCTTGTAATCTTATTTTTACAAGTAAAGTACAACAGAGTGCATACAAGGATTGAATTTAGGTCCTAATGAACCAGAACGGATTACTTCACTGATGGCAACATGAAAGCACCTTGTAAGATGCTCTGCACAGGGATGTCTGCCAAATGCTGTGAAATGCAAAGTAAATGATTCTTGTTAAAGTTTAAGCAAACTCTTAATCTATATAAGATTTGCCATATATAGTAGTTATGTTTCATTTTGAACTGGGATTGCCACCAAATGGTTCAGTTCTGAGACAGTCTGGAACATTTGTTGAAAAATTGAAAATAACAATTAATTTATGCATACAAAGTGTCATTTACCCCACCAAAGATTTCAAGGCATTCATGACTGCTCATTTTACCTTATTATACATAATTCTATATACATTTTTAAAATTATTACACATTAATTGCTTTCCTGTAGACATTATAATTGCTTTTGCTAATTAAATTTCAACTAAATCCTGCCTATGAAAAATGTGCTTGTTTGTTAAACATGGTGGCTTTAGAATAATGTGAAGAAAATGTGAGGAAAAAACTGGTGTTTCAGGGGATTTAATAAAAACACTGCCCCCACAAGGGACCCCTGTTTAGATCCCACAAAACAGAAAAGGCTGTGTGCACAGTTCTGCAGTCGTTATTGGTATGTTAGGGTCGCTGTTTCGAACTGTTCAGGACGGATGGTGTAATTGCACCCCAGTCACTGCTCACTAATTGCTGTGAATTCCAGATTATCATCTCAGCGACCTGAGGGTCACACACTTCAGAAGGCACTTTCACCCCAGGAAGTAACAAGCAAACGAAAGCAGTAAGAAAGACAAACACAACTGGCCAATGGATCTTTGGTTGTCTTTTGTGAAACTTTCCTCTGAAGGGCTTTTGTGAGGAAAAGAAATGTGGCCTTAAACCTGGACAGGATCATTTGATATTTTATGACACTAATCTGTTTTAGTATCTGTCATTTCAAGTTAGGCTTTTCTTTGACTGACAAGCCACAAACCACAAGCATGAAGGCAAGTGTTTGAGGATCTGCGCTGAACATTTTATGGCCTGTTTCTTGTGCAGCACCGAGCGTGGGTTTGGGGTAGAAACCACATGAACCATTGTGACCACAGTGACAGTTCTCCAAAGTGCTTTACTTCTAGGACAAAAAAACAACAAAAAAAGATATATAGCTAGATACAGAAAAAAGGAACACGGCGTGAGGAGAGATAGTGGGATTAGACAAGGTGAAACAACAATGATGTCACGGAGTGTGGTGCATGGACTGGGGAAAGGGCCCAAGTCTGTGACTAAGGCAGTAAAATAGCTGCTGAGGCGGATGCTGCCAGAGTCGGGTGTGCCGGAGAGGGTCAGTGGGGCCACTTATCACCTCCTCCCCCCCAGGAAAAAAAGAAAGGAACAGCCAGACATGCAGAGGAGGAATGTGAGTTTTGGACAAGCTCCTGTTTTGGTCTGTGGTTTCAGATGAGAGAATGAGAGCATTTCTGAGAGAGCTGATAGTGAGAAAATGAAACGATTTTTTTTAAAAAGAAAAGAAAAAGAAGTTCACCTCTGTTACATTTTTTAAAGGGTGGGAAAATATGAGGGAATAGCTGTTGACCTACATCATAGCCATGGAATGCATGTGTGCATACTGACAGCAGAAGGTCTGCATGTGCGCAATCCTTACCAAATACAACTCCAGCACAGTTTCTTATACCATCAACTTTTGTCTAAATTAGGTATATTCAATTAAGCTGAACAGCACAAAGCCCTCCAACAAACTAATTCCTTTTGGAACATTTTCAGTATAGTATATGAACCAGCGGAACCATGTTCATTAAACATTGCAATGTTTTTCAGTCATCTGACGTGTTACTGGATTAAGGTTATGTGCACAGCAGTATCATGTCACTTTCAAATATACTGTACAAAAAAAGCTTATTTTATAAATCCCAGAGTGCACAGGAGTACTGAAGAATGGTGCATTGTGACACAATTGGCATGGGTGAGACCCTACCCTGGTTTGTTCCCTTTCAGTAAGTAAATCAGTTAGAACATGCACCCCAGGCTTGATGGCGTCATTAGAGGCACTGGTGGGGTTCTCTTTTTTTCGTGGTCCCACCACATAATCAAATGCAGAACAACAGCAGGACAAAAACTCTTTGTGCATTCATACGGCAGCCACATTTAGATGTTAAAGGTCACATGTAGGTCATATGTAGGGTGACCCTAACCCTAGAGTGAAGACTATGACTTTAGTAAAGTGATTGTCACATGTGATACACAGCAGCACAGCACACGGTGCACACAGTGAAATTTGTCCTCTGCATTTAACCCATCACCCTGAATGAGCAGTGGGCAGCCATGACAAGCACCCGGGGAGAAGTGTGTGGGGACGGTGCTTTGCTCAATGGCACCTCAGTGGCATGAACTGGCAACCTTCTGATTACGGGGCCGCTTCCTTAACCGCTAGGCTATTCAAACGTACAGAAACATGCAAGAGTAATGCGAACTGAGCACAATAAATAACCAGAGCTAGACTATTACCAAGTCAGGAACAAATGTGGTGGTGATATACTTCACCAAAACTATTTATCACAAAGCTCAGAAGGGGATTCACATATCTCTATAGGTCTCAGCGAACAGCCAAGTTTCCAAACTATGCCTCCCTGTGACAGTATCAAAGCTGCACTGAATAAGGATTTTGATTGATTTGACAGCTTATACAGAGCTGGTGTGGAAGAAAGCCTATGTGTGTGTGCATGCATTTGCATGTGTATCCGTATGTGGAGGGGCTGCAGATGTGATCGCTGAGAGAGAAAATTCCATGCTGTGCAGAGTGATTCAGAAGTCTAATCAGGCTATGGCTGTGCTGCTCTCTCTTCATATCCTATTGGCTGCCATATTCTATTACACTCACTAAATGGAGTGTGAGAATATTCCGGCATCTGCACACATTTGTGCGAGAGTCAAAGAATGAAGTGTGGGGGGACTGAAGTTTGTGTCTGAGTGTGTGTGTTAAAGTCGGTGCATAAATGAAAATTGTGTATGAATGCACGTTTTGCACATGCAAGTGTGCATAGGCAGAAATGTGGATCCATGTGTGTTTACAAGCATGCGCAAAAGTGTGACGGAATCCAGGTCGCTACCCTAAAGAGCTCAGTGGCTCATGAAAGATCATGAGGCTCAGCTGGGCTCCTCAGCAGATGATGGAGAGCAGCACCACCCCCCTCCTGCTCACAGCCCCCATGGTGGAGCTCCCAGATCTCCAGTCTAAACCACTGACTGCTACAGGTCCCAGTTTCATCAATCCCCCTGGATTACACTTAGGTTTTACATGTAAGGGATGGTCTGTGAGAAATTCATGAAGTCATTTGTGAGGGAAATTTTAAAAGAAGAGGTTTAGCACAGACAACACAGCATGGGAAACAGCAGGAAATACATCAAAAGACAGGACGATGCCAAAAAATCTTGCAAAGAAGTAGAAACTATTCTACATAAACTTTCTTTTGATAATTCCGTAAACCATAAAAAAATCATACATACAAGGTAATATGTTACAAAAGTAGGATTTTCCCATAGTTGGGTAACTGAGTAAAGTTTAATTAAATTTAATTTTAATGTAAACATTTTCCCATTAACTATTTGTTCTATAATGGTCATATACTAATTATAAAATAGAGGTAATCAATCAATTAATCAATCAGCCAATCAATTATCTCTCATTATATTGTTGTATCATTTTAGCCCAAATTCTGTGGTCTACACTACTTAGTCATGATTATGTTTAATTATACATGCATTCTTCTACATTAGTAAGCATAGTCTACATGTTCCACCGATCCAGACTAAATTCTGGAAGGTAATTGTAATCTGTAATAATTGTAATCTGCTCTTGTTACTGTAGAAATGTAGTAATTAATTAAATGTGTAATTAAACTATTAGTTCATTGATTATACCAGTGATTATAAGTTGATTGTAGCAATTTATTGAAACTGTGACACTGCGAGGAAGAAGAACAATGCTGGAGAACAATGTCGGATGCTACATGCCTGCCTGGTGTGTTTCGACTGTGAATGTCTGCTGGTTTACCACCTGGGTGGTGAGAAGGGTGGAGGAACCTCAGTTCCTCAGATTATTCTTTGCTCTTGAATGTTAAATATTTGATTTAGCAGTTCTTTATAACTGTATTATTTTACAGTAAAATGAGACCTGAAGACTGACCTTGTGGTGATTGTTATTATATTATCTTTGTTATAAACTTGATATATTATAATCATGTTCATTTGTGTATTGAAAAGAGTTTGTCAGTATTCCGGTAAAAAATTAGGTTAAATTACTTTTTTGATTGAAATAGTTAAATTAAGTTAAATTACTGTTTTGATTGAAATAGTTACACTACTATTACATTTTTTTTTAAACTACTATCACATTTTAATTGTAACAAATTGCAATTCCAAAGTAATCTTCCCAACACTGTTCAGACCCCACCAACAGGGGTGTAGCACAAATCTCTGTACATAAAGCTTGGATCGAATAGAAAGAGGCCTACAAAGTTTGCTTATTTTAAGCTTCCCCCTTACTATGACACCCATAGTACACCCCTGTCTCACAGAGTTATGCTGATAAACTGTCCAGAGAAACAGATTAAATTCTTCTACTTCTTGTGGCTCTAACAGAATCCATCTTGTATGCATTACCCCACAGTACAAATATGAGGTCCTGGACCCCCTGTGTTTCAGGGACTTCCCACATCGCCCCCTTTCCTGTGAGAGTCGTGAAGTCAGGCATGGGTCCCCCACCCACGCCTCTCCATTACAGACTCATTCTGTTCCTCCACACTCTCCTATTCTCAGCACTGACTTCACCCACCAGCCCCTCGGTGAAGTCACTACCATTACCAGCACCCAACGCCCTGCCTGGCCATACCTCCCCGAAACCACCCTCAAAAACAACAGGCACATTTGAAATCAGCGTTACACTAAGCCTTCTGTGCTCACTGAACCTCTGCCATTCCCGGCACCTGGATCCAATAATGCATGGAATGCTGAAGGATGAACGGACATTTTTCCTTTTGTTTGCAAACTGAGATGTAGTGAGAAGGGGCTTGGGTTGAATCATAGCACAGAACCCCCTCTGTTTCTGAGGGACGCAGGCCCGAAAGGGGGTGAAAAAGCAAAAACAAAATCAAACCACAAGTCAAAGAAATCGAAACAGAAATGTGAATAACAACATCCGTTTCCAGCTGCAAAGCAAATAGTTCACTAGTCAGGTGGTACGATTTAAGTTCCCCTGGGCTCAAGCCTGCTCACGTCCAAAATGAACCTGCTGCCAGAAAACACAGTGATGGCAGCAGAGCGGCATTTTTTTCTTTCCTTTCTCTTTTTTCCCCTCATTTCCTTTCTGTCATTCTGGGAGCAGGCCTGGATGGAACTCAACACATGCACTTCACTTCAGGCAGCCTTCATCTGGGCAACATTGTATGGACCTGTTTCTCTAAACTAGCAGCAAAGTAACAAATGGACGTTCTACTTAAAGTCTTCAAAATTCGGAAAATGCAAACATCACATGTGTGATCATTTTTTAGCATCAAATAGGCCCAATAAATACCTCTCTGTTCTTGCCGATAAACGCTCCCGACGTTAACACTTGGGTTGAAGTCAGCAGAGTTGGATGTGAGAGGGTTTCTCACTGGAGGAACAGGGTGCACAAATGGGGGCTGTGGGCGTCCAAATGGGGGGAATTGCTCATACTGAGGGCTTCGCACTGGTGTTCCACTCCTGTCCACGGGAACCACAGGGTTGGACACAGGGGCTGCGTTTGTGTCTGAAGGAGGAGCGCCATCCTCGTTGTAAAGGCTGTGTGTGTATCGGCGGTCCAGTCCATCTGAGAAGGGAGGTTGCGCAGGTTGAGCTGGAATGGCAGGATAGGGTTGACCATATGGAGCGTAGTAACGGTAATCATCCCCAGAGTCGGAGGATGACTGTGGAAGACCAGGCATTACACCTCCGTAGCTGTAGCCACCACCTGTATAGCCCCCGCCACCGTAACCGCCACCAGTTCCCACAGAGTAGCTGCTTCCTCTCTGGAAGGGTGGTTCGTAGCTTCGCTCAGCAAATCTAGGCTCGTATGGCTGCGAGTAAGAAGGCTGAGGGAGAGGGTACTGTGGGTAAGACTGTACATTAAAGGATGATGATGATGAGAAGGATGAAGATGAAGAGGATGAGCCTCCAGAGGGCCTGTAGCGAGTGCCAGAGGATGATTGGAAGCGAGAATTGCCCACAGAGTCTCCTGGACTCACCGCCCTTTGGCGCCAGTTATCAGGCACTTGTCCAAATCCGAAGGGATGCCGAGCCTCACCCCTCACTGTTTCTGAGCTGCCCCTGGACGGAGCCTGGCGGCGCACATTACCCCCCTGCGGTCGGCGTGAGCGTTGGTTGGGTGAGTCGGCCAGCAGTACGCGGTGGCCCTGGTCCTGCTCTTGGCCACGTGCAGGTACGTACTCGGCTCCACTGTTGAGCAGGCTGAACACACGACCATTGTTTTCCCACTGGATCATCTGCCTCCAGGGGTTGGAAGATGAGTCTTGACCCTGAGACGGAGCTTGTTTCTCGGGCTGTGATTGGGACTGTGCCCAGCTGCTTCCCAGCAGCACCGAAACCCAACACGTTGCCAAGATAACCGATAACATCTTCATCCAACAGAGGGAGCAAAGAATGAGACTTCAAACACTTGCAGAAACCCACCTCAAAAAGTTACAACTCCTCACCAGGCAAGTGTGGCAATAAACAGCATCAACCTGCAGCAGCGAGAGATGGAGGGCAGGAAGCACAGAGAAGGAGGCTGGCGGGAGGCCAGGGGTTGAGTCCATCTGCTGACCAAACATTGAGTTCTGGAGTGTGATCAATAGAGAAGTCCCAGATCAGGATCTGTAGCCTGGATAGGTGTAACCTTCTGTGGGTAGAGGAGCTCCCTGGGCTGGTGGTGTCCTTCTAGGCGGTGAGAAAGTCCCCTGTCTGCGAGTGGCTGGGGGGAAAGTGGGCATTGCTCTCACGCCTCTGCCGAGTGAGGGCTGCCTGTACAACTCTGAAGGGGCTGCAGCCTTCTGTTTGGTTCCCTGATTGCTTATAACAGTCTGTGAAAAAAGTTTTTCCCTGCGTTCTTTCTTCCTTTTTTTTTCGGGAAACAGAGAGATCCCACATGGCCCTAGTGCTAGAGCTGTTTCCTGGACTTGTTGCAGCAAGGGCTGTGAAAAGCTTCCAGAGTCAACAGCCCCATCCAATGCCACTGTGATCCCAGTCATTCCCGCTTTCTTCTGCTTGTCCTCTTTCATCTGAAACATGCTGAAATGGTGGATGGTGTACATTCAATAAACATTCCTTTTTCAAAAACACTTTTACAACAGACCAGTGGTGAAGCTGTAACATCTTTAAACCTTCATTCAAGGTCTTATCACTCTTGAGGGTTGAAAGGATTTTAGGACATACAAGCTTTCCCCTAGTTATTTCCTACACAATATTCACTCTTAGTATTGCATTTCACATAGACACATTCAGTGGCATGCTTCCAACTTGCAAGATACTTTGGGGAAATACACCCCAAGGCAGAAGAGTGACTTCTTAAACACTTCTAATAGCAGTTACAGTTTCTTTGTGTCAGAAAATAAACTGACCAATTCCTCCAGTTCTCAGAAAACAAACCAGACAAAGAAGCCCGTGGCCTGGCTAATCCATCTGGATAAATGGGTGCTTTATAAGCCATAAACAATGCTCTCCACTATGTGTGGCTCTGCTCATGGGTAAGAGCCCCTTTCTTTTGCTGGACCTAGTTTGTAATCGAGTGGAAGCTTGTTTACCTTACAGAAATACGATTTGCATAGATGACAGAACCAATATAGTTAATTTAATATTTGTTTTAGGGGCTCTGACACCTCCAGCTATGGTGCTCCTGCATTATTATTAAAAGAATGCTGATCACTCCCTATATTACAATGAATGAGAGTCACTTTTCACTTTATTAAAGTTTAAAAACACACTACAGGCTCATCAATCTTTGATTTAATGTCATTAAAACAAGCCAAAATGAGGTTCCACATACCTGTATAACTTCCCTACAACATCTGGGCATGCTGCTGATGAGGTGGCAGATGGTCTCCTGAGGGTTCTCCTCCTAGACCTGGACTAAAGCATCGGCCAACTCCTGGACAGTCTGTGGTGAAAAGTGCCGTTGGTGGATAGAGCGAGACATGATGTCCCAGATGTGCTCAATTAGACTCAGGTCTGGGGAACAGGGGGGCCAGTCTGTCTCTTGCTACCACTACAGGGTGGGCCATTT
The DNA here is from genome assembly GCF_900700375.1 of Denticeps clupeoides. Classification (NCBI taxonomy): domain Eukaryota; kingdom Metazoa; phylum Chordata; class Actinopteri; order Clupeiformes; family Denticipitidae; genus Denticeps; species Denticeps clupeoides. The sequence continues at coordinate 2,962,696 of NC_041722.1, read as the reverse complement.
ATATGGATACACCTTAATAAAATGGGAATGGTTGGTGAGGCGGCAAGCTTTTTAAAATGGGTGGTGACCATAGTGGCCATTTTGAAGTCGGCCATTGGATCCAACTTTTAGTTTTTCAATTGAAAGAGGGTCAATAACACATCAAATTTATTGGTAGAAAAAACAATGGTGTGCTTGGTTTTTACGTAACTTTATTCTTTCATGAGTTATTTACAAGTTTCTGACCACTTATAAAATGTGTTCAATGTCACCAACCATTCCCATTTTATTAAGGTGTATCCATATAAATGGCCCACCCTGTAGAGTGAAAGCACGCCAGCATTCAAAAGTGTCCAAAACATCAGGCCGACATTATAGAAAATGGAAGTGGTCTGTGGTCACCACCTGCAGGACCACGCCTTTATTGGGGACATCTTGTCAATTGCCTGTAATTTGCACCTGTTGTCTACTCCATTTGCACAACAGCATGTGAAATTGATTGTCAGTGTTGCTTCCTAAGTGGACAGTTTGATTTCACAGACGTCTGACTTGGAGTTACATTGTGTTGTTTAAGTGTTCTCTTTATTTTTTGAGCAGTGTACAAAATAAAAAGTTAAATGTAAGAAATGAGGTAGGTAGACAATTCAGTCTCCAGTTTGTGGGCTATTTGTGTTGGCATGTCATTATGCAGAATGTCTTCAAATTAGCCAGTGGTGATCAGGCAAACTTCGATCAGTGTGCATGAAATGTGGCCCAATTAAACATGGAGACAGATAAATGACCAGTTGTCACAACATGTTCCTGATCCAGAGCAGGCAAAGGGGCTTCAAAGTTGCAGCACTACTCCAAAGTTTCTAAGATGAGGAAATGTGGGAGGACCTTCCTTTGGGAATGGGCCGTACGCGATGTTGCAGCGAAGGGCATCAATATGTATGGCTGTTACAGTATTACAGCGCTGCACACATAAAAGCCTCACGTCTGGTTGTCTTCTCGACACAAATCATTCCCAGGTGCCACTTAGCTAACATTTCTTGTCAGTTTCTGATGCTTCCACTGGGACCAGCACACCAAGAGTGGAAAAAAAGGCTGGAGGGTGAGAGAGGGATGTGCGGCACAGGCATCCTGCAGGTTTCTGCTGTATCCCCATGAATCATAAGAGACCTGCGTACACACGCACACACACAAACAGAAACTTGCTCAGCTCTCAGACATTTCTGATCGCACCACAAGGGTGTGTTTCAAGGGCATGAGGGGAAACTAACTTCTTCCCACCAAGAGTCAAAGACCATTTGCTAGATTCCTAGAATCAGGCTTTTCTGAGGTTTTGTCATATATCAATATATTATTGTGTGATATGAGCTCGAGTTATACAACTTATCTACCTTTTCTAAGTAAATTGAAAAGTCAGTTGACTTTTCATAAACTTTTCTGTACCGTTTTATATGGAGTGCTTATTTCTCTAAATAAAATTATATTATTACAAAATCTACAGAAAAATAAATTCCTGTCACATTATGTCCGTCACAAGATGTCATCAGTTTATTTTGTTCTCATTAGTCCAAAGCAATGATTATTTTTGTGCCCCAACCTGAAACCAACACCCACCATTTTGTGAACAGGAGGCTGTATTGCATTACAGACAGAAAATTATTTAGTTGACCTAATGTCATTTTGTACCTCAGTGGCAGATTGATGGTATGGGTTTTGGACCCATGAACTTCCTTAGCCATTAGGCCATTACTCTCCCTGTAATGCATGTCTTCAGTTAAAGAAAGACATTTTGTGCTTACCAGTCATCGATAAAATGATGTTTCGTTCTCAATAAAAAGACGTAAGTTGATCACAAAATCCTTACAAAATGAATTTTGGGGCACAGGATGTTTTATTTTTATATATTAACAATTGGTGACCCATAGTTTTTTTTGTATTTATGACAATGCTCAAAAACAATTCCAAGCATTAGAACGTGCTGAATGGTACGGAATGGTAGTAGCCTAGTGGGTAACACACTCGCCTATGAACCAGAAGACCCAGGTTCAAATCTCACCTACTACCATTGTGTCCCTGAGCAAGACACTTAACCCTAAATTGCTCCAGGGAGACTGTCCCTGTAACTACTGATTGTAAGTCGCTCTGGATAAGGCCGTCTGATAAATGCTGTAAATGTAAATGTAAATGCTGAGCTCCTATGCAGTGCTGCCCTATGGAACATCACAATTGCTCTGAGTGTCTTGTAGGTTAAGAATGGATCGCTGTAATCTCTGGGCAAGCATCACATGCTGTTAAAATGTCAGCCACCTCTCTTTCTCTGTGGTAAAGTATAACAGGTTGGAAGCAATTACCTTCCATTTTACCCTTGTTAGTTAACGGCAGGGGTGCTGCCAGTGTTGAGACAAGTGTTCATTTATAGGGGGAGTGCTGCAAAATGGGTCTGCTTTTTTATGTTCGGCCTTAAAAACGGCACGGCTGCTGCACTCTTCTGATTCACAGTTTTGTATGGAACCCTATACCCTGACAATTTTACAACAGTCCAACATACAAAATATCTTAGTTTAGAACTTTCATCACATTTTGTTTGACATTTTATTCGATACATTTTCTTTTACAATAGCCAATTGTTCTAAAAGCAAAGTTCATAGCCAGATACAAAGAACTATATCTCCATTATCGAACTTCTGAAAGACTCACTCCTCCTGGGCACCTGTCATGGCTGCCCACTGCTCACCAAGGGTGATGGGTTCAATTTAGAGAACACATTTTTTTGCATGTTGTGTATCACAATGATAAATCACCACACGTTCACTCAATGCCAGTTAAAACATATGTATTGATAATTTATCTTGAAAATTCATAATAATTAATAATTTTCCGTATAATAAATAGGGGATGAGGTAGTGGTGGTAATTAGAGTCTTGGACATGTCATCAACAACAAATTTGATTTGATTGCATTAGTATATTTTGTGTAGTGTTAAATAATGCCTCTCGACACCCCTTGTGGCCAAAAGTGTACATACAACAAAATTAGCCAAAAAATGGTCATACATCAATTTTTTTTAAAATCAAGATTTCAAGATTTCATAAATCACTTAGTCAACTTGAGCCCTTTTCAAAACGATCAAATATTCAATAATGTTCAGAATTTTAATTACACTGCACCATGTGGATCATGTCCATAGTACAAACTCTAATCATGATTTTTTGGTGGGACTACTCAGTTTTTTCCACCCCTGTAAACTTTTCAAAATAGGGTGTAGAGTGGTGTACCTTACATTTGTCAGCATAATGCAGTGCTCATATCTGGCATATTAAACTAATGTTTGCTTGTCCTCATCATAATTGTTTATACTGTTTTATACACTTTCGTGTTTAATTCACCTAATTCTACATTGTGCCATGTCAGATTTTCATGATATGTACAGTTTTGAATGTGAAATACCTTTGAAATGCACCTTTGAGAGCAGGTGTGAGCTGCTTGGCCTCATGTATATGCGGCTGTGCTGTATGTGTTTCCTGCTTTCTTGCAGAAACCCCACACTTTTGGCAAGGAAGCATTGATCTCAGCCTACTTCTTCGGAGCCACATCAAAGGCCTGGGAGAGATGGCACCCCAGAGATAACGTCACTGAGAATGTTATGACTCTGTTGTACTTACTGGTTTACTGAGACTATGGTACCCATGTTTGAAGCCACATGCAGTGGTAATGAATACATTGCCACGAATGGTCATGATCTATAGAAAAGAGGCACAATGCATGTGGGACTAACCGTTTTTTTTTCCAAAATATGGGATGTCCTGGATAATAGTTTACATTTAGCAACTGGCATATCAGCATCAACAAAATTGCAAAACAGCATTTAATTTTTTTTACATTGCAGCACATTTATTTATTACAGACCCTTAATTTTTATATTGTGAATGGTGATTCCTAATCCTGGCCACAAACTACAAGATTTAGTGTTTGTGCAGTTCATGGTGCATAAAGAAAGCTTCGGTTGTTACAGGGTGCATGAGTCCAGTTTTCTGAGTTAGCGGTGACATCTGCATCCCATTCCACATCCTGTGTTCTAACGAGGATGTTACCCTCCAGATGTCAGGTCGGCATTAATCACATTCAGGAGAAATTCCCGTCCCCCCAGTGCGGTGCACTCACTCGCTCTCTCTTTTTTCATCCATCTCCCTCTGAAATTTGCATTCAGAACTTTAAAGAACTTTTGAAGAATTGTCACTTTGAAATAAATTACAACCAAAGGACCAAAGCTTCAGACCCTCATGGACTTAATTCCTGGAATGCAGGCCGGTTGTGGTTAGGAGTGATTTTATTACAGCTGAGGGTATAAGCAGCCATCCTTTTTGATCTTCCTCGTCTAAAAGCCATCGGCTCTTAGGAAGTGATTTATTCGCTCTCGAGCCAAATTTCTGCTCAACAATAATGGCAATTTCAGTTCAGGCTGTACAACGGCACACGTCTTTTGAAGTGTCACACACCTGCTGCCCATTTCATTCAACTGTGCTCCGTTTCATCTCCATTAAAATGCAATTCCTTCAGAGGTCTGCACCACCAGCTTGACATTTCTGGCATCGGTGTAGTGCGAGGAAAGAGGAAAATCGCCACCAATCAGGAAGTAAGAAACACAGGTTTTAATCGTAGTGTGATGAAAAATAAAAAAATGGGACTGCAGATGGCAATGTGGCCTTAAGTCTACTTACATTTCCAGAGGAGACAGCAAATGCTGGGATTTATCTCTGGCTCTGTTGCTGCCAGTTCCCCTGGTTTTTCTTCAAAGTAAAACCAATTACCAGTTCCACAGGAGAAGAGTGTGATGGAGAACGGCTCTTACACCCGCTGAGCTTATTGGCCGTACGTTTAGAACAAAGTAGTTGTGATTAGGCCATAATACATGTGACAGCGTTCTGTACTGTGCTGTGTATAGAAACTTTAAAAGGAACATGGATGAATTCTCAAGCATAGCATAGTAGAACCAATATAATTATTTTGTTTTGTTTTTTTTGGCAATTTTGCTATTTATGCTTATGTAAGAAATGTAGAAAATAAAAAAAAACATACAGTCTGCGTAAAAATTATTTGATGTTCGACAACTAACAGAGAAATGATCAGTCTATATCCAATGGTAGCTTTATGGCATGTTTGCATTTATCTCACGGGGGATTTTGTCCCACTTCTCTTTGCAGATCCTTTCCAAGCCATTAATTTGTGGCTGATTTTTGGACAATTCAAACTCTCCAAGCCATTAAGATGCTTCTTCTTGAGCTAATCCTTTGTTGCCTTGGACATGTGTTTTAGATCATTGTCATGCTGGAATCGATAATCAAATCTAGGGTGAGAATCCTCTCTTTGATGCGATGCAGTCGTCCTGTGGCCCTTGGCAGAAAAAACTTCCACTTCCACTTCCGAAGCATAATGTTTCTACCTCCATGTTTGATGCTCAGGATTGTGTTATTGGAATCATAGACAGCATTCATCCAATGGCTTATAGTTAGAACTATAGTTCATTTTGTGCAATTTGCCAGTGTTTTTTTCACCTTTAAACTGGACATATAGGACTCTATGCGAAAAGGGAAGCTTCCCACGCTCACGGGGACACTCCACTCACACACCACCTTAAACATATTAAGACCATAACCACATGAGTCCCCGGAGTCACACCACTTCCATCCATGACCAAGACTGCCAACAAATCAAGACTCTCCAAAAAACAACTGAAACAATATACAACCGTCTGAGCACATATCATTCTCCCTTCACTCGTGAGGTTCAGGCTTCAATACCAGAACCTGGAGCTCTGATGCAGGCGTGCTGAAATAGTGAACAGGCCAGGTGTAGGGGATCAAGGAGCTGAGCCAGCAATCAGCTCTCCGGGAAACGTTCTCAAGTGTATCCTCTCGTCCCGGGTCCATGTGACAAAAATTGAAGAGGTGCATTTTAGAAACATCAGCACCATGGTGTGCAAACTTTTTTCTTGAATGTGCACTAGTTGGACTGGTGACACTGAAGAAGTATGGGTCTGTTGGGTGACTCTTTGCCCGGAAATGTCCCGGGGTGCCCCCCTGTAGATTTGGTGGTGTTGGTTAGAGAGTGAGTGAGACACTGTGCTGGATCAGGGGTGCTCGTGCTCGGTCAGGCAGGTTTGTTTCCACTGCCAAAATTCAATCTGGCATTTAGAAATAATATTCTCTGCTCTGGTCTAGTAATCAACAGCATATGTGAGTGAATGGATTAAAAATGCATAATGGCAATAGATATGGTGTGAGATTCCTTGCGGGAGCGTGAGAGAGTCCAGCAAGGCTGCATTGCCACAGTGACAAGCTGAGAAAAATTGTAACCTTGTTGTGCACTGTGCTTTTGTAATGGCTATGATACAAGTAGGCCCATCCAGCACACTGGTCATCACACATATAATCTTATTTAATGAGAAACATATTTTGATCATTTTCATATTGATTACACTGATATAAACAAAGGCTGAACAATTTCAGGACTGGCTTAGACTTGCCAAAGCTATCATGTGACCATTTTTGACCTCATATTTAGATAATTAGACATTTAGGTAGGAATTTCAGTATGTAGAGATGACTGGCAGCTCTGGAAATGGTTCCATTCAGCTGGAAAAACCTTGACATCCAAAGATCTTTCCATTTCCCAAGAGCAGTGACCACTCAAGATTTGCCATCTGTCTCACAAATGTAAAGAGACAAATGAACGAGAGCTCTGTGCACTCTGCCCCCACCCGAATAAACCTGAGAGGAGATTTATTTGCTACTTTGCTACTTTTTTTAGAACTTCTTTCTGAAGTTTCTCTGCCCGTTGCTCCTGGCCTCGCTGGCCCGATCTCTCTCGGCTCGGAGCCACTTTGTGACGGGGCTCTACCTGGCCCAGGCTCAGGGGAGGGACTGCAGCACAACATGAATCAATATCCCTGCCTATAATGGAAAGAGTACCACGGGGGCTCTCTAATAGCTAAGGTGAGACTTCGACTTCAGAGCAGACTCTGGGGTCTGAATACTAATGGAGGTTCTTGTGGATATGTAAATTTCACCTGTGTGACCGGCATGGCAAATAATCTTTCCGTATTCCCGAGCTGTGATGGTGTGGTGACGCTTGAATGGTAAAAAAAAGAGTCGGATACTTTGCCATCAGTGGAAAAAGTGTGGCGGAGGCAGCAGGGGAATAAAATGTGGAGTGCCCTTGATTGACATGTATTTCCTGATTGGGGGGGGGGGGGGCGAAGTTGAAGCTGCAAATTTGATGAAGCAGCCCATTAAATTAAACACAGACTCACACAGCGGCTCCCTTGGGACCAATCCACACAGATGTTCAGTGCTGCGTCGCCTCCAAGGCCCAGAGCTCCTTTACTGTCACCAAAACACTCTGCAGTCAACTCGGCACAGAATACAGGAAGTTGAGGGAGGGACAGCACAAGCCCAGCACAAAAAATTCTGGGGTAGTATGTGGATACTGGAAAAGGTGGACATATGGGCAGACCATGGTGATATTATGGTAATATGGCAATATCATACATATTACAAATAACTACCTCAAAGTATAGTAATAATATTCTGAAATCAGTATTCTTTACTTTGACTTGTTTTTATCTTTCTTTTTTTTTTTTTGTAAATGTGCTATTGCTTCCTCCCATGTTCCTATTTTATGAAGACATTTTATTCTGGAGCAAAGATACACACAACTTTCTCTCTCCCCACACACACAGACATCCATGCCCACAAAACACCTGAAAACACACATCGGAACATGCACCATTACAGAATCTCTCTCTCTTTCTCTTTCCAAGCGCAGCGTGAGCTCAGAGTGATGACGGCTGCCATGATTGATCTGAGGGGCCTGTGGGTACAGACTCATTATGCAGCTCTTATTGCTACGGGGAAAATGATACTCCTGTTTTCTTTGCCTGTTTTTTGCAATCAGGGGCGTGTGTGTGTGTATTCACGAATACAGTTTGAGGGAGCCCGAAAACATAATTTTGTTTCTTTTTCTTTTGTTGCATTGCATGTGACCTTTCATGTAACCTTTCATGCTACTACCAGGAGACCCACAACCCTTGCATGCAGGAAGGCTGGATGACGTTCTGAAAATGTTGGTCTCTGTAACCAAACTTGCTCTCCTGCATGCAGGCAGGTGTTGAATGCAGACATTTTCCCCAAATTTCACACTGCACACCCAGAGACCCACACCCCTCCCTGTTTTTTTAGGGAAAGGGGGACTTCAGAGAGTGTGGCAAGAAGCGAGTCGTGATCGGAGTCACCGACTCCAATTTTAAAAAAGGAGGAGCATCAGAGAAAAAAGCGGGGACGTCTGCTCGGCCTCCTCTCGTCCTTGGTAAAAAGTGATAAAAGAGTAAAATAAACCTGGGCAAGTATCTGAACAAGTGCAGAGCTCATTATTCAGTGCTCCTTCGGGGCACCTGCACAGCAACAACAGACTTATGTAAGCCTCTGTGAAATTAAAACTGAGCGCCGGGCCGACTCTGCCAGACAAATTTGCAAAAAAAAAAGTAAAGTAGTAAGTGAGGTGGGTGACGCGGAGTAAACAAACTTAAAAAACCATGACAATGTTTTATTTACCTTGACTACTTCTTCCTATCCACTGAGTGTCCATTGAGTGTTCACCCAGTGCCAACACATCAGATGTTCCACGTGTCAAGTGGAATCGCTAAACAGGCATATAAACACATTAGGACTAAAGACAACGGCTCCAGACAAAGGAAATTCAGGCAACACCTCATGGCCTGCATGCCCGTGGTTCGGCGTCTGTGAAAGTAAATCAGGGGGGCTAAGCACCGCTCCTTTAAATATACATGCTGCACATAGACGATGCCGCCATTCCTATGCATGTCTGAAACGGCCCCAGATCCACTGGAAGCTCAGCCAGACCAGGGCGTCTGATGAGAAAGTAAGTAATCTCATCAATATTTCACAGCCTCCCAGCAAGCATGAGAAAGAAAGTATTCCATATATCACAGAGTAGGTCTGCAGAAAAAACAAGAGGGATAAAGGAGGTGGAGAGAGTGATGGTGAGAATGAGCGAGTGTGAAGAAATACAGAAAAGAAAGGAACAAGAAAAGCTGAGACTGGGAAGGCTCTGGAAATAGGCTGGTCAGATTAAAAAACTTTTCAGGCTTTTCCTTTACCCGGGATAACCCCCAAGCAACCCCAAAAACACACACACACACACACACTTCATTTCAGAGTGCCCCTTGTTACATGGATCTTCAATCAAAGTAAAAATATACCCCAAGATATGCTGAATATGATATTAAGTTTAAAGGGATATTAAAAGTTTAGTAAAAGTTTCATTTTCCACAGGAGAAGAAAAGTGTATGGGCAGCTATATGTACAGTCTCAGGGTCAGACACAATTGACTTTTTATTGGGGTAACATTTAAAAATGTATTGGTCAGTAAGTCAATATCACATGTGGGTTATATATAAGGGTGCCCTACCTTATATCAGGTTGTTTCAGGATGCTGGGAAGATTTCCCAATGGTGGTGCTTGGCCGTGTTGTAGATGAAGGTTCCATACAGGCCTCCATAGGCATTGTCCAGTCTCCATGTCATTTGCCCAGTCCATCCTGCACATATATAAATATATCCCTCGTTGAGACAGATTGAAAATGGTGCCAGTGAAGGGGTGTAGCTGGAAGAGGGTGTTATGTGTATGGGGGTGTGGGTTGGCTGCAGGGTTTGCCTCAGGCTAGAACCACCACTACCTGCAACTTGGGCTAGTTAGCTATATTACTTGTAAAGCCACAATCTCACTACCTAAAGGGGACATACACACAGACATAGACAAATACGCATTGGCTGTTTTAACATCTGCCTTCAGCAAAAAGCAGAATTCCCTGTCAGAGGGAGGACAGTGGAGGACAGTGGGGCAGTGGTGGCCTAGCGGTTAAACAGAAGGTTGCCGGTTCGTATCCTGATCCGTCAAGGTACCACTGAGGTGCTACTGAGCAAAGCACCATACCCACACACTGCTCCCTGGCGCCTGTCATGGCTGCCCACTACTCACTTAGGGTGATGGGTTAAATGCAGAGGACAAATTTCACTGTGTGCACCGTGTGCTGTGCTGCTTTGTATCACATGTGACAATCACTTCACTAACTTTAACTGCTTTAACAAAATTAAGACATTCGGTTCACATTAGATATGGCAGATTAAAAGTCTGCAGGTTATATTTACTAGGTCATCACCTCAGGAAGCGCTGTGTTCAGTGCTCCAGGATGCTCGCCATGTGAAGGTGTATTCACTCGGCATCCACCGGGTGCTCCACTTTCAGGATGAGAAACATGCATCCCTCTCAGGAATTACTAATATCTTGCACTTACTTACTGTGAAGACAGTGTGTCAAATGTGGTTCTCTGCAGACACTTCACGAACACAGACATTGTGTGGACATTGATGCAGGATTGATCAATGTTAGTCTTAATAAATACGTCACGCCCACACCCGGTCGGCACTTCAGCTAAATGAATGAGGTGCCTGGCCACGCCGAATTAGGCGTGCACTCCCACCCTATAAACTGTTGAACCTGATTGCGTTCACGTGTGTTTATCTGCCTAAATAATCATTTATTGCATATATATTATCCAGCTTTTTCTTCTTAAATGGCCCACAATACCAGTTTTGTATCTAGTCAACAACTGCTGGTGTGTGTACCCACCCTTTGATCTTCTCAAAGATCTGCTCCATCTTCAACTCTACCCAGACTTGCATGTTTAGAGAATGGATGGAATTTAAAAGCTCAGCCAGTAAGGGTTGGATTAAATAATAAAAAACATTAAAGCTATAAAATACTTTTATTTGCAGTTTTTTTCCTCAGACTTTGTAGCTTTTTTATCAGTTATGTAGCTTTAGGGATTGGGTTCATGGGTTAAATTTATTATCGGCTTCTTTCATTGAGTTATTTTACAAAATATAATAAGTCCCAAATTCCTACCCTAAAATTCATTGATACATCAGTGTGTCTCTAAAACACATGAGGGGAGTTGTGTATTTTTGGTCTGTAGTGGTTTTGCTGTTCGTGACTGAATCAGCGATGTACAAACACACCCCTTCATCAGGTCAGGGAGTCATCATGCACACAGTTGCCATCTAGTGGATGCACTGAGAATGCAGATGACAGGGGGCATGATCTCAAACACCATCGGTCATAACTACAAATTAATATTCCCTTAATCACGCCTTACGCTACCTATATGCAGGACTCACTCACTCATATACATGAAGACGCATGTAGGCAATCAGGGCAACAGGGGAGACATTCACCTAGGATCATAATACACCCCCTGCCTAGTTACTCCCAAATACCAGGCGACAGCCCACTAATTGACCCAACACTCACCCTAACGGTGGGTAAAACCTCGCCTCACTAACCACAGAGGCTGCCCTATGCGAATTAACCCAGCCCTATTAGCTGCAAACGCTACAATACTTTTTCCTTTTCATTTTTTCTCACACACACATCGGTTTCTTCGAAGTACAAAGAAATCAACCTCACTCACACAAAACAAATCCTCTTTTTATTTCATCTGCGCTCTTCAGCTCTTTTCCTTGCTCCTAAATAACTCCTAAATAAGCGTTGCTCCATCTGCAGCAGCCACCCATCACACCCCCATCCGCTCCCATCCTCCTCCATTACAGTCATTATTCACAAAGGCCATTGACAGACACTGTTCTACCCCGAGTGACTGCATCAGCCTGGATACAGTCCTTCACACCTCCCATGCCTGTCGAAAAAATGTCTGTCTGCATTTTGTATGTCAGAGTAAGCAAATGAAAGTGATGAGTTTGCTGTTTTTGTCCCTAAGAATATAAAAGCACAAGGATGATTGAGGGAGGTCAGGCTGGCGTGGGGGAATCGGCAGCCGCCTGCATTCTAATGTGGAACCACTGCCTCACGGGCCCAGGACGTCCCTCGCTTTCATGACTGCCGCACGTCCCACAGTAAGCTTCCACTGTGCTCCAGAGACGAATCGTTCACATCCACGCTCTGCTACCTGGAAGTTACAGGCAGCTCTTTAAAAGACCTACTTACAATTTTGTCCTGGTTTAAGCACAGATAAAGGCAAAAACTACAGCATACTCTAGTTCCGATGGAGGTTTCGTCGAGCTAATTAGAGTTAAATGATTAATCACAAGCCCCTTTCTCTTCACTCATAAAAGCTTAGGAGTCAGCATCAGGACTTCATTATTATTTAAAAATAATATTGTCCATTATTATAATAAAGTCCATTATTATTCAAGAAATATTTAAAGACAATGAATCAGGTCCTAGAGAAGCTGATGGGTTTAGAAATGGTGGCTTCTTCAAAGAACCAGCTGTGAGAATCTTATCGTAATCTTAATGCTATTTTGATTGTATAGTCATGGCCAAAAGTTTTTAGAATGACATAAATACTGTGAATGACATAAATATTGTGAATGAGCCCACTTCCTTGGATGAGAAGCAGCTCCACAGATGAATGCTCAGGATGCTTTACTGTTGGCACGAGACCATTCCTTCTCCAGATGCTCCAAACAACCAGAAAGGGGCTTTATCAGAAAAAAATGACTTTATCCCAGTTCTCAGCAGTCCAATCCCTGAACTTTTCGCAGAATATCAATCTGTCTTTGATGTTTTTCTTGGAGAGAAGTTGCTTCTTTGCTGCCCTTTTTGACACCAGGCCGTCCTCCAAAAGTCTTGGCCTCACTGTGCATGCAGATGCACTCACACTTGCCTGCTGCCATTCCTGTGCAAGCTCTGCACTAGTGGCACCCCGATCCTGATGCTGAAACTTCTTTAAGAGACGGTCCTGGTGCTTGCTAGAAGTTCTTGGGCACCCTGAAGCCTTCTTTACAACATTTAAAACTCTCTACTTGAAGTTTTTGATGATCTGATAAATTGTTGATTATGGTGCAATCTTAGTAGCAGCAGTATCCTTGTCTGCGAAGCCCTTTTTATGCAACACAGTGATGACTTCACGTGTTTCCTTTCAGGTAAGCATGGTTAACAGAGGAAGAACAATGATTTCAAGCATCACCCTCCTTTTTAAAGCATCCAGTCTGCTATTCAATCAGCATGACAGAATGATCTCTAGTCTTGTGCTCCTCAACCATCTCACTTGTGTTAATGAGAGGATCACTGAAATGATCTCAGCAGGTCCTTTTGTTGCAGGGCTGAAATTCAGTGGAAATGTTTCTTTTGGGGATTAAGTTCATTTTCGTGGCAAAGAGGGATTTTGCATTTCATCTGATCACTCTTCATAATATTCTGGAGTATATTCAAATTGATAAGGAAAATGGAAGCAGCAAACCGGTATTTGTGTAATTTTTCTAAACTTTTGGCCATGGTTGAATAATGAATGGTTCTTTGTTGCGGAGGGTTTCCTTTTTCCCTCTATTAATGTTCACATGATCTGCACACACGTCCTGAGTCCGCCCGACATTTACAGATTTGCAGATTTTTTTATGTTGAACTTTAGGCTTGTGTTGCGTTTAAATTTCATTTGTGAAAAGGAAAAAAAAAATCTTTTGTGCTTGCATGGTGCTTCGATTTGTTTTTCGCTTCCTATACCACGCTTCCCAATCCTCAGCCCCCCCTTGCACACCTCCTAGCAAGCAGCCTGGGTGGAAAAGGGAAAAATACAACCAAATCTGGCAAATGCAGAGCTACTCAAAATTCAGCATGAGTCAGGAGTGGGAGTGGCGTGATGATGATGGAAAAAAAAATATATAACCCTGAGATAATTAATGAGACTGATCAGCGTTTTCCAACCACAGGCAAGAAACGCAGGGTTGCAGTTCTGTCTGTAAAGGTCTGTTTCTGCATACAGCATGTGTATGTCTCCACACTTCTGGTTTAGGGTCAAGTTTGGCCTTTTTTGAATACCAGCTTGGCCATCACTGCCCTAGTGATCGCCAGCGCTGGGCAGTGAGTCCTAATGGATCGCAGTGATAATTCATAACCAAACATGGAAAAACATGGACTAGATATCTCTGAAGCAAGCGAAAAAAATTATCAAGAGAGGTAAAGAAAAAAGATGTGAACATGGGAGGGGGGATTTATGATTCTGTCAATGTGCCCTTGTTGAAACAGAAAAAAAGAGGATAAAATAGAGAGAGGATGAAAAAGAGAGGCGAGAGAGAGAGGGCAGAAATAAATATATAAATGAATCAATAAAGGGAAGGACATATTATTCTTCCTGTGCTGCACTCAAGTCTTTATCAACCTCCGGGCCCCTCCCGCCTCCTGGCCACATTACTATTCAGCCGAGGTGTGAGAGAGCTCCTGGTTCTCCTCAGCGCCGCAGATAACGCCAGTGCCCTTTACTCACTGCTGGAGCGGCCAATCAGGATGCGGCGCTCGTCCCTGCCGTGCTCGGAGGAAGGGGGAGGGAAGAAAGGGGGAGAGAAATGAGAAAGGAGGGATAAAGAGAGAGAGAGAGAGACCGACAGGAACAAAGAGAGCAGTGAACATGGGGATGAGAGACGAAGAAGCTGGGATGGAGAGAGAGGATAGTGGATGAGACACACACACAGATACACACACGTCCCAGGCTCTGTCTGTAGGAAATGTCAGCGTGGCCCGGCCCATAAATCACAGTGCTGTGACGCATTTACTCATTACCTCTAGCCGCGCGCTGTCATCCCCCAGCCCCCGTCCCCCACACCTTATTTACTCCAGTTGACCCCGAGGCCGCCGCTGGCATCCATCCTGCCCGGCCAGCGCTCAGCAGGTACCAAAGGCCTTCAGATCAGTAAGTGTCTCCAAACTTCAGTAGCGGCTTTGATGCTTAAACTCCTGCCGTTTTCACTCATCCGCCGTGTACGATTACGAATTCATAATGATTCAGTTTTAATTAAAGGTGAAATATGTACACACACGGCTGCACTGGTTTAAATAAGGCTGGAGGTAATTAGATTGGCCCCCCGTTTGTGGAGGTGCTGCTCCATATTTGTGATGCGAAGCTTGGAGGAAATAGAGAGCTTGACATGTGACTGGCGGTCAGTGTGGTCGACCCGTTACGGATACGCCCTGCAAACCCCCCCAAACACACTGCAGTGCACGCATTCATGAACAGGGATGGAGGATGAGGTGTTGTCCATGTGTCTTGTGTCTGCTTTATAATTCTTGGTTCCTTCAAGGCAGAACCTTTGATCAAGAACATGCAGAAACAGAGGCAGAGTTCACACTGCACTTACTCTCTTGTTTTTTCATGACTGTTTGAACCACCCAAGTCACATGGATATGGACCACTTCAGTATGTGCTCGTGATGTCTGAAAGTCTGAAAGCTGAAATTGTGTTCAGAACCAGTAATGCCACATGACTCTGCATCTGAGATCATAAAGGCACTGTGGTCGAACAAAGTCAACTGTAAAAAATGAACAGAATACTGGACGTGCAGCTTTTTTTTTTCTGCATAAAGTGTCTTGATGTTGGTCTGAACAGCCTTCTGAACCACCCGACACCATCACCCTTCCTGATGAATCCAGTCCCCGCAACACTGACGGCCTGTAAACAGCAGTGCAGGATATAAGGCTATGCGTCTCCACGCACGAAACGTGATCAGAAGGTAGACGGCCGGAGCTGCCTGAGCTGCACTCGGAGCTACCTGAGCTGCGCGGATTTCCTTTCCAGGAATAAAGAAATAATGAAACCGACGCAAAGGAGAAAAAAAAACAGTCAAATGGAGCAAAATATGTCTCACTGTCTGTGTATTGTATGGTAATTTGGGCTTTCAGGAGACAGATGAGGTAGAAAACAAAGAAAATAACACACCCCAAGGCATAAAGTGCAGGAAAACCCACCTCTGACAAGAAGTGCGTTTCGTTTTTGTATCAGAGAAACATTCACGGCCTCTACGAACACTGTGCCCTCAATGCAGAAACACACCAATCCCTACAGAGCAGAACCCTGGCTGGAGAAGAATACTAGAGGAACACTAAAAGAATACTACGCTGTGAAATTACCATGCCCACAGCATTTCCAGATTTATTTCAAGATAAGGACAACATAAAAAAAACGTCTATCCATCCAGCAAAGTTCGGTTTTTTTATATATTAGCTGCTCCATTTTAAGTTACTATATTGTGACAATTAAGTTTGATCGTGAGTTTGCAGAAAAGAAAATTTACAGATACATTTTTCCTTCTGCAATCCAATGCCATGTACACAGCCTGTTGGTATGAGTCTGTGAGTGTGTGGGGTTGCATCCCACCTTGGATGGTTCCCCATTCTGTGCTCAGAATCTCTGGGGTGGGCTCTGCACTGATTAAGGAAAGTGAATGAGTGAGTGTATCTTTTTATTTTACAGTATGATTCTTATTTAGCATATTGACTTTACATAGACACTAATCAGTCCATCACAACACACCAAACCAGCATGAATTTGGACGTGGGCCTTCTTCTTTCAATAAAGTCTTGTAGGTGTGTTAGAGATTTACTGTAAGTATTAATGTAGGGTGGTGTGGAAAGAAAGCTGATGTAGTGCTGTGCTCTCAGTAAAGTCTGGCATGATGAGCGCAGATAAGGATCAGAAACGTCCATGAACGTGCTGCTGAAATAAAAAGGAGAAAAGGGTTTGAGAGGTTGTGTGGGTTTAGCACCTCAGAAATGAGCGCAATCCATCTCCAGAATGCCTAAGACAGATACAGAGTGGGGCTGAAGTAAGGGAAAAGAAGAATGACAGGGGGAAAAGGACAAGGGGACAAAACAGAACAACATGAAAATCGTAGGTCTTCGTCTTAGTGTCTCAGCTCTCTCTTCAATGAGTCTCTGCAACCCTGGGGCATCTGGGTTTTTCCCGTTCTGTCTGGCAAAGAGAAACATGTATGTAATTACGCTCCTTTATCTTTTCCCCTCCCTTTCCACGTGTGCCAGAGGTGCCAAAGTGGAGCTATTGATTTCAGGGGGCGTGCACCCATCCCAAAGACAGGCCTGATGCTGCCAGTGGGACTTTGTCTCAGCAAGTAAATAATTAAAGTGTCCCCTAGCATGCCTCCCACCCCTGGTCGGGCCGATGCTGGCCCTGAAAGTCAGCTCAGGCCATGTTAGCTTAGGGCTGTAAAACAATGACCATGTGGTGTGGTAGAAGAGAATAGAGTGTGTAGAAAACTCTTTCTCCCTCCACACAAAGCACTGTATTCAACCACTCCAATTTGATGTTACCTGGCAGAAAGAGGCATGGCACAGTAGATTTTAAAAATAAACAGTTTCTAATTTATTAACACCGGTAAATAATTATTGTGGTTACATGTGAATATTGAATGTAAAAAGGTACCAAGGTTACAGAGAAAAAAAAATGAGAAGAAGAGAAGAGAGAAGAGAAAGAGAGGGGGAGAGAAAGGCTCAGAATCCTTCCGGCTTCCGATGGAAAACCCCCTGAGCAAGAATGCTCAGAGACCCTTTTCCACATGTGAGCAGACATTTATACCCCTGACCTACAGGAAGTTGTCACTGGCCTACAGAAAATTGTCACTGGCCTACAGGAGGTTGTCACTGACCAATTAGAACCTGTTGTTTCTGATGTCACGCCCCCGGTGCCTCCCATTTGGGGAAGACAAAGAGGGTGGGCGGTCCTGACGGCTGATACTTCACACGTTGCCGTCAGACAAAAGGCATGTAAAACAGAGGTGCCGAATCTTCACCCACAACCGTCGACGACAAAAGGCCGTCAACACAGGAATGTCACACCTCCCCCTGCAGACATCTGTTATGCAAGGCAAAAGCAGGCTCCCGTGATGTCCATTCTTACAGGGCCTTATGCCACGGTACTATTACCCCTACTACCTCTTAGTAATTGGAAGGTTGTGGGTTTGAAACTCGAACCGCCATGGTGCCACTGAGGAAAGGACCATCCCCACGCACTGGTCATGGCTGACCACTGCTCACTAAAAGCATTTCGTTGTGTCACTGCGTGCTGTGCTGCATTGTTTCACAATGACAATCACTTCACTTTCACTAAAGAAACCAAAGTGCGGCCAACACAGCAGAGGAGGAAAGACATACAGGCTGTTTTCTTCTTATTTACAAAAACCCAACATGGAGCAGGCGCATGGTGTCCTGCAGGGAATTGGCCTCCAGTTGCAGATTAATGACATCTGGGGTTCAGAACCTCGAAACACGCACATCTTCACCATGTCCAAGTAGGCATGTGGATGAGTGACTGACTGTGCTTCTCTCTCAGTTGTCAGAGCTTCTGCAGAAAAATGCCAATCCATAATTACACATAAGCACGAGTACCTTTTATTTCTAATCTACTGACATTGTTGTTTTATGCATTTGAAACCTACGCTCCCCTGACGCGGTCTTCCATCTGTTAGCATTTGAAAAAGGCATTAGTAAACACATGCTATGTAGGCATGTCTCTGCACGCCCGAGAAACAGTAAAAGAAGCACATTTTTTCTCTAATGCAAAATTATTGAGGTGATGACATTTGAAATTAATATCAGGAAATTTTTTAAAATAAAAATAAAAACCTGGAACTATTGGAATGAAAGGGCTTAGAACACTAACAAAACTTCTGAAATGTATGTTGCCTTTCCAGCTCATGACCAGCTTTGAGACATCATGCTCAACTCTAGAAGATTATACAGACAAAAAAAATTGTCCCTCTGTAAAGCCGTGGAATTATTCACTACAGCTCATCTGAATCAGGGCCATTAATGAAAGGTCCTCTGGGCTGCATGCCTGCTTGAACTGAGCAGATTTAAATGAGTGTTGGTGAGTGGCCTGGTGTTGGAATGATCATAACTGGTGTTTAGGAACAAGGAGCATCGTCTGGAACTCAGAGCTTATGTCTGTGTTTATGGAACTGCTTCTTGGGGGTTTAAAAGGTGAGTGTAGTGGGATGCATTTAGTAAGCACACTGAAATAATGGGACACTTTAACTCATTGGGGCGAAAACACTTCAGATGGAAGCAATTAAAGCAGAGCAGCTATCATTTTTCAAGGCACTCATGCCCATCAAATTGATTGTACATTAAAAAAAACCCTGTTGCAGATTGTGCATCACAAACAAGAATAGCACATGGGCAGCAATTTCACTTTATTGTTCTTTTTCCCTTCTCTGGTCCCTTGGCACCTAACCACTGATTTACACTTGGGCTTTTGAAGACGCCTCAAGAGTTTGTGAGCTGCAGAAGGTAGAATGGAAAGTGCAGCAGGAGGCCAAACCCTTACACTCACATGAACACGTCTACACACACGTGCGTGAATGCCTAATGAGACTCACGTAACTGCTCTGTCGAGAAGTTCATGCTGATTCTGCGTAAAGAAAACAGCCCATCTACTGGTACACCTGCCATTATGAATGCAATAGGAGGTACAACGGTGCAGGGCTGTGCATCTGAATGCATGCTTCTCTTGGTGTGTAAGTAGGTGTGTGTGCATGTGTAACTGAAGAAAGAAAAAAAAGACCCACAGGGTGTCCCCTGGGTAGCCATTAGCTGGGTCAGGGCATGCGCAGAGCACGGCTCCGCCAGTAGATGGCGCGGAAGTCTCACCGCAGTGCTCCCCATAAGGGGTGGGCAGGGTGGGCTTTGGTGGATGCCTTTATAATGATGTTGCTGAATTACATAAGATGCCGCATCTCACAGCAACCCGCCCCAATGCAAAAAATTATGCGCCAGACCTCAACTAAAAGTGCCTTCTTCCCTCTTTACTGTTTCCCCTTCTCTTTTGTTAATTCAGTGGAGATTTTGAGAACACTGGTAGATTTTTTTTGTGTTTTCTTCTGATATTTTATTATAATGCCTACATTGACAGAAAAATCTGAGCTTTGATCACTGACCTAATTCATGAAGCCATTGATGAATGTAAATCGCAGATTAACTATGCAAATTGCAGTGAGGGAGAGAAGAGTGTCCTCGTTCACAACTTCTGAAGGGGTGCAGGAAATTAGAAATGCATGAGAGAGACAAGATCTCATGCATGACGCATCTAAGGCAAAGTCAGATAAACAAAACTAGAGAGAGAGAGTCAGGGCTGTGGGACAGTGGGGGCTCTGAGGGGATGGTGAGGGGTCCAGGCAAATGGTGATGTGAAGAGAAAATAATGAAAATGCAGTGAGGCTTTTGGATATGGATCAGTAGACCCCCACATGCTACTTATATCACATTCTGGACTGAGAAACCCATGGATTAAACTGCAGCCCCTGGTCCTGGGTTCTACAGGCCACACATTTGAGATATTTTACAGCACTTGGCAAATATTAATACTCCGTCCCCACACACTGTCCCCACCGTCCCCACACACTGCTCCCTGGACGCCTGTCATGGCTGCCCACTGCTCACTAAGGGTGATGGGTTAAATGCAGAGGACACAATGTTTTGGAGGCAGTGGTGGTCTAGCGGTTAAGGAAGCGGCCCTGTGATCAGAAGGTTGCCGTTTTAATCCCGATCTGCCAAGGTGTCACTAAGGTGTCACTGAGTGAAGCACCATGTTAATATTTACTTAATAAATCATTGGTGATTGCATTGATCTCATGCATGTGTGAGGTGACTTCTTAGTATTCATCCATTCAAACATTGATTAGAAATCAGAAGCAGAGTTACCAAAGCAGTGAACAGGTCTTTTTTACATGGTTACTGATACAGATGCATACTAATGACTGTATAATAATTTCTAAAGCATTAAAGTCATCAAAACATTTGCAACCCAACTGTGTTCTGACAGATGTGGGAATAAAATTTTGAAAGATATCATCACTTCAACTTTTTCTAATAAAGTGTCAGAATCAAATATATAAAACTATTGGCATTCCCCCTGAATTTTAATAGGTGTACAGCATAATGATAGAATTTGTTCATGATATAACAATGATATCGCTATAATGGTAATTCAGATATATTCAATATGATTAACTTGTTTGTGATTCAGTCATGACATCAGAAAAAAATGAAGGAGAAATACAGTAGTCTCTATTTTAACTAAAAACATTTTTTTCCAGATAATACATTTTGTATAACTGTTTTAATAGGACTCCTTTATGCCAAATATTACCTTAAAATCCTCTGTTGAAGGTCAAACAGAACAGATAGTGTTCAACTTAAACCTTGATATGCCAATACACTTTATATAATAGTATCTCACTCACTCCCTTTCAATAACTACTTTATCCACAGTAGGGTCATGAGTGCCAGATCTTATCCTGGGGCATTGGGAGCTATGCAGCTAGTAATCATGGGTAGTGTGCCATCTCAGTGCAGTATCTATTATATATCCTTGCTGTAATTATAGATGCACTATTTATTGTCCCACTGCTATCTGAGTTGTTGACCTCTGACCTAAATGCTATTTCAAAGCATTTGAAGGTTTGTTCACTTTACCACTGCTCCACTTTCATCATCAATTCATGTCTTACAAGTCTTCAAAGACAACAAACAGCGGCTTCAGAGGGAATTAGATAGCAGTTAGCGCTCATAACTACACATAAAATGTACAGAGATGCACATGTAGGGGGTTTGCATGTCCTTACATCCTTTAAAAACAGAGGAATGCTCATTTGTATCGGCACAATATGTCATTGCAACAAATTCCATTACATGGGACATAGATAAATATACTTTTTTATGATATGATATGTTCCAAATTCAACAGGAGCTAATGAGTTTTTACAAACTCTATGATGCTAGACTCTAATTAATGCTGGAGAACAATGACAGGGTGTGAGGTGGGCAGCATAATACAGGCAGAAATGACAGGATATCTGCACTCAACCTGCAAAGAGGCTTCTTCAACTTGACTTTTCAAACATCAAAAAAACAGGACAAATGTCTTTTTGGATGATGGGTGAACCTGAATTGGCCTACAAAGAATCCTCAAGGAAAAAAAGAAACAAAAGAATGCTAAAGGATAAGAAAAAAATCTGTTACTTCTGCTAGAAAGTCTCTTATTTTGTTCCAAGACAGGGCCTTTTATCTTTTTGTGGAACCATACACGTTCCGGGCCCTATTCTGAAGCATTTCAGGATAAAAGTGTTGTTGGGGAAAAAAAGAATGTTCTCCCTAGAATGAAGACAAGTTTAAAGAGTAACCTTTAAGAAGTGTACCCTTGATTCAGACGAAAAAAAAAAACTCTTAATCTACAGTGCAATGCCAAAAGGAGAAAAATAAACCTGAAAACAGGAACGTGACCTTGGGTCACTTTGGGAAGTGCAGCGGTTGTAGCAACATCTCCTCTCTCCACCTCTCGGTCTGCCATGTTTACAATAGGTTCCTCCCCAGATGGCTCATTACAATCCACAGGAAGTACAGCTCACATGTCTATAACAGCGCAAATGCAACCGTTACGGGTCTCCCGTGGCCTCGCGTACCGTGTTCAAATAGCTGCCAGGTCTGGCAACAAACCGTAGCTGTGGGGGGGGGGGCTGCTGACAAGGCTGAGGTAGATTTTTTACTGTAAAAAAACTTTCCCAGGTCATCACGAGACCTTAATTAGACCACATCCAGCACACTGGAAACCACCAGCAATCTCTTGTGGTGATCGCAGGTCTTTCCCGGGAAAAACAACATGCACTCCAGCACTCGGTGAGACAGCAAAACTCACGTTGCGCTTTAATTAAAAGGAGCCGGCAGCTGATTCTCATACAATTAAATTTGAGCTGCATTAACTTGGTGGTATTTAAACAGACTTTGGGCAGTCGAGGTTCTTTAACACATGAGTTGGCAAACAGCTGTTGCCTTTTTTAGACAAGTTTCCACCACTGTGCTGGTATTCCTCTGACTTCAAAAGAAACCAAATCTAATGAACAGAACATATAATATAGAAAGGGAAACCAAAATTGAGAGCACTAATCACACCAAAGTCCATTGTTTAATAGTGGCCTCTGTTTAAACACCTAAAATTTAAAGCATGATTTTAATCTAGAGAACATTATCCAAAATCTCAAACAGGAGACAAAATTTAATTTGATCAGTCAACCCACTCTGACATATCAGGGACATATGTCCACATATCTAGGGTCATTAATGGATAGTCCTAGTCCTACAATGTAAATGCTTTTAGTCTAGGACTAGGCTTAAATCACTAAAAGACTATAAGACTAAAAATTCCCTCTTCATGGGGTCTCCGATCCCAATCAAATCTATTCTCCTTTGTTGTCCCTGGCTGGTGGAACAACTTGCCCTGCTCCATTCGACTAGCCGAGACTACCACCACCTTTAAGAAACATTTGAAAACTCACTTGTTTAAAAAGTATTTAAAACGAGTCTTACACTTACACACACACACACACACTCACAGAAAACAACCAGAAAATTACCTAGCACTTAACAACTCCCTAGCATGTTCTAGTCTTGACAAGTTAGGCCTTATCAGGGCTCTTAGTTTTGTAACTCAAAAACTATGGAAACCAAATGAGAATTGCTGGTGTCTTTTCCTTGTAAGTCGCTTTGGATAAAAGCATCTGCCAAGTAAAGTAAAGTAAAGTTAAGTAAAGTAAAGTAAATCAATGGATGATAAACTGACCCTTGCTAAATATCTGCTAAAGTAACAGATGAGCTTAAGAGCACAAGACAACTGAAATAACTCATAGCGCTTGTATTTGGCAGTTTTAAAATCTCCTTTCACAAGAGGATTGCATAATTTTTTGTGTCACTCTATGTCTATTTCATCATGACAGAATATTGTTTTGGAGACCCACGGGGCCAGTTGAAGGTGAAAGACTGTGTAGTGTGTGACCAGTTGTGTAGCACAAATCCTGATGACGCAGTCATAAGTCAGAAAGTTGTACTGTGTGTACGGTAATCCAATTATCCAATGTGAACTTGGCCACGAAGGAAGAGAGGCGTGGTTCGGACTGTTTACAGAACGAACTGAGCAATTTTGACAGGTGGTTTATTTTAAAAAACGGCTCATGGTATATGTAGTCATGACCCGTAGCGATTACCATCCTGAATCGAAGGGCATCTGGACCTTGTTCAATAGCACTGGAAAAATGCCAACTAACCTCTGCCTCCCGGCTGCCTGATGAGCTCTTCCCTCTGTTTGTCTCCAGAAAGAGCAGTGCCCACAAGGTACCCACATCTGCCCAACAGCAATGGGCCGGCCCCCCAAAAAACATCAAAGACTTCAAAACAGAGAGCGTGGATGTTGCTCTGAGTGAAGAAGCTGCTGACCGTCAGGCTGGTGGTCAGGGAAGTGACTGGCAGGTCAGTTAGCTGTTAAGAGAAAGAGAGCCGGACTGACGTGGATGGATGGAATGAAGGTCGTGTGCCACGACAGCGGGCCTGAGCAAATCCAGGGAAAATGGTCCAGAGTGCACACAGTGGGGTGGGTGTTTGTTAACTCATGAGTGCTGACTGACTGACCAGGGCTTTTACCATCATGCTTGATTGAAGAGTGCATTGTATACGTTGCATTATTTACTTGCACCTAGCTCTCTCAACCTGCTTCTTTTCACCATAGCACATTCTGGATAATCTCACTTGTGCCAGAGCAAAAAGACCCCACATTATGTTTACCGGTAGGAAAACCGTACATGCAGTAACAATGTGTAAATATGCAGTCACCTGCAGCAGAAAAAAAAAATTCAGAAGTCTTTTTAAAAAACACTGGAAGGATATCTGCTGACACATTATCATCCTGTGAAAGCTGGAGTCACATAATCTGATGCATCGGGGTACAAAATCTCTCCCGCCACGATACGAACTTATTGTCATTTCAATTAATGTCTATTGATTTTTCCTCCCAATTTAAATGAAGCCTGCTGGCGGAGTGTGAACGGGAGTCCCGTGCACCCGTCACACCTCCATCAGCTGGCCCCATGCGCAATGACGACGCCTCCCCAAAGTATCGCCTGCCCTCTACAGGCCCTAATTAAAGAAACACAAACCTGATGTCGTGCCTGATTGCATGAGCCCCACCCCCGGTGGAACCACCGCAACAAGTAACCGTCTCTCGGCGCACCAGCAGGCCCCTTTCAGGCGCCAGTAATACCACGCTTGTTTGCATTTTCTGCTCACCTTTTAAAGTCTGCACCGAGAGCTGGGCCATGAATAATTAAATCTCAGCGGATAGTGGCACTGTTGATGAAGGGTGACGCCGCTTATTCTGCTCGGCTGGAAGGCTTTCAACAAAACACACAGTAGACACAGAAGCGGGAGGCGCTCCACACTGACCTTAGAGCGTTAAACCCCACCCCCCAAAAAATGCATTAGCCGCATTTAATTTAGATTTTTGCAATGTTTCGTATAAAGTCTTGCTTTCTTTCTACATTTCTCAGGGGGTTCAAATCCCGCTTACTACCATTGTGTCCCTGAGCAAGACACTTAACCCTGAGTGTCTTAACCCTGAGATAAATGCTGTAAATGTGAAGTGAAGATGTTATTGGATAATCGATATTTTAGTAAGCTTTTTTGTTTTATATTATAATACTGCCAAATTCCTTGTCAATGCAAAATGGGTTATGAATCTAGTTCTGAAGTGATGTATTCTTTAATGCACAATGGCCTAGTAGGTAGCAGAGCGACTCGATACAAATGCAACTTTCAAAGTGCAGCCCTCGCTACAGCAGGAAAACCCGAGCCAAACAATTGGCTGCTTCCCCTCAGAAAAGAATCAGTCCAACTCAGGCACATGTGAAATTTCTTTACAATTGAGTTACACATAAAGCAAGGTGGAACAACAATAAGGGTGTGTTTTTCCTTCACCGACGTCAAGCTGACGTCTCAAGGACTCAAGTCGGCGAGCTTTCACTAAACTATTCAGCACCTTCACAAGGACGTTTTTTTTGCTCATTCTTTCACAAGTAAACAGAAGCGAAGAATGTTTTTTATGTTTGTATCACAAAGTTTCCAGTAGGTGAATTATCACCTGTGACTGATGTTGTTCTTCAGGAGCACAAAGTGACCTCCTCGCTGAGGTATGATGGGGTGACTCAGCAGCTGCTGTTGAGGTTCTGTTGAGAGAGAGTGTGTGTATGTTTATGAGCATCCAGCCTTTCACCTCAACAACGTGAAACCTGGCTCTGTTCCATTCGTCCTTTATCATAACGGCTGCATCAGGGAATATTAAAGAGCCATCTGTTTACAGCATTGCTGTTTTTAAACGCGAAGGGGAACGCCTGGGAAAGGTCACAGTGATGGAATGAGGTGTGGGGCGACCCCACACAGACAAAAATGAACATACACATGAACTAGGGTGACCTGATTTTATCCTGTTAGGATCAACCATTCTGATAAAGGAAGATGCCCTTCCTTTAGCTACCTTTCTCATCATTGAAATTGATACACTGTCACCATCATCCTCAGTGGCTGGATTAAATTTTCTGAATAAAACCGATCTTTCATTAAAAGCAGAACGATAACTTGGAATCCTCTGGAAACCATTGCAGTAATAAACAAAGAATTAGCTGTCTTGTTTGTTTGCCACTTTCCATTAGCCTTCCATTAGTAAGAAACATTTAAATGTGAATTTACATTTTTGTTTCGCAGTAGCAGCTTTAGGCAGCATATTTATGGATGCATATACCAATTTACACAGACACATTCTAGAAGAACAACTACTTATTTCTGTATAGCAAAAAAAACCAAGCAATATGTCTGAAGGGTCTTTACGGCCCCTATAGACCTTCTCTGGACACAAGGAACAACTCCCTAGAAAACTCACATGGGGAAAAATTGAAAGAAACCTAAGAAAGGAGTAATGCAGAGAGGGACCCCCATCCAGGGCAGCAAGAGCTGGCACCACTGCATTGTTACTGTTAATACTGGGTTTACCAGAATCATATAAGAAGCCCATTATATTTAGGATTGTCCTTGTTAGTATTGCCCAGAGTCATGAGTCCATTTTTTGGGTCTGTGGGACCTAGGGTCGAGGTCCATGTCCACACCTGTATTTCTCTGGTGGTCTCATCATTGGTCTGGAGCAGCGGCAAAAAAACATAACAAATCTGGCATCCTTGTAATCTTCCTAAAACAGTAGAACACTAGACAGGGACTGGCCTTGTGATAATGGTCACTGCTGAAGCAAAGTTTACATCAATTCATCTGCCAGGGCCAGCACACCAGCAACTAGGACAGCCAAGACTCCACAATTAGTTTAGTGTGATAAATAGTTTGGAGATTAAGAAGTCTCTCCCCCCCTCGCACGTGGCCCAGGGTTTCATTTGAAGATATCGCTAATCTTTACGCTCCTCTCCATCTCCATCAGCAAAGCTCTCATAAACCCCAGAGAGAGACGGTGCCTGCCTCCTCCTTCCCTGATGTCCCCATTACTGCAATTGGCCTGATAAATGCCACAGTGATTACAGGAAGGACGATCCTCATTTCTGACGGGCTCCTCGGGGGGTTAGGGTTTAACCAGGGCCCTCGACCTGCGCTCACCAGAGAACATCACACCTTTTATTTTACGTCTCGTGTTCTCTGCGCCTCGGTGAAACAGGCAAATGCATTATTCATATGCACAATCAGGGCCTCCTTTTGGCCGAGTGAGGAGAAGGAGTTGTCGAGGTTTGTATGTTTAATACATAAACTCATATAATTTACATTTAGCACGACTCCCCTCTCTGCATATTTCTGGCTTCTGTGTCGAGCTCTGGAGGAATCACGTATGTTGATTAACCGTTTTCCAAGGATGCATTTGACATGCTGACGAAAAATAAATTGAACATCACATTTTTTGACATGCTTATCAGTCTTGGAATTGTTTCTGTTTATTCATGCAGTTGTGGGAAGATATGTTATTATGTTGGCCTGAAGTCATTTCTCCAGACAAAAGTTGACTATTGCAAAAAAAACAAGGGTGTTCAAATATACAACTGCATACCACATGCATCAAAGCAAACATGAACACTGCAGTCAACATCAAACATCAGAGCAAAACCTCATTCTTGTTTGACCTGGAAATACACACAAAAAATATATATAATATTAGGTTGAACTGGTTGTAGCTTCGATTATTTAGTATGGTTTTATTTCAGAACACTTACGCAATGTTACAACATTCATTTCTTACAGATTTGTATTCATTTGATCTCAGAGATTTCGTGTTGAGAATGGAAGAGTCTAACCATGGCATAAAATCTTCCCCAGCACATACCAAAGATTCTCAAAATTTATGGTGTACAATCCCCATGATAAACCATTCTTTTACTATTAGAGCCCGATGCAATCTGCAATTTTTTGTCATAAACTATATCCATGCAATCAGGAAAGAGAAAAAAAACCATTGATGGAACTGTGATCATTCAGTTCCATCAGTTCCATTCAGATCACATAGGTTGTATGTTGATGTCATTTTATAACAGTTCTTATTGCACACTGCATGTGTAAATGATTTTACATGGCAAATTGCTATGTAAAACATAATTATCACTTTTTTTTGGAGCAGTTGCCTTGTAGCATACAGAACAGGCCAAAAGTTTGGACACACCTTCTCATTCAATGTGTTTTCCTTATTTCATGACAATTTACATTGGTAGATTCTCACTGAAGGCATCAAAACTATAAATGAACACATGTGGAATTATGTACTTAACAAAATTTGGAGACCTGGCCTCCACAGTCACAGGACCTGAACCCAATCCAGATGGTTTGGGGTGAGCTGGACCGCAGAGTGAAGGCAAAGGGGCCAACAAGTGCTAAACACCTCTGAGAACTCCTTCAAGACTGTTGGAAAACCATTTCAGGTAACGATCTGTTGAAGCTCATCAAGAGAATGCCAACAGTGTGCAAAGCAGTAATCAGAGCGGCTATTTTGAAGAAACTAGAATATAAAACATGTTTTCAGTTATTTCAAGTCCACATTTAGTGAGAATCTACCAATGTCATGAAAATAAAGAAAACACATTGAATGAGAAGGTGTGTACAAACCTTTGGCCTGTACTGTACATATGGATATGTTAGCAGTTAATCTTTTGGTATAATAGACTAATAAACCCAAGCACATGATATGGTCATGGTGTCTGCATTGATACCGTTCCATAGTCTGTATTCAAATTATGAACAAATTATGACAAATATGGGAATCTTGACTACATTTTTTTGCAGGGGTCTAGTGGTTAAGGAAGTGGTCAGAAGGTTGCTGGTTCGAATCCCGTTCCATCAAGGTGCCACTGAGCAAAAATCCACACACCGCTCCCCGGACGCCTTTCATAGCTGCCCACTGCTCACCAAGGGTGATGGTTAAGTACAGAGGACCCAATTTCTTGTGTCACCGTGTGCTGTGCTGCAGTGTATCACAATGACAATCACTTCACTTTCACTTAAAAAAAAAAAATCAATACAACTCACCAGTTCAGGGACAGAGAAGATCAAGTCTGTTCCAGTTAAGTTTGAGTATGTGGTGTAAACAAGCTCTGGCCATTAATGCAAGCTCAGATCTCCTTGCTACAAGGCAACAAGTCCACCCACTGTGCCACATATCACAACATGCTCTGAGAAATAGGGCTAATAATTTAAGCAAACTGGGATTATAATATGTGATTGGATGGCTGGTTGAGGCCAGATGAGTAGTCAGAAAGAGGGAGCTAGTTGGGCCATAGTGGCAGAAAGGGCCACTCCATTATCACCGCTACTGGCACTTCAATTATAATGCTGGCCAGGTTCAGATCGCAGATAATGCCAACAGCAAGAATGGGCAGTAACTCAGGTTACAATGTTTCTCTTTCGGAGCGTTAATAAAAGGCACTAGTTGCGGCACTCCATCAAATGACCGCTCTCTGACCTGCGATTGTGCGCTCCATAATAGACTGGGATAGGAAGTGTGACGGCGTGGACGCATGTTCTGCTGGAGATTGGGCCACGCTGGGAGAATAGACTCCTCAGTCCCTGTTCGACTCGGGATTGAAAGGACCCACTTCAGAGTGGACCACTTCAATTACGGCAAAGGACAGAAAGAGGGAGATAAACGAATAAAAGCTTTCTTTTCTCCTGAGTGGATCTCACACAGAAAGGATGATCAGATTGGGAACAACATGAGCTAAATTGCTGGGATTTCATTTGCAAATTGAGCCCTGTCCCTTCAGTTTGGAAGGTAAATGGAAATGACTTTAGCAAAGTTTGCTTTTGTTTGTCAGGTTCCGCTTTGGGATGTTAACATACAGAATTTTTATGCTTAGACGTAACTTTACTATTGTGTTCTGGCTTGAACTCGAACAGTAAAACAGTTGAACAATAAACCAATTCTGAACAAATAAATAAATAAATTGCAATTGCTTTTTCCCCTCAATTAACACTGTGAATGCTGTGGCACTGTGCTTTTCATGAGGAGAAACACCTCAAATATCCTGGTACCGCCATTATGACCGGCGTTGAAAATATTGTAGCATAAACCTATTAAACTAATTTACAAGACAGTTCTATTTCTAATATGAATATTATTGATAACTATAATTTAAGCACATGACTAGTGAGTATTTTAACTGTCCTTCATTAATGATATTCAAAATAAGTATGTTGCATTTAAATACACAGCAGTAAATGTAACAATAATCTCAGAAGCTTCTGAAGCACTAATAGAAATGTACCATGTACCGCTGTCTGAAAGGTTCTAGAGAAAACAACAAAAAAGGTTTTTTGTAAATAATATTTGTTGATCTTTAATACTAGCATTTTCAGCTTCTACTTGTCAAGGACATCCTCATAATTGTACAAAATAAAACTAAAGTACTTAAACAGAAATAAGTAAATAGATAAAATGTATTGGATTTACCATCTACAGTAGCTGTAGTGTTTATGTAACACACATGGTTGTGAGAGACACTCTGAAGAAGAAACAGCATCTAATGTTCTAATGTTCTGAAGAACAAGACCAGCTCTTATTACAAGAGTAAGGGAATGTTATTGTTCATTTTGTGATGGCAATGCCATAATTACAATCCATTATTTATTACATAAATGGGAATTAATGTTCCTATCTGAAATCATGTCTGGTTTACACAAAGTAGTGTTACTACAGCAGGTACCTGAGTAAATGTCAGAAAACCTTTGGGAAAATATTGCAGATAAACTCAGACGAGAGACTGAATTTAAATCAGTGTATGCATGACATAAATGTTTGAATGTATACACTAGTCATCTATACATCCTCTCTACACAGTCTTCCAACAACAAAAAATGGAAATAAGTTTTCCTCTGCAGACAGTCCTAGACGAACCCAAACTGTAATTGTTATTTAAATTTAAGCCCATCGGCTATGTGCAGTTCGCAACTCTACACCTACATTTTTCTTTGCGTGAACATCAATTTACAGGTCTGCCACATTTTTCAAGTCAGTTATGTGAAAGGAAACAACATATTTCAACCTGAGGAAGGACGACACTGCTCGCTGTCATGCAAATAAGTCAAATTTCTGCCACAGTTTTCTCAAACAAGTCAAATCACCAACATAAATCATATTTTCTGTGTGTTGACAGTCATGCATATTAATGCTGAACTTCAGGAAAATTGTCTTTTCCATTGGACCTTGACATTTTTGCATATTTAATGAAACACACAAGCATCAGATCAAGAGTTAAGAGAGAAAAAGAAGAAAAAGAAGTCGTGGATAGAACTCACAGATCCATATTTCAAGCAGAATCCTTATTCTAAACTTGAAAAATGCACTGAAAATGTGACTTTTCTGAGGTACGAATATTTACTTTTAAAAGAGCGAATTATGGATGGTATCCTGCTTTAAAAGTAGACCCAGGATGTGTTGGAAGCCTATGTACCTTCACCCTCCAGACACTTTGTCAGGCATTGGGATGGACCATGGTGCTGCTTAATGCTCAATCATGATAAGCCCTCCATTAGGATTCAGGGCTCTCAGTGGAACCTGAACTCAAGCAGAAATGGCCTGTGATTACCGGAAAACACTTTGTTTTCTTAGTTTGGTCCTTTTTTTGAATCCCCTCCCCTAAAAAAAAGAAAAAAAAGAATTGTATTTCAGCTTTTCTAGCAGTTTGTGAGCAAATGGAAGGTTATGGGTTTAAATTCAAAACTGTCAAGTTGCCACTGAAGTGCTGTGCTTGCTGTGCATCACTTCACTTTCACTTGTCCCCAAGATATAATGTCTAATGAAATGCTTATTCATAACATGCTTTTATAGAATTGATCCTAGTAAGGGACCGCATGGTGGTGCGCTGGTTAGTGCGTATGTGTGTGCCCAGCAGTCCCCAAGTCCCCAACTTGCACCCAATGTCCTGTGGTGATCTCGGACTGCCATGACCCTGACTGGGAACAAGGAATGAAGGATAGTCAGTGAGTGTGAGGTCCTATTGAGGAAACTGAACTATAGATGTTGCAAATAATTCATTATGTTTTGGCCTCTCAGACCCTATCATAATTCTGTGTATTGCTATAATTATTTATTTTTAATGTGTACATTAGTGCACTTGCCTGTAAGAAGGAATTTTCAGGAACTGTATTCACAATAAATAATATATACACATTAAATAAACAATACTAATACAGAAAAGCTTGCAATATTCAAAAAGGGTTTGCATTTCTTGTCTGTTTTGAATGTTAATGTTAATTATGTTAATAATGTTATAAGGTTTAAAGAATTTCCCATAAAAAAGTGAAGTGATTGTCACTTGTGATACAAAGCAGCACAGCACATGGTGCACACAGTGAAATTTGTCCTCTGCATTTAACCCATCACCCTGAGTGAGCAGTGGGCAGTCATGACATGCGCCCGGGGAGCAGTGTGTGGGGATGGTGCTTTGCTCGGTGGCTCCGAGCAGTGGCACCTTGGCAGCTCGGGATTTGAACCGGCAACCATCTGATTATGGGGCTGCTTGACCACCACTGCCCGGATAAGCACATAAGGTCTGCAGTTGGTGTCAATGCACAGTTGGTAATGGAAAGAAAAAAGGTCAAGTTTAATGCTAATGGACCACATGAAGATCTGGAACTGTGGTCCTTATGGTGTTTGTGGCTGTAGTGACTGACCCTCTGGTTCATTTCATGCTGGATCGTCTTGTCAGAAGCTCATTACCAGGAACCAGGATCTAGAGTAACTCAGAGAGAGAGACAGATGGCTGGGACAGAGTAGTTATGGTATATGCCTGTGTACATGTTGAGTGCAACAATGACCCCAGTGGACTATCTAGGACAGCTTATGTGAGATGAGCATCATAGTGTTATGGAATGCTTGGCTAAAAAGATGTGTTTTTAGTCTGGACTATCAACACTTTATCTGAGTTAGAAGGCTCTTCTAAAGCAAGGCATAGTTAGAATTCTTACAGCGGCATTTTGAACTCATTGAAGTTTACTCGTTGAAGATTATGCCAGGCATCCAGTAAGTATAGCATTGCAGTTGTCTATCCTTGACATTGCCAGAAGTTCACACAAAGTTCTTACAGACGGTCACTAAATGAGTTCACAAAAATGCCGCCACTGCAGAGGGGTGGAATCCCATGCTTTTAAACAATCAGTTTGGATTGGCTACAGCTGGAACAGCACCTGTGGGCAATCCTGACAGAGCCCCCCCCTCCAAGGGCTACGTCTTCGGAGCCCCAGCAGTACCATCAGTGGAGGCGGCAGGGCGGACTGCAGCAACCTTAGGGCTCTCGCCCTGCTTTTTTATACCACTGGCGGCCCCGGACCCTCAGGCTGACTCCCCGACATGGTCCCGCATGGCGGCCCCGGACCCTCCAAACTGCACACATAAATCAGGGCCGACCCTTCCAGGTACATGCGGGCCCTGTCTCCTCACATCCCCATTGACGCCTCTTGCGTCGTTCCCTGCCCCGTGCAGGGAGGTGGTCCCAGACCGTCCGGTGAACGTTTAACCCAGGCTTGTGCCTTCTGGGATCATGCAGACCCTCTCGCTGCACATACCCGCTGGCAGCTTCTCTCCCTGCACCGCACAGGGAGTCAGTCCTGGAACCTCCGGTGACCGTTTTCGGCACTCCAGGCTAATGCCTTCTGGGATCATGCAGCCCCATTCACTGCACGTCCCTGATGCCAGTGTGGGGGCTTTGCCCAACCATCTGGCTACCCCCTTCTGCGTCCGTTGGGACAAGCAGGCTCTCTTCCTGCCTGTCCCACCGCTTACCCAACCCCCCTTCCCTCAGGAGGAGCCCCCAACCCGAACTGCACCCCCCAAAAAAAAACTGGACTTAGGGGTACCTTGGGGCTCGTCCACCTCATCTTGGACCAGTGCAGTCAGGTCAGGAACTTCCTCCCTGTGGTTCGGCTCCACTGCTGGGTTGACATCTGGTGGACAAAAAGAGGGGACGTGGGGGCGACATACGGACACATAAGTCACGCACACACACAAAGACAGAGACAGACAGAAGAGAGGGTCATCTGGCTCCCTCTCTGGGTTCTCCGGGACATCCTCAGTGGGCACAGCCAGGATCACGGAAGGCACGACCCTTTCACATATGAGGATCTATAACAGGACCAGAACTTTTCTCTCTATATATGTTGCCACTTGGAAACATGATTTGGAAACATAGTATCAACTACAACTGTTATGTAGATGTCACACAACTGTAAATCTCAACCAGACATGGAGAAGAAATTGGTAAAAGACCTGGTAATCCCAATAAACCCTGCTTTGTCTTTGTGTCAGGATTGGCCACAGGTGCTGTTCCAGCTGCAGCCAATCCGGACTGCTTTTTAAGTGATGTAGGGACATAGCCAGTACTTTTACATGCATTGATTAGATCCAGTAAATTTCCCATATGGTACCAACAATCTCCTTGAATACCTTAGTTGGTATATTGTCTAATATGCAGGTCGAGTTTTTCAGTGTTGCTGAGATTTCATATAGTTGAAAGGCTGTAATTGTTTATAATCCACAACATCCAATGAATGGATTCATGTTTCACATATTAATTGTATTTTGTCATTTAAGGGTAAAATCAGGTGGGATTTGGGGTGAGACTTCTGCATGGCTTCACGTTAATCTAGATTTTCTGTTACACAGGAGTCAGCTGTTGTTCTTGCTGATATTCTTCATTGATATTCTGACATCTATTCTAGACTAATTGCATTTTTCACATATAGTGTAACACTTTGAGTAAAGCCAATGAAGGAAAAGTAAAAGAAAGGGGAAAGTAAATGATTATCAGTGCAGAGAAGACTGAAAAAGATGTTGAGGTGATAATAGATCCATACAAGATCCATTCAAATGTCTTCATGGATTTGCCAAAAAAAAGTAAGGGCATCAATTCTCAAGTTTCATTTTCTTTGTATTTTGTACTTCAACATTCTATTCTGGGCGGAAAGAGTTCATTTCGGAACTCACGTGGGACAGGTACTGGGGCACTGCTTGCAACACACAATGCACACTGCGCGGTGCGGTGGTGTTATTTATGCGCCACCTTGTCCTTTCATTTCATCCACTTCAGTGGCTCACCGGGATCCAGATGGTTTAGATAGCAGTCACATTTGGGTTGCTCAACCACTGATCGCATGCCAAGCAGCCCGACAACAACATTAATCTCCCTTATCAGCATCTCTCGAGGAGCTCAACATCCCAACACTTTGTGGTTTGCATTAGGCCACTGTCACCCTATGGTGGGAAAAACGGACCCGGGAAAGTGATTTACCATGATGCACGTTGGTCAGCGAGTTGCAAAATAAATATATGAAACTGCATCAACACCCATCTTGCGCTTTTCTGATTCCCCTTCCTTGTGTTCTGATATTTTGTGTTATCAGTGTTTCTTATTTACAGCGCTCGTAAACTGCAAGCCTTTGACAATTTCATAATTGCTCTGTGCGATAAAAAGCTAATTAACTTACAGAAAACTTCTTATCGCCCCTTTCTTCCTCCCACACAACTAACTAGAGGATGACCTAGATAATATCAGCTGAGCCTGTGAGTTTTTTTTTCCTTCCTTCTTGTATGCTAGCATAGCCTGATACAGCTAGGAGGTTCAGACTGAGAAGAGTGGGCTGTTAATACAGAAAGCCATCAAATAAAACAGAGAAGTGGATGTGATAAGGTGGCAAAATGACTTAAAGGTGTTACTGTCCAATAGGAGTTACAACGTGGAAGCTGTGTAGCAACGTTCTGTATGGTGTAAAATAAACGATATACGAGTTGGACTGCATAACCAGGATGAGGAAGACGTGCCTCCAGCACCCCTTAAAGAAATACATCTATAATCAAATGTTAAACATGGCAGCCCTTGACCCCTTCAGCATAAATCGTAAGGTTTCTCTTTGTTTATTTTCTAGTGAGAATGTGTATACATGACACCGCAACTGAACAGTGAGAATAAATGTCAGGGTATTTGTTGTTTTTACCTTTTTCTTTTTGGACCTAGAGGGTAGATTCACCCGATAGCTTAACCACACTTTGTATTTCTACCAACTGTCATTGGCACAGTGATGCCACAAGCGCACATGAAGGCTTCCAGATCACCTTACTGTAAAGCAGGAGCTTCACTTGAAGGCCTTGCCTGGAGGGAAGTGTGTTCTGTATTTCAATGAGCAGCAGCAGCCCAGCACAGCAGGATGAGAAATGTCTGGGAAAAAATCTAAACCACCACTTACTAGTATTCTCAGTGTTATGGGCTGCATCTTAAAACCTGCAAAGAAATATTAAAATTCCTGAGATTGAGGATAATTCAGTTGCTATAGTGACTGCAAAGGCACCCCCCAAACAGCTGAATGATGACAACTGATGACTGGTTATGCTAGACATTAACAAACTATGATGCTATCATGCAATTTCATAGAACAATTAACTCCCTGTTCTGAAATAGCATTTTGATCTTTTTCAGAAGATTACATTTTTATTTTCTCACATTTTTAAAGAGCCACTGCATGCATGCATTGTCATATGTGCAGAGTACAATATACCAAACACAGTGACATTTTTTCTACACACAAGACATAAGATTTCTAACAGTATACACAAGACATATGAGTGCAACAAAACCAAAACACATCTTAAAACAAACTTGCAGTAGTGGGAATTGTGGGAACTTGTGATCATCCTAAAAATAAGCAATCAACATGAAACTTAAATTAGAAAGTGAGCCATAAGTGCTACAACAGAGATTCACTCATTTCAATCTATGCAAATCAACCCAATATGGCAACATGTAGTGCAAGGTCATGCCTCCTCCTTTATTCCTGATTTCCCATGTGTTTTCTTTGCACACACAGTGCCATCAGTAGACATCACATATGAAATCTTTGTTATGACCATATTGGGACCATGTCTTCTACCAAACATACAAATAGATTTTCAGTGCTTTAATTTAAGTTGCATTTTTTGTATAATTTTGTATCTAGACTTTTGCAGATATGACATTTACAGCATTCTGCCTTGTGCTGGGACATCTTGAATCTGACCAGCTATGCTTTGGATAAAATAAATGTAAATGTAGAACCCATTACTTTGTGCAGACTTGGTGAATGTGCAGTGAACGCAATACAGAGCACCGGTATATCCCCAGAAAGCACAATTCTGATTCTAAATATATTGGAATTCTGCTGTTGGTGCAGGAAATGCATCTTTGTCTGGGATTTGTGTGGACCTGGCATGCAGACTGTCGGTTTGTTTACAGTCCAGAGTTTGGCTAGCTGAACAAGCGCAGGCCCAAAAATAAAAGGCCATTTGTTTTAGTTAGGGCGGCCACATGAGACAGCCATGGCACGGGCCAGGGTTTAAATAGCATTTCAGCCTGGGAGACGGGTATCAGATATAGCTCATCCTGCACCAGGGGCTCTCATTTGCACCACCCAAGGCCTCCAGATGAGGCCCTTCACACTTCTACACCAAATTCTACACCGTCTCTACCTCATCTGTAGAGGATATCCTGGGGTTTGCACCTTCACTCTTGCCTCATTTGTTCCCACAGAAATAGCATCTGCTCTGAACATTCGTCTGCAGCAGAGCCATGCATTACCCAAATTAACCGCTCTCCCTGCCACTCTCCCTGAGTCGTGTTAAGCATTAATAATGTAAAGGTTTTTCTGCAGGAGGGTGTAAAAAAATGGCAAAAAACAAATTCATGTCACGTCTGTGGAAGGTTTTTTACTGTGTTTTTCTGCAGAGTGCCAATACATCACACTGCCTGAAGCTGGAGGGTCTATTGCACATCTGTAACACGTCAAGGTGGCCATCAGGAACCAGAGCAGTATGATCCAAAATCTGCCACTCCCCGGCTGAACAGAGAGACAGAGAGGGAAATGATGAGGAATTTTGTAGAAGAACACACAAAGTGTAGTCAATGTAAACAAAATTTAGTGATGCACTCTTAATGTAATATACAGTACTGTACAGTGCAAGAGCCTCAGGCACCAATTCATACCAATAAAACCAATTTTGTTAATATAACAAAAAAACTTATGTCAAACATACTTGAATTGCAGAATCTTCATAACACAATGAGATGATGTCTATTTTCCTATTGTTCTCTGAAAAGCAATATCGCATTGCACTCCACCTGTAGACTTTTGCCTGTAAGAGATCATTCATTAGTTAACTGGGGAGAAACTGGGAAAAACTGGGAGACCACCACCTCTGGATATCAAAAAAATAATTTCTCAAACCAGATGAAATTATTGCCACTTTGTAAAAATGCATTTTTGTGAAGTGTTTTACCCTTTTTGAAATCCCCTTCCTAAACAGTTACTGTTGGATACTGTTAAAATGGGACAGACATGCTCTACCATAAAAAATTAACTGGCTAATTGTTTCTGCCATATCCTCTCAGAAAAACATAGAGTGTGTTTTTTTTGTTTAATACTACTGGAAGAAAACCATGTGCTGCTTTAAGCAGAGGCAGAGGTGGCCTAGCTGGGGCAGTGATGGCCTAGTGGTTAAGAAAGCGGTAAGCAGAAGGTTGCCAGTTCAAATCCCGATCCGCCAAGGTGTCACTAAGCAAAGCACCATCCCCACACACTGCTCCCCAGGCAACTGTCATGGCTGCCCACTGCTCACTCAGGGTGATGGGATAAATGAAGAGGACAGGTTTCATTGTGTGCACTGTGTGCTGTGCTACTGTGTATCACAAGTGACAATCACTTCACTTTAATGAGGAAGTTTTTATTTTTAACACAGGTGCTGTGCTAAAGTATTACTGAACTGTCCGGAAAACTGTTTATTATGCAATATGTCATCCAGCAGCCTTACTCATGTACAAGAAACGTCAGTGGGTGGTAAACAAAGTAATCACTGTCCAAAAAAGTTCTTTTTTGTACAATTTACAAAAACACATAAAAGATCACACACCAAGGATTTTGTAATGAAAAATAGGTCACACCATCTTTAATGTGACTATTATATTATATGTGACTAATTATATTGAATATATATACACACACACACACACACACACACACACACACACACACAGTGGGTTGCAAAAGTATTTGGCCCCCTTGAACTTTTCCACATTTTGTCACATTAAAGCCACAAACATGAATCTATTTTATTTGAATTCCACATTTTGACCAATACAAAGTGGTGTACACTTGAGAAGTGGGACGAAAATCATACATGATTCCAAACATTTTTTATAAATAAATAACTGAAAAGTGGGGTGTGCGTTAATACTTTGTACAACCACCTTTTGCTGTAATTACAGCTGCCAGTCTTTTAGGGTATGTCTCTACCAGCTTTGTACATCTAGAGACTGAAATTCTTGGCCATTCTTCTTTGCAAAACAGCTCCAGATCAGTCAGATTAGATGGACAGCATTTGTGAACAGCAGTTTTCAGATCCTGCCACAGATTCTTGATTGGATTTAGATCTGGACTTTGACTGGGCCATTCTAACACATGGATATGTTTTGTTTTAAAACATTCCATTGTTGCCCTGGCTTTATGTTTAGGTACATTGTCCTGCTGGAAGGTGAACCTCTGCCCCAGTCTCAAGTCTTTTGCAGAATCCAAGAATGTTTTCTTCCAAGATTGCCCTGTATTTGGCTCCATCCACCTTACCATCAACTCTGACCAGCTTCCCTGTCCCTGCTGAAGAGAAGAACCCCCAGAGCAAAATTCTGCCACCACTATATTTGACAGTGGGGATGGTGTGTTAGTTTTTCGCCACACATAGCACATAGCTCATCTGATGAGAGCAACTTCTTCCACATGTTTGCTGTGTCCCCCAGATGGCTTGTGGCAAACTGCAAACTGGATTTCTTATGGTTTCTTTTAACAATAGCTTTCTTCTTGCCACTCTTCCATAAAGGCCAACTTTGTGCAGTGCACGACTAATAGTTTTTGTAGCCTAAACCTGCTTTAAATTTCTCAATAACTTTATCCCTGACCTGTCTGGTGTGTTCTTTGGACTTCATGGTGTTGTTTCTCCCAATTTTCTCTTAAACAACCTCTGAGGCCGTCACAGAGCAGCTGTATTTGTACTGACATTAGATTACACACAGGTGCACTCTATTTAGTCATTATCACTCATCAGGCAATGTCTATGGGCAACTGACTGCATTCAGATTGTTCAAGGGGGCTGAATAATCACACACACCCCGCTTTTCAGTTATTTATTTGTAAAAAAAAAAATGTACTGGTCTTTCACATGGAATTCCAATAAAATAGATTGTATTTTTCCAATAAAATAGGCTGTAATGTGAGAAAATGTGGAAAAGTTCAAGGGGGCCGAATGTATACACTGTATACACACACATACACACACACACACACACACACACACATATATAGTACAAGCCAAAAGTTTGGACACACCTTCTCATTCAATGTGTTTTCTTTATTTTCATGACCATTTACATTGGTAGATTCTGAAATGCTAAGTGCACCTGTCACGACTACGGACTTACGGGGGAAGGAAGCGCAGAGGTCTGACATGCTGGGAAGGGGTTTTTATTACAACAAACAATAAAGAAATACAAATAAACAATGGCGCGATGGCCGAAAACAATTTAACGTAAATAATGAACTGAAACAAACCCGTAGGCGTGTGGCGATTGCCAGAACTCAAAACACATGAAAACAAAACTAGGTCAAGTTCGTGCAGCGAGTTCACGAAAATGCCAGCGACCCCGAACGGGCGGAAACTTCCGGCATTTATGGGGCGTCAGGATTGAGTTCCGGTGTGGAGCCCAGCTGCAGGCAATCCTGACAGAGCCCCCCCTCCAAGGGCTACGTCCTCGGAGCCCCAACAGTACCATCAGTGGAGGCGGCGGGGCGGACGGCGGCAACCACAGGGCTCCTGCCTGCTGTATCCTCCCCGTCCCTCGGGATGGAAAAAGGTGGTAAGGAGTGGGGCCGGTATCTGGATGGCTCCAAGGAGGGGGTCAGGAGTGGAGGCCGGTCTAGGGAGGCCTAAAGGCGTGGTAAGGAGTGGAGGCAAAGGTCCTCGGGCTGGCTCCGGCGTGGTCAGGCGTGGCGGCCCGGTCCCTCGGGCTGGCTCCCCGGCGTGGTCAGGCGTGGCGGCCCGGTCCCTGGGCTGGCTCCCCGGCGTGGTCAGGCGTGGCGGCCCCGGTCCCTCGGGCTGGCTCCCCGGCGTGGTCAGGCGTGGGGCCCCGGACCCTCGGCCTGGTCCCCGCGTGGTCCGTTGGCGGCCCGGACCCTCGGCCTGGCTCCCCGGCGTGATCCCGTGGCGGCCCCGGACCTCGGCCTGGCTCCGGCGTGGTCCCGCTTGGCGGTCCCCGGACCTCGGCCTGGATCCCCGGCGTGGTCCCGCTTGGCGGCCC
This sequence comes from Denticeps clupeoides, assembly GCF_900700375.1. Taxonomy (NCBI): domain Eukaryota; kingdom Metazoa; phylum Chordata; class Actinopteri; order Clupeiformes; family Denticipitidae; genus Denticeps; species Denticeps clupeoides. The sequence continues at coordinate 2,921,136 of NC_041722.1, read as the reverse complement.
CGGACCCTCGGCCTGGCTCCCCGGCGTGGTCCCGCTTGGCGGGCCCCGGACCCTCGGCCTGGCTCCCCGGCGTGGTCCCGCATGGCGGCCCCCGGACCCTCGGCCTGGCTCCCGGGCGTGGTCCCGCATGGCGGCCCCGGACCCTCGGCCTGGCTCCCCGGCGTGGTCCCGCATGACGGCCCCGGACTCCCGTACCTGCACACAATAATCAGGGCCGATCCATCTGGGTACGTGTGGGCCCTGTCTCCACATGTCCCCTCTGACACATCTTGTGTCACCCCCTGCACCGCGCAGGGAGATTGTCCCAGAGCCTCCGGCGACTGTTCCAGGCACCCCAGGCTGGTGCCTTCTGGGACTATGCAGCCCCTCTCGCTGCCCGGCCCTGGTGCCAAGGGGGGGGGCATTGCCAGACCATCCGGCTAGCCCCTTCTGCGTCCGTTGGGACAAGCAGGCCCTCTTCCTGCCTGTCCCAGCTGGGTCCTCATGCCTACCCGGGGGCTCTATGGCGCTCCACCCCTCTGGAGGCAGACGCAGGCCCCATGCCTGCCCCGCCCTCCTCACTGGCTACCGGAGGACCCAGCTCCATCGCTTCCCCACCTCCCCTCCCCTCAGGAGGAGTCCCCAACCCGAACTGCACCCCCCCAAAAAATTCTTTGGGGGAGCACCCCCCCCGGCTGGACTTAGGGGTACCTTGGGGCTTGTCCACCTCGCCTTGGACCAGCACATTCGGGTCAGGAACCTCCTCCCTGGGGTTCGGCTCCGCGGCTGGGTCGCCATCTGGTGGACACAAAGAGGGGAACTGGGGGGCGACATACGGACACATATGCCACACAGACACACACAGACAGAGACAGACAGAAGAGAGGGTCGTCTGGCTCCCTCTCTGGGCTCTCTGGGACCTCCTCAGGGGGCACAGCCAGGATCTCGGGAGGAGCGACCTTCTCGTCGCCCACCAGTGCTGGGTCTTCTTGCCCCGGATCCTGACTGGCACTGGATGTGGTGGAGGGGCAGAGTTCGATCCCTGGCTCAGGCCGATCAAACTCCGCCCTCAGTCTCTGTTGGAAGTCCCGAAAACTCCTGTCTGTCTCTCCCTGCTGCCAGAGGGTTGTGCTCCAGCCCCATGCTGATCCAGTCAGACACGTGAGGATGGTAGTGATCTCGTCTGTGTCTGCTGCCCCACTGAAGGGTCCCGGGACAATTGGGCGGTCCCACACGGGGCTGGGCACGTCGCTGGAGATGGTGGTAGGTGTGTGGTGTGGAGGGGGGTGGACGTCTTCTCCAGCAGGTGTGGACGCTGGTGCTGCGCTGCCATTTTGCTGGGGAACGTCCGGGCAGAGGGAATGCGGGTCGGCGACTGGAGCAGGAATGGAGGATTCCCTGCGAGGCAGTCCCGGCAGCGCAGTTGCTGGCTGGCGACCTCCCGTCGCCCTCTTCCACCAGCTTTCCTCACACTGCTGGGAGGGACGTGGGTCTCCACGGACCTCGTGACGCTCCTGGATGGGCGCGATGGGCGGAGCCATCCCGGCACCGACTGCCCAAACGGCGTCATCCTGGTCGTCGTCCGTGTCAACCTCGTACCCCCGGAAGTCACATGGGTCATCACGGACGCCGCGATGATCTCGGACGCGCACGCTGGGCGGAGCCATCCCGGCACCGACCGCCCACCGAAAATCCACGTCATCATCGCTTTCGTCATCCGTGTCCTCCCACCGGTGACTCCAAGGGTCGTCCACCCTGCGGACATCCTGGACCCATGGCGCGATAAGCTCCCATGGGCAGTACTCTGGCCATTCGGGCTGGAGGCTGCCCACCTCCTCGCTGGAGGAACGCCGCCGTTGTTGTTGCCGCTTCTCACCCCCCTGGAAGTGACGTGGGTCCCCACGGACCTTGCGACGATCGCAGACTGGCGCGATGGGCGGAGCCCAACTCTCGTCTCCCGTGCTCTCGTCGTCGTCCGTGTCGTCCCAGTCCACAGGGAGCCTTGCCAGCAGAGCGCAGAGTTCTTGGCTCGACATGCCGAAGATCGTGGGGGTCGCGTCTTCTGCGCTCGCTGCCCACGTCACTTCCTCGCTGCTGCCGACGCCAACGTCCTCGCTCCGCCCACTCACCCGCCGACGTTGTCGCTTCCGGGTTTCGCGGAGTTTCCCGGGGGTGACGTCATCACGCGGCGCCGCGTACCACGGCTTCTCGGGGAGAAAACGCTCCACCAGAACGGGCGGCGCGTCTCTCCCCTGGCGTCCGCGTTCGCCGCGCCGGGCTGCGTCCTTCGCGGCGTTTCTTCTCCTCTGTTTTCCACCTCTGCGCTTTTGGGTGGGTCGCTGGCATTCTGTCACGACTACGGACTTACGAGGGAAGGAAGCGCAGAGGTCTGACATTCTGGGAAGGGGTTTTTATTATTAAATAAACAATAAACACAAATAAAGATGGGCGCGGTGGCCGAAAACAGTTTAACATAAATCACGAACTGAAACAAACCCGTAGGCGTGTGGCGATTGCCAGAACTCAAAACACATAAAACAAAATTAGGTCAAGTTCGTGCAGCGAGTTCACGAAAATGCCAGCGACCCCGAACGGGCGGAACCTTCCGGCATTTATGGGGCGTCAGGATTAAAGTCAGGTGTGGAGGCCAGCTGCAGGCAATCCTGACAGCACCATCCATCCAAGCGGCGCCACAAACGAAGTAAGAAAGTGTTTCTTAAAAGAAAGTGTTTCTGAATAGTTTGTATTAATGTGTTTTAATATGAAATTTTACCTGCACATGAATTTACATGCACAGAAAAGCCTATTAAGTAGTAGTAATAATAATAATAATGATACGGAACTTTCCTTTGAGATGCACCCCACCCCCTTCACTGCAGCAAGCCAACAGGACCAATAAATGGTTTTAATGGGTTACAAGGCTAAATCAGAGTGCAGCGCACACAGCAGTATTTGCTTTGGAAGTAAATCTTAGTATCTGACATGCATATTGTTTTAGGATAGTAGAATATATTAATTATGTACTTGTTTAAACAACAATATAAATGGTACACAGTTGGCCTCCCACCATGTGCACTGTCATCAGCACAAAATATGTATGATAAACAATAAAATTCACCCCCTGATTTGTTTTTACAACTCAACTACTACTTAAAACTGCGTGAAAGGTCAAACTTCATATAAGCAGAAAAGGGCAAACAAATAATACAACGAAGACAACAAAAAATGGTCAGGAAGGCTACCTAGAGACTGATGGAAATGCAGTCAAATCTTGGCTGTGTATTATAAAAATCTCCCATATGCACCATATGTTTGAAGAATGTGGTAGAATGTAAGTTTAAAAATGGAAGGGCTGTTCTTACAGAGAAATTATTTAGATCCAGCTAGAACACAACAAAAATAAAAAATATCCCAAAAACTTGTGGGAAAATATGTTTGAATGGTCTTATGTGCCTTATGTTATAGACCAACACAGAAAGCATTGCATTAATATATTAGCGATATATTAAATCAAAATTTTGAGCATTAATAGACTCTCTGTGTACAGTATTACCTGTCCAGTCTTCTTCTAGTACTAAACGGTTTATGTTAATTTTGCAACAGTATACATTCTGAGTATAGCTCAACCCCAACAGCTATTGCGTTTAGATGAGTGGACTCATTTACACCATCCACAGCCTTGCAATGACTTCAAAGAATGACTGTTACAGAATTGACATTACAACACATATACCTGAATATATAGCTCAGCTTTTATTCCAACATGGAAAGCACCACGGGGGACAATAGATCATCAACGATTAGTCAAGTTATTGGTAGGAATTCATCTGTACTTTAAGGCCTGTTTCTATTCAGTCAGATTCTGGTAAATGAACTTTCCAGTTCCCATGGTCCCCTAACAAGAAACTAAAGTGAGCAGCAGTTCCTTAAAATGAGACAATTTTGTATTCTGGCCATGCTCTAGGGGAGGTCTGGGATAGTTACACACCTATTTAGTGACAGGCACATGGTCTGAATAGGCCCAGCCAGTGAGCCAGGCTGACTGGAGGTAATTGCTTCACAAACTAATTACTCGACTGCGCTGGCCGGCGGCAGCCTCTTCATCACGGGGCTGTGGACACGAGGCGACTGCCTCCCAGACCTCGGCGGCCCCTGACGGATGGAGAGGGAAAGGCGGACGAAGAGCGGCCTCGCTGGTGGGACTAATGTTTCTCGGCCAACCATCGCACTCAGTTTTTCATGGGAGGATCGATCGGCTGGGGGCGGGCTCAACAAGCCCTGAATAAAGTGGTCACATTGGCAGAGAGGCGTCTGAGCTCTCAATTAAGGCCTTCCTTTTGCCGTGGAAGCTTGGGGTGAAGAAAATGACGGAATGGTGGCGCAGTGCTGTGTCTACGGCCATGAGATCCAAATAGAGAAGGCACTAAAGGCCAGAGCTAAAACATATTGACACTTCAGGCAAATGGATATTACTGTTGTGGGCTCTCTGGAGTCTGCGAGTGACAGACAGGCTCATTATTGGCTGACCTCACAGCGATGGTCCGTTCAATCATGTCATAGGGAAATAGACTCCACGGCTGGTTTTGGTTTGCCAATACCGGATGCCTAATGCTGGGAGTGAGCATAACTATGGGCTTTTATTTGACAATTTGACACTAGTAATTTAGAAGATATTTCTTCTCAGGGCTGTTTCTTTGGATTTGCCATCATGGTGGTGGCCAGAGGCAAAACACAGATGTTAAGGATTCAGAACCGGAGCCTGGAATACAAAACCCACCAATAATGAATGAGTAGAATGACTTGTGAGGACTGTGCATTCTTCAGGACAAAATTATGCATTTTTGGACCAAAATCCCAGGGCAAATGATAGAAGTGCACCACCCCTCACTCACACAATTAGAATTAATTGTTCAGCAACTCAAATGTCAAGAATAAGAAAGAAATCTATATAATACATGGTGCTGGTGAATCTGAAGCAATAAATATTTTGCATGACTAATGTACACAAAAAAGACGTTTATGCAATAATTTAGGAAAGGGAGTTAAACTGTTAAAACTGTTAAACACGGTGCAATGCGGTTGTGGCCATTGTCAAATGCCATTGTCAACGCCACTGGGTACACATGTTCTGTGTCTTATGAGTTTGAGCCCATTTCTTTATAATTCCTCTCAGAAGTGGTCCAGTGGCTGAATCCAACCAGCAGTCTTCTGGATATTATTCCACCTTGCCTTCTTAAACAGGTTTTTAACATGATTTGACCCTATCATCTGTTATTTATAGCAGTTCAGCTTTTTTTAAACAGGCGGCGGTTCTGATTTTAGCTTACAAACAGAACTTTCTCAGTTATGATTATTGACCTCTCATTATAACCTCAGGCATGCCTCAGGGATCCATCTTGAGCCCTGTTTTATTTTCCCTGAACATGCTGCTGTTGGGGTCAATATATCATCACCATAATGTCTCTTTTCATCTGTATGCAGATGATATGTGTGACGCTCCGGAGCCATGGGGCTGTCACAAAGGGGCGGCGGGAGAGCGCATCTGCGTTGCAGTGCAACTTACCGGGCCGATGCTGGATATTGAAATCATATTCCTGGAAGGCTTCTATCCATCGAGCGAGTTGTCCTTCCGGGCAATGGAACCCCAGGAGCCAGGTGAGCGAGGGTGGGTCCATCCTCAACCGGAACCAACGGCCGTGCAGGTAAGTCTGGAAATGACACAATGCACCACTGACAGCAGCTCATGCCACGTAACTCAATAGTTCCATTCCGGTCTACTAAGGTTCCTGCTGTAGTACGCAACTATTGGTTCACCTTGCTCCGTTGACTGCAACAGCACGGTGCCCATGCCATTGCTGGCGTTGATGTCCAGGATGAATGGCCGGTGGGGGTTGGGGTACTTTACTTTACTTGGCAGACACTTTTATCCAAAGCGACTTACAAAGAGAAGACACCAGCAATTCTCAATCGGTTTCCATAGATTGTGAGTCAAAAAACTAAGAGCCTAACTTGTCAAGAACAGAACATGCTAGGGAGTTGTTAAGTGCTAGACGAATATATATATATTTTTTGTGAGTGTGTGCATGTGTGTGCTAGTGTTAGACTTGTTTGAAATACTAGTTGAAAAACTGCTAGCACTGGAGCGATCACCAGCACCTCCCGTAGTTCCCAGAATGCTTGCTCACATTCCCGGTCCAGTGAAACTCGCGCCCGGTCTCTGTCAGACGGTGCAGCAGTCGCGCTATTGTCGCAAAGACCCTAAAAAACTGCGCAGCTCGACCACGTTGTCCAGGGTCAGCCAGTCTCACATGGTGGCCACCTTGGCTGGGTCTGTCACTAACCCCTCTCCGCTCACTACATGGCCCAGGAATTCACTTTGTGTCCGTAGGAGAGAGCATTTCACGGGATTGAACCGCAGTCCAGCGCTCACTGCTCTGAACACTTCCTTCAGGTTCTCCACCACCTCCTTGAAGGTGGGGGTGTGCACTAACATCCAAGTAGACAACACATTTAGTCCGGGGTTACCTGCCAGTATCTGCTCCGCAGGTCAAGGGAGCTGAACCACCGCGATCCAGTCACATAATCCAGGCTGTCATCAATGCGCGGGAGTGGGTATGAGTCTCTGCGTGTCACCACATTGAGGCACCGGTAATCCACGCAGAACCACGAGGAGTTGTCCTTCTTTTTCACGAGGACTGTGGGCGCCGCCCTTGGGTTGAATGAGAAAATGGGGTCTGGCATCTGATGGGGTCGCAGCCGAATCTGGGGCGCCTCTCACGTGTCGATAGGGTGTTGTCATCTCGCCTCATCTCACTGTTGGGCAGTGGAGGCTTTAGACGATCTCGGTGGCATAAAGGTGGGATCAAGAGTCTGATGAAGTGCCACTGTCTCTTGTCCATCCATGCACAGTGTCGCTGCCGGCAGGTTCACCCTGGCCTCAAGGCGTGACAGCAGGTCTAGACCGATGATGCACTGTTCCTTGATCTCTGCCATCTACACAGGGTGAGGGTGCTGCGTCGGCCCAGGGTTATGTGCAGCACTTTGTGGCTAAGCATTGCTGCATGTGTCCCGGTCACCTTTTTCAGTCTCGTGCCCGTCTTTTCCCATCCAGGCGGATTCTCCAGGCAGAAGTCCAGGCCGGACCAGTGTGATTGTGGTGTCCAGTATCCACCAGTGCCCTGCATGGCATGTTCTCATACAGTCCAAACATAATAGTGTGGCCCACACGGCCCAGGGGGGTGTGTTCTGGTGGAGGGATTAAAGTGTCCATGGTGGACACATCCGCTGTCTGTTTCCCTGTGGTCGTGGCGGGCTCTGGCAAGGGGCGGGTGCCGGGCAGTAACATGCAATGTGCCCTTTCTCACTGCAGCGATAGTAATGGTCCCGCTATGGTTGGGTGTGGTGACCCACCGGTGCAGCAGCTTGTACCACCCCCTCATCTTGTGTCTCACTGTTGCTGTCCTCCCAGCAGGCGCAGCTCGGCCTACTGGGTTGTCCGGTTGTCCTTACAGCAAACATCAGGATAACTTCCGCACTCTCTGCTTTGCTGACGGCCGCGTCGAGAGTCTGTGGTGTGTTCAATTGTACGTGAAGGCGTAGGAATGTGTGTAGGGCAAACTCCTCCTGCGCGTCCGCTGACAGTCTAGGATGTCCCCTCCGTGCGTAGTGGAGGAGGTTGCTGGCAAGCGTCCCTATCTTCTTGCCGTGCCCTTGTTGCTGCTGGGCCAGATTCTCCCTCATGGTGGCCTAATATTTCCGCTGTCCAAACCACCGCTCCAATGCGTTGAGCAGGCGGGAGTAGTTGCACTGTGCCCGCTCCGGTAGGTGGAGCAGAACCTTGAGCGCCTCTCCCGCAAGTGCGAGCGCGACGTGGACGCCGTCTGTGCTGGGCTCCACCCGTTCTGCCATGCCGGCAGCCTTCACCGTGGAGGGCACTGCTGCCGGTGGCCGTGAGGAGTCGTTCTCTGGCTGGAGTCACTTGGCCGGCACTAGGCCACCGCTTGCTCCATCGGGCTGACCAGGTAGGGCATAGAGCATGGCATCCTGGTCTATCCCAATCTGTACTTCTTCCGTTTCCTTCGGGGGTGTGCCTGGCAATCCCACTTCTGATACCAATGTGACGAGCCGTCCCCGCGATGGCAGGAAAGGAAAAGTCTTGTCCATCTTGAAGGTTTCAGCCAATCGTTTTTTATTGAATACAAGCCAGTAGGTGGAGCAAACTACCAATACCTACTTCTCAGGCTACAGATAACAGGGAGTCGGCCCTTCTTCTCCTCTGACCCCATATATCTACTCCCCGGTGTGCCGCTTCTCCCCTTGCACACGCTGCATGGTGGGGCAGTGGTGGCCTAGCGGTTAAGGAAGCGGGCCCGTAATCAGAAGGTTGCCGGTTCGAATCCGGACCCGCCAAAGTACCACTGAGGTGCCACTGAGCAAAGCACCGTCCCCACACACTGCTCCCTGGGCGCCGGTCATGGCTGCCCACTGCTCACTCAGGGTGATGGGATAAATGCAGAGGACAAATTTCACTGTGTGCACCGCGTGCTGTGCATCACATGTGACAATCACTTCACTTTCACTTTCACATGAAATCCCCAGAACTCGCATATCCCGAACCCCAAAATAACACATTTACACATAACATGGCTACCTATTTACAGTATCATGGGACCTCCACCGCCACAAGATAAAACGTGAAAATGTTTTGACTGTGCTGGTAAAATGGTCAAAATACAACAATTACAACATTTTAAATACATGTGAACTAAAGTGAAAAGAAAATATGTTTCTGATGCATCCCCCTCTAATGCCAAGTGCCAGAAGAAAAAAGAAAATAATGCCAACAAATGTGTGTCAGCAAGGCTTCTGGTGATTTGAGAAGTGTTTGCCTGGCATGACAGCTGAGAAACTCCTGCTTTTTTTTGGAGGATGCAGATTATGGCCACAGTAACCTTGAGCTCCAGGCCTCCAAAACCTTATAAAGATGCCAAAAACACAGAGTCACACTCCTCAACAGATGAAACCATGGAAACGTTCCATTGTCATCGTTTTTGCCGTGATCTTATTTTAGCACTTTAACCCCAATATCCTCCACACCCTACCACTCTCTCTGTTCTGTTTTCTGTGTCTGCAGGCCCTTTTCCTGGGCTGGTGTCCATTTTTCCCTGAGAGGGGCACAGGCCTCTTGGCCCCCATTAGGAAGCGGCCTGCTCAGCGCTGAGCAGCTCCATGCGGCAGCAGAGTTTTCCAACTGCCTGCCCCTTTGGCTGCAGCCAGCGGAGTAAATCACCCACAATCAATTAGCGAATACAGTTTGTTTATCGACGGGGAGGAGGAAGCAGTAAGCAATACTCATTAGCTGACAATACGAGGAACTTTGCAAACAAATGGATGCGGGAACACTAGGAACACACTGCTTTATTGAGGATAATTGGTTCAGTTTGCAAAGTTTCATAATGGCTCATTACGTTCCTTAATCTAGATGCTAAGAGAAATATTTGTAAGGAAAATTGACCATCACACATGTTTTCAAAAAAACTAATTGACAACCAGGCCTGGTGTTAAGCCTAATTGCAATCCTTCACACCTCTACTTCCTCAGCAACCTCCCCATCTTCAGAACCAGGAGCCAGCATGTTTTCCTTTTAACACCACTCACCCAAGAAACAGACAGTGCTGAGTGATGGAGATTAGCATTCATGAATGAGAACGCCCTATTGATTCTGACTCCCGGAACCCCCAACAATCAAATGCTGTTAAAATCTATGACTGCTGCTCAGGCATGGTTTACACCAGACACTCACACATGTCACAAACACACCTCGCCATGTCCCCTTCAGCTGATTCAGGAGTGCAGACAACGATCGCAATAAGCAAGACATGCACTGGCGCTCCATGGAGAGAAATGCAGACCCCTCAGCCTGATCCCAGGAAACCACATGCTGGTGACCATTACTCTCCATCCAGTCTTTAAAAAGAGAGGAGATACCACAACTACAGTACATTTTGCATGTGAATTTTCTTTTTGTTCTGTCTGCGCAGTGGTTCTCTGGTTCCAGCCAAGCCATGTAAACAAGGTGATTTATCATATTTATAAAAAAAAATTTAAATCTTCCATACACCTTCTATTTCCTTGAATTCATTGGTCAGTTTTTCTGGTGTCATTTTTATTTTGTCATTTATTTTCTAATGCGTATTGATCCCCTCAAAAAGACTTTAAGGGTATATGAAAATATTTAGTTTGCACCTCTGCGGATTATACTTAACGCTGACACAGTAACACAGGGCAATTTGTATAAAACATAGAACTGTGGTGTTTCATTTAGTCTTGTCTCTTGTTATCCAAATACATTCCAAGCAAATACTACTGTATTTTCAGCTACTGAAGACATCAAAGGAACAATCTGCCTTAAATTTACACCAAACAGAGCTCAGAAATATCATGTGTTCTAAATACAACCCATGCAACTTTGTTATCGGTATCACGTTACAGTACACCAGAGACAGATTATAGTGCTCACAACAAATTGTTCTCTATTTATGAACAATAAACCTTGTAAATAAGTCATTTAATAAATATTACAAATGTGAAATATGTGAAATGACCTTTGGTAATGTGTTACATTTATTCACTGCAGCATCTCATAAACATGTTTCACTGTTCCAGTGTATACTTGATGTATGTACAGAAGGGCAATAACACACTTGACTGACTTAACACAACAGCTCGTGTAAGAGGTGCATTCAGCTTCATCACAAGCACAATGATAGAAACTGTAATAACACAGACCATTTTAGCTTTCACCAAAAATGCTTCACAATACCTGAAAATAATGCCAAAGTACCACAAATAATTGCATCCTTTCTGATGCAAAAGTGAGAATACAGATTTCTGATGGAGGCTCAATTGACTCAAATTAACCTGCAAAACAGACCTGCAACTAAATAGAGTAAATTTAGTTTTTGATTTACTAAATTAAATCAAGCAAAAGGACAAACATACTCAGCACTAGTATTGTTAAACACATACACGCACACACATTTACTTATCTTTGTTGTAACCTAATGTAATTGATACACATACTCTCTTTAGATTCAAAAAGAGAAGGTCTATGCTGTTTTATCCGAATCCAAACTCCTATGATAGTGCACCCACCCTGCTGTTGGGGAACAGGGCAGTAGGGTTCCTCAGAAGTCCTTTTAGCTGAGCTGTGAAGTTTCTTATAGACCCCACCCTCCTAATCATACCTTAACTCTGAGCACTCTGGAAAACGAACTAAAAAAAAAAACTAAAAAAAAATATAAGTCACCCCCTTCTTAAAAATGCTGAGGCCTCGCTTTTCTGCTTCAGGGCCTCTTGTTAATCTAATGCTGATAAAAAAGTTAATCATAAAACAATATAAAGTGAAATTAAAAGCTGTCTAATTCATATAGATTATATACATAGCAATCAAAGAAGATTAATAGTGGCACTCATGCCTAATCTAATTTAACACTTGGACCGAAGCGCTGGGCTAAGAAAGGACACAGTCTCAGCTGGATGAACACAAATGCCAATGCACCATAATAAAGCTTAACATGACTTCTGAGGAAATAGATTCATGATGATCTTGATTATTATTATAACTATTATTATGATTAGTCCGATCAGTGATCCTGCCATATGAGCAGCCCTTGGACAAGGTGGCTCTGTCCTTAAGTATATTATAGAGAAATAACAATAGATAAACCTTATTATTATTATTGTACATCATAAGAGTAATAATGCATAGAGAAAATCTACTTGAAAATGTATTGTTTTTATTCTGATCATTATAAATATTATTGCATGACATTGAGAATGTCATGGTTGCAGTGATGTCCCATATCAGTAAATTACAACGTTTTAAACATCGATGGATTGACAGTTAAGGGGGTAATCGACACATGTCTTTAACCATGGCTGGAGGGGATATCACTTACATAATGACAGAGAGGTGGCCATCTTGACTGTGTTTCCTGTGTAAGTGAGACTTTCAGTCTTTTGATGGAAAATCACTCACCTCTGGATAAGGTGTGTGTTGAGTTATGAACCCACAGCAGATCTTGATAAATTCAGATAATGTAAAACATTACAAAAGAGCTCTTGATTTATTTACTGACAAGCTAGAGGAAGGATGTTTTTAATATATATTTTGCAGTGGTGGACAAAGAGACAAATTGCCGCCTTTAAAGATAAAGATAACTTTAAGTGACCGGAATACAAAAAACACAGGAAGGGAGCTGCTTCCAAGTCTTCTGTGCTGTATATACTTCATAGTGGCAGCACTAACCCAAGATAAGATCTGCTGTGTCCTGACTCCCAAAGGATGTAGCATATGCCACCATCTGCAGGCCATGTCCTGACATTAGATGCACTTGTTATGACCTTCTTTTATTTGACTCAACAGATCACCACTGATAAATACATTTATGGGGCATTTGGTTGGCATGGTGTGGCCTCATTTGAGTGAAGGGTCACCGCTGATCACAAAACTGATCCTCTTCACCCTATCATTAGAATGTACTCATAGGAATACTTTCTTGCCGAAGCCTCAATCCACAGGGAAAGAATTGTCACTGAGTGGCTGATCAGCCATAACTACAACCCAATTCCACACCTATGGGGGATTTTTGGAGTGACAATTTAGACAGAGCAGAGAATTGGACAGCTACACATCCCTGCATATTTCAAACATGCTGCATGCTATTTTTTATTTTGCAAATTAGATGCACATTGTCCCTTGTGGATATGGTTTTATCGGAAGGCAGACGCTGACGCTTCTGGGTCAAAGCATGAAGAGGGAATTATGGAACAAGCACAGAGCACCTTGTTCGGTTTGAGTCCAGTTGTACATGTACATGCAGAACTACAGATTGCATAATCCACTTGGGAGAAGAAGCTAGTGTAGACAAATAAAAAACAGTGTATACAATACAGCTGGACATACACAACACACAGCAGTATGGTGTCTGGATAACAAAGCCAAGACAGAGAAAAGGAAATGTAACTAATGCATGAGCAGAAAGTGAGCAATTCTGTAGGTATCATGAAAGAATATTTAAAATATATTTTAAATTAAAACTATATAAAATACTATAAATATACAATACAACTACAGACAGAAGTGGAAGTGCAACACTATGAATTTGGCACAAATTTAATGTAATTTTGCAGTGAGAAGTTTTATGAAATATGATTTCAGCTGGACCAGTCTGTTTTCAGTCAGACCAAAACAAAAATCCCATTTTTTTGTAGCGACATGTTAAAAGGAGGCCTTGATATCTACTCGAAACAGAGGTCATGCTGACAAGAATCTGTGCTAAAGCTCACAATAGCTGCTCCACATATCCCATAATGTACGAGAAGAGAATTCAATATTGCCAAGGAGAGGAAGGAAGCAGAAGGTTGACCTTGTGATCAGATCCATCTGATTCTTCTTCTTCTGGAAAAAAAAACACTGGTAACAGGCGTCTCCAGGTATCTCTGAACCAATGAGAGTTGGTTGGTGTGGTATCTGCGGAAGACCAGCGGGATGCCGAATGTGTGTTTGCTGAAGGTCTGGGGCTGGTTTTGTGCTGGGCTCCTCATTTTAAACAGCCTCAGCGCTCCTAGGCTTGTGTAAATGGCTCTTGTTTTATAGAAGTCTAGTTTGTTCCTACACCTCTCCTCGCCCCTGCGCCCCCGCTCCGCTACATGTTTACACATCACGTCTCCCCTTTTCCCAATTTAGGATGCCTTAGCCAGCTGTCGACATTCATTAAATGTGAGGGAGAGGAGGGAGGAAGACGGCGCGAATAGCCTTCCATTGTACTTCAGCTGCTCTGCCTGCCACCAGCTGCGCCTCGGTTTGTAGCGGCAGTGATAACATCTCCTCAATGATTCCAGCATATATGTGCGCTTTTGGATCCCTATCCTTTGTTCCAGAGACAGCTAACACCACCTCACTCTCAGGAGTCTTTCAGTCTTTTATCTCTCACCTCTCTCCTTAACTACAGCTCCTCCTGTACCAACCACCGGTCCTGTTCAACACCCCCTGGCTGGAAAGAGTCCATCCGTTTGTGGCATCACCTGGAATTGCTGCTGGAAGCCCACTTGCAAGCAATTTGCATCATGCTAACAGCACACATAGGGAAATTCAATAATACAATTCTGGCCACCACATGTCCTTGGGGCCTAATGGTATTTGGCGGCCAAAATGGCTTGATTGCATTACTCCCGGCGGGCGTAAGTCAACAGGATTTGAGTGCTGGTGTGACTCCACTAAAGTAGACAGCCTTTCCAAATGGCTAGTTAACTATACTACAAAGGACACACCGGGCAGAGTCTCAAGATTCACAGTCTCGCCACGCATCTGCTGGCCTGCACGGCTGCTACTGCTTCTCCCTCACTAGCAGTTTGAGCTTAATGACCATATGTGACCATGAAATATTCAGATAACTCCCCCGAGTACCTCCGTATCTGGGCACGCGAGAGCCGTCTTAATCTGGCTCACACGAGTACCACATGGCCGCCGCCGCGATGACCCCTTTCTCTCACTTACGCACGCTGTACACACTCCAAAATATTCATAACCCCAGGGCCCTACCGAAGCATATTGAGGGCAGGAGAAATGAACACTATACTGACACCAATCTGTGACCTGATTCGCTGAGCCTCAGCGCAGCTTGTTTCAAGCCCACAGTGGGCGCCAGGAGTTCAGTCTGCTGGTCGCAATAAACAGCATATTGTTGCAGATGCTCTGTGCGCCTTGAAATGCATAAAGAGACAAAAGCAAGGTGAAATGGCTTATCAGAGTCATTGAGAAATTCCATTACTCTTTCAGTGCTAATTGAATCTTGTTTTTTTATCTTGACATTAGTATGACATGAATATTAGCATTTACAGTGATATGAATTTAAACTCAGAGGCACACAAAAATAGACAGGAAAATCTTTTGAAGTTTTAAAGAAAAACAGAAACTTTGTGAAGTTAAGCACCATTGAGAAAAATAAAAAAACATTTGCATTTCAGCTCAAGTTTGAGTCAAATCAGTAGCTGAAAAGTTATACACACTGTAGAGTGTACAATGTGCAACAATACCCCTAAAAATAAAACAAATTGTTGAAACTGGTCTTTTTGCGGGATTTAGTGTGTTCAAAATGCAACACAAGATGGTTGAACCTGCTGGTCAAAGCTGGTCTGGTATGACCAATATATTCCAACCATAAGATGGTAGATCTTGCTAAGCCACCCTCTTTATAAAAAAAATAAACACTTTGCACGACACAAAACAAATACTAACAAATACTTCCGTCTGGGGAAGACAAAGAGAGCAGGCGATCCCGATGGCCGGTCCGTGCAATGCCGTCCAACAAAGACATGTAAATCGGAGGTGTTGAACCTCCATGCAAAAGAAAAGCGCAGAAACGCCATGGTCCTGTGATGTCCCATCTTACAGACGACCGCTATACAAAAGAAAAGCACAGAATTGCCATGGTCCTGTGATGTCCCATCTTACAGACGGCCGCTATACAAAAGAAAAGCGCAGAAACGCCATGGTCCTGTGATGTCCCATCTTACAGACAGCCGCTATGCAAAACAAAAGTGCAGAAACGCCATGGTCCTGGGATGTCCCATCTTACAGACGGCCGCTATGCAAAATAAAAGCGCAGAAACGCCATGGTCCTGGGATGTCCCATCTTACAGACGGCCGCTATGCAAAATAAAAGCGCAGAAACGCCATGGTCCTGGGATGTCCCATCTTACAGACGGCCGCTATGCAAAATAAAAGCGCAGAAACGCCATGGTCCTGGGATGTCCCATCTTACAGACGGCCGCTATGCAAAATAAAAGCGCAGAAACGCCATGGTCCTGGGATGACCCATCTTACAGACGGCCGCTATGCAAAACAAAAGCGCAGAAATGCCATGGTCCTGCAACGTCCCATCTTACAGACGGCCGCTATGCAAAAGAAAAGCGCAGAAACGCCATGGTGTTGGCAGATGAGCATGCTAAGACTTACATTTAAGGTATTTGTCAGATGCCCTTATGAAGAGCAGCTTACAATAAGTAGTGACAGGGACAGTCCCCCTGGAGACACACAGGGTTAAGTGTCTTGCTCAGGGACACAATGGTACTAAGTGGGCTTTGAACCTGTGACTTCTGGTTCATAGACTAGTGTGTTACCTACTAGCACCCTGAAAATACAGTAAATTGCATTAAAAATGAGGGAACTGCAAACCGGCTGTTGTGTAAAGGTGCCACCAGCAGACCTGTGCCAGCAGTTGAGCTCTATATAAAAACAAGCCTATTTGCCAGTGAGAAATTTCCTCAAGAACTGCAGTGCTGTGCAATTATTTCTTAAATTACAAAACCTGCCCACTGACAACATTACTGGCATTTCTCCACAGTCAGACAAGGCACAGGTTTTTTTTCAAGACTCTTTCTTTGTCTCTCTCTTTCTCAGTGTCTCTCACAATTAAAGACACATCCACAAAAGACTGCAATTGTGTTCAAATATATAAACGGTATCATGATTCACTTTGCGTCATTACCAAGGACAATGCAAACAAATGATATTTCAGCAACATCCAGCAATAAATGGAAATCTTACATTTTCAAAATGGAATTAAATTACTGAAAACTCTGCACACACATTCCACTCATTACAAAACTCACAACTTTTGGTCTTTCCTTCAATTACAAATGTATATCTTGCAACACAGTTCCATTTAACAACTAGTAAATGGCTCAGGTGCAGATTGAACTAAAAAAAAAAAAAAGAGAAAGCAAGACCATGAGTGGCTGTGCTGCTTTTACAATATACATTATAATGTGATACATTTCACATTTTACCAATTAGTTTCATTTATATCCATCATTTTAGAATAATGCATTATAAAAAAGTAGCAATAAAACTTTTTTGCCTAATCAGCCTTGTCTAATGTCCTTTTTGCATTACATATTGATCTTTCATGAAATGTATGCTGTAATTACAGTCAGTAAAGTGTCTCTGTATAACTAGACAAATGCAACCCTCTCTGTTTAGCATCTCTTTGTTACTAATGAGCACAAGCGTCACAAAAACAGGCATCTAGGGCTTTGCCAGCAAATTTATCTAAAAGATCTAGATTTTTTTGTGGCATAAATGAGCTTTAGTGAGCCACACTAGACTGAGATGGATTGGTCATCTTTTCATTAGTGGAGTAGAAAAAGGCAAATTGTTCTCAGAGAGAATGAGTTGCCATGCCTATACATGCACTTAACTTTTTAGTGGTTACATAACTGCACAGCACTAATGCATATGTAGATAATTGCTTCACAATGCACAAGCTCGTTCTTTTTCTGGAGCTGATTCCATGAAATGTTGAGCACAAGGAATAAGCCCTGGAGAGGGCACCAGTCCACCAGAAAGTAAGCAAACAAACATCAGGGTCAATTCATTTCACCAAAACTGCATGACTGAAGACTTCAGGAAGACAAACATTAAGGGAAGAAAACCATTGCAGAGTAGCAATGCTAGCCCCTATGCCACCCATGAACAAGCTCCTACACTAATGCAGACGCACACACAGAAATGTTGGCTCTCTGTTCAGCTTGTTGAACTGAGGCATCGCAAACGGTTGTGCTCTTGGGCCGCGTCGTGCAGCAGCTGAGCGCAAAGCAAGGCGACACAGAAAGCGTGGAACAGAGCCAGCGCCGCAGCTACTGACATGATCATCCCCACAACGTGGCAGCTCTTTCATTATAACTTGCAGCGGTGCAGAAATGAGGATCTTGTTATCAGCCTGATAAAGATGCTTTAAGAAGTCAGGCCTGCTTGAAGAGCCCGGCCAATTAGATTTGATATGCAAAGGGAGCATAGATTTACATTCCCCCCAATCACGCGACAGATGGATGTCTGAGGCGGCTCTCCGGCTTCCGTGACAAACACAGACCAAAGGCGCCCACATTACTCACTCGTGCATGCATAATATACAGTATATGCAATATATATTCAATAGCAATGCCTGTTGTTCTGTGTGGTAGATCAACAATATGTAAATAGAAGCATCGGTTTGCTGTAGCGCTGACAGAAGAAATTCTGATATTAATGCAGTCGATCTGATTAAAATGAAGCCTGACATTGAAAAAGCAATTTTTTTACACACACACACACACACACACACACACACACACACACACACACACACACACACACACACACACACACACACGTACACATACACACACACATACACAGCAAGCACAGTAACACCCCATAAATTATAGGAAATATATAGAATGTATAGGTCAGTTTTGACTTTGTTGCAGCAGTTTATCCATTGTGGTCTTACATACTGTTTAGATATAGAGCAGACATATTTCAGTACATATCCAGCATTAGTGATTACTAAACATTAAACAATTTGCAACACAATAGTTTTGATACCGCAATGGGAAAGAGAATTTATCAGCCGGGTGTCATTCATGAAATGGGCATCAATGGGCGTCCTAGTCCATGAAATTAGCAGGCATCTTTAATTAAGTGCAGAATTTCATTATGAAAGTTTTTTACATTCTAAAACCCCACCAGTGGTAAACGATAAGTGGGGTGTTACATCAGGACAACTTAATGAGGTTATAAGTTTTAGGTAAGAAAGTGCTTTTTTCAGAGACCTGGGGACCACTCTGCATTTAGGTACGTCTTCAGACAGAAAACTTCTTCGCCGATGATCCTTCAAGCTCTGAGCAGATTTGACAGTGGTGAGCTGTATGGACAGGGCAGCCAGCCACTTTCTGGCTATTTTTGGTGGCCATCAGCTAACTAATTTGGGAAATGGACCCCACCAAGACAAATAAAAAGAAAAGCACAATGCACGTTTATTTTTAAAATCCTCAAAGCCTTTTTGGCTGCCAGGGTCTTATTGGCTTTCAGGATGACAGCTCAATGTTCGCAGGAGGAAAGAGCGTGACAAGGAGAACAATGAGCCATTCATTAGAGCAAGAGTTTGCTGTAAAATCATGACAAATACGAGTGGCCACATTCTGTCCAAAGAAAGTGTCTGTTTGCCCTTTAAGTCGGCAAGAGACTGTGCAGCCGCTGCGCTTTTTATAAGTTCATCATGTCGCATTTTAAAACCCCTTGACAGTGTCCTCTGTCAGAAAATGGGATCTCACATTTGCTGTGGGTCAGATTGTATGATGAAGAATGGCTTTTTGTGAAGCTGGAGCTATGATGCAAGTATCATTGTGCATCATTCGATTGAATGTTCCTTTAAGTTCTGTAGACACGGGTCTTGATCTGATCTTGATCTGAAATTTACCTTCTAAACAACTTTAATTTGCTTTTCAAGGCAGCGGCGCACTGGTTCTCAATCCCGATCCAGGAGTCTGATACAGAAACACAATTTCATATTTAGGATGAGATGGGTCTTTTGATTAAGAGGAGGGATGGATCTGGTACTCGGCTGCCCTGAATGCGGCTGGGGTCACTGGAACTGGACAGTGATTTGGAGTGCACAAACTTTCCAAAGGAATTACTTTCACCTTTTGCCAATTTGTGGCAGCTTGGAGCCTGTATTTACCACAACTGGTAGCTTTCTACAAAAAAATAAAAAATTGGGCTAAGTCCAGTTATTTTTTTCACTTTTTGGTTCCCTAATTTAATCTTGATACTGTATTACCTGTGGGAACAACTGTGCTATTTTTGTTCTAATATATTACAGACTGCAATTTTGGCACAAACTGCAGAACTGACTCCAAATTGTCCACAATGTGCTGAACTGGCACTCAATTCCGAGTTTATATGTGAATACAAACAAACAGACCTAGAGAAAATGGATCATGCACAACTAAAGAAGCATGAAAAAAATAATCACCAGCTTTGATCTTTAGAGTGGCAACTTACAATTATTTTAATAATTGCTTAATCTGTCAATATTTTTTTATGAATCGGATTTTTTTTTTAATGAATCGGTCCCTCGGGCTGACTCCCCAGTGTGGCCCGGTGTGGCGGCCCTGGTCCCTCGGGCTGGCTCCCCGGCGTGGTCCCGCATGGTGGCCCCGGACTCTTCCTGCTTGCCCCAACTGGGTCCTCATGCCTACCAGGGGGCGCTATGGCACACCGCCCTTCTGGAGACGGACCCAGGCCCATGCCTGGCCTGCCCTCCTCACCGGCTACCGGAGGACCCAGCTCCGTCACTTCCCCACCTACCCTCCCCTCAGGAGGAGCCCCCAACCCGAACTGCACCCGCCCAAAAAATTTATTTGGGGGAGAACCCCCCCCGGCTGGACTTGGGGTTTTTCCACCTCGTCCTGTGCAGTCAGGTTAGGAACGCCCTCCCTGGGGTTCGGCTCCGCTGCTGGGTCGCCATCTGATGGACATAAAGAGGGGAAGTGGGGGCAACATACGGACACAAATGCCACGCACACACACAGACAGACAGATGAGAGGGTCGTCTGGCTCCCTCTCTGGGCTCTCCGGGACCTCTTCAGGGGACACAGGCAGGATCTTGGGAGGCGCGACCTTCTCGCCACCCTCCAGTGCTGGGCCTTTTTGCACCAGATCCTGACTGGCGCTGGAAGTGGTGGAGGGGCAGAGTTCGATCCCTGGCTCAGGCTCTGGCCGATTAAACTCCGCCCTCAGTCTTTGCAAGAAGTCCCGAAAACTCATTTTGTCTGTCTCTCCCCGCGTCAGTCTCATTTTTGTCTGTCTCTGACCCAGTCAGACACGCAAGGATGGGGATCTTATCCATGTCTGAAAGGGAGGGAAGAGCAGCAAAGTACATTCCACAGGATGTTATAAAAGACTGGCATGTACCGGCTGCCCCACTGAAGGGTCCCGGGACCACGGGTATGTCCCACACAGGGCTGGGCGTGTCGGTGGAGATGGTGGTGGGCTTGTGGAGTGGAGGGTGGTGGACGTCTTCTCCAGCAGGCGGAACGTCTGGGCAGAGGGAAGGCGGGTCGGCGACCGGAGCTGGGGAGGTGTATTCCCCGCGCGGCAGTCCCGGCAGCGCAGTTGTTGTTTGGCAACCTCCCGTTGCCCTGCTCCACCAGCTTACCCCGGCATCGCCATCTTCCTCCTCGCTGTTGTCCCACCACGAGTGATGTGGGACATCTCAGGCATCATCATTGTCGTAGTCTGTGTCGACCTCGTACCCCCGGCAGTCATGTGGGTCTTCACGGAGTTCGCGACGATCTCGGAAGCATGTGATGGGCAGAGCCATCCCGGCCCCGACCGCCCACCAATTCAAGTCATCGTCGCTTTCGTAGTCCGTGTCCTCCCACCGGTGGTCCCGAGGGTCGTCTTCCTCATACCCCCGGAAGTCACTAATAAAGTTATTAATTAATACAAATAAACAAAGTTATTAATAAATACAAATAAACAATGGCGTGGTTGCCAAAAACGGGGAATAAAGGGGAAACACAAACTTGCCCGCAGGCGTGTGGTGGTTGCCAGAACTCAAAACACAATCTCGCGATCACCTGGAGCCAATCCTGACAGCATGCTGGCTGCTTCCACTGTCGGCATCAGGTAAAGGGGCTCTTTTTTCATAAAACATGTAAAAACCATGCATTAAAATGCAGCCGAATTATGGCCCATATGGCCTTGTGTCTTTACTCGACCTCTCTAAATGAGTATAACACCTAAGTGTTGTTCTCTGCAGGCATCAGTGCGCGAGAGAGACTGCGTATGTTCGCTGTGCTCAACTAAAGTTTTTTAATAATCAAATGTAATGAATTATGAAATTCGACTCTTTTAGTAATCAATTTAAATTGATTTATTTGATGCCTTGTTACAGCCCCACTTCTTATATATCTTATTATTATCTTACTGAATTTAATTATAGAGGGGAAAACTGTGGGGTTGGGGAGATGAATTTAGTTATCCAAATCAAAAACATGTGCAGGAAATCTGAGCATAATTCTTCATTGTCAAATTCAAAATATTGCAAAGGAAGCTAAACTGAAAGCATATTGATAATGTGAGGTCATGGCTCCTAGTGATCCTTGGCCACCAGGGATTGTGAAGTGCAGTTGTTTACTCCCCACCTCATTTACAGGTGAGATCCCCTAGGTTTCCTCCTGTATGTATACCTGCAATGACCTGCTATAATGAAAACCTTTTCATGTGACTATATGTTCTGCTGACTTGGATTTATTGCAAGCTGCCTGAATTCTCTGCCTTCTAAAAAAAGAAACTGTTATCACTGTGTTCTTGTACGTTTAAGAAAAAAAATCTGCTTTACCCACAGCATACTGTAGGGATTTCAACAATAATAAGTGACTGACTTTTGAACCCTCTATCTTCCCCCAGGAGTTAGAAAGAGTTAATAGAAATAAAACAAATTATGTTGCTTTCTTTTTTTAAACCAATGCATTTACTGTGTGTAAACTGTAATGTGTGTAACTGTGTATTGGTATCTTGATTGTATTATTAAATAATTAATTGTAATTAATAACCTTAATAATAATGAATCTGGCTTTTTTATTAAAACTTTATTTTTTTATCATAATTTACTTTATTAATATGAATTGAGCATTTTACATTTTACAGCCTCCCATCTTCTTTTTATAATGATATTACAAGATTGTAGCATAACAATTGTAGCACTTTCATTTCACACCTTGATGGACTAAGTTCACCATCTCATCTCTAGTGTCCAAGGCCAAATAATTTGTTACCCATAAAAGAAAACAAAAAAGAGGATAGATGAAGAAAAGGGGAAGTTTAGACCTATGGCATGAGAGATAGATAAATAGGGCAATTTTCAGAGCTCTCAGGCCCTAATGATGTGTAATTGTGATTCCGCGACTCCAACGCTGGCCTCAGCAACACATGCCTCTCCCAAATGAGCCCTCAGGGGCTCACCTCTGCTTTCCCCTCTCAGCACTTTTACACCAATCTGACAGAATGCCTGCAGGACTCATTAACTGGGCATTAGATCTCATTCTCTCTCTTCTCTTTCTCCTGCTGTCTCCTCTCTTCTTCCTTGTCTGAACTCCATCTGGTATCATCTTGCGGTAATCATTTCAGATGACGGCCTCATATGTGTGACCAAATGCTCATGTTGGTTTAACTGGGGATGGGTGTGGCATGACTTGAGGTCTTCTGCTTCATTGTAGAGTTTTAAGCCACATAAAATTTTGGTTGTTACCATCTTTGATGAGTAATAGATGTATAATTATACATCTTTTACATTTAGGTATATGGAGAGTACATGCCATTTAAAATAAGCTGTGTTCAAATAAATTACCTTTACTAGTCCCTGAAACATCTAATTCATTTGGTAGAGGTGGCTCAGTTCCTAGTTACCATTCTAATGGCCCCACTGCAGTCAGGCATTAAAAATGAAGCATTATTCCATTTTCCAGCACCTCCGCAGCCGCATATCTCCTTTTAAAGTCATATAAATTACAGCTGATGATCTATGCTGGAACATGATCAGGCTGTGCAAACGTGTAGGAAGAAATACTGTTGTTTAAGTTAAGCCTTTCAAAGTTGTCATAAATTTAGTTTAATAATACTGTGGTAAATTTGACTTTTTGCACAGAAATGTCAAGAAATGTATGGTCATGAAAATTTGCCTTTTTATTTTCAAATTATTTTCAAAAATTTTGTAAGAATCTTGGTTGAACCATGTTTCCCTCTCATAGTGGACTCATAACCAGAAGTTTGCAGATCCTAAACAGTCAAGCTTATACAGAGGTCCCCTTGAGCAAGTCACCCCACATACTGCTCCCCGGGCGCTTTTCATGGCTGCCCGTTGCTCACTAAAGGGATGGGTTAAATGCAGAAGAAATAGTATGTTGTGTCAGTGTGTTGTGCATCATAATGACAAAAACAATCACTTTTAAGTATTTAAGTATTTTTAAGTTCTCTTAGGAAGTTCACAACTATATTTTACAGTGACAAAAAACAGCTCTACTCACTGTGAGCTGCAAAAGTATTGCTTTCAGAAAAAAATATGATTGAAATAATAAAACATTGGATAGCTTATTCATGATCAGTTCTTGTTTTCACTAGAATGCTGAACAGCCATCACATTGTAAAGGGTGAAGAGAATAAAATTGGACATCCTAAAATGGGCGAGGCTGGAGTACCAGTATTTCGTTATTCCCGCCACTTTGTCTTGCCTACCACAACTTGTCGTTAGAGAGCAGAACAATGAGAGTAATGTAACAGGTTATTGGTTGTAGTGCCATCACTGCACCCCTGCATACCCCTGTATTGTTTCTAACTCAGAAATGGCGACAGTAATGCAATAAAAATAATAAAATAATAAATAATAAATAAATAATAACATGGGTTTTCTATCCGTTTTAGTGTCTTATGAAAGCACAGAAGAGTTCCTCACAATGTTCTTAATGTTCTTATTTCTCATGCTACACATCTCCATTTGTGATGCTGTGTTGAATATCCCCCTCACTCGAGGCAACTTTGATGTTACATTAGTTTTCACATCCAGACGACAGTAATGTGAAGATGCCCGGTCCTTTCATCCAGCGTCTTAAAACGGGTCAGTGCTTGTGACCTCCTTCTTCACCTTCCTTCCATTCCCTCCTTTTGTCTCTCGAGGCCCATGGGATTGTGTTTATTACTCAACCACCCTTTCTTTTCCCTTCCCTGCAAGATGCCTTTAAGTGATGCAGTCACGACAACCTCTTCCTAGAAGGTGCTGAAAATGTACACAGGAAAACAAATGGGTCTCCACCTCATAACTCATAACTCCCCCTGCACACGTCTCTCACGGGACAAATTTTAATTTCAGATTTCGATGTTCTGATGACATTTGCGCTGAGGGCTCTGACATAATGTTCTTTCGGCCTGGTAAATATGTAAATAGACCACTGTGTCACGTCTGATTAAGCACACAAATGCATTCATTAATTAAAGCTTCTTGCCAACTTGTCGGTTGTAGCCACACAAAAGTTTCAGCTGAAGCAAGATTCCAGATGCTGGCTGAAGAATGTGGGAGTGTGCCGGTGTACCTGACCGGAGAGCAGCGCAATAACTACCGCCGTTCATCCCCCTGGGCATAATTACAGCGCAGAGCTCACAAACCACAGAGAGCCAGTATTGCTCTCATTTCACTGTGTGATATTGCAGCTTGCATCACCGGAGCCCCATTTATTTAACTTTCCACTAATGCAACTCTGACCTTTTGGCTAGTGATGACCGTGCAGCATCTCAGTTAAAAAAGAAATCTGAATTTATTTAAAAAATGCATGTAGACATGAATGAAAATATTTACTTCATCAATTATTGACTCACTCATTCATAACTTAAATGCTTAAAGTTGTTTTCCTCAAGACATTTTATGTCCAAATATCTTGGTGAACTAACCTTTTGGAGGTGATAAAGGTGACACGAGATGCAATGTCAATGCTGGTCACGTGACTCCTATAAATTGGCAAGATGGCCACTGGCAGCCCCTCAGTGATTGATTGACACACGTCAACGAGACTCGGCTCCACTCCATCTAAAAGAAAGACCATTCCTGACCTTATCATCTCCTGAACTCCTTTCTCTCATCCTGGCCCGTACTAAAGTGTACTATAATGCCGGTTCGCTTTCGCATATTAAGTTGGAGTCAACTTACTTGCGTCCCACCGCACCAGGGTTCCTCGTCTCCTCCTACAGGCGTCCACGTTCTGGTTCCGTGGACCGTGACAGTAGAGGTGATTGGGACCCTTTAAATGTCAGTCGGTCCCACACCCCTGTGTCTTGCATTGACTGATGTTCATTCTGAATGTACCCTTGTAAGCGGAATGCCTTTTCTTTCAGTTTGCATGAGTGTATTTCTGGCCATCCTGTAATTTCTTTCATGTCGTCATGCTCTTGTGCCTCATTCACATGACATAGCACGACAATGTGCATGCATATTCTGCTTATACTCATTTATTTGGAACTCACTGTGCTGTAAGGGAAGGCCTATAATAAAATATCAATGTTACACAAAGACAAAGACTTATCTTGGTCGCCAATGTTTTAAGTGCTTTGCAATTAGTCCAGTTACTGTATTTTAATTTTTCATCTGTTACAAATGGCTGCTCATCATTGCTGCTATCATTGTCCATTTGGAAACAACCACTGCCGCAACAATATCTGAAATGTGCAAAAAGCTTTTGAACTGCTGGTGCATCATTTGTACTTTTACATTATGGAAAAAAAGGAAAAAGTCTTTTATGTGAATTGCAAAACATTTTTCCTGCCAAGTCGCTGTAGATTTTCAGTTCGATAGTAGCTTGCTCAGGAAAAAAAAATCCGTAAAAAACACCTCTATTACCCTCCTCCCCTCCCTGCATACCTTTCCACAAAAGCAGCTGCGAGTGAACTGCCAGCCTCCTTTAAAACGGAGTGAGTGATGTCACTGCCTGGCAAACGTACACCGACAGTGCCTCCTCTAGCCCAGGCATATGCTGTTTATTGACACGTCGCTGGAGACACAGACACTGCTAAGGCTATTTGTAGAGGAGCTGGCGAGCGCAGGCTGCCAAGTGCACGGAACGCAGGCGAGGTGTAATCCGAACGCTAGTCTGTCTCAGATGCTGGAGAGCTGTTGTAACACGCAACTTTGACAGACGGTGTCAATTGCATCACCATCGCTTCTTTTTCCTTGTTCTGCTTCTGGTCTCGTCTCGCCGTGCATAAAAGCCTTAAAAAAAAAACACCAAAAGTTTGCAACATGCCGAAGGAACAGAAGAATTTAGTCCTTCCCGTGTTTAATCGTCAACTCTGAAAGTGACGCATTCTGAAAGCTAACAGGACGACTTTGTGCTTAAATCTGCAACTTTGGAGGTGGCTGCATATGCCAAGCCAGTTTCCATCTCAGGCTCGACTGGAGACAAGTTGATCTTTGCTAATTCAGAGATGAACATTTGTGAGGAATGTAGGCTTTCAGAAGAACAGAATGGCACTGCTTACTCAGCAGGCTAGACAAAAAAAAAAACGGCAGTGAAAACGGCAGGACAGCAAAGTGCCAATTTCCACTCAAGCAAGCAAACAAGATACATGACCCACCTCCTCCTTGCATCACTCTTAAAAACCCGTTGACTTCTTTAAACAGTTTGCAGGCTGATGTGCTGCTAAGTGGAATTGATGGTCCCGCCACGTTCCTGATCAAAACCTGCACACTTTAGAAGGTAGCTTTGCAGTAGGAACTTTAAACTCATGCAAAACAAAATCATTTCACTGGAAATCAGAATTCTGTCCTAATTTAACCTTGCAAATATAGATGGCTAGACCGGGACTAGAACTTGAGACTGCTCCTCGTTCTGGGGTAGATGCACTACCATGTTTGTATGACTTCTGTAGACTGGTCTTTTTCTGGGCTGGAATGATTGTATCTTTGGTGTACAATTCTGAATTTGAATCAATATCATTGATTTAAAATATTTCCATAACATTCCTGCCCATGATGAGTGCATGTTAAATTCTGACCACAACTCTTAAAATTTCATGTTGGTTGTAGCTCTGCGCATTGTGAAATCTGAAGCCACCCATTGTCTTTTTACACAGCGACACCTCAGCAGAGAAGCTGAGGAAGCCAGGAAGCCAGGTTTGATCAAGTGTAAATTAATGGGAAATGTCTGGTTCCAGTGGGTTTGCGATCACTGGGAAGTTTGCTGACTCAGGCTGATGTGATGAGGGCTGGGTGGGATGCATACGGTAGAGCAAAGGGGCGACTGTGGCCGACGGGAGACAATGCCACATCCTTGTCTGACATCTGGGTGCACATCTCGCTGCTGTGTGTGCCAGATGCCTGCCAGGGACCAGGCTCATTAGCAAAATTATGGAGATCAAACGAGAGCATCCGAGGAGCAGAAGAAAGGGAATAGCGCGCTACCTCTCACCGAAAGATAGAGGGCAGGATGAAAGGAGTGCAGCCAATGGAATGGGAACAGGCTGCGATATTGTGTAACTCTCTCGCAGTTCAAGGGGAGGGTCCTTTGATTTTTCGCCTTCTATTATAAATGAAAAAACAGAAGGCACTTGGATCTTGGCTTCTGACACCTCAGCATGTTTACAGATTTAGCACGTTTGCGAGGGGCCCACAGGGCCAGGGGACATCGTGGCCATCTGAAACCCGGTGTGCGGCTGCTACAGAGTACAGGAGATCTGCCTTCAAGTTACATTTCTCCTTCAAAAACAGGACTAGATCGCTGTCGACTCCCAATTATTGATGGGAAGTCTGAAGGCATTTGGACTGATCATGGAGATTTTACTGCAGCCGGTGATTTGAATGACAATGTGGTGATGGGAGGTGGTGTAGGCGGGCAGCTCATTAAAGGCATCCGTGTCAGGTAAGCGTTGGGCCTCTAAGGCTCAGCTTACAGCGTTCATCTGCAACATTTCCAATCAGCAAGAGGGAAATCATAAGAGAGTTGCAGTAAAAAAGTGGCAACATCAGCAGACTGCCATAAGCCTTAGCACCGATCCCAGTGTAATGCAGATTTAATGTTGGTGAGATTTTTTTTTGAGGGGGTGTTCTTGAAGAAAACTCAAATTTCCATAAAGCAGAAACCAAATTGGAAATAAACTGTTTTTTTTTTTTTTTGTAAAACACTTTTCTTCAAAAGTTTTCCTTGTCCATAAGCACTTACCTGACTGCTTTTAATAGCCATTCATTAATACAAAACTGCACATGAATAATTAATTAAGTGCCATTTTCTCTGCAAAATAATATTGAAAAGAGCACTTATCTGAGCCTACCCTCCTGACCTCACTCTATCATTAAGTATTATTGGTTTACAGTTTACATACCAATCAGTATTATCCATCCTGGGGATCAAAGCTTATTAACAGTACAAAAATTGCTTTTCTTTGCCAATGCTGAAAGATTTCCTCAACCCAGGGTCACTCAGGGGTCAACCACCGCCTCCAGAAACAATTAAATACAGCAGTTGTTTGAATCAGCTCTCTGGCTCTGTCTGAGGACAAAATAAAATGCACAATAAGGAGTTCACCATCCTCAAGTGGGCTACAGCTTACTTCCCTGCTGAATGAGTCAGACGATTCCAGAGAAGAAAAGGCAAATGGCTGGGGGTAGGGATTCAGAGGCAAAATGGGTTTGCATAGTATAAAAAATAAATTAGCACTTTTACCATTCAGACAGTGTTTTCAACACTGTTTAATGTAGCTGAAATAATGCTGTAATGTAAGGCAGCAGCCATTCAACCTACAGAACATTATGGCCAATGTAGACATAATTAGCAAAACTGCTTCAGGCACAAATCTTCTTTCCTTCCACCCACATTTTTGCCCTATCGCTCTCAATCGGAAGAAACAGAAGAGAACATATGGAAGAAACACGGAGCTTCCTACAGATGTAACAACATATTAATCTCAGCCGTAGCAGCCATGGCATGATTGTTGTCACTCAGTCATGAGGCAACACCAACCAGAAGTAATGAAGACAAAATACGTAAATGAGTGGTTCAGTTTTCTACTGACATGTATTGAGCTGTTTTAGCACTTTGGGTGATATTGAAAGCAGGGGTCAGCAACTGCAATCTGACTGTTCCACCACACCAAATATAACTTAAGAACTGGATGGTAATGGGTGGTAGAAGCATAGAGTATAAAACACTCACCTAAGAATCAGTAGACCACAAAGTAACCACAAAGGTTCAGATTCCACTTACCGCTATTGTGTCCCTGAGCCAGACACTTAACCCTGAGTGGTTCCTGTAAATACTGATTGTAAGTCGCTCTGGAATCAGGCATTTTATGACCAGGACCAGGATTGGTGGCACCTGCACCAATAGGACAGGATTATATTATATTATGATGTATACAGTAGATTGAATACAGCATAAACATTTTCATGTTTGTTTGTTAGCTCACTGTGCTACCTGTATCAATATATTAGTCCCACAGGGTCAAATAAATAAATAAATACCCCACACATGCAAAAGTAAAAAAAATGTCATCTTTAAAGTGCCGGAGGAGCAACCAAGTCCCATCCAAGACTTAACGCCCAAGGACGGCAGCCTGTAATGAATTATTCCTGTGATCTCAATCATTTAAGGGCCAGATGGTTTAAGACCCATTTTATTCAAGATTGATCGATCTGCCCTTGGACTTTCATTTCATTTCATGGTTGTCAATTTTATATATAAAAGGCAGAGCAAACAGTGTATCAGGGCGCAAGTGGGGCAGCTGAGCATTGTATTGATTAAAGGGCATAGGGAGTTCAAAGTGAAGCTACCAGCGAGTCTGCATCTTCAGACGTGTTGGATGATCAGGCAGCATGTGGCATGGTCACGGTCACATGTGTGGGTATGAATACTGGATTCAGTGTGAAGTATGAAAGTGATTGTCACATGTGACACACCACAGCACAGCATCCAGTGCACACAGTGAAATGTGTCCTCTGTATTTAACCTATCTCAAGGGAACAGTATGTAGGGATGGTACCTTGCTCATCTCAGTGGCACCTTGGCGGTTTGGGATTTGAATCCACAACCTTTCAATAACTAGTTTGCTTCTTTACCTGCTAGGCCATAACTGTCCAAGGGCCAAGTAACCTCATGACCCCTATGTAAATGATAATTTTTGGACACATCAATGGGTATTATGAAAAGTTAAGATAAGTCCCACAAGTGGGAAATTGAATTGTCACAGCAGAAAGTGTTAGCATAACAGGGGCACAAGTAGTGCAAGAATAAAATTGAACAAAAACACATAGACAGCGCTTAACTAGTGAAATTAATAATAAATGTGTAAAGTAAAATAGCTCCTCCTTGAACCGTCACCAGTTTGAGAGCCCTAATGATCCTAGGAGCTATGTTGTCTGGTAGGGTCTCCCATGACAAATTGGTCTTAGGTAAAGGGTGAGAAAAAGAATGGTTCAGAAGATCTTTCATGGAAGGAACAACAAAGAATCAGAGTATCTGGCCTGGAGGATTCCACCCTGGAGCCAGGCCTGGGGTTAGGGTCCGTGAGCAAGCACTTGGTGGCTGGGCTTTCACCCATGGGGCCCGGAAAGGACCAGCATGAACACAGTCATCCAACTGTGGACCCATCACAGTTGGAGGACAGTTGGGTGAAGAGAGGAGTGGAGCTGTCAACTGATCACTACCTGATGGAGAGTTGGATCAGATGGCAACAGTAGATGCCTCATAGACCTGGCAGACCCAAATGTATAGTGAGGGTCTGCTGGGAATGCCTGGCTAAAGAACCTGTCAAGATGGTCTTCAATTCAAACCTCCGGAAGAGCTTTGACTGCGTTCCGAGAGCAGTGGGGGACATTGAGTCCGAATGGACCTTGTTCCGCTCTGCGATTGTTGAGGTGGCTGTTGCTAGTTGTGGTCACACGGTGGCCGGTGCCAGTCGTGGCAGTAACCCCCATACCCACTGCTGGACACCACAGATTAGGCGAGCCGCCAGGCTGAAGAAGGAGGCCTACAAGGCATGGCTGGTCTGTGGGTCTTCAGAAGCAGCAGACAGGTACCAGATGGCCAAGCAGGATTCAGCAGTAGCACTCACCGAGGAAAAATCTCGGGCGTGGGAGGAGTTCACTGAGGCCATGGAGAAAGACTACTGATCGGCTCCAAAGAGGTTCTGGCAAACCATCCAACACCTCAAGAGAGGAAGGCAGCAACTCGCTCACACTGTTCACAGTGGGAATGAGGAGCTGCTGACGTCACCTGGGGCTATAGTCAGGTGGTGGAAGGAATACTTTGAGGAGCTCCTTAATCCCACCGATGCAAATGGACTGTCCAATATCAGGGGAATAATTTGCTGAGATAGTCAAACAGCTACACAGCAGCAGAGCCCCGGGGGTGGATGAGATACGTCCTGGGTATCTCATGGCTATGGATGTTGTAGGGCTGTTGTGGTTGACACGTCTGCAACATTGCGTGGACATCAGGGGCAGTTCTGGTGGAGTGGCAGACTGGGGTGGTGGTCCCTTTTTTAAGAAGGAGGATGACAGGGTGTGTTCCAACTACATTTACTTTTAAGGCATTTGGCAGACGCCCTTATCCAGAGCGACTTACACCGTGCTTTCAAGTTACCATCGATCAGTTCTAGTTCGTTAGGACCCTTAATTATGAATACAATCTTTTTATTCACTCTTGTTGTAGATTCTGTTAATCTAAATGTTCTCTAAAGAGGAATGTCTTGAGCTTCCATTTGAAAATACTGTGCTGTTCTGACCTCAAGAGGTAGTTCAATCCACCACCGAGGGGCCAAGACTGAGAAGAGTCTAGATGAATGTCTTCCTTTTACATTTAGAGATGGAGGGACAAGGCAAGCACTACTGGAGGCTCGGAGTATACGAGGTGCAGTGCGAGGTGTAATAAGGGCTGTGAGGTAGGATGGTGCTACTCCATGTTTGGCTTTGTAGGCCAGCATCAGTATTTTGAATCTGATGCATGCAGCTACTGGGAGCCAGTGGAGGAACGTAGCAGAGGGGTGGTGTGGGAGAATTTGGGAAGGTATATAGGGGGATTACAAACTCCTCAGCCTCCCTGGAAAGGTCTACTCCAAGGTATTGGAGAGGAGGGTACGATCGATAGTTGAATCTCAGATTGAGGAAAAGCAATGTGATTTTCGTTCTTGCCGTGGAACTGTGGACCAGCTCTTTACCCTTGCTAGGGAGTGGGCATGGGAGTGTGCCCAACCAATCCACATGTGTTTTGTGGATTTGGAGAAGGCTTATGACCGTGTCCCCATAGGCACCCTGGATGGCCTTTTGTTAAGGGCTATTCAGTCCCTGTACTAGAGGAGCATGAGCTTGGTCCGCATAGCCGGCAGTAAGTCGGATCTGTTCCCGGTGAAGGTTGAACTCCACCAGGGCTGCCCTTTGTCCCTGGTTTTGTTCATAACCTATATTGACAGCCATGGTGTGGAGGGTGTCGAGTTTGGTGGAAGGAGAATCTCGTCTCTGCTATTTGCGGATGATGTGGTCCTCCTAGCTTCATCAGGTTCTGAACTTCAACTCTTGCTGGGTAAGTTCGGCTGGGATGAGGATCAGCACCTCCAAATCTGAGACCCTGGTTCTTGCCCGGAAAAGGGTTGCTTGCTAACTCCGGGTCGCTAGAGAGGGCCTGCCTCAAGTGGAGGAGTTTAAGTATCTCGGGGTCTTGTTCACGAGTGAGGGAAGAAGGGAGCAAGTGATGGACAGGTGGATTGGGGCAATGTCTGCAGTGATGCAGTTGGTGAACCGATCTGTCGTGGTAAAAAGGGAACTGAGCCAGAATGGCTCTATATTTACTGGTCGATCTACGGACACAAGCGGACACAAGCGGCCGAAATGAGTTTCCGCCGTAGGGTGGCCAGGTGCAGTCTTAGATATAGGGTGAGGAACTCAGACATTCAGGACTCAGAATAGAACTGCTGCTCCTCCACATTGAAAGGAGCCAGTTCAGGTGGTTAGGGAATCTGGTCAGGATGCCTCATGGACATGAGGCCTCCCTGGGGAGGTGTTTCAGGCATGTTCTGCTGACAGGAGACCCCTGGGTCGAACAAGGACACTCTGGAGAAATTATATCTCCAATCTGGTCTGGGAATGCCTTGGGGTCCTGACGGAGAAGCTGGTGGAGGTGGCTGAGGGGGAGGGCTGTCTGGGATTCCCTACTTGGGATACTGCCCCCACAACCCGGTCATTAACATCTCTGGTATGACATACTACATGAAGCACAACCTGAGATCGGAAAATAATCGAATCTACATCCAACAGGGTGACGAGTAGAAAACAGCATTCAAGATGGTCTTAGTGGGTAAATAGGTCCAATTGGATAGTTTCCTTTGTGGTTGAGCATCTACCAGTTTCCAATAAGGTTGGGCCAGTTTCAGTGTGAGGGCCCTTGGGTTCTAAACTGCACTGGCCTATTGGTAATGTATTTTACCACTTTTGGTAGTGGTAAAAATGTACCTCAACCAAGTGAATGGGTGTTAAATAAACATGTGAGGGGGTGGCAGAATTTAAAAAGAAAATACATAATAAGACTAATAAGTAGTGTTGAAATATATAATATACTATGCAAGTATAAATATCAAGAGACAACCAAACCCAAAACAAACAAAAAATACAAAAAGTAGCAAAACAAAAGAGGAAAACTATAAAATGTAAATTTTAGTTTGTATGACATCTCCACTTTTTCAAATATATTTTTGGAAATTTAGTTTCAACAGTAAAGGTGCTTTGCATGGAAAAAGCAAAAAGGCACAGCAGGTTCTGCAAACCTTTCTACATTGTGGCACCTCACAGAATGTGCTGATTTAAAACAAGAAAGACGGGCAGTGGGTGCAGTCATCTCACGGCTGGACTACATCATCACTTGACAGCTGACAGGTCTGGGTCAGAGCATCTCACACTCCGGTAACTAAACCCAGCCTGGTTTTAGAAACATAATTAATGAGACCACCTGGAATGCGGTGAAGGCCTTATATTATTTGTAATTACTTTTTGGGAAGGTTCTAGGTCTTGGAGGGTCAAATTGTTCAGAGAGATCAGCTATGGGGAGAGACCACGAAAATCTATTGAATGATTGCAACTGAGAGTATGGGATTCTGACAAGACCATAGAACTGGGCAGGCTGGATCACATTCTCTGACTGAAATTGTCTTGTGTTGAGTGCATATCACACTAGCTCTAGACTTCATGACTGTCGTACACATTACATTAATAGTGAGTGTTTTTATAATCTATAAAAATAAATACTCTAGTGTACAAAGATATACTGTATAGGATCTGGCCACTACATTTACCAAACCTTGCCTTTAGCTACATCCTGTATGCATATGAATATACATCCATTTTCTTGTCTTTCAGCTCATTTTACAGGACAGTGGATGTGTCATTGAGTCATTAAGTCAATAACTAAATATGAAAAATGAAAACAGTTTTTCTCCACCCATAATTGTTTACCTTGTCATGAAGAATATAGGCAAATTACCTTAAGGTGAAGTCAAGTAAAGGGGGAAAAAGTACAAATTACATAATTGAGAAGAACACTTATTTGA
Organism: Denticeps clupeoides; assembly: GCF_900700375.1. Lineage (NCBI taxonomy): Eukaryota > Metazoa > Chordata > Actinopteri > Clupeiformes > Denticipitidae > Denticeps > Denticeps clupeoides. The sequence continues at coordinate 2,886,197 of NC_041722.1, read as the reverse complement.
GAGGAACTGCTTGGACGCATGTTCCAGGAGTATTTAGGCTCCCTGAGAGGGTGACAGACTTCAGAACAATCTCCTTTCTCATTTGTCCCCTGAAAGATGTTAGAAGTGCTTTGCATCTAAAGTGCTTCAGGAATTATCATTGTTGGCTGCACTGACGTGAAGTGACGCTTCTAAATAAAGAAAGAAACAAAGAAAATAAAACATTCAAACACTGTGTCTGTTCAGATAAATAAGGAAATAAACAGTAAATGCAGATGTAAAGATACAAGTGTAATGTGTGTGGTCCCCTCTGCACAGGGCCTATATATTCAGGCACCAGCTCGCACTGTGGATCTCATTAGTTATGCTTTTTAATTGGCTGAATAAATAAAGCCTAATGCATGCAGCATTAGAAATTCCTCAAAAGTAGGTCGGCCATGACACGTCTGCGGTGCTCCTGTGGACAGATGTCTCCAGAAAGTGGCCGACACTCACAGCCAAGCCACAATTTCCCGAACCAATCAGAAACTAATTCGCAACCCATTATCGTAACTAATGCCTCAAAGGGGTTCTTTTTTGCAGAGAACATGTGTATGAAATGCAGAATGACGTGAAAGTGAACCCTTTTCAGTGAGTAGATGGTTGAAATTTAGAGCATGAAGAAAAAAACTTGACAAAGTGCATTGAACTGCTGTGAAAATTTGATGCAGAAAGAGTTATGTTGGTGGTATAGTTCAGGATTTATAGTTGACATGTAGCTGCTGTTAATGGTGGAGGCCCAATGATCTCATTAGCTTAGCAGAAATAATTAGATTTGTGAGTCTTAGTCTGATTTGGTCTCCTAATTATGCTGAATAACATGACTGAAAGGAGGGAAAGAAGCAGACAATGGAGGGATTGGTCTTTTAGGACCTTCCACCAAAACCTGTGTGTCTGTGTCCAGTGGTGAGAGAATACAGAATTCACCACATCCATGTCTGATCTCCGCACTCCATGCAATTACATTACATTTTACCTTTACTGCATTTATCAGATGCCTTTATCCAGAGCAACTTGCAATAAGTAGTTATAGGGGAGGTGGCACGTTACTAAAGAACAGGAGACAAAAGCATGTCCCCAAACATGAGGCCATAACAAACACAATGCCTCAAAGAAAGCTACAAAGGACAGTGTGCAGGTGGTGCTCTCTTATACTGAGAAACGGAGGGGTTATACTGGTTTGAGGGGTTATTGGTAAAGCCAGGTCCACATAGCACTGGGATGTGACATTTGTTATTGTTTTCTAATAATTTTTTTTTTTTTTAATGCTGCTCATTAGTTTTCATAAATTATTCAGGTCCTTGAGTTTCAGGCCTACAATATTTAGAAAAATTCCAGTGCCACTTTTGTACATGATATGATGAAAGACTCTCTCTCACTATCCATAACTGCTTAATACACACAAGGGCCACGGGTCCCAGAACCGGGCAGGGCATGAATCTGGGTGGGGTGCCAGGCCACCACAGGGTACGATAAAGGACAAAAAACTTAATTAGACTTACAGTTTCTCATTTTCATTTAGATTAAGTTTATATTTTTCTTAATGACCCAGACTCTAATGAAAGCCTGTGTTAGGTAATTTTGGAGATAAATAAGAAAAATCAATAATCTTCCATGAAACAATGAACCAACCTCCTGGTGCACAAGGGAGTGTTCATGCTCTCCTCCTCAGTAATGAGCGATTCGGCGCCCATGCTCACCACGCCCATTCTGTCCCAAAATGCTCAGCATGCACCCAGGGTGCTGCTGGGAGGTGTCACTCATTAGGTTTTCCTTTTCCCATCAAGCCGTGAGGGCAGTGGCATGAAGTCACGTGGCTATATCATGGGGGCCACGCTTTTTTTTTCTCTGTTCCTGGGCAATTCATGCAGAGTTGAATAATCCTCTTATTGCGTCATGACACGCCTTCATCAAAAGGAAAATCACAGCACATTTAACTCGCTCTGCAGCCTGTGCTGTAGACTGTGTGAGCGTGAGTGAGCAATAAAAATAAATTTACATCACAACCCTGTGTGATATAAAAATTACAAAATCAGCAGGAGCAAAAAAAAAAATTAAAAATTAAAAACTAATAAATGGCAAACATGCCCCACTTTCCAGCAGACCCTCCTTTTTGCACGCAACAAGAAGCAAGGTGCAGCAATCTGACAACCAATCTTAAACATAAGACACAATTAACAGAAAAGGCTAATATTTATAACAACTTTTTTAATCAGATGCTGTACAGAACACCACACTGAAACTCATTAACCAGTTCAGCGAGCTTCTGGATGTCTGGATGTGTGTTGCTAACAAGGAGCGGCGAGCAGCAGCACCGCTGGTGACAGATCGTCTCCGGCAGAATGCATCCTCCTCATGACCGCCTGTAATCCCATCAGCAAACCTTTAATCTACCGCCTCAGTTTCCCCGGGACTGTCCGTCAGCACCTCTGCTGAATGCTCACTATCCCCAGTCGCCCTCATCATTCTCCACTTCCCGTTTAGCATCCACGGGGATAAAAAAAAAAAAAAAAACTCTCACACTCACACACACACACACACAGACACAAACCCTCATGCACACGCTCGCTGACTGCGGGGAATTGTATTTTAATCCTGCGAGGGGCCGGGTGCCTCTGTTTGCAGAAACAGAAGAGATTTGCAAAAAGCTGCTGCTTCCAGCTGTATATGCGTGCACACACACACACACACACACACACACACACACACAGATAACGTGAACAAATACATGTACACAAGGTCAATAAAGATAGAATCCCTTCATTATCTGTGGGAAGTCACTACATTTTTCTACATAAATGTGGATTTTATTTTCTCAAACACACTCTTACTCACTCACTCACTCACTCACTCACTTTCCATAACTAATTATTCCTAATCAGGCTCGTGGCTGCCAGAGTCCATCCCAGAAGGCTGGGCACAAGGTAGGTGCATCACACCGCAGAATGTACACGCACTCATTCCAAAGTCAGTCCACCTTGTGTTCATACAGTGAGCAGAAACCGGAGAACCCAGAGGAAACCCTGACAAACACTACCAGAGCACGTCAACTCCACTGTTTGAACTGGAGCCACTGGATTTAAATGCCAGAGCCAGGATTCCAGTTTATGACTTGGCATCATGGACTCACACTTCCTAACTGCTGTACCACCGGGTTTAGATAATTACTGCAGTGATTAAATAATATTTTGCCAAATGAAGCATATTAATCTTATCTGATGCAGCGAATACCTTCTTGTTTCTTGACAACGACAGAAGACACATCTCATGGTTGTGGGAAAGATGTCACACTGGTTCAGGAGAGTAATTATTTTTTTTAAATCACTAAAACTGAGACAAAGAACTCATTATTAAAAAAGTGGAGAACAATCACCTGAGAAGAAACAAATGTGGTTGGAAAACTCAACTTCACTCGATTCAGAGATTTGGTGAAAATAAAATGTTCTATACAGTAGAATGAATTCATATCTCTTTAATTATGAAAGTAGAGGCATATCCAAAAACAGTATGCAACACATACTACAGGTTTCATTTTGCCAGGAAGCTGACTGTATGATTTGTCATATTCTCTTCATGCAAAGCACAAGAAATGATGCACCCATCATGTATAGTCACTACTACACAAGCCTGTGGAGGCAGTGTGATGATCTGGGGTTGCTTCAGATGATCAAGTCTGAGTTCTGATGAAGTCAGCGACCACCTAAATGCACTGAATGACCATATTTTTCCATAAACAGATTTTTTTTCAAAATGGCAATGGCAGGATTCATCAGGCTCTAATGTGAAAGAATGTCTCATGCTCCTTGAACCATTCACGCATTAATTATCCATTTGACTCGATTGGACTCTCATCCTTAACATAATTTGAAAAAAAAAATTATGGTCTAAAATAAATGTTGCGATTACAGAAGTTTGTGAAAACAATGCAGCTATGAATGCCTGCTGTAATCAAAGCTGACGCAATGTGCACTGGCAGTCTGTATGGCGAGCCACCACACAGCACAGGCCTGGGTTTCTGGCCCTCAATCCTTCTGCGGCTTGCCTCTTCTACTTACATTACAAGCATTACTTTCAAGTCCCTGACAAGGCCTCATGCATTAATAATTCATCAGACCAGCGCCGCTATGAGCTACTAGTTAAAGCATCGACACTTCAGAGTCACAACAAAAGTGCACAGTCTGGAATGGTAGCTGAGGGCTTGTTGTTCTTACAAGGGGTGAGTGGGCCACAGTCTGCTGGCTGCCCATTCTGAGCTCTCCGAAGACACAGCTTTACATGTTCCTGTCTAAGTGGGAGCATTTGGTCCAACAGCACAAGAGAACACAATTGTCAACTTATGCACACACTCAATGATCAGATCTAGAGAAAAAAAAGTGACTAAACGAATTAACACACAAATCTGAATTGAGTCAGCAAGTGATTTGATGATTGCCAAATTATTGGCAGTTTGCCTCCAATCTGGATTTTGTTTGGGATCTGTTAGGATCTTCAGAACTGGGCTTTAAATAGCTTGAACTATACCTAGGTGATCCTGTTAATATGTTCAAAACTAAATTGCAAACTGAAAACATGAAAGTCCAAAATAAGCATTTAACATGGATGAGACAGGGGCTACTAGGATGAGAATGTGATCCTTTCAAACAATTTGGGTTGAAAGGATCACGGAAATATTGCACCGATGTAATGACAAATTCTTTAATACACAAACATGCAAGCTTAATATTAACACTAACACACACTCTTGTAAGACAGGGAGATGCAAAATCTGAGGTTGTTTTTGGAGTTGTTTCAGTTTCCTCTCTTGGCAGGATAAGATTTACAGTAGAAGAGAGTTTTCTGTGGAAAAAGAGCAGACCTTGCAAAGATTTGCATAGATCAAATGCTGCAAGTTTTTTGCTGGGGCTCCATGTTGTTCCTCTATGATCTCTGGCGGGGCTTCCACTGACTGTTTACAGCAGCGGTCTGATGCTGAGAGCGCCAGATCCATGTTTGAAGTTGTGCATTAGCGTTGAGTTGATGGAATATGTGATCAGGTTGGCAGCCGGATGGGTAACACTAAAGGTTGCAGCAAGGTACCCGGCACTTTCATACAAAATAAACTGACAGCCAATTACTATAAATCAAAATGGCATCCCATTACACTGCATGTTTCACCACCATGACAAGATATACAAGTGTTTCTGTGATGTGTATCTAATATTATGATGTCCAATACATCTCAGCTGGGAGAAAGATGTCAGCAAAGTCCCAATTAAAAATAACAATCCAGGACCCTACTGCATTTCTGTTATATAAACGTCTTTAAACCATCATGCACAATACCAATTGCTTTCAATTATTGGTGTGTTCTTAAATCAAAGAGCTGTCATGGAGTCACATGTCTGAATGTCAAAACCTACTCACTTTAAATATAGCACAGGCCTAACAGTTGTAGCACAAAAATATGGGCCCTACACATAAGCACTCAACCCAGGATTTATTCCAGACTTCAATGGCCACTCACAACATCTAGCTCTCAATAATCATTGCCCTTTTACTCCCAACTACACCACCTGAAATGAATATAATAAAAAAACATAAAATTGTTATTATTGTTATTAACTGTCTAACAACTTTTCTTCCTGTCTTCCTTCATCCTGTCTCATCTGTTAGGTGTTAGGTACTCCTAAGTGCTCAAACACTGCCACGGAAGTACTTATCTTTTCAACACATAGTTTTTTGGGGACATTTTCAGGCATTCTTCATAACCAAATGGCGAACCAAAGCATGATGGTCTGTGGTATCACAAGTCATAAAATAACTGTAAAATACTGTAAAATAACTGATTTTTAATGGTTAATTCTTAAATATTGTAGCCACTGAAACGTAATGCTTATCCTTGAGTCAGCTCAAATCCAAAATACATTTTTAATAGGAACATTGATTTACATTTGCTTTTTCCTTCTAAATCAAGTCCTAACCCAAGTTGCCATGGTTTCGGTCATATGGCTGCCAAACAACAACACAGGCATTTAGATGATCATCAGCAGTTCTTTACCTGTAATTAGAAATTGTCAGCTTAAACCCTGGGTGATGGCAGAACGATTTGTTCCTTCACACACACCTAATCCCTTGATCCACAAGGAAGCTATCTGTGGGACATCCGTAGCTCCATCCAACACCAGCCAGGGTGTTGATAGAGAGATGGATGGCTAGAGATAGCAGAAAAGAGGAAAAGGGAGGAAGGGTAGTGATTTAAGAGGAAAAATCAGGACAGGGGTATGAGGTGAGAGGAGGCAAGGAGGAGAAGTGAAAAAATAAGAGAAAATGCATAGCTGGAAACATAAAGGAAGACAAGACCCCAGAGAGAACTAAGTACTTCCACTGCTTTTTCTTCTGGAAAAAATGTACTGTACAAAATGCTCTTTGAAATAGGCTCGACTAACTAAATACTGACAAGATAAGATAATGTACAGCTATTTATACCCAAAACGAAAGCAGAGGGAGCAGAAAATGTGCTGAATAAGTAGCCTTTACTGCCTTGTGACCTATAGTCTTGATTAACTGGTACCCCACTGCAGATTATTTTCAGGGTTATTCCAGTCAGTTGTTCTGAAATTCAGACCTCTCAGAGTGAATAATCAGTGCTGAACAGGATGCAGAAAGCATCAGTGCATGTTTCTGGGGTCAGGCAAAGTGAGGCAAATAAATGACAGCATATTAGGGACAAAGACAAACCTCTGCCAGCCTACTGCTGCGCTGACCAAATTTAAATGAGTGATGGTCAAGTCAATGATAAAATGGTCAAGAAAGGTGTACTAGCTTGGACTCTATCATATATAATGTTACATTTTCCATATTAACCATATATTGGTTAATAGCAGTTGATATCTGAGCACCCCTGAAAACTTGGTCATCAAACATGCCTTTTAAGCATCCACCAATCATATCCATTTTTGTTCACACTGGAAAGTTTGAAATGTTCAAGGAGGCAATCTGACCTATTGCCACTACATACTTAAGATGACATCCTGGGTCAAAGAATTTAATGTTCCAAACCTAGCAGGCCTTTTGCCAGTAGTGGACACTACTGGACACAAGTTTCACCTATGTTTTGTGTTTGTGAAAGTAAAAGATGTGTCATTGTGAAACACTGCAGCACAGCACATGGTGCACACAACAAAATTTGTACTAGGCATTTAACCCATCACACAGCCTTAGTGATCAGTGGGCGGCCATGAAAGTCTTCCCGAGAAGCAGTGTGAGGGGATGGTACCTTGATCAAGGGGACCTGGGTGGCACCTTGGCAGTTCAGGATTCAAACCTTCTGATTACTAAAGTCCATTTCCTTACCTGCTAGGCCTTACACTGCCACTGCCTGAAAGTGATTGTGAAAGTAATAGTCTACTACCACAGGGTGGTAGTAGACTAGTGAGTAAGACACCTAGGAACCAGAAAACCACATGTCACAGGTTCAAACCCCACTTACTACCATTGTGTCCCTGAGCAGGACACTTAACCCTGAGCGTCTCCAAGGGGACTGTCCTTGTCACTACTGATTGTGATTGGTTTTGTCATTGCCATGAAAGCCGCCATGGAAACAATGTTGGGACGATACCTTGCTCAAAGGTACCTCAGTGGCAGCTTACATTTACATTTACAACATTTATCAGTCAACCTTATCCAGAGCTCAAATGTCTTGCTCCGGGAAACAATGGTAGTAAGTGGGGATTGAACTGGGGTCTTCTGGTTTATAGTGTATTTCCCACTACTACTACTACAATTACTGATTTGAATGTACCTTTTGATTACAAGTCTGCTCCATTTACTTCTATGCCACCACTGCCCCAAAATTAGCCACCCCTGCCCCTTGTCTTTTGCTTCTAATGGCTGTCTGTATACCTGAAAAAGCTGAAGGATCTGAACGTATCGCAGTACAGACCACCTCCCCATCAGTTACTGGGGCATCTCCCATTACCTTCTAGCTCACCTTGGATTGAGGTGTTTTGAATGCTGGCCGGCGCAGACGGATTGATATGTATGGAAGCCCACTGTTGACTGCATTGTAAGGTTCATTGCGCACAAGTTAATCCTGCTGTCTCAGGACCTGGAGCAAGTCACCATTAATAATATATGTAGCCCAAGGCAATGTCTGTCTGCCTCAAAGTCACCAGAAACCTGTGGCATCCTAAAAGAGAAGATAGCAGCAGATAAGAGCTTTCTATATTACTAAATATGTGCCGTGTCTTTAATAAGCAAAAACAAAAAGCTGAAGAGTTGAATTTGTGATTAAGGCTGTAGCTACCACCCTTTCCTTTACTCCTTATTATTCATTGTGTGACTTTTAAAATGTACACTCAGCACTCTACCATCAAATATGTTGAATAAGACTAATTAAGCAGTTCCCACTGCATGTTTGAGCAAAGTTCTTATCTAAAAACTGATTTCATTTTTCCAATGTGCCAGCGCCCAGAGAGAAATCAGGTCCCAGAACTGTTTCTGGGTGGGGTGATCCATCCTAATGTCATGAAGAGATGCAAGACCGTCTGCCCATTCCAGTTAAGGGGTCACGCATGACTAAATATGAACCTACAATAGCATATAGACTTGAGGTTATCTGCCTACTGCAATTAGGCTGAAATGCTATTTTGTTTACCAGTGTTTAAGTGAAAGAAAAATACTCTACATATAGATACTTTTGTAGAACAGGTCAACATACCCAGAAATTGTAGAAATCTGGTTGGAATCGAAACATGGATAGTCAGAAACAGTAATATGGACCCAACTGCAGAGGTGATTAACCTCAGGATCACCCATTTTAGAGAACTAGAGAAGCGATCAGGAGATGACAAGCCTGTAAGCTCAGGTAGATATGACCACATATGATAAACAAAAGGTGGGTGTGAGACACGGTGGAAACACAGAGATACATAGCCATGCTCCAGGTTAAACTGGAACGTTGTCAGTCTGCTCTAGAAGAATGCTGCAGTAATGGGGGAATCCCTAATGCCGCTATTTGACAGGACGACTTTGAAACTTTTTTGCGGAGGAAGAATGTTTCAGGCCCAATGACAAGTCCAGTTATTATCTTTAGAGGAGGCTTGCAGTTAAACTCCCACAATATCACGTTGGTTTTTAACATGTTGCATAAATATGCCTAAAATATCCAAAAATTAATTCTAGCCTCCAAAATTTAAACACAGCCCAGTAATGACCCAATCAAATTCAAGTACAGTACCACAAACCAGCAAATTGAGCAAAATTGAGTATGCTGCCCTTTAATGTGTGATGACACAGCTAGACATACATAACAGGATAAACGTTTGGACACACCTTCTCATTCAACGAGTTTTCTTTATTTTCATGATCATTTACATTGGTAGATTATCACTGAAGGCATCAAAACTATGAATGAACACATGTGGAGTTGTATACTTAACAAAAAAAGGTGAAATAACTGAAAAAATAACCGCCCTTTGCTGTGATTACTCTTGGCATTCTCTTGGTGAGCTTCAAGACATTGTCACCTGAAATGGTTTTCCAACAGTCTTGAAGTTCCCATAGGTGTTTAGCACTTGTTGCCTTCACTCTGCGGTCCAGCTCACCCCAAACCATCTCGATTGGGTTCAGGTCTGGTGACTGTGGAGGCCAGGTCTCCACTTTTTGTTAAGTACATTACTCCACATGTGTTCATTGTCCACAGTAATTTGCAAATTATTCACTTTATTGACTACTTTGCAGGAACAGCCAGGTCACGCTGCTGAAAAGGGAATAAAAGATCAACTGATGTTTTAAACTGGACCAATGAGCATGAAGAAGCCTTCACCAGTTTAAAACAATGATTGCGTGTAGCTCTAGCATTAAAGATTCCTGATCCTAACAAGTTTTTGCATATACAGTCCATGACAAAAGTGTATTTTGTAGAAACACCTGCTATTAACCTGAGTTTAAATTAATCAATTGGTGTTAGAAATAGCTCATATGAAAAGCTAAAACCATACCAAGTGATGTTTAATGCATTGAAATTAATTTCATGTTAAAAAGATTTATCATTTAATCAAGTCAGAAAGGTCAAATTTTGGCAAGGCAAACGTTTTTTGTGGCCTATACAGAAATTGAACAATTTTACTGCAAATACAAAAATATGCCAGCAAATTAAGTAGATCTAATTTTAATATCTTGTATGACTTCCATGAGCTTGAACGACTGCATCCATGCAGTTTGCATGCCTCCCAGAGTTCATCAATAGTCTTTGGTTTCATCTTTCATGCCCTCTTTTTTCATCCTACCACACACATGCTCAAGGATGTTCATGGGCTGGCCAATCCTGGAGCATCTTGATCTTCTTCTCCTTGAGGAACTTTGATGTGGAGATGGAAGTATGTGATGGAGCAACAGATGAGTCTAACACAAGTCTAACACTAGCCCTTATCAGAGCTCTTAGTTTTGTCTCCAGTCTCTTCAAATATTTTTTTTATCCTCTGTATTTGACCCTGAGACACATTGAAGGTGTTTCCCACATCAGCAGTGGATCTGGTCTTCAGCCTCTTGATAATCAACACTTTAGTCTCAGGGTGAGTCTCAGGCATGTTTGCAGAGGTCTAGTTCCAGTAAGAGTGGCAATGAGAGGCATAGAGATATGACAGAAGCTCCTGCTGTAAGCATGGTCCTACCTCTGAAGTCATCTATGCAGAAGGGGATTTAATAATGGTACGCAATTTCTGTGAAAACGCTTTTGCTCCCTGATGGCGGGGTCTTTAGCATCTGAAGTAAGTTAATTGTACCATATGACCCAGTGCAAACAATTCAGGGGCAAGTAGGAACACAATAAATTCTATTTTCTTTTTTCAGAAACTCAGGGTTCAGACAAACCACATCACAATTTTACCTCGATTATCAGGTTCATGGCCTCCTGGTGTAGCAGGGGAACCAAATATGATCCACCTACTGTATCTCCCAGCATCCAAGATAATGAGACACACACTTAATAATCCCACACAATTTTTAAACACTTCTGCTTGGAAAAACTTTCTGGAAAATATCAGTATCAAATGTCATTGTCATTATTGCAGGTGCATGTAAATATTGTACATAAAAAATATACCAATGTTACAGAAAAACCCAAAATAAAAGAAAGGAGAAAGGGATGGCAAAAGATAGAGAAAAGCCAGGAGCCAAGCTACAGAGAGGTCGCCTGGTCCAGGAGAAACAGGGAGGCAAAGGCCCAGAAACTGGGGGGAAAATCACCCCAGCTCCTGATGGAGAGGAAAAAGAAGTGTCCAGTGTCCACAAGAGAACATTCTTTTATACATTTGACTCCCAGGAAGTTGCCACAGACCAATCAGAATGAGTTGTTTCTGCACTGTCACGCCCTTGGTGTCTCCTGTTTGGGGGGAGGCCATTTTACAAAGATTTGGAGAACACAGAGGTGATGAACCTCTACACAAGACAAAACAGAATGTCTTCCCATCTTACATATGGCCGCTTGATCCCAATCTGCTTGTTCGTCTGCTCCTTCCTTGTCAGTTGGGGATTCAAATGTAGCCTATGGCGGTGGTTCTGTGTCCTTTACGATCTTCAGGCATCTGAGATTACAATTGCATGGAAACCTGCCTTCTTGACAGAGATCAAACACAGCATCAAACAGAGAATATTCAACCTGATCAAAGGCTTTAAACACTTGGTGCGGCTCATTGTTTGGAGTCAAGCTTGTAGATTTGTATACAGATTGTACAAAACAGTGCCCATTGTACATTAAAACCAAATCAGAAAAACAAATGACAGCAATGATCAGATATTGTAACGCAAAGACATGTAAATATAGTGAAAAGAGTTTAAAGTGATATCAGGGAATTCATAACTCTGTTAATTTGCAGCAACTTATTAAGTCTAATCAACAACAGTGGCTGGATAATAAATACAAGTAATTTTCCATCATGCAAATTTGCATTGACTGACAGGTTGATCACACCAGGGGCAAGATAGTTTGGACTCTTTTTGGTTCACAAAATTCCAGCATATGCGCTATAGGATCATGCAATTCTTCAAAACAAATAAAAAGTCACGCTTGTTACCATATAATTAGGGAATTCATAATTCTGCGAATTTGCATCGGCTTATTGAGTCTAATCAACAACAGTAGATGGAAAAATTGGTAAAAAGTCCCGCTTGTTGCCATATGATTACTATTGAGAAAACGGTTTCACACAAATGTAAAATGTTGCTGTTATCATACAGTTTATGCCACAAACATTCACACAGTTAATGTATGGGACGGGACAGTTAAATGTACGGGATCACCACGGTGATCGTCACACACAGCGTGACCCCCGCCCATGGATGGCATCTCTTTATCATGTTGCGGGGGTCCCAGTACGTCACGACACAGAACACCCAGCGCACCTTGCTGGCTCCCTCACTCACTGTGACTGGGGATGCTCTTCTCTGTCGTCTGCTTCATTCCTTTGCACTTCTTGTTTGGGCTGTTGCATTATGTCATGTCCACAGGTTGACAGGGGAAGGAAGTGCAGAGACGGGACATCTGCACAAAGGAATTTATTAATAATAATAAAGGAAAATGTCTCGAGGGTCAAAACAAAGGAAACAAACTAACCAGCAGGCATGATGCACAAGGCTAGGTACATAAACCAAAACACAAAGGTAACGGAAATTACCACATTAATGCAGCAGCATCTGTCTGCTGCTGAGCAGTTATAACAGGGTTCTAACCATGGACGACTAATCAGCCGCACCTATCCATTAGATTAGGGACCTGCTGTCAAGCTGAGTGGTGCAGGCTGTGACATTGTCACAGGCCCCATCTGTGACATTGGTCTTCTTCTGCTTTTGATGTGTTCATATTATTAGTATAGTCTGAGCAGTCAGGACCGTAAAATGTGCGCATATAAATCGTGAGTGCTTTTTTTTTCCGCATGTGATTTATTTGTACAGTTTGAGCTGGGTGTTTACCAATTGCACAGTGTATGCACAGCTTAAGTCTAGCTCTCATAGTCGAGCTTTTCAGCTTTCCACTTCGCCTACAAGCACATTTATGCAATTTCTTCAGTTGATGTCAGAGGTTTAAATATTCATGAGGTGATATGCATTTAACATGTATGGTTGAAGAGGGTGGAGTGTGCGGAAAATTCACATGCAAACAATCCCAGGTTGGGCATGATTTATAAAGCACATATTGTATGCAGGTGTGTGTGCGCATGTTTTCAGAAATATGACATATTTTCATATATACATTTGTAATATGAGTTCTAAGCAAAGTTTTATAATCGAGACACCAGGTAATTAAATGGGATCACCTCATGGGGTACATTAAAACGACCCGAGATTTCATTTACCCCACACATTTGTTGTCACGAAACATGACAACACATATAATGATACTAAACTCATCAGTGTTCAATCATTACATGGTTATTCAGAGGCTGTCCAAGTATCTCTTACCAAATGGTACGTCATTAGCGACGGAGGCCAACCACGCCTTCTATCTTGAGGTGTTCGAGGACTTATTCATGGGATGCATTAATTGTATGGTTTTGTCTAACACCAAAAGTGTCCTCTGTTTTACCACACGCCTTTTACCACAACTTAATTCCTTTTTCTCTATTGGGCTACAAATATAATATAAGAATTTACCAATTAATTGAATAGAAGCATGTTATTTATTTATCTGAAATTTGCCTATTCATGTTCTTTGGAGCAACAGTGAAAATAAACCAACAAAGTAGAATTGTAAGGAACATGTGATTTCTAACCATTCTGTGACCATTTCCATACAAGATTGTACCATAAATGAAGTATTATGGCTTTAAATCAGTAGAGTGCCATTATGCAATGTTGTGCCATTGCGCAATGTTTAAATATTTGAAAAATATTTTAGCTGATGGAGGTCTGAAAATCCCCCCTACAATGTCATAAATATTCATGTGAGTTCAAGGTGCAATGCAGAGGTGAGCAGGCCGGGGGGGAAAAGCGTAGGTGACAAGTGAGGTGAAACCAACAGTTAGAAGAGGTGTGGTGGTCAATTAGTTATTATTTTTTCTTCGCCACACCCTGTGCAATTTTGAAACGCAGTCTGTGCCAGGCCTCTGGAAGCTTAATGGCTTTCACTTTTCCTCACTGGAAGGGGGATCGATCCACAAGGTGACACCAAGCATAAGAACTGTCAATAGGAGGTCAGACACCCAGTAGCTGCAGCATACAGAGTGTGTACCAGACTTTGGGTAGTGCACACATGCAGGTTAGATCAATTTTATATGAGGAGGTTGTAAACATTTCAGCGATGCTTCTCACACCTTGAGATGACCTCCAAGAAAGTGAAAGACAAGCAAAAATCTAATTATTTACAACATGTTTGGAGCACTTAAATATAACTGTATTCCTTGATATACAGTAGGGGCATGAAGCCCTCGCACCCATTCCTCAGTGCTGCAATGCGCATTCACACACATTCTGAAGAGAGCTAAACTGAGCTTCTCCTTAATGCTAGACTTTGATCTCGGCTTCATTTGATGTGCGCAGTTGAAATAAATAACTCAATTGCCCCTCCAGCTTGTCCATTTCTAGAATTCGTACAACAGGCAACGATCTGTCTTAGAGCAATTAAAGTTTTTTTAAAGATTAAGAGACGCAGAGGGGGTGAAAAATCCTAGATCAAAACCACATCTGAAAGAATATGATCTACCGGCGTGGAACAGGTTTGTTTGAAGTTGCTCGGATCACTTCTGTATGGGTGAAAAATATTAACTCTTTAATTACGCCACAAATGAGAAAGTAAAATGAGTCTGAACATGCAAAGAAAATAAACAGAACATTTTTGGAAAAACTTACTGAATACAGAAAACTTTAAGGATTTGTCCACCACCGTTGTTCATAATCAAATTTAGACAGTCAACAATAATTTGTGCTTAACTTATTATAATGCATGTCTTTTGGTCTCATATAGGTTGAAATTTTTGTAATATATATAATCTGTAAGGCAATAACAATTTTCTTCTTTTATATTTGTTTGCCTAGAATGTATTTTTTGTGCCCGGCCATCTAACATCCATCTATAATTCTTATTTCCTCATCCAAGCCACACCACATCTTACAGTCTTTACTTTGTAAATTCCTCTCAAGGAGAACGACTTTACAGCTAATGCACTTAAACCAGCCCCAATCGATGTGTCGTGAAGGGCTGACAACCATGAAGGACGGAGGTCCTCTTGACCATGGAAGAAAACAGGGACGCCTGGGTCACCGTGAAAGGCCCACTAGGCTGTCTGCCAGCTTCCATCTGAAAAGCTGAGCCACCATACAGACAGGCTGTTACCAGAGATTAGAAATGACTCCAAGAATGACTGTGGAAAATGGTGACAAACCAAATATTAGAACTGATGGGAATAATTTCACTCAAAACTGTATTTCTATTCTTTGAAATAACTTCTGATTAAGTACTGTATCGTTTGTCAGAATATTATTGCTGATGAAAATCTGCCATCTAGCAGTGCCACATTTACGGCAGTGGAACTGAATTAATCTGAATTGATACTGTGCTGTCCAAGTTCAGTCCAGTCATCAGTCATATTTTAATGTGTTTTTTGATATCCTTAAAACTGTAGAATACTGAATAATGTAATTTTAAAAGCATAAAAGGTCATTCCTGATTATAATAGTCATTGTTACACTTCAGTGTCAATGTAACATTTCTACTCATAACTGAAAATATCTAACTATATAAATAACCTGAAGAACATTTTATTCCGTTTGAATTCACACACTACGTTACACAATAATGTTGGAGTCGGTCGGCCCCACTAAACAACTTCTGCAGCCTCCACACACTTAAAGAAGTAAAATGAAATGGACCTGGAATGGGTGAAGCCATTATTCACTCATTTTCATGATACATATTTGAATCAAACTGATCCTCAACTTTTTTTTTTATGGTTGCTATTTTTGTGTTACGTTTCAGGCTGTCCAGTGGCAATTATGATGTTTGTCCAAATTAAATAATTCAGGTGCTGATTTCCTCGGGAGTGGCGAGTTGATACAGTGCAAATGATTTTAATTTCGTCGCAGCCAGTAGCAGCGCGGCTCCCCTCTCTCCCGGCTGATTGGTGAAGTGTATTTTAATTGGTTTAAACTTTGCTCTCGCTGCCCAGGGAGCTGCACGCTTAATTTCAGCCAAAGGTCAATATTAATAAATCCTGTGTTTAGCGAGGTGGTCGTGGCTTCACCACCACTCTCTTATTTCCCCTTGCCATCAGTCCAGGTCTCCCTTCTTCTACTGACCACTGAGTACAGGGCCAGAGTGAGAAAGTGAAGGTGGGACTTGACCTCTTATTCAAAAAGCTACCATCAGGATGGGGGCAGTGAGAAGATTAGAATCTCCAGTTGTGTCGGCCCACCCTCTTGTCGGCTGCTTATTGCCTACGACCCCATTGAGATGAGGTCAGATTTTCATATTATTGCAAAGCGACTCCTTTGGTACAATTGCTAGTGACATATTCAAAGGTGGCATAATGAAAGGTACACAGAGGTACTGGGGTTGCGAGGGATGGGGAAGGACGGTGGGACAGGTGGTCAGCTGAAAGGCGCAAAGCAAAAGAGAATGTGTGAGATTGTTCGCGCCGCCTAACAGATTAAGAGAGACATGGAGTGATGGGAAATGTAATGCACTTTGGAAAAGCTTTCCCTTCAAATCAGACCCTCTCATATTTATGTGATGGCTGGGCCTTGTGGGGTTACAAAAGTGTAACTCTGGAAGAGGGGGGAGAGAGAGAGAGACAGAAATGGGAAAACAAAAGGTATTCTGTCAAATGTCTTGAGTTAATTGTTTTGATCATGTAATTTGTTTAAATGGACAGAAAATGTGTATGGGCTTGGACATGCCACTATGTACCTGACTCCTTCCTTATATCCCTCAGCAAAATGTACTTTATTTACAGAAAAGGAGGGTTATAGGGGTGTCTGCAATATACACAAATAGACTGGAATGTAACTTTTCATGACAGGCTTTTCAAGGTCCCTCTCCACAGTGGGGTCCTGGGTGGTGACAACAACACCCACAACACCATCGACGTAAACTGTGTGAAAAATATGACACCGAGATGCTCCAGCAAAAAGGTTTCAGTGTGAGTGACCTTCACCTGTCAGCCAAGGTGGCTAAACTTTCACTGTGGTCTGTCTGTCTTTATGACTTTCAGGTGGAACAGATAGAAAAGGTGCAGCATGGGTCCAGGAATAGTCTGCTTTTTTTTTTTAATGGGTCCATGTCACAGGTAGGATCCAGAAAGTTTGGCACCTTACAATCCTATAGAGCTCAAATTAAAAATGGATTCACACAGATGAAACATGTAGCTATGATGACTTCATGCTCATTTTCATGCACACATGTATACAGAATAGAACAGTTTTTGATCACTAATTTCAAATCTTCTCAAATTTGCACGTCACAGAGAAGTTCACTGCTGATTCTGGGCTTTTCCATGTAGTTTTCTGGATTGTAGAAAGTAATGGCATTAAATGTGTTTAAATCAAATGCATTTTCCTCAACTGAAAGGAAAACTAAAAATTCATAAACCAGACTGCAATCACTCAGAAATTCACTAAACTCTTCACAAAGTGCCAATCAAATACAATATGTTTCTGGCTTTATATCAGTCAAATATTCATCACAGCATCTGTCTTTTCCACTACACAAAAATGTGTACAATTTGAAGAACATGAACACATTAAAAACCTTTAGCAAAAATAAATACGATAAAATGAACTTCTCTGATTCAGATGTAAGACATTATTTTTTTCACATGTCAATGAATATCATACTTAATTTGGCGATTGATGATGGGTCTCGACACCCTTGTGAAAGCTCTTCTAAAATGTATGTCTACTGCAAAAAGAATAATCAAATTCTGGGTTTACACCCCCCTTTCTAAACAAAACACACAAAGGTACCATCGCCTATTGCTGCAGGCCATAATTAGTCCATTAGTCTGTCTGGATCCTGCAAACTGTTGCCTGTCTGACCCCAGAGAAAGCTATTACAAACTAGAAGAGATACACTCTGTCAGTTTTGGAGAAAAAGCTCCAATTTGCAGTAGTGGAACAATGTGAATTACATAAACCAATCAGACACAAAACACAAACAACCCCCTTTACCTTCCTGCCTTCATCTTCTCTCTGTTACATAAGTTCCAAAACTGATGCTAAGGATGTACAGTATCTTGGAGTCTTGCTTAACTTCTAGAGTGTAAATAGAAGTCATGCTTCTTGGAAAAGAATTGTGCAATATGTGGCAATTATACCCTGGCTACAAGGTGCTGAACACCTTCTTTTGAGGTTCATCATAAGGTTGGCCAGATATAATTGACTGTTAAATTTATTGAACATGATTACCATATTTTGCAGATTTGCAAAAAGATATAATCTAATCTGCTGAAAAATGTGTACAAAAAATGTTTTAATTTATGTTCTTTCCAATTTTAGGAAATTTCCTTGAGGGATCTATGTTGATGATCTGACCCATAAAGTCCAAAGCACTGGCAGAAAGTATGATGGGGAAAAAAACAGTCTCAGATAATCAGCATAGAGTCCAATATGTTCTTGAATGGGAAATAGATTGACCTTGACTTTTGACCACAGTTGTGATTAGTTGAAAGAAAACTTTTGTGCTACCTGAGATATCACCTTCAAAAGAATTGGACAGGCGACCTGACATGAAGAGAAAAACCACACATTACACACAATGTATCTGGTCATCATTCCACATCATTAAAATGTAAAACTCAATGCCTTTGCTTTCATAAATGACATTTTTATCTCCTCAAAGCTTGAGACACACATAGTGCCAGAAAATGAGACAAATCACATACTCAGTTCGCCTAGCCCTGACTTTAACTACACATGCCATTTTCTCGATGGGTCATCTACCATATGGCTTTTAAAAATATCAGTCTCATTCGCGATTCCCTCGAGGGTGCGAAGAGATGAGGGAACCGGAGGAAAAGCTGAAAAGCAAAGTGTAATGTGTGACTCGATGGTAAAATAAATAATCCCCTCGCCGAGGTAAGATGCAGTCTGCCAGAAGACGTGCTTAACAAACCACCTGCAGAGACACTAAACAAACCTGCGCTAAGACAAAAACAGCTGCATTCGTAACACACAGAAAACTGCCCATAAATCACACGCTGAATGCACACCTTGCCTGGGGACACCATTTTTTATAGATACACTAAGGGTATTTACAGACACAGCTGGGGCATTGTGGGTATTTCAGGTACAGGTGACAATTATTAGGTCAAAATCTGTCATACACATTTCAGACTCACAATAAAATGTGTCAGTGGCTTCCAATAGCTGTCAACACCTGACAGCAGGAGCGAAATGCTATGGCAGTGAGATACGCATCTTAAATTTCCCATACGTAACACATCTTGCATATGATGTGCTGAGTTATTGTGGATTTGGGCTGTTCCTAGTAGCATCCTGCCCCTCGTCGACAGGTCATTACCACGATCCAAGTTACACTAAGGAAAGGGGACACACACTCCAGCCATCTTGGGTGTAGGGTCAGCAGATGGAGGTATAGAAAAGAAGGGGTTGACAGCTTGATGTCCAAACCACCGGATGGCAATCTGAGACGACAGGTTCAATCAACTTAGTTATGGGCAGCTTGTGGCCAAATAGTTGCTCATATCTTATTAAGTTAAGAGATGGTACTGTGGCTCCCCTGAGTCAGTACTGTCATAACCTGCTCAGAGAGATGGAGACCAACAAGCCAGATAGAGGAATCCGTCAGTCAGGAGGCAAAGAACACAGTAGACAAGTGCAGTCCTACATGGATTTAAACCACAATTCAATTATGTGCTCTTTGAAAGTAAAATGTATAAAACAAATGCTTTAATTCACTGTATTTCTGTTTAGCGTGACATCTGTTGACAAAGTAAGTTTAACCTCTAACCCCTAATTCATAGCACTATGCGTTAAGCAGTGGTGGATAGTAACAAAGTAACTGTAATTGTAATTGGTCATTTGTTTTATACTCAATTTCACCAAAAGAGAACTAATATTCATTCCGGTAGATTCTTCACCTCACCAGGTTCTCGCTATCTACCTGAACAACTCGCAGATCTCTCCTTCTACAACTGCACACAACCATGGAGTAACTATAGACAACCAACTGTCCTTCTCAACTCACATCACAAATTTTTCCCGCTCATGTATATTCCTTCTCTGCAATCTCAGATGGATCTGCTCTTATCTGTCAACACAGGCCACCCAGATACTTGTTCAGTCCCTAGTAATCTCACGACTGGATTACTGCTCCCATCAAGCAGGTCTACCTCTATGTACCATCCGACCCCTAGAACTAATACAAAATGCAGCAGCACGACTGGTAATGACTGCTGACAGCTATTGGAAGTCATTCCTTTTTTATGTTTAAAAATGTAACTTTTGACCTGTTACATCAAAACTAAAGCACACAAAACATGAGCACCAAAATGCTCAAACTATAATCCAGTTTACCAGAACATCCATGGCTTTCTTTCAGAGATTTTTAGAAGTTGTAGAAAAGAAGGACTCTTTAATTTTCGAAGGCCTTTTGTGCCTTCCTCAGCCCAATATGATTTCATCTTATAAGAATTCACCACCTAATCCTAATAAGGAAACACGTAGCGGTACGATTTAATTCTGATGGAAATTTCTGATGGCTAGTTTATCATCAAAGTTGGGAATATGTTGGGAAAATGCTGCTTCCAATAATGCCAGTAGCTGTCACGTCTATGGACTTACGGGGGAAGGAAGCGCAGAAACAGGACATGCTGGGAAGGGGTTTTTATGCACCGTCAGGATTGGCCACCGGTGATGAGCACAGCTTCAGTCAATCCTGACAGTAGCAGGCTAAAGCTATTTTGTCCATTTCAATTCGATGGCTGTGTTGGTCATTTCAGTTTACTTTATAATATGGTATTTTTCAGTGTTACTAGATTCTAAATGTTGAAGTAAACTTATTGTATTTTGAGAAATACATATTCAATTTCCATTCAGACGTTGCTCAAAAAATCTGCTTTGATAACACATTAACACTAGACTAAATTTGATAGTGTTTAATACAGCTTTTATCTACAGATTGTGTTTGGCAAGGTAACTGAAGTAATGCACTATGGGATTTGTAGTTTGTGTCACTAGACCATAATAATAGATCTATATTAAATTATCTTGCTGCTGATGTAATTGTACGCAAGGCTGAATGTTACTGCGGGTCATGAGTTTGACATCTATGTGTTAACGCGAGCATTGATTGGCTAAAAAGGTGATGATCACCCAATAATGATCCAAAACAATTATATTTTGAATATGGTTGTAGATGAAAATGTCCATTAAAAACTCTACATCAGTCCTAAAATTTTCACAGATTCAGTTTTGTTTAACTTTATTTGTGCCAAAAATATACCGGTTGTGTGACGCCACATTCCATGAGCAAGACACTTAACCTTCAGGGTCTCCAAGTAACTACTGATTGTAAGTTGTTCTGGATAAAGGCATATGAAATGTCGTAAAAGTACATTTATGATATAAAAACTGAATAAATCACTGTACCTTTACTTTTGATACTTAAGTATATTTCAAGGCAAATACTTTTGTACTTTTAAATTTAAATGGAGGACAAAATTTTACCCTGGACAACTTGATGTTTACTCAACTACATAGTTTGCGTACTTCGTCTACCACTATTGGCTAGTGATTGTAGACTTTGGTTGAAATCATCTAATGTCTTAATCTAGTCATCTCATTTTAAACTCAATTCCTTTCACTATATATTCTCCTAAATTGAGTCAGTCCTTGTCACTTGTCTGTTGTGAACGTACCGGCATACCCTTACTGGGGCAGTGGTGGCCTAGTGGTTAAGGAAGCGGCCCCGTAATCAGAAGGTTGCTGGTTCGAATCCCGATTTGCCAAGGTACCACTGAGGTGCCAATGAGCAAAGCACCGTCCCCACACACCGCTCCCCGGGCGCCTGTCATGGCTGCCCACTGCTCACTCAGAGTGATGGGTTAAATGCAGAGGACAAATTTCACTGTGTGCACTGTGTGCTGTGCTGCTGTGTATCATGTGTGACAATCACTTCACTTCAGGTCTATTTCCTTTCTGTTCTGAGACTCGGACGAGAGATTTGCTTATTTTATGGAATCATACCTGTTTTTCATTTATGTTTGTTTAGTTACTTTAATAAAAGATTCATGTCGTTACTCAAATGACATTCTGTTACCATCTCTTCTGCAGGTAAACAACGCACACACAACCAGATGATCTAGCAAAAATTTACACAACAGATGATCTAACAGGGGCAGTGCTGGCCTAGTGGTTAAGGAAGCGGGCCCATAATCAGAAGTTTGCCAGTTCAAATCCTGAAGTGCAAAGGTGCCACTGAGCAAAGCACCATCCCCACACACTGCTCCCATGGATGCCCACCGCTCACTAAGGGTGATGGGTTAAATACAGAGGACACATTTCATTATGTGCACCGTGTGCTGTGCTGTTTATCACAATGTCAATCACTTAATTTAATAATTTTTTTATTTAAATTCCAACTGTCGCTTTGAGTGTGGAATTGAACTGGTATAAATGGAGATTTCTAACTGGTGTTAGAAATCTCTCATCTAGGCCCATTCAGCTCTTGCAGTTAGAATGGCCTTCATCTCTCAGTGAACAGAGAAGTGTCAGCGTTTCCTGTGAGCGCCCTGCTGCAGATCCTGGCAGGTCCTCTGAAGAACCATGTGTGAATCAGTGAGACTGAAAATTATTTCATTTTTCATTGGGAAATAGCTTGCCATTGTCTTTCTCAAAACATTTGGGTGCTGTCATTGGGGGGTCAGGGAGACGGCACTTTGATGATTGGATTGGGGGTGGGGGACAGATCAGTGAGGTGCATTAGAATCCCTTTAGAAGAGAGAAGCCTGGGAGGAACTGGCCAAGCTCAACATGGGCATCAACCCTGCTCACACACTCACACACACACCCCAATGTGTCAGACTGATCGGAATGCCCAGTTCTCTGTGCTCAGATCACTCAGCTGTAATTGCTCGTGGCAGGCCGATCTCCCTCTTACTTGTCCCTTCACACCCTGCTTCATCCTGGTGAGCCCAAACATGTCCTCTTCTCCATATACCTCAACATACCTCATTATGGTTGAGTTAGTCTGACAGGAAAAAGGACAGCATGACCTCAGTAGGTGATGAATTGGCAATGCTTACTTAAATAGGAAAGAGTCCACATGAATCTTGCTTTTTAAATGTACTAAAATTGTTCCATCAGGCACATCGGTCATAAGTGACTGACAATAAGTGAAGTTGACACAGAGAGCTTGCATGGTGGAGTCTCTGCGTCAGAAGAGTAGCTACTGGGATTGTAGTAGCCTTTAATTTCACCTCTTTTAACCAAAATTGGCCTTTCAAAAGTCAATGCTCCTTAACATTCCACTCAGGTCCGGATCATTCTCAGTAGCCAGGGAGGAGGGGTTCTGTGAAGTTGCCCTGCATAATGAAGATCCAGCAGCCCTTTATTCACTACCATTTTACAAACCTTCAATACACACCGCACTGTAATGCACATCATTATCTATATGTCGATAACACCTATCGTGGTCAGGGATGTGATTCATCACAAAGTACTACTACCACCCACACAGCTATTTCCACCAATCATGGTCAAGGTCACAGCAAAGCTGAAGTCTATTCCAACACGTATTGGGTTGGGCAGATATATTTTTGTACTCTACAAGTGAGCAAAACTGCTTCAATGTACATTGTGACAGTTTCTGGTGTCAAGTTTGGTTGAGATCTTGTGAGATCATGATGCATTAATCATTTTAAAATCAGTGATGCTTATGTGCCATGGATGGGGCTATATCACAGTATTTAAACAAGGGTAGAAATATTTAATAATATTTCATAACAATCAGTTTCCATTTATCTGCAGTCGTATCATGACTGGCCCATAATTTAAAGTGACAGACTAAAGTCTCCCACAACACTGAATCTGACCAGCTGCAACAGAAAATGGATTATCTGCATTGTCCCCTACATGCAAGGGGACACTCGGTTTTAGGTGCTTGTCTGTTATATAATATCTTGAGAGTAACTAGATAAGAAGTGGTATAAATGTACCTTTATTGGGCCAATCTCATTGTAACTTAAAGTTGCTTTTTCCACAGAGAACAATCCAGACTTTTCTGTCAAGGCTTTTGTTTGATGTGTTGTTTGTTAACACCAAAGCCAGGCATTGTCAGGACCTCATGTCCGACCCCTCAGCTGTCCGTCAGAGCACTGAATGGCACACTGTGCCCCGGCCCGAGCTGTCGCCTCTCATTTTACACTTCAGTGCCAGTGGCCGTCACTACTGGGGAAATAGGAGGATATGGGGTGAAAGCGGTCCTTTTGACAAACGTCTTCTATATTACCTCAGCAAGACGCTTTTTCTGCATATCACCTAGACAGGTTACACACTGCTACAGAAAGAGGGCAGATTGGAGGTATTTAAAAGAAAGAACAGACTCAGAAAAAAAGGTCTTTTTGTGTGCATAGAGTGACATATCAGGGCGCCCTGGTCTATAAATGTGTGTCTATCTGCCATACATCCTCCTCAACATAGTGGTGTTTTCTTAACTCATAATACTTCTGTCTCAGGGGAGGGGCAGAGTGCGGGATTCTCAACCACTGAGCAATTTGAATGGTAACAGAACACAATTTGTGTGAAAGAGGGGAAAAAAAACTGATTACTCAGTTCCTGCCAACCTCCCAAGGGTTCATTTTCTTCACAGGAAGCTCAGGGAGACAGCAGGAAGAGCTTTCTCATTTTCTCCTAAATTGCTAACTTGGATGGATATAGCCTTTGAATAACAAGCAAATGCATGAAATAAGTAAATGAGCTCTGTACATCCAAATATGAAACATTTGTCAAACAAGCCCTTTCACAGGACTCTGTCGCGTTGTGTAGTCGATGCTATTTTACGCCTCTTGCATCTGAGAAGATGAAGAGAAAAATCCTGCAGGTTTGAAAAAAACTCAACTGTCAAAATTTTATTAATTAACACACACCTTAGGCATGTTGATTGCCAATTCTTGAGATTATATTTTTTAAGTAATTCAATACAGTTTTGATCATTTTGTATGCTTATTTCATATCAGTATTTATTTTCTAAGGACACCAATGCCAGTTCAGTTTGTGGTCTGGACAAAGACTGTCATGATCCAATCCGGTATGGGTTACTCCGGGTCCGGAGTTCAGACCGGAGTTTCATGTTAGTCTTGTGTAATGTTCCCTGATCGTGTTCACCTGTTGTATAATTATATAATTTTATAAAACTATCCTGTTCGTGTCTGTTCGCAGTTGGGCCATTGTTTAGTGATGTCATGTGTACTATGTATTAAACCCCTGTCTTGTGACGTTGTGCGTATGCATCCTCCTTCCTCGCCATGTCCAGCCATCGTGACAAAGACTTATTTAGTCACAATTGTGTGCACAGCAATACTTAATTGTAATGCTTAATTTTAATGAAGTAGTTAAAGGTCCCTTTTTATGCAAATGTTACTTTTTTGTAAGTGGTGGCCTAGTGGTTAAGGAAGCGGCCCCGTAATCAGAAGGTTGCTGGTTCGAATCCTGATCTGCCAAGATATCACTGAGGTGCCACTGAGCAAAGCACCGTCCCCACACACTGCTCCCCAGGCGCCTATCATGGCTGCCCACTGCTCACTCAGGGTGATGGGTTAAATGCAGAGGACAAATTTCACTGTGTGCACTGTGTGCTGTGCTGCTGTGTACCACGTGTGACAATCACTTCACTTTCACTTTTTCATTATTAAGCATTAATTCGAGTTCCCCTAGCCTGTCTATGGTCTATGGTAGTGGCTAGAAATGGCAATAGGGGTATAGAGTGCTTTGGTCATTCTTCTTCACTGTTCAGAGAGCTCAGATGGTCGGATGTGGAATTTGTCCCCTTATGTCATCGTAAGGGGAAAGGTTACCTCCTGTTTCTCAGGAAATGGGAAGGCTCACACTCACACAGGGACACTCCACACATGCACCCCACCTGCAAAAAACTCAATACAACACTCAAAACATTTACACACCCACCAAGACAAACCCCAGAGTCCCATGACTCTGACCATGGCCATAACAAATACCAACATTTCAACTTAAATGAGTGGCTGAGCATAAATGGCATCTCCCTTCACTCATCAAACCAGAGCTCTAATGCAGGCACACCGATGTAGGAAAGATGTCAGGTTTGGGGAATGAAGGGGGAGTGGTCTGTAGTCAGAGCTCCAGGTACTGTTCTCATGTTTGTCTGATCTTCTCAGGATTCATCATGATAGGTTTAAGTTAAAACCTATGCTGCAATTAAATCCCTGTTCATTACATTAGTCAAGAAAAAAATTGTATAAATACAGGGAGTGCAGAATTATAAGGGCAAGTTGTATTTTTGAGGAATAATTTTATTATTGAACAACTTGGACAAGCTGAATGTTTTTGGAAGTAGTTTTTAGTTTGTTTTTATTTTTAGCTATTTTAGGGGATATCTGTGTGTGCAGGTGACTATTACTGTGCATAATTATTAGGCAACTTAACAAAAAACAAATATATACCTATTTCAATTATTTATTTTTACCAGTGAAACCAATATAACATCTCCACATTCACAAATATACATTTCTGACATTCAAAAACAAAACAAAAACAAATCAGCGACCAATATAGCCACCTTTATTTGCAAGGACACTCAAAAGCCTGCCATTCATGGATTCTGTCAGTGTTTTGATCTGTTCACCATCAACATTGCATGCAGCAGCAACCACAGCCTCCCAGACACTGTTCAGAGAGGTGTACTGTTTTCCCTCCTTGTAAATCTCACATTTGATGATGGACCACAGGTTCTCAATGGGGTTCAGATCAGATTAATTTTACTTCTTTTATACCCTTTCTTGCCAGCCATGCTGTGGAGTACTAGGACATTGTCCTGCATGAAAATCATGTTTTTCTTGAAGGATGCAGACTTCTTCCTGTACCACTGCTTGAGGAAGGTGTCTTCCAGAAACTGGCAGTAGGACTGGGAGTTGAGCTTGACTCCATCCTCAACCCGAAAAGGCCCCACAAGCTCATCTTTGATGATACCAGCCCAAACCAGTACTCCACCTCCACCTTGCTGGCGTCTGAGTGGGACAGGAGCTCTCTGCCCTTTACCAATCCAGCCACGGGTCCATCCATCTGGCCCATCAAGACTCACTCTCATTTCATCAGTCCATAAAACCTTAGAAAAATCAGTCTTGAGATATTTCTTGGCCCAGTCTTGACATTTCAGCTTGTGTGTCTTGTTCAGTGGTGGTCGTCTTTCAGCCTTTCTTACCTTGGTGTCACAGGGGGAATTCGATGACGTACTTGCAGACATACTTTGGGCGTGGGGATAAGCCGTCGTACCGGTAGAGGACGCTGGGCGAGCGGGGCAGGAGGACCGGGGGCGCCTGGCCGGCGAGGAATGAGGAAGCAATGGACAAGCTGCCAGGACCGGGGCAGAGGAGAACCGGAAGACGGCGGGTTTTCAGGATGGTCCGGGATCTTGGACTGTACGGGAGTAGGTCTTGGGCGGCAGGAAGGTAGGGGAGGATGGAATCCCGTCTTAACCGATGGGCCAGGTAGGTTCAAGGTCAGGGGCAGGTAGAGGTTGTAGCCAGGAAGTTCCGGTCGGTTTTTTTTACGTGGTTTCCAGGGGATCAGGCAATTCTTGAAGTCGTGGGCAGGCGAAGGTCGTATTTCAGGAAATCACTATTATCGTAGGTCGTGGGTGAGAGAGCTAGCGTCTCTGGTGAGTAAACTCATACAAAGAGCGGGCGTGTCTCCTTGGAGTTACCTCACTTTTATACTTGCCCGCTTCCATTTCCTCTTCCGGGTCGTCGTCTCCCAGGTTGGTGAGGCGCCCTCTAGCGGGCTGGAGGCGCGTTGGCCTTGACACTTGGCCATGTCTCTGAGTATTGCACACCTTGTGCTTTTGGGCACTCCAGTGATGTTGCAGCTCTGAAATATGGCCAAACTGGTGCGTGATCACGCTTCAGAAGCTTTGCAATTTTAAGAGTGCTGCATCCCTCTGCAAGACATCTCACTATTTTTTACTTTTCTGAGCCTGTAAAGTCCTTCTTTTGACCCATTTTGCCAAAGGAAAGGAAGTTGCCTAATAATTATGCACATCTGATATAGGGTGTTGATGTCATTAGACCACACCCCTTCTCATTACAGAGATGCACATCACCTAATATGCTTAATTGGTAGTAGGCTTTCGAGCCTATACAGCTTGGAGTAAGACATCATGCATGAAGAGGATGATGTGTACAAAATACTCATTTGCCTAATAATTCTGCACTCCCTGTATACCATTAATGTGCATATATACTGTATGTATGTATGAGTGTGTGTGTGTGTATATATTAAGATGAGTAAAAGTAATAGGCAGTGGTGGCATTGCGGGTAAGAAAGTGGACGTTCAGATCCCAAACTGCCAAAGTGCCACTAAGCAAAGCACTGTCCCCACACACTGCTCCCCAGGTGCCTTTCATGGCTGCCCACTGCTCACCAAGGGTGATGGTTTTGTTGTGTCACCGTGTGCTGTGCTGCAGTGTTTCAGTGTTATGTAAATATGTTTACATGGAAGGTCCTATTGAGAGACGATTTGGGTTATTATTACAATAATAACAAAGCACTAGAGAAAAACATGCTGGAAACTGTTTGGAACTTTCTTTTTACCTGCTTGTTTTATTGTAAAACAGACAATATAACTGTTTGGCTGGTTTTCCTTTCGTAGGGAAAACTGTCAGAAACCTGTCAGTGAATCATTATTTCGCTTGCCTGCCAGCAGCTTTTAACAAAAGCATGTGAACATGAAAAACCTGGCCATTATTCTCTTGTTGTGCCTTTCTCGGAACAGAGACGCTCTTTCAAACATTACCATCTTTAGCTTCAGCTGACCCTCTTGAGCAGTTTCCTTTGTGTTACAAATGTGTTGGGTTATGTATTTCATCTGTGATTGGTCCATTGCATCAGCCTCCAATCCCATGCCCAGGTCCCTTTGAGCAGCCCACTTAAGATTCTCATGTCAAATGATTCTTCCACTGCTGCAGCTAGTGGTCTGCAGAGATAGATCCTTTCAACAGAACTGCAAGCCTTAACACAAATTCCCCTGGCTTTTACAATTGTGCTGGCATTTAAAAATCCACTTATCCTCCACAGTCAGGAAAAAGAAGAAAAATGCAACCCCAAAATTGAGCCATAAACTCTGGGTAATGGAATTATTTTGAAAGTCTCTGTAAATTTAAATTTGATGTGTTGTATTTTTTCAATGTGTTATCTTAAAAACTTCACAAAAAGAAATACTAGAACCAATTTAATAAACAAGATCTATTCCTATTAATAATTCATACAACATTACTTAAAACATTCTGAACAAGTGGAAAAGAGGACATTTTCACATTTACTCCTACTCTTTTGAGGGCCCTAGTTGTATACACGCCATTTCTTTTTTCCTCTGCTTGGGATCCTGTTCAGGTTTTAGCACCTGCAGAGCTCAAGCATCCCATCCCTATCCAGCGCTCAAGCACCCTATCCTCCATTATCTCCGGCTGATTAAGGAGTCACCTTTGATCAATACCCAGTGGGCAGGGCACAAAGAAAAACAGTGTCTCAGTTTGAGTTGCTGGAATTGGTGGTCATAGGTGGCAAGGTGGATTTTATAAAGTGTATGTTGTGTGTTCAGAGAAAAGCCAATTTGAGCAAGGAATCATGAGTTGCAAATCATGAGTTGCAAAAGTACATGAAGTTGAAGGCATGCTCGATAGGTGAGTTGGTGACTCTGCATGTGCTTTCTCCTGTGGTTTACTGGGATGAGCTGTTTGGGAATAAGTGGTTATGGGCAGTGAGAGAGTGAGTGAGTAGTATGGACCCTTGTGCCTACATTAATCCCTGTACAGGCAGTGCATTGCTTTGTGGGTTGGTTCAAGGCTTGATGTTAATCCTTCTTGTAGATTAGCCAAACTGATGGTTTTAGTTGCACAATAAACAGAGTTGGGAAGAATATTTTGAAAATGTAATTAACAATTTCTAAATTACATGCAGTTACATGGACATATTGATTGTAAAATGTAATGTAAACCGAATTTAGAGAAAAGGAGAAAGTGATAAAAAGGAAAGAAAGATAAAGAGCAAGGAGCTAGTCTCCAGAGAGCAAACCCTGGACCAAAGAAAAAAAAATCAGAAGAGAAGAGCTCAGAACCTCAACCCATTTTGGCCTTTTGGATCAATGGTGATACTTCTTGTATCTTGGAGATAAAGTGAACACATGAAAAGTCATGGATGTGGAATCTCTAATCTTACAATTCTTAACTGGTAATTTTTAAGTGTTTACATCCCTTTACTTGATAATGAAAGGCATTGACTAGCAATCGAAATATTATTGAGGTTGAGGTTGAAGTTTATTGTCATATGTACAAAGTACCCGGGGAGCAGTGTGTGGGGACGGTGCTTTGCTCAGTGGCACCTCAGTGGTACCTTGGCGGATCGGGATTCGAACCAGCAACCTTCTGTTTACGGGGGCGCTTCCTTAACCGCTAGGCCACCACTGCCCCATAGAACATAGAACATGATACATAGAAGACATTGAAGACAAAGTGCAGCAGCAATAAATAATAAGTCACAAAGGGTGAATATATAAGTTGCATAAGAAAGTGATTGTGCATAATTTAAGTGACAGTGCAGTGCATACTATGTGTTGTATAGCCTGATGGTACTGGGGTAGAAACTGTTTCAGAATCGTGATGTGCGTGTGTGAATTTTCCTGAGTCTCTTGCCTGATGGCAGGAAAGATTTTTATTGCATGTATCTTTAGTTTATAATGGAGGATGCTGTATAAGAATAGGCAGGAAGGAAAGATGTTTCCCACTTTAACCTTTTAGTGCTTTCGGTGTCAGGATACAGCACACGAATAGTCCAGCTCCAATATCCAACAAGAAAGGTTCCATGTCAGGTCCAGTGACTTGTCCCTTTCAACTATCAATTTCCACTACACAGGGATTTCAATAGTCAGCAAGCACTGCTTGCTTATTGGCTGACACAAATACCATTCCCATGATTCCTGCTACATCATTATTATTCATATTTGCAAGGTTTTGTATACAATATTAAGAAGTAACTTAAATTGTGAACCAGTAACTAATTTAATTACACTTTTTCTGCAGTACCTGAAACGGTTTATAATTATAATCTTTTTGTAAACTGCGTAACGGCATTTCATGTATTTCGTTACTCCTCAACACTGACAATTAATCATGTTCAGTTATCAGTCAAATGACTCATCACCACAACCAGAAGATACCAATTACCCCTTTACACCCTCTTCCTGCTGTGTCTACACATTTTTAACACCTGGTTGTCTGCCTGTGTGATCCCCACAGCCTTGTTCCCGTACAGGGCATCAGCAGTAATATGACGATCCACTTGTTATTCGTCTGTGTGTCCGCTCTACATTTCATTCTGTTTTGAAGGCCTTCAAAAGAATTTAATGTCTGTTTTCAGAATCCCATGGGTCATGTATTCTGACCAAAAAAAAAAACTTTATGTCCAAACAATTTGCAAAGGCATTGCGTCAGCTCAAAGCCAAGCACATTTCCTGTGTGTATCATCCACAGAGCCTGGGAGCTCTAGAGAATTCCACCAGCCTTTAAAGTCTATGTTGTACTCTTATTGTGGTGAATTAGTCTGTGATTGGGTCTTAGGAGAGTATTGGTTTTAGCCCAAATGATCTGAGCATAGAGTTTGGGGGTCTAAGGCAGTGTTGGCTGTTTGTTGGGGATCTAAGCTACCCTGTCAATTTTCTGTACTCAAATTCTCTTTCTATCAAGCTTGTGCTAGCACAACCCACACATGAAATGCTGATTTATTGTCTGTAAATCTGCCTATTCGAGTCTGGAGTGATGCGGTCAATTCAGGTTTGTGTATGTGTGGAATCTACATGCATTCCTGAAGTTGTGTTGGTGTTCTCTGGTTTCCTCCGATTGCTGGCTCCACCCATGGTCTGGAGACCTGAGACGGTGGCCTAGTGCTCATGGAAGAGTTTGGTGTAGAGAGAGAAAGAGAGAGTTCGAGTTGCTGTTTATTGTTTTTTTGTTCTTGTCTCTAGTGTTACTTCTCCCTATTATGTGTCCCGTCCTCTCACCATGTGTGTATTTGTGTGTGTGGATTCCCCTCTGTTGGTGTGTTTGGCTCTGTGCCGGGGTTTTTATAGTTTGTGTGTGGTTGCTTGAGGGTTTTGTGGTGTATATAGTGCTAGTTAGTTAAACTGTATAATCACTTCCCACATTAGCTGCAAATAAATACACTTTTATTGCATGTTCCTCCTTTCCACCATCCACCTGTACACATTGTGGGTTCCCCAGATGGGAACGTGACAGATGAGATATGAAAATCACTTAGTTTTGGAGTGTATATGCTGTTAATTTTTTCGTTGTTTAGTGGTTGTAGTTATTTTGTGGAGGCCTTTCGAAACACTCCGCAAACAACATTGTCCAGTGGTTCCTCAGTCTGCCAAATCTCCATAATCCAGAGCTGGAAACATCCACCACACTGGAAAGAAAAAAGGAGGTAGTGAGACAAGACAGAGGCCCAAGCAGGCCAAGCAGAAGAAAAGCAGTTTTATCTTTAAATACCTCCACACAAAATGCCAAAATGCCTCCTGATTTAGGAAAACATGCTCATGAGCACCGGTCACGGTGCTTGCTGTTACAAAGAATTATTTAAACTAAAGTTTGAATGGACATACACACATGCAGAGTCTTTACATGATTGTCAGAACCTACAGTATTAACTATGTAACATACTGTAGAGATTATGAATTTGTAACTATACTTTAAAGTTGATAAGCAAAATCATTTCTATATCTGTTGTTGCAACATTCAAACACGATGAGCTGCTGTTTATCAGCTGAATAAAACCTTAGAGGGAAAGGATTTTGAAACGTAATGTTCATTTATGTGTGTGTGTATATAAAATGTAGTAAAATAGTATATGGTGTGTTAGTTGGATCTTGAATTTTTTTCTTATATTTTGAAGACATTTGGTTCTCAGTAAGATAAAAAAATCTAAATACACACTTCAATTCTACACCCTCAGCTGCCTTCCCTCCAATGATCTCCATTCTGTCTGCTCTGGTCGTGTTGTGTTTACAAGTAATCATGGGCATCCTTCAGCCATCACATATAATGGAAAGATCGCACTCATGATCCACAGTCATTCCGTCCTCTCACTGAGCCTTCTAACCTCACCCCCACCAAAAACACACTCCCTCTAAAGAGTCATCCTGTCTTTCAATACAGCACCTATTCCCAGGATGCACTTTGGCTCCACAGTGGTCCAGAACTGTGGGACTTGCTGTGGTTAACTGACAACTCTCAGAATCAGAGAATAGGGGGGTGGGACATACCGTAAAGCCTCTAATCTAGCCTTTGGGGAAGCGCTATGTTTGTACAGTACCCTTAAATCACTCGCTAATCATAAGATCTCTAACAACGCTTCTGAATATCAATGGGACTCTGCTGAGGCTCATTCAGGCCAGTAAAAGGATGGCTGATCCGAACATGGACAGAAAACAGGCAATCACATTTGCCTCATCTCTGCTCTGACCCCCTAATCCAGGGCAGTGGTGGCCTAGCAGTTACAGAAACAAACACGTAATCAGAAGGTTGCCGGTTCTGCAACCGCCAAGGTGCCACTGAGGTGCCACTGATCCAAACCCCACACACTGCTCCTCACTGCTCACCAAGTGTGATGGGTGGAATGCAGAAGACAAATTTTGTTGTGTCACCGTGTGCTGTGCACTTTTCACTTCACTTATCCGACAAGGCCACAAGGTAGCAACAGAAAAAGTTTTTATATAACAAACCCGCCACAACACAGTCATGTGGTTGTATAATTACAATGTGTATGTCGCGTGTACATGCAAACATACGTTTGTGGAAGAGCTAGAGTGAGAGAGGGGGGAACATAAGCCTTAGGGACCATGCAATCCTGTCTGTGAATTGTACAGGGTCTATGCTCAGTGCCAGTTATATGCTGTGTAATGGTATCTGAAGAAGAGAGCGGGAAAGGGTGAGAGAGAAGGAGAGAGAGATAAAGTGGACCGTACCAACGCTTTGCCTTATCAGGCAGCCCAGGCCTTACTACTACTTCATCACCCCCTACCTCTTGCTCACACGCGCACACACACAGAGGCATGGAGAAAACAACCCCCCCTGCCCAAAAATCCAACCTGACCTGATTATTGTAACTATTTCTCCCCAGATGCAGCTGCAGTTTCCTGTGGTATTCAATCACCACGTACAAAGACACACACCATGCCCACATCTCCAGAACACTTCCTCATGCCGCATGCTGTCAGAGCCGGGGAGGCATCGCTGCCGGCTCCTTCACATTCCTTGCTGTGTTCTGTTAAAGACCCTTATGCAATGACAGATCTTGAGGGTAGAAATTATTTTTGGAACTTTCTAAATGCTGATTGAGTGTGTGCAAATGCGTTTGGATGGATGGGCCGGAGTAGGCGTCATATGTATTTATACCACTGGCTTTGTTAAGTAGTCATCTCTGATTGGTCAGTGTGCAAGGGTGATTAAATTCACACAAATGCACACAGCTTTAACTGCAGAGGTAGTTTCATCCAGCCAAATCAATTAGGCATTTAAACACATCTTGGCATTTAGACACATCTTGCATTAACAATAATTAAAATAAAATAATCGTAATCAAGCTCCCACTTTTCATAATAAGAAGTGATGTGTCCGGTGCCATTTCTGACACTAGTTGCCACAACCCATCATTATGGGCATAACTAGGGTTCCAAAGTTTACGTTCTTAAGTTCTTATATCTTATTTCTCTATTTCTGCATGAATAATATTGCATAAGATTATCACATAAAATTCATAAAAATAACCCAATTAAATAAAAATGAGATGTTGTTGCATGTTTATGTAAATTTCTTTTAACTTCTGGTTGTTAATATTTTGTGTGGCCAACATTCTTTTCCATCACTGGAACACTGGGACTCAGACACAGTCTAAGTGTTTAAATCTAAACTGAAAACACATCTGTTTTCTCTGGCCTTCTATTAAAGTCCCGGACACAGTGTCAATTATTAAGTCCACTTTATCACACAGTCCCCCTGTTAAGCACAGACATTCACCTTAGTTAGGCTGTCCTAGTTAGGGTACTGGGCCACTGTAGCACCAATATACCACTATAACCACATATTTCAGTATAGATTGTACAATGCCACAGTCTGCTGCTGCTTCTGTTTGTTCTCTCCGAGACACGGAATCAAGCGCACAGACTACTGGCAGACTCCAGTGAAGAGACCAGCAGATAAATCCTGGTTCCTGACAACTGCTAAACATCAACTTAGCATGAAACATGACTTCAAGGGTCACCACAACCAATGTACACCATGGCACTGGACTACACTTTTTACTTCTCCACCTCTACAACTGTAGACTTTTTTTTTATTGGACAAATCATCACAAAACCTGCACTGACACCATTTGCAGGCACTCTCTACCCTGGAAGGGGGTCCCTCTGTGTATCACTGCTTCCCAAGGTTTCTTCCTTTCTTTTTTTCTCTCTCCTAAAGTTTTTTTGTGTGCAGAAGGGTCAAGTGTCGGGGTTCTCAATGCCCATTGAGACATACTGTATGTGATTTTGGGCTATATAAGAAATATATGTTGTTGTTGTGACATGGTTCCAGTAGTCCATGACCTTAGTTTGCTTGTCATAGATCTTTTAAGGAAAGATAGTGTGCTGTCCTCTTTTGGCAACTTGTCCCTTTCTTTTGTTGTGGGGTCTGTTGTAACCATTTGTAATGTAAACGATTAGTGGAAGTGTGTCTAAACTTATTAACTTCATATATTTCTAACGTTTTCTGCATTAGAACCAGTTAATGGAACCATGCAATTTGATCGCTACAAATGATAATGACTTGTGCAAGGATGACATTTCCATGTTAATCTGCAGACGATTAAGATAAACATCAGTAGGCTTGTTTACTGTGTTAAGATGTGGGGTAGATGATTATGATATAAAATAACTTTAAGGGGAATGGGATTTTTATATGTACTGTAAATGCACACCCCATGCACACTCATTGTCTCATTGTAAACCAAACAACGTGTATAGTAATATAGATGAGTGTATGTTGGGGTAATTTATGTACGTGCGTGTGTGTTTGAGTGTACTTTGTACAGTGTATGTGTGACAGTTTTTTTAGATATATATGAGTGTGATACAGTGTGCATTCTGAAACCACATCAGCACCATGTCACGGGGTCAGGAAGACAAATGGCCTATCTGCAGGCTCACAGGCCCAGCGTCAGCCCAGCCAGGAGCCACCCTCTCCCAACAGCCCGGCCCTGGATGGAGTTCTCATCTTCAGAGGGAAAGCGTGTCGGCGGCAGGCAGCAGTTTGTCTCAGGAATAGCTCTTATTTCTCCCGCCCGGCCACTCAGGGCCAGCCAGGGCTGGGTGTGGGAGACAGATGGCGAGTGACGGTGGCGGTGACAGACGTTGAGAGGCTGTGATGAGTCAATGACTGAAGCTAGGGAGCGGCGACAGGGCCTGAGCATACACAGCTGGAGGGAGGGGCGTTGGGGGATGAGAGGAGATGTCGTGATCTCCAGAGACCCACTGCACACTTCCACTGGTCATTTTATTATATGCTGTTTAATAGCTATAGTGCCACACCAGACATGGCTACTTATCATTGCAAATGTTGGTGGAGAGCCCACAGGGGGGTCATTTTTTTGGCAGTACAGACACATTTGACTATTGCTGATAGTGATGTACGTATGTAATATGTAGTGAGTACCTCACAACATCATTTCAAGAGAAGCTGCTCAGTTGACATCCCACTAACATCCCACTACAAATCAACCAGTCATTCCAGTCACACTGATCTATAAAGCTCTTATCATAGGCCACTCTGAAATGTTACTGGACTACTGTAGCCTACAGTTAACAAACTTTTTTGCTAGTCATTTTTTTGTGATTGTGGAAACTACACTCCACGCTCCTTTTCAGTGGCAGTCACACCCTCCACACTTATTTTATCATATTTTTTGGCCCCATAAAATAGTTAAATTTTACTCATTTTCTATGTCACTCAGTTGCCGAATCAGTGATCATTTTACGCAAACCTTGGTAAAATGTGTGAACATGCAAAATGATAATGTTGTCATCGTTTTACAGTAAGGTAGTTGCTTTACGGTCAGTAGAAGGATCTGGGTCAGTACCTCAGTCATTGGCTCTCCAACCAATTAATCAACAGTAGGAAACAGATTAATGGGTCAACCAGGTTCATAACATTCCAACAAAACATCCAAATGGGAAAATAATGTAAAATATTAGAAATATTTGAAAGGTACCTCACAGTGTGCCACATTTTAATCCATCCAATTTTCCAATTGCTCTAATTCAGATCCCTGGATGACTTGAACATACTCCTGTCAATACATCCCATCAATAGTTTTGTTCACAAATCATAAACTCCAATTCACCTAGCACGAATGACCTTGGGCAAGTCAAAGGACAGCATACCCCAAAGTCCACACACACATGGAGGTGTCATGCCACGACACTTCCCACTGTTCCCATTATAATATGGCATATTGAGTTTTTTTTACAGCATGCAGGAAACAGGTTCTTTAAAAAGTCATTGGAAAAGGGACATTTAATGAACAAGTGTAAAGATGACTGAGCAAAAGGGGGAGAGGTATGGTGGAGAGAATAGTAGGACCTTTTACCGAATCCTTTGGGGAAGAGGAGAAAACCCCAGAATACAATGCAAAATGAAATGAAATCCCATTAAGACCCTCAGTCTAAATGTCAATTTATCAGATGGTGTCAAAGGTCAAAGGTGAGTGGAGGAGACTGGAGTATGGATGAAAGGCTTAGGAGGAAAGTGTAAAAATCACACGTGTGCACTAATGCCGTCTGTTGAACTGTGCTGTTTATACTCTTCCACTTAAAGGCAATAAGGAGCATTAAGGAGACGTCCCTCAGTGGCGAACAGGAACTGACAGACATGAAAATTACATTCCAAGCCTCCCTCCGCATATGTGCACACGGCTAAGTGAGGCACGCTTTCAGCCATTTACTGTAATCTGCATTTAATCAAACGATCAGCAGAAAGCATGTCAATCAGCGAGACGAAGGTGAGAGAAGGAAGGAAAAAAGTGCAACGTGTGTTCACTTAATACCAGAAGCCTGCTCTTAACAGATGGGTAGAGTCGGTGGTTATAGTCATAATAAATCAGGGTTTTTTTGTTCAAGTTATGATTCATGGCACCGACTCACATCTGAATCATAGAAAGCATTCAGACAGTGGATTTTTGCAAAATTGTGACTTAAGCAGGCAAATCCCTTCCACATACAAGTTGTACATTTATTTACAGATGGGAAAGGTCATTTTACCGAGTTGCTTACTCATTATGTTTGCTCATCCTGTGTATATCAGAAGTCAGAAAACATTTTAAAGATACTGAATGTCTGCTCAGCCGTAGAAAGAAAAAGTTAATTCATGAATAGGTATGGAGAACAAGTAGTTGGATGAATTCATTCAGAATAATACATTTTTCCATGCATCAATACTCAGATGTTTTTGTAATGAAATACAAAATAGATTTTGTATAAAAATAAAGCCTAAATGCATGAGACATGAGCAGCACCTCCTAAGCTGTGAGTTTGAATTCCGGGCTTGGCCTTGTGCGTGTGCCGTTTACATGCTCTCCCCGCATTGACATGGGTTTCCTCCCAACATCCAAATGCATGCACACTAGTTGAAATGGCAAATTTGTATTGTTTGTAAGAGTGTGTCAGTTTTGTGTGTGTCTGTGAGTACGACCTGTGCTTTCATATCACATCAGATACAACTAGACTGGAACTAGACTGAGATCCCCTGACTAGACAAGGATTATTAAATTTACAATAATCCCAGGCTACCTCAAACCAGTGAAATGAACTGGTATTAAATATTACTTATTTAAATTGTTTACTGATTTTAATATTTTGACACCTCAAAAATATTAGACTAATCCATCTCACAGCTACGGGAGAGCATTACGCATCCAGTGCAAGCATCTTCTGCTACAAGGCATCTATGTAGTATGTAGGGAAGATGAAGGAGAAAACTGTGTAGAGCATCTGGAGAGGTATAAAGGCTCAGAGTGGGGATCCACACACTTCCTTTCATCTGTGGGAAACGGAGCATTAGGATGATCGATAAAAACAGCAGTGAAACCAACCAAGGATCTCAAAAATTTACAAATGCAAACACACACACACACACACACACACACACACACACACACACACACACACACACCTGCCTTGTGGATGTTCGCAAGTACCCAGTTCAGATTCTGTTGCTGTAACATGGTGACCTCTATCCATGATAAAACTGGGAGAGAGAGAGAGAGAGAGAGAGAGAGATGGGCAAAGGCAGCTCGGGGCTTCCATTTTTAACCAGCCTAAAATAAACGAGGTGAGCCTGTGGAGAGATAACCCCTGATGGAGAGTTAGCCATGATCCATCATGCATACATACACACACTTTAATACTTGTACTTTACAACACATACACAGCGTAGGCCTCTATTACACTGATGCAAACACACATATTGCATCTTTCACACCAACACACCCACACACACCAATACTTAAAGGTCAGGAGAATAAAGAGCATGGCGTGAGGAGAAGACAGCCAGAGCCTTTTGAGCTTTTATTCTGTTCTCTTGCTCTCTCTCACACTCTCATACTCACACACACGAGCACAGGCTCAGTACAAGTGAATGACTGTGTCTAGGTCTGCTCGATGCCCCGACCTGGTCCACACCTTGTGAAAGAGCAACGTTCCAGCAGAACCCACCTGAGCGTTAAATCAACAGTGCCGCTAATCCTGACAATAAAAATATATTGAGAGAGATATCACACTCTCGCTGCATGCTAAAGCTGACCTGGATAATAAAGCCCCTACAGTAAACATCAAATCGGTAAACATCAAATCCTAATCGTGACATATGCTGGAAGTACATTTATTCCTCAGCCTGTGTACAGACATAGCACTAAACCCTACTCTTATCAAAGTGATCATTTTACAAATATATGTTCAGTGTAGCGCAAAGGTAAACCCAGGGGACATTGATTTCTCTGAGGTCAGTGATTATCAATCATTTCACTAATTACCCCCAGTGGACAGTGTGGTTTGCATTTCAGCAATAAATACTGCTTGCGGTTCCTGGCCTGACCCTGAAAGTGTAACATTTTCACCACTGTGCTACAGTGCTTGAATCTGTGAGGCCCTAATTGGGTCACATTAGTGAGCATTCTGCTGTAAGGAAGCCAGTGTAGGGGTCTGTGACAGACAAGCGGATCCCAGTTGTGCACAGAATACAAACTCTGCTCAGCAGTGCCACACAGTGGACAAGAGTTGGGGGGGAAAGCAGAAAACCCCACTGAGCAGAGAACACCAATTAATCACCGTTCCATTACTCCACAAAGTAGATTTTATGCAGGCAGTGTCTCCGCACATTCACTGCCTTTTTGAAATACCCCAAAGACATGGTCAGTTGCGTTAAGTGTCCCAGGATGCCAACAAAATCAATCAAAACACACAGAATATATACACTGCTCAAAAAATAAATGGAACACTTAACACCATGCAACTCCAAGACAGACTTCTGTGAAATCAAACTGTTCACATAGGAAGCAGCATCAACAATTAATTTCACATGCTGTTGTGCAAATGGAATAGACAACAGGTGGAAATTACAGGCAATTAGCAAGATGTCCCCAATAAAGCCGCGGTCCTGCAGGTGGTGACCACAGACCACTTCTCACTTCCTATGCTTTCTGGCTGATGTTTCGGTCACTTTTGAATGCTGACGGTGCTTTCACTCCAGTGGTAGCACGAGACAGAGTCTACAACCAACACAAGTGGCTCAGGTAGTGCAGTACATCCAGGACGGCACTGAGTATGAGCTGTGGCAAGACGGTTTGCTGTGTCTGTCAGCGTAGTGTCCAGAGCATAGAGGCACTACCAGGAGACAGGCCAGCCATCAGGAGACGTGGAGGAGGCCTTAGGAGGGCAACATACCCAGCAGCAGGACTGCTACCTCCGCCTTTGTGCAAGTAGGAACAGGAGGAGCACTGCCAGAACCATACAAAATGACCTTCAAAAGGCCACAAATGTGCCTCTGTCTGCTCAAATGGTCAAATAGACTCCATGAGGATGGTATTGATGACCAGTTTGGCAGTGCTCCTCCTGTTCCTCCAGTTTGACAAAACCCTCCATGTGCTCGCCAGAGGTAGCCTGACTGCCATTAGGTACTGAGATGAGATCCTCAGACCCCTTGTGAGACCATATGCTGGTGCGTTTGGCCCTGGGTTCCTCCTAATGCAAGACAATGCAAGACAAGACTTCATGTGGCTGGAGTATGTGAGCAGTTGCTGCAAGATGAAGGCATGGATGCTACTGACTGGCCCACCCATTCCCCAGACCTGAATCCAATTGAGCACATCTTGGACATCAAGTCTTGCTCCATCCACCATCACCATGTTGCACAACAGAATGTCCAGGAGTTGGGGTGGAGGTCCCTCAGGAGACCATCTGCCACCTCATCAGGAGCATGTCCAGGCATTGTAGGGAGGTCATACAGGCATGTGGAGGCCACACACACTGCTGATCCTCATTTTGACTTGTGTTGTGTTTGACTTGTGTGACTCAAAATCCGGAACTCCATGGGTTGATAAATTTGTTTTCTATTGATAATTTTTTTCAGATTTTGTTGTCAGCACATTCAACTATGTAAAATATTTAATTCATTCAGATTTAGGATGTCTTAGTTTTGAGTTTGCTTTACTTTGTGAGCAGTGTATTATTTATATATATATATACATACATACATATATATATATATATATATATATATATATATATATATATATATATATATATATATATATATATATATATATATATATATATATATATATATATATTAGAGGTGGGCATAGATTAATTTTCTTAATCTAGATTAATATCACTGTAATCTTGGGAGTAATCCAGATTAATCTAGATTATTAATGGCTCATTTGAATTCTGCCAAAGGCATTCAGAATATGTGTGCTACCCAAATAATGACTAAAAGTAAGTCTTTGCGAACGGGTTTCTCAAGCCAGGTTTCCAAAATGCATCACAAACTGCTTGAGAAAGCTGTTCTACTATGATAATTGGTGATGAAAATAAATTATGTTCAATAAGATGTACTTGTGTTTACCAACTGTTTATTCAGTTAAATAGCTGCATCTATGTTACCACGTCACGTTTCATGTTGTAATTTCACAGTTCGAAGACTCGTTCTCGCCCCCTACAGTGCAATTTGGCTAGGTATACATACGCACTAAAATATCAAGGTGAAAGTCATCATAGTGTAGCGGTTCTTCTTCTGCGTTGTGTAATTTTTTTATTTCGTTTCTTGAACCACAAATGATGAGCTGACACCCAAGAGATTTTCTGTGCGAAGTGTATTGTGTACAAAAAGCAAGGTTGCGTCAGAACATCTCGTCACATCGCGTCTTTCTGCACCTCTCTCTCTCACAACTCACGCCATGTGTCCAAGAGAACTGAACATTAACATAAAGCATTCACAATTTACAATACTGCATTCCTGTACAAAAAGCAAGGTCGCGTCAGAACATCGCGTCACACATCGCGTCACACATCGCGTCACACATCGTGTCTTTTTGCACCTCGCCCTACAAAATATGGTATAAACATAAAAAACATAAAAATAATATTCACAAAATAACACACATGCAAAATATTCCTAATATGTACATAAATTAAAATGAAAGAAATAACTTTTTGCACACAAACCCCACGTACCTCTCACAACTCTTTAGAAAATAAGAAAATAAAAGACACAAGAAAGAAGAAATATACTTATAAATCTAGTGTAACCATTTAACTAACGTGTGTAGTATAGACTTGTGAATAGATTAACGGCGATATTTTTTTTATCGCCCGATAAGAGTCTCACGTTAACGCAGCACATTAACGCCCGATAACG
Organism: Denticeps clupeoides; assembly: GCF_900700375.1. Taxonomy (NCBI): domain Eukaryota; kingdom Metazoa; phylum Chordata; class Actinopteri; order Clupeiformes; family Denticipitidae; genus Denticeps; species Denticeps clupeoides. The sequence continues at coordinate 2,843,001 of NC_041722.1, read as the reverse complement.
GCCCACCAATAATATATATATATATATATATATATAGAGGATGATGTTCATTAAGGTAACCAAATCCAGTGAGGTAAAGAGACAGGCAGTGAGAAAAAATACAGAGAGGATGGAGAACATTTATTGATCCCTGGTATCCACCGCTCTCAGTTTTATAAAGTAAAAATAACCCCTGCCCACCAATTCCCAAGCAAAACTCAGTCGGGAAGGCAGCAATGGGCAGCAACAGAGGATGGTAACATCCACAAAAGGCAAACAAACAAACAACTTGTTGCTCTTTTATATGGCCCATAACCAGGGTATGATGATTGGTCAGGGTCAGGTAAGCGGAAACAGTCGCGTAAACCCCTCCAGAGAAAACATGAAGCATGCTCATGTGACCGGACCACAAAAATATTGCATTCCATAAAACCTTTCCATAAATTTCTGCTGCCGATAAATCCTGACAGTGAAAATATTAAGTGAAACCAGTTGTCTCTGGCCTTCGTCCAGCTTCGTAGTTTAAAAAAAAAAAAGAAGAGAATTCAGAACGACCTTAACGCAAGCATATTATGAGTATTAATGAGAGCACCTTATTAGCACGCCGTGAAATGATCGAAAATTATAACAGGGAGGTAGTTAAGAGGTAGACTTGGTGAGAAGATAAGATAAGACTGGAAAATGAATGTCATTTTACTATTAAATCAAAAAACTGTAAAAATAGCATTGCTCGAATAACATGCAATATCTGAATCTGTCACTTTACCTATATAATAATATTATATTCAAGTTAGTTATATTGAATGTTACGTAACAGACCTTTACATTTATGATTGTAGTATTGCAAAATACATACACCAATGTAACTATACCACAAATTTTGCATATTATTTAATGTGCTCACAGTTTAAGTTTATGATTACTGATAAGGTTAAGAAAAGGGCATGGTTCATATAAAAATGAATTAAAGGACTAAGGAAATATATTAAAAGACAAAAAAATTAAGGAAATTATAATAATATAAAGTTTACTTAGATAATAAATTGTTGTCCATACTAGACTCATGTTAAAGGGATTACACTGGCATACTTCAGCACAAAGCCCAACCCTCAAATAATGCATTGCAAACTCCAGATAAAATACCAGTTAATACACTCAGCTAATATACCGCATCTAATTAGTACACATTGTGTAAATCAGCTTAATGTGCTTAAATACCTGAGCAAATTCTACTACCGTTCTAACGGTGTTCTGTTCATATGATGTGTAGAGACAGCCTCTGTTCAATAGTAATATGTGTGAATGGAGGTGTGTTGGCTTTTGAAGGTTGTTAATCATCTTTTCACTCTCTCTTACACACACACACACACACACACACACACACACACATTTTTTGTATGTAAACTGAGGTTGGCCCCATGGGGCTGATAGATCAATACGCTCTTAATTAAAAGACACACAAAAGCAATGGAACATATCAAATTGCTATAGTGCCCAACACAGAAATGCATATTAAATTAAATCAACATCCAAGCCGTACACACACGCACACAAACACAAACATTTCTCGTGTGTAAACTGAGGTCGGCCCCATGGGGTTGTGTGATCAATACGCTCTTAATTAATAGACACACAAAAGCAATGGAACATATCAAACTGCTACAATGCACAATACAGAAATGCACATTAAATTAAAAGCTGCCGGTTTGTGCTTTAGATCTGCCATTAATTAAAGACAAAGAAAATTCAAACAGAATTTTTGTACTGTGTTCTAGGCTTAATGAGCTTGAAGTAATTGTAGTGAGTGTACGACCAGGCTCATAAAAATACCAAATATTGTTCCTCCTCAGCCAAATTAGTCACCATATGTGAAAACTATGCCTTGAAATGTCATGGTATTAGAGGCTCATGCCGTGCCTACATGTTGTACCACTCCGTTCTACGTTCTTTTTCATCATTTTGCAGTGGATCCTTAACACGGAATAAATATTGATAATGTGAATACTTGAATAGAAAGAGACAGTTATGGACACTGTGCCACTGGTATTTAACTGGTAGAGATTGTAGGGTGGACAATAGTTATCTCTCTCACTCACACACACTCCAAGCAAGGAGGAGGGGCTTAAAACACTAACCTAAAATAAATGATATTGTGAGCATTGAGAGTGAATAAGTCGGGTCCCTTTCTCTTTAAAAGCCCGTGGCCCCTCCCTCCCAGCGAACAGGCAAGGCGAGCTGGCAGCAGCCTGAGCCCCGCGATAAACTCCAGCATCATCCTCCCTCCATCCGGCAGTCAGAGAGGACGCATCAGGGCGCGCGGCACAGAGGAGGGGACTGAGCGGACCAGCGAGAAGAGAGAGGGGGAGAGAGAGGGAGAGAGAGAGAGAGAGAGGGAGAGAGAGAGCAGCAACGCACACAGACATGCACACCAGCTGAAGCAACAGCAGCAGCAGAAGTGGCATTGGCTGATCACAGCGAGAGGTGTTTCAGTCTGGGAAGAGCAGACCGAGGGAAAGGAAGGGAAGGGAAGGGGAGGGGGAAGAGCAAGAAGAGAGGAGAGGCGGCAGCAACCTCCGCAGCAGCAGGACTCACCCTCCGCTATTCACCCCAGACTCCAGGGCCCGCCCGCCTCCTCCACATCTCCATCTCTGGGATACGCCAGCGAATGAACGCAGCCTGTGACTGAAGCCGCTTTGTCTGGGAACAGACAGCAAGTGAGACGGAGACAAGGCGGGGGGCGTGCAGAGGGGTTGTGTGCCAGCGGGAGTTTGTGTGTGTGTGTGTGTGTGTGTGGATGTGCCTTGGAGTGTCAGCGCGTGTGTTGCGATGGAGCGCTTGAGGCTGCAACACAGCTAGCAGAATGTGAACCCGAGCGCCGCCGCCGCCGCCACCGACTACCACGAGAAAGGAGGTGAGTGAACTCTGTTTTTCTTCTGTGATAAATTGCATCGTTGCCCCTCCCCTTCTTTTCTGTAGGTCCTGCTTGTACTGTGCTGCTCCGAAAATATGGAATAAAACCTCTCTCCTCCGTCCGTCTCCTCAGGTGCCATGCGAGATTCGCCAGCTTGCCCTCCGGCAGCACCAGGCTGGCTGCGTCTCCGGTGACCCAGCTTCCCGCCCCCACAAGGGGCCGCACATGGAATTTACCCCTCCTGGCAGCGCAGCAGAGGCTTTTTTTTTTTGCTTTATGAGAGACGCTGAACTGTCAGAAAAAGAAACGCAGGAAAGCGACCTCCGCACTGGACGTGGAGAAGCACCAGCACAGACCAGCAGCATGAGGAGGCGCGGCGTGGCCCGCTCACTGCCAAGGACCACCACGCGGCCCTGATGCCTTCCCCGAGGGTCCCACGCACATCCACGCGCCTCAACATGAGTCAGTCCTCAACCCGCCCCACGCCGCCAGCTCCGGGGAGCACGTCCTCCTGAGGAGACGTTCAAGACACAACACAACACAACGCGCGCCCACGAATTCGCACAAACTTCTCCCCCCACCAAGAGCCATCAGGCGCGTTTACCGTCCTCCGCTGAGGCGAGAGAGCGCCAGAAAGATGGGCGCTTGTAACTTCACGTCTTTTCTTCTGCTCTGAACTGGCACACATTTGGAGTATTGAGTTTTTTCCCTCTTGTCCTCTCAGTATATTTAGAAGGAGAAGATTGTCCATTCTAATAAAGGTAACAATGTAGAACAAGAGCTTCCTCGAAGCGGAGGTGGCATTTCGAGAATCCTTCAGGGTCAGCGGGATGCGGCGCGCTTCAGGCCAGGTCAGAGAGGTCCAGGTCGACAATCATCCGCTCTCCTGACGTTCCCCAGGTCAGTTCATGGGAGAAGGAAAAGATAAGACACCAGCGGGATTTATCTGTAGGCATCTGAAGGTGTGCTTAGAGCACACCAACGACAGGTGATCGTAACCACACACTCCCTCTCGTACAGACACGTCACACAAGGCTTTCTTCCACAGAGGTTCTCGCTACTAAGACCCTGGATCTACCCTTCTTGGTCTTGCCCTGATTTCTCCTCCTCTTCTCTCGTTTTTTTTTTTTCCATTTTTCAATGTCCTCTTCTCTTCCTTCTTCACGGCTGCCACTTGGGGGCTGTGGATGTCCAGCAGTAAACTGGAGGCACGCTCACAGGCCGCAGAGGGTCTTCAGGGCGCCCAGGTGCTTTTAAGATGTTGAGGTCTCCCTGCGTGGCCGGGGCGCCCGTTCGGATAAGCAGCACTGCGGCTCCTCGCGGCCAGAAACATGGACCCCGAATCGGCTCGCCCCCATCCACCGCCCGACGCCCCCTGGCCCTACCGCGCCCTGTGAATGATGTCCCTCAGCAGAGTCCCGTCCCACGACGCCTCTGAGAGCCCCAGCCAGAGAGAACTCATCCGCACCCACATGAAGATGGTGATCGCGCAGCTGGAAGGTATTCTCACAGAGCTCAAGGACGTGGCCAAGGAACTGCGTGAGGTAAGAAGAGACCCCGGCTTCTTTCTTTTTCTTTTTTTTAAGGGTTACTGCAAACTCATCTCCCTGCGCCAACGTTCCTGAGCGTTGTCCGTGAAAGCCCTTTTTCTCCTAGATTCAGGGTTTTCTGCATCAGATGCCACTTGATTGCTGGTTGGAGGTTTGCCGGCGTCCCCTAACCCTGAATTTAGTGCCTTTTGCAGAACTATGTGCCGGCGGTGGTGAATGAGTTCCAGGTGAAAGAGTGAGATGAGCTCAGGCAGGCGTCGGGTGCTTGGCACTGCAACAGTTACGTAACTGCACTGTTACCAACCGGACTACTGTATTCTCACAACTGCCATGGTAACAAGATGAAAAGATTTCGACTTTTGTGCCTGTGTGTATTTCATAGACACGCAGTAAAAGAAGCATTTAAATGTGTGTACTCAGGCCTACAGTGTGTGTGTGTGTGTGTGTGTGTGTGTGAAATGAGGAATGAGTAGGAGTGTGCAACTGTGAAAATAAAGCAGCCCTGACCATCAGTGTCACAGTTGGACCGTCCCCTCCCTGCAGAGACATGTCTGTCTCAGAGTACTAGTAAAGCTTAATAAAATATAATAATAATAATACATGAAACAAATAAAAGAGTGTGAGAGAGAGACAACGATGGAAGGATTAGTGGGTAAAGAAAAAGGCCGTCTCTGTGTCCCCTGAGACATTTCCACTGTCCATCTTTCACCTAGCATCTCATCAGGAGGCTGCAGGCGGTTCCAGTCCCCCCAGGGAGGTGCACCCGAATGTGGGATGAAGGCTATAACTCACCCAGCCCCCCGCCCCTCGCCGCCACCTTCTCCAGACATTGACCTCTTCCCTGCTTCATGCTGTGACATGAGCAGAGGCGTGGAAGCGGTGGCCTCACACAGCCCGTGTTTACGCCTGAGCCCCTCTCCATAAACCTGCCGTCGGCACGGGTGATTGATAATTATGGGATGCCGGAGACTAGAATAATGCTGGCTTGAGCTATTTATAAAAATAAATAATAATAATAAAAAAATAAAAAACTCGGCGCGGACTACAACACCCACACAGCATATGAACAGCTTTAAAAATAATACTGCAATGGGCTTTACTAATATTAACATTGACGGTAGCAGCACCAGCGGAAAGGATAACATCATTCCAATGCTGCCGGAACCACAAGCAAAAGCACAAAGGTGCCAGCTGTGCCAGCTTAGTTTATTAACACCCATGGCTCTGAGGGTACATTGACTTTGAGTTTTTTTTGTTCCGTGTAACACAAAAAAAAAAACAGGGAAAGTCGAGCACCACCAGATGCATGGGCGCCTAATGTTCCATAAAATCTCTAATTCCTTGCCTTATTAAATGAAATAATAAACAGTGATGAATGGCGCACATAATAATAAATACAGGATCTGCACCAGGGTTGCTAGGTTTGCTGAATGCCGAAAACTCTTTTCAATACGCACACACGCACACACAGTCTATCCGATACCCTTATGATGTGGTACAACATCAATTATGCCACTGTTTTTCCAGCATCAACAGCAACACATGCATATGCAATGCCAGCGCTAAATAGCTGAGCAGCATCGGGGCTGAATTAATGAACAAATAAATAAATGTAAACTCTGCCCGCTGGCTTTTTTACAGTAGGGCACCTAGAGGTTCTCACACTCTTCCTCAGGAAAATCTCCAGCATTTCAGCCGTTCTCCTGCCACCCTGTGTGGGGAGGACAGGGGAACATTTCTCTAATCTTGGTCCTATTCGATTTTGAAGGGCGAGCGTGGCAGCGAGCCATTATGCAACTCTGTTGGTGACTTACATAAAAGAAGGCAAACGGTGATGAATAAGGCGTCACAACCGTCAGTCTCTCTGGCAGCCCCATCAGAGATCTGCCACCGACATTTTTACCAGCCCGGCGAGGAATACGCAGTTAAATTTATCATCTGCGCCTCACAAAACAAGACGTTTCCAACGAGCACTCAGCCACGGGATGGGTGTCATCAACTGGAATGTGATTCTGATGGGTGCTGATGTATTTATTTTTTCTTCTCCCGTCTCCTTTTTTTGAAGTTACGTTATTATTCCAAATATTGCAATTAACTGTGCTGCGGCTATACTGTGCCATCCTGAAACGGCAGCGTCAGGATTTTATCCGCCCGTCACCAGAGCTCCTTATGAGGCAGCCGCACTTCAGAGCAGAGGAAGTAAAAAAATGAAAGGATAAAAAATGCAGCTCGGTGAATGTAGTCGTGCAGATTGTTAAAGGTCCAAGCAAATAAAATCCTTAAATGAGACAATCATGACGGACAAAGCAGGAATTTGGTGCCGAATGACATGTCTCCTGACAGACCCGAAAAGAAATTGGGGGCTGGAGGAAGTCATTAAAAGGCAGAGGGACATGCGGCAGTTCTGCACGCTGTCAGGGTAAATGAGGGAGAGATGTCCATCCGTAGAGAATGAGGGAGAAAGTGAGGAAGAGTACGAATTACGCGATCTAATGAGGGGACGGGGGATGGATTTAAGGACCTCCATAATGACAGGCACATGACAGGACACTGGGCACCGGGTCGGCATCGTCACCGGACATAATGAAAGAACGCAGACGGGACAGATCGCGTCAGCGCCGGCCCCCTCCATCACCGGAGGTCTGTCTATTTCAATGACAACTTCCCCACTTGGTATTCGATATGCCCGTCAGCGCACAGCCAGGCGAGGAGCTCGGTGTCCATCCACGTCCGTACGCTCCGCTGGCATGAGAGGCCTGCACGGGTCACTGAAGCACAAATTGCCAAGCAGCTCTCAGTCTCCATTACAGCGGGGATGAGTCACCCGAACCTCGCTTTTTAGACTGACACATCCTGCTCAGAATTCACCAATAGTCATCAATAAAAACGATGACGTGATGTTATTTAGGGCGTGGCCCATCCTTAATCCAGGTCTAATTGTGGTGGAAAATTAGGTGGTGTCTTTATGTCAGTACATTTAGTTTAAATGTCACTTGTAGTGGGGCAGTGGTGGCCAAGCGGTTAAGGAAGCGGCCCCGTAATCCGAAGGTCGAATCCCGATCCGCCAAGATGCTACTGAGGTGCCACTGAGCAAAGCACCGTCCCCACACACTGCTCCCCGGGCGCCTGTCATGGCTGCCCACTGTTCACTCAGGGTGATGGGTTAAATGCAGAGGGCAAACTTCACTGTGTATCCGCTGTGTATCACCAGTGACAATCACTTCACTTTATTGTAGCACCTGGTTCCAGCTGTGGCACCTGGTAGCACCTGTTTCATTGTACATTGTACTATGTACTGTCTAACACACATGTAGCTGAAATGACAACAAAGCTCACTTGAACTTGAACCCAATGGTACAGTAAAGTGTTGGAAGACAACATGCGTGTGTGTCCATGCACTGATCTGGAGTGTGTGTGTTTAGTGCAGTAGCATTCCTTCTCGGTCCCCATGTCAGAGCTCAGAGGAGGCAAATCTGCTCCTGACACAGAGCGAGCTGCAGGGAGCCCTAAACCCCAAATCAAAGGCTGCCGCTCCAGCGGGAGGCTGTTTATTTCCCCTCCCCCATCTCCGTCCCTCGCTCCCCCATCGCACTTTCTCTCCAGGCCAGACCCCCTGGCTGCTTCTGCTGCTGCACTGAGGCCAGCCACCAGTAGGGGCGCTCACGACGCGCTGACATCTGCTTATCAGGAATCCACACAAGTGACTGCCTGGGTGACTCCAGCCTCTAAATACAGCCAGTTGAGCTTAGACACTAAGATGGCTGCCTGGCTGCAGGAGGCCATGGTCTCGGGCGCTTGACTGGGTTGCGTGGACGGAGAGGTTTTGAGACCAAAAGGCGATCAAAAAGAAAAAAAAAAACACACGTGTGTGCATTTTTATACCGTAGGTGAATGCACGACAGACAAAAACATTTAGAAATTCCCCTCAAAAGCTCATGAAGACTGTTTCTGTGCCATTGCATTTGCTGTTAATTGTGAGTATTCTCTGTAGCCTTGAAAGCTTACAGGCAGAAAAACTGTCGCTTATGCCGAGGTTGAGCGGCAGAGCTGAACCGATGAAGGTGCCAGCTCTCTCGCTCTCAGTTTCTCCACTCTGGCAGAGCCCAGGGCAGGCGCCTCTCACCGGCCCCCGCCAACCGTCTCCAGGCTGGGTCTCTCAGTACACTGGTGGAGCTTCAATTTGCCAGAGATTAAGGCGGAGGATTTGAACAGAGCCGCGAGTGCACCCAGGCCTGCCAGCCAGCCTCGGCATCAGAGAGATCAGAAGGCAGAGAAGGGGGGCAGGACTCAGGAGAGAAGGTGAGGAGGGAGGACTAGGTGGTGAACTGGCAGAGAGGGAAAATTGTGACCTTTTGCGGCCAACATTTGAAACACATGGAAGCTACAGTACCCCGAACCTTACGGTACAAAATGGAGAGATATCATCCGCATCCAAACAAATAAATTAAACTTGATAGCAAGCTTGAGTGTGAGACTGGAAAAAAAAATATTGAAAAGATCATTTAAACCTACCACACCCATTTTAATAGCACATTTAACCAACCTGCTGGATGCATCATGGATGAAATTGCAATTATTTTGTCTTTCTCCTGACCTCATTTATATGACCAAATTAAATTCCTCAATGAATCTTGGCGACACGTCCAGAGACACCTCGAGTTCATCGTTAAAAGAAAGAAAAAAAAAAACAAGCTATGGGGAAACGGCTACTGCTGCAGCCGCTGCATTTTGCATGAGCCGAAATAATGAGACCCTTAAATGAAACCTTTCTGTTTGACATGCCGCTCCCCAGTAAGTCACCCAACTAACCTTTTCTCAAGCAATCACAACAACCTAAAGGTTGTGTGACCTAAACCTTTGTTTGTGTGTGTGGTCTTCTTGTGTCAAAGGACAAGTGTGCATGTACAACTTCATTGTGTCTATCCAATTTAGGGAGCTGATTGGTTTCACATAAAATACATTTAAATACATGCATTATTAACCAGTCAACATAATCAAAAATGCACCTTTTGAGAATAATTTTAGCTGAAATAGCTGCAGTCTCCATAAAGTTCTCTGATAGTCCTGTATGCTTCCATTACTACCAGTCTACAGATTCATTGAGCCACTTTGCTCAGCTAAATAGTTAAGGTTGTCTTGTGTTTGCATTCATTCATCAAATATTAGTGAAAAGTTGTTGACCACTCAGGACAGCACTTTATGCTAAGGTGAAATCCAACTCACCTCGACTCGTAATGAAACTTTTGAATTATCAGGTAACCATTTGGATTATCAGTGCTGTTAATCAATATGTGGTATTTTGCACATACAAACACCACTTGCAACAACTCCTCAGTTGATTTAATTTTCAGAGGTGAAAGTGCAAATGGAATGTGGTATTGCTTAATATATTGAATATATTAAATGTCCTTAATTCCATTATTTCCTTATCCTCAGATGAGATATATTCCTTATAGGTAGTGACTCTGACCACCCACTCAAATCTACAGCTTGTTCCATGGCCCCTAGAGAGGCTAATCATGGACTCTCATTTGACGGCCAAAACTGAATTTCAAGTTTAATTCATTTCTTGATGCAGCTTCTGCCAACCCCAGTCAGCATACTTGGAGGATGCATAACGAGAGTAAACAGATAAACAACTCAGAAAGGCCAAAATGATATTTTACGCCAAATTTATGTGGCTCAGGCGTTTCTGAATGGAACATAATGAGGCAGGCATGAGAGAGATTTGGGAGAAGAGGACTCTACATAATATAAAAATCTGCAACACCATCTCTTCCTCTGGGGCAGGATAAAAGCACAAAATGTAAAGTGTACAAGATCAGAGGGAAGAAGATCAGGATCAGATAGTGTCTTCTCCTCAGATCCCAAATCCCTTCTCTTCTTATGGCCCAGAAAGAGTCTGTTTTGGTGAGCGGGTGACAGAATGCCTGGAACCACTTAAATCAATTGTTGGTCGTGTTTGAGATTGTTTTGGCCAGTCTTTGTAAATTTAATAAATCCAGTTGGCTGTACTTAATGGTGTGAAAAATGGCTTCCTTTGCTGGGTTTAACATAGATGACCGCAGCGGTCATCTGTTCCATGCACTTTTCTTCGGGAGAGGGTGCATGTTGCTAATCAGCCCTGACCGTGATTTACAGGTCTGATTGAGATGAGGGATGCTCAAGAAAGCATGCATGTACACATAATGCTGTCTAGTAAGAGCAGCGATGCGCCTGCATTTGCACACATTTGTCCGGAGAGTGACCTTATTCTCAAGATGAAGGTCATTTTGTAGGAGCCGCTACAGAAGGGGAGGGATCATGGGCTCATTCTAGTGAGTCAGAGTGTGGTGCTGATCCTCGGCTCATCGCTTGGGATCATCTGCACAAAAATTACCCCGCTGCAAATGGCGGCCTGCTTCAACACGAGCCGACCCAGTTTAGAGTGATGCTTTCCAGAAACGAGCAGATGAGAGGAGCCCCAGCTGTCTTATCTGCAGCTTAAACACCAAGTGTTCGGCAATCTGCAGTGTGGCCTCTGACCTTTCAATTGCTCAACTGTCCCTTCAGCTGTCCTTGAAACATCTCTTATTCCCGTTGGTCAGAGGAGACGCATTTCCAGATTTTCCTCAATTGTCCATCTCACAGTGAAGCGTATAACAAAATATTCAGAAGCCAAAAACTTCCTCTATGACAGGAAGCAGCTGGATTATGGGTATTCTTTTCTAATCCATCTAATTAACAACAACAACAAGTCCCCACTTCAGTCTGCCTCTAAATGTCATCAATTACTACTTTTTGGAGGATTCGTTGGCATATTAAAAACTGGTTTCAACCTAATCGCTGCTAATGACAGCTGAAGCGAGGGGTGGGGAGGGGGAGGCTGGCTTTCACTGAAGCCCAGAGTGCATTGCAGCAGCCGTGCGCTACTGAGAGCCACCACTCTGATAGCGGCCTCATGCATTTATCCGGCCATAACCTTGTGCTAACAGTCACTGCCGGCCACCTGGCCACGCATGGATGCCTGCCACCACTGTCATTGTCAGCAGCGCTGTTGCACAGGTGTCATCTGCTGACGACAGAGATGAAAGGCTCGCAGACAAAAAGACAGATTAATAACGCAGGGATGCTGATCACCCGAACTAACTGGAAAGAGAGAAAAGTGGGGAAAGTACGTGTCAACATTCTCCATTTTGGGGGATATTTTTGCCTGGAACCTTGGGGAATGCTCCGGGGCTGGTAAAATGACAGCTAAGGGTAGATAAAAGGGGTCACCTTGTTTCATCACCATGGTACTCCACTACTTACACACACAGACACACACACATACACAAAACTCCAATCCCAGTTCTCTCCCACTTAGCTTCCATTTTGGGCATTCCCACAAATGGTAGGGCGCCTTGTTTCCCTTGTAGATGGAGAGGTAGTGGGATACGTGTGAATTGCCACCACTGTATTTAGTTAAGTGCCATGGCACATTTCAGCAGCCCCCAGAATTGAGAACCAGCTCTCCATGTTGCACTTTGCCAGTGAAGTCTTGACTGACACCTCTTCTGAGAGCATTGAAGCAGTCAGTCAGGCAGCACTTTCCATGTGAATATTTTTAGCTTTCCTTGCATCTGCCACATTGTGGTCACAGCAGTCACTGTAGGTGATTTCATCCACAATGAATTACATTTGCTCTGTTACATTTACCTGATGAGCTTTTTGAAGAAAAAAGTAAGTCAATCAGACGAAATATCTTCTAAGAGTAGATTTAAATGCAATACTTTTTACTTTTACTTGAGTACCTTTGCAAACTGTACTCTTACATCACTACATTGGGCAACAGTTGACTCGTTTAAACACGTTTCACCATTCAGACGTAGCTGAAAAAAAATAATATGAAACAGTTTCACCAGTCACATGACCACACACAAACAAATTGTATTTTTACCATAATTTTTCCCTCTGTACAATGTTCAATCAATAATTCCAAAAAACCCATAATATACGATCCCATTTTACCCATTCAAGTTATTTCATTAGCATGACCAAGTGCAGATCTCTGGTTCTCTGTCATCTGGCGGCGCAGACTTACTTCACTTGTTTAATGCTCAGTCATCTCAGGGACCTTTACGGTCAATCACTGCACGGAACACGCAAAGAGTAACATCGGCATCAGAATTACAAGACCCCAGTTTTACTGAATTGATAAAGCCTGTAGCTAGCACTAACATTTGATGTTTGAAAATTTTTGAGCAATGTCAGAATGGAAATTGCATGTGAACCATATTTTTTCTCAAAATCCTATCATTTTAAGCTACCGGTACAATACCCTTTTAGTTTGTTAATATTTTGTTAAGTGGTGCCAATGAGCTAAGTAGATAGCTATAGATTTTCTGTAGAGGAGGGAATTAGCGTTATCATTAAGCTGTTTTATTTAATATATCAATGCTAACACATATAATTAGAATATGTCTGTCTACTAATTACTACAAATCATATGTTAGTATTATTATTATTATTATATTAAATATCAGAATTAGCACATAAAGCACTTTTCTCGCTTGAGAAAAGGTTAGTTGGGTGACTTTGTACTGGGGAGCGGCATGTCAAACAGAAAGGTTTCATAATTAGCACATTAAATTTTTATGTTTGAATACATAGTTTCGAAAAAATAAATGAGATATTAAAATCAAAGAGTTAAACTGTACTTCAGTAGTTTAATGACTAAATAATTTTGTATTCTTACTTCAGACATTTTTTGGATAACTTATTTTAAGTGAAGTCTGTTATATGCAATGTTGTGACATTCCTAGAGATGCAATTCTGGGAATGTACAGAAGGGAATGTTAGACCCTCACTCTGGGTGTGTTACATAGTGCCAAATTCAAAGAGTTTGTAAAGAGTTTGTGCAAAAAATTTGGGAGGGTTTGAGTCCAGAGTGATTGAAAGTGGAAGTGGAAGTGAAAGTGCTGGAGTGCATTGGAGTTCTATGAAGTGTTGTTATTGTTGATATGTTTGAGAGCTCGTATAGCCTGCGGGAGGAAGCTCCTCCTCATTCTCTCTGTGTTGGACTTCAGGGAGCGGAAGTGCTTCCCTGATTGCAGCCGAGAGAGAACAGTCCATTGTTGGGGTGGCTGAGTGTCCTTCACTATCTTCCTGGCCCTGGTCCAGCACCGCTTGCTGTAGGTTGATTGAAGGTCAGGGAGCTTAATACAGATGATGTGTTCAGCTGATCGAACCACCCTCTGTAGGGCTCGCCTGTCCTGCATGGTGCTGTTCCCGAACCAGGTTGAGATGTTTCCCGTCAGGATGCTCTCTATTGTGCAGGAAACAGAAACAAACTAAACAGGGTCGGAGCAGTCGCGACAGCAGCCGACCTCACTAGCGCCATCTTGTGAACCAGTATTAGCTTCTGTTGCTGTAATGAGTGGTGACCTATTTTTTAGGTAAAGAGTTCAACCCCATGCGGCATTCTTTAGGACCACAGCCTTATAGAGGGCCCAACAAATGTAAATGGGAGGGGAACTTGGCCTTCAACTATCCTATACTCTTATGTATACTCTTCTTGGAGACTAGGGGGTGGAATGAACTTCCACTAGATGTCTGAATAGCTGAGCTTGGGTTTTAAGTTGTTAAGCGAGTGGTATCTACAGATCGGAACCTAGTGAACCAAACAAGGTCTTTCACTGATGGATATTTAAAGCACTTATGTAAGCCAAATGCTCTAATTGTAAATGTATGGCTCACTTCTCCAGTAACCACAGTAACAGACCAATTTGTTCAATGTTCTGTAGAATTACAGAACTGGGAAAATTTTATATATATGTACAATCTGAACAAAATTTGTATTGGGTCATATTTTGTAGTTTTAGCTTGTGTCTGGGTGTGTATGCAATACTACAGCACTAAGCACTTCATTATGTGCATAGTATGTCATAGTATTTAGCACATTTACCTCACACATATATTAAAAAATAAAGTTAATCTTGTTTTACAATATTTTTATCATTGTATTTTTTATTTTAACAGGATACATTCACTGCATATTGTACTTGTATAACTGTCTATGTGAGAAAGAATCTTGAATATAGTTTGTGTAAGTGTGTGTAAGTGCACATCTGCATTTTACTGCCAAGCAGTGAGCATCAGCTTCCAGGTGACATGGCAGAACACAAGAAGTCTCTGGAGAACTCACAGCCCCTCGCTCTGCTCGGTACCCATGGCTCCTCTGATTATTTACTCTGCTCTGGGGTTGTAAAGTCACCTGGGAAGATGAAAGATGAGGTGGATAGGGGAAAAAAAAGATATATATGTATATTTGTCCTTATCTGACTCCTTATCTGACTCAGCGTATCAAAGCAGTGATAATGCTTGTTGTCAAGTACACATACAGATTTATGCACCCAAAGGGTGAACATTCTGGAACAATTCCTTGAACAATGCTCACATTTAGTCAGATGAGGGGAACATAAACCCAGAAACAAAATAGAATGGATACTGGCCTTGTGCATGTACAAGCCAACCATGGATGATGCATTACAGAATGCACTAAAACAGAGACCAAATAAAACATGAAGAAAGAAAGCACAAAAACATATTTGAGTCATTTGTACATTGAATGCAGCAGCAGATTTTGTGATTTATAGTTTTAAATGATAGACATAAACATTTTACAGTAACAATTACCAGTTACATAGTCGTTTAGCAGTTTGCTTCCATGCTCAGAGTAAAAATTGAACTGAGCCAGACCTGTCCTAGTTACAAAGCTACAGGTGCAGCCTCAGTTCAATTTTTACCTAAGGTGGGCGAGGAGGCTGCGAGGGAATGCACACATCAACACACCCAAGGACAATGGACTTTAAGGTGGAGTCTTGCTGCTCACACACATACATGCATGCATAAATACATACACACACATGCACACACACTGAAATTAATCAGACAGCCCTGGCCCGCCGCTTCACCGCGCTTTATTAATACTGCATGCTCGTCACCATGCCAAAAGGCAAACAACATGACTAACTGCAGTGTTTAAGGTCTGTCCTCCTTTGGCAACGTGCTGAGACCAGACTGAGGCAGTAGGAGAGGGGACTGGGAGATGATGTTTGCAATGGACTGATGTTGGGACAGAAACTGAGGTCACAGGGTTGAGTCTCGTCCTGGAAACGGGATGATGGGCAAGAGCGCAAGAGTGACTGAGAGTTCTGTCCATACACAGGGCTTTCAGAGAGGAGAGGGCCAGGAAAAGAGACAAACAGGTCATCACTTCTGCTGCTCGGGAGGCTTTTTTTGGAATCTGGACAATAAATAAAAGCAGCACAAGGAGACTGGGGACAATGTGTTGCTATGTTACCAGACTACTGGGTGTGACTTCTGTGTCACACCAAGAACATTTTCTGGTGATTAATACAAGTGAACAAGAAATGGTTGCCTGATCACTGGCATATATATATTCTATATTCTTGATTCATATTCATTCATTCTCAGAGCCCGTCAGCCCACATCCATCTTCAAGAATCAGAACAGAAGAAATACATCAAATTCCACTGTAAAAACATTGAATGTAAAATATACAGTACTTTAAGTGCAAAATAGTTGTCAAAGTATTGTACATTTACGATAAGAACCCGGGAAAATATTTGCAGAATGCAGTACTTCTGTGCTATAAAACTGGCAATGTGCTGTGAAGTACCTGTAAAAGAACACAAGTTTACAGCCAGTGGTGGAACTGTGTTTAAGAAAAGAGTTCAAGTTTAAATAAACAGGAAGCTTTCTGTTGTAGTCAGTATGTTGTCTTCATGAAGCATGAAGCAGGGTTCGGCAACATTCATATAATAAAATCTGAGTCAATGAGAACAGGGAAGGATTGAAAAGGAAAGAGTCAAAAATGTAGTCAAAAACGTAAGCGCATGTCAATGAAGAAAAAACGACAAAGAGTAGGTGATGCCAGTCGGCTTACATGTCTCCTGTTCGTCCCATCGCTTTCTGCTTCCGGGTGGTCTTCCTGTCTGACGGCCGTGACAGTTTTTATTGTTGAGTTGGATCCAAAGTGACACTTTAACCTTGTTGTTATAATCATTGCAGTGAAATTCATTTCTATTTTCCATCTGAATCAGTGGAGGAATTATGCTGCCAGCATTCAGGTATGGTTGTGTTCTGTTAGTGTTGCACATGGGTTTCTGAGCACACACTTTACCATTTGAAAGCAAGCACACTTACTTTAATGTCCACAAGCGTATGAGAGGCCCAAACTTCATAATGAGCTCTGGGTAATAACATAGATAGTAGTGCTTTGGCTTGAGAGGATTTTCTGGAAATGTTTCAACTCTGAAATATAGATATTCATCAATGAGAATGTTTAAATATGCTACTTGATCAGGGGTAATGGGGGGGTGCACATATGTAATTAACAACTTGTTGAAGTAGCAAAACCAACTGCAATGCTAGACTCTCTGCTGGATTGTCTGCCCTGTTTCCAACTAATATAGGTAGCACTTTCAAGAGAAAACAGTTTTGTGCAGCATGTCCAGATAACCTCTCAGAACATGGGTTGATTTCGGGAGACTTGCCACTTGCATCAGATCTAAGATATTAGAACTGAGTAATGCATCTATTTATTTCTACATGTGCAAAATGCTTTAGCTCAATTATCAAATGATTAATCAACATTGCTAAGCCAAACGATACTGCTCCTTCAAATAGATTATGACCTAGACAGGCTGAATCAAATCTGATGCCCCTTCATTGCCGGTAATTTCTCTGTCCTGTATGTTCTGCTCATAGGACTGTGGAGTTCTTGTTGTAGCAGTTACTAGTGGATCAGATCTAAACATTTCTTGGTAAAGAAATATGCAGTACGACATACTGAGAGTCTAGATTATCCACTACAATAGTGCACAGTCCATCTTTTAAAACGTGCCCATTCATCAAACAAATACCAGTGTCTTCCAGCTCCTTCAGATCCCATATCAAACACTTTTTGTCCGAAATGTTTATAATCCGTCCCCCTATAAGCTGCAAATGGTCAATATTTGATCTGAGATATGGTGGAAGGTTGATATAGAGCAATAACATTTTGCTTTCTTTTCCCTGGATTTGCCACCTCCAGTGAGTCTTGGTAAATTATCAAGACAAAAGATGATACTTCAATTTCAAACAATTTGTTTTGTGAAATTACTTCTCTATTCCAAATGTTCCAAAAGATCTCCTAAATGATTTGACTTAAATAGAGCAACAAGTATTTCTTTTATGGCAATATATTGGGCAAAGCATTCTTCGCCAGAATAATCTGAAGTATACAGGCAGGCATTCAACAAGCTGATCATTTTTAAAATTGAATTTCATCAATTACATTATTTATAGTAGAATCAGGAATGTTGTGAAATCTTAATTTCTATTTCAGTTTTGAGAATATATGAGACGGTTCAAGGCCATAAATGTCAAACTGAGGCCAAAATCATTTAGCGTGAAGCTTTAAATAAAGTTATATCAAATTGTTGAAAAAAAAAATGTTTCCAAACATGTGGTACATATTCTGAGTGGACCTAACAGTTTCACAATGGTTAACCAGTACTGAATCAAGCAGGTCTTCAAATTTGTGTTTATTGTAAGTTCTACTCAAAAGAGATGAAAATGTGCTTTTTTTTGTTACATCCCTTGAAATGACAACGAATTCTTCTGCCCTTTTCTAAATGAGAAATGAATTCTTTCAAATGATCAAACTGACAACCTTTGAGGAGGCAAATTAATACATAGCTGTTTGATTCATCCCTTCTTCTAGATGGCTGATATTTCCTGTGTTTTCTGTACATATGGGACTTAAATGTAGAAAACTTTCTACATGTATGTGAACATTCTGGAACACCACAAATGAACGATTGATTTGTTGCATTTTTATGTAGTTTTGTATGCTGAGTAAAGCTCGGTGAATAGGAAATATGTTATTTCAAAAATTGGGGTGTCTGCAGGAACAAGCGTTCAGTGCTTAACTGTGTAATTTTGGTGTAGAAATGAAAGCAACATTTTTTACAGTGCATGGTTTGATATTGCACATGATTGCATTGCTTCAGTTTAAAAGGCATGTGTGGGTTCTCCAAGTTACGATGATAATTTCTGTAATACATTGTGTTTGCACGTGTTCCAATGTTGTTCTAATGTTGCCTATTCGACTGGTTTATTTCAAAATGCTTGTAACAGGCTTAGTACAAGTGTTTGTAACAGGTTAAACTTGGCTCATTAGGGTCACTTCACTTTCACGTTCACAAATGGAAAAAATTACATTTCGGAGCGCAATGAAACAGAATTCACTGTCAGTGTAATTTAATGTATGTGAAGGTTTATGAATGGGTGTCTTTATCAGAGCTACATCCTTCCCAGCAATTTTAGGAAGCAACTTGTTCAAACCCTCCCCGCACATTTGCAAGCATGCAGAGTAAATGTCAAGGGACTGAACGCAGAAATGATGTGTCTCGTTCAACATGTAATAGTAGTAAAAGAAGCACATTACTGCATTTTTTTGTAAGAAAACAGATGGTGGGCTCAATCTTCTGGCCTTTGGAACAGATTTATATATATTATATATATTCCCTGGACATTCCCTGTGTTTTAGGGAAAGTGGTGATGCAATGTATGATACAGAGGTTGGGCGAGGTGAAAATATAGGTGGTGTTGGAGACACGACAGGGGGAGATGGAGACAGAGGCGGGGACGAGGGGAGGGGTGGTGAGAAGGGAGACAGGGTCCATATCTCCAGGCTTACAGGCAGTTCTTCCTGGCGAGTCCCGGGCAAGGTGAGGTAAGGTGAGGTGAGGTGTGGGGGGAAGAGAAGGGGAGGGTGGTGGTGATGAGAAACCCTCCCTCTGGCTGATGGAGTCAAAAAGGTTACCAGTTCAGCCAACATTTTCTATAGCGATGACTCACAGACATAACTATCACTATAGAGACCAGCCAGGGCTATTAACCACCTGTCGTTCCCACTGTCTGACAGCACACTTCAATTCGCCAGACACACACACACACACACCTCAAATCTCCCACTGAAAGAGGCTTTCTGCACGAGGACACAATTATGCTTTGTGAAAAGAAAAAAGAAATGGCATTAGTATTTAACCTGTTACGTCTTTACCTACTAAACTAAACAGAACACATTTACAGTCTCTCCATAGTCATTTATCACACAATGTGTTCATTTGAAACATCATCACAGGAAATGCTGAACACTCACCATTGTGTGTGGGGTCGGGTGACAAGCCATTTGTTAATTTCTGTTGCTTTATAGTCTGTACATTACATGCGGTAGACTTGTTTTTGGTGCCTTTTGATGCTAAAAATAACATACATCTATGTGTTACAGAGTGCTTCGTCAAAAATTGAGGGCAAAACCAACATATTAATTGAGAAACAGGGGAATGTGGGTCAGCGAATCCGGTGCTGGGTGTAATGCAGCAAAAAGTAACCTAATTACTTTTCCCCATAACGAAGCGGTGCAACACACCACTGATTCTGGTTACTGCATTACACGTAATGGGTACTGAGAGTCATTACTTTTAAGTGGAATAAGTCATGCTTTGGTGACTGAATAGTTCAGTCGTCAATGCATGATCAATATAACAATAACTGTGCTGCAGCCTGTACCTGTGTCCCTGTGTGTGTGTGTGTGTGTGTGTGTGTGTTGACCTGTTGACACATGTTACTGCAGCACAGTGCATTTACTTTAGCATTAGTTATTGAATTGGCAAACAACTTAGCAAATCTTATCATGTTTTATCAAAGCAAATCATCTGAAATGTCCAGATAATATGATTTTTAGTGGAACTTGTTATGATTTTGGTTGCTATGATGAATGCACACCTTCAAATAATCCTGCAATGGATTTAAAAGCTGTTTATTAGGCCTATGATTACTGTTAAGGTTTAGGTTATAACATAAATAAGATACATTTTTTTATGCAGTCAAAACCCATTGGAGTGTAGCAATTCATGCATGATTGGAAGGGTCAAACTTATTAAATCATTCAGGACAAATATGGCAACAAGGTCCCAGAAATCAATGGTTATGTCTGTTATTATCTCAAAAGTGCAATTCATTTAATTTTAACTTCGAGAGGAATGGCTCTATAATACACATAATTGAACAACTTTTTAAAGAATTTCTAATTAGTAGATTTAAATAGCTCAGCCCAAATTTGTGAAATTCCCCATGCAATGTACTTTCAAAGTATAGGCAGAAAAGGTTTTAAATGGTGCCTACTGACTTCTTATCAGTTCCGTACCCAAGTTTTACCAGGACTGCAGGGTGTTCTTTTTCCTTTGGCACAGGTTGGCAAGTGAGGTGTGAGTTTCAGCAGTTTCACTCGGCAGCGTGAGCATTCCAGGGAGCAGTAATGAGGTAATCTCATTACAGTTTGGGGGAATAATTAGTCATTTGTAATGGATTACTCTCTTTGAGCAATCTCCACCCCCAAAGCTGATCGAATCACAACAGAAGCCATGGACCAGAGTACGTTCCTGTCGGCTCCACTGGACCAGCTACAAAAAAGCCCACCGTGCTTTGAGCTTCAAATGCCCATAGCTGCAGCCTTTTTTGCATGTAGGAGTTATGCGGCGGCTGATACGCGGCACCCTCCCCATTTTAATTAAAGCGCTCCTTAACAAGCCTCGGTGCGAGCTGCAACATTATCTCTCCCCCAGCTGCTATGTAAATGACAGCCCCATCTAACCCCCTTCTCGTGATCAGTGGGATTTCTGCATGCGCTGCTCCAGATAAACAGGGGTGCAGGCCATGTGCCGCATTTTATTACATGCCGTCGGGGCGCAGAGAGTTTTACTGCCGCCTAGCCCAGCAGAAATAAACATTCACCGAGTTACAGCATTTATCCGACGCCCTTATCCAGAGCGACATACAATCAGTAGTTACAGGGACACTCAGGGTTAAGTGTCTTGCTCAGGGACACAATGGTAGTAAGTGAGGTTTGAACCTGGGTCTTCTGGTTCATAGGCAACTAGGCTACTGAATCAAGCAGGTCATCAAACTAGGCTACTCTCTGGCCTATACTCACCGACCAGCCACGATCAAGCCCCTCACAATTTTCCAAAGCAGCGTTAATTGAGGCCCGAGGCAAGAGGGGCATCGACAACAGGCATGGAGGGACTGAAGGGAAGCCAAGGAAAGAAATACAGTTGTCTGACTCCTTGGCGTGCATTTTTCAGGCAAGCACAGGCTCCTGCGGGGAACCGCAGACTGTCAAACATTCTCCTTGGCTGGAGCACTCGCCGGACGCGCTGACACCTGCAGGAGGGTGCTGTTATTGTGCACACCGTTTGCTAATTGCATTGGCACCGCTCTGCTTACTGAAGAAGTGATGCGGAGCAGGGAAAGAATTAGTATAAAAAAAAAGCTACAAGGAGAAAAGGAGGGGGGGGGGGGGGGGAGACACTGGACGAAGCCTGTGGCAATGTCCATAAGGACGGCTATGGACAGCTCCTCTGCCACCAGCTATGTCTCCCTGGTTCCAGCAATGACTTGATGAAGGAGCTGGAGCCAGGAGTCCATGCTGCCGATGGCAGCTTCTCTTCCTGAGTTCCTTGAACTCTGGGATGCAGAAAAGCAGAGCGAAGTGGCCCTCTGGGGACCGAGGACCCAGGTTGGAAAGGCCATAGCTGGTGGTGGTCAGGTAATTAGGCAGCAAGTGCCACACAGTGGGCCAGGAGCCTCAATGCCATAAATATGCATGACTTTTTCCACTTAGAGGGACGAGAGACCAGGGGCACGAGGCACTTAATTCTCTATCTAAAAGTGAAAATACAACGTTGAAACAATATTCTGGCAGTGAGATTTAAGACTAAATTGGCTTAATAGGTCAAAGTGACTCTGGCAATCTGCAACCCCTAAAATATCTACATCAAAAAAACCCTGACGCACTACCCTCATAATTGCGGTGAGCCCATGTTCGCGAAAAAGCAGATAAATAGCTGCAACACTGAGAGGGCCGTGTCTAATTCCACCAGTGGTCTCATAATGGCCACGCGAGCAGAGCGGGACCCATTGCTTTTAACATGGAAAACAAGGCAACCAAAATCAATACGTCTTGCTTTTCAATTCAAAAAGATGGGGCTTCTTATTTCTTCCATCTGTGAGTTCAGCGCGGCCAGAAGATATGTTATTGATCTTTGACTCCATGACAGTGGAGAATATCCTTTAGGAATAACAAACTTTGTTAAGAAGCTGAAAATGACATTTGTGTCTTTTTTCTTGGAGTTGTAGATAAGGAATTATAAGCAGTGAATCTTATGAAATTAACAAAAATTAAAAAATACTTTAGCAGGAGAGGACCCTAGAAGTGACCATTCTGCGATTTTCCATTTAAATGCACAGATTTATAGGCCCAAACTGCAACTAAAGGTAAAATAATGTTAAGTAATTGCTAGCTAACAGACTGAAGGGGATTTAGATACCTAACTGTGGATTTAACAATATAGATACTGCTAACTAATTTTAAATGTCATAGATAATTTATAAAATGATTGCCTAATAGCATCTTATGGGATTGGTTGTTTCAAACTGTTCATTCCAGTGATTATATTGGACCTGCAGCTGGAAAGTTTTCCTAAGAAATTTATCCATTCATCACTGTTTCCTCACTTTAAATGTCTAAGATATGTTTTAAAAAATTAAGAATACATCAGTGTTGCAGTAATAGGGCACACAAACAGGCTGTTCCCGGCAACTGGATTTGTTTTGCACATCACACTGCAGCCAACTGTAAAACGGTCAGCGCCAGCTCAGCCGATATGTTAGACGCTGTGCTGTGTTATTTACCATCTTGTTGAGTCCGGGTGTAGGTTCATGCTGAAGCTGTTTCCTTGCCTTAATTCTAGAGGGTGAACCAAATAGCCTCACATGCATGCAATAAATGTGGCTATTTATTTGTGTTCTGACTGCTCGACGGGGAGAAAATTAGAAATCGCTTTCCTGCTCCTGGCGATATTCTGTAAGACTCATTAATACATTAGTGTGTGTGTGTGTGTGTGTGTGTGAGCGATGCTGTCAGCAGGGGTCAAAACATCAGTCAAAAGGCATCCTGCTTGTCTTAACACTGCTTCTATGTTTTGCTAAGCAAGAACATGAAAAACACTGTCGGGTCTCAGCCCTGGACTAATACTGGTTTGTACTCTGGCTGCAGTGGCCTCTGCTCTGGTGTATGGATTGATTTTTTTGACGCTGCCCTAAACTGGTCATCCCACTGACGTCTGCACTGGTCTCTTTACCAATATGTGCTGAAAACCCAAAGCGTAATATCAATATTTAGTTTTGAGTTCTATGCAGAGCAGTAACTCAGCGTATATTTAACTGATCGATGGCTTTGAGCAGTGAACTGTAATGTGAATTAAAATGTGTTGTTGAACTCTTGCTTGGCTTTTTGCAGAAACTACAGGATGCCGTTTAATCCACTTCTATCACCGAGCCGAGTCTCTGCTTGGGGGTTCATTGGCTCAGTATTTTCTCACTCAGGGGTAACGGAAACTTAAAAGGGTCTCAAATTAATGGAGGAATTATGTCAACAATTAGAAACAACATGCAACTTGCCACTGTGTAATGATTATGGAAAAATGGAGTAGAGATTTTATTCCCCAAAACAAGTCAATAAAAACCCGGTTTACACGAACCAGCTGTTTTTTAAAAATGAGACTATAGAACTCCACTAACAACAAAGTTCTGATAGGAACAACTACATAAGTCTGGATATGAGCTTCACATCAGCTGCTTTCTGTATGAAGTCTTGCCTACCGCATATATGCATCCCAGAAACCTTCTACCAACAAATACAGATGATAATGAGTCATTATCTTTCTAATATTGCCCACACTGTTCTGCCCCGCTCCCCCGCCCACCTCCAAAAATAAATTTAATAAATAAGCAAACAAATAAATAAATACGCTAGACACTTGGTTGTTTAAATACTGTAGTGACTGCATTTGTTTCAGATGGTACCATGCCCGTCGGATATTTCTGTCTTTTTAAACAACCATGTCATAGTATACATCCCATGGACATGAAAAAGATTTTTCTGTGTTTCATATGAGTCAACTTATTAACCTGCATTAAGCGAATAAATCTAAGTATAAATTGATGTGACCATAAATGAACAAACAGAATGGGTGTGACCATAAGAAGGCCAGTTCTTACTGAGGATAATTGTGGTGAAAATTGTGGCTTCAGTTTGCTAGGAAGTATAATGATTGAACTTTGTATTACTTGGAAAAAGTGGTCTGATTAGTCCTGATTTACTCTATTTCAGAATTATGGGTGGGATCAGTGTAAGAAAGGAAGAAACATGACGTGATGCACCCATCTTGCATAATCCCTACTGTTCAAGACTGTAGAGGGAGTATTATAATCTAGAATTTCTAGGTTATTGCTACAGTTGGTCATATCTGGGTTCAGCAACAAGAAAATGAAGTCAGCAGATTACCTGATTCTGCTGAATGTTCAGGTTTCCATTTTTATTTTTCTTTCCTGATGGCACAGACATGTTTCAATATGACAAGGTCAGGATTCGATGAGCTCTAATTGTGAAAGAATGGTTCAGTGAGCATCAGACATCCTCTTCACACATAGTCCTGACCTTGACCCCACTGAGAGTCTTTAGAATGTGCTGGAAAACACTCTGCAACTCAAAGCATAAAGGTGGTTCAACATTCTAACATTACAACAATTAAAATAGAACTATTTTTGGCAAGGCAGAATATGCTTGATAACTTTTTTGCAATCTATACGAGTAAAAGGTCGAGTTTGCTGATACACAGCATTTCACTTCAGCCAAAGTGAAGCCGCATGGATCCTGGATCCATTACATGGCCCATGATGCATCTGAAAACTAATGAAGGCTAAGATTTGCGATGTGAAATCACATCACTGTCTATCCCACAATCCCCCTCACATGCTATAGAGCTCCACTGAAATAAGCATGATTTTCTGCTTGCCCTGCTTTGCTCCTGTGAAAATTTACAGTCACACAAACACACATGCTTAACAGATTGCACAATATGGTTTGAAGATCCCATCTGGCTTGGCCAGCACTGTTGGGTATGGAAACATCATACCATTATTAGCCTTTACTCCCAAGATGTAGGCAATCAAGGACCAACTCCTGTTTAAATAACGCGTCTGGGAAATACTTGAGGGCATCAACACACACAGGATAGGAGAGGTGGCAACAAAAATTCATAACAATTAAGGTGGCAACTGTACAGGCACCTTTCCATTCAAACAAAAAATTTAGTTTTTTTATTATTATCATTAAATTATTGCAGTGGAATGTTCACATTATCTGATTGCTTATGCTTCTTTAAATTAGCTTAAAATGAATGCTTATGTAAAAAACTTTAGTTATTCATTACTTTATATGTAGATTTTCAACTAGAGCACTGGATTATATAGCATTCAGTTCAAAAACCGTATTTACTTCTGCGACGAGTGAGTGAGTTCAGTGGCAGTTCACTTTTAAAAAGAACCAGTTAACAGATCAGCTCATTCACGTTCATGCTTTATAAAGCATCCATGTTAATTTGCTACCTTGTTCATTTGGTCCTGGATTGTTTTGCTGCCATGTTAGGTATTGGTGCCTTATCTGTATCAACTGACCGATTTATTGTACTTGTGCTTCATTCTCTAGTAAGCTTATAGAGTTTAGGGAACACATGTCAACACTGGGTACTGCCCCCGTGACCAATCCATTGAGGCATAATGTTGTCTGCCATAAAACTCATGAAACTTCTGCAGATGTCCTTATTTACAGGTGTTTAGAGGGCATGGTAGCATGCAGGGGTGCATCAGAGCTGTCCTGGGGAGGGCGGTGTAAGTGGATGGGCCGTATCATTAGTGCACCATCATCAAGGCCAGGCACCGCAGCAAGGCCAAGGGGCCAAGATCGCCGACAGTGGCAAAAACAGAAACACGCTCGCCCAGCAGGTAGGCCCTCTTCAGGGTCAGGCCGGGCCATCCTCCACCTCTACTGCTGCTGTGACGACGAGCTTGGTCCTGGTGCTCTCTCTCGCTCTCTCTTTTTAAAATACCAGCTATTTTTAGAGTAGTCTGCTCTTCAACAGATAGGATGCTAATGAGGCCACAGTTACAGATGAGAGGAGGGGTTTTGCTCGGGAGCTGCTATGCTTCTGTTTACAGTAATCTGAGAAACCATCTCATAACTCAGTGCTCCTCACACTCCCCATTGATGCAAACAAACGTGCAATATTAATACAGAAATATTAAACTCTGTGAGCGTGAAGTTCAGCACTGATGCATGATGAGATGTGTAATGAGTAATATGCGTCAGGCCTGAAAGTGATGTGCATAGCTCTGCCCAGCTCAGTCATCATCATTTCTCCATTTAATGTCTTACCAGCTTGCAAATGCTCTCACACGATGTCATACAGCATCTCCGACAGACCCGCAAACAGGAGGGGAGTCGAAACTGGCCGGGTATCGGGGCGCACGCTTCTGTGCCAGGATCTCACATTCTTCTGAAGAAACTCCGCACATGATGCCAAGAAAGAGCATCAGGCGGAGCTGCGGCGAGATACCAGCAAATCTGCATCACAGATATCCAACACAATCCAGGAAGTGAGGAGTCTCTATAAGTGCCTTATGAGTCTTAAGGGATGTAAGCAATATTTTTTTTTTTAGTCCTTGGATATCGGCGCTGCATTGTAGACGTAGGGTGTGAAAAGGGAATACGGATTTTTCCAGGATCCTATATCACAGCTGGTCCTCAAGAGGGGAGGTGGGAGGGAGAAACTCAGGAAAGCAGCACTTCCTTCTGGAGTGATCGATGATGTGCAGTTTGATTCACTACAGTAAACATTCTCCCTCTGCTGGGCCAAAAAGAAGCGAGAGATGAACGAAAGAAGGTGAAAGGTTAAAACAGGGATAATCCACGGTGTGGTATGCATCAAAACACAGAGGCACAGAGCTGCCAGACACATTCCGCTTCCCAACATCAATTATTGCCCATCGAGCATAGTATTTAGTGTAGGGAAAATTACTCAGAAAAAACTAAGTGATTTAAATCAGTTTGACATTGTTGTTTGTTGTAAAATGTTTCTTGGCCACTAAGACCACTAAAAATAGAAAAATACAATGTCCTTAGCTTCTATGACTTTGATAGTGAGAGCACTTCCAGTTTTTGAAAGTACTCCTCTGTGCATCATCCTCAATCATTGTCAAGATTTTGAGGTTGTACTGTTCTCATCTACTATGCACACAAAAATAATATACATAATAATAATAATATACATAATAATAAATATGTAATAACATACATATATACAAGCCATACATAACTGAAGATGTATGGTTACTGAAGAAAGTTAATTAAGTTTTATTTAATTAATAATAAAAAACAAGCCTTGTCTTTTAACAGTTGTCTTGCATCGTTTAATAGGGATAAATTCCAACAGAGTTTGGATTATACTCTAGTCACCCATTGTGTTACATAAATTACGCAGCCAACATATGGCTGGTAAATAATAGTTCTAGTGCTTATTTCCAACCAGCCAGGAATCAACGACTAATAAAGACAATGCAGAGCAAAAAGTAAGAAGATGGAAGTTAAAAGGTGGGGAGAGAGATGAGGAACACAGAAATAATGGGAGAGGAACAGAGGGAGGAGTGTCCTGGTGCTTTATCATTCCTTCATGACAGTTCCATAGTGGGTGAGACAGAAAGAGACAGAGAGAAGAGAGACTGGGAATACTGAAGGTGTACTGGACCAAATCCCATTCAGGTCCAGAGGACACCTCAGGCCGTTGACTGAGTCGACCCTGGAAATTCTGGTAGCATATGTGGCTGTGGGTCGGTGGGGGTGCTTTGGTTAGGGTGGTAAAGTGCTTGGGTGTGGAACGAGTGCCTTCATCTATCCTGGCAACAGAACACCACATCATTAAAGAGCCGTAGATCCGGGCAAAAGAAGCTGTGCAGAATGCGAACGGATTGGCTTTCGACTGCATCATCAAAACCCTGCCGGTCTCCATTATATCATCCACTTTTTAATTTCACATCCCTTCTGCTCTTGCACTTTCCTCGCCATGTCGCTGGAATCCATCCCAATCTACATAATGCTAAAAAATCAGTTCTTGTCGCCTGCCGAACAAGAGAAAGGATGAAAAATGCTGGCTGCGCCCCACTCAGAACATGAAATAATCATCCAGGATTTATGTTTGGAGCTTGTATCAAATTAATTGCGAGCGCAGAGAGGAGGGTCAAGAGAATCTCTCATGGAAATGGATTTTACCTTGTCGCCGCGTAGTCCTGCTGCAAACGGACTGCATGCTGTAAGGCGTTTGTTCCCTTTGCCAGATAATCCACTCAGAATGAGAGCAGGAGTGTGTGCCACGCCGGCACATGGAAGGCGCGGGGCGCAGGCCCCATGCCACGTTCTGGCTACTCAGCTGAATGTGAGCACAGATCACCGCTTTCTCAACAGCACCTGAAAAATGCAGGTTTAGCGCCATCGAGGAGCTGCCCGGGGCCAAAACCTGTAAAAGTAACATTTACGTCGTTTAATTGCATAATTTAATTACTTTCGTAAGAGTTGGTGTGTGTCCATGTGCAATTTAGTCGAGCGGTGCTTGAGTCGACTATAAAATCAGACTACTATCCTGGTCACCAGTAGGGAAATCGATATTTCGATTAGTGGAGTTCAAATGAATCTTATAATCAATGGATTGCGATGCAGAGCAAAACAATATATATTGATTATATCATATATCGATTATATCATTATGACATTGCTTTGTGATTTTCTGGCTCTTTTCAGCGGTGCATTGCCTGCGAGCAATAGAATGAGTGTGTAGAATGAACCTAGCCAGGAGTTTAGTAAACCATGCATATTTTTACTCCGAGCTTGGTGGCAAGCGTGCCGCATTGAGCACAACTAGCCTTTTTTTAGAAGAAGTATGAACCTCGCTGAAAGCTTGAATTGTTCTGAAAGCAATGAGCAGTAAATCCTGCGCTCACCTGACGCCATGGACATCTGAACCAGGTCATTTTTTTTTCCGTCCGTGGCATCAGGTGATTACATACGTGGCAAACTAAAGAGTCCACACGGGTGAACAAGACCTTAACTCTTGTATTTTAAAACATCAAGTAATGTTGAAACATTTATGGGATAATTTTGACATTGATCATCCTAACCGAATCGTATTGAGAGGCCAGTGATGGTTTACACCTCCAATTTTTTTGGATGATTGATTCCCCTGTGTCAGGTGAAAGTCAAGTATTACATCATAGACCATCGATTTAGCTGGTAGCTCAATTTAGCTGGTGCACACTTTTCTTATTTTGCAAATGAGACTCACATTATCCCTTCTGGTTTTAGTTTTGTCCGCAGGCAAAAATGCATTCTTGAATAAACCTTCTAATATCATTCTGACATAAAATCACCTCAGGGGTCACATGATTACATTACTACAGTGCTCTGGATTTAGAAAAAAAAATTTTATCAAAAAAAGTAACATGTAACAAAAGTGAAAATCCGCTGTGTGATTCTATGAGTGTACTGCAGCGACATTCTTCATGTTTGTTCATGTGTGAATGTCACTGCTGGTCAGAATCCAGCCAGGAGTTTACAGTATGGAATATGTCTTTAAAAATATTCTGCCCGTATATTGGGTAATCATCAGTACAGGGTCCGAGTGGCTCAGACAAACAGCTTAAGATATCTATACATTTCTGGAGATTGCTGTGTTGTATCTATGCCACAAGAAAAGCTTGAAAGTACCTGTTTTCCACTAATGGCTGTTCTGCTTCTTGTTGTATTTCTCAGATTCTAGCATTTCCTGACTGAGAATAGGTGTAAACAAATAGAGGGACCCTAAAGGCTTATTTATGTTCCCATTACGTACAAAAACAAGTGTATCCATTTTAACTGACTCCAACCACACACTTCTGTATATCAGTGTTGAAGAATACATCTACAAGAGGGCCAGATGAAACCTCACACAACCTCTCCTCTGAAATGTCTTCTTTGTGACCCTCTTGATCTATTGGTTATACTGCCACCACAACATGCTCAGTTCTGTCTGCATACGCAAGCATTTTAAAATTGCTGTACAAATGTTGGTGGTAGAAGCCTAGTGGGCAAGACACCTGCCTGTGAACCAGAGGACCAGCTTCAAACCCCACATGCTATCATTGTGCCCCTGAGCAAGACTCTTACCACTGAGTGTCTCCAAGGGGACTGTACCTGTAACTACTGATTGTAAGTCTTTCTGCACTAAAGGTATCTATGAAATGCAGTAAATTGTAATTCCCAACATCAGTCTTTAATGTTAAATAGGCTTCGATAGGCTTCTCAATTGCATAATGTTTTATGGGTTCCGGTCGAGCGGGTAAGGAAGTGGACTCTTAACCAAAGACTAGCAGGTTCAAATCCCAAATCGCATGGTTCCACTGAGGTCCCCACACACTGCTCCCTGGGTGCCTGTCATGGCTGCCCACTGCTCACCAAGAGTGATGGGTTAAAAGGGTGGTAGTAGCCTAGTGGGTAACACACTCGCCTATGAACCTGAAGACCCAGGTTCAAATCCCACTTACTACCATTGTGTCCCTGAGCAAGACACTTAACCCTAAGTTGCTCAAGGGGGGACTGTCCCTGTAACTAATGATTGTAAGTTGCTCTGGATAAGGGCATCTGATAAATGCTGTAAAATGTAAAAATGTAAATGTAAAAGCAGAGGGCACATTTCTTTGTAAGTGTATTCAGTGTAATGTATGAAGCACAACTAGATGCATAATTGTCTATAATTGTGAACATGATTCCAAAAAGCTGTTTTTCCAGACTACAATAAATAGAAGGAATGCAGGCACTTTGTAAGTGCAATTTAAATGTTGGCTAATTTTACCCCTGGCAGTAGCCAGTATGTTGGCAGGGTCATGTTCAAACCTGGCTCTCACCTCCTGCTCAGATAAAAGCCTCTCCACCGCACGCTGCCGGCTCCACCACCACTTCCCCTTTGTAGCATCAGAAGAGCGACGACAAATTTGCCGTCATTATATTGGGCTTTTCACTCGCCAAGCAGACACTTATCCCTACGTGAGCTACTTATTAGTTTGACATTACACAAACAGAGCCTAAATGAGTCCTTCAGCAGGTAAATATGACTCAGCGGATTTAGGGACGGGGAGGCGTGCGCAGCTCGGCATTGTGGGGGCTGAGTAGGGAGAGCAGGGCTGCAGGTTGGTGAGAAGGTGCCTCCTCTTACGCCATGGAGATCCGTGCCACGCGGCTGACTCAGTGCACACGGCGTTTGGGTGGGTGCGTGTTCACCTGTGATCCTTCATCTTCAGCATCACCTACATACACAAACCGACCCACAAAGTGTACAGAGCTCTGGCAACGACGCAGCCAACATCAGTACGAGAACATACGGGGATTAAAATCCAATGTCACAGAACAAGGAAAAGAAAAAGGCAAAAAGCAAAAGGGACGAAGACAGAGAAGAGAGAAAATGGGCGAGGGAGCTTGAGAGAGGAGCTGACAGTAAAGCTGGGAAATCCACTGGGTTTTACAGGCATGGAGGCAGAGAGGAAGTGACAGCGGCTCGAGGGGGACAGACTAGCATGAAAAGACCAGAAGAAGGGAGAGCGGGAGAGAGAGATCAGGAGGAGAAAGAAAAAGAAGGAAAGGGGCAGGAAGAGGGGGATGAGATAAATGGAGAGGGAGAGAGGGAGAGTGAGAGAGAGAGAGAAATATATAAAGAATGTGTCACCTAGTGGGAGAAGGCATGGAGGCAGAGGCTGTCAATGTGCTGCTGCGTGCAGATCAGATCTGGGGCTACTCTACACACACACACACACACACACACACACGCACGCATTCAGAAAAGCTGCACCATGGTGACATCTGAGTCAGCCACAAACCTCTGATTTCATATCACCAGTCTCTTTCACTCTCCCTATCTCTCTCACACACACAGAACATGGCAAATGTGTGTTCAGCATTTGTGTGTTTCCAGCATTTGTTACATATCTGTTTCCCAGTCATGGTGGACTGCCTGCTGAGCGCAGGTCTGTTGTTAAGACTGGGGACAAGCCAAGGTCAAACTGTGTATGGGAAGTGGGCAGGGGTGAGTCAGTGTGTGTAGGTGTGTGTGAGTGAACATAAATGAGGAAGTGAATAAAACAAAAGTGACAGACACACACACCAGAAAGCATCAAGGGCTGATATGTGTTTTAGAGCAACATCACCAGAATGGTAGGTAAGATAGTGTTAATGTGCATGTGTTCTTGACCTTTAGTGGTGATTAAGCTTATTCTTACACTGTTTGGGCATTGGAGTCGTAGGAGTGTGTATTTGTGTGTGTGTGTACTGTTCACAAGCTCAGTTTACAGTATGTCATGCAAGGTGACAAGATGGATTCCTGTCTAGTCATGGCAACTTGCAGTTGAAAGAGGAGTTGGACAGTGATTTAAAAAATGAAATTCGAAGATGCTGACACATCTTAAGTTGCCTTCTTAATGGGACAGCTCACACAGGCTCCCAAAAATGTATTGTAGTATAAAAACATTTATACTACAATACTTTCTTTATTAGGATTATTAGGATCTCATCGGCACATTTTTTTTTTTATTATATTGGACCTTCTGCCTAAAAAATGACTTTCCCACGTGAAGAACAGTCGAAGGAAATGCACTGTGCTCGCAGAAAGGAAATTCATGCTCATGAAATGTGTTTTTGTTTAGCAGGATGGGAAGTCTGCACTTTTACTGTGTTCCAAGGAGGTTTTAGTGTTGATGTAAAATTGCAAAGATGGATGGACAGAGTATGTAGCGCCGTCCCTAGAAATTTAATTAAAACATGTTCTTATACACATTTAGCAAAGGTATCTGTTCCTGTCTATCTTTTACATACACACTCATACCAACCAAAAATTTCTGCTGGGCTTTCATCTCCAGCAGAGCTTTCCTCTCTTTCTCTCTCTCTATCGCTTTTCTTCATCCTCTTGGTCACTTCTATTCTCATCTTAACCTCGGCAAACACACACCATCACGCACAAACAAGCTTCCTCCAAGACACAGTTGTTGTCATCAGCCAGGGTGCGGTATCTGGAGCTGAAATTGAGAGGTGTCGTGGGGGGCGGGGCGGGCGAAGCTGGCGAGATAAGCCAGGCGTTTACACCCTGAGCAGACGTGATTCCGCTTATTTCACACTTCACCATTTAAATAACACCAGCAGCGCTGAGCGGTAAATCGCGAGTGGGAATCAAATCATTCACTTGGTTCACAGTACATGGGTCAGGGCGCAGGGGATGCTGGGAAAGGGAACGTCATGAAAACACAAAGGCAGACAAGCTCCCTTGATAACTTGCGAGATTCCACTGCGGGCAGCGCGATCACTTTACTTACTAAGGTTGGAGGTCCACTAAATTTCTTCTTTTGACTTCTTAGCATCAGGATTTCAGAACAGCGCTAAAAGTTAGGGTCCTCTTCTCCCTGGAAATGTCCTCTTTTACAGACCAGAATTTTTTTTTTTTTAACACGAGCGTCACACCTACACACCTCCTCTTGTAAGTCGCTTTGGATAAAAGCGTCTGCTAAGTAAAGTAAAGTAAAGTATTCACTTCCACTTGGTTTCCCACCCTAGTCGAAGTACATTTACAGCATTTATCAGACGCTCTTATCCAGAGCAACTTACAATCAGTAGTTACAGGGACAGTCCCCCTGGAGCAACTTAGGGTTAAGTGTCTTGCTCAGGGACACAATGGTAGTAAGTGGGATTCGAACCCGGGTCTTCTGGTTCATAGGCGAGTGTCTCACCCACTAGGCTACTACCTCGGTAGCACAGCGTCCACCTTGTGTCCTCCTTTTTTTTCACAAGCTGAATTAGAATTTATATTTGGCCACATTCCAACGCTTTAAGCAAAACAGATTAGCATGTTGCTAAAGGGAATTAAAAAGAATGATGGTTCTTGTTCATGCTTGTTCATGCTTGTTCTTTTATTTCACACGATGTCAATGTTGCCGACATTGTAGAAGACAGTAAGAACTGTTTCTAACTGAAACGTTCCAGCTGAATTTCTGAAGGGCCATCGACTTTCCACCGAGGCTTTTTGAACGGGAACCGGATATTCAGGGATGCTGACAAACTGATGACACAACTTTGACTCAGTGTTTAGACGCTGTTAGCGATTTGACGTTTTCCTCCACGCCAGTGCTGACTTAACTGGAAAGATGAATACGCTTAACATGGAACAATACGCTCTCATTTTTCATTCACTCCAATTTGTGTCAACAGTGCGGCACAATGGTCGTCTGTTTATGAACCGGCAATTTAAGAGGAGGTGGGGGAGAAGGACGGAGATACAGAAAAGGGACGCGCAGGAAAATTGCTTGTCCCCAATTTCTTTTCTCCACAACATTGCTTATCTGCGCGAGTTAATTGGCCACTTCAGTATTCCTGGTGAATGTGTGTTACCTGAGGGCTGAATGTCATGCTGCTTCTGCCTTTCTTCCCGTCCCCCTTATCTGTAATGAGACATGCGAACACACGGAGCGCCGCAGCCGCCCGGGAAGGACGCGCTCATTTGGTTGAGGCCGGGAGTGTCACGTTGTGCTCCGGTTTGCGGCCTGTTGGCCTTATTAGTTCACAGTGGGCAACAGGCTCATCAGCACTGATGTGACAGAGCTGACTCACAGATGGGCGCCGGGGAGGATGGCTGGTGGTGCGCTGGTGCCGCTGCCCACACAAGCCGCACTCGTCATCCAGCGCACTCGTCTTTGTGCCAACGTGGTCTCTGCCCAGCTCCGCTGCCAGTGATTGCTGCTCGGTGTTAATCACGAGGATAGCTGAGAAGAGATACTCTAACCCTGGGAGCAAAAGTCATTTTCCTCGTGGGTGTGCTCGCAGCCAGTACTCGCTAGCTAAATGGTAAATAATGAGTCACAATTGCCACCGTGACGATGAACACATCTATTCACACGTACTCGGTGGCCAGGCTAATGATTTAAAGAGCTCCGGTCAGAACACTGGACATGGCATCAGCATCTGCTGAGCCAGCCTACTTTCATTTCAAATTATGTCAAGCATTATGGGATATAATAATGATCATGTGGAGCTAGGTTTTACAGTTTACCTATGCAAATATTGTAAAGCACAAGTCATTGGGAAATTGGCATAAAAATGCTAATACAATACAATTGGCTAAAAATACCAATTCAAGTCTCTGTGTATTATCAATGAATAAATTATAGTTTAGTTAAACACAATGAGACAATGAGTGGAGGCTGAGGGAAAATAAAATGGTTATGCTGATTAGTTAACAGCAACTTGCAGGAAGGACTACTTGGACAGAGTTAGACATTTCAGGCAGTGTAGGAAAATTACCTAGATTTATATATTGAAGCCTTATTTCTAGAAATGACTTAAGGACAACTAGCTGGCTTATGGAGTGCAGTGTTTGGTGTTATTTGACCAGGTGTTTATCATTGAAAAGTAGCCTCTTATGGGCCATATGGCATCAAAAAATTTGTAACTAACCTTTAACTAGTTGGAGGTATTGAAGTGGCCAGACAACCTGA
This sequence comes from Denticeps clupeoides, assembly GCF_900700375.1. Taxonomy (NCBI): domain Eukaryota; kingdom Metazoa; phylum Chordata; class Actinopteri; order Clupeiformes; family Denticipitidae; genus Denticeps; species Denticeps clupeoides. Next base: position 2,807,016 of record NC_041722.1, on the reverse strand, counting down.
AATGTCTCTCTTAGTGTCTATATTGATAGAGTATGTCCTATTTTGGCGGTCTGGGTGTGTCCAAATCCATTTAGCTGGTTTGAATGTGGAAAAAAACAGATAATGGTTGTTCTCAGTCAGACATTTTGGGCATTACAGGTGCATGGCAGGAATATGAACTTGGTAAACAAAGCAAAGTCCAATGTTGTATACACTACTAGCTTTGCATTCTGTTCTCAGTCAGTAATGTTTTTGGTAAATGAAGAGTGCATAGCATGTGTCCTGCTTCAAAAATATGAAAAAGCGTGCTGCCACCGTTTGTTGTATGTTGTAAGTACGTTGCAATGTTGCAGTTCAGTCTTTTCAGCCAGTCCAGGAAGAACCTTTGCACTGTGTTCCTTGGTGATGATTATGTGAGGCTGTTGTATTCCTGTGGGACTAAGATCAGGACGGGACCATTTCAGGACACAAACATTTTTGTTCCTGGTCCATTCCAGCATTGCTTTTCCCATGAACATAATGCCAAGCTTCAGTGAAGCTTGTGGTTCACCTTCCATTCACCCATCCACAACAACACCATCACCACACTTTAGGCATATGAACAAAGTCCACCTCCTAGACTATGATCCCAATCACAAAGCAAAGCACAAAGCAAGCAGTTGACTTCCAAAATGAAGTTGCTCCAAAACAATTACTGCACAATGTAACTATAAACTGTTAGTCAAACAAGTTGAAAGCGGAATTGTTCATGAGTTGATCTCTAATTATTATATTTTGATGATCAAAGAGAATATGAGCAGCTGTGTTCTTGTTGGTCAGTCAGCAATAAGTGGGTGTTGTACTTTTGACTCCGCCTGCCAGCTTGTACAAATGTTTTTTTATTTATTTGTTCGCACCTCAGACCTAGTTTTCATTACTCGTACAACCAAAACATGATTGCCAGAAGCTGGCTTCCGTTTCACCTCCTCAGCATCCATTTTTGCGTTTTTCTCATGCTCGCATGACTGCCCATTTACCATGTAAAAAGGTCGGGCCGGGTTTGGGCAAAAATCGTCATTTCTACTCACAATCCTGCAGAAGATTTTATTTTTTTTTGTGATTTTCACTTGTGATACACAGCAGCACAGCACACGGTGAACACAGTGAAATTTGTCCTCTGCATTTAACCCATCACCCTGAGTGAGCAGTGGGCAGCCATGACAGGTGCCCGGGGAGCAGTGTGTGGGGATGGTGCTTTGCTCAGTGGTGCCTTGGTGGATCGCGATTCGAACCAGCAACCTTCTGATTACAGGGCTGCTTCCTTAACTGCTAGGCCACCACTGCCCCCTAAAATTGCATGTACACAGTCCAACAAGCTCTGCTGATTGAAGATCTTCAGTCTAACGCTCTCCCAACTGAGCTATTTCGGCTCTGCATGTGCTCTTCATTGCAGCATGTGCGAATGAAGAGTACTGAATGTCCACTGTTAGAGTAATATGATTTTTAGAGTATTTCTTTTTACTTAAAATTGTCTAATAATAACACTCTAATGTGTAATGATTTGTTTTTGCATATTGGTCATATTATGCTATACTACTAAATCCCCATGACAAAACCTATATTACATAGCATGTAGCTGCTTGAGAATATCATTGTACCGATTGGTAAATGCTGCTTCACTGACATCAGTGAAACTATAATAGACTAGTAGCATTCAATGTCTGAAGAACAAGTCCTCACAAGCAATTACAAGACTCAAGCAGCCTAGATAACACTCACTTAAACTAGCACTCCTCTGAGAGACCCATCAATATACCCCATCTCCTGCCTAACTGTGGGTGAATGCCTGCTAATGGCCACAATGCATGCTGGTATTAATCCACTTTATAAATGTGTGGTTTTACAGTGAAATGAGGCTCAAAGTCTCACCTTGTGGTTGCTATTATTATATTATCTTTATTAAAGTAATCAATTATAATAATGTTTATCTGTGTATTGAAAAAGGTTCAGCACTAGTGGAATTAGTTACATTACTTTTATTTAGCAATTGAAAGCTATTACATTTTAAATAGGGTAACTTGTAACAAATTACATTCCCATTACATCTTCCCAAAAAACACTGAGATGGTGTGATTCACCATACCTTAATATATCTGATATTGCCTGATGCTTGTAGCTGCTGCTAGTGCTGTGAATCAGTAGTAGGGTCACTTTTGCCCAGAGTACACAGGATTCACTCTGACAAACTGTTGGGTACATGATGCTCACTTGAAAAGGGATGCACATGTTCGCCAAATGCACAGAGAAGGGTCACCACAAAACGCCACACAGGATCACTCATGAGATGCAGTACATCCTGTTTTCCACAAAGTCATTGTTTCCACAATAAAAAAGTGTTTTCTGGCTGATGCTCTGGGGGACAGCATGTCTCTCCGCCAGGCTCCATGTTCCCCTGTGTCCCCTGCGAAGAACACCACTGAACGGAAGCCTCTGAAACAGCCGGTATTGACCGTCCCTGTGATTCGCTGTTTGATCAGGGCTGGTTATGTTAGAACTTAATTTGCAGCTCACCCTATGTGGGTGGAGGAGCCGAGGGTCTATATATAGGAGGAAAGCAGCAACTCCTGCAGAGGTGAGACAGGTACGTGGCACGCAGATGGTGCAGCACAGAGGGAATCCTCCTGCTGCAGGACGTCTCCTGGCGATTCACAAATAGGCATCCACGTCGACTCCTCCTGGATCATGCCAAGAGAACACTTTAGGAATTGACAAGTCTGATAAAGGTAGTGTGACTTCAAAGACATAACACCATGTGTGAAGGGGGCTAGAGGGTGGAGGAGTGAAAAGGACTTGTACTGACATATTTTGTCTTTGAGACGTGCACCCTGTAGATTGTCACACAGAGATGCCTAGAAACCTGGAAGCAATGGCAAACCGTTCAGAGAGAGAACGACCTATTATGTATTAATATTGACTTGTTCCCTGTTGCCATAGGTGGGGTTTCCATAAACATCACACTTCACCATATTTTTACATATTCCATGTTTGCTCGGTGTTCCTTTATAAAAACAGCTTATGCAGGGAACACACAAGTCAAACACAATATTTCATTCAGTGACATCAGTGCATTTCATTTTGAGGTTTCCTTCCTTTTCCAAAAACACAATGTCAAAAAACATGAACCTCTGCAGAGAGAAATTTATTTCCTGCATGTATTTCTCATCTGGATTTTTGTCAGATTTGTGTTTTGCTTCATTAAGTGAGCAAGATCATCTTTGATTATCCAAAATCTGTTATACCAAACCAGAAAATAACATTTGAAATATGCTTAATACACAAGGCATAACAATATGAACTGGTGACCCTTAGTGAACAGTGGACATCCATGACAGATGCCCGGGGCACTGAAAAAAAGAACATGTTGGATTTATTTAATTCAGTAGTGGACCGTGGTTGCACTTTGGCAGCAACTTGAATAATTGTGTTAAATTAACACAAGTTATTCATATTCAAAAAACAAGTGTAATTTATGTTGATAAAGTATGATTGAAACTTTGTTAAAATGTTTTGTTAAAAATAATTTAGGCTCTGAACATTTTAATCCTTCTTGGTTTTATCACTTTTCACAATTCAATAACAAATACTATTTGGTTACTTAAATACTACACATTATTTACATATTGCATGTTCATATTCTAGTGTCAATTACACAATTTTACAATGGAGGCCTTAAAACTGATTCATTGCAGTGACAGAAGGTAACGAATCAAACTGACATTATTGTTCTACTATTATACAAGTCAACCGTGAATAAGTTATGTCAGTTTTTCAGTGTTTTGTCAATTCAATCACAACAGAAATTAGACGTATTCTTTTGAAAAAGGTTACAGGCAACCATTTTGCAAGAGAACAACACAAACATTCTGTTCAAGGACTCTATTGTCAGGATGAAATTAAATAACAATTGTAATTGTAAACAATTTGATTTAACTATAGACCTGCTTAATAAAACACTTGTTTATGTCTAATACTTTTCTATTAACATTGTCCAATTCAGATAAAAATGGGCAAACAGTTGCATGTCAAATCCTTTATTCAAATACAAACAGTGAACTAATACTGAGAGTAATACTGAGAGTAAAATTTCAAACACTGACTTTATCATGCCTTCTTAGTTTAAAACAGTGTTCAAAATTCTTTAATTAAACTGATTTAAAGTTGAATTGACCATGATGGGACTATTTAGACTGTGGACAGTTCTCCATCTTTTCACTTGCCACAACAAACAAACTAAAATTGAAAATTGCTGCCAATCACAGAATGTTGAGCAGAGAGAGGAAGAAGGGAAAAAACTGGCCCCGTCGACATGGCAGCACATGAGTAAACAACTGGTGAAGCAGAGGTATAAAATGACTGGACTTAACAATGAATTATTGGTGCACAACAGTAAGCTTGTAGTGTTGTAGCAGTTTTATCTTCAAACGTTGGGCTTTTCTCAGAGTTGAGTCACATCCAACTCCATTATCACCTTTTGAATGACCTCAAAAGTGTAGTAGAGCTAGAGTGGATAACTGGTGTTCAATGAGTAAAAAATGTCCAAACAGCATGGCTATTGCAATGGCCACATTATCCAGATCTTGAAGCACCACCTCACCCTCAATGATGATGCCAACATCAGAAAAGCTGTTGCCTGGAGTCTCTCTGGCGACATAGATTCCCACTGTTGTTTTCTCAATAGCGCTCAGTGCAGTCATGTCCTAAAATGAATTAGAAATGTTTTATTTTTAATAATCATCTGGTCCGCAATGTAGTGTAAATCTAAAGATGGCATTCTCCTCCTCACTTTTCCTGGAAGTTGTTTTTATGTTTTAGGGTTTTATCATTAACCTGGACCTGGCCAAATTCAGCCCTTGTCAGATAAGGGTCAGCACAGTGTGTGAAGATGGTGGCATATTTCCTTCTTTCACCAAATGTAATAGAAGCAATATTTTTTCACTCTGTGGCAGAAGGATCAAAATGATTTTTCACATTCATGATGGGAGGCTATGAAGGAAAAGCAGACTGTTTTGGACCATTTGCGTGACAACTGTAACTTTTTGTTTTAATCTCAGCGATGGAATCTCTACCAAAGCAATAAAAAGGGCAAATGGAGCTAAACAGTCCAAGTAGGATCACAAAGTTCACCGACTACATTTTGAAATGTAGCAAAGCCGCAATCTACCCACAAAACTCTCACCATTTACTCCTGCACCAATGTCGGGATTCTCATTTAGATAGATGCAGAGTCCTCTTATGAGGGACTCCCTTCCAACATCAATGTCATCCTTAAGAAGGAAAGATATGATTTTTTTCAGTAGCACAGACTGATTGAGGACAAACACTGAGCAGCATATACAAAACAACACTACCTGTTTGGCACTGACCTTTATGGACCGTCACCCAAATATGAAAAAAGAGTGTTATTACCTTACAGGGGCTGAAGGAAATGTACTACTTGGAGCCTATAGGATGTACAGATTTGGTAGGATAAGGGATTTGGCATTCTCCAGGGCCACAGCCAATATTTAAAATATACATTTTCTCTGTTACACCTGAAATACAAAAACCTGTGTTCTGGATATGATTTTCTGGAGCTGAAATGCATCAAAAATGTGTCCTGGCTGTGGGACCCGGTTTGGGAGCTACTGGGCTGTACAATCTTAGCATTTAATCTTGGAAATTTGAGCTGAACATGCAAATGGATACTTAAATGTTCTGCAGCGATCACAGCTCACGTCTGCTCTGAGAGCTTTGTGTCTCTTTATTGGAATCCCCAGTGATCCGCGCAGATCCGTGAAACAGCAGATGTATCTGTTCCATCTGGTTTCCTCCAGGTTTATAAGCAACCAGTACTCCATGAAAATCTCTACATTATCGATCACAGAAGGTTTTTGCTTGTGCTGGAAATTTTAGCGAGGATTGTACAGGTCCCCAAAGTCATTACTTGGACAGTTAGAAAGGGGGGGGAAAAAAGCAGCCACAATCAAAATGGATTTTGACTTAAGATACACAACTCGCTCCTTAAGAGTGGGGCACAAATTGCATAATTTTTTCCTTCGTCTCCAGGCCTCAATATTTTCCGTTTGGTATGGAGGAGTGGACCACGTTTGCCACGTAATGATATATTGGGTTCGCACAATAAAAGTAAACGGGACAGCTCTCCCATTAAAACAGCCCTGCAGGCCATGGCTACAAAAGGAAGCCTGAAATGCCGGCAGCGTATCGATCTGATGCCCCGTACTGAACAAAAGTGCACATTGCCCTTACACTTTACCTCCTGCTCTCCCACTCGCTGCATCCACCTTTCTCTCCCTCATCTCATCTTTCAGCCTCTATTTTGACAGTAGGTTAAAGAGACAAACACACTGACTAAGAATAAAAAGTTGAATAGTGTCCAGGGTGACTAGTGCAGAATTCAATAAATTGATGATAATACTTTTACTGGGAACTTGGATAATGGTGCCTGTGACAGTTTGTAATGCATTAGTAAGCATTAGTAACTCCATAAATCCATAAATATATAAATCAGATCTAGATAAAATATTTTCTGAGATAATTATGAATAATACAATACACACTAGCCTGGAGTATTTGAAGTTCTATTTATTCTATGCTGAGGACATGATGATCATCAGGGATAGTGGTAGTAGCAGAACTGTAAAAAGTTTTTTGGACCTCTAGACAGTTTTGTGGACCTCTAGTGTATGTCAAAGCATCTGAGGAATAAAGTAACACTCACATATGCACACAATCACACAACATTGTGAGTCTGAGCCAGGCTTGGATGTAATGGACTTGGATGGACTTCTGAACTGAGAGGATTTAGTGCAGGATTTGTGCATTCATCTTTGTTCTTCTTATTCCGGCAGCTTGCTTTGCAAACTCAGTCCTCCTTGTTGTTAAAGTCATAATTTCTCTCTGGACTTGTTTCCAGAAGGGACCATGTTTCCCATTCAAATCAACATATCTATATGACCTACCTAGAGATTTAGCATTAGACCCCTAAAGTCCCCTAAAAGTGGGAAGTAATCCCCCCCCCAACCTTAATTCTTTCACTCTTTGATATATTGCAGCCATTTGCTTAAATCATTTAAGTCATTTTTTTCCCTCATTAATGTACATACAGCACCCCATATCGACAGAAAAACACAGAATTGGCGACAGAAAACCTGAAATATCACAATGAAATATCACAATATCACAAATGTCACTTTCCGTACCCACTGTATTTATATTATATTTTATAAGGCATGCTTTGCTGGTATTTAACAAAGGAATGAAACCACTCAAGATTCAGCTTTTTTTCCTGCATGCTAATAGGTTGATTGTGGTCTGTTGACTATCCAGAAGTCAGAAGGATCCTGTGCAATCTCCAGAAAATGCTGCTCATGCATTCATCTGAGGACTTTGCTCTAAGAAAAGTTTTGTTTTCTAAAAGGCAGACAAAATAGGAGATGATGTCTAAAGAATGACCAGACTTACACTCAGGCTTATGACAGGGTAATTACTCACAAATGCTCAGAGTGAGGCCTGATTTATCCTCCAGGCAGGACCACAAGACACATTGAAACCATCAGGTCTGCTTGATCTAAATCAAATTCACTATGCACAGCATCAAGTAATTTTACATGTTTATTCTCCTTCCATCTTCTCTTTAAAAAAAAACCCCTCTTTATGGATATTTAAAATCTCTAAACTCAAAATCAGCTTCAGCAGCAGATTTTAAGATATTTATTCTGGTTGAGTCACAGACTCTTCTGCACTCATTGTTGAACAAATGGGTCGACTTACCCTACAGCCCTCATATACAGCAAAGGTATCAGCGGTGGCTGATCAGGAACCAGACAGGAAGCCTGCTGGCAACAATGGAGCTTTTCCTATCTTAAAAACAATGTATCTAGAAACCAATTAAAATGTCTGTCTTCGGGACAAAACAATGAAAGATAAGATGGTTCTTTCTCCTCATGCACTTGTTTTGTACGATTGTAGGTTTCTGGGTCATCCCAGACTAAAGATATCTGGGGTGGTGGTTTCTAAGCAGGGGTTGTATGTTGTACATTGTGAGGGAGGTTCACTGTCTCACGAACAGTGAGAGTCTGTGATAATTTGATTGCACTGCCAGAATTTTTGGATGACCGTCTCACATTGTGCATGCTGCAAATGCAATAAGTACTTATGTATTTATTAATATGACAGTTTGTAAACCCCAGATTCAATGGAGGTGAAATGCCAATACCAATTCAAAAGTGCAATTCATATTGTTCACTTTATGCATCTCTCTACTTCTATTTACATTCGACCATTTGTATTGTTTGTTAATATGTACATCATTGCCTTACCTTATATATTTAATATATTAACTTACTTCTCTTTGTCATATATACCTTTATCAGTGCCAGTGAAAGAGAATCTTCCACACACAGTGTCCCTCATAATTACTGAGGTAGCTGAGTGCTGCCATTCAGTCACCCAATGTGAAGCTGTCACTGCAGACGTATGGGAGGGAGGAAGCTTTTGTGGAACTTTCTAAACTCTGTTTGCATTCCCGGCCCACATTTTCAAGGCTGCGATGGACGCAGTTATTATTTTGATGAGGTGTGCATCGGGCTGCGGTTCACAGATTTTTCTCGGATACATCAGCGGTTCGACACAGACCTGTAATTTCCCCTAAACTGGGGGAGGATAATAGAAAGATGATTGATATTGTTCTCAAGGAAAGTAACAAGGAGGACAAAGGGTCCATATAGACTGATACAGACAAAATGAGGCTGAGGCCTCTAAAGTTATATCTACATAGTTTTTGTTCCACATAATTAATGTCAGTATGCATGGACACATATTGCAACATGCTACTGTGTATAAGGAGAAAATTCATTGAATAAAGCTGTTATTTACACTGATCAGTGGATAAGCTGACAGACAGATCTCCAACATCTAATTTATAATGTTAGGTTCTTAAACCACTGTTCAATTGCTCTGCTGATTTGTAAAGGTGTATGAATAAAGAGCAGTAACATATAAAGCCTGCATGAGGTAAATGGGTTTGGAAAGCATCTGTGTTGGCACGTAAAGCCTAGCTGGTTATTGTGCTCCCTGCCAATATGAGTCCAGCAGAGGTGCAACCAACAGACTAATCCTGACATTTAATGAATAAAATGGTGTTAAGATGGATTTTAATAACCCTATAATGACCAGAGGCAATATTCTACATAATTAAGATGGGAAAGTTTTGGAAAGTCTTGATATATTGAGACAAAAGCATGTTTTGATTCCTCTAGCGCTGTGGGTAATGGAGAAGTTGAACAATTAACGCCACAAATAAGGCTACATGTTCTCAAAAAATGGTGCTGATCAAGGGTAAATTGCCATGAATTTTGAGATCATTAGCTTTCTAAATGAGTAAAATAAGGCCCTCACTCCCAGCTGAAACAACTCTTAAGACATTCAGCTCCTTTATTTAGAATAGAAAACTCAGTAATCCACTGATGATTCAGATACAGATAAGAAGTTAACATTAGGGCCGTCACCTACGGGACTGATTTTCAGCCAAATGAACTTTTGTTAATACAAGGAAATAATCTCTTGTAAATATGAACCACCGTGTTAAATGAGTTTTTGTGAAATGGCTAGTAATGTGTGACATTTACTTTACTGAAAGACAAAAATGTCTAGCACATCTTTAAAAGATTAACATCTGACACCTCCTCACATCTAAGAAAATGGTGGTGGAGGTGGTTGACTTCTCACCATTCAGTAATTATTTTTAAATTATTGGGTGTAAGGATGGCAAAAATATAAAACCACAAAACAACTGTCACAATTTCAGTTAAAAATATGACATTTGACAGCTATTATCTTTTTTTTTTGTCTGCATACTTTTTTACTCTCATTCACATAATCGTTCGGGTGATTACAGCACTCTGCTCACCTCCTAAAATCATAAAAGTTTAATTAGCATAAAATCAATTAATTTATTTAATTAACTTTTTCAGATAAAAACACTCAAACGTTGTCTCCTTTTGCAGAGCACTTCCAAAATCAGTGACTGGTGAGGATAATTTGACATGACAATGATCCATGGAATGGAAAGAAATGACTGGAACCTGCAGCAAAAGATGAATGAACTGCATTAATAGCCTGATAAAGACTAATATTATTAGCTGCGGGGATGGTGGCTTTTGTTAACTCTGGTTGTAATGAAAAATGCAGTTACTGACATTGTAAATGGTAGTGTGATTACACACACACACACACACACACACACTGTATGACTGACTATTGTTGTACTGATTAGAGTTCATATCACATGCTAAGAATAGAGGCTACTATGTACCAAATTGAATAATATTTTGGAAGTGACAGAACATTATTAAATGATTTCATAGGTAAATACTTTCAATAAGCCAGCAATGCATGGGCTGTGAACCCAACCATTATTTTAAAGCATAAGGAAAGTGTACCTATCTCAGTTCTTGTGATATTAATAGTGCATGCATAATAGAATGTAAAATAAAGCAATGAATTGTTTTGCCCTGATTCTCTGTGCCTTCATTCTTAATTTGAAAAGATGGAATGAATTCTGACAGAATAATTTAAAGATTTTTAATGGCATGTTCATACTCGCCTAACCTCAGCAAGTGTTGCTGATCATTTGCTATAAAGACAGCGGGAATGCTTGCTATTCAAAGACCATCACTGCATAGGAAAGCAGAGATTACCTTTAGCGAGCATCTGCTTAAACCCCGATGGGGTCGTGAGAGCAGGCAGGCAACTCAACACCACACGGCCGCTGCGCAGGCCAATTTACGGATCCTCCAGACTCAACAAAATACCAGAACAAATGTTTGTACCAGGAATGGTTAAGCCCTCGTGATCATGATCATGGGTGTTTACAGTTTAAGCTAAGGTAAAAAGCACAGAACCTGTTTCTGAGGTGCAGCCCCTGGATTTGCATAACTGGTTTGTAAACCTTCATCCCAGTGTGACCGTGAACATCAACAGTGAACTGCATTCTCCTGAAGCACACTTTATACATCAGAAGTGCATAATCACACACACAGGGAAGAAGTGGATACGGATAACCTAATTATCCCTCTTTACATTCTAGATACTGTAGGTAACACTGGCTCGGCAAGTTATTCATGTTTTTAGTTTTTAAATCATGCTCATCCCATTACAAATAATTGCTTTAATGTTTCAAAAAACATGTCCGCATTAACTAACACTTTCGCCTAACCTGAAGTCTGCAACCCCTTATTTCTTGACCCACAATTACACCACTCAGTCGCTGGTGTTGGAGTTTTGGAGCAGTAGCCATGTCTTGCATTCGTTCAATGCCTTCTGGCATTTTCATAAGGACTGGAGGCACCTTCAAGCTCTTGACAATTAGAAGCATTTGCTGTCAGAGATAGTAAGATGAATGCTTTTTTATGTACTTGCAGCGTAGCACAAATCTCATCCCTCAGCTCTGTATAGAGATAAATGTATGTACTGTATAGGGATTTACAAATACAAAAATTGACAAACATCATTTCACATTTGGATTTCATTCTTTACAAATTCACTACTTCCATGCTGCTGGTTTAATATGACGCATTCCAGTGCATTTTGGCACAGAGTTGTGCTTTGATACGCTCTGTAAATGCCAGTGAATTCTTTCTGAAATCCCCCAAAAAAACAAAGCCCCCTCTCTTTTATTGTTCAGTCATTTAACAGACACACATATAATTATCTTAAAACGAGAGCGCGAGAGAGTAACAGTATTTAAGTACCAGCATTACTAAAAATAACCAACTGGCAGAGTCGATTTGAATAGATCAGATCATTAGCATCTGCAGCATTCATCCGACAGCAGGTCTGGTCACATGTAATTTGAGGTGCCGAGGAAACAGCGTGTGATGGGGAGGGGAGGAGTGCATCTGAATGCACGCTATGCCTTCGTGAGCCACCAAGCTCGACAAAGGCATGTGATTTCCTTCCATAGGCTGTAATTACTGTAGCGGCTCCTTATTGTGCTCTCACCATTTAAAACACAGTGTGTCCCTTTGCTAATGACTTGCGCCTGATGTGTTCATTCATCCTTTGCTGTTAAGCAATCTGTTTACCCAATAATTCACTCCATAGCCAACTCAACACACATTTTCTTCTGCGAAGAAAAAGGCACAGGGATTACTGTTCATTGTTGCTGCATCGAGTCCATCTGTGACCTAGAAGAGATTTTGCGGGCCCTCGGAGCCCAGACGGTTATCTGTCTTAAATTGCTCCTAGCACTGGGAGTGGAAGACGCCGCAACTGGGCAGGCACACGGCTCAGCAGGCTCATTTGAATCCTGTTGTTAATGTGTGGGTAGGCTTCCTTGTTCACAGCAAAATCACCAATATACCACTGAGCTGTGAAAAAAAAAAAAAACTCAAAATGGCCTCACGCATGAACCACATGCAACTGAACAGGGCGTCAGTATTTATAGACAAAACAGCATACTGGCCAATTGCGGCCACTGTCACGTCTACATGCACATCTTCACATCTTCAATGAATAAACAAATATTAAAAAGGAAATGAAAATGACGTGAATGTCACGGTTGACGGGGACTTGTGAAATGGCTCTGACAAGCAAGACTTTTCAAACACATTGATTAAATTAAATCCTTTTTTCTACTTTGGGGATGAGTAATCAACTAAACAAAGCTCTCTCATCCCCTGTGGGCTTGCCATTCATCCCGCATTAGCCCCCCTGAGTTTTAAGCCTGTACATCATTTAAGAGAGGTTTACATATCACTGCAATGTTCTCATTGGTGGCGACTGAACACTCCACCTGGTCATCCTGGTTTAATTTGTAAATTAAAATATATTGATCCCAAGCCGATTAACCCAGCAGCCTTTTCTTTTCTGTCATTTTTGACACACACCATTTCTATTTCCTTTAATCATACAAATAAATGAACAGATGATTATTGATATACATCACAAATGATCAATGATCACTTGCAAATGTTGTTGGTATTTTGTGAACGTGTTGTGAAAAAATAATTGCCATGTCGTCATGTGTACAAGGTCTATAGATTTTTTTTTACCCCAGGCTACAGTAAACCGAAGGCCACGGTTGGCTTTTAGGGAGCTATATTTGACTTGTGTGCGTCATATCTGCTGACATCATGTGGATACATGAGTGCAAAGAACTGCTCTTAATAAAACTATTAGTAAAGTGGCCTCACACCTCGTAGGCGAATCCTCCCCATATTGGTTCTCCAGTTTCCTGGATTTATTCTAGGTGAATTGCTGCCTCTAAATTGGCCATACATGCGAGTGTGTGTTTGTGTGCACCCTGCAGTGGGCTGGTGTCCAGCCCTGGGTAAGTCTCCGTCCTGCACCCAGTGATGTGCTTCGGCAGCTTTGACCCTGAGCAGGGCCAGGGAAAGTGAGTGAGTGAGAAAAAGAATAGTGTCAGTTTAGAAATGAGTGACATTGACATTTTTATACAACTGCTTCACTTTAGGAACTGTAAAATGTACACTAAATATATACACAAAATGTCTCCTTTTATTTGAAAAATATACTGCTTAAATTCAGCTTTAGATTTTCTTTCCCACCCTCACTAATCAGCTAAACCTCCTGTTTGAGACACTGAGTGTAATTAGCAGCTCTGGTTGGTGGGAATAAAACAGCAAGGGGTAATTCTACTTTTGAGACTGAACTTTCCACCTTTGCCTCGGGTGAGTGGATTAGCACACTCTGATTAAGTGTGCAACCACAAGAAAACCAGTGACTCCACCACCGTGAACCTGAGACCTGAGACAAAAGCTGTATATAGGCCTGCATCAGAGCGCCAGTCTGAGCTGCAGGAGGTGTGGCTGTCAAGAATCCGTTCAGCTACATGGCACAGTCATATCTAACACGTGCAGTGCCTTTGCTCAGCCAGAGGACTGTTGCTCATGTGCGTTTCTTTTAATTCTACTAAGACAAGAACAAATAAGACTGAAGTACTTCTTTTGGGTTTTTAGAGTCAAACATGAAAATGATAAGCTCTCTAGTTAACAGTAACTAAGACAGAGTAAGCTAAATCCCCAGACTGCACTTCTTTATTGCTTTTCGATTCCTATCCAGTCCGCATCTGTTTTGATCATTCGTTTTGGGTTCATGTGGTCTTTGTCATGATCCTGAATTTTAAAACCACTCTCCCCTATGAATAGTCTTTTTTTTTTTTTTTTTAAGTATGGAACAGAACTCACCTGTGGAACCCATGTAATCACTGAAAGGCTGAAATCATTACCCTTTCCTTCTCATGTCCTCGCTATGATGACTTTAAAGTCATCATAGCAGAAGAATGAATTATAATTTTCATGCCTCGTGCTAACAGAAGATTTCCCTATGATACTAATAACATCACAATTTGTGTTTCTATATTATTTATGTATTTTAAATCTGGTGCCTTGAATATGGAGCTGAAATGTCAAGTGTTTGAGGCTTGCATTTTAAACACTTATTTGGCAAATCAGCAAAATCAATGGGGCTTCCAGTGTAATTATGTTTTTGATGTAAGTTGTAAACACTCAGCCATCATGTTCGAGATGAGTTTCACGAGATGGTGTTTTTAACAAGACAAGTCCCCTTAATAGGACACTCCTCGTTTGGGAGTAATGTCACTGCTGCACAGCTCATTACGTGTCCTGAAGAAAATCACTCATCCTTGCCTCTTTTTCCCTTCTCTCGTTTAAAGGTGGTCGGTCAAATAGACAAGCTGACGTCAGACTTTGACTTCGACCAGGAGCCGGATGACTGGACGGTGGCCACAGCAAGCAGCACATCCAGCAGTGACCGGGGCCTGGGGGAGGCCTTCAGGCTGGACTTTCTCAGCCAGGACATACTCTCAGACAGCTGGGACCTCTGCAGCTTCCTGGAGGCCTCCTCTTCCTCCTCCGCATCAGCAGGAGCGGGAGCGGCGGCGGCAGCGGCGACTACCCGCAGGAAAACAGGGTCTCACTCTGGCAATGGGGACCGGGACCGAGGACCCCCCAGTACCGCCACAGCCTACTCACAGATGAATGGGGGTCTACCCATCCCCAATGGACCTATCATTGTCACACCAGACTCCTCCAGTGAGGAAGCTTCCAGCTCCACGCACAGTCAGAAGACCTCCCGAACCTCTGGCACTCGTGAGAGGGTACGCTTCAGCGACAAGGTCCTGTACCACGCCCTCTGTTGCGATGATGATGAAGATGAGGAAGAGGATGAGCCGGAGGAGGAGGAAGACGAGGATGATAGGCGTGACTGTGGCACGCCTGACACAGACAGTGAGCCCAGCCCTCTGGCAAGCTCCCCAGTCCCTCCTCTCTCCTCACCTTCAGACCACTCCATCCTCCATAACTGTCTGGACCCCATGGCGGTGTCCTCTCTCGGCAGGGTCTCAGCAGGGACACGCACACTGACGCCGGGCAGGAAGGGTCTCCTCAACCCGAGCTGCCGAAAAAAATTACTCCGCAACAGCAGCACACAGACGGTTTCAGACAAGAGCACCCAAACCGTACTGCCCTATGTCCCCGCCAAACAGAAAACCAAGGACCACTGAGAGAAGAACATTTATCTTCAAAAAAAAAAAACTAATACAAAAGACTGTAAACTTATTTAAATACATAGACAATAGATTAATACACATAAATTAATTACTAATATAAATAAATGATATATGGAAAAAAATCTCTTGACTACCTAAAGTCATTCTTAGGCTCAGGGATTTATAGGTAAAAAAAAAATGTGGGGGTGGAGGGTGGGGAGCTGACGACATGGATCGATAGAAGTGATATGGCAGCGATAGAAGTGAATGGGCGGTCCCATTTGAACTGTGCTAAATATTAACTCCTAACTTTTTTGCAAATTTGCATTATTTATCGGCTACAGCTGGATGTGAAGGGTCATATTTTCCCAGTTCTATATATGGGGAGTGTTCTCTAACGTCACAACATTTATGCTTTCTAGATTTACCGAAACAGGTAAATCATCTGATGGTAATCTTGAATGTGGATTTACTAGCAAAGTTTAAACAGGGAGGAGCCTCCTTCAATATCAATACGTCACACATCTGGGTATCACGCAGCGTCCTGTTTTCCACCACTTCTTTTTGGGGGTTAGGGGTGACCTATTGGGTAAGGAAGCAGACCCGTAATCAGAAGGTTGCGAGTTCAAGTATTGAACTGCCATGTTGCCACTGAGGCAAGGTGCCATCCCCACGCACTGTTCCACAGGCACCTTTCATGGATGCCCACTGCTCACCAAGGCCAATGGGTTAAATGGACGTTCTGTGCTTCAGTGTTTAACAAAGATGATCACTTCCCTTTCTATAACTTCTTCACCTGTTCTATACTGTGCATATCAGTGGACATTACAAATGTTATCCGTTATAGGCATCTTGGGACACACAGGGCATGTACACTACCAAACATGTAGGTTATCACCACTTTACAGCAATGCAAGTATTCTGATGGGTGAACTAGTAAATGTGACACTAGTGAACACTCCCCAAATGCTACGTCTTACAGAGTGCTGGGAAAATACGGCCGATGTGCTGGTTGTGGAAATCATGAAGAGGTGTTTATGGCACAATATACAGTGGTATGCATACTATATAGCAGAGTACGGTTTTTCTTAATGTGATTTAAAAAAAAAAAAAAAAACTGTTGCATACTCTGTATTTTTTATCTATGTATCCATGCTGTCAAGCATATGCCAAGGGATAATTAGCAGTCGCAGATGAGTGTTTCTTTGTGAAAGAAGAGCCTCTTTTTTTGCACCCTTTATAACATCTTTAGAAATGACTGACAGACATGAACATCACTGTTTAACCTGATTTATTATTTTTTAATTATAAAGCAATTAAAAAAAATCTCTTCCCCTTTTGTCTGCTCCTGAAAACAACGAGGTGACGAGGGAAGAAATGAAAGGTGGTGCCCTTGAATGGCCAGGTCACGGACTCAGTGATGTTTTCCTCCATGGGTATTGCTCTCCAGGAGGAGGCCAAGGTAGACAGAGGTGAAAACTTGAATGGTGGTGAATAAAGGCCAGGATGTAAAAGGTTATGCAGCCCAGCAGGGCTCTGGCTCCACACCGGTTTTTGAGAGTGACACCAATAGTGCAGATCAATAGGAGCTAAGAAAGCCCACAGAGAGAGCAAGAGCATGAGAGAGAGAGCGAGAGAGACCCTTCACAACAATCCCTCAGATAAATGAAAAATTTATTTATTTATAACTATATCTGTATTGTCAGACCAGCTGGCATTTACTCTGAGGAAAATAGAGAACAAGACAAAGAAAGATGGTGAGGAAGGTGGAGGAGATAAACAAGAACTTTTGAGTGGGTGTAGGTGGGAGAGAAATGATACATTAGACAGAACGAGGGCTGTGATGAAGGGCAAAGTTGCAGAGAAAAAAAATCACCTTCCCCAGAAAGATCGCTTTTTAGCTACACTCATGGTGGCAGTTTAAAGTGACCCAAATTTGATTTTTATTCAGGCCCATCTAATCACATCTCACTCTGATCTGATCTCATGTTGACTGGATTAAAAAAATCATGCAATAAGTGGTTTCAAATCCAATACAAATCTAATACACCCAGTCAAACCATGTGACGTGTATACGAAGACATATTGGATTTGCGAGCATTTTCTTCCGATCAATCCATCATACATTGTGCTCTTTAAGATTATTACTTTGTGACAGTGTCCCTTCTTTTTAGTTCTTTCTAAAATGACACAGGAATTAGAATACACCCTAAACAGATAAAAGAAGACCACCTATATGTTGAGCCTTCTTTACTCTTCCAGCTATAAAAAGAATAGAATAACAACCTTACAGTGGTTAAAGCTGTTAATGAATATGAGAGCAAGACTGAGTAATATTAATAATAAAAATAATGACTCTATATAGGGTTATATAAATTCAATGTTCATAACATATTTTGCACATTAACATGGATTTTATACAAACTATAATTTATTAATTGTATTAAACTTTTACAGCCTTTTCACATCCATTCAGTGAACAGGTGTGATGCCACATAGAATGAGGTGAAAAGGAAGACCAAGGTTCAACATACACTTTATTTCATACAAAAGAAAGAAAAAAACTGAACGATGCCCGTAAACGTAATGTTAAATGACATTAATGTTCTGTTCGTCAACAAAATTTGTGATTAAATATCATCATCAACACATAAATGCTGATCACGTGACTATAATGAAATATATTATGTAATTCTGTTGACAAATAAAAACGAGACTAAATGTGGTTTTGTAAAATAAAAGCTATACTAAAATGTCTCTTAAGACATTTTGAGACGAGACGTTATTTACTCTCGTTTAATCACAGTATTGTTATGCAGTATTTCTGTTTCCTGTGTCTCCAGTTCAATCACACAGATGACATTACTTCCTCAATTCTTAAATCTTTTTTTGATTCTCTTCTGCTAAGTTGGCAATGGGATGCCATCTTTATCTGCAGTAAGCCCACGCCACAGGTTGAGGCCTTAGTCAATGGATGTTGTAGGTTGTCATTCTGCAGAGAGGGTCAGCATTGCATCTCCCCCCCTTGACCCTCTGATCAGAGATGAGTTCATTTAGATGCTCATTGTAAAAAAGTTTTATGCCATACACTCTTTCTATTCACTCATTCCACATTCACTCAGGTTACGCTCTCTGTTTTTTCTTTCCTTTGGTCTGAAAGGGGCTGTAATTTGCCCTAGTCTTTACAGGGAGAAACTTAAGGAGAAACACGGCCACTGGAGTGGATGTAGAGTATTATCATTTTTGTATCTTAATTTCACCCTCTGTTTGATGTACGATCATTAAATCCCAAAATCTCATAATGTACAATAATTTTACCCCTTCATTTTATTTTATGTTTTGTGGTTAGCATGACAAGGTAAAGATCTCTGTTTAAAGATCTCTCATCTGATGGCACAGACATACTTGGCTTGTTTATTCGCAGTCGTCTCACATGGCTTTGCAGCCAATCAAAAATAAATATATATGTTACATCGCCATCAGACTTACTGAAATGAAAGGAAGAAAGAAAGAATGCGTGATTAAAGCCTGTAGCTAACACTGGCAACACTGAATGGGTTTGACTACATTTACATTTACATTTACAGCATTTATCAGACGCCCTT
Organism: Denticeps clupeoides; assembly: GCF_900700375.1. NCBI lineage: Eukaryota > Metazoa > Chordata > Actinopteri > Clupeiformes > Denticipitidae > Denticeps > Denticeps clupeoides. The sequence continues at coordinate 2,787,864 of NC_041722.1, read as the reverse complement.
ATCCAGAGCGACTTACAATCAGTAGTTGCAGGGACAGTCCCCCCTGGAGCAACTTAGGGTTAAGTGTCTTGCTCAGGGACACAATGGTAGTAAGTAGTAAGTGACTAAAATAAATGTGTGTTTTTCTCTATTCTACTAAATACTACTAAGTACAATATTGACTGAGCTAAATTGCATTACTAATAAGACATGTTGAAGACTAAAATACATTTTTCCTTGACTAAAACTAGACTAAAACAGTCATGGAGGACTAAAATAGTCCTCCATGTAGGTTTTTAGTTGACTAAGACTTGACAAGACTAAAAAGAATACAGATGTGACTAAGACTAATAAAAACCTAAATGACAGACTAAACTAAAAAGACCAGACTAAAACTAAAATTAAGACAGGCTGCCGAAAATAACTATACTCGTCATGAACATGACAAGACTGGAGACTGTAGGGAGTGTCAGGTCTAAATGGAGGTGTGATCAGGAGGGCGTGGCATGTGAAGGTCTCAGGGCTAGTACTCAGGGGATAGTGACTAGGTGTGAGTGTGTGTGCAGCATGCAGCAGCAGATGCGGTGCGAAAAGTCACAACAGGTTTGCACTTCAGCATTAGCACAATCCATGCATGATGACGTGATTAAAAATATGCAGGTGGATGCTCAGTCTTCTTTTTTCCATTCAATTTGCAGTTGACAAAGAATCACAGTGGTGGTGCTACATTTGACAAGGCCTGCACACGTTTAGCACATTATCAAGCACTGTTCACTTTAAGTGCCCATCAAAAGGCGATAGAAAAGCTCACAAGCACTTCACCAGTAATCAGAAGGTTGCCGGTTTGAATCCCGATCCGCCAAGGTACCACTGAGGTGCCACTGAGCAAAGCACCGTCCCCACACACTGCTCCCCGGGCGCCGGTCATGGCTGCCCACTGCTCACTCAGGGTGATGGGTTAAATGCAGAGGACAAATTTCACTGTGTGCACTGTGTGCTGTGCTGCTGTGTATCACATTTAACTTCACTTTAACTTTAATAAATCCACCATACTTCACTAGATAAAATGTTATACTTGCTGTTTGCAAACTCACCATATGTGCCATTCTGTGATGTCTGTATAATTCTCTTTTTACACATTTTGCACATTATTGCGCAAAGGAAAACTCAGGTTTCAGTAAATTAATGTAAGCATTATGAATTTTGAGTAGATATCTAACAAAACTGTTGTAGGTCTTACTCTATCCCAATTATTTAGACGATTCTCAGTCTGCACCCACCCCTCTGTCACATCTGAAGGTTTAATTTGCCTCTTGTGCCTGACAGTGTCTCCTAACAGCTTCCCTTTTTACCGCACATATTTTGAAAGGCACACTGATCTCTTATAAGTAAAGTGTGTAGATCAGCCCTCCAACCGATAAAAGCACCATGTGACAAATAGAAACACTGGGTCACACGTAATAATTACACAGTATTAAACACAGTTGATGTGAAGTGTAATTCACTCTTGACTTATTATATAAGGTTTCTGGGCAACCTGAATGCTGCAAGACAATGACTGGGTGACACCCAATACTCATCATGCCAAGCTTATCATGACTCTATGAGCATATTTGGGGCAGTGGTGGCCTAGCGGTTAAGGAAGCGGCCCTGTAATCAGAAGGTTGCCGGTTCGAATCCCGATCCGCCAAGGTGCCACTGAGGTGCCACTGAGCAAAGCACCGTCCCCACACACTGCTCCCCGGGCGCTGGTCATGGCTGCCCACTGCTCACTCAGGGTGATGGGTTAAATGCAGAGGACAAATTTCACTGTGTGCACTGTGTGCTGTGCTGCTGTGTATCACGTGTGACAATCACTTCACTTTCATATTTATGACTGAATGCCATTTTTGTTATTCAGAAGCCCGGGATCAGGAACCTTCTGAAATCAGTCAGAATTTAGGAGCAATTATTGTACCAACCATAAAAAGGTCTTATGTTTCAATGCTGCCAAGAAACATGATAAACATGTAAGCATTATTTGTGAAAAAGAACACATTCTTTACTTTATACAAAGTTCATGCAAACTTTTTTTACAGTTCCAAATTTAATAATATTTGTCATACTTAAAACTGCTCAAATAAAGTGTGCTCAGCATATGTGTCTGAACTGCTCGCCCCAGCCATTGACGGTACATCATTAAAGCCTGACGTAAACTGGACATGTTTAGTTTCCAGTGGCACAACCTCTACCCTCCATTTCCAGTTTAAATTATTTACATTGTGTCTTCATGCCAGCTGCCCAAAATCTGTGTATGCGCAGAATCTAATCTCATTCTGCCTCAGTGACTGATCTGTTCCATTTTTTTCTTTGTGCAGAACGAATCGCCTACTGACATCAGGCCATGTGGCATACATTAAATCTCACATCCATCATTAGTTCAGTTCAGTTCAGTATCTTTTGTGGCATGCATCTCTACACGTCAGATCCCACTTCCATTTATTTCTTGTGTGTGTTTTTAAGATGAAACTGCTCCACTGAGGAAGATGCATTGAATGACAATCGATGGATCACACCCTGCTGCTCTGTCTGCCATTTCACTGAGCGAGATGAAAGACCAACAGGTCTCCAGGCTCATCAGCATAAACAAACAAAGTGGCCGCCAATAGAGCCGAGCAGAAAATGCATCAATCACAAGAACACACAAAGCTCACCCTATGCTACGTGGTCTACACACCCAGATGTTACAACGTTTCTGGGCACCTATACAACCAAACACAGTTTTTAATTGTATTCAGTTGTATCTCAGGACAACCTGAATCCATAGGAAAGGAGTATAAAAAATATGAAAACTCCTTCTTCTTCTCATTGTATGTGTTTTAGCTGAGCCCTGAAGTAGGTCACACGTGCTATAATGTCCTGTATTCATGATGATGTTACATTGGCACATACAATGTAGCTGGACCTTGTTGCTGAACAAGTACATCCCTTCACTGAAACAACATTGCCTGATAGAAGTGATCTCAACAGCACAATGCGGCATGCAACACTACAAAAACGGTTTAAGAAAGAACCATAAGGACTTAATAAGTAAGCAAAACACATAGACACCAATTACTTTAAATCCATTACATTAAAATAATTCTAATATTTTGACTCTCTTTACCTCAAATGGGTCTCATTGAATTTTATTAGAATCTCATTAAAGTCTCCTGTGATGTGAACAATGAAAGGTTTCTATGGGGTATTTAGATTCAAAGCTGTGCCAGTAAACAGTTGAGCTTTTAATCATTCTGCTGCTGGATCAGCGTAATGAGAGGTTATTTGGGCGGCACAGGCCAGCGTCTGCAGTTTCAGACTCTAGACTCTCCCCGGTACCCAGCTAAAGTACCCAAGCCAGGAATGTCTCCGACCGCAGAGGAACAATAGAGTTAGTGAAATGATTCAGCCAATTACAAGAGGTAATGAAGAGACCCAGTGCACTGAGGCAATCCTATTGCAGACCGGGGTTAACAGAGCTTCACTTAAAGGAGCGGTGGGGACACGGGTGACATGGACTGTATCACAGCATGGATGCATGTCAGGTGGCCCGGCCATCTTTGACACATCTCGCTCTTATTGTTGCTGTCCTGTGCAAAAGGTTTTCGGACATTGTCACTAATGCACCTTGCTGGGTCTGGTAAGCACGCGGCCAAGCTTAACTTAACAAGAAAATGTTATGTTGGAATCAGCAGGTCCACCACTGAGATAAAGAGAACCAATGACGAATCTCTGTTTTCTTTGCTTATTGGCACAGGGTCCAAGAATCAAAGAGCTCAATACTGGATTGGCTTTCAGACGCCGAGCCTTGCAGGGGTTTCATTTGTTTACTTTCCAGCATCATCAGTTTCATTCCGTAACCAGAACCAATCTTTCCTAACTTACACACACGGCAATTTGTGCCATGTTCGAATTTGGTGTTGCAGTAGCTGCAGTCCAGTGGCGGAAGCCAGAGCGAGGGCAGTAATGAGTCTGCAGCTCTGCCTTTCCACAAGAGAAATGAGAAAAGCTTTTATTTTTATTTGCCCGAGAAAAAAACCTGTACAAACTGAGGTAAGAACAGAAAACAAAGCAAACAAAAGCAGAGGAAGGAGAAAAGACATCAGAGCTTTACATCAGAGCTTACACTACTCATGATCTTATCACTGAAGAAAAAATAAAATTTCATGGATTTATAATTAAATAAACAATAAATATATTCAAAGGAAATCAGACATTTACTCTAAGAACACATGATTGTATTTAAGAATTTATCCAGGTGGCTTATTTTTCATAAATTATATTTTTGTATAATGTATTATTTCATGGGTAAAAAGGGCTTGATGCTTCAGTCACTGTCTCTGTGCTCAATATAATACTGGTTAATTTTTGTTAAAGCAACATTTTGGTCTTCTTTATATAAATTTACTTCAATTATACAATTGTTTTCTATTTTATGTTAAGCTACCTCAATAAAAGGCGGGATTTCCCAGCCATAATCTTTACAACGGGTGCCCAGAAATATGTAAAGCTGCAGTATAAGGGAGAGAAGTCGAAACCTTCTGAATAATTTTGCCACGTGTGTACAGTAGACCCTAAACTAGCTCCCTCTGCAACACTGAAATCAATACGCTGCAACATTAGGCCAAAAGCAAGCAAGGGACAATCAGACAAAATTAAACCCATCTGCTTCCAGGAGTGAGTGACTCTGATTTACTATTGATACCATAAGCAGCAATAATTATGTGCTCCAAACAACTGAGGAAACAAAATGCAGCAGTCTTAATTGTAATGGCTTCTTCTGAATAGACAGAAGAATAATGATTGTGACAGTGCAGAAAGTGTATATTACGTAATTTTCCACACAAATACAAATTAATATTAATTCCCTGTTCACTTTTTTCTGATCCAGTTGGATAATTATGACCAGACCTGGCAAATCGCATGAAAATTATTGTGCATACATAATAGTTCTCTATTTTTATTTATTTATTTACTTACTTATTTACTTTTTTAGTAGTCTGATCTGGTTAGGCTCTAGATCATCGCTAGATCATGTGTTAACAAGATGGATTCCAAGTTGCGAATATTGCCTAAAATCCTGTTGCTGCTTCAGCCTAACATCTGAATTAAGCTCACACCCGATCAGCAAATCGCCGCTGCTACTGTGGCATCTTTCCAGCCCTGACAGCTGGCATTTCTGGTAGTGCACCAGCAGTGGTAAAGTATACTACACGGGCGGACAGCCTCGCCGTGCTCCTAACAGCGCTGTGACACCGAGGATGGACAGAAACCACCTCCCACTAACAGAGCGGGACAAGGGCACGTCCAGCATCACTCACTCTTTCACTGGCCTCTGTGGGTGATTAATGAACAGGCACAGACGAGCCACAGATAAGATTAGACCTTCAGAGGGGACGAAGGACATGGCGTGGAGTGAGGGTGTGTGAGAGTGTGTGAATGTGTGTGTGTGTGGGTGTAAATGGGGGGCAACTATAAATGATGCAAGCCTGTGCAAGAGTTCAATTATGTTAATGTAAGGATTAAGGTTTTATTTCTAAATTAATCAACATATTGGGCGAAATTAAAAGGTGCTTGTCCATCCCTAACATTACATTTATGCTGCATTTATTTAAAAAAAAAAAATTAAAATCAGAAATTAAACCATCTGCAAATAAGTGGAAGCCAGTAAAAAAAAATGATCAAAACAACCAAGACAGTCAGTCCATGTAACATGAAGCCCCTGCAACATATCACCAGGCTGAGCATTCAGCTCGAGGCATTCACTAACTTTCCATAACTGATTAATCCTAGTGGCAGTCGATGTAGTCCATCCCGGCACAATGGGTGCAGGATGGAGAACCAGGAGACCAACGCAATCACAAGGAGAGTGGGCAAACGCCACACATTCAAGGCCTGAGCCGGGATTTGAAGTCACAACCTTGGATGTGTGAGGCCACATCAGTTACCACATGCCACCACTCAACCCTTCAGCTCCACTTTACTCAACAAATATGAAAAAAGAATAACATTACAAGTGTTTTAGCCTGGCTCCAGCGTGAAACAAGCATATTTATTTAATAAGGAAATGAACATAGAATCATGGTTGCTATTTCGTGTAAAAGTAAGTTAATCAAGAGCTGTGGCTCATGGCTCCGTCCCCATAATTCCACACTGTGAACATTGGTTACTCTAGCAATATCCAATAAATCTTTATTTGCAACAGATATTCATTGTATGCATTGTTTTATTGTTTTGTATTTTGTATGGTGAGGTGACAAAAGACAAGTGAAAGAGAACCAGTTAAGATTTAGTCTAGTTAGTCTCTAGTCTAACATGTTGACACTTTGGTATATAGTCAAGCTACTTTTTTGTGTTTCAGGTGTTGTGGAAAATTAAGATTTTTTACAAAGTACAAAGCCCTGATAAAAATTAATTTAAGCACGAGAGAAAAAAAAGCCTGAAAAAAGCTGTAGTCCAGAGGTGGGAAGGTTGCGGTACGAGAAGAAGATGCTGTAGAAGACCCCCGCAGTGAAGCGTCTGATTGCTCAAATTGGAGGGTAGCACCTGTCTGCAGAACCGGGTGACTGGAACTAAATACAGGGGAGGTTCTCCACATTCTCGTTCTCTCGTGCTTTCTGCTTTGCTTTTCTCTTGTGGCTGTTTCAGCAAGGACGGATTGAGTTTTCTGTACCATATATTTGTTTATTTGTTTCAAATTGTGCTGTGATGTGCATTTAAATATTAGTTTCTATATCATATAGAGTTTTTTGTGTGTAGTTTTTTGAAACTTTTACAGACCCACACAGTACTACAATACATTACTGATTCCATACTGAAATCATTTTAAGAAATGAAAAAGTCTGTAAATCTGCTTGTTTCAACAGACATGTAACAAAGCACTTCACAGTGCAAAAGTGGCAAGAACAAATAATAAGAAGGCAATAATAAGAAGAAAGACCCAGCAAGATTATCCTCTTCATCCTCGTCTGGTCAGAACTGAAGTTGACTCTCAAGATGCAAGGGTCAGGTGGCCTAGTGGCTAAGGAAGTTGACCCGTAATCAGAAGGTTGCTGGTTCGATTCCCATCAAGGTGCCACTGAGCAAAGTACCGTCTCCACACTGCTCCTTGGGCGCCTTTCATGACTGCCCCATGCTCACTAAGGGTGATGGATTAAAAGCAGAAAACACATTTCGTGGTCACCGTGTGTTGTGCTGAAATCTGAGGAACAGCAAACAGGAGCAGAGCAAATGAGGCAATGGAGACTCCAGAAGGCCTAGAATGTCACATTTACCATCAGGGCCAGGAGGACACTAAGAATTCTTTATTTCTCGGAGCATTTTCAGTAAAAGAGACATTACATTAAAAGAGATATTACTTTTCTATGCTTCAGAAACAGAATTATATTTCATAAACATAGACATATTTTTAAGTAGAAGCAGGTCATCCTGAAAATGCTGCCCAACGTTATGTTTAACGTTGAAATACATGTTTGAGAATATGACTGCTGACAGCCTGCCAAGCATTGACTGGCATGTTCCATTTTATAACTGCACTTCCCTTTTCCATTTTCAGAATTTTTCTTCTTTTTGGAAGTGGTTAGGGTCCTTCTCACCTGAATGCGCTGGGGAACATAGAAACTGAGGAGGAAAGTATATTCTTAAGAAAGATTTGAACATTCATTCAGGAAGTTACAGTACTGTGTCAAAGAAGATTATGTTTAAAAAAAAATTGTGGCCATCTTTGGAATACTAAACTGAAGAAACTGGATGTGCCAGAGAAGACAGAAAACACAATAAAAGCCTCCAAAAGCTGTCCGGGTGAACAACATTTAAAGGTCACTTCCTTAAGGATTGGAAGGAAATACAGTGATGTTCTATCTCAGCATCATTCCAATGGCTCAAAAGAACTTGCTTCAGTGCTACACAGTCTTCTCACGTATCAAATGAACAGCTATGAAAAGTCCTGCGAGAATATAGAAATCCTGTGGAGGACCAATGCTAGGTAGAAATATTTTGTCTTAACAACATATTATATCAGAATCCCCCAAATAAGAATAATTTCCTAAGCATTGTATTTCAAAATGTGTTAAAAATATGTTAAAATGGCAGATGTGAATTATAAAATTCAGGATAGACCCCAGAGTGTAAACTGATATATGGTTTAACTTTTTTAACCTAACAAGAGCTTAAAAAATGCCAGGCCCAGCTTGACTCGGTGACCATCCTTGACCATCTACTGAAGAAAGAAGGACTGAATAGGGAGTCAATTTAATGGCTCAAAAATGGTTAAAGTAGCTCTCCCCAAAAGCCACTGGGTTAAACACCCTAAGCATCAAAATGCGAACAGCAGCTAAGCACAGCGTCCCCACCATTCTGACAGAATATGACCAAATTCAAAATACAACTGAAAAGGAAACAGTGCGGCTCCCGACAGGCTGTCAGCATTTCCATGGCATTTGCAGGTAAAGGCCAGCAGGCTGTAGCGGCGCTGACAGCTCTGAGCGCCCAGCAAATGAGAGTTAACCGATGATCAAGACAGAAAGCATGCTCAGCTTTACACAAAAACGTTAACTTTTTACCCTTTCCCTTCAATAACAATACACCTCAGTTAGGGCTGCTTGATTCTTCATATTAAAATTGTGATATTGATTCTCACCAATCTGCAGGCAATGAGCGTAACACCAGACACCGCTCCACTGCAGTACAGGGGTCTGTGCATTCTTAATAATTCAATGGGAATTATGATTTTTTGGCACAGGTAAACAATATATCAGTACTGGTGGGACTGTAGGTTTGTGGAACTATTCTGAAGACTAATCATGAGCCCTGCTGTAATATTTCAGCATTTATTAATGTTTACTTTTACTCTTTGCTGTTGACAGCCATCATCATTTTGAAACCCCCAAATGTCCCAGGCTGTTGGAGTGTGAACACTGCAGAATTGCAGATGATTTTGATTCAGGTCGATACTTTAAATGACTAATCTTGCAGCCACAGAAAAGCCCAGAGAAATACACAGTTGTTCAAAAGTTTAGAAATGTCCTTGTTTTCCTATGAAAAAACACAAAATTAAAATAGAAAATATTTGAAAAAGTGTTTAGAAACAGTCATTGACAGAGTTATGTCTAGTTATTCATCAGATAGTCAGCTAGTCTGAAGAAAGACCAGTTGAATTTCTTCTTCAGTCTGTGCAACTGCAAATCTTTACTTATTTAAACTCATTTAAGCTTTTTTTGTTGGTAATATAGTGTCATCTAAAGGTATGCAGACATTAAATAAGAGTAACAATGTATTTGAGGTTATTTTTTAGATTTTATGTGCAATTGGCAAACAGTGCTGTATTGTATTTTATTGATATATACTGTACAGTGTTACAGTGAGTTTGACATTTTCTCAGTTTTTGTTGCAAAATCTAAATCAACCTTTTCCTATCAGTAGTAATTCCACCTGATACTAGGCACATTCATACTGCTGTCAATTAAAATTTGCATGTTAAAAGACAACTTAAATCCTGATCTTCATTCTAAGCCATTTTGGACCTCTTCATTTAGTTTTTTGTTTGTTTTTCGGCAGAAGAGCTACTCTCCAAAGCACACAGGCGAGTGCTGGGCCAGTTTCAGACTTAGGACCTGTGAGGTGGAGATGATTACACCAATTACAGTCAACCCGCATGCCTCCAAAACACCGCCACTCTGAGGTGCGTATCAAGATTAATAGCTGTGGGATTTCATTAAGTCATTTGCCTGGGAAAGTACAGAAGAATAAACAAAAAATTCATTAAAACTTTGTCTCCGGCCTCAAGATACCATCATGATTAGGTGTCGAACGGTAGCGTTTGTAGAGATTTAATGATGCTGACCCAGTGTGAATCTATAATTCAGACAACAAACAGAAATTGAGACAACAATTATTGTCCAAATGAAAAAAAAATCTATTATGATTCTGAAACAAGTCACAATTTTTTTCAGTGAGGAACTGGGGATTCAAACTGGTTGTCAGTGTGGGGTGCTGGGATGCTGCTACATATCCTGCTAAACATACAGAGAATTTTTAAAAAATATATATTTACTCATGCTGTAGTCATCCAATAGTCTGTTAGCATTTTCATGTCATCTTAAGGTGGCATTTAAACAACAAAATGGTCCCAATTCAAAAGTCACTAAATGCTGCACAGTTGTATATTTTGCATTAAATATTCCATTTCATTTTGCACATAATTCCCCATATGTGATTCAAAGTGTCCCTGGTGAGCATTGACTCTTAGGATACACTAGTCTGTAAAGGATATAGGTCTTCCAGATGTGAAAGGAGGTAGCCCCACACTTGAGACATACCCATTGGGTGACCCAGACACTCACAAATGTATTGGATTTTTCCATTCCAATTTTGTTTGTACAGTTTTCTATTTGATCAGAGTTGGAAACTTCAAGTATCTCTGTAAGAAAATAAAATTACTGTCAATCAAATTTCAAGATAAAGGTTTCAAGCTTGGACTGGACAAACTTGATGTTAAAATATGTTGTCTATGGCGAGAGGTCACTTGTTCACCACCACGGTTGTAGGCCTACAATTAAATGCAAATAACATGGCCACCACAGCTTCCCAGACACACGGCATCACTGGTTGTGAGGACTGACTGATCAATATCCTCAATTGCTGGTTGCCTACAGAACATGCCTAGGAGCCCCCACCCCATTAAAGCCTTGGTGACGGATGTATATCGAGGAGACGGCAGGGGACGTTTTTTTTTAGCTTCCGCACGTGTGCGTCAGTGCCCAGACTCAGGCCGTGAGCCGCCCTCTGTGCTAGACAGATGGCTTAAGAGCGTGTCAGCTGTAAATCTGTTGGCCGCTCGACAGAGCTGTGTTGTGTCTGAAGACTGAAGATTTACCTCCCGCCAGTGCTGCCCAGCAGGGCCAAAGTCGTCGGAGTCAGGCCAACCTACAGCAGCCAATCAATAGCCAAAAATACACACACACACACACACACACTCACACACACACAGAGCAGACACTTAAAAACACCCCATAATGATTTGTTACGTTTATGCCTACTTCCTTCCAGGCAAAGGTCGCCCACTCGCATTCGGAGCCACGCGCTAGCTGATTGCCTGCACTTGCCAGCAAGTATTCAGTGTTTGGCTGATACACAAAACTTCCTGAGCTTTTATGTTATTTTCTGCTGATTCGTTGCTAGGCAACACTAGCCAGTAAATTATCCCCAGTATGCAGAGCATGATTTGTTTGCAATAATTATGCATAATTTATTGAATTTTACAGTATTTTATCCTGCTGCCATGAGACATTATTGCTGCGCAGAAAATGAACTGTTCACCAACAGGCATACAGTCAAGGACATTTCTTTAATATTTTAAGCAATTTATATTTTTATTTAGCACTTACTGGTAGAAAATACTATAAAAGCTTTGGAAGAAAAGTTTGACATTGTCAGTAAAAAGTAAGATAAGATTAATCACCCTTTGGCAAGTTTCAAATAGTGCTTTTTGTGTCATCATTTATAGCTCTGTGACATGATGTGTGTATCTGGGTAGCCCAGACGCTGAGACTGCATAAGGTACCATATGTCTCAAGTGTTTTTAAGATAGCATGCCCATCATAAAGCACTGAAATTTCTCACAGAGATATGTCAGGCGTTAATGTTAACCAAAAAAACGTGCCAAGACAAATGGTGTGGTAGGTGACCAATGACCTCTGGGGTGCAATAGCCAACAGAGAATCAGAGTGAGGTTGGAAAAAATGATGATTAAAAATGATTTAAGGTTTGATGGACTCAAGCATTCCCCTTCAGCAAGGGTAAAACACCAGTATACGAAAAAGAATGAAAAGAACACTTGGCAGAAAATTCAGCAGGTATAGGGCCTCAACAAAAAAAAACAAAACAAGCGTGCAATGCATCCGGAAAGTATTCACAGTGCATCTCAGAATTCTACACCCCATAATGAAACCATGAAAAAAGTTTATTTGAGGTTTTGGTAAATTTGACAAATGCTCAATAATTTATCTATGCACTTTTGGCAACAATTACAGCTTAAAGTCTTTTTGAAAATGATGCCACAAGCTTGGCACAGATCTGTCCAGAGATGTTCAATCAGATTCAAGTCAGGGCTCCGGCTGGACCACTCAGGCAAATTAACTGAGTTGTGCTGAAGCCACTCCTTTGATATCTTGGCTATGTGCTTAGGGTTGCTATCCTGTTGAAAGGTGAACTGTCATCACTGTCTGAGTTCAAGAGCGCTCTGGAGCAGGTTTTAATCCAGGATGTCTCTGTACAGTGCTGCAGTCACCTTTACCTCTATCCTGACTAGTCTCCCAGTTCCTGCAGCTGAAAAACATCCCACAGCATGATGCTGCCACCAACATGCTTTACTGTAAGGATGGTATTGGATTGGCCTGGTGATGAGTGGTTCCTCCAAACCCGATGCCTTTTGGCAAACCTCATGTGCCTTTTACTAGGGAGTGGCTTCCGTCTGGCCACAGATTGGTGGATTGCTGCAGAGATGGTTGTCCTTCTAGAAGGTTCTCCTCTGTCTGCAGAGGATATCTGGAGCTCTGACTGAGTGACTTTCAGGTTCTTGGTCACCACCCTGACTAAGGCCCTTCTCTCCTGACTGCTCAGTTTAGGTGGTCCGAGCACAAGTCGACCAGCTATAGGAAGAGTCCTGGTGGTTTTGAACATTCCTTTGACTTCATGCTGGGTTTGTGCTCTGACATGAACCTTCTGCTATGGGACCGTATATAAACAGGTGTGTAACTTTCCAAATCGGGTCCAATCAACTGTTTTTTCCACAGCTGGACTCCAATTATGATGCAGTAACATCTTGAGGATGATCAGGGGAAACAGGAGGCACCTGATATCGGTTTTGAGCCTCATGGCAAAAGCTGTGAATTCTTATTCATGTGCTTTCTCAGTTTATTATTTCTAACAAATCACCAAACATCAAGTAAACATTTTTCATGTTGTCATAATGGGGTGTTGTGTGTAGAATTCTGAGGGGAAAAATATCCATTTTAATCTATTTTGGAATAGGGCTGTAACATAACAAAATGTGGGAAAAGTGTCAAGACTGGACCGGATGAACGCACTAGCAGATTTGGTCAAACAAGTAAGTGGGTATGCTGGAGAGGGAGAGCAATGGCGTGAATACGGGCACTCATGGGCACGGTGCAGTTCAACGGGTGTGGGAGCTAACAAGGACATCAGAGGACAAGGCTAAAGAAAAATCAAGCTCGGAGCAAACAGTTTGCAACATCAAATAAGGACAGTCCAGGAGGCGAGGTTGAGAAAGTAGGCGGTTGGCATGGATCAGGGTCAATCAGCAAGGTAATAAAGAGCTTAGCAGCAAAAAACAAGTCTACAAAGCTAGCAATGTTCAAGATGTTCGTAAGCCTTTTATCTGGCTCACTGACCCGGGTGGTTTCTGCTTTCTGGATGCACTGTATGTTTGGTGGCCAGGGTCATTTAACACAGAAAGGGTCAACCACTTGTATAAATTAACAAACCTTTGGCAAATAGGCTCTGACAAACACAAATCCTTGTTCCCTCATGATTTAAACTACCGCTAAAATCTAATTCCATCTGACTCCCAGTCTGTATACCGGAGTGATAAAGACACGTTTTAGTGTCTACACTATCTATCGCTCCCCGACAGCTTTCACAGGGACTCCATTGGCCTATTATACTAGGAACCTAATAAACATTCCTTCTGGCCAATCAAACAAAGATGGAGGAATCATTACAAAGTTTTACAAACCGGTCACTGTCATAATACATACATTTAGTCATTATTACATTTGGGATCCAATTCCAAACCAGTATAAGAAATGTTTGAAACCTAAACCTATGGTACACTCATTATGTATGGCTAATGAGTGCAAAAATGGGTACATTGCTGTGTTTATTTTCGGTACCACAATGACTGTCACAAGGGTTAAGATGCTTTGGTGACAGGAAGTGCGTGTGAATCAGTGAGACTTTAATAACAATAAAAAAACAGGAACAAATGTAATCATGACGTGTGCTTGAAAAACTAACAAAAGCATCACCAAAAGCATACAGGAAGTCAGAAAACATCTGAATGTCTCAGTGTAACAAATGACAGCAAGGAACATTACAGGGGTCAACATCAAAGCCAAATGAACTTTACTGTCATCTCAGTTAAACACTAATATAAAGAGAAATTTACACTTCACTCAAGATTTAACGTGTGATACACAAACTGATGGAACAATCTAATAAATATTTTGCGCCACTACTTACTGTAACATACTGAAACAAGAAATGGTCTCCTGTAATAGTCGTTCATTATCATAATCTTTATTTTACAGGTTCATTTATTTATCGTATTCATTGTATTTTTTATCATTAGCTCTTTCAGTCACCCCAGTTAAGGGGACTGTTTGAACATTCACCACGTTATTACTGCCAATTTCCCTAAGGTCCAGCCACCAAGGAAACACTGTTTTTAGGGAAGTGAGAGAAGGGACTTGGCAGAGCAGAAGAATACATTTCTGCTTAATTAATCCCATCCCTTACTTTAGGTATTAAAAGGCAATGGTCTGTTTAACAACTTTCCTCGACACTAAACGGGCAATTAGTCACAGCCTAATCATTTTTCATACATTTTATGGCCACGTCGGAGGCGGGCTGCACTCTCTGGAGGACCATCTCACTGGCCACCTTGCTTCGCTCTCCCGCCTCCGGCGGGATTAAGTCGTTTCCTTCATGATGGCATCCCAGCTGATTTATCATTAGTGGCGTCCCGCTCCATAACCGGATGGCCATTCTGTGAGCTCCACTCCCTCCAACCATCCCAACTGGTGTTTGATGGTGCAACGGAGCATGAGCAAGGGGTGGGAGGGTTAATAAAGAATTGCTGTACTCACTTCAATGCTCTTCCTACAACACCCACTTGTACTTTCAGTCTGGCGTGCATGGCCTGCTTACACTGTGACAGCCAAAAGGCACTTGCTTCCACAAGCCTTTGCTGTCATTCACTGTTCACCATATTAACATATTCTGGCCTTAATAAGAATACAAGAGGCTGTAAATTCTTTAACTGTGAGGTGTAACATGTATTAACAGTGCACAGAATAAATAAAATTAAACACAAGCCTGCATCTCGGTTGATGATTCAGAAATCTGTCTGTGAAATTAAAATCTCCTAAATATCCTATATTCTGAGCCATGCAAAAAGCCATTAATATTTTTTTCCTTCTTCATAATGGGTCCGTTTATGTTTTTTTTCTTCCTGTGTTCCCTAATCTAATATCCAGAACATTTGCCAGGAATTTTTCTGCTTGCCTTTTTGTCCTTTGCGAAGTCTTAATTAGTTTGGATGGGAACATCTGACTCACTACATTATTTTCCAAACTCAACCAAGACAGGAGTGGCGTCATCTGGAACAGCTGATGAAATTCTGACTTAATCTGTCCAGGCCTGACAGCCTTATTCATGTGTAATCAGCATCCCATTCATTTCGTAATTTTATATATATATATGTCCTTCCTTCTGTTTTTAAATTCAGTTATACACATAAAACACTTGTGATCATTACACCCATCAATAACCAAACCAACCCCTCCAGATCATCAGCAGATCATTTAAACCAGGCTTGGTCATTATGTTAACAAATGCAAAATCAATTGGAGCTATCAATCAGCTACGAAATTCCCTCGCCTACACGCTGGCCCGTGGCACATGCCAATAACTCCCACACGTCACCATCAGCCTGGATTTCTTCATTTGACTGTGACATCACTGCCCCGTTACCGTGGCAGCAGAGGTGGCGTAGACACTGAAGTCAGTCAGTCGATCGAGACGCCAGCAGTCGGCACACAGATCAGCAGGTTATTCCAAGCCTTTCCTCACCAGCAAGACATCCACTCTGGTTTCTTGAGCTTCTGAAGTGTACACATACCTACATTTAAGAGAAATTCAGAATAAAAAATAAACCAACATGGGAATTTTAATAGTAAACAAGGTTGAAACTTTCATTTGCTAGGATTAAAAAACATCCAATGGAAGATCTAGCAATCCTCGGTCCTTGTATCAAAGCATGTAGAATACAGTTAGTTACAAAAACAGAAGATTTTTAGGTCAAGTGTAATCCTGTGGAACGAAGCAAGGGACCAAAGAGTTTTTTACACAGAAAAACAATAAGATACTCAGCAGCGTTTCTGACACAGGAAAGAACGGACACTCACTGACGAGAGTGCATGGGTTTTGTAGTAAGAGTGATTGGGTGGTGCTCTTGGTGAAGTGGGTGTGGCTAGTAGTGATTGAGTGATTGGGTGTCAGTCTGTGCAAGGCATGCAGCGGCAGGGAAGGAGCTGGGCATCACCTTTGCATGCTGCTACTTTGCATGCTCAACTGTGGATGATGTGAATGAAAAAGTTGATTACATTTTTATGATGAAACACAACCAATTCACAACCAATTCCCCACAAATTAATAATATATATGGTACAACTGTTTTACCCAAGCATTACACAAGCAAAAATGTATTCTGTGTGTTCTAAAAGTATTCTGAATACATTTGTACATATTTACTCGAATGGAATATATTGCAGAATTGATGTATGTATAGAGTATTTAGCCATCAATACTTTTTCAAATTATTTTAACCAATCCTTCTTACTAGTGTTTAAGTATGACAAAACAAATGTAAACTTACACATTACGTAAGTTGACCCATATTTTGATTTGTATGACTTCATGGGAAAGAATATGAAAAAGCCACTAGAAAACCCAGACCCATTTTTATTTATTATACAAGTGTAGTGTTGTCCTTCAACAACCAACAATGTATTATCCTGGTATAATTTAAAAAGCAAGTAAAAAATCACATATACTGATTGAGTAACTGTGGAGGAGCAATTAAACACATGTAGTGACAAAAATGTATTATGGAAAGAAAACACATCAGCTCTAGACTCTACATTATAATTTTTCTTCATCTAGCACCTAACAATCTCTGAGCATGCTCTTCACTGACAAGTCTGAGCCTTATCAGGGCTCTTAGTTTGTAAACTCAATATTCTATAGAAATCGAACGAGAATTGCTGGTGTCTTCCTCTTGTAAGTCGCTTTGGATAAAAGCGTCTGCTAAATAAAGTAAAGTAGAGCCAAAACTCTAAGCATTACATCCAGTACACTTAGCTGGACTTATTACCATTAGTTACCATCAGCTTTGAATAACAATAAGAGCTTCAGAGAGTCCTTAATCCGCAGCATGCAAATATTTGAAATACGGTACAAGTACTGTGTAAAATCAACCATTAATTAAAATAGTGAAAGCAAGTGTAAGATGGGACGTCGCAGGGCCATGGTGTTTCTGCGCTTTTGTTTTGCATGGAGGTTCAACACCTCCGTTTTACATGTCTTTTTCGGGCGCCATTGCGGCATTTGGCGGCCCTCCCCCGAGCCAAAGGTGCGAGGCGCCGACCGTCGAGATCGCCTGCTCTCTTTGTCTTCCCCAGATGGGAGACACCGGGGCCATGATGTCAGAAACAACTAATTTTGATTGGTCTGTGACAACTTCCTGTAGGTCAAATGTATGAAGGATTGTTCACTTTTGGTCGGGGGGTCCATTTTCTTTTCTATCGGGAGCTGAGGGAAATTTCCCCATCAGTACCTGAGTCTTTCCTATTTTACCTATTTTTCTTATGGCTTTTCTCTCTCTTTCTCTCCCTTTACTCTTTCTATTCATTTTGGTTTTCTCAGTAACATTGGTACCTTTTTACATACAATATTCACATGTAACTGCAATAATAATTTACTGGTGTTAATAAATTAGAAACTGTTGGAGTCCTCTATTGTGCCATGCCTCTTCCTGCCAGGTGACATCAAGTTGGAGTGGTTTGAATACAGTGCTTTTGTGTAGAGAGTTTATAACATTTCTCCTCAGTTTTACACAAGCATTGCTTTTAGTGAAAGCAATAATTGCAAGCAATTTTCAAACAAATACATTGATAAATCTTGGTATCAATGTATCAGATATCAATTTATTTAAACAGTTCTTTGGAGAATTAAAAAACATGACATTAAATGCTAATAGAAAGAGACAAAAAGTCTACTTTCAGTTCTACCAGACTTATAGATATCCACTGTTTCTGAAACTGATCTATTGTTACTTGGAATTTGTGTTTTTTGTGGAGGAAAAAGGTGACTATAGGGATAAAAAAAACAAGACATATTGAGTTGGAATGCCAAAGCACACTTCAGGAGATGTTTCATAAGAAATATTGCAAGTATGCACCACAATACACGAGCAGCATGAGAATTGTCCTTGTGTAGCAGTTGAACTGATCTGGAGGTACTGATGAGTAGGTGCAGGTCTCTGTCTTCAGAAGGTTGGTGAGATGGAACAAAGAAAGTGAGGCCAAAGGCGGGGTTCTCTTAGCAAAAGACTAAATCCCCGCATACATTTAAGGTAGTAGCCTAGTGGGTAACACACTCGCCTATGAACCAGAAGACCCGGGTTCGAATCCCACTTACTACCATTGTGTCCCTGAGCAAGACACTTAACCCTAAATTGCTCCAGGGAGACTGTCCCTGTAACTACTGATTGTAAGTCGCTCTGGATAAGGGCGTCTGATAAATGCTGTAAATGTAAATTTAAGGGCCACGGCACCTTCATCAAGTGGGCAGACACATGGTGCCTGGGTTAGAGGCAATCAAAGAGAACTGAAGACAAGACTTTTACCCATGAGTCAGGTGTGAATCAGCGTCTCTCCGTCCCACACGCAACTTCCATTTCGAAACAGACTTCCCAGCAGAACAGAAAACCAGGAGTGGATTTGGGAGTATAGAATAACCACGGCTCAGGGGTTCATCCCTGTGTTCTCCTTATACTACATCTTATCCCACTTCCAGTCACAGATCCCGGGGTTAAATCCTGTATCACGGTGTGGTGCAGAGACAGCAGTGGGGGAAACCAGGGGGTGGGGGCATCCTGAGTGGGCGCCATTATCCTTCTACTGAAACTTCGAGTGAGTGAGATAAAAAGAGAGATAGAGCAGAATAAAAAGGAGAATGAGAGAGACTTCCTATACTGCTCTGACCCATTCTCCGCTGGATCCACACATCTGATGAGTTTTCTCAGCCACGTGTATCATACGAAGAGTAAAGAACCAAATACTCTAAGTGACACAATATTATGAAGACATCCTTCACTTGCACGACCTATCAGGATAGAATCACAGGATTACAGTTCACATTTTTATCTGCGGTGACTTTTTGTATTTTATTCTGTTATCTGAAAAATATAGAATGTTTTAGCATAATTTTAGAAATATTATTTAACATAGTTAAATAGTTATCACAGATTAAATGCACAGATGCACCCCTCCTCCACACCACCAAATCGGGATTATGAATCCTTTTGCAGGATGATACATACTCTAATCACCAGACATCTCCTCCTCCTGGCCACACAAAGCAGATCAATGGCGAGGATGCTAAGCTGCAATCACAAGGGTGCCATGCTAGCATACAATTTTCCTGCCTGCTCACCCGGACACTATGCGAAACCGTCAAACAATAATTTTGATGATTGAAAATTGAGCAGCAACCCACCGGAGCACTAGTGAGCATGCTCTGTACCTCCCAAAAGCCTGACTTGTTCAGCCAACCTATCTCAACATAAAATAAAAATCCTTTCCATTCACTATCATAATGTTCGGCGTAATAGCAGCAAACATGCAGACAGGTTTATTAGTCTAGCTGGTGTGTGATTAGCAAAGCTGGCTGCTTATTTCTTAACAGGTTTTTCTCCAGAACATCATAGTTAAGCCTCTTGCCTTTAATTAAAGCAACACAAAAAGTTCTTAATGGCCACTCTTTAGCTTTATTATCGTGTCCCAGATCCCTTTAGCAGCTAAGAACCATGGATCATTTTAAGGATATGGGTTGTGAAGATTTCCCCTTTGTTGTATATTTCATTTGCAGCCAAAAAAACTGATAATTAAAGAAGCTGCATGAATTAAATATTTGCTCAAGTTTCAAGCAAGTAACAGTGATAAAATGGCCAGGTTTGGCCATATCTGTGCAGTAGAATCTGAGAAGTACAGGTTGGATGTTGTCAATGTGCTGTTGACAACAACACGTTGAGGTGTGATCATTGATGGTGGTCTCACTCTGTGATTATTTTACTAAGCTCACCATTTTTACACACCCCTAGATCATTTTGGGTCAGTTGATCTGTTTCTTACTTACTGTAATTGTGCTGCACTTTGGGTTCAACTGTTGTTTTAAAAGACTTGACTTGATTCGACACACATTGGACCCAATTTTATGAGCTCTTCCCCTCTGGGAAATTAGATAGAAGCTGACATTTAGCATCCATAGCAGGATGCTACATTCGTCTCTCTTACACCAGCCCTGTCACTGCACATCATCAATAAAGAAAACCACTGCTGATCCTGCAGACATCAACAATTACAGACCAGTATCTATTCTCTCATTTCTTTTTAAGTCTTAGAGCTCTGTGTCTACACTCAGCTATCTCATCATGTCTCTCACAGAACAAACTCCTGGATCCCAACCAGCTAGGCAATTCAGGGCTCAGCATGACAGTGGTTTACTTCCTACCTTGATGAGAGGTTTTACCAAGTGACTTGGAAAAGATCCATGTCTGTTTCACGTACTGAGTCCCTCAGGACTCAGTACTCGGCCTATCATCTTTCCCCACATCACAAGATCATCAAATACTGATGCTAAACATGGGGTAGCACCTTCACACCTCAGAGCCCTTATTGCACCTCACATTTTCCTACCCTCCAGTTCTGCTTGGCTGCTTCCTCCACCTCTGAAGGTCCGAGGAAGACACTCATATAGAACCTTCTCTGTCTTGGCCTCTGGGTGGTGGAATGAACTTCCCCTCAAGGTCAGAACAGCACAGTCACAGAGTATTATCAAATGGCAGCATAACACCTTCCTCTTTAGACAGCAGACTAAATTGTAAATTCTTTCTTGAAATCTGACTTACGTATGAAAACATACAACAGAGTACATAGAATTATTGTATTCATAGCTGTGGTCCTAGTGAACCAGAACTGATTACTTCAGGTAAACCTGAAATGACTGTCTGACAAATTCCATAAATGTAAATAAATAAAAGTGTGTAAAAAACTAAACTACCACCTACTGACTTGGCATAGAAACTAATATTTTAATTTGAAGAGATAATAACCAGCATTCACAGGAATGTGTATGTGGACTATAGCTCAAATTGGTTGATTAAGCTAATTCTTAAACACGAAAATATCAACAATTGACTATTTGTCCAGCGAGTTCGTCTCATGGAATATTTAATAAAAAAAAGTACTATGCAAATAACAAGGGCGTCCCCAGAATTTTTCTCTAATTCTAGTAAAAGATCTTAGTTAAGAGTAGATGAGATCTTTTCTGGCTAGTGACTTTACTTATTAAATCCAGGAAAACTGCTTTTACGCTTGAAGGAAATGCCTATTGGAGTTTTATTGAACAGACAGATCTATTACTACAACACCATAAACAGGGGAGACCAAAAGTACATGTAACATGGTTTCATTCACACTCACTCACATTCATAATCCTTATAGTGTAATGGCAGGACGATCTTTTACCTTTAACTAAATATCAGGTTTAAATTTTATTGTCATAATGCATTTAAAATACCATTGAAGCTCCTTGTTTGACCCAAAAATGCATATGAACCTCAAAGTAGTCCACGTACCAATTGATCTGCTGGGTAAGATTTTATTTTATTTGCTGACTTTATAACAAACTTAAATGTCCCAAAGTTTATTTTCTCTCTCTAAACATGTAATGATCCATGTAAAATCATAAATTGAAACGTACAATGAACCACACTTGATTGAAAACTCAAGGACGATAATGATGTTATCTGGTTGATGACCACCCAGTAATAGATATACATATATATTTGTTTAATATACAGATATTCATCATCTATTTGACCTCTCTGCTGAAATTACATACTGTTCAGACTGAATGTATTTTTTCCAATCTGCACCAAACATGCTGTGCAATAGGAGCACCTGATTATGTCAACATACCAACTAGGCCTGAAGCCGCTGCCCCTGACAAGCTGTTCCTCCAAAAATAGGACAGAAAATATACAATGTAAATAAGTAGCGTAGAAAACATTTTGCTGCCAATCATGGCTTTAGTTATCATTAATAAAGTAAAATAGGCTATTCTACAGCTAGACTTGCTTCGCTTTCAGTACATCACTTAGACCTAGACTAAATTACGCCTAGTGCATTAATTCAGAATGGTGATTTCAATACGACTGGAAGTACCTGTGCGTGTATTGCTTTTAATGGAATCATAATAAAGTAACTGCACAGAACACAGGATAAAACAATATAGCTGTTATTGTCATCGTCTTTGGCACTCACTAATGGATTTCATTAACTACAAGACCGTTTTGAGTCCAGTCCAGGACAAAAGCCCTGACGCCAGACACTGACATGTGGTAGGTAGATGAGAATGTACTGAATCTCTCTTCTCTTTTCATTCTGGGTGTGAAAAAAGATGAGAGGAAATGGAAGGAGAAATATAAAGGAAGTTTTGATTTAAAAGCCTTTCACCCCCATTACCACCCAGTGAAGGCATAATGATACTTGATGAGACAGTTGGTATGGTCAGGAGGTCCTGGAGCCCTGCTGAACTCCATCCCTGTAAGCCGGGCAAACATCCCTGTCTGCTAACAACACTCCACACTTCCTTCAACTGTAGCAGCATTAAATGGGATTCTTCACGATAACATCGGAATCGCTTCACTTGGAAAACAAACACAAAATGTCAGCTGAGGCATCTCTGTAATGACAGGAGGGAGCTTAAGATATATATATATATATATTATGATTTTAATTTTATTTATTTTTTTAATATTTGTTAATATTCGTTTAATATTGTAACAAAGTAGCTTAGGTTTACGTAGTTAAGTGGTTTAAAATTAATGGCCAGGACTCTCAACTGACCTTCAGGAAAGTTAAGGATGGAACAAAGCATCATCATAATCAGCCACTATTCCTGCACCAGCGGTGCAGCAGTGGCTCTCCCTCATGCATTAATTCCCTGTAACTCTGTTAGTGAAACATAATGGGTTTTCAGAGGCTCTGCGATAAACATCGAACCTAGGAAGAAGATAACTAGAGTGCCGCTAATTGTGTTTTCCCAGCATCCTGGCACTGGTCGAAGATAGGAGCAACACATTATTAGAACTGTCAGCCTCCGTAGAACATCGGGGGCTCTCACGCTAGCGATCACGTTTACGGATTGTGTCGGAAAGCCTCAAATCTGACAATACATTTATGTCACGGGCCTCTCTAGAGCTCTCATTTAAAATAAATAAATTACACTGAAGTCAGTCCCTTTGATTTCTTCACCGTCATCACTTTTCTTTTCCTAGGCTAGTTTGATGGGTATAAAATATTCAGAAGCCAGACCCTCGCAAAAGACAGCATTGATCGTGTCTCACAAGATGATATATGACTAGGTTTTATGGTTTATTCATCACTTACTCTAAGGAACTATGTTCCTTTTTACTCCAAGGATGGCAACGTTCACTTTTGGTGCCACTCGGTCCCCCTGACCAAAAGAGGGGTACATTAAAGGCTGGCAATCAGTGTGCATTAAAAAGTAAAGCTATTATCCGCAGTCTGCATTATTCCCTTCTCGTACGCATCGCTGGCTTCATTAGGCCTTTACTCATGCAACGTTGAAAGGAATTAGCTTGCTTTTTGCCAAAGCAGCCTGATCAATTCTCAGCAAACTGGCTTTGCTGTAAAGTCGATATGGAATATCGCATGCACTCCACCCACCATGATGAGAGAGGATGACCATGTGGGGCTCCGCCCCGGCCAAAAAACAGTGGGCTTCCGAACTCACAACATCACTGCGCTGCACGCTAAGCGCTAATCAACCAGGACACAAAAATTCGAATTCTCTTCACCGTGTTAACATTACACTCATGTCCTAAAGTGAAGTGATTGTCACATGTGATACACAGCAGCACAGCACATGGTGCACACAGTGAAATTTGTCCTTTGGCCCGGGGAGCAGTATGTGGGGATGCTGCTTTGCTCAGTGGCACCTTGGCGGATGGGGATTCGAACCGGCAACCTTCTGATTACGGGGCCACTGCTATGCCACCACTGCCCCTCTAGGCCACCACTGCCCCTATGTGTAGCCACACTACATTTGCAGTCATCCAGTCTGTCCTGAGCTTAATAAAGTGCTTAATTTTTAAATTGACCCTGCAGCGGTCGACTGGCAAACAACCAAAGGCGTACATTTTTTGCCAAGGAAATGCAAAACAAGAGACGAGCAAATCATACAGTCACAGTGAAGGCAAAATGTGCATTAGTGAAAGATGCTAATTAGAGGACGTGCAGAGGAGAGTTCTTATTAAAAGTGGGCCTTGTCTGCACATGGACGTCCACTTTACACAGGTGCTTCAAGCCCGGAGGGAAGGATAGACAGCAGCTAAGTAAGCACATATGTTTAGAAAAAATAATGAATTCACCAGTTGTTTCTGGTCTTACAACATTAAAAGGCACAAGAGATGAGCCCATTAGAGCGACGCCGTACATACTCGCTCACACACTCTTGGTGGGGAGGGCAAGGGGGAGGACGGACGAGCTACACTAACAGCCCCTGGCAGTTCTGCTGAGAGCATGTCACACGGAGGAAACTGATCAGCGCAAATTCCATTTAGGGCTTTCACAGGACATCACTGCCGCCCAGTTCACCAGGCACAGACATAATCCACGCACCAAGCGATGGTTACAATAGTCACACCAAGCTCTTCCGGGAGGAGAATATGAATTATGAACATTTTAAAAGGGTAAAGAGGGTGTAAGACCAGAGTGGCTGTGGTAGGAACAGGTGCAGCTGGGTGGTGTTGTGCTTTAATGGATTTCGCTTTGAAGCACCTCAGCTGTTGTTTACCCAGAAACTACCAGTACTGGGCTTGCTAGGTGGCCACCATGCTTTGTTGTGTTCTGTGATGACGATGATTTTTAGTGCAGGTGAAGATGCAAAATGATAAGCCTGAACTTCCTGGAGAGGTCAAATCTTGATTAAGTGCTGTATTTAATTACTTAATTTTGGACCTTATAAATCAATGCTCAGCTAGTGTTCACTTTTTTTATCTTTATTTTTAAATGAATGTGCCTACAGCTGTTTTATTAATGCCTTTTCTGATATGCATAGAAACAGTTAATAAACCATGCTTGATGTAAATATTATATAGATTTAAAAATTACATTTCAGTTAGTTCAGAACAAAAATAGGATTTTGACTTTTTAGTGTTCTGAAGCCTCTCAATCTGTTATGAAATTATTAATTTATTCATTTTAATTCATTTAATTCAATTCAAAATTATTAATTTTTTAGAGGCATACGTTGGGGAACTTTTTACTCTTAGTGCTTGTTATGATGGTGATATATCGTGAGGCTGACAGCATAACAGTATAATTGACTAGGCTATATATTGACTAGGCTAAATATATTGTATATTATATTATATTAATATTATATATTTAAAAATGTTTTAGACAATGGTTCAAGATGCAGTTGTTTAATAAAATAGGTTTGGAATTGGCAGTTTTATAAGGCGGTAAATGGAAAAATTGAATAATTTTACCAATTTTATGCCATACATAATTGTCACGGGACGGATGCTGAACATAGAATGAGACCAAAATTACACAACTAACATAAAATGTGTACTTAATACAACATAGAGGACATCAAACTAAGAAGTACATTGAACAGGGCATACACTATAATGACCCCGCTGAGACATGATACAAACAGGGCAACTTTATTCACATAACAGCAGGTGGACCAATGGAGACACATTCGGGTTGTATTGTAATTATCATCAGTAATAATTGAAAAACAATAAACACTTATGTACTAATGTCTTCACTCCAAAAGTAGTTCACTTTTGTGATGTCCAGAAGCTGAATGCTCACAGCAGGCACCTGATGAACAGGTCCTGATGGCTCTCAGCTGATTCCTATAGAGCATGAGCCATCAGGACCTGTTAAAAACAGAGAGGAGCCATGAGTCATGGGTGCAGCATTAATGTGATTCTTTAGCCTTTGTGTTGCTCTTGTGTTTGCTTCAATTTCTGGCACTCTGACACATGCCTACAGGTTTCTTTTTCCCTTTTGTGCTCTCTTTTGGCCCACGTGCCAGTTCTTTTTTGTTTGTTATTTACATTCATTTATTTGTTACTAAATCCTATTTATAAATGAGCATAGTATTTTAATAAATAATAATGTCCATAATCATATAAATGTGCTTTTTTTTTTTACACACAAAAAGCTGATGGTGAGTCAGAAATTTTCACCACAACCCTTAGAGTGGAGCTGCAAGCCATTAGGCAGTAAGTCCAGCGTATCTTATCAGTATGTCATTTTCCTCCACTGATCCTGAGCTCCACTGTTAGAGCCGGGCTCTTTTGGACCTATATGGGGTTGTCACGGCAGCGGCAGAGGTCTGGGATTTATCTCGAGCTGCTTTCCTCGTCACTTTCTGTGATGTGACAGCAGCAAGCTGGCAAGCAGCAAGCCAGCTGCATCGAGCTGCTAATGCTAGGGCACTGCTCACAGCAGTGGGAGATTCTCAAAGTCAAGGATGCTTCTTTGGTGGGACGGGACCTTACAAGTCAGGTCCTTAAGAGGTCAGGCAAGACTTCACACTAGCTTTACACAATGAACAAAAGCTTCACACAAAGGACAAAGACTAAGTGCTTGCTTGTGTATGTAAATTCTGGCATCATCAGCATTTACATAAAGCAAGAAAGAACTGCTTAGTAGTTGACTGTACTTTGAAGAAGAGTACTTTGAAGAATACCCTTTTGTGGCTTGTAAATACTTATGTCACCGAAAACATGATCTTTGAGGATGCTTTGAAAACTGATAAATTGGCAAGATTTGAGAAAAACCAAATTATGATTGCATGGCTAGGTCAGACTATCTCTGGATCTTGTGGGATGACCCTGTTTTTCAGTGGTCAGAACCTACCAATAGATATTTTAAAAATCAATATAAATGCTACTGTACCTCAAATTGATTGAAAAAAATTATGTTGTTTCTAATGAAAATGTGTGATTCAGATACACAGAGTGCATCAATGTTAAATATGTGGATGCACTGCTGGAGACCAGTCTGGATGGCCATGCTGACCCGTATTCTCCACCAAAATTACCTACTGTGGCCATACGTGCATCAGAGCTGGACCATGAGGTAACTCAACATTAAATATTGAGCAGATTTGTTTACATGACTGGTGTCCATAATGATGGGTGTGGTAAGAATAGTGATGGATGCTGAACATAGAATGAGACCAAAATTACACGACTAACATAAAATTTGTACTTAATACAACATAGAGGACATCAAACTAAGAAGTAGTAGACATCATATTGGGACCATGTCTTCTACCAAACATACAAATAGATTTTCAGTGCTTTAATTTAAGATGGTCTGATTGACAAACTACTGATTTTTTCTTTTTAAGAACAGTGCATAAAAAATCAATAATGAATATTGATTTTTTTTTTTGTCACATTCACATTTAAATTATGTTACAACTAACACAATTTAGTTGTGACAACTAACTTGGAGCATTTGTTTGGTAGCTCTTCTCCATCTAGTTGGGTCCAGTGGTGGCCTAGCGGTTAAGGAAGCGGTCCTGTAATCCGGATCGAATCCTGATCCGCCAAGGTGCCACTGAGGTGCCACTGAGCAAAGCACCGTCCCCACACACTGCTCCCGGGCGCCTTTCATGGCTGCCCACTACTCACTCAGGGTGATGGGTTAAATGCAGAGGGCAAATTTCACTGTGTGCATTGTGTGCTGTGCTGCTGTGTTTCACATGTGACAATCACATTTTTTTTATTTTTAAAGGTGAGGTTAACCTGTGTTAGCCATGAGGAAAAGTGTGTTATACACCCACGTACAGCCTTTGGCCAAGGGGCATGACCATCAGCAGCAGCCACAAAGTTCAACCCAGTCTCTTACAAGTTTGTTCACTGCCATCGGAGCAGCTCACTTAGTCCTCTAATGCTCCAGGGAGACTGACCCAGTAATTAGCAAATGCAAGTCCCCCTAGGTAAAAGCAAATGCAAATGTGAATAATTGATCAGGTATGAGGTCTTCATGGGGGCAAACTCATCTGCAGTCAGGTCGCTGGTCTCACGCAACGTACAGAAACCTGTCCCTCTTCTTCTTGTAACGTTTGGCAGCACAAATAGCCACAGAGTTTAAATTCATCATGGCTGGGTTTGAAGTTTGGCAGCGTGCGTTGTCAGAGTGTGTGAACTCACCACGCAGTCTCACTGTTTGACAGCTGGTATGCTGTATACAGGGACCGCGGCGTGTTGTCATACTTGGCGGATGACACATGCGGTGTGTGCTGTTGGAACCACCGTGGCTGTTGCTGAAGCCTCCACCTTGCTGAAGGGGGGGACCAGATGGAGCCGAGCCGAGCCTGCAGTTGGGGGAGGCGTGTCAGTGCCGAGGAGACAGACTGCGCTGGGCACAGGCCAGACAATGCATCGTATCGGAGGACGCCTCGACATACAGCGTGTTTCTATTCCTGTGCGCCGCCGGAGAGACGTGAGCGATGCGACCCTCGCTGGCCTGAACACCCGAGTGCTCAGAATCCAAGATACAAACAGCAAAATAACAGCATGACTCTACCCTGCAACGTGCTACAAACGTCTCACGGCCTTTCTACTCCCATTAATTTACACTTCTGTCTGACAACCACGCTATAATAATCTCTATCACTCTCACTCATTAAAACCCAAGAACCAGATTTAATTACCTGTCACAGATGCTATTTTTAATAATCTAAACCTAAAGAAATCCTGAATATTCACGCCATGAACAGTTTAATGTCGGTGAAATGCATTGTAACTGTTTTAATAGTATGGTACGAAATGAACAATGAGGCTGTACCCCATCAGCTCTGTCACTAATTAAGTTAATGAAGTCTATGAGGAGTTAATGCTTCGTCGTTTAATTTCCTGTCGGCTCTACACTACAAGCAATGTGCTGCTACGGCTCATTCTTCATTTGTTTCACTCCTATCTTATCTAATTTATGTGCGTAAGCAGGATGCATCAATTGCCATCAATGGTTTGTGTAATAATACAAAAAAAAAAACATAAATCACCTAAACTAGTGTTAACAAAACACTGTGTACTGGTTGGCTTTTGCTTTTAAATTTACTATGTCCATAGTCTACAGTCCACACTAAAAATAAAATCTCACCTGTATTGTACATCAGCACTTGACTGAAACTCCTTCACTACCCATACCTTTCAAGTAAGCTTGACTAAAATCAATGTTTGACCGTATTACAGTTAGATTTGGAGTCAATAGATTCTGATCTATTGAGTGTGAAAAACTGTGAAGCACAAGAAATGTTGAAACTGACAGAAATATGACTTTTAACTGTTAAAACGTGATGGATATTAGTATAGAATAATTATATTTTTAACATGATGGCATATTGTTATTTCTTGAAATTTCTTCTTCTGTAAGTATTTTTCTCTTGGACCTGAAGGGTCCATATCCACAGTCTTTTGATTTTCACCCCTCTTTAAATAGCTTAACACCCAGTTATGGTTGCTGATGTCAGACTGGTTAGTCAAGGTTCAATTAAGATCTCCAAAACCCATGCAGTTTCTTAATAAAAGGGGAGGACCCAGGAGTGGAATAATAACACCAATATTTATTTTAAACCGGACTAACAAACCCAATGGGAGAGTGGAAAGGGACAGGACTTTATGGGATCCACTGTGACATTCTTCTTCAATGGTGGATCAGCATGGAGGCATCATGTAGCATGCCCTAAAACATATGTGTGGTGCTCCCATTTATGTTCATTATTTTAATGAACTAGCGAATGAACTAGTGAATGAACTAGTGAACACTGGCAATGGATTCATAATTCAGTTTGGCAACACGTCAGTGACATGAATGAGAAGAGGCATGTGTGTGTATGAGTGCTTCATGAATCATTTGTACCAATGAGAGTACAAAGCACATTTAAATTCAAGGAAAGTGCAATAGTTGTGTTTTTTTTTTCTCATTTCCACATTTCCAGCTTACACCCTGATCACTTCAATTAACCACTCAGCACACACTCGTCTCGCCTGCATTTCTCTGAGTGCATAAACTCCTCCGGGTAAGTAAACAATCATGTTATTTGTTGCTTTATTAATTTTACAGAGCTGCACACCATCTCATTCTCACTGAGAAAAAAAAAAGTGTTCTGAGCAAAATTAGAACTGCAGCCCTTGCAGTTTTTGGCCCCATTTGCCCCTCGTTTCCCATCTCCTCAGCAGCGACGACATTAAAAAATAATGCAGAGGAGCAGGAGCTTGCCGGGATTAACCTGCAGGTGCTAAAGAGGTGTTGCAAGGTTGATGCTCTACTGGGGTTGTGTATTTGGAGGGGGGCCTTCATGGCCCATCTGTCCCTACTCATATATACATTTATCACAGAGTCAAAAGAAACTGATCACTGCTCCTCAGTAGCAATCAGGACATGCGAGAGCTGAAATTTAGGAGACCAGACCAATGAATGTCCGGCAGTCAGGAATAGGAGCTGCAGGACTGTGTGTGTGTGTGTGTGTGTGCACTTGGTTGCTATGTGGGACGGAGAAAATCAGGAGCAGCAGTGTGATCCGAGGGCAGCTGTTCTCTTGCTCTGTTTACAGTCAGTCCTCCTCCTGCACCTCCTCCCCCACCACACCAGACACATCAGAAATGTTCGCTTGAGCATGTGGCAAATTATCCTCGTTACATCCGCAGATTGCCCATGCTGGCCAGTTCACGCGTGAGGCCATCTGCATTAGGCTTAGAAGATTATTACCTCCCTCCTTCCAGAGGGGCCGTCGCCAAATATTGATACTCCCCCCTCTGATTAAGGAACCCTTCCCTACATTCCGAGCCAGGCCCGTGGGTTAAACTGCCCAGCTCAGAGCAAACTGCCCCTAATGACTGATTACAGATGCAATCTGCAGTGATGGTGTAATGCGTAGGAACAGCACTGAGATGATGGAAATTGATCTGAAGGGACGTAGGAGTACCGCTCTCCATGATGTCTTTCGGATATTAAAACAATCAGGATTCATAAACCTAACATGATAGTCTTGTTTTCACATATATACAGGTTTCCAACGGCTCATCCCTGCAAATTAGCAGTGATGGTTCAACTGGCATCTGCTGGAGCTTGCATGGGAGAACTGGTAAATTCTGGGACATCAGTGTATCTCCAGTCTTGACAAGAGTCCTGCATCTCAATTTTATATGGTCAAAAATTGCCCACTGATGAGGGTGGTACAAGGATTGTAGGTACAAAGTACACCAGTGAGTGTGTATGTCAAACCAGTACCACGCTGACTCCAAAAAATATAGACTTTTTAAATGCAAGGTAAACATATAGCAATGCATGCAGCAACAAAAGCCTGGGTAGTGGTAGCCTAGTGAGTAACACACTCTCCTATGAACCAGAAGACCCAGGTTCAAACACCACCTACTACCATTGTGTCCCTGAGCACTTAACTTAACCCTAAGTTGCTCCAGGGGGACTGTCCCTGTAACTGCTGATTGTAAGTCGCTCTGGATAAGGGTGTCTGACAAATGCCACAAATGTAAATGTAAAAGCCCATAACAGTTCTCACTGACTTTTCAATGTTATTGTTGCAGTAATTTTGGCTAAAAAACTAATCAAATTAATGCTCTTTCTATTGCCAGAATGACAGAAACAAATCTGTTTAGCATCAAGATCATGATCATGCCTCTTGTCCTTTTTTTTCCAGACCACTTACAAAATTTATGTAACTTGCCCTCCTCTGGTTCTCACTACTTAATATCTTCAGGCGTCTTAAGTAGAGAATGGAGGAGGTGTACATCTTTCAAAGATGAGCCCGGGCCTTCAAGAAGAGGCCATGTTACATTAGATACCCAGACTCTCAAAAGCAGCACTCAAAGGAGGTGGATGATTGCATTTTCTCACGCATCTCGGGATCAGATGCACGCGTCTCTCAGTCATTGCTGAGAGTCTTGAGGACCCTGACCTCTCCATTTCTTCCTGTCTGTCACTCCTGCTCATTGCCGTCTTGCTCTCTCAGTCAGCAACTTGTGGGGTAGAAAGGTAGAAATTCTGAATTATCCTTGCTTTCTGAGTCAGAACCTCTTGTTAACTGTTGTCATGGAGATCCTTTCATTGATTATTACCTATACCAAAGGACTCTGTCCTCCCTCTCATTTCTTCACAAATCTGACCCATAGTTCTCTGCCAGCATGAAGTTGAAAGCTGCTTGTTTCATTAATAATAATTATGAAACAACCTCACAATCATCTGAGCTACATATGTCAATTAGAATTAGTCATAAAAATGATTTGATAATAAATATAGATATTATTTCATTTTATATTCTATATATTTATAGAATACTTTAATTATATACTGGATCTGTAAAAAAATATTTTGCTTGTGTTGCAGCTTCACTTATGTTTAACTCAATATAAATGAACACTAATGAGCAATAAGCCATAGGAGAACAGTGTTGAGTGTAACAGAGATGCGTTGACGGAAAAACAAACCCACCTTTGTAAAATTAATTACTGATAATGAAAGAAAACTGAGAATGCATTTTTCCACAATTGATTGCTTCATTAACTGAGCCCCTGTGGTTGACTGGTCTAACAAGGGAAACAATTTGTGATGAACTCCCAAGATGTAGCATCTGGGTGGTGTACATACTTATACATAACTTTTGCTAGTGTTTATTTTTTCCATTTTTCATGCATTTAAAATTTTTCAATGCTCTTCCATATTAAACATGCATACTATTTTGACTGGTCACATATACTGATCCCCACTTACTGTATAATGGATCATCTGTAATTCTGGGGAAAATTGGAGATAAAAACATGCTAACAAACAGATGGTATATTTTATACAATAGTCATAAAATTATCAAGTGCTCATGTGACTAGCAAATTGATCTGATAATCAAATAATCAAATGACATGAGCTGCAAAGATCCCTCTGCTGTCACTGGGGTTATTAGTATTTGATTTTTATCAAAAAATCAATCTACCCAATCAACCCATGTGACATCAACCAGAGTGCTGCAAAATGCAGCAAAAGCACCTACAACAGTGTTGCCAGATATTATATGTTTAAACACCATACCAGCAACTTAAAATTATTGGATTTTGAGAAAAAACAATCATACAAACACAATTTCCATTTGGAATAATGCTAATTGCTGCTTCAATAAGACTTATTGTCATAGACTGTGCGTATTATAGTGTATATAATGTGTGGAGTGCAGGATGAGTCCCTACACTGAACAGCCACGGAAGCGACAGTCTTTAACCACCCACTAAAACTGGGCTCTTTCTCCTATTCATTTCTGTAAGTCTGATGGTGACGTTTGCATCTTCCGTAACTGCACCTCCCCACTTAAACCACTAATCATTGTTTACTTTGTGGATTACCACGCATTACATCAGGGGTCTCAAACTCAGTTGTACAAGGGGCCTAAACTTATGGGATTGCATTTGGCACGGCAACTGTCATTATCCGGTCCGGAAGGGGTTGCACGTTTCACGTTTGTCATGTGTAATGTTTCCTAATCGTTTTCACCTGTTTAATTGTATAAAGCTGCCCTGTTTGTTTCTGTTCACCGTCAGGTCTTTGTTAGGTTACGTGTTCACCAGTTGCCGGATGTCTCCCCTGTCCCGTTTATCACATATTAAACCTGTCTCGTGATGCGTCCTTCTTCCTCGTCAAGTTTCCTCATCATTTCAGTTCACCTGACTTGCCATGCCAAATGGTTGTGACAGCAACTGAAGCACTACATTATGGGATCTATAGTTTGTGTGTTATCATGGCTTCATATCACCAGGCCATTATCATAGATTTAGCTGTAAAGGCATGTAGGATGACTGCTCCAAGACAAGTTGAACACAGAAATCTGTACCCTTCGTGTTAATGAAATGACTTGAAGGGGTAAATTAAAATATCTTGAAAATGAAGGGGTAAAATTATTGTACTTTATGGGATGTTTGGAATTAATGATCATACAGAGGGTAAATTAATCATACAAATACAATAATTATCACATGCCTGGCAACACTGTCCTGCAAACTATATTCTATATTTTTCTGAAATGCAAGTGGTGATATTATACGTTAAGCTCTGCAGACTACCCCTGCAGACAAGGCCTGAGGTGAACTTTTGCTTGTGACTCAGGCCTAAATTAAAGCCATCAGCGTCAACAGCAGCTCCTTTAGATGTATTGGAACTTACAACCCAATACATCTTAAAGAAAAATACACTGTGTCAGTATATGAAGTGTTCAGCAGGCTAAATACTGAAATGCTCTTTGTTCTAAAATGGCAATACATTTCAGCTGATGCATGAACAGAGGAAACAGTGGCCATAGTTTTAGGTAGTGGAGAGAAAATTTGCTGTTCATTTGTCTTTGTCATGTACAAATTAGTAATCATTTCAGAAAAGAACGATAGCACTTGATAAATCTGCACAGGCTGATTATGTGTCATTGAGCCTGTTGCATTGCTATTATTAGTTCTGGTATCAGTGACAATTTATATGGTTTGGGTTAAGGGGTTCTTCCTTCTAGTTAGATTCAATGAGGTTTGATAACACAATTTAAAAAGAAATATAGTGCCAGTATAATTTCATTTTAAAATAATGGCAAATAAAAGGGCCATTTTCATAATGTTCTTAATGCAGTTAGAGTGTTATGAACCTTACAAAACAAAATTAAGGTGAAACTACACCTAAAGTCAGTTAGCTGAAACAGAAAATTTGGTGTCATATTGTAATTTAGGATAATGTTCTGGAAAGAAAGGGAACAGCAAAATGCATATAACTTTTGCAAATTGAACCTGGAGGAAGCCCGCTCCAACACAGGGAGACCATTCAAATTCCGCAGACACAAAGTACAAACAGAGATTCAAACTTACAACCTTGTAGGTGTGAGTCCATGTTGCTGATGTGTGTCACCTCCTCTTTAAAAGACATTTTCTTCTGCTTGACTGGACGGGGCATTCTGCAGGACCACGATACTTCTGTAACTTTTGTTTTGTAGAGAGGCAAACACCTCTTTGTTCTCGTGGCCATTTGGTGTTGATGGGGGTCAGTCACCTGTTCTCTGCACTTGGGACCATTTGGTAAATAATAGGTGTGAAATACAAGCCATGTTTTTTGAGATCGCCTGCTCTCTTTGTCTGCCCCAGACGGGAGACTCTGATGGCGTGACGACAGAAACAACTAATTCTGATTGGTCTATAGCAACTTCCTGTGAGTCAAATGTATAAAGAATGTTCACTTGTGCTTTATGGGACTTTGACTTTCTTTTCCATCTGGAGCTGAGGGGAATTTTCCCATCAGTACCTGAGTCTTTTCTATTTTACCTATTTTTCTCATGGCTTTTCTTTCTCTCTCTCTCTCTCTCTCTCTCTCTACACACACAAAATCACTGTATTCAAACCACTCCAACTTGATGTTACCTGGCAGAAAGAGGCGTGGCACAATAGAGGTTAAAAGGATGAACAGTTTCTAATGTATTAACATCAGTAAATTATTATTGCAGTTACATGTGAATATTGTATGTAAAAAAAGGTACCAGTGTTACAGAGAAAACCAAAAATAAGAGAAGGAGAAAGGGGTAGAA
This sequence comes from Denticeps clupeoides, assembly GCF_900700375.1. Lineage (NCBI taxonomy): Eukaryota > Metazoa > Chordata > Actinopteri > Clupeiformes > Denticipitidae > Denticeps > Denticeps clupeoides. The sequence goes on along the minus strand of NC_041722.1, from coordinate 2,752,110 downwards.
GAAAGAAAGAGAAAGAGAGCAGGCGATCTCAAAAAACATGGCTGGCGCTTCACACCTATTATTTACCAAATGGTCGCAAGAACAAAGAACAGGTGACCGACCCCCATGGACCATCACCACCAAATGGTCACGAGAACAAAAAGGTGTTTGCCTCTCTACAGGTCAAAAGTTGCAGAAGTATCGTGATCCTGCAGAATGCCACATCTTACAATCTACATACTTAAATATTGTTAAACTATTCAGCCAAACCACACCACTCCAATGAGTGCAAAACACATGTAAAACCATTCTGAGGATGTAGATACAAGGCATGAAAAACCTGGGACTTTTTTTATGAATATAAAATTAAATTTTATTACTGAGCAGATTGACCTGTAATAAGAACTAAAAGGCAAAATGACCGCCCCTGCCTCAGCGATGGTTGAAATCTGTCACATGATCCCGAATGTCGAACGGGGTGATGTTTGACATTTAATCAGTCATTGTGGATGTGCTCAACAACCATGATTCGGCTCCCAAACTCTCCCTCCCTCGAATTTTCCAACCAGAAAGTAAGCCTGATCCCTTTTACCTCTCAACTCAACCTATCTTGCTTCCTCATTCCTTTCAACATGTTCTGCGCCCAAGTGACAGTTTACATTGGTGGTGTACTGCTTTGGCTGGCGTACGGTCATATATCAAAGAGCAAAATACTCACCCGCCGGTTTGCACCTTTCCGCAATTGGGTTTTCTGTATATCGCTACAGTCGCTCTGCACCACGACCCCGGCGTGACAACATCAGACATGGTAAAGCGTCTCGTTGTCCTTGACATGTTTACAGCGACTCCTCTCTGAAAGACAGGAAACACTGATACCTGGTGTCGACACAATCAAACGCAGTCTGCACTCGCTGCCCATGGGGACTTTTATATTATCACCTTGAGAGATTTATTTGACACTTTACGATGTACTTTTATTGCTTTCTTATTAGCGCAGTAAGAATGGAAACACAGCCTGGCTTGGTTTTATGTGGACGGCGAGATGAGAGGGAAGTGACTGGCGTTAAACCTGAATGAGATGAATCCGAAATGGATGGGTGGTGGATAGTGGCGGCTGTAATAACCATAAAAAAAAACAGGCTTGTTTGTGGTTTATGCGCATCAACGCTGACAGCGCCGCAGTCCGAGCTTTGCAAATTCAATAGGAAACAAAATACAAATAATTTAAAAATCCACACACAGACACACTATATGAAACATGAGGACATGACATACACTGTTTTTTTTTTTTTAATAAAAAAAAAAAAATTTAGTTATTTATTTATTTTTCAAAAGTGGGCCACATGGTTGAATGTCGGTAGCTCTTGTTTGAATTTAATTTTTTTTTCTCAGATCTCTTTCAGCCATACCTTCTTTTTTATGCATCAATCTCAGTTTTTTGCAAGCTTAAGAAATGTATTGAAAAAACGTGAAGACATAATAACTAGGCACGACATCCATACAGAGCTTTATTTTGTGTCTGAAAGTGAAATATTTGTGTACAAAATCTGAACAGACTTTTGACCATGCAAGAGCATGTCCATATCCTATACATTGGTTGAATCCATTCATAAGGAAACTCAAAAGAAAAAAAAAGTCAAAAGTTGAAAATGAAAATGGGTCTCTTTCTTGCTTTACATGAAATTTGCAGTGGTCAACAGTAACATAGTAAATGTAATTGGTTACTGCACTTAAGTACTTTTTGTTTGTTAATTGAGATGTTACTAATGCTTTAACAGAACAACATAATCACAATGTGTTGCTCCTTTTGAAGAAGTGAAGTGAAAGTTAATTGCACACAACGAAACGTGTCCTCTGCATTTAACCATCCCCCTTAGTGAGCAGGGGTAAGCAGTGTCCGGGGAGCAGTGTGTGAGGATGGTGCTTTGTTTAGTGGCACCTCAGTGGTACCATGGCGGCTCGGGATTCAAACTGGCAACCTCACGAATATGAGTCTGCTTCTTTACCCGAATGTATAATAACTTTGTGAGTTATTTCATGACTACAATATTAAAAATGTACACATTTCTTCTGAATGTATACAAATGTTAGTTCCTGGTTTGGCCAGTTGCAATACAATAAAGAACCCATTTGTGAACCTGTATTTAATTTAAGTTTCATTTACCAAAACATCTTAAATTGACATCTTTTCAATTTTTTCAGCATCAGAAAAATTCATGACATTACATTAAAAGATGGTGTGCCAATGGTAACATTAAAGTTGTTGATTAAGCAAGAGTACTATTACAAATATGATATTAGGACATTTACATACATATTACATATAAACCATAATAAACCACAATAAACCACAGAATGTTTTTAAATACATTTGAAGGCAAATACTTCAGTGATTTTACTGAAGTGGAAGTTTCATTTTACTGACATAATCTTGGGAATCTCTTCTTTAACTGAAATCCATCCACCGGTGTAAGAAATTGCAAAATGCAATATGACATACACTCTGCCCTGCTCACTTCATACCTTACTCGATTCACCATCATCCCTTCTGTCAGTTGAGGACGTGGCAAATGAAAGCAGCAGGCCTAGCTGGGCTCGGAGTGGATGCTCGTTCCCTGACGCTGATGCGTATTGACATGAGGCCTAAGAGGTCCAGTTAGCCTCCTCTTTACCCTCCTCATCCCCCCACCCCCCCGGGACCTGCAGACCCATTCATCTGAGAAGCGTATGCAGAAACATTGCTCTGCTGAGTGCTGTCTGTCTCTCCCTGCCCTCCCACCCCTACACCTTTTTCAACATGCCACTGATCTCTCTATTGGAACTCAAACCCTCATCAAGTTTTGACATCACCTTTTCACGAGAGAGGAGGATGCACTCCATTTGAGGGGCTAATTGTTGTCAGGGTAATTAATCTCTGCTCTCTGGAGGGTGTAATTCACATTGTTTTTTTTTCATTAATGTGTAATTTAGTCATTACTGGTCGTCATGCCAGTCACTAAAGATGACACATTGGAATATGGTGCACTGGGGCATTGAAGGTGAAAGATCATTTGATGTGAGTTGGTTTTGATGATGCATGCGCTCCCCGTGCTGGTTTCCTCTGGGTTCTCCAGTTTCCACCTGTCATCCAAAAGCATGCACACTAGAGGAACTGCTGTTTCTGAATTGTCCGTAAGTGTGAGTGAATAGTGTGTGTGTGCACCCTGCGGCCAGTGTCCCGGGATGGGCTCCCAGCTGTGACTTTGAGTAAGACTAAGCAGTTATGGAAAGTGAGTGAGTGGTTTTGATGTGGTTTTGTCCATCAAGCACACCATGAAAAGTTCCTACAGAGAAGAAGCTTGGGAGTTACGACACCCAAATCCCTCTTATTTGTTGTGCAATTCAGCTCAATGCATTTTGATACATCACAAATAAGGCATGTCATCAAAATTGCAGTTCAAATATGTCTTTGGCCTGTGGAAGGTAATAACAGCAACTGTAGAACATGCTAACTCTATACAGAGAGAACCCAAATTCAGATCACCCTGTAACAAGACTAGTTCCAATATATAATTTTACAATATAACAGAGGTAGTGCGAGTGTGTGTGTGTGTGTGTGTGTGTGTGTTGGTCCAGAGGGGTGAGTCCCTGAGTGTTCAGGTGTCTGTTAGTCTATAAGTGATGAATCTATAAAAAAAAAAAAGTCAAATATTTTATCATTTTTTAACACAGTTGGATGATAATCTTTCCAAATGCAAAGATTTTGCCACAATAAACAGTCAATGCAGTTAAAACACAAAATGTGAACATGAACACAGATAATATGTTAATAATGCGAGCTATTATTAATCTTACTCCAATTAACTCTTTAAACTACTCTAACCCTTGACCCATCAATAATGAAAGTCCTGACATTGTGTCAGGTTTGACTGCAGCTGGGCTCATCACCTGTACCCAATCCTGACAATGCATAAAAGCCGGAGATTTCCGCCCCTTCGGAAGCTCCAGCATTTTCGTGAACTCGGTCATGAAACTGACTTCCGTTAGTGAACTAACACCTTCGGGTTAGTTTATGTTGATCCCCACCACGCCATTTTTTATTTGTCTTAATTGTTTATTTTATAATAAAACTCCCTTCCCAGCATGTCCTGCCTCTGCGCTTCCTTCCCCCATCAGCACGCAAGCGTGACACATTGTGCACTTTCATGGGTGTTTCACCCACATTGTGCACATTCATGGGTGTTTATGTCTGAATTATAGTAGCATTAAAAATGCATTGAATTAATGTTGTCAACATGCGAGGTCGGGGACGCACTTGCAGATATGCTTGGAGTGGGGGGGACAAGTCGTCGTACGGGTAGTGGACACTGGAAGAGCTGGAGAGGATGACCGGAGGTGCTTGGCCTGTGAGAGGGAGGCAGAAGGTGAGTGGGAACAGTAGTGGAGCAGAGGACATACCGCAGCGCAGCTGTGTGGTAGCCCTGGCTCTGTAGGGAGCAGCGGGGAAGTAGGCAAGGGGATGAGGCTGGGGCGGACCGGGGGAGAGGAGAACAGGAAAGTGGCTGGCTTGAGGATGGTCCGGGAGCGTGGGCTGGATGGGAGGGCGTCTTGGGTGGCACAGGTGGACACCGTTGCTTGGCTTTGGGTGGCAGGAAGGTGTGGTAGCAAATATGTATCATCGTAGCAAAAATCGGGCATGCAAACCCAAAGTTGAGGGTAGGCAAAGGTTGTGGTCAAAAGGCAGGATCAATCAGGCGTTTGTAAAGAAGACTAGCGTCTCTGGGAATTTAATTCAACAAAGAGTGGGCACAGCCCCCCCTGGCCGGCTGATTTTTATACTGGGCGCTGCCCGCTCTCACTTCCGCTTCCTGGTTGCTGTCTCCCCGGCTGGTCTTGCTCCCCCTGCTGGGCCGGAGGGGGTACGTTGGCCTTGAAAGAACCCCCCCTCCTAGACCCGACACCTGAAGGGCCTGGCATATCAGGGTGGCGGTCGTGGAAGTCCAGAATGGTCCGCCGGCCCATAGCCTTCCCAGTCCACCAGATATTCCAAGCCATGGCCCAGCCAACACACGTCCAGGACGCGACGGACCGTGTATGCCAGAGAGCCATCGATGCAACGAGGGAACGGTGGCAGTGACAGGGAGGTGGTAGAGGGGACGAGAGAGCCTTGCGGAGGTGACAGACATGGAACACCGGGCTTATGCGCATTGTGTGTGGGATGGCCACCTGGTATGCCACAGGATTGATGCTTCAGAAAAGACCAACAAAACGGGGTCTCAGTTTTCTGGGACTGGACGGCATGGGCAGTCCTTGGGTGGAAACCCAAACCCAAATCTTCAGGGTGGTACTCGAGAGCAGGTCGATGACGATGGTCCGCCAGTCGCTTCAAGCGCTCAGCTGTGCGGTTGAGGGCCTGGTGGACTTGGGAGCAGACCCTGTGGAGTTGGTGGAGTCGGCTGGTGGTACGTTGGCCATGACAAATGTATATTTACACTGTAACTTATTAAGATATTAATGCATTAACTCTGACAGCCCCAATAAATGTATTAATTTATTTGTTTTGGTTTTTACTTTGACGTGTATTTTAAGTCGTAATTATCATATATATCATTGTCACAGGGGGAATTCGATGACGTACTTGCAGACATACTTTCGGCGTAGGGATAAGCCGTCATACCGGTAGAGGACACTGGGCGAGCGGGGCAGGAGGACTGGGGGCGCCTGGCCGGCGAGGAATGAGGAAGTAATGGACGCGCTGCAACGCAGCGGGGAGTCAGTTCGGGATCTTTGGGAAGGACCGGGGCAGAGGAGAACCGGAAGACGGCGGGTTTCAGGATGGTTCGGGATCTTTGGGAGGACGGGAGTAGGTCTTGGGCGGCGGGAAGGTAGGGGAGCATGGAATCCCGTCTTAACCGAGGGGTCCGGTAGGTTCAAGGTCAGGGGCAGGAAGAGGTTGTAGTCAGGAAGTTCCGGTCGGGGTTCCTTTCGTGGTTTCCAGGGGATCAGGCAATTCTCGAAGTCGTGGGCAGGCGAAGGTCGTATTACGGGAATCTCAATTATCGTAGGTTGTGGGTGAGAGAGCTAGCGAGTAAACTCATACAACTCATTTAACTCATACAAAGAGCGGGCGTGTCTCCTTGGTGTTACCTCCCTTTTATACTTGCCACCGCCCGCTTCCATTTCCTCTTCCGGGTTGCCATCTCCCAGGCTGGTGAGGTGCCCTCTAGTGGGCTGGAGGCGCGTTGGCCATGACAATCATATATCACCCGTGCTTATCATATATTTCTAACAGATCAACCCCTGACCTGAAGCAGGCAGATAATAAACAGCAGTGTGGGAATGAGTAGAGATTCACAAAAATAAAGGTCTGAAATTCAATTAAACACAAAATCAAGGGCAACAACTTGCCTGCATCCCCAGTCTCAGTTTTAATTTCATTCTGTTCCTTGCAATGGTCCTCGTTGAAAGGAGTTGTGGATTATTTCCATAAATGTGACTTCGGTAACAATCTTAATGTTTCATATTTCAAATGAATGCTTTCTGGGAGGAAAAAGAAAAACTTTACGGCCAAAAAGGCAGACGCTCATACATTAGTGATGAGGATCCCACTTTATATTTCATGACAGTCGACCGCCATTACACAGGCTACAAGGGGACCATTACCCAAAGCAGATAGGCCACAAATCTTTAAAATAATGGCAGCATTAACCTTACCCTGAGTGGGGTATGCATCATGTAGAACAGAAAACATAAGAAAAAAAGTAATTAATAAAAAATAAGTATAGAAGACGCAGTGTGTGAGTGTATTCTGAATTTGGGAAAAAATGTGTTGCTCCTAAACCAGCAGGTCGATGAAGGTCCTACCCTGAGACTCAGGATGGACTGTGTGTAAAATAATAAAAGTCCTGAAATGTAAAGCGTATCAAACTATAACCAACCCCTGAGTAGGACTGTTAACAATCCCACAATGCAACAGACAGTATTGGCGTTAAGCAGCCTCACTATAAAGCATTGACAGCTACGTGAATTTCCAGTCCAATGATGGATAAACAAACAGATTGAGATTCAACCTGAAAACAATTGCATTTAACTGCCATTAGTCCTGAAATCAGCGTGCCCATCGACAGGCTGCGGTGGATCAGATAACCATTGCTCAGCATCCGGATCAATTTTAAGGGGCTCTCGACTCAGACGCCATTAGGTCATAAACAAGCAATTACTGTCTATGTATATGATAACCAATATGCCGTGACTGATTCCCGGGGTGGCGTGGTGGAGTGCTTAAATAATTCTGGCCAATGGGAAGGAAAGAATCGTGCGTCAAAAGTGCATTGTTGAGGGGGTGAACTTCACGGTGCTAAAAAGACGGCCGGTTTTCCTATTTTCTCATTAAAATGGCATTGATTGGCACCAATGGCTGCAGGTTGTCTTGATTAAGATTGACTGGCGGCTGTGCGCGAAAGGAAATTAATTCCACGGTATGCGGGCGTCAAGGTCCTCGAGGAAACTGGTCCGTCTCTTACTTGCCAAACGGAGAGGATCTAAGCAAGCGGAGGCAAACAGTTTATATTTTATACTCGCGTCTAATTAATCCAGACCTGTGAACAGGAGCAAGCGCACCCCAGCGAGCTGAAATAAAAAAGCCATAGAATTGAATTAAGCAAATAATCTAATTTGATAAAGTTTTTTTCATGATTGTGGAATATAAAGTACTCATTAGAAGTGCTGGCCTCGATAAAAAGGCCAGCCTTTAAAATGGCAGACACCATCTCCAGAGCCCTGAGTTTTTATTAGCGAGCTCAAGCAGGGAATATTTTATATTTATGGTCAACACAACAGTCTTGATCAACACAAATCCCCAGATAGAATCTGGAATTTTTTTTTATTTCTTAAAAAGTGACTAATTGCTTTCCCCTAACAGCCATTGGTTTATGATGCAATCTGCAAGATCGCTGATTCGGATCAGCAAATTAGGTTTTATGAACAGGGGAAGCTTTTTTCTCCAGCACACATGGGACGAACTCAGTACCAAGATGACAAATAACAGTTTTTATGAGAATTTCAACCCCATAGTGAAGTCTCTATAAAAAAAGAAAAACCCAACAATCACAAAACTCTGTGACGTTTATGGGAAATCAAAAATGATGAGAGAGGCGGGTGGCCTGTTTGCGGCCCCTGCAGGACTCGGGTCGGAAGAGCGTCTGGATGAGGATTAGGAGAGCCGAGGAGAAGTATTGTTATTCTGTCGTTCTCTGGAGGCGCAGCTCTGTTTTGGATGTTGCATCCCTTTGATGACTGCCAAGATCAAAGACAGGAGATTTGCTGCTATCTGCAGTAATTTCATAGTGCTCCCTTTTACACTAGTCTTTTTTTACTCTCTCGCTCTCTCTCTCACTGTTCTTAAGAAGACTCCTCTTCCCATCAAAAATAAAAACAATACTCTGTCTGGCATTGGTGTTTTTTTTTTTTTTTAAACTGATGCTATTTCGGAGACTGAGGTGCAGATTTGACACAATTCTTTTGCATAAAGCCCAACCTTCGAAATGAAATAATGCATTCAGGCGTGTGCCTTTGTGAGAACCAAATCAGACTTATGTAGCAGAAATGGATGCATAAAGGTCAGTCAATAAGCATTTATGAGCCCGTAAGTGAGGACAACAGCCAACAGGTTCTGCAAGACATGGCCAGGCGGGATTTAGCAATGAGGGAGACCACTATTTTTATTTATTTTTTTATCAGTCTTTGATTATTTCTGCCCTCGACTGAGTGAATGGACACACGGATGCACACTCACACACTCGTGGTGGGCTGGAATCATGAAGCTCTGTAGTACGAGGTTTTAATGATTTGCTAATCTGTGCACTAGCCTGCAGTAATGCATTCAATGACACAGAGTGATTTCTTTCCTCAGCTACATCTTCTCAAAAAAAAGAAGATGTGCTTCTTACACACACACTCACGAAAAGCCAGCAGAATACATAAGACTTTTTCAGACCCCAGGATTCTTCTGAAGCTGATTGTGTTCTCCGAGCGTCCGTTTTTGTAATTGTACTTTCAGTGCTTCTCCAGCTAAGACGAGATCTCATTTCACCATCATGGCTGAGAGAAGAGGCTTAAAGCAGATGACAGGCCTCTGTCAGCGCCTGAGGCCTGGGCAAATTAGGGCCACACAATTACACGGCATTCCACAAACACCACCCAAAAATCCGTTGCCATAATTGGATCCATTTTAGGCGTTTTAAGAACTGCTAGTAGGAGATATGAAAGGCTGAGGAGCCAAAATTTCCCCGCCTCACCCCCTCGGATTCCGTTTTCTCCCCATGTTGCAGTTATATCAGCACGAAGATCAACACAGCACCAGGGGTGTTAAAAGGCCTGTCACATGCAATCTGCACAGCGCTGAGCAGAAATGACACAAGCTGAGGAGAGTCTGGCTGCAGATCCACTGAGAGGCCGGAGGTCCACTGTGTGTTTGTGCTTAATATAAAAGTTGAAATACAGAAAAGGACATAAAACTTTTTATTTATAACCAAATGGGACTATTTTTGAACTACATGCTAAGCGTGGGGCTTTCCCACCAGAGTTAGTCTTCAGGATTCACAAAAGTAACCAGACGATACAAGAGAGAGACATTTTGTTTTTGAAAGGGAAGTGATTGTCATTGTTAAAGTGAAAAGGGAAAGTGAAGTGATTGTCATTGTGAAACACTGCAGCACAGCACACGGTGACACACAAGAAAATGTGTCCTCTGCATTTAACCCATCACCCTTAGTGAGCAGTGGGCAGCCATGAAATGTGCCTGGAGAGCAGTCTGTGGGGACGGTAACTTGCTCAAGGGGACCTCAGTGGTACCTTTGCATTCGGGATGGCCACCACTGCCCGATGTTGTGCATGCGATGTACTGTTCAAATATAAATCAGTTTTCTCCTGATTTTGTTCAGAAATGTAGAAAAACATATTGAAAGATTATGTTGTGGGTGACAGAAATAATTATACACTAACATATATATTATTTAGTTTATGTTCAACAAGAAAAAGATTAATACCAAGCAATTCTTTTATGTTTTATGTATTTATGTAAATCCTAGTTACACTGGACCCACATTTCGTGTGTAGTGCCAGTTTGAAAATCCTCCACATTTTTCCTTTGGTCCAAGGCTTTAGTGACTAATTTAAGGAAAGTAAAAGAACAAGTCCCACATTTGGCAAATAGCACTAGTGGCAGTTCAAAAATAGTGCTCAATGTGAGCAGCATTGCAAACAAACATGAAACAAAGAAAAATATCTATGAAGCAGCATGTTTACATTTAGTGTGGAACTGAGAAAAGATGACTGAATAGAAATAGCCTTGGAAATATGAGTATTTAACTTTGCTCTTCAACTAGATTGACTGACTGGTTGCAAATCACCTTTTTTCATGTATATGTTCAACCAGTGGGTTAAAGAAAACCCTTTTTACTTAAACAAAATATATATTGTGTATTTAAGCTGAATTGCTGAACATAGCTGAACAGCATTTATGCATTTTTGAATAAGATGATGAAACACAGCTGATTTATTTTCACCAGGCAATATGCTGTATATATTTTTAAATGATGTTGTAAGACAGTGACAACCTCAGAAAGAAGAACCCAATCAAATACATTTTAACATACCCTAAAATTATTCAGATATTTTTCATGTAAAAACTAATTTATGGTCCATTTAATTCATTTAAACAATTTATACTGTATGTACTGTTTTATTTTCCTTGTCCACGCCACACATCACATATCTCCACCGCTTCCTGATGTTGCTGTGTTTTGGGAGGGAACATCAGAAGAACATTCTTGGGTGGAGTTTACAATGGGCTTAGTTCCACAAACTCTTTAGGCATTTGCCTACACTCTTTCTACCCCATCACCAGCCAAGAACCACTCCTGTCCACCAGCCTCTTCATCACCGATACCACCTATGGGTGTTCAAGGTGGAAGAATCAATGCAGGACAATGGATCCACAAACATAACTGTTTTCATATAATGTTAAACACAAATGCATATTTGCATCAGAATAGTGTAGTATTTCACCACATTAATCATTAATGCCCTAAATCTTAAGTGATTTTGAAAGGGAACATATGAATATGCTATCACTAAATGCTTCAAAATCTACCCCTATTGTATGTTTGTTTTAGCAGCAAAAATGAATCAAAGCATTTTAACTACCATAATTTACTGTATCAATGTCAGTACATTGACTGTGGTGGTTAAATCTGACAAATTCGACACAGAGATAAGGGCGGCTGGTCCTGGCTCATTTTCGGCCCCTGGTGAGCTCATCACTGGACCTACTTCAGTTTGTCTACCAGCCTGGCACTGGAGTGGATGATGCGTCATTCACCTCCTACATCGTTCCCTCTCTCACCTGGAGACCGCTGGGAGCACTGTGAGAATCATGTTCTTTGATTTCTCCAGTGTCTTCAACACCATCCTTCCAACAATCCTGAGGGACAAGCTGGAGCACACAGGAGTGAATCATCACCTCACAACATGGATCCTGGACCGTTGAAGAGCTACAGGTACCTTGGTACAAGAAACTGGACTGGACTCTCAACTCTGATGCCCCCTACAGGAAAGGGCAGAGCAGGCTGTACCTGCTGCCAAGGCTCAGGTCTTTTGGAGTGAAGGACCCACTCTCGAAGACTTTTTATGAGTCTATGGTGGCCTCAGCCATCTTTTATGCTGTGGTCTGCTGGGGAGGCAGCTTCTCTTCTGAAGACATAAAAAGAACAAACAGGCTGATTCGAAGGGCCAGCTCTGTTCTAATATGCCCTCTGGACTCTTTGGAGGTGGTGAGTGAGAATGGTTTATTATATATCCACTCTGTACATATGTACACTTATAAAGGCATTCACAAACATATTATGTATATGCTGATATTTTCAAAACTCACATCCACTGTTTTTACAGACTATTTATTTGGGTATTGAACTTTTTAGATATCTTATACTGTCTTCTTCCATGACAAATGAACTTTTACACTAGTGGGACTAATAAAGGGTCATCTTATCTTATCTTAAACCCACCCAAGAACAGACATGATTACGGACAGGAAAATACAGAATAGTGGTTGACTTAATTTAAATGTTGATACCTCATATGCAAAGTCACTTACCGCCTACTGCATTAATGCGAGCTGTGCGGCTCAGAAAATAACGAAATAGCTTGAACTAATGAATGACCAAAACAAGATAGCCATACTGGTTAATCATGCTCCTAACACAAATACTGAAATAGGGCCCAATGATTTGAGTTCAAGACCTGTTCAGTATTTTGCATAAACATAGAAATGTACACATATAGATATGGCAAATCCAGGATGACCATTATATAATAGATATAAATTCATTTAAAATTTAAAAAATTAAAATTATGGACACTGACTGCATTGCCTTCCATTCTATTGAAATGAAAAAAATAAACCGCATGTTGTCAAAAATTAACAATGAGATGAAAGTTGGGATATCTGCAATACCAAAAATTCAGCAGCTCCGCCCCAAAATCTAGGATTTTAATGCACTGAAAAAATTTTGTTGAAACATATGAGTGATGGGCATTATCAAAACGTGTGCAGGTCCATCCCTTCCTAATTCCCCTTCCAGTCTTATCAATCTGTTCATTACTGGGGCAGTGGTGGCTTAGCAGCCCCGTAATCAGAAGCTTGTCGGTTCGGATCCCGATCCGCCAAGGTGCCACTGAGGTGCCACTGTGCAATCACCGTCCCCACACACTGCTCCCCGGGTGCCTGTCATGGCTGCCCACTGCTCACTCAGGGTGATGGGTTAAATGCAGAGGACAAATTATCACTGTGTGCACCATGTGCTGTGCTGCTGTGTATCACAAGTGACAATCACTTCACTTCACTACTATGGGTGCATGGGATGAGCGTGAGCATGTAGTGAAAGGTAGTGGGCTGGTGTTGCTGCAGTCTGCCCAGAGAATTCCTGTCATGTGGCCATAGTGCAGACCATTCGCACCAGTTTGGATAAATCAGGGGTCTGGTGTCTTATGTGTGGTAAAGGTGTGTTTTACAGATGTGGTATGAATGTAAAGTGTACACCATGTGAGTGAGCCTTTCCTTTTCCCATTTCCACTTCCCCAAAGTAGATTCCAACTCCTATTTAATCACCAGATTGTCACTCAAGTTAGTTATATTTGAATATTACAATAGTTTTGTTATTAAGATAAGATGATCATTTATTTTGAGGATCACGTTTGTTGCACAAAATTATGTAAACAGATGTCTTAATGGCTTACATTTGTTAAACGTTTATGTGTTGGCCCAAAAAATGTCTGATAACTGAAGGTCACATCATATGATTTCCATACTTCCCATACTCACAGACCAAACCTGTGGCACATCCTCAAAAATAGCAGAGACGTTTCATCAGAGAAAAAAGGTGATAAAGGTCACAGTCACTTTGTATTGATCTGTAGTGAACCTCAGCAGGAAATCAAAAGGACCAAATACATTATCCAGTCATTTCTTTATCTGTCTTGAGATAATAAAAAAACTCACATAGCTGGTTCATAATCCTTGTTTAATTCTGGATAAAGGTCATTTATGCCTTGAACGAGATTATTTTCAGTGCAGGGTGTCTAAAACTGAACTGTGCTACATTTAAATGGATATTTCTGCAGCGCACTTTACAAATTGCTGTCAGTTTCTGCATAGCACTCAATCCCTGTTCAATATGTTTAATTGTTTCATTTGTAATATATTTTCAGCTTGATTCATGACATGAATCTTATATATCATGGTGGTGGTGGTATATATCAGGGGGGTAGTAGCCTAGTGGGTAACACACTCGCCTATAAACCAGAAGACCCAGGTTCAAATCCCACTTACTATCATTGTGTCTCTGAGCAAGATACTTCACCCTAAGTTGCTCCAGGGGGACTGTCCCTGTAAATACTGATTGTAAGTCGCTAAGGGCGTCTGATAAATGCTGTGAATGTAAATGTAAATAAATGTAAAAACAACTTTGCAAAGGTTTTACCTTATGGAGAAAGTTACTTTTGTTACTTTTCACTTTTGAAAAGGATGTTCACTTTTCAGTAGGCAAACATGGGGTTACCCTAGATAACACATCAGTCACAGCCATAGCCAAGAGTCAAAATCATGGTTCTTTTAAAGCATTATTATAGTCAAATTGGAAGAATTGTAAGTGGCTTTAAACACAAACGAACTGTTTTCACAGCTAGATTACAGTTTTCATCACACTCGAAATGTCAGCATGCACCAGATTTCACTCAGTCTTTTTATGTAGTCAGGTTGGAAAGAAGTCAGCACATGACTCCATATCCAGAAACATAGCAAATGGCAGAATTATTACTAGAGAATCTCTTTTTATCAAGGGGGATTGGTGGGTTAGACTTGATTAAAGACTAAAAGCCCTATTTTCAAAGTGCAATAATAGACACAGCACTTGGGGCCTGTTTGCTAATGTCAGGTCAAAACAAGTCAAAAAAGTCCTTAATAGATAAAGAACTTATCTGGATCTTAAAGAGAAAAAATGAACAACTCTTTTTGTAATTATTTGTCACACAGCTATGCATACATTTGGAGGTCCCCTTGAGCAAGTTACCATCCCCACACACTGCTCCCGGGAGCCTTTCATGGCTGCCCACTGCTCACTAAGGGCGAAGGGTTAAATACAGAAGACATTGTGTTGTGTGCCCTGTGTGCTACAGTGCATCACAATGACAATCACTTCACTTTCGCATCCCCTGCGCCAGATGGATGCACACACCAAAAAAAATCTTACCTTCTTGCACCTGCAATCGCTCTAATTTTTGCACACAGTATCACACACACACACACACACACACACACACAAAGCAGCAACCACAATCAGCTCTTCTCAGTTTAACATCATTCAGCTTCATTAAAGAATCCACCCCAACCTCCCAGCTCAGACCCTTCATCTCCAGTCCAGCCCAGCAGATGAGGCCAAGAGCCCAATTAATCACACCACAGCCCTGTCCCAGCAAACTGCCATTAATCACCACACACCACCACATCGCCCCTAAAGCGCACACACACACTTTTACCAGGACAGACAGCAGTGTCACATGACACACACTCATACACACCCGCACTCATAAAGTTAACTCCACAGATGCAGTTACAAACCAGAAGTCTCATTTGCTGTGACACATGCTGTGTTTCATTAATTACATATTTTAAACAGTTAATAGTTAAATATTATTTGGTCATTTACATTCTGTCTAGTTGCTCTCTTGTATTGTTTTATTTATTTGATAATTATTGTACCTTATGCTTCTGTATTTACGACACATGCCCCACATTGTTGTGTTCCTTTTTTGACCCATGAGCCCGTTTTGTTTCCTTTATTATAATAAAATCTTTTGTCATAGTGTCCTGCTTTACAAAAACAAATGGTTTTAAACTGTATCATAAATTATTTAACTCTACAAGATGTAGTTTTCTTCTTATATTGTTATTACTGTCATTTGCACATTCTTAGTTATGCTTTGAGCAAGATCATCAAACTAGAGCCCATGAAGACAGAAGGAGAAGAGGATTGGCGAGTGCTGAAAAATCCAGTTGAAAAACCTTCTGTAATCCACAAGAGTACTGGGACTTGGGGGATGAAATGGGACAATGGCCTGAAACATGCAGCAAAAGCCACCCTGGGCTGGCTTAAAACCAAAAGGGATTTCTTTCCTGGAGTATCTAGTCAATGACCACAGCTCAGTCCAAGTAAGCAGCTGTGAAAATGCTTTTCACAGACACACACACACAAAATAAGACACATATTTAACCAATAAGACACTATTATTTTAATAATTTATTTGTGAGTGCTTTAACAACACCCAGAGCTATTTTAAATTTCCCTTCTCCATTTTTATACTCATCCTTGATATGAAAATTATGGCAAAAACATGTAGGGTTGTTTTATGATCAGAAATTCAGAGACTGGAGCAAGATTAGTAAACACGATAGAATGTTTTTAAGAAATTCTGGTAAATTATAGAAACCCATGTTTAAACTAAATGCATCACATTCTGCTATTGCTAGACTGGCTCAGGGCCATAAAAAATTGAGTTTGAGTCCAAGACTTTGAAAGTAACTACACCTTAAATGAGATTTAACTACACATCCATAAAAAAGGAAAAGCACTCTTATCCAGATCTTAAATCAATGGATACTGATTTTTATTTCATGTGACATTTTCAGAGGGCTGGTTTGATGCAGTTTTACTAAATAATGTATTCTATTAAAAAAAACTATTGCATTTGCAAATTGACGACTGTCATGCAGTGATGGGTGTTGATTGGTAATATTTATTACCTCAAATGATTCAAAGTCTGGAGTTTGGCTGCATGTCAGCTATATGTCCACTCCCAAAGTAACGTTTGGGGCTAAATTTAGTTTTTTACCCTGTTCTCTTTCTCTGGCCAAATATATTGAGTCAGAGACTGTGCAGTTTCTTCCAAATCCACAGATGTTCTGAGTTTTTACTACACATTTGCTGCAACAGGAATTGCCATATCTTAAAGGAGGTCTCCTTTCCACAGAGCAGACAGCACTGGAGGTTCTGAAATTAATAACATGTGAGTATTGAGCAAAATGTACAAAATCTGCATAGCATTTATGATTTGTGCACAAACGTCTTCAGTCTCTTAAAGAATGGAATGATTAACACAGCGAAGGCTATATCACTGTGCTCTAGACAGTGCTCTGGCCAAGGGTTATGATATTTTGAAGGACAATTTTTAAGGACAATTAAAAATATGATGCAACGAGTATCACAACTTGTAAAGTAATCACTGCTTAAGAACCAAGTATAGTGTTATTTTTTCTTTATTCATCATCAAGTTTCAGTATTTAACAATATATCATTTGAAATGAAATCTGGCATTTCTCACCATTCTGAGGTTATGATCCTTTTGCAGGGGTTAGTAAACCCCCACAGCAGCACACACCTTCTTTCACCTTTCATAGCAGAATAATCAGGCTTTTTCTTTGATATAAGATACAGTGGTCAACTTGCTTCACTACCCGGTAGATTCCCTCGTGGAAACCACTGCTAGCTCAGCAGAAATTCAGCATTGCCAATCCCAAGGGACATCAGACGATTATAACTCAGGAGATGACCAAACAGACTACAGACTGGTCCCATCTTCACAATCCCAGTGCTGCTAAATGCTGAGTTTAATTTAATAAGCACTTGCCATTGTCAGGGTTAACTAATATACAACAATGTTCACTGCTGTCATCATCAAAAGCCACTTCATGAGAAACTGATTAACATGAGTGAACTTAAGGTGGTGGAGAGAAGCCAAGAGTGTGAAATGCTGCCATCACAGCAACACTCCCTGGCGGCTGCATTAGTCAGTGTCGCCAGAAATGTAGTGGCTCACCATTTGTTGTCTTATTAACTTTATTCTAACACAGTCTTTTTCTTTTTTCTGTCTCACAACATTCACTCTGATTTGGATGGTAAATTTCACCCAAAGAACTCAAACCTTACTCTCAAGGCTTTTTCTTTTTTCAGCGAGTTTTAGCAAGGAAAATCAATCAATTGATTGATAGACAGCAAAATCTCCCTGCTTTGAATATTCAGCTTCTTACATGTGTTCAGCATAACTAAAACACAGGAATATGTGAGGTTTTGCTCTATAATGTAAATTGCAGACAACTCCATAAAGGAGTTGGTGTGTCCAAAGTTTTGACTGGTAGTGTGTGTGTGTGTGTGTGTGTGTGTGCATACGTACATACACACACACACACACACACACACACACACAAACACACACATGTACATGTAACATGTAAACTTTAGCCCCTACATAGTATACATTTGTACTGAAAACAGGCAAAATTTTCCTTGTTGGATGTTGTGGTCCTGTAGTAAACGTCGATGTCCCCGGAACTCTGAGAAAAGATGAACATTTGCCTCTGACTGTCATCTCTCATCAGCCTCGTGTTAAAAATGCAGCAGATGATTTCATGGGCCATGCCCATGATTAATGAAATGTTTCCGAGCTGTTACTCCTTTTTTTTTGTCCCTGAACAAGAAAGGCGAAGGTGTTAGATTAACTTCACTGAGTTCTCCGCAACAATGTCTCCTTTGGATCTCTACTGAATTATTAAACAATTGATATATACTTCCATCCTCTTTTCTGCGGCTCATGCTTCAGTGCAGGATGCACGGTGGCATTCTGCTGGGTCCGCTACCAAATTGCTTATTTTTATTTTAAAATGAAGAAGAACAAAAAAATTAAAAATAATTATAATAACCATGCAAGCTTCAGCACTTCTGCTTCCTTTATTAGGATACATTTTGTGACTCTTATCTGTCCTCAGCAAACCTTGGCTCTCTTCCTGGTTTTTATTCACAGCAGCCGCGTCATAAAACAAGGAAAAACAAACTGCCTTTGTGTAAGGCAGCTCCTCAGAACACACAGCAGCTTATCAATATACGCTGATAAGCAGCCTCAGAGAGGGAGGAGGGGGTGAACAATGATTTCTTTCTAATATTCCCCCAATTATAAGCAGCACTCTCCAAACGCAGCAGAAATGTCCTTCCTTCGTTTGCGTAGAAAAATTGGAACAAATCCATTAAATTCCACCGCAGACCTGACCACAGCCAATCACTGTATGCTCTGTAATATCTGTTCAATCAAAAAGAAAATGTAAAAAAATATATATTTTTTTGTCTTTTTCGTCTTTGAATCATGAAAGGACAAAGACCAGCACATCAGTGTTTGGGCTTCAAACTGTTCTGACAACACAGAGAAGTGATAGAGATGGCCAAGAGAAGCTTCTCAGATCTGTTGCCTTGTGTTTCATATGTTGTCTCTGGCAAAAAGCTTTTTTCCTGACCAATTTCTCGACTCCACTGCAGCGAAGAAACATCCTCAAAACCCCCTGCAGCAATGGCACAACAACACAAGCTGTACAAACTGTGGTAAACTGAGAGGTTTTCAGATAAGGTTCAGCCATGGCATTGTGCTCCAAATTGCAAGACTCTATAAGAATTCATTAGTCCTGAGTTCCCTGCAGCCATGGCACATGAAATGGCTACCAATTTGTGATTAACGTTTAACACAAAATTAGCCAAACTGCGCAAATTATTTGCGTTTTGCATTTCCGTGTAATCGAACATGTAGACATGTGCATCAGGAATGCTGCTCATTTACCCGCCAAAATTTCCACCAAGAATCGTTTCCAATTGTTCTGCACGAAAGTGGGGGTAAACTACTCTTGCGTGTCCCTTTTCCTTATAATGGCTGCGTTCGGCGAGGGCAGGGGTTGGCCACATCCAGTGGTCTTTTTAAACCAAACCGGCTGAAGATTGGTATAGAATTGCTGAAATACTATAGCAAGAACGCGGCTGCTCTTACTCTCTGGCATCACTGGGATTACCGACGGGCATAATGGCGTAGTGACGCTGCTGCATGGAAAGGGACCACATGACAGGATTTTGGTTCAACTTCGCCTTTACATGGATGGCCTGGCTGCAATCTGAACTCAATGTCAGGACCAGCAACTTGTCACAAAAAAATTATGTCACTTCCTCAATCCCTGGTATTAATTACATTTCAGGATACTTCTGATGACTGGAAGAAAAGATTTTGCTTTTGTGTGTTCTACCAGGTACTTGTACTATATTGGCTTGGTTAAATTGCATTGTATTACTAAAATCCAGTTTTTTGACCGAAACTGGACTAAAATGTCATCAGTTCTCGTTGAGTAAAACTATAATTAAACAGTCATGGATAACTCTGACTAAAATGCTCAGACCTTTAGTCAGCTGATACTTGACTAGACTGAAATTAGTCTAAACTAATTTAAAACTAAACTGACAGCAGGAAGCAAAGACTAGACTAAAATGAAAATTAAGACAGGCCACCAATAACAACCATACAATCAACAGCCATGGCAGATATTCCACCATCAATGACCAATGACGTGGCTAATAGCATGATCTGTTATTTAATATCATTCATCCACTCATTACTTTAAGTAAGAAATTAGTGTTGGACAAACCCACCATCACACATCTATTCTCGAGGCATCATGTTTGAAAAATGTCTGTCTGAGAAGCTGAACAATGTCATGTTGTCACTGATTATTGATGAGACACCAGACAAAAGTATAAATAAAATACTAAAATATTAAAAGTCCAGGCTCAGGATTTTTTTTTTCACTATGACACCTTCACTTTGCAGATTTAAAACAACAGACAGCAAAAAAGAAAATTGCTTTTCATTGATTGAGAGCATCTGTTGAGAAATGGATGACTTTGTGGTAGAAGAATTGACTATTTGGTCGGTTGTTCAGGCCGATGAGGAGGAGTTCTTGGATTCTCCACCTACAGGTGATGAGTGGAGAGCCAGACCTGGTCCCCAACATGGTAAAGATGGTCAGGCATGTGGCGGCAACAGTGTTGGATTGTCCAAGGTGATGAGTCAGATGTGGCCTGGACAGACGATGAAGGGCAGAGCAGAGTCCAGCTGATGGAGGATCGGTGCTGTGGTGCTGTGACAGATTCAAGATTCAAGAGAGATTTATTGTCAGAACAACAAGAGTATACAGCATATTTAAATTCTGTTTCACACAGACCCCCCCATAGCGCAATCATAAAAAAACAAAATAAAAATGAACTGATTTCTTTTTTAACTAAACTTAAATACCTTTACATACTATCAAAGACAGAAGGAGGTGAATGCCGCTGGGTGTCAGGTGAAAGGGTTGGTGGGAAGGCTTTGTGAGAGCATGAAGGACTGCATCACAGCACACAGAGGCTTTTTAAACCATCACCCTTAGTGAGCAGTGGGCAGCCATGACAGGCGCCCGGGGAGCAGTGTGTGGGGATGGTACTTTGCTCAGTGGCACCTCAGTGGCACCTTGGCAGACCGGGATTCGAACTGGCAACCTTCTGATCACAGGGCCGCTTCCTTAACCACTAGGCGACCACTGCCCCTAATAGATAGACGTTGGGTATCCCAAGAAAACATGTGCAACTGTGAGAAGGAGCATGGCTGGAACATGCACTTTATCAACTTAGAGGACAGCCTGTGAGTGAGCAATCTTTTTACAGCACTGCCCTTGCATGCTAGACGTATGACAGCATGGTGGTGGAGTAGATCAAAACCTCATTCAAATATTCACTCACCATCTCAGTATGTCCTTGAGGGAGTCATTGATGGAAGGAGGTCAATGGAAGCAGGTCACTTCACTTTCACCAGACAGGAACTGGATGTGATTAGGAACTGGATGTCCTTATGGTGAGTGTCCATTCAGAGGCAAATGTGGATGTCTGATGGAAAATGTGTCCGGAGACCAGTGGATGGCCATCCATGGGTGTGGGGGGAGACACCTTCTCCACTGGCACCCCCAGTTGCTGGGAGAAAGCCAGGTCAATAAAATTCTCTTCCGTGCCTTTGGCCAGTACTGTTTTTTTTTGTTGTTGTTGTCGGAATTGCCAAGCTGAGCACAATCTGCCTTGGATGAATTTCATCTTGCCATTCTTGATGGCATCCTTAACCTCTGTAGAGACAATAACCAGCGTTCATAGGAATGTATACATGGAATCCAGCTGAAAAGGACATGTCGAACCGATCAGTTGGCTCACTTGATCCACAAAGCACAGACATACAGTACAGGCCAAATCAATTGGACACACCTTTTCATTCAATGTGTTTTCTTTATCATGACCATTTACATTGGTAGATTCTCACTAAAGGCATCAAAACTATGAATGAACACATGTGGACTTATGTACTTAACAAAAAGTGGAGACCTGGCCTCCACAGTCACCGGACCTGAACCCAATTGAGATGGTTTGGGGTGAGCTGGACCGCAGAGTGAAGGCAAAGGGGCCAACAAGTGCTAAACACCTCTGGGAACTCCTTCAAGACTGTTGGAAAACCATTTCAGGTGATGACCTCTTGAAGCTCATTGAGAGAATGCCAAGAGTAGTCAGAGCAAAGGGTGGATATTTTGAAGAAACTCAGTAATTTCACCTTTTTTTGTTAAGTACATAACTCCACATGTGTTCATTCATAGTTTTGATGCCTTCAGTGAGAATCTACCGTGTAAATGGTCATGAAAATGAAGAAAACACATTGAATAAGAAGGTGTGTCCAAACTTTTGGCCTGTACTGTACACTCATATGAAATATCTTTTAGAGTTTTATTAAACAGACAAATCTATTACTACAACACCATAAACAGGGGTTACAGAGAATACATGTAATGCGGCTTCATTCATGATAAGTATTTATATGGATGGTGTAACAGGAAACTTTTCAAACTCTGATGCAAACTCTGACATAAGGATAGCAGGGAAGACGCAACGAATCAGAAAATAGTTATCAGGAGCGTGCAAGAAAAGCAATGTCATTGAATATTGAGGGACTTACTGTGCACGATGCCTGAGGGTTCTGTTCAGCAATACCTGTTCTGATGCCTGTTCCGCAATATTCTGAATCAAATCAAAACGTCTTTCTGTGTGAATTCAGGGTGAAGAGATGCAGAAGAACGCTGTCTTGGCACCAGTCATCTGGGCTTTTTCTTATCAATGGAGAGTTTATGGTATTTGGATCATCATTGGGGATCATCATTTGAACATCATTGGGGTGAGTCTCTTAATTGCCATTGACAAATGTCCTCTTCTTTTTATGTAGTATTTTCTTTAGCATTTATCCAATGTCTTCCCTACGAGTGGTGTAGGTGACGTACTGTTGATGTCCTTTAAAGCGCTTATCAAGGGAGCAGGATGAATGTGGGAGAGTCAGGGGAAAAGAGTTTCACATATTGTCCACATTTTTTTATTTTTTATTTTTTTTATGTATTCTTTGGTTGTTTTTTGTTTGCTCTGTGGTGGACATAGACCAGGTTTAACTCTGGGAAGGTAAAAAGGACAGAGGGCGACTGCCAGAAGTTCATTTTCTTCCCGAATAACAATCGCTGAGCACCAGTACATAGAGGTAGATGCTGCCACCATGTTGTATTCCGGTGAGCTCAGTGTCAGTCAAGCCTCATGGGAGAATTTAGGTAATCAACGTTCAACATATCATCACTATAATTCTTAATTTAGCCATGTTTCCATGAATGCAAGAGTTGAATCTATTCTATATTCATGGGTGGCGTTGGCTTGAAGCTCATCTTTTTTCGGAGTGTACTCAGATTTTCAGCAAAAAGTAACATGCCGGCCATCAGAAAGTGTCAGTTCACTGACGTTAACCGAAATAAATTCAGCAAAGAGCCATAGCAGCAAGGAAACCACACAGAAGTGTCAGAGTGTCCATTCTGTACTCAAGGTAAATTCCTGGACAACGTGGAGTAATCTGTCTTTAGTAACAGTGAGCCGGCAGTGGAAACAGACAAAGGCCAAGCTGATGAGACATCCTCGATTAAAGTGTAGTAAAAAGTAACTAACTAAACCTTAAAAATGTATATATATAAATGAGGCATGAAAACTGCACTGCAAGCTAGCCGGTCGACCACACGAGCAACAACTGGAACCAAAACCGGAGAATAAAAAGTTACAGCAAAATTAACTTGAGTGAGTGCTTCTAAAGTTCTGAATTCGCAGTGAAATTGATGACTATAATCTTCCAGAAATACCCTCAACATATAAAGGGCTTGCCTATCCATAATAGCTTGCTGTTGCTATGGTCACTGGAATAACTCATCAGATGAGAAAACATTCTTTTTGCAACACTTCATGGAAATTTTGTAATTTCTTAGTTGTGTTTTATCAAGCTTTCAGCAGTGATTTTGTGCATGTCTGCAATGGAAGCATAGCTATTGTGGACACGTAGCTAGCTCTCATTATAGGTTTCATGGTGGTGCAACGTGATGCCTTCAGAGCAAAGGCCTCCTTTGGTAACATGCCCAGCTTTTGTGCAATCTACACTTGCACAATTGAGTAGAATTGGCATTATTTTAAAGTACTCTTTTCAAGATAATTCCAGAGCTGTTTGTCATTCATACATGGCTTTGGGTAAAAAGTCAAGTAACGGGTCCGGGGCAGTCCATTTTTCTGTGGCAACATGCCAAGGGCAAAACTGTTGTGATGAAGTGGCATGTTATTCAAGCAGCTAAAGGTCAGGAAGAGTAATGGGTCTTGTGAGGGGTCAGCAGCATCATCCTGATTTTAGTACAAGCCTCAAGCAATGTTTAAAAGATGACATTCAAAAGAAATTGTCTAGAATTTTTATAACGCAGCATAATGGAGGAGGCTCACACACTCGGCGTTCTAAACATGTACATCTTTAATAACAGAAATAAACATAGGCACAATGGCCAAACAATAGCCAATGAGCAGGCTATGAGCAGGGTTCTAATTCAGCCTGGCACTGCCTATTCAACAAGACCACTTTTAACATCTGATTTGTTTAGAGTGACTTTGGTTTGTTGTTACAGTAACTGATCAGCTAGTCATATCATCAACTTGGTGTCTTCTTTTTGGTGTGACTTTATGAAATATTTATAATTTATGAAATAATAATATTTATGAAAGATGAGCCATTTATGCAAGATCTTGCATGGTTTTAGTGTGATGGTTTTGAATGCTGAGGTTTTTATTTTTTATTTATTTGACATTTGTGTGCTGGGATACAGGAGAGAAACCATCTGATCCAACTGCATGGGCTGCAAAGCATTTTATTTACCAGTACCAATTTATTTTTTAGCATTTTTATAAATGGTTGATTCAAATTGGTTACAAGGCCTTGATAAGTGTTTAATATTCGTACAATATATAATAAATGTGTGAGGTGGGTGGAAACAGAGAACCGTATTATGCTGGTGTTCTGATATGAATGCAGAGTTTTGAAATGCCTTGAGGCTTGCCCGGCCACTTTTGTCTGCCCGCAGGGCTAGCACAGACACACACACACACACACACACACACAAACACACACAAACAATCTATGTCACATGAATAAACCCCAGATTACTCCAGCCAAGCTTAAATGAATGTTTAATTATAATAAATGTATAATACAACCAACAGTCACTACAATCATTCTGTTATAAAACTAAATCTGCATAACAAAATGACCCTTGTTAAGAATGGTAATTATGTTGGTGTTGTAACTGATCCTTGGTCATGCATAAATCAGCTGTATCTGCCATCTGCCAGGCAAACAAACCAGTGTGTTCATGTGTTAAGTGGACTTCTTTAAATTAGCCTATGCTTATAATTATAGGTTCCAGCTGACTATGAAGATTGCCATGAAAACTGTCTTCATCTGCTGTCGGGAATATTGTAAGTATGCGTTCTGAGTATGTGAACTGTTGCATTTGCTAGTTATATTCTTCTGACCTACAAACTAGGGTTTTCAAATGCTTATCATGATTAATTAGGGAAAGTTGAGAGACTATCTGATAAAAACAGTAAAAAAAATTCCTTTGGTTTTCTCAATGGTTAATATTTTGTCTGATCGCAGCTAATTTCTACTGTCTGTATGCCTCAAAAAACACGAGTCCAAACACAGATACATCCTCAACGCACTGCAAACACTTCCATGTTTGAAGGCCTTGGAAATAATTTGTCACCAATTGAAAACAATGTAAATGGTACATTCAAAAGATGCATCACCTGAATGGGCCCAAAAAAATTAATTTGTGTCAGAGGTCAAACCCACACAAGAAGTAAACAAAAAAGCAGCTGTGTTGATACATATTTGGAAATTATTTGCACTAATTCACTTTCATTTTGAAAGTCCTAGTTGAAGCACTAAATGTATGTGCTCTATCCAAGTACGTTTCATAGACAGAAATAGCAGAATCTTCAATTGTGATTTTTTCTTAAAATCAACATCATTCACCACAGCATGGTTTAATGGCTCTTCTGAGGCAGACTATGTCAGGTGGCACAGACTATGTTCCTAATGTAATGCCACAGGGTGAAAAGGGAGATGCACAAACGCTAGACGTGTTGGAATGAACTTTTAATAATCAGAAAAGAAAAAAGGCACAATGGCCAAACCAAAAAGTATTTAACACATATATGATAACACGCAACTTTACTTTAAACTGTCAACAATGTAGGACAGTCTGTGTGTCCTGCAGGTACACTTATTGTCAGGATTGCCTGCAGCTGGGCTACCACCATCTCCAACCACGAGCCCAGCCCCGTGTGGGACAGCCCAATTGTCCCGGGACCCTTCAGTGGGGCAGCAGACACTGATAAGACCACCACCATCCTCGCGTGTCTGCTTGGGTCAGCATGGGGCTGGAGCGCAGCCCTCTGGCAGCAGGGAGAGACAGACAGCAGTTTTCGGGACTTCCAGCAGAGACTGAGGGCGGAGTTTGATCGGCCAGAGCCTGAGCCAGGGATCGAACTCCTCCACCACATCCAGTACCAGTCAGGATCCGGGGCAAGAAGATCAAGCACTGGCGGGCGACGAGAAGGTCGCACCTCCCGAGATCCTGGCTTTGCCCCCTGAGGAGGTCCCGGAGAGCCCAGAGAGGGAGCCAGACGACCCTCTCTTCTGTCTGTCTCTGTCTGTGTGTGTGTGTGTGCGTGGCATATGTGTCCGTATGTCACCCCCACTTCCCCTCTTTGTGTCCACCAGATGGCGACCCAGCCGCGGAGCCGAACCCCAGGGAGGAGGTTCCTGACCCGAATGTGCTGGTCCAAGGCGAGGTGGACAAGCCCCAAGGTACCCCTAAGTCCAGCCGGGCGGGGTGCTCCCCCAAAGAATTTTTTGGGGGGGTGCAGTTCGGGTTGGGGACTCCTCCTGAGGGGAGGGTAGGTGGGGAAGCGATTGAGCTGGGTCCTCCGGTAGCCAGTGAGGAGGGCGGGCCAGGCATGGGCCTGCGTCTGCCTCCAGAGGGGTGAAGCGCGATAGAGCCCCTGGGTAGGCATGAGGACCCAGCTGGGACAGGCAGGAAGAGGGCCTGCTTGTCCCAACGGACGCAGAAGGGGCTAGCCGGATGGTCTGGCAATGCCCCCCCCTTGGCACCAGGGCCGGGCAGCGAGAGGGGCTGCATAGTCCCAGAAGGCACCAGCCTGGGGTGCCTGGAACAGTCGCCGGAGGTTCTGGGACAATCTCCCTGCGCGGTGCAGGGGGTGACACAAGACGTGTCAGAGGAGACGTGTGGAGACAGGGCCCACACGTACCCAGATGGATCGGCCCTGATTATTGTGTGCAGGTACGAGGGTCCGGGGCCGCCACGCCTGACCACGCCGGGGAGCCAGCCCGAGAGTCCGGGGGCGCCACGCCTGACCACGCCGGGGAGCCAGCCCGAGGGACCAGGGCCGCCACGCCTGACCACGCTGGGGAGCCAGCCCGAGGGACCGGGGCCGCCACGCCTGACCACGCCGGGGAGCCAGCCCGAGGGACCGGGTCCTCCAAGGAGAGGATACAGCAGGGCAGGAGCCCTGTGGTTGCCGCCGTCCGCCCCGCCGCCTCCACTGATGGTACTGTTGGGGCTCCGAGGACGTAGCCCTTGGAGGGGGGGCTCTGTCAGGATTGCCTGCAGCTGGGCTCCACACCTGACTCCAATCCTGACGCCCCATAAATGCCGGAAGTTTCCGCCCCTTCTGGGTCTCTGGCATTTTCGTGAACTTCAGTTGATAACAGTGTTTGTAATTTGAGTTCTGGCAATCGCCACACGCCTACGGGTTAGTTTATGTTCGTAATTTAAGTTAAATTGTTTTCGGCCACCGCGCCATTGTTTATTTGTATCTCCTTATTGTTTGTTATAATAAAACCCCCTTCCCAGTATGTCAAACCTCTGCGCTTCCTTCCCTCGTAAGTCCGTAGTCGTGACACTTATAAAGGGGGAGCGGGAAAGGTAGCTGGGACACACTGATGCATGGGGAGAGGCAGAGGTCGGTGCAGCAGGGGCAACAGCAGGAATAACTTGGGGTTACCGGGACAGAGTTTAACATTAAAGCAGCGGACTTAATCAGTGTCAGGGAGCCTTGGTTGTTCAGGGTGACGTGAGATGTGTCAGAGACTTGGGTGATCGGTTGGTCAGGGATGGATACAGGTTGGTCAGGGATGGATGTAGGTGGTAGTAGCCTAGTGGGTAAGACACTCGCCTGTGAACCAGAAGACCCGGGTTCAAATCCCACTTACTACCATTGTGTCCCTGAGCAAGACACTTAACCTTAAGTTGCTCCAGGGGGAGACTGTCCCTGTGAATACTGATTGTAAGTCGCTCTGGATAAGGGCGTCTGATAAATGCTGTAAATGTAAATGTAAATGTAAATACACAAGTTGGCAACATTGATGAACGAATCCCGGTAGGGTGTTCCAGAGTTGTGGTCAAAACGGGCTAGGGACAAAATTCCAGGCAGTCAGTAAAGTTTGTAAGGCAAGCGTCAGTGTGGGGAAAAACATCCAAGATGGCCACTCAGTTACTATACTATTATTACTATTGTACTGGGAGTTGACACCAGGTATGACTGCTTCCGAGTGGCTGCCCTCTTGGTCGGCATTGCATCCTCTGTTGTTCCTGCAGTGGGACACTATTGTCCAACAACCTTTGAACTCCTCTAAGGCTAAACATGTAGGAACCTCCCATCGATGCAAAATTAGCAAAAGGTTTGATCAGTTTGTCTGTCAATATCAACAAAATCAATCCCAGAAGCTCCACACAATGAGCTCTCCATGTTAAAGTGAGCGATAGAAAGTAACGCAGTCCTCCTCTGCTGCAACACTTCCTTAGCAGCACTGCCAGCCAGCGAATCCCTTGGAGGGAACAACACATCACAGGACTGTGTGTTTGTCTGTGCGCCGTTAAAAGCGAGCTTGGCAACGTTGCTGTAATAGTCATTGAATTGCTCAGGTGTTGTAGATAATTTATTTAACATGGAAATTCAGCTACTGAGAGACAGCAAATTTCAGTTAGTCAGCATTATCGCGGGATATTTTGTTTTTTTGGAATGAACTCTACTTAAAAAAACTTTTGTTCTACTGATGAGGAATGATTACTAATAAAATTCAAATTAAAACATAACTTAACATTTACATGGGCTTTCTACCTTAAAAAAAGAATTATATATGCATGGATTATCTTGAAATGGTGCATATGAATACACTCAATAACTCAATCAGACTGGTACATTTGAGGATTGATTTGGGTCATGCTAAAAATGGCATAAAAATCTTTTTCATATTGACAAATTGTGAAGCAGTTCATACTAGTGTTCTGAAAAAGAAATAAACATGATTTTTGCAAGATTATATGCACCCATTTTGACATAACTGATCATTAAACTTCTAGGTTTATCATTAAAATCTTCTCATGCACATCATCATGAAAAATGTTTTATCCTTTTCATCCTTTGGCCAGCCTCTGGTTTAATGCTGTATAAAATAACAGTATTTGGAGACCATACAGGACTGATGCCAGATTTACAGGTCATCCTGCTCACCTCTCTCAATCTTGCATGTTCAAAATTAAGCAGCTCCATGCTTCCTTATATAACACTGAATTTCAATGAGCCCTCATAACTGTGAAGTAGACATCAGAAATGCCTAGTAATAGTATAATACCATATAAGGTGACCTGCTACAGATGGATTTGGCAGGCTGTAGCTACTGTTATTTACATTTACATTTACATTTACATTTACATTTACGGCATTTGGCAGATGCCCTTATCCAGAGCGACTTACAACGTGCTTTCAAGTTACCATCGATGAAGAGATCAATTCCGGTTCACTAGGACCCCAACTATGAATATATCTATTTAATTCACTCTGTTGTAGATTCTGTACACAAAGTTCGACAATAAGAAAATTACAATTTAATCTAAATATTCTTTAAAGAGGAAGGTCTTGAGCTGTCGTTTGAAGGTGCTCAGTGACTGAGCTGTTCTGACCTCGAGTTCATTCCACCACCGAGGGGCCAAGACGGAGAAGAGTCTAGATGAATGTTTTCCTTTTACCTTCAGAGATGGAGGGACCAGGCGAGCAGTACTGGAGGCTCGGAGTAAACGAGGTGCAGTGCGAGGTGTAATAAGGGCTGTGAGGTAGGATGGTGCTGCTCCATGTTTGGCTTTGTAGGCCAGCATCAGTATTTTGAACCTGATGCGTGCAGCTACTGGGAGCCAGTGGAGGGAACGTAGCAGAGGGGTGGTATGGGAGAATTTGGGAAGGTTGAAGATCAGTCGTGCTGCTGCCTTTTGTATGAGTTGAAGAGGTCGGATGGTACATAGTGGTAGACCAGCTAGAAGGGAGTTGCAGTAATCCAGTCGTGAGATTACTAAAGACTGAACCAGTAGTTGGGTGGCCTGGGTTGACAGATAAGGGCGGATTCGTCTGATATTGTAGAGAAGGAATCTACATGAGCGGGAAAGATTGCTGATGTGAGTTGAGAAAGAGAGTTGGTTGTCTATTGTTACGCCAAGGTTGCGGGCTGTTGCAGAAGGAAAGAGCTGCGAGTTGTCTAGGTAAATAGCAAGATCCTGATGTGGTGAAGAATCTGCTGGAATGAATATTAGTTCAGTTTTGGTGGGATTGAGTTGGAGGTGATGGGCTGCCATCCAAGACGAGATGTCTGTTAGACATGCAGAGATTTTGGAAGCAGCATGAAGATCAGAGGGAGGAAAGGAGAAGAGGAGTTGTGTGTCGTCAGCATAGCAGTGGTAGGATAATCCATGTGAGGAAATGACCTCACCAAGTGATCTCGTGTAGAGGGAGAAAAGGAGAGGACCTAGCACCGAGCCTTGAGGGACACCAGTGGAGAGTCTACGTGAGGTAGAGGTGGATCCTTTCCAAGTCACTTGGTAAGATCGCTCATCAAGGTAGGAAGCAAACCACTGCCATGCTGAGCCCCGAATTCCAAGCCTCTTCAGGATTGACAAGAGAGTCTTGTGGTTAACAGTGTCAAATGCAGCAGATAGGTCGAGGAGAATAAGAACTGATGACAGTTTTGCCAATCTGGCTGCATGTAGCTGCTCGGTAACCGCCAAAAGGGCAGTCTCGGTGGAATGAGCTGTTCTGAAGCCAGACTGGTTAGGATCCAGGAGGTTGTTATTGTGATAGATATTATTATTATTGTAATTATTTTAGACATAAAGCCATACATCCACATTATATTTGGTGGGCTGATGTCACTGGCATGGTGTGTAGTGTAAGAATTCCTCACATATCCCCAGAGCCAAGTTCACGACTCCAAATTTGATCCCAGCAGTGCAGTGGGGGGAGCAATGGAGTCTCAGACTGAACTGGTCCCAGAAGAGCCCATCACCAGCCTTCTGCTGGAGCCCCACTCAAGGGACGAGGCCAGAGAGTGGGCCTGGCCATTACCGCACCATAAACCTAGGGGGTTCACATCTAAGCATGGATGGGGGCAAGACAGACAATGAATCACGCTGGAAAAATGATGAAATGCCTGCACACAGTGCATAATACAATGATGAATTAAACATTTTTGGGTAGCTTACTGGCATTTTTGGGCCTTTTTTTCTCTCTCACCCATCACAGGTCTATATAAATCTCCTGCTTCACAGCTATGGTTGCTTGAAGCCCCTTTATCACCAAGCTGGGGGTTAATTATACTCTTCTGCAGGCACGTAAACCGTGCAATTTTACTCACGTTACACACATGGCCATGCTGTGAATAACACTTAACCCCCCTTGCCAGATGAGTTCAGGGGGTGTGGTGTAAACATAGGTGTCATGATGCAGCATTCATTCCACCAAGTGCAGCTCTACTTTATCATGGCTGAGGACATTAATGGCAGAGATTGACATTTTTAAATATATTACTTGGTTTGCATATTTGCAATGTTTTGACATTCTGTTTTCTTTTTTACAAAGTTTGTTTAATGATTAATGATTTGTCATGATTTAATTGTAAACACAACAGTTTTTATTGAATATGAAAGGTGATCAAATGACAATAACTGGGTACTTGTATTACAATCCCAAATCCCTAAATTATTTGAGCAGAGGTGGCCTAGCGGTTAAGGAAGCGGACCCGTAATCAGAAGGTTGCCAGTTCGAATATCGATCCACCAAGGTGCCACTGAGGTGCCACTGAGCCACTGTTACGGTACTTGTGACAAAAACTTGAAGTGACCAATATTTCACAAGTATTTGAAAAGTAATTGACAGATTAAGCACATCATGAACCTCATCAGAATGTGCGGATGAACAATGAGGAGGGCGTGTCCTTCAGAAGCACAGCTTCAAGTCCACCCCTTTCACTCACATCACATTCATAAACTTTTCTCCTGTTCAAGAGTCAAAACAATTGCACACACACAAAATTATACAGACACACTCACACCTAGAATTGCAATTTGCATATCACACATACAGTCTTCATTGTGGTCACGTTGCATATGCAATGTCAAACATGTCAAATGTGCCACAAAAACACACACACAAACACACACCCTTTCTGCTCGGAGAGTGTAAAAGGCTGATAAATGATGCATAGGAGGTATTTTCTGTAAATCAGAGATGCCAGTAAATTTGATTATTGCAGTTGGTAAAATTTAAGAGGGTGACATAGTTTGATGTTATGTTAAAAGGGGGATCAGTGGCATTAAGGCAACCTGAGTTAGTACTCAGTAGAGGGTAATTAACTGAGCAATGAACAAGCTTGTTCCACTAATAGCCATCTTTTCACATGCCATGCTGCCCAGATGTCTACACAAAATCCAAACAAGAGTGTTTATCACAGGAATGTCACAGGGGTACAGCGTTTCAGTTTCCAGACACATTTCACTGTCACCGCATCAGTCCAGACAGCACAAAAGAGTGGTTGTGATGTATGCATAATTGAACCACTTTCCCTCCTCACAAGGCAGCGTTAAAAATTTGTCAACTTATAAAAGCAGCACTCGACATACAGAGTCTGGGGAGGATTAATATTTCACACATCCACCACATTGTAGGACTCCATCTGTCAGAGCCAGTTCCCTTTCACATGTGGGTCACGCCACCGCCGATCTGAATATTCAGATGAATGAAGTTGGGGGGGTGGGGTGGGGTCCAGGATTATGGGAGACAAGGGCTTGGACATGCACACATACTTACTGGGGCAAAGCTAAAGGCTGCACCTTTCCTTTCTGAAATGTATGGCTTTAAATGAATCCTAATGTTTTTCAGCTACCACCAAAAAATCTGGCCTGTATTTTCCCATTAGTCAGAAATTGGGGGAGGGGAGAAAAGAAGTACCACCCAGCTCTTTCATGCAAATATGTCCCAAAACCAGAAAATGAAAAATAAAGAGACAAGCTCATAGAAAAGGGACATGAACTCAACAAAACCAATTTTACAGTCGTGCACATTATCTTTACACATGTGCAAGGCATGACTGTGCAGAAGAGAATACATGCATAAATCCTTGAGCGCTGTGTCTACAGCCAGCTATCACTCCATCTATCACAGAACAACCTCCTGGATCCTAACCAGTCTGGCTTCAGAACAGCTCATTCCACTGAGACTGCCCTTTTGGTGGTTACCAAGCAGCTACATGCAGCCAGATTGGCCAAACTCTCATCGATTCTTATTCTCCTCGACCTCTATGCTGCATTTGACACCATTAACCACAAGACTCTCTTGTCAATCCTGAAGAGGCTTGGAATTTGGGGCTCAGCATGGCAGTGGTTTGCTTCCTACCTTGATGAGCGATCTTACCAAGTGACTTGGAAAGGATCCACCTCTACCTCACGTAGACTCTCCACTGGTGTCCCTCAAGGCTCGGTGCTAGGTCCTCTCCTTTTCTCCCTCTACACGAGATCACTTGGTGAGGTCATTTCCTCACATGGATTATCCTACCACTGCTATGCTGACGACACACAACTCCTCTTCTCCTTTCCTCCCTCTGATCTACATGCTGCTTCCAAAATCTCTGCATGTCTAACCGACATCTCGTCTTGGATGGCAGCCCATCACCTCCAACTCAATCCCACCAAAACTGAAATAATATTCATTCCAGCAGATTCTTCACCACATCAGGATCTTGCTATTTACCTAGACAACTCGCAGCTCTTTCCTTCTGCAACAGCCCACAACCTTGGAGTAACAATAGATAACCAACTGTCAACCCAGGCCACCCAACTACTGGTTTAGTCCTTAGTAATCTCACGACTGGACTACTGTAACTCCCTTCTAGCTGGTCTACCACTATGTACCATCCGAACTCTACAACTAAAACAAAATGCAGCAGCACGACTAATCTTCAACCTTCCCAAATTCTCCCACACCACCCCTCTGCTACGTTCCCTACTGGTTCCCAGTAGCTGCACGCATCAGGTTCAAAATACTGATGCTGGCCTACAAAGCCAAACATGGAGTAGCCCCATCCTACCTCACAGCCCTTATTACACCTCGCACTGCACCTCGTATACTCCGAGCCTCCAGTAGTGCTTGCCTTGTCCCTCCATCTCTGAAGGTAAAAGGAAAACATTCATCTAGACTCTTCTCTGTCTTGGCCCCTCGGTGGTGGAATGAACTTCCCCTCGAGGTCAGAACAGCTCAGTCACTGAGCACCTTCAAACGACAGCTCAAGACCTTCCTCTTTAAAGAATATTTAGATTAAATTGTAATTTTCTTGTTGTTGAACTTATGTACAGAATCTACAACAGAGTGAATAAAATAGATGTTTTCATAGTTGGGGTCCTAGTGAACCGGAATTGATCTCTTCATCGATGGTAACTTAAGCACGTTGTAAGTCGCTCTGGATAAGGGCGTCTGCCAAATGCCGTAAATGTAAATGTGAATGGCCATATATACACAGTCAGTAGTCATCCCAGAAAAATTCAAATTTTCTTTGATCCCCAGCTGATTCTGTAACCTTTGCCCACTTACAAAGAAATAATTGACCTATTTGCTAGTCTGCAAATATAAAAGCAGTGGTTGAAATAATTATTTACTCCACTGTACATTTTGAACTCCTCCTCTCTGGCTCACTTTACAAAAGCATGCAAACCAGGACCAGCTGACCTGAGAACAGTTCTTTCCCCTCATGTCATCAGCTTTATTAATAGTTGACCCTACTATGAATGAAACATTTATTATTACACTCTACAATATAACTTTTATCTAACACAATCCATACTTATTCCACATTATTGTCCATTTTGATTTTTAAAATCTTCAGACTGTGTGTAAATAAGATCAAATAAATTATCTAGAACTATGATGTATATTTTTGAGAGTGTATTTAAAAGATAAGTATAATAGGGTGATGATCTGGTCTTTGGCATAGGATACTACAAAGGAGGTAAAGAAAATCACCTGTGTTAATGGCATTAACGTATTTTATAGTGTTACATTTTTTTAATCACAGCAATTTAAATCTTTATTTTGACTGCCCCATTTCTATTATTTTATAATATATTGCTTGACAGACAACAATGGCCTGAGACAAAATTATTAAATAAATAAATTCTGGTTCTCTGTCCAAAACATCTCTTTATATTGGACTATATAGGGAAACTACCAATATGTAAGCCAATTAGGGCTCATTCACTATATAATGTACTACATTGTGAAAGAGTGGGCAATGAAGACCCAGTGTCCAAAAGTGATTAGTGGCAGTGGCAGCCACTACTGGTAGGGGACTGCTAGGGCACAGACAGTTCTTTCAGTACTCTATTCAGCTTTACATCCTGTTCCTTCCATTCTTATTACTGCATCTCAGCAGATTGTGCACTGCAGATTATCATCACTTTAAGTTAAGTATTCTGATGGATATTAGTGAACATGTTGTATGCGTTAAGTGCTAGGCTGGCATATAATATCATTAACTTTTTATTCTAACAAAAGTATTAAACAATTTTTCAATAACTGTACAGTTCATTTCAGGGCTCATGTCATGCATTGGTTTAATTAGAGTAACTGCTTGATGTCCATTTCATCCACAAATACAAAAAGCAAATTCAGTGATGACACATGCATACAAATAATCAGCCTTTCCAAATGCATTCAAAGCAGATGCAAAGGCATTAGAGAATGCATCATTTCCCCCCTCCCTTAGAAAGCACATTCTTTAAATCTAATTAAAATGCTTTGTTTTCTTTTTGCCTGAAGGAAACTGAGATTATTACAACATTTATAATATTTTTCCCCACTTTACTCTGAAACATATCTTTGAGGCAAGAAAGATGTTTTCTGGAAAGAGAGGACGACACACTGCATTAATTTCATAATGGATTTAAAAATGTTAAGTTAACAGTTGTTTGAAGAAACAGCTCAATAAATCATTTTAATCACCCCACGCCCAATGCAGACAAAACGTGCATCAAATACATATTGGGGGTTGGTTAATTGCACAATAAATTCTGTTGCATTTGTGTCAAATTGATTAATTGTTTTTGGGGGGGTTGTGAAATTAGAAAATAAACATAAACTATTTGTTTATCTTGGCTTCTATGTTTGCACTGATGTCAAACCCATATGCAGACCCCTGGGAAATTATTTGCACTCTATATTGTGAGAGACCTTCAAAACTTTGAAACTTTACTTGGTCATCACATCTGTTCTGATCCATGCTTCGGGCTATGGTTATTGTTGAGGAAGTTTACTCTCCAGGATTCAACATTAAATATTTGGCAGACATGCATATATGCAAATATGCACATTTACTACATATTACTCCCTTTTCTATCTGTTACAGCTACTCAAAATTAGAATCTACAATCACAATATGTCTCACCTGACTTTTATACTGCCACTTTACAATGCTTCATGCACATGCACAGACGCATATCCTCATACACACATAGGCCCTCATTTATCAAAAGTGCGTACAGCAGAAAAACGACTACTTTGTGATTTATTACATTTCAACATAAGCGTATGATACGCGGAAGTCCATGGCGGTGCTCAGAGCGTGTTCACACATCCTGTCAGTGCGGACAAGCACTGCAGGAGAGGAAATCAAGCTGTAACGGAGAATAAATTAGATCATAGTTAGTTTTAAATTATGTTAAGCAGCCAGGACTTTTGTTATGGGTTATACACTGTTCAAAATATAAAGGGAACACTTAAACAACACAATGTAACTCCAAGTCACACTTCTATGAAATCAAACTGACCACTTGTGAAGCAAAATTGACAATCAATTTCATATGCTGTTGTGCAAATGGAATAGACAACATGTGAAAATTATAGGCAATTAGCAAGACTCAATAAAGGCGTGGTTCTGCATGTGGTGACCACAGACCACTTCTCAGTTCCTGTGCTTCCTGGCTGATGTTTTGGTCTTTTGAATCTTGCCGGCGCTTTCACTCCAGTGGTAGCAAGAGACTGGGTCTACAACCCACACAAGCATCCAGAGCATGGAGGCGCTACCAGGCCAGTACATCAGGAGACGTGGAGGAGGCTGTAGGAGGGCAACATACCCAGCAGCAGGACCTTCACCTTTGTGCAAGGAGGAGCAGGAGTAGCACTGCCAGAGCCCTGCAAAATGACACAAGTGTGCATGTGTCTGCTCAAACGATCAAACAGACTTCATGAGGCTGGTATGAGGGCCCAACGGCAACATGTGGACATGCAGCATGTTTGGTATTTGCCAGAGAAGAAATTGGCAAATTAGCAAAGTTTGATCAACTTTTCCAATTGTAAGATTACAGACTGTGTAGTTATCAGGCGGAAGGGAAGACAAAACATAACTCTCAGGAAAGGCACACGTGACATATAAAAACAAATTACTCTCAGAAAGAAAGAAATAATTGCCCCTGTAAATATAAATTTCATACGATTCCTTCAACAGGTCATCAGGTGGGGTAGGAAGGGCAGCTGGAAAGGAGGTGGGGGGTGTTAGGAAGTGTTTAGTTACGGCCTTGTTGATGCACGTCTCACACCTACTCTCTCTCCCTCCCTTCTGCCCTCCTGATTCAATCATAGCCATTATTTGATTCTTCTCATCACACGCTTAGTTTGTTCCCGAAAACACCAAATCAATGACAATTATCTCTCCATGCAACCATTCCACAATAAAAATAAATAAATTAAAAGCCAGCAGTCAGCTCTGTCACCCCCAATTCCCCCCATAAATAATACAGTTGCTCCAAGGGAGGCACAGATAAGATTCAGAATAAAGAATTATAATTATGTTGTTTATTGATAGAGTTCTACAGTTTAAGCCTTTTTGCAACAGTGTGTGTTAGATTATAAATAAGCTTGTCGGCAAAAGACGCTGCAGGCCTCAGGGGGGTAGTCACACTTTACAGTCTTTCAACTGATTTGTTGCTGCCTATTTTCTGTATGGAGTCAAAACTATGTTTATATCCTTTTCAAAGCATAAATGAATGCAGGCTGACATTCTTTCGTGCCTCTGATGTAGTAAGGTCCATTCAACCTTAAATTAAGTTTTAAAAAATTGTTGTTTGTAATATTAAAATAACATTTAATGAAGTTATTCAAATGCTTGTTTGAACGTCAGTGGATGAGATAAAAGGCCTCTCTCATGTGCAAAAAAGTTACTATTGTAACAACAGATATGGGTCCAGTTCTGAAAACCCGTGCCCACCTGTACCTGCTGCATTTACAACATCCTGACCTGTCCAAATTAATTATGAGCATAATTAGTCTACCTGGCTCCCAGGACTACAACAATAATGTGAACTTTCAGTATGTGAACGGTATGTGAACTTTCAGGTTTAAATCTTATATCTATCTTTTACTTAGTCTGTCACAGCACCATGCTTTTATTGGCAAAGCAATGTAGCAGAGGTAAAATTAGGTTTGGTGGTGATGCAGGTCGTGTAGTCTGATGAGTGCAAAAATAAAATGAAGTTTTAACCATATGGGGGGACGTTCCTTCAGTAGATCCCAACCAAACTTAGATTTAGACATTTGGAACAGTGTCACCTACTGGTGTTCTTTCTTAGTCCTGATTTTCGTATCAGCAAAATGCTCTACCAAATTTGAACTCTTCCCATGAGCGACATTCAGCTGTGTGCTTCACAATGTGCTCAAGCACAATGAGCCCACTGACAGAAATTCAGAGATCACACTTGGCAGTGTGCAGACAGAAATGGGACAAAGCCAGATGTTTTGGAGACAGCAACAACTTAATGTTATTGCACCAAGTTTTACTTGAGGAGGCAGCAACAGAGTGTCTGTATGTGTGTGTGTGTGTGTATGTGTGTGAAAGAGACAGAGTGAGTGTGTTACAGCACCTCTGAGGGGAGTTGGGCCGCCTGCAGACTCATTAAAACGTGCAACACTTGTCTTTAAAGCAGCGCCTCCATAAAAGTGGCCAGTGTGTGCTCCAGACTGACAGAATATTTCATTAAGAGCATGTGCTAAATATTTCATTTGGATACGCATCCCCAAAACACCCCCCTCTCCCTCTTCCCAACTCCTGCATGTATCATTACAGAGCTGGAAGAATTAAAAGCACAGTTATCTGTGCAAGAAGAGTGAAATGTGTGTTTGGTGATTACTGAATTGCCGAGAAGAGGAAGGAGTTAGGCGTCCCGAGCACCTCAACACACACACACACACACACACACACACACACACCAGTGACAGCTGGCCAAAGACAGTCCTTCATTAACACACAAACATTCACACAGGCTCCACCCCCATATCCTCCCTCCCTGCGCTCAACTCTCCAGGTGCAGCGTCCTCCTCAGATATTGACTGTATGACTGAACCTCCTTTTCGCACATTTTATGGGTTGGATAGGGTGAAGCTATAACTTTATTGCCTGAAAACTCACTCAACGCAATGATCACACAAGTCTATTTCATGGGAAAATTGGCAGTGCTGGTACCACAAAGAATGACATAGCTTCATAAAAAAAAAACACACACACATATATAAAATAAAGTGTAAAAGTGCAGCTGTCCTGCTATCATTTTGAAATGAATCCCATTACAGAATTAACATAACTCACAGATGCCGCTGTATTCCAAGACTGCTTGCTTATTTATGAGGTATTCCAATTCTCGGCACAGTATGCTAAAATTCTTGTTCTGGATTAAGCCGTTATAATAAGAAAAAAGGATGTGAGTGAAACTAATCACATAATTCTGAATTTCATTCCCTTCACTGCTCCCATCCTCCTTTAAAAAAATAGAATATATTATTTGCCATTTTAACATGTAGAACCAATTATTTCACATTGCAAAAAAAAATTATAATATTAATAATATTAAAATAATCATAATAAAATTCTCAGCCTACTCAAGCACAAGCACAGCTCACATCTGGCCTGGCTCCTTCAGGTCAGTACACTACATCTACAATATAAAAAAGTATCTGGCCTCACACAGGGCACTCAAACATCAGATTAATTACAGAAGAAAAAAAGGACAGTGGCCTAGGCGGGTTTATAGCTTCCTTCAGCATCTCCCCCACCTTAAACTGCAATAAAATATTGTTCTCCTGCAGGAAATAATGAGCGTCTTTCTGCTTTATGACCTGACCTTAAATGTTTAAGCATCTTTAAAAACAAACAGCAGTGGAATAAACCGCTGTGAGATGTTTCTATAGGCATCTGTAGCCTCCTGAGAGAGAGGAGCTTAATGACCTCCTCCCTGGATCAAGGCTCATAAGGATAAGTTTGGCTTCCTCTATTTTATATCCTTAAAAGAGCAACGCTGAGCTGAAGAATGGCCTGAAGCTTAGCCACCATCCACTAAGACAAAGGATTTAATCAGCTGCTCCCAGATCAGCTCCTGAGCTTCAGTTTTTGGCCCTTCTTGCGCAAACGTAGCTGAGATTGAAAGTGGGAAAATGGAGCAATTGCTTCATGCTGAGCCGTCAAAAGGAAGACCTTGTCTTTTATTCAAGTAAGAGCTTCTGTCGACAAGTCTGTAGATTAATATTGCATGGTCAACATTTGTTTCATCGGATCAGTTTGTATGACAGAATCACGGCTCAGATAAAAACGTAAAAGCATCTGGAGAGTGCAGAACGCGGTCACGCAGAGAAGAGATCATATGGCCTGGAAATCTCTCTCGCATACACTGACAGACATCGACGCTCGCACACACACAGACACACGCACACACACACATACACACACATGCACACACACACACACAAACACACACATGCACACCACTTGGAGGAGGCTGGAGAACATGAGGAAAAGAGTTAATTGTCAAGCAATCCTACAAATAATAAGGGGCTTCACTATCAGAGTTCACTAAACATCTTGGAGTTTTTTTTTTCCTTTTTCCCCATGTTCACTGACTTTTTATCACCACTTGACAGAGAACATTTGACTCAAAATTAATTTTTAATAAGAAATCTCTACTTTTTTATTTCCATGTTTCATTATTTTTATATAACCCTTCAACCTAACTGGCTAAAGTTGGATGTAATTAAATACACTTTTTATCCTCCTATTTGTTTCTCCCATCATCTCACCTACTTATTAGGTTTACACTGTCTCAGCTAAAATGCTCCTTTAACAAATTATTCTTAGAATTCAAAAAATAGCAATGCGGCTTCCAAAATGCCTGTGCCCCACCTGCAATGCACAGTGACCAGCTGAAAAGTCATTGCCATTGCTAAAAATCCGATTTCAAAGAGGAGCAGAGGTGAATGGCACTGATCATATTGTTCATACTGCAGGGTACATCAGTACAATTCATAGATTTTGCCCATATGTGACTGGAATCTAATTTGTTCATCATGAAGCTTACAGACCAGTTTTGATTTAGTGAACCATTCACACTGAAATCTGATATTGACCACATTAAAAACATAATGTTATCAGGCAAAATAAATGTAAAAAATTATATGAGGTAATTCTAAATCAGAATTACACATTAAGGCTGGCAGACTGAACAAAGTCTTTGAGTATTTCTATCCTTCTATCAGTCATGATAAAGGTACCACTCCTTCTAGTAACTGCTGCAAGTACACAATCTGTGCAGGCTGCATCTGTTCAAATTCAAATGCTTAAAAAGATCTGGACATGTAAAGCCGCCAGTCCAGCTTGGGTACTGACAACTACATTAATTTCTCTCCATTTCAGTGGAATTAAATAAATAGCAGAAGTTTTATTTTTGATATGGTCTTGCGATCAGTGTGTTTCCATTATAGCTCAACTTGTCCATTGAAATCAGAAGATTCGAACAAGATTTAAGGACCCCTCCGAATAGAGCATGATTTTTACACAACAGGCCAAAAACAAGAGACAAGCAATTGAGATGGTGACACATATGTGTTGAGTTGTGAAATGAAGAGCTTTAACGCTGTACGCTTTTCTTATTTGCAAATGAGATGCATGTTGACACAACACTGACACTGACACTGACAAAACACTGACACTGACATGGTGCACACAACCCCTCACACCACCACACCGGCCCTCTGCTACGTTCCCTCCACTGGCTCCCAGAAGCTGCACGCATCAGATTCAAAATACTGATGCTGGCCTACAAAGCCAAACATGGAGTAGCACCATCCTACCTCACAGCCCTTATTACACCTCGCACTGCACCTCGTATACTCCGAGCCTCCAGTACTGCTCGCCTGGTCCCTCCATCTCTGAAGGTAAAAGGAAGACATTCATCTAGACATTCATTTCCGGTTGATGCGCTATTGTGTATGGACCTGAACAATTCCATCTAGTAGCCCGACTGTGTTTGTGTTGCAGCGGAATTGTCGTATAGTGACGGCCGACACCAGAAGGAAGTTTGGACAGAGGGGAACGGCACCTACTCTTCTGTTACGTTTCCATTCAGACTCTTCTCCGTCTTGGCACCTCGGTGGTGGAATGAACTTCCCCTCGAGGTCAGAACAGCTCAGGCACTGAGTATTTTCAAACGGCAGCTCAAGACCTTCTTCTTTAAAGAATATTTAGATTAACTTGTAACTTTCTTGTTGTCGAACTTGTGTACAGAATCTACAACAGAGTGAATAAAAAGGTTGTATTCATAGTTGGGGGTCCTAATGAACTAGAACTGATCACTTCATCATGGTAACTTGAAAGCACCTTGTAAGTCGCTTTGGATAAGGGCGTCTGCCAAATGCCGTAAATGTAAATGTAACACAACCCATTTAACCCATCACCCT
This sequence comes from Denticeps clupeoides, assembly GCF_900700375.1. NCBI lineage: Eukaryota > Metazoa > Chordata > Actinopteri > Clupeiformes > Denticipitidae > Denticeps > Denticeps clupeoides. The sequence continues at coordinate 2,709,160 of NC_041722.1, read as the reverse complement.
TAGTGATGGGTTAAATGGGCAGCCATGAAATACGGCCGGGTAGCAGTGTGTGGGGACGGTGCTTTGCTCAGTGGCACCTCAGTGGCACCTTGGCAATTCGGAATTCGGGATTCAAAACTGGCAATCTTCCAATTACGGGTACGCTTCCTTACCCGGTAAGCCACCACTGCCCTCTGAAGGTAGATGCTGATTCTTCCAAGTCAAATGTATACATGTAGGAGTAAGTATGATTTTGGTTCTGTTTCATGACAGGTCAATTATTACTTGATTATTTTATACTAATCACACAGAATAGCACGTTTACTTTTGGTTGTTTTCTAAAAGATTTTCTTAAAACAACGACAACAGAAAATTTCCTCCATGAGCATTCCCACTGTCCGATATCAGAAATGGCAGCTGAAATTCACCACGGTGGGCAGAGACCTCCCCTGAGCTGACAGCCTCTATTTCAACGTACGCTCAGCTGGCTCTTACCAACACCACCGAGGCTGATAGAAGTGGACATGAATGGAGATCTAACCGACTCTGGCACCACTGCTCGGTGGGACACGCGCAGTGGTAAACGACAGTGTCTGCAAGAGACACCAGTGCTACCTGTTCCCATCAGCAGCGTCACTTGACTGTATTTCCCTTACAGAAGTGTTTACAGTCATAGCCCTATCCCGGTCACTCAAGTGCAAATCCCGACTGCCTGACTTCATGGATGTCTTCCTCACTCAAAAACTAAAAAGCGGGCAGCCAAAAACACACCCCTGTTCCCTAGGCTCCCTGCTGAAAAATGGAGCAGCACAATGCTGGTGGCTGGTTTTAGCTGCTTTTAGCTGGAATTACCACAGGGTCACCAGATGCACACTGAACAAATGTGGGAAGAGGAGGACACAGGTGGTTTTAGGGAAAAAAACAGTTTACTTACCCATAAAAAATAACAAAGAGCTCACAAAGTAGCAAATCATAGTAAGAGAGCTCAACAAAACCAAAATAAACTTAATCAAAAACTTAGAAGAATAAATTCAAACAGAACAGATCAAGTAACAAAAACAAACTGACCTACCAACCTAACACCCAAGTGAACATACAGTACAGGCCAAAAGTTTGGACACATCTTTTCATTAAACGTGTTTTCTTTATTTTCATGACCATTTACGTTGGTAGATTCTCACTGAAGGAATCGAAACTATGAATGAACACAAGTGGAGTTATGTACTTAAGGAAAAAACATGAAAACTGAAAACATGTTTTATATTCTAGTTTCTTCAAAATCGCCGCCCTGATTACTGCTTTGCACACTCTTGGCACCCTGAACCCAATCGAGATGGTTTAGGGTGCCAAAAGTGTGCAAAGGTATGCTGGTATGGTTGGCCCTGGGTGCCTCCTAATGCAAGACAATGTTAGACCTGGCTGGAGTGTGTCAGGAGTTATTGCAAAACCAAGGCATTGATTTTATGGACTGGCCCGCTCGTTCCCCAGGTCCAGTTGAGCACATCTGGGACATCATATCTCGCTCCCTTCATTGATGGTAACTTGAAAGCAAGTTGTAAGTCGCTCTGGATAAGGACGTCAAATGCTTTAAATGTAAATCCACCACACTACATTGCACCACAAACTGACCAGGAGTTGGCGGATGCTTTAGTCCAGGTCTGGGAGGAGATCCCTTAGGAGACCATCCGCCACCTCATCAGGAGCATGTCCAGATGTTGTAGGTAGGTCATACATGCACTAAGATGTCTTATTTTTGTGTTTCCTATATATATATTTTTTTGAGCAGTGTATATTTCATTTCACAGAAAAATCTGTCACCAAACTTGCTCCTGGAAGGCATAATGTAAGGTTTGCTCTGATATAACACACTCCTACTACCCCATTCTTGAGTTGCATCGGGTTTGCTGAAACACAGTCTAAGCTGTGCAGGGCTTGAGTCCTCCAGGACAAAGATTGGTAAACCCTGAACCCAAAACCCACATTGGATCACACATGTACACATTCTTGTCATAATATCAGGTACTAGCTTTTACTCTATTTGCAAAGTTTCAGCATAAAAAAACTTGCAATTTGAGATAAAAAGCATATTCTGCTTGCAAATTTGACATCTGTGTATGTTTACATGCCCCAAGAAATACATTTTGGTGATGCAATATCAGAGTAAAGGGGTTTTGCTAGTTTTAAAGTAATGCATTCCTCATTTTCCCTTTCATATAGCAGTGTTGTGATAGCCAATTGCTATTAAGACTGAAAAATGACACTGCATGATGACCAAAAATGATGACCAAACTCTGGTTTAAAGAGGGTGCTCACGGCTTCCTCTTTATCGTCTTTGTCCCCATTCTCTTTCTGCTACTCTCTCATTCTTATCTTTCTTGTTACTTTGGTGGCATTTTTCTTGTAACTGTAATATTCATCTCTTTATGCAAAAATATTTGCAACTATTCATTTCTGTAGCTTCTGCTGTACCCTGCCTCACTGTGTCTAGTTAACAGCAGAATTAAAAGCATCAGTTTTAGCAACACAAACTGTGATGTTCACCCTTCAAAACATGGTTGGATTCAGTTGTCAACAGGCAGCCCCTTACAAACGTCGCGATGATGTCTTTTTTTCTAGGAATGAAAAAGTGCTGCACAATGTAGCATATTAAACATACTGCACTCTTACTTGCAGTCTTCTTCATTCTGGTTCCTTCGGACGTTTGTACACATCCATAGGAGTTCAATACCTCCTTCTACCTTTACTATAAATCTGAGTTTACACACTCAGTTTTTTTCTTTTTTGCATGCCTGATATTGTGCTACATTTTTAGAAAAGTGCTATCATGAGTAAGAGGAAGTTTGGAATTATGATTTTTTTTTTTGGCAGAGGGGGGGTTAGTCTCATAAATGATAGGCAGAGAGAAAAAAATATTTGTGTAGGGGGATTTGGCACCCTTCATGTAGAACCTTCAGCAGTGGTTTCGACTGCTATGCAAACAGCAATGACAAACATGGCTGAGCCTCAGCCTTCCTATATCTGTATGCATTTATTTCTATTTTAATTAGTCAGTTTATTGATTTCATTAATCCTGGTGTGTGCCACGCTGAGCGATATTTTCTCATTTGGCCTGTCATTCTGAGTCATCTTCTAGTCGAAAATTCAATGATGGAGACATAGCAGAAAAGTCGGCTGTGCTAATCTAATGCAGCAACCCCAATTCCAGACTTCCCTCCAGTGGAAGGAAGATGCAGGCACTCTTCGTTTGTCTCTTGAAGTGAAACTCGGTGCAATAATGCTGTGTTATTGGACAGATGGTGAGCGTATGACAAAAGGAAATGGAGGAAAAAACGCACACACAAGATGCAGCTTGGACTGTTCATCCCAGCTTCCCCTGAGTGTTTCACTGCCTTTGAAGTGGGTAGCAGAAAAAAGGCCGATTGATTTGCTCATTTGCCGATGAGGAGCTGGAAGACGCGAAAAGGGGGAAGCTGTGGTGCCGTCGCCGCAGTGATCGCTGAGCCTGAAAGGCCCGACAGAAATGGCGTTTTTCTAAAATCATGGTGCCCAATTAGATCCCTGTTTCTATGATTTCTTTTATCCAAAAAAATCTTTTATGGCTTGTGAGAGATGGGCTGCTTTTCAGACGGGAACAGGAGACGCATGCGAATGAAGACTGCAAATCGTGCATCTGTAGGGGTCGACAGCAGGAAAACTGTACGAGGCGGTGCTGTCGGCAAGGCTGTCTGAAATAAAGTCCACCTGAAGAAAACAACAAGAAACTCCAGCCCAAACCTAGCAACATTCTGGTTTTAAACAGCTTTTCCAGAGGGCCAGACATTCACATATTATATTCATTTTAAGTTTATTAAATTACTTTTAACATTTTTTGTTTGCTCAAAAATGTTATGTGTATGTAGATGACAGATTGGGTTTTCTTAGATCTCAATACAGATGTATCACAGTTTTGTTGATTTTAATGTATGATTGGCAACTCACGTGGAACTTTGGTGAAAGCAACGTGAACACAGCAAGCAGGCACTAACCCCTATGAGAGAACATCTGGTTTACACCCCCACACGGCTCCAGTGCACCCATACACTGTAAGTATGTTTTTTGAATTCATGGGATGACCGACTCTGCCCTTTACAGCGCTGTCCCTTGTTTCTGCTCATGTTGCAATAACGTCAACTCTGTTACGGATAGTTAGAGATACCAACTCAACCTTTATCCCGCAAACACATCCACCGTAACAGTGTTGATGTTTTTGCAGCATGAGTGGAAATACCATATATTGTGCCAGATTGAAGCCAAAGCCCTGGGGATCCCTCAAGTAGTTGCAGGGGGTTCTTAAGAAACAAGTGAAAGAAGACAATAGACATATGAAAGATGCATCTAAACTACTAATGATAAAATTTTATATGAAAATATAAACTAAAAAAATTATATATACAGACACTCCTTTATTTAAGTTAAAAATTAAAGTGTCTTAAATTTGGATCTACCTACACAGACAGCATGCTGATACATATCAACAGTAGCATTCTACAGGGAAAAAATATTCTCTATTCACCCTCCTAGGACACGCTCACGCACCACTGGAGATGAGCATGGCCACACGACTGTGGAACAGCCTACCTCCACATATGAGGGCTCCATAGGGTGTGACATGTTTTTGGCCAGAAAACATTTCTATTTAGCCAATTATCTATTCAAGAAAATTTCTATTTAATAATATTTTGCTGATTTATAATGTTAATGTTATGCTACATTAATTGTAATGCCATGGCATGGGGAGAAGGAAGAGTCACACTCGTTCATGATATTTTAATAAACAAAACAATACGCGATGGCTTAAACAAACAAAAGACAAATGAAAACATTCATATAGCATTCATTAACAATGCAGGACAACCTGAGTGTCCTGCTGATACACTTATAAAGGGTCCTGTCATGGCCAACGCGCCTCCAGCCCGCTAGAGGGCGCCTCACCAGCCTGGGAGACGACGACCCGGAAGAGGAAATGGAAGCGGGCGGTGGCAAGTATAAAAGTGAGGTAACCCCAAGGAGACACGCCCGCTCTTTGTATGAGTTTACTCACCAGAGACGCAAGCTCTCTCACCCCCGACCTAAGATAATTATACCTTCCTGAAATACGACCTTCGCCTGCCCACGACTTCGAGAATTGCCTGACCCCCTGGAAACCACGAAAGGAACCCCGACCGGAACTTCCTGGCTACAACCTCTACCTGCCCCTGACCTTGAACCTACCTGACCCATCGGTTAAGACGGGATTCCATGCTCCCCTACCTTCCTGCCGCCCAAGACCTACTCCCGTCCAGTCCAAGATCCCGGACCATCCTGAAACCCGCCGTCTTCCGGTTCTCCTCTGCCCCGGTCTTTCCCAAAGATCCCGAACTGACTCCCTGCTGCGTTGCAGCGCGTCCATTGCTTCCTCATTCCTCACCGGCCAGGCGCCCCCGGTCCTCCTGCCCCGCTCGCCCAGCGTCCACTACCGGTACGACGGCTTATCCCCACGCCCAAAGGATGTCTGCAAGTACGTCATCGAATTCCCCCTGTGACAGGTCCTGATCACTCTGGCTAATGTTATTTGCCACTGCACTGGCTTCCCATCAAATTTAGGATTGACTACAAAGTCCTACTTTTGACCTATAAAGCTCTAAATGGTCTCGCCCCGCAGTACCTGAGTAAACCTTTAGTTATTTACGTCCCTCCACGCCCCCTTCGATCAACGGGTGCGAGGTCACTACTGGTACCCAAAGTACAGAAGGTCACAGCTGGGAGCAGATCTTTCTCATATAGAGTCCAATTATTAAGTCCACTGTATCACACTGTCCTGTTAAGCATAGACATAAGCAATGTTAAATTCACCTTAGTTAGGCTGTCCTAGTTAGGGTACCGGTCCACTGTAGCACAAATATACCACTATAACCTCATATTTCAGTATCAGTCGTACAATGCCACCATCTGCAGCTGCTTCTGTTTGTTTTCTCCGAGACACTGAATCAAGCGTACAGACTACTGGCAGACTCCAGTAAAGAGACCAGCAGATAAATCCTGGTTCCTGGCAACTGCTAAACGAGGACTTAGCATGAAATAAACCAGAGGGTCACCACAGCCATCACCACTGTAACAACTAAAGCTTCAGGGATTTTCAAATGGACCAGTAGCATCATAATGGACATGTAATGTACACTATGACACTGGACTACATTTTGGACTTCTCCACCTCTACAACTGTAGACTTTTTCTCTTACTGGACAATTACAAACCCTGCACTGACATCACTTGCAGGCTCACTCTGCCCTGGAAGGGGGTCCTTCTCTGTATCACTCCTTCCCAACATTTCTTCCTTTCTTTTTTTCTCTCTCCTAGAGTTTTTTTTGTGTGGAGTTTTTCCTTGTGTGGGAAAGGGTCAAGTGTGGGGGGTGTCAACTGTAGGGCCTGTCAAAGCCCATTGAGAAACAGTGATTTTGGGCTGTATAAGAAATAAATGTTGTTGTTTTTGTTGTTGTTTTCAGTGTCTGTATACACTTTGAAATTTTTGGTAAACTGTAAAGTGCATTATAATAAAAAAAAAAAATTTAGCATTATTCAAATTTAGCATTTCAACCAGTTGGATCTTGAATAGCCATAGTATGCACTGCTAACACATTTAGTCCAATCCACTTAAATAAATATTAGAGGGGTTCTACCCTTGGCAACAACTTACTTACATATAATTCCAACATACGTACACAAATAAGCTGGCAAGATGCATGCAAGATAAAGCATAATTCTTCCAAAAACATTTGTTTTGGGCCACAATGCAACGAACACATGCTCGCACATGTAGTTTAATCATTATTACCTGTTTTGTATCCTCAAATTTGCATTTCTCTAAAGATGGGTGCAATACTGTCACCATAATCCTTTTTATAGTAGGTGTGTCTATATAAATTAATAACCACAGAAAACTAAACAGCATGGCAGTTCTGCATGATGTGCTTGAACAGAAAGTAAAATCTGGAAGTTGTTTCTGTGTATGAAATTGTTCATTGTGCTTGGGGCTGTGCTGGGTTTTAATAAAGAATTTGAACAGATGCTGGGGAGTCTCCTTAGATAAAAAGCCAGCCCAGCAGCACTGCAGCTTGGGGCTCATGTGCCGTTATGTACATTATTTTATGCCATAAACAGACAAGTTTACTGTTATGTATAAAGTCTATCTGTGCTTTTTGCCTGATAAACAAGTATAATGCTTAGCAATCTATTTCCATTGAGCTCAGAGCCAGTGTATTTTCTCTCACACACACACACAACATGCCCCAGCTGTTCAACACACTGCCATGATAAATGAACAAAGACCCCCATGGTAATTGTGTGGAAACTTGGCACTGCCAACAATGAGGCCTAAGCATTAAATGCATCTACGCACTATGAAATGCTTAAAATGCTGCTGAATTTTAACAGCAACATATCTGGATGGTGAAGCTTGGGGTTGTACAATGGTCTGCTTGAAAAAAAGAAAAGTAATTTTTATTAACAGACTGAAGTAGTTAACTGCCAGTAAAAACCAGGGACGGTCTCACCATCACTTTTAAGGTCAATGGTGTCCTCAGGATTTAGGCAAACTGATTAAACAAGGAAGAACCGTTAGGAGAGACGAACTACAGCTTTTGTTGGTGTATATTTATCTGTCACCCAGAACACTTTTAATCACATTTCTAACATATGACTGCTCTCATATATGCAAAATGCTCTTTCTGTATAATTTAAACTGGCTCCCATCAATACGTCACATGCACAAGCATCATTAAATGTACATTTTTTTTCTGTTAATTTATGTAAATCCTGAGCATACAGCACTAGCAAATAAGTCCCATGTTTAATGCCAGCTGGAAAATAGTGTCCTATGTGACTTTCAAATGTGGCCATTTTCATGTATTTTGTGGCCGTGTCAGTCTGGAATTCAGCAGTCATTAGCCAGTTCCAGCAGCACTACAAAAACATAAATGTTAGACATGCAAAAAAATCAGAACAATGCAAAGGATAACTGCAGATCAGTGCGCACCTGACACAAAAGTGCATAACTGGAAGTGGAAATGGGAGAACTGTGAACGCGTAAAATAACAGCAAGAATAATAAACAGACGTTGTGCTTGGCTCTAGCTCTCTGACGTTTAATTCAAACGTCCTCACATCGTAAAATAAATCACTTCCAGCAGCAGTAAACACAAGAGCTTGAAAGATATTTACAGCAACTCATTCTCATCCAAATGATTCTGTTCCAGCCATTTTTATAAAGGTTTTATATCAACTCTATGACAGTGATGAGTGTCAAGGCGATGAGGGGAATCTTTCAGATGTTGTGTCCCCTTTGAGATGTGAGGGTCCCGGTTTTAGTCAGCAGCCATGTGGCAACGACTCCCCGATTGCTGCTGATGTAATTACTTTCCAAACGACTCCCCCTCCAGCATCTATCCCATTCCAGATGCATGGTCGGGGATGTTTGCATCATCATTTCAAATTCCTATGTTTCCCATTTGATTCCCTGATGGCTTTGCGACCCTCCAGTGCAAAAACGGTCACATTTACTTGGATCGGAGTTTAATGGTTGGAGCAACCACAGTGGGGAGGCAAATATGAATGCTGCTGATAAAATCACTGCCATGGAAGATAATAATAATAATAAAGAGGCAGAGGGACACCAAATATAATACAGTACAATGTGTGCGCAACAATAAAGGGTTCATGTTTTATTTTTCTTCCATTATTCCTGATCGAAATTGAATATAATGTTCTGTAAGTGAAAAAAAAAAAGTGTGAAATTTGTTCGTCTGGATTGGGGAGGATTAAGCAAAGCATACGCTCCTCTCTGAGAAACATACACAATCTCTGTTCCTTAAAACTAGACAAATTGAGCCTCGAGGGTTCTATTTATATCCCACTCATTTCCGCGGGAGCCGAGAATCTTCCCAGTTCCCTTGCCTTTTCGCCAACGGGCTTTGTGTGACATATTGCTAATCTGGTTATTATGCAATTTATCAAGCGTCTCACTTTAAGTGCCGCACGGCAGATATTATGAGGGCTGCATACGCGTGTGGTCCGTGCGATAACTCACCACAGAGCTAATGAGCAGCGGCCCACCGCCATCGCTGCTGCCACCGCGATGCCATGCGTCTCCAGTAACTTCAGGGTTCAAGTGTTCTGACGACTTGTTAGTCCAAGTGACTATTAAACCAGCCAAATTCTACTGCCGTATACAGCTTGCCATGAAGAATGGTTAAATACAGTAGAACCTTCAGGGAAGAGGGAGGGAAAGACAGAAGAACAGGAGATGGGGACGAGAAGCATCAGTAGACATTCAGCGGAGCCGCAACGCCGCTTTTATGCCGGGCTCCTTGTTGTCTTTGGCGTGAGTCCCTGGATGACGAACTCCTGCCACAGCAGAGCGTCTTTTTTGTGACCGAGGTCTCTCCTCGCCGGGTAATACAGATGGCTTTTCCGAGAGATGACTGGGCCCCCGGAGCACAAGGAAATGACCACACTTGATCTTCAGTGTACGCCCCGGCCCTCAACGACGACTGCCACGACACTCTCACGCCAACAGCTAATTAACGGCCGGCTGGCATTAAAGGGAAGTAAATCAGGGCCTAATGCGAAGTGGGACGCCGCGAGACGCGCGGGGCGGGGTGCACGCTGCCCCACTGATTTAAAAGCAGGCCGAGCTGAAGGGGGTATAACTCTTGATAATGATGGTGGAGTGCGTATTGATCATCGCTCCCTCTAATGCTCGTGTCCGTTAAGGTTGGGAAGGGAGCGCATGGGGAAGGTTAGAACGAAGGAAATGGTTGTGGATGGGAGGGGCTTAACGTCTTTCCTCGCCCCTTTGTCATTTCTGTGAAGCTATTCTCTCCTGCGGCTGATCTGAGCATGTCATCGTTATGGGATCAGAGTCATCCAATAACCCATTCATCAGGACAGCTTCTGTCCTCAGGACCACCTCTGACCAGATATAATTTAGGGGTGACGCTGAATGGGTTAAGAGAGGTTCACCCCTAAAAAAACATAATAAAGCCAACAGATGTTCACTGATAATCGGCCTGTTCAGTTTGTCGGTGGCTGTGATAAATAACAGAGATCACGCTTGTTACATACCCTCTGTTTTTTTAATAGTTTTTGACTACTGCAAAACCATAAGAATGAAAGTAGAAAATGTATGTACGAGGGAGAGGGCCATGTGGTAAAGTTGAGTTTTGTGGCTGTATTACTGCATTCCTTGTCATCGTTATAATGAATAATTAAAAATTTATACAGCATGAGGTGAACGGGAATGGCTTCACCCTGGACCATTAAGGGTCCTGTTAATTAGCATGGCCTTGCTCACCTCTGCCATGTGCCAGGAGCACTTCATTACTGAGGACACTTGCCATCTATTTATCATGAAAGGTTTCTTTGTAAATGTTATTTTGCACTCAGGTACACATTGTACACATTGTATACATCTACTCTTTTTGTAAGAAAGATGCCAAATCCATTATTATTTTAATTATTATCATTGTTGTTGCTATGCTTATTATATTATTGGGATGACAAGTGACACATGGGAGCTGGCCCCAAGGTAACTAAAGTTCACATTCCAGTCATCACAGACCACTTCTCTGGTTGGGTGGTTGTAGGAATGTGACTGTCTGTGTCCCTGGGGTGGGAGAAACACAATGTTTGTGGTAAACTGTCATGCCAGTGATAAAAGGGACTCCAGCTGCTGCAGGGAAGTCAAACTCTGGTCAGAAGCACAGCCAAGCACATCTTTTGATACATCATTAAAAAAATTATTATGGTGGCCATATTTTCCTAGCATTAAATAAGACTTAGCAGATGGATCATGTTCGCATGCTTTAAATCAGTGGGATAAATCTGATCTGACCAGCTGACTGACTGGTCAACACAGTGTTTGACTGTGATGTTTGATATTTGATGCACACTCCAGCTCTATATTCTCCAGCACTCCTAGTGTACTCATAAGACAACAATGGCTGAAAGAGACACAATGGCAACCTCTCAAGGATGGGAATCACTGTTAGTGAAGTGAAGTGATTGTCATTGTGAAACACAGCAGCACATGCTCCCAACTTTGAAGGAAGGGTTTGGGAGCTCTTATTCCCCTCCTGTTCCAACAGAGAAATTACATTGTTGAGTGTGTAGGAACTTGCACAAAGCTCTGATCGCCTTCAGATTAATAGTTATACTGATTTAGAACACATTACTGCACCTTGTGGAAAACCTTCCCAAAGAGTTGAAGCCAAACCCTATAGTCCAACTCCATATTAAAGCCACATGTAGACAAGATTGTCATGCTTCCATCCAGCCACACAAAGCTGTGTAAAAGAGAAAGTTGGTCCACTGTTCCATGGCATTATTCCTTTTCAATCAGAGGTTTGACATTTGGATAAAAGTGAAAGTGAAGTTATTGTCATTGTGATACACAGCACATCACAAGATGCACACAACAAAATGTGTCCTCTGCTTTTAACCCATCACCCTTGGTGAGGGAGACAGTGCTTTGCTAAGTGGCACCTCAGTGGCACCTTGGCGGATCGGGATTCAAACTGGCAACCTTCTGATTACGGGGCCTCTTCCTTAACCGCTAGGCCCCCACTGCCCCCCAAAAGTCATGGGAGAACGCCAACCGCAGTCCCCCACTACCAGAAATGGATGGTAGTAGCCTAGTGGGTAACACACTCGCCAATGAACCAGAAGACCCAGGTTCAAATCCCACTTACTACCATTGTGTCCCTGAGCAAGACACTTAACCCTGAGTGTCTCCAGGGGGACTGTCCCTGTAACTACTGATCGTAAGTCGCTCTGGATAAGGGCGTCTGATTAATGCTGTAAATGTAAAATGTAAAATGTAAATTACGCAGTTGAGATTCACACATTTGCAATGGCTGAACCTTGCCCTGGGTGAACAGCCTTCTTGATCACGGTATCTCCCCTGCCAGGTAAGTATGACGTCTCCTTGAGCGCCCTTTCAAGGAGGCTGAGAAGTGTGTTTCCCATAAAGCTGGAACACACTGGTCCCATTCTTAAAAAATGTATTTGCTACTGCTATTAATCAAAAAATAATGTGGAACCCTTCCCATTCTGAAATAAACAAAGAAGACAGTGGGGAATGTAAATTTAATGATGTTTGCACTTTGCCAGCTAATTCTGAACTCTGCTTCTCTGAATCTGAACCCAGATTAATTTAGTGTCACAACGTGATGGTGACACATGAATAAAAAGAATTATTAGCAATGCATGACACAAAACCGTCATCTTCTGTTCTTACCCAAGGGTTTTTCTTTCATAGTTTACAGAGCGAGAGAAAAAAACTTCCATCCCAACTGTGATGTGAAGAAGAATAATTTTGTCCTCCTTTAGTTTTCTCTTTTCCCTGATGAGATGTGATTGAAAACAGAGGTGAGCACTAACTTGTCAGACTGCACGTTGCCCCACATGTGGAGGCATTACGTGCCAGACGTTAATTGGCCGACTGCTGGAGACAAATACCTGCAGCCATTTCTTCTCCATCTCTCTGAGGTATGTATTGGTAAAGAAAAGAGGCTTTTCTCACCAGAGTGTGATGAGACAGTGCATTTTCTCTTCTCCTTAAATGGACCCTTTAATTACCCTGAATGCTTGGGGACGAGTCACGTGACATCCATTCGCTATTTTGTCAGGCTTGTCAGGTGGTAGCATGAAGCATTTATCAGACGACCTTATCCAGAGCGACTTACAATCAGTAGTTACAGGGACAGTCCCCCCTGGAGCAACTTAGTGTTAAGTGTCTTGCTCAGGGACACAATGGTAGGAAGTGGGATTTGAACCTGGGTCTTCAGTGTTACCCACTAGGCTACTACCACCCTTTGTATAATTGTATAATGTTAAAATCAACTTAGACCTTGTTGCATTTTGTTAAAATATTTTTTTCCAAAAACCAAGAAGTAATCAATTTATTTTTTTCTCAGAAATCACATGTTATTATTGATTTCATCCACAAAATGCATTTTGTCAATGACAACGTCAGAAAGTCATTTTGTTCACTAATGACATTTTCTCAACCACAGAATGTAATTTTCTCAAAGACAAACAAAAGAAATAGGAGGTTATACATTGTTTGTGGGAGCTGATTTCAGTGCACATAATGAATCATTGATGTGGATTTCTGTGCATTATACATGTATCCCCAGTCACACACATTAGGCTCATTACATTTATGTCATAAAAATCATGTTTGCATCTCAATCTTGCCTGAAAGCCAACAAACCAATTTTTTCAGCAAAAATCTGTATCTGTGGATCTGTGCAAAAACAGAGTGTCAGTCAAAAAGAATTCTTCTGAAATTACAGTATATATGGAGACTCTTTTCAGTAGAGAATGTTTTTCAGTACATTTGCACAGATGCACTGAGATGTGGCCAACCTCCTATGTCCAATATAACTTTTGGATGGCTCCTTGATGAAGAGGGTGTGGTTTCATTCAATATAAAGTCAAAAACGTACTTTGGGTAGGTGCTTTTTTCACCATTTTTACATTTCCATTTACAGAATTTATCATCAGACGCCCTTATTCAGAGCTACTTACAATCAGTAGTTACAGGGACACAATGGTAGTAAAGTCTTCTGGTTTATAGCCTGGTTGAACCCACTTGGCTACTTCCACCCATTTCCATCTTATTATTATTATTTGAAAAAAAAAGATTATAGTACATAATAAAGAGAAGAGTCATAGAGTAGGGTCCTAATATACTGTACTGCAGTTTAGACCTACACAAGCATAACAATCTTCGAAAAACTGTATTAATTCATGCAATTACTTATCCCCAAGGGCCACGCAGAGACATCTCAGCTGCGGGGCAGTGGTGGCCTAGCGGTTAAGGAAGTTCGAAACCCAATCTGCCAAGGTGCCACTGAGGTGCCACTGAGTAAAGCACCGCCCCCACACACTGCTCCCCGGGCGACTGTCATGGCTGCCCACTGCTCACTCAGGGTGATGGGTTAAATGCAGAGGACAAATTTCACTGTGTGCACCGTGTGCTGTGTTGCTGTGTATCACATGTGACAATCACTTCACTTTAAACATTAAACATGAAATAAGACGAGCTGTGATCCAACACAGCAATGGACTTGCTGACCTAATGATATTCATATGGTTGCTGAGACACCTGTGAATATGAAAGTTAGCATGTCCACACATATTTGTATACCAAACTAGGATAATATATTTGTTTATTACCACACTTGTGTCTTATCTGAGGCAACATCAGCCTCGGCATTTCATTTTCTTACATGATTTAACATCCCTGGGAGAACCAGGCCTCACAATAAATCCCCCATCACGAGAGTGATGTAATGTTTTAATCTGCGTTATTGTGGAAATGAGGGGAAATAAACAGGCATTTACATCTAAATATAACCAGCTAGTGGCATCGTCATTACCACCCCACACACACAAGATGCAACAATGGCAGATTGATTGCAAAGGAAGAATCAATCTACAATCTACAGATGGGGCAAAGGCAACCGATTAAGAACAGGAAATTAGAGTCTTTCTGAGGAATCTTACCTTCACAAAGGGATTGCAAACAGCAAGGAAAAGATGTGTCATGCACAGGGCTGGAATTACAATGAAATCACCCACAAGAGGGTAGTTTTCTCTAGCAGCAATTGCTTTAACATTCATTTCATGTACTTAAAATGGAGCACATTCATAAAATATGCTGTAAGTAACTCGCAAACTGTGTCATGTGAATCTCCCCTAAGCAAGGATCAATATGACAGCATTGCCACTCCAGCTTTCCAACTGGAAAGCTGCGGTAGTTTGGAACAATTGCTTTCCAAATCAGCCCCTCAAGACTTTGAAAGTAGTTTTTGGCAAACATCTCCCGACAGGCTTAATTTTCTATACACAGCAGGTGGTGTATGCATTTTATTATGAATCTGTCAAAACTACAAAAAAAATTACACTTATAATAAACATACCAACAGTTTTGCAAAACCATTTTAAAGAAATTAGAGAAAAGGGTTTCCTAGATTACAATCTATCCCAGGGAAGCATCGATTTTTTTTCTCAATGGCCCCAACTCTTAACATCTTTACACCAGTTCACGTCATGCAACAAGTACGATGACAAAATACAATTACGAGTAATGGAAAAAAAATGACAGGCTTATCCAATGTCTTGTGATTAGTTTTCACCACAAGTCATGAGCACAATTTTTTTTGGACATTCAGAAGCAGCAGAGACGTTGATGTCAGACTGGAGCATGATTACCCTGAAGTATTAAAAGTAATAAAATCTGAAACTGGATTTTCATCAGTACTGGGCTGATGTGGTCGTCACATAGTCTCTTCCATGTTAACAAACTATCTGCATTAATGGGGATGTAATAAAAGCATGAAGACTAGACATTAAGTATGGTGCTGTTTGTTCATTTTTAAAGGGAGATCAATTTGAACAATTCTTTTGTCAGTTCAAATCGGCTCTCATTAACCTCTTACCAAGTAAGATCTTGGCAAGATCTTACTTGACCTTACTTTTTGTGAATTTTCATACACAATTCCTGTACAATAACTGTACAAATCCTGTCAATTTCATTGTCCTGTTTTAGCATCCAAAATTTGAATGAACCACCACTGTGGTAAATCCCTGTGAGTAAACTTATTTAAAACTCCGCCAAGCAAGGTTAATCACACTCTGACCTGCCTGTGATGGCTTCAACGCTTGATAAGCGCGGTCAGGGCAACAAGCTCAATGCATTTTAAGTGATCCTAAAAAGTTTAAACCTCATTACTGCCCTAAGGCTATATTATCATACAGTCATTTTTCATTTAGGCCATTATGGTCTACATAAAGAGACCAATTATCAGTGGTCAAACCATGGCGTTAATTTGAGTCCACTGAAATGTATTCCAGGCATCAGCAATTACCTGTCAAGGTTCATTTATCAATTGTAAAAACACAACATGACACCTCCCTGGCCCCTATTTAACAGTAATCACACGACAGTAGCCAGGGTGCGTCACTGGTGGCTCCCTTCATCTCGCTCCTGTTTTGGGGACCCGGTGAATAATATGGGGCTTTCAACAGTGGCCCTGAGAGGCAAGGTGAACTCATTTTAATCAGCTGTACCTGCTGTCACCCTCCAGGGGCAAAGACAGGGCGAGTAAGAGACACCAGAAATTAAACCTTATCTCCACACCGCCCCTACTTGTAATTTGGGGGAGAAGAAAAGATTGCTCATGGTGGAGAATATCAATGGCCAGCTGTGTTTATTCATCAATGCGACCACTGTGATCATGTAAGGCTTATCTGATGAAGAGAACCGCGAGCACCAGGGTGCTGCACATTGGCGTAAAAACAACTCCTCCCCTCTGCGCTCAAGACCTAATCTTTTATTGAACAAGCCTGAATATCACAAACGAGTTCGCACCTCTTTATTTGTGAAACTCAAATGGGCCAATCATTATCTTTTAATTACTACTGCCCAATGCCATGGCCCATTATAGGGAGGTAATTAATCTTACATAATGGTGAGCGAGTGATGGCAGGGTGGGGGGTTATGGGTGGGTGGGTATAGGTGGGGTCTGAATAAACAACAAGTTCATAGCAACTCTTTTGAGTTGCATTATTTGCACATGAACAAACACTGAATAATGAATTAACAGAGCAGTCCACAGCCATAAAGGGCCTGTGTTGAGTGATTTAATTACAAGGTGAATTGGCTGTTCATTATGCGGCGTGTGTACATGTATTATGGCATTTGATTGTCAAAGTCCAACAACGGAGTTTTGCTATGCTTTTATTGTCCTCTTGTCTCAAGGTTATCATGAATGTTGAATGCTGCTGCAAAGCAAACAATACGTGCTGTAGAAGGCAGAATGAGAACTTTCTTTTTTTCCCTTTTTCTCTTGGAGCTCAGCAGATCTGCCATACTGATGTTGTTTTTGACTGCTGTGTTGTGTAACGTTATTCATTAAATGCCTCTCCAAATAAAAAAAGGCACTGCTATTTTTCGCCTTCAAGTCAAGTTAGGCCAAACAAACGTTGACACATAACTTACCTCTGGGTTCCAATAATCCAGCTGTCACTATGAGGGCAGCACAAAACCAGCCCATCAACCACAAGCCCGAGGCTCCTGGCACCGGAAACTTTCTACTTTCAGATCGTTTTTCTCCATAAGGTAGTTAAAGAGCGTCAAGTCTTTACTGTTCTGTCTCTGTCAACTGATTGACCACCATTTTTTCTGCATTGACATTCATTGGATAGATGAATGTATCTGCAGATTGTATTCTAAAGAATTCTAATCATCTTAAATATATAATTGTATAATATAGAAATATATAATAGTATAAATAGCTTATAATAGTAATTGCTTTTAAATAACTGGTCATGCTTGTTTGCACAACAAGTAACCACTATTGGACAAACACAGAAATAAACGGTTTAAATAAACACATAAAAGCAGATATAATAAAGCCACTTACATAAATTACAAAAGAGAATGGGTTTTTTGAAAGGGATAGGGTTAGGGTTAGGGTGGGCTGTTAGACACTAACAGCCCACTACCATTTATTTCTTGGCGACGGTGGTGGAGTTTAAAGATTCTGCTTGTGCCGAATCTTTGATTGGTTGATGCAAAGTTGAAAATAGCAGGTGCAAGGCGAGGGTCCATCGGGTGTCAAGGTACAGGAGGGGGGTTTAAAGTGATGTCCTGACCCTGTCCTCGTCTGCTTCCGTGACAACATGATAAAATTAAGTGTAATCTGCTCTTTCTACCTGCGTTCAAAAATAATTGACATTTTTTTTTTAAGTTTTTGAAAAAAGTGCTGCAAAAGTGCTTTCTAACCAGCTAGCAGCACCCCACTTAGCACCTCTACCTGTATCACCAGAGTACATTTTTAATGATGTCCATTAAGAGAACATTTCGATTTTAAAATGAAATCATAATTTTATTTTTTTTGTTTTATGTTTTCCTGGAGGAGCATTTGATTTTAAAGCTCAGTAGAGAATTGTGCATTTGTGAAACAGCCTTCTTGGGCCACTTAGGACACATCTAGTCTTCTAATGTGGCCCATGAACACTTCCATAGAGATAGACCTACAAGGTAAAAAAATAGACCTGTGAAATGTGTGATTCAAATGAAAAAATGAAGAGGCATTCAATGGATTTTTGATCCCAGTCAGGAGTCCTGGAACAGGTATTCAGTGAATAGAACAGTGAACGCAATGATTGCTCTCCAGTGCACAGCAACCTTTGTTCCTTATCCTCTGCTCCTCTCATCACACCCCTGGCTCAAACTAGGTGTGAAATGATCATTGTCGGTCTAACAATATGTGAAAAATGCCTGTAGGGTGTACTCCTGTAGGGTGTAGGTATCATGATCGTGTCTGGAAGGGGTTACTCCGGGTCTGGGATTCGGGTTTCATGTTCGTCCTGTGTAATGCTTCTTAATCATGTTCACCTGTGTCTGATTGTATAAAGCTGCCCTTTTTGTGTCTGTTCACCATCGGATAATTGTTATATGTTACATGTTCACCTGTTACCGGATGTCTCCCATGTCCTGTTCATCACGGATTAAACCCATGTTTCGTGACGTTGTGCGAATGCGTCCTTCTTCCTCGTCATGTCTTGTCATCATCTCCCGCCTCGCCATGCAAAATGGCCGTGACAGAATGACACGACCAGATTTGGACCCACTCAGATCCAAGGAGCCACAACTCGCCCCCAGCCGCCTTGTCCCTGGCCAAACTGGATTTATGTTCTGAAGGGTCGCGACACGCCCGATGGGTTTTCCGGATGGTCGAGGACGCCTGCCCCACAGTCCCATGTCTGGTTGCGTTGGAGGTGAGAAGCGGCCATTCAGTGGGGCGAGCCGGAGACTGATGGACAAGGTGCCGGTACCACACTGGCCTGAAGCCGTCTGTGCAGGACTACCGCCACTCGTGAATGCCAGATCAGTCATCAGTCATTTTTCATTCATCTCAGCTGTTCATCTCATCTCACCTCATCTCAACTTCCACTCATGTTCAAAAAGACTCAGTGTATGGACTTCTTTCCCTCCTTCGTGGACTACTTTGGCTAGCATGAAAGGAGTTGTGCCTAGGAGGGAGGGTACTGTCATGATACGGTCCAGAAGCAGTTACTCCGATCTGGACCGGAGTTTCATGTTTGTCATGTGTAATGTTTCCTGATCGTGTTCACCTGTGTCTGATTGTATTAAGCTGCCCTGTTCGTGTCTGTTCACCGTCGGGTCATTATTACATGTTACCTGTTCACTTGTTACCGGATGTCTCCCTTAAACCCCTGTGACATCGTGAGAATGCCTTCTTCTTGAATTTTCCTGTACACATATTTTCTTTTTTCATGTTCAATTTTGTTCTTGTTTGGATCCATAAGCACTCTTAAATATGTATAGCTATATTTTTCTAAATAAAATATTATATATTACACATCTTAGAAATAGATACCTGCAAAAATTCTCATTTAAGTTCTTTAAAGGTCCCCTATCATGAAAATGTCACTTTGTGAGATTATTTAAGATTAATACGAGTTTGCCTAGCCTGTCTATGGTCTTGCAGTGGCTAAAAATGGCCATTGGTGTAAAGATTGCTTTGGCCATTCTGCTTTGCAATTCAGAGAGTGGCAGCTCAGATTGTTGGATCTGGACCCCTTATGTCAACATAAGCACAAATGAAAAAGGGGGTTAATTAATTTTTTTCTGATAAAAAAACTGACACTGCTTTCTGTCTACGGAAAACATTGTGGTTGGTGAATGGTGTTGATGATGTCATTTCAGTGAATGCCCCCCACACTCCCCCTTGTCCAATCTCTCTCCTCCTCATTAGCATTTAAGGCTGCAGACACTGAAACGGGACTGGATCAAAGTGACTGAAATTCCGCACCGAGGCGGAATTTTGGAAATAGACTTCAGATACAGGATAAACTATAAAGATAAACTATTGTGTGAGTGGTATGTTCAAACATTTTGAGTAGTACTGCATATAATCAAGATATTGCAAAATTTAAAAAGTAATTGATAGATTAATATTGTTTAAATTATCTTTTGCTGCAGATACAGCTGGTCAGACTTTGGGACTTCTACAGTTGTTGAGGTAATTGTAATAATCATTGAACCTTGTAAAGTGACAGACTTTCATTAGTGAACATAGAATTCCATTGGTGCTTGTATATTTTGGAACCATTACCAGCTACCATAGTCATTTACTGGAAAGTCATTTGCCTGTAAAACTTTTTTGGTCATTTCGATGTCATTTTAATGGCCAAACAAGGACATTTCTGAGCTGAACCTCTGAATGGAAGTGTAATTCTCAGTTCTAGTCAGACTACTACATCCACTCTAGCAGGCTTATTGTTTAACTGTTCAATAATCTTCGGCAAGAGTGAGGTCATCTTCTCACCCCTCTTATAACTAGAGCTTTTATGGTCAGAATGCACCAAGTACGTGAATCAGATGTGTTAGTCCTTAAATGTACATGAAAAAGAAGCTCAGATTGTGTCATGCAGTAATCTGGAAGGCAAGCATCCTTTGTATGAACATATAATTAAAGATCACAAAGCTTCTGGTAAAGCAGTCAGATACATAATCTTGAAATCTTTTCTTGCTGACCATCCTCCAAAATAAAGAGAATTACCTCTCAACACAGCAGAAATGTGCTCAATGTGTCTGCCAAATGCTTTATCTAAGATGATGTCTGTAGCTATGAACTCCAGTGTGAATGTTGCCAGAATTTAAAGACATTCTTAATGTGTTATTACATCATAACCATTTTTTAATTCCATGTCTTACTCATGTTTAATAGCTGATCATAAATAGAACATTTTTTAAAAAAAAAGTCATTGTAAAGACAAAAGCTGTACTTCGTTAACATTTTATAAGTCAAGGTGTCAACAAGTCAAGATGTCAATAGGTGACAACATATAAGACTGCAGCTCAGTTTGTGGCCAAATGCAAAATGAAACAAATGCACCTGTTGGCACCAAGTAAAAGTGTTTTCACATAATCTTTTCTATTCAACTGTTGCATTCCAAGATATACAGATTGTGTATTTTGTATAAACTGTGTTTTTGTTTTGCATTAAATTGTGTATTTTATCTGTAAAAGAAAAAGGGATGCATGGTGGTGCAATGGTTAGCATCAGTGGTAAGCAGTGGTAAGCTGGAGTCTCACCCTGAATGAGTCCCCAACTTATATCCGGTGTCCTGGGATGGGCTCAGCCACAAACCTGATTTACATATACAGCATTTATCAGACTTACAATCAATAGTTACAGGGACAGTCTCCCTGGAGCAATTTAGGGTTAAGTGTCTTGCTCAGGGGTGACATACAATGGTAGTAAGTGAGATTTGAACCTGGGTCTTCTGGTTCACAGGCGAGTGTGTTACCCACAAGGCTACTTCCACCCTTTATTTGGAATGAGCAGTTATGGATAGTGAGTAATAGGGACGTTATAGGGAAGCCTAAAGGTAGCAACTAGCATTACCAGAACATCATACCATATTCATTTATAAATGTCACAACCACATGCTGACGGGGGAAGGTAGCACAGACAATCACTTCACTTTAAAACCGGGCAAATGGGATATATTACAAACAACAAAATAAGCAGCACGAGGGCCAAAACAAACCTGCATGTCCCTGCTGGTGTCCCCAGAATCCCTTCCTGCATCTGGCAGCGAGGCAGTCCCAGACCACCCGGAGTCCAGTACCCATACCACAGGGACGATCCTTTAGGGTCCATCCAGCAGAGCAAGAGACATGCCGGCCCTCTCCCAGTATTGTGGGATGCTAGCCATCCTGGCTGAACCATCATGCCACTCTGGGCCATCTTTAGGCCTGCCCTCTTTGCCCTGGACCTGTGCTATTGGGTCAGGAACTCCAAGGGGTTCGGCTCCAAGGCTCAGTCGCCATCTGGTGCACACAAAGACTGGGACGACATACGGACACCACACAAACACACACAGACACAGACAAGGACTGGAACTGGAGGTATGAACTCCCAGTGAGGCAGGCTCGGCAGCGCGGCTGCTGGTTGACGACTCCCTCGCCACCAGCTTACCCCCCGCGTCACCATTTTCATCCTCCTCGCTGCTCACCTCTTCACAGATCCGGAAGCAGTTGGGGATGAAGCAGTAATTCCTGACGCCCTATTCAGGAAGTGCACGGTGGGTTACGCGCCATGCGCCAATCACCCACCTGTCAGCCACGTGTTCTGGGTCTGCCTTCTCCCAGTCCACTTGGGAATTGGCGAGGATGCATTGTAACACACGATCTCCCTCGCTGCTGACCTAATCCTCTTGGCTGTCCCTCCAATCAGTCACCCAAAGCAAACTCCACTTCCGGGTGTCCAGGATCACTGCGGGGTCCGTCACACACCACGGCCTGACCCCGCCCAATGGATGGCATTGCTCTATCTAGTGTCAGTACGTGTCTGAGTATCGGGGGTGGTATCCTCGTCCTGACCCCACGAGCAGTCTTCCAGCACTCCTTTCCACTGGACCTCTTCTCCATTGTGCTTCTTCTCTGATTTCTAATTCTGTGCTTTTTAAATGGGCTGCTGCATTCTGTCATGACCACAGGTTGACGGTGGTAGGAAGCGCAGAGACGGGACAACTGGGCAAATGGGATTTATTACAAACAACAAAAGAGACGGAACAAGGGCCAAAACAAAGGAAACCAACAAAAATAAATCTAAAGGCGTGTGCCGATTGCCAGGAACATAAAGACACACACAGGTAAGTTTCACGTGTCCACTTTAATGCAGCAGCCCTGTCTGCAGACAGCATTCCGGTTTTATGGAGTCCCAATCCATTAAGCCCAATTGGTGCCACCTGGGATGGATCAGGACTCTTATAAACCGAGCAGTGGCATTTTGCACCAACTTAAGGCGGGCCAAAGATGTCTGGCTAATTTTTAAAAACAGTGAATTACAGTAATCGTGGCGAGTAGTATTGAAAGCGTGTATCACTGTTTCCAGCTTGTGTTTTGATGGGACTGGCTTGATTTTGGACAGGATCCTACTAATCTAATTTTAGAGTTAAGCCCAAGTTGACACCTAGATTTGTGATCATTGATTTCTCCAAAAGAAGCTAGAGAAGCGAAGTCTATACAGGGGTGGCTGTTACCACCAGTAGGACCAAACCTCAGGCATTTCGGTTACTTCTCATTAAGAGCCAAGAAATTTAAGGCCATCCTTCTTTTGCTTCAGGGGCAAGTAAACCTGAAAGTCATCTGCATAAAAGTGAAATGAAACATTATTATTACAAAAAATAGCTCAGAGAGGTTGCAGGCATAATGAAAATAAAAGAGGACCAGAAGGAAGAACCCAGACAACCCAAAGAAGTGCTGTTGAAGTTGAGGAATAGTAATCAGTAGAGACACTACAATAGAAACCACTGGAGATTACAATTAGAATCAGAATGTCATGGCCAACGCGCCTCCAGCCCGCTAGAGGGCACCTCACCAGCCTGGGAGATGGCAACCCGGAAGAGGAAATGGAAGCGGGCGGTGGCAAGTATAAAAGGGAGGTAACACCAAGGAGACACGCCCGCTCTTTGTATGAGTTAAATGAGTTAAATGAGTTGTATGAGTTTACTCGCCAGAGACGCTAGCTCTCTTACCCACGACCTACGATAATTGAGATTCCCGTAATACGACCTTCGCCTGCCCACGACTTCGAGAATTGCCTGATCCCCTGGAAACCACGAAAGGAACCCCGACCGGAACTTCCTGACTCCAACCTCTTCCTGCCCCTGACCTTGAACCTACCTGACCCATCGGTTAAGACGGGATTCCATGCTCCCCTACCTTCCTGCCGCCCAAGACCTACTCCCGTCCTCCCAAAGATACCGAACCATCCTGAAACCCGCCGTCTTCCGGTTCTCCTCTGCCCCGGTCCTTCCCAAAGATCCCGAACTGACTCCCCGCTGCGTGGCAGCGCGTCCATTACTTCCTCATTCCTCGCCGGCCAGGCGCCCCCGGTCCTCCTGCCCCGCTCGCCCAGCGTCCTCTACCGGTACGACGGCTTATCCCCACGCCGAAAGTATGTCTGCAACTACGTCATCGAATTCCCCCTGTGACACAGAACCATTACAGTTAGTGTGTAGTTAATTGACTCCTGTCAAAAGGATGAACACAAACCCCACCCTGGAGGTTTAAGATTTGTGCTGCATCTGTTCTGATTCACATTTACTTCATCCACGTGATGAAGTATCCATCCACGTGAAAATATGATTCAATTTATTAACAATTCACAGGATGCACCATGGTCATAATTTTTTTTAACATTTTCTTTGGACCTCTACACTTTTTCATTATACAAACACACGTGATGAACTACTAAAGATTTTTTTTTTCAAATGGGAACTGCAAAGGTCACACGCTGGAAAAAAAAAAAGAGACCAGAGATTGTTGATGAACAACTGAATCAGACAAGGAAACAAGAACCCACTCAGACCCACAGACCCTGAAGGTACAGGCTTCTCCACAGAGGCAGATGATGATGAATCATCTTATACCAAAAATAAAATCAATGATCAGAAGGGGCACGCTTCACACAAACTAGGACCAATCACATGGGAGAAAGTTTTGGGGGAAAAAATAACTGTCATTTTTTTTTCTTTTTTTTTTCTTTTCAGACACTTCCAGTCAAGTGTTCTGGAAAAAGGAGACAGAATGTGAGTGGTTGAAACCAGCACGGCACTTGAGGCAAATGGTTCTGAGGTTTGATGGTCCTGTGGCAATTTGTCAGTCTCGCTGTCCATAAGCTTTCCCCCACTGCCAATTCGAGCTGAGAATTATTCATCCACATGGTAGTGATTGTGGGGTTTCAGAAGCTTCCCTAAATTAGTTATTAGTTATCTTCTCAAGAACAAATCCCATTAGACCACTTTTTGGTTACTGTAAACAAAAGTAATTACAGTAGACATGATGGACGGGGGGAACGAGACGATGGACTGGTCTAGGAGGCTGCGAAGCGAAACACTTTAATTAGGGCCAGACCACGTCTGCACTTCTGAATGATGCTGACAACACCAAGTGTTCACATTTGCATAAAAAATAAGCAGTTTTTTCAATGCTTACATAAAATGCATAATATCTCATTCTGAACATCGGATATTTCACAATTCCATTAGTTCTATCAATGCAATAGAGCTTATACCATATTCTGAGTAGTACTTATCAGACACATTATGTCAAAAATGATTTATGACCCCCCCATCACAGACCTCCAAGACTATCATTGTTGTTGGAATGTTGGCTTCACCTGTGGCACACTCTGAAGTCTCACAAATGTAGGGGTTCAATGTTTGTGAATTATGGATTAGTCCTTTTGACAGACACCCTGTCTGGAAGTCTCACATAATTTTGCTGATTTATGATTGTAAGGACCCCCACTAACAGGTTCTTCCTTTCTCATTACCCTCAGCCCGCCCGACCCCACCTCCCCAGTTTGCACCTTTGCCAGACCCCCACTGTTGGAATGTTCTGTGGCAGACTCTGAAGTCTCACAAATTTATGGGTTCACTGTGTAGAAGGTTACAGTTTGTGGATTATGGTCTTTTTGACAGACACTCTGTCTTGAAGTCTCACAGAATTTATGGTGTCTTTGTCTTTGGAGGTTTATGATCGACATAAGACTCTCTGTTTCCACCCCTACTGTCATAGAACCCCTTCCTCCTTTCGTCTCATGCTGATGCAAACCGATGTTAAAGAAATCAGTCTCTAGAACAGATCCTGTTCTAGTATATATTACGAATAAACAACAAACATTGTTTCCTTAAAAAGTGAAACTATATCAAATTAGTCTAATTTTTTGTGTGAAATGTTTTAGAATTTATGGCTCATTGCCCAAGTTATGGTGGCATTTTTTCAAAAAGCTTGATGTTGGTATAGCTCCCCCACACTTCCTTCTTCACACCCCTGCAGACATAGGAATAGGATTGTCTTTGTTGTAAAACACAATGGTTTCTCCATCTTTACACAAATATTATGTTTTAAAATATTTGTTAAAAACATTTATTTTTACAAATACAATTTTTAAAAAATATTTTTTAAAAAGATGTACCATTGTGTATTATTAACATTTATCAACATATCATTACAATTTTCCATGCACATACATCAATGCACATATGGTTAAATGTGGTTTAATATTATTTTGTAATAGATTCATTTTAATCTGATATCTCACATTTGGGGGTGTGTTTAGAGAGAAGGGTGTAGCTGAGAGGAGGTGTGTTTTGGAATAGAACAACACCTAATATGCTCTTCCTTGTCAAAAACATGGTTGTCGGATAACATCCAATCATATTCCACACAGTCTGCAGGACTTTGAAGAAAATTCACCAAGCTTCGAAGTCTTCGTCATTTAAGCACAAACTGCGTTTCACAAACAGTTGTCCTGTTTGTAACAGTTGTGGGTGTAATCCATCTCCTCATAGTTTTTGCAGTTGACGCAGACATTGTAATAGACTGTGTTGTACAGATGTTCAAAGACAACCATGGGTCTTTAAATACCCAATGTTCAGGTGTCAAAGAGGTGGAAATCAGCAATAATTACGTGAGACTTCAAGACAGAGTGTCTGTCAAAACTATTAAGTCATAATTCACAAACATTATCCGCTTCACAATGAACCTATACGTTTGTGAGACTTCAGAGTGTGCCACAGGTGAAGCCAACATTCCAACAACACTGATAGTGTTGAGGGTCTGTCACCCTGTCAGAGAACATGAGGTTGGGGGGTCACGGGAAGGTGGGAAGGAAGGATGAGGCTGCCATAAATAATAACACTTCCTTCCTACAGACAACCATTAATTATATGGCATTACCCAATGACAGAAAGGGGGGGAAGAGTCATAAATCTTGACCCTCTGTTCCAGAGTAACGGGGTCATAAATCATTTTTAGTTAAAGTGTCTGATAAGTACTACTTTCATTTTTCATTTAAATCAAATATTTAAAAATAAATAAATGCATACAAGTTGCATCATTATGAAATACTGTGCATATATTTAGGTAACAGTGAGCAGACAGATGGTGCCTGGATTCTGATGTGAAGCTTTGTTTTCTTCAATACAACCCCCAACCCCCCACCCCTCCAGTCCGTTAAAGGCTTCCGTTTCTGGGTTCACAGGAAAAGTCAATAACAGCACAGACCCTACACAATTTCCTGCCGTCACAAGAGCTGTCACGCAGTCACAGTCACTCTTCAGTGTAAGACAGCAGAGCCGCGCTCTTTAACATTCGTCTGACAACTTAAACACACATATGCCTCGTCACACAGCCTCCACCTGATAAAGCTGCTGTGGAGACACGTGTAGGAAAAACAAACAGAAAAGGATAATATGGTCTGAAAGGAGAAATGGAACAACACAACACTGCAATGACAGTGTGGCGTCCCCAGTCTGCCATTGGACTGCAGCGGAATTGGACTGGTCAGATGTTATTACCAAATAAAACATGGACTGGACAGGCAAACAGCCGCTCTGTTCAGGAGTTGTTGGCAGTATGGTAAAGACCACCGATATGAGTGGTGTAACCGACTTACTCAAGCACATGGACTTTCCTGTACTGATCAGCCACAACATTGAAGCAAATAACACTGATTATCTAAAGACAATGACAACTGTGAAATGTATGGTGGAGGTATTAGACAAGTACCGTCCATTTTACATGCTACAAGGTAGTATTTAGAACACAGTTGCTTTTTTAAATGAATGAGCTGGTGCCCACTCATCCAATGTTCATGGATGGGCTCTGGCAGCCATGACTCTGATCGTGAGCAAGTAAGAGAGTAAAACATTAAAAAAAGCTTTATCTGAAAGTGAAGTAATTGTCACACAGTGCACACGGTAAAATGTGTCCTCTGCATTAAACCCATCACCCTGAGCGAGCAGTGGGCAGCCCGGGGAGCAGTGTGTGGGGACGGTGCTTTGCTCAGTGGCACCTTGAAAGTTCAGGATTCAAACCGGCAACCTTCCGATTACTCACTAGGCCACCATTTCCTTACTCACTAGGCCACCATTGCCTCATGTGGATCTGAAAATGGACATCATGGTCTGATGAATTGCTTCCTTACCATCTTTTGTATTACCGGATACATGTACATGTTTCAGATTAGAGAAGAATGCATTGTGTGAAGAAGGCAAGTTGGTTGAGGCAGTGTGATGCTTTGTTTTTCAGGGTTAGGGTTAGAATTATTAGGCAAGTTGAATTTTTGAGGAATAATTGTATTATTGAACAACAACCATGTTCTCAATGAACCCAAAAAAACTCATTAATATCAAAGCTGAATGTTTTTTTAGCTATTTTAGGGGGGTATCTGTGTGTGCAGGTGACTATTACTGTGCATAATTATTAGGCAACTTAACAAAAAACAAATATATACCCATTTCAATTATTTATTTTTACCAGTGAAACCAATATAACATCTCCACATTCACAAATATACATTTCTGACATTCAAAAACAAAACAAAAACAAATCAGTGACCAATATAGCCACCTTTCTTTGCAAGGACACTCAAAAGCCTGCCATCCATGGATTCTGTCAGTGCTTTGATCTGTTCACCATCAACATTGCGTGTAGCAGCAACCACACCCTCCCAGACACTGTTCAGAGAGGTGTACTGTTTTCCCTCCTTGTAAATCTCACATTTGATGATGGACCACAGGTTCTCAATGGGGTTCAGATCAGGTGAACAAGGAGGCCATGTCATTAGTTTTTCTTCTTTTATACCCTTTCTTGCCAGCCATGCTGTGGAGTACTTGGACGCGTGTGATGGAGCATTGTCCTGCATGAAAATCATGTTTTTCTTGTACCACTGCTTGAAGGTGTCTTCCAAAAACTGGCAGTGGGACTGGGAGTTGAGCTTGACTCCATCCTCAACCCGAAAAATGCCCCACAAGCTCATCTTTGATGATACCAGCCCAAACCAGTACTCCACCTCCACCTTGTCGGACTGGAGCTCTCTGCCCTTTACCAATCCAGCCACGGGCCCATCCATCTGGCCCATCAAGACTCACTCTCATTTCATCAGTCCATAAAACCTTAGAAAAATCAGTCTTGAGATATTTCTTGGCCCAGTCTTGACGTTTCAGCTTGTGTGTCTTGTTCAGTGGTGGTCGTCTTTCAGCCTTTCTTACCTTGGCCATGTCTCTGAGTATTGCACACCTTGTGCTTTTGGGCACTCCAGTGATGTTGCAGCTCTGAAATATGGCCAAACTGGTGGCAAGTGGCATCTTGGCAGCTGCACGCTTGACTTTTCTCAGTTCATGGGCAGTTATTTTGCGCCTTGGTTTTTTCACACGCTTCTTGCGACCCTGTTGACTATTTTGAATGAAACGCTTGATTGTTCGTGGATCACGCTTCAGAAGCTTTGCAATTTTAAGAGTGCTGCATCCCTCTGCAAGATATCTCACTATTTTTGACTTTTCTGAGCCTGTCAAGTCCTTCTTTTGACCCATTTTGCCAAAGGAAAGGAAGTTGCCTAATAATTATGCACACCTGATATAGGGCGTTGATGTCATTAGACCACACCCCTTCTCATTACAGAGATGCACATCACCTAATATGCTTAATTGGTAGTAGGCTTTCAAGCCTATACAGCTTGGAGTAAGACAACATGCATGAAGAGGATGATGTGGACAAAATACTCATTTGCCTAATAATTCTGCACTCCCTGTATGTCCTTCTTAGGCCTTCTTAACCACAGTACTTCCTGATGGCAGTAGTACCTTTCATTAGTGCAGTTACCACACAGTACACCGTTTTTACTGAAAACAAGCACTTAAATATGTCATTGCAAGCGATGTTTAGCAGCATACCTTGCAAGCTGTAATCAATCATTCATACTGATACATGGAGAAGCCTTTATCTCATAAGACACTCAATCCGCTGACTGGATGAAGAATTTACTGCAAATTAAGGACTATCAATAATGTCATGTGTCTTCCATACACAGAGACTGCTTCAATAGTCAGCTTCTTTTTTTTTTTCATAAAACACCAAACCACCTACTCATTGGCAGATATGGAGAATAAGATGGAGCCATTTTGAGAATCCAAAGCAAGAAAGATATTTTTTATATACTTCTTTTTTTAGTTAACAAATTGAAAAATAGTTCTATATTCATTACCTACTTTATCTGTTTCATATATACTGCCAACAACGGGCAACATTCACTGTAAAACCAAAGTTTTTCTCTAGCATATCCTCTTCCCCGTGGTTTCACAGTAAAATGAATTAAATCACTACAATCAATCTATAATCACTGCTAAAATCAACCTCTCCTCCATCTTGGTTTCAGGGCCAGATTCGATGTGTTGTTTATACTGGTCATGAGTGAAATCATCACAGCACACAGAGGTCAAAGTTCAACAAACTACAAGATTGACTGTGTGTAGAAGCTCTGGAGTGCTGCTTTGCATGACATAGATCATGAACTTTACATTTCACTTGATAATTCTAGCTGTACATTTAAAAGGCTTTTTGGTCATATCAGGAAGCACCACTAGGTAGCACTACCACCAGGTAATCATGTGGTCTCCACAGCAATATTTTTGGTTTGCACTATGCAGAAGGTTTTCTGAAAGTTTTTTTTTCCAAAATCCTATTTTATAATATCCCCACAGGCCAAACCCATACCCATGTGAAGGGAATTCATCTCTTTTGCTCTCTGACTGTCCGACAGCAGATAAACCCCAGAGTCTGCCAGCGCTACTTCCGACACTCATTATTGAAAATATTGCATTTATAAAACCAAGCGCTACATTTTCAAAGACTTTTTGCCAGCCCCTTTGTTACCAAAGGCTGTATTATTGATCACCTGCTTTCTTCATGCAGAGTGCACAATTCAAAGGCCAGGTAGGGGACACGGGCGGGAAAAAGCCTTGTGCAATCTATATTTATTTTTTTCACAAAGAAAGGCTACACGAGCGTGACATATTCACCGCTGAGTTTTATACAAAACACAGTGCGAGAGAGAGTGAGAAAAAGGGCCACTCCTGCCTACTAAAAAATTCTCCCGTATGCTCAGGGTCCATTCAAAGGGGTTCCTAATTGACAGATAGTGAGAAGGGGAAAGAAAGGGAAAGAATAATATACTCCGCCAACGCTGAGTGATGTGCCGCATGAATGATGGTGATTCTGAACGGCGCTCCAGCCTTTTATAAGTCTAACAAGGCATTTTGATTGCCGCAAATGATTGCATTTCCTGAGCGCAGGTGGGGGATGGGGGATGCGGAACTGTACGCTGTGTGACAGCCTTCCAAATTAAAGAGGGCTCAGCATTTGCTCCTCTTCTCTTGCTAGATTGATTTTTCAATTTCCAAGGTGCCGCCTTGGGCAGCGCCTAAGAAACAGCTGACAAGAGGTGCCGCGGGGTCTCGGCTTGTTTTCACCCTCTTGGTTTTGGTGATGTTCGGGAGGGCGAACATCCATTTGGGTGCTCATTTAAAGGCACGGCCTGTGGAAACTGTTTTCCAGGCAGGCCTGTCACTTTGGAGGATTCAAGACAAGTGGTTGGTACAAGGCCTTGCACAGTGTTCATTAGCATAAAACTGAGCCAGAATAACAGGATGCTATAATTCCCTGGCAGTGGGGCAGGACGTATACACCTGTTGAAAAATGTTCGAAAAGAGTTGAGATGCTGCGTAAAATGTAAAATAAAAACAGAATGCAGTGATCTCATGAACCTTTCTCAACGAGTCAACTTTGGAATTCAAAATCTAAAAAAAATCAATCTAGTACAATCCTTTACACCCAAAGTCCATGCATCATACTGTCAGGATTGAGACTTTGTGACGTGTATTGTTTCTTTGTGTCTTCTGTCCGGGATAAATGCCAGGGCTACTTGATTTTGCCGCGTCAGTGCTCGGTCATTGTGTGTACTTGTCTGTGTTGCAGTGTATTGGGTGTGTAACCAGTGATGTATGAAATCCACAGTCTTGTGAAGTTGTCTACATGTGTCCTTCATCGCCTTCACGTAGCCATACTGTTGATGTATTGTGTATGCTATGAGCTTTAAAGTGTTATGTGTACTTTGATGTAAAGATATAGTAATAGTATAGTAAAGTAAAGATGAGTGTAAAGATAGTAAAGTATAGTAAAGATGAGTGGATTGTTATTTAAAAAATGGTTAATATAATAATACAATATAATGATAATGACAAGTATTGCTGTCTTAAACAGGGCTCCAATGTCTCCCACAGGTACTGAAAAAGTTTGGAAGTTGTTTAAATGTTAAATATAAACAGCAATGATTCGCACAAATCAAATGATATGTGCAAATGTTTAAAGGGAGACTTTATGGAATATTTTGAACTCACATTTTATTTATCGATGAACAAAAGGCGTGAAAAATAAGCGGTACTGAAAAGAAAGAGTTGGGGGAACATTTTGAACTAAGTAGTTTAGCTGACAACGGGTCTGTAAAACCTGAGCATTTTAGATAAGCCGAGTACAGATGGACATAAATTCACCAATCTGCAAAAAAAAACTATATCTAAAAGTGGAAAAATTGTGAAAGAATTCCCCATAAATGTTTTACAATGTGAAACTGCAAAGACTTTCTGTAAACAAAGAGCATGGCCAGGAATCAATATTAAATGCCTATGATCAACACGACCTTATTCTTCTCTTACAATGGGGCATTGTGTCAGTTTTAAAAATGGATGTGTTTTCTAAGTTCTGTCATCAATAAGATATGGAATCTTGAGATTTGCAAGGCATTGCATTCAGATTTTTTTTTTTCTTTAAGGAAGTGGGGTTTTATTTTCATGCTCATCAACCAATCAGATGCTGTGGTCACTCTTCATAGGTCTCTATCAAATTATACATGTATCATTTAATGGGACAAAGGACCCCCACAAGGCCTTTTCTTTATTTTGTCACCAGTCTGTACATCATTCTGACCAGACTAAGAGGCTTAATGTCGGTCTGTATGCAGAACACACAGAAATTCAGGTTGAATCCCTTGGCCTTAGTCCCTTGATTGAATAAAAAAGGAAAAAATGACAAACAGGGTGGTAAAGCCCACGTTTGTGGTGGTACGGAGGGTAGGGCGCTGATCCCCGCCGCTAATCTGTAATTTCATTTCATGCGGGTGTCTGTGCCTCTGTGGAAAGCTGTCGGGGGTCAGCGAGATGTTTGCTGAGAGGCAGGCCTGCACACCTGCAGGGACGATGACAAAAAGAGAGACACTACACTGCAAGACTAATGCCGCTTCCCCACCGCCTCTATTTAACCGATCGAAACCAGGCTCAGACTCGAGCTGACCCGCACTCTACAGGACCAAAGCAGGCCCAGCTCAACCCACAAGCAAACCCTTTATATTTTTATGTTCTGCTTAAAAAAAACTTGTTGTTCTAAGCCACACCCACATTTATTGTCATCTAATACAGGGCTGTCTGTCTGAGATATTAATTTCTTTAACTATTTGTTAATAGACAGAGTGTGGATTTACCTAATTTACCAGCTGCTTCTGTTGTAATTGTAATAATTTTTGCATTTTGAGATATGTCTAGAGAGTAACACGATAACTAACTTTTTATTAGACCTTTGCTCTAATAAGGCACAGAGCTCAATCACAATAATGACGAATGTGTATAGAATAAATGCGTAGCCCAGAGAGCCATTTAACGTAACTTTGGGGTCACGTTCCCTAAAACACAATGGCGAACATTCAGACGGGGAGTTCATTAGCAGCAAAGTGGATTCATTAAGGCCAAATGCCCTATTAAATCTTTTTAAATTGCTTTCTTGGTTTTTAGTCTCAATTGCTTAGTGATTCCAGCTCAAAAGGAACCAAAGAGGTGAAGTTTCAGGGTTGAGTCAAGACTATAGATGCAATGAATTATCGAAGAAATAGTGCTCAATGTCTAGACACAAAAATGGGAATAAAACTTAATAAAACAAAATTAGCCAAAAACAAATGCTAATTGCAACTTGATGGAAGAATCTTTTTAATGCATGTACACTGGATATTTGAATGAATGCAAACATGGCAATGAAATTTAAACATTTGGCACAAAATAACATTCAAGTACCAGTGAACTTTGTATAGAAAAAAGAAAGATAAAAAATGCACCCTACTGTAATATTTTACACTTTGCAGCCAGTTCCACGTTCAATAAAAATGTTTCTACATACAGTAGCTGTCAGGTCAGCGAGGAAACCTGCGTTGTATCCGATGCACCATTTGTGGTTCCGTTTGTGGTTTGTTCGAGCTTAGCTGCCGCTCTGTTTCAATTCCCCCAAGTTATCGAACATATGTGAGTCGCAGACGCTGACAGGTACAAGTTACTTCTCGGGTGGACCTTAATTATTGAGTCTGGGAGTGATGGGTGTGCAGGGCTCCCATCGCTTGATCGAGACACTGATGCTTGCCTTCGCCCCGGTCTTCTCTTAAACTCTTCACTTCCTATTAGAGTTGAGGTGGGACGGCGGCGCCCCTCTCTGAATACATAGTGGGAGGAGAAAGAGTGGCTGGGAGCTTGTCAAACCCAATGGCCTTCAAGCGAACGCCCCCTCTTTCGTGAACTGCATGAGATTATGGACACTTTCAAGAGCAGAACTATGTATTTGTGTGTTAAAGGTGCAAACGTAACAACAAACTGCATCGTGGGTAACTGTGACTACCGGGAATCTTTGGGTAAAAGCAAATGTCAGCATAAAAACAGAAAATGTTGAAAATAAAAATATGTCGAACAAACAAGGTTTGTTCGGATCACTGTTTCACACCAGTCCAGCTTGGGCTGAGCGTTAATTGTCCCAAGTTCATCTCATCACTTGGCAAAGTGTTCACAGCCTGGTTTTCTGTCCTGTAACACACATATACATACAATTAGATGACAAAAGGAAACAAACAAAAAAAACTAGCTAGTTCTACAATTTTGCAACATAAAATCAAGACGCATTTAATAAAAAACACAGATTTAAACTCATAGAATTAGTGACCTCCAATAACAATGAAAAGGTCACAGTTTGCCTCATAGCTGCTTTAATGAACTTCACCCCAGGCATAAACGTGCTGTGCATTAGCTGCTCATGCTTGATAATACATATTTGCATAAAATGCGGTTGTTCTGTGCATTAGGCTGTTGCCAGTGCTTCAGGAAGAATTATTCTGGAGGTCAAAATTAAAATGTAATTGACATTGATGAAAAAAATATCAGTTCTTTGAAGTTCGGTGACCTCTTTTCGATTTAACTGAACAAATCCTTTTTATTTTTCAGTAACTACATTTCATCAATACTGAATTTATTATAAGGAATGAATGCACTAAATGGCTACAGGATTTAATTTTGTGAGTATTAATGACTTTGATTAATCATAGAACACTTTTGACAGCATCCTGATCAAAGTAAATGAAAATGACAATGCCACATGATACGCAGTATGAAGGTGTGAGCAGAAAGGCTGTTTCAGGTGGGGCTGAGCCCTCTTCACGCACAGTGGGGGTCCCAATCTGATACCGACAAAGCTGCTTCCCCTGTGGCATCACGCCGTTCCGACAAATGACCTGGAGGTGAAATCAAAGACAAATGCATGGCGGAGGTAAACAGAGGCGTGGGTAAACTCCCGTCCCTGATTACTGTCGGCACTGAGTCACAAGAGCATATTGATATTAGCAGGGAATGTTTGCCATTTTGCTCATCAGGCAAATGGTTTTGAAATGAGCCAGAAATATTGTGGGGTGTACACAGAATTAGAGGGGTTTTAAGCAGAACAAGTCCACATGGAAAAAGAAGGTCACGGGCTGCTTGGTTGATAGAGCACCCAGACAAAAGACCCAACTGTAGTTTTTGTAGCTCGGGTTAGGCTGTAGTCCATAAAAAATCCGGATAATAAAACACTAATATTTACTTCTAGAGCATGTGGTGAATCTTGGGACAGATAGGATCTTCTGTGGCTCAGCAAAAAAATAAGTAAAATAAGTAAAAAAAAAAAAAAATAAGGAAGAATCTACACTGTAGAAAATTCTCAATTCATCAGCCACAAGGCTGCATTTGAAGACTGAATTTGCCACCTTTCAAATATGGCCTAGAAATGTGTCTTTCATCTCCCTTGGATGGATCCATCCATAGAATGTGTCCTCCAGTAGATATAACCAGTGGAACATCACAAACTCTGTGTTCTATTTTAATGGTCTTAAGCAGTTGCTCCCAACCTGGGGTCCACAATTAAATTACCGCCAAAGTTACCAAAATGACATTTCTAAACATTAAATCAATAAAATCCCAATAGCATACCCAATAGGATAATCTGAACAAAAACCTACAACTGCAATTAGGGGTTGGGGGTTCTGGCTTGTCTTGGACACAAACAGGGGGGCTTCAGGGAAAAAAAGTTTGGGCTATTGAGCTATTCTGAATATATTATGCCCAAAACACACCTCACACATAATTTAGAAAGTTTCCCCATTTCCACAATGCAGCAGATCTTCCTGCATGCTGTGCGAAGCTCAGCCACACCCATATGGCCTTCTTGCAACATCCGGTGAGATCGCTGTGTCATATATGGTGTTATTAAGGATACAGAGCTACAATCTCAGCCCATTTCAGAGTCCTCATTACTACAGGTAACTCTGCAGTAAAGTTTTTATGCCCTCCCACAGCTGGGTCCCCGCGGACCCCGGCACGGCAGGAGAAACACTTCTGGCTGCATCATTTAACTCGTTGGAGAATTAACTTTGACGGAACTTAATTATGTCACACATGAAGCCCCCCAAGTTTAAGAATAAAAAAAAAAAGCAATATTGCTGGGTACAAGCGTAGAAGGGTTAGTTTAGACACCTAATTAAAGCCAATCACCCATACCTGAAAGCGCTGCTCTGGACTGCTAAATGGAAAATGCGAACGCTCTGCAACTCCAACTGCAAACCAAATTTGCCTCACCCACACAGAAGAATAGCAGGGAGGGAGACGAAAAGCAGAGTGCCGTTTCTGAATCTTGAAAGATGGGATTTCCCAACATCAAATGTCATATAGACGATACTGGGGGATTTTTGGAGGTGTTACTGCAAATGTGTTGGATACATTACGTTGTAAAAATCTGAATTCTAGGATGAAATGTACTGGATATGATACTCCAATTTTTATTATGAGGGCAGAAACGTGGTATGTGGTAAACATAAACAGCATCAGTGTTGCCAGGTTGGGTGGTTTCACTGGTCATCCTAATGCATGAATTAACTGTATTTGTGAGTGTGTGAATGAATGGTATGTGCACCCCACCCCGAATGAGTCCCCACCCAGTTCTGGGGTAAGAGGCTGACATGGTGAGATATCTAGAAACACCGCTTAATGCTCTGTGCATGTGATTTAATGACAACAGGGGGATTACATCATGAAGAATGAGGAAGTCCATCACCATGGGCTCCTCCCATTTTAATCTCAGTTCATAAAAACATGATTAACCTTCTGGGTGACTCAAATTAATGCACACAAACAAAAAGGGTAGTTAGAGTCTTCTCTTCAAGATGCTGATAACTAGCAAGCAGTGAAGTGATTGTGGAACACTGCACCACAGCACACAGTGCACACAACAAAATGTGTCCTCTGCTTTTAACCATCACTCTTAGTGAGCAGTGGGCAGCCATGACAGGTGCCGGGAAGCAGTATGTGGGGACGGTGCTTTGCTCAGTGGCACCTTGGCGGATCAGGATTTGAACCGCCAACCTTTTGATTACCGGGCCGCTAGGCCAACTCTGCTGGATGTACTAAGGATGTACCTGAGCTGACTTTAGCAAGCAAGCACCACATGCTACGTCTATTCTAACGCTTTGAAAACATTCCTGACTTTGATCGGAGGAAATTGGTTAAAAGCTCTTTCGGCCCTGCCACTCCCCACGCCATCACTTCAGCTTTTGATTCCGCTGCATCTGTTGAGAACAGGCCTCATCTCATTTCACAGCCCGGATATTAGGGGTGTGCAAGGAATCTGATCCAGAATGGAAGGGTATTCAAATTCATGAGAAAAGGTAAAACGTAGCTGAAGGAAATTCATTAAGAGGAGACTGATGGATGAAACATGAGCCCCTCCACCTGCGCTGAACGTCAAGATCCCAAACATACACATTGATACGAATAAAGTGCCACGCTTCTTCGGAAAACTCACTCTGGCTCCTGCTTGTCTGGTCTCTGAGGCTGCCTGAGCCCTTCAGCAATCCATCATACAAATGAACACAATGCAATATTTTCACACCTGCATACTCTCTCAGGACAGAAACATCCTTCTGAGCTTCCCTACAGGAAATGAGCGAGGAACAGGAAGAAAAGGAAGATGATGACAGCTTGGCTGGAT
Source organism: Denticeps clupeoides (assembly GCF_900700375.1). Taxonomy (NCBI): domain Eukaryota; kingdom Metazoa; phylum Chordata; class Actinopteri; order Clupeiformes; family Denticipitidae; genus Denticeps; species Denticeps clupeoides. The sequence continues at coordinate 2,670,835 of NC_041722.1, read as the reverse complement.
TTCGTGAAGATTTGGACCAGCAGGAGTCACCCAGGGCAGTAAAGAGGATTCTGTTCTGTTAAAAAATATATACACAGCTCCCAAGTAAAGCCAGAAAATCTACTTTCCGAGGTCATATGAAGATCCATGAGTGTCTCTCCAAATGATTCTGCCCAAGTCTTGAAATTCGATAAATCTCATGCAGAATGGATGAAAGCTAAATCTAAATTGAAACCTGTGTTTTGTTTAGTAGGGCTGTCAATCAGTTGATATACTCTAACTAATTAATTGCACATTTAATCATGAAAAATTCTTAAGACTAGGCATATAATGCAAATTAAAACTATAAGATGACTATAAGAGTAAATTAACTGTAAATAAAAAATGGTGCACACTGTGGAGCACAATACTATAACCTGGTTGCACCTGATTTCCGCCTTTGCTTAAATGCCAAAATAAAAAAAGCAGATTTATATATATATATATATATATATATATATATATATATATATATATATATAGAGAGAGAGAGAGAGAGAGAGAGAGAGAGAGAGAGAGAGTAAGCAAAATTTATCTACATTAATCTAGATTAATCTAGATTAAAATGGCTCATTTGAATTCTATCGAAGGCATTCAGAATATGTGTGCTACCCAAATAATGACTAAAAGTAAGTCTTTGAGAACGGGTTTCTCAAGCCAGGTGGCGCATTAGACCAGGGGCTCATCTCCTGTTTCCAAAATGCATCACAAACTGCTTGAGAAAGCTGTTCTACTATGACAGTGCAATTCTCCTAGGTATACATCCGCGCTAAAATATCAAGGTGAAAGTCATCATAGTGCAGCGGTTCTTCTTCTGCGTTGTGTAACTTTTTGATTTCGTTTCTTGAACCGCAAATGATGAGCTGACACCCAAGAGATTTTCTGTGCAAAGTGTATTCTGTACAAAAAGCAAGGTTGCGTCAGAACATCGCGTCCCCGTCTTTCTGCACCTCTCTCTCTCACAACTCACACCATGTGTCCAAGAGAACTGAACATTAACATAAAGCATTCACAATTTACAATACTGCATTCCTGTACAAAAAGCAAGGTCGCGTCAGAACATCGCGTCACACATCACGTCTTTCTGAACCTGGCCTAGCTTTCTGAGGTGACCTAGCGGTTAAGGAAGCGGCCCCGTAATCAGAAGGTTGCCGGTTCGAATCCCGATCCGCCACGGTGCCACTGAGGTGCCACTGAGCAAAGCACCATCCCCACACACTGCTCCCCGGGTGCCTGCCATGGCTGCCCACTGCTCACTCAGGGTGATGGGTTAAATGCAGAGGACACATTTCACTGTGTGCGCTCTGTGCTGTGCTGCTGTGTATCACATTTGACAATCACTACACTTTAAATATACAGTATTAAAAGAACATAAAAAAAATATTCACAAAATAACACACATGCAAAATATTCCTAATATGTACATAAATTAAAATGAAAGAAATAACTTTTTGCACACAAACCCCACGCACCTCTCACAACTCCCACCATGTGTCCAAGAGACCTGAACCGGGTCTCAAAAACAAAATAAAAGTCTTTAGAAACTAAGAATATGTATTTGCAAGAAAATATGTATTTGGGCTACTTCACCATGCCTCATCATTCAGTATTAGTAATGGTGATGAAAAGTGTTTTGCTATTCTAACCAGTTACAACATTTAATATCCAAATAAATGAAGTGAACAAATTAATATTCATTATTAATATAAGAACCAAGACAGAGATGTTCATGCTAAAAAAAACAAATACTTTTCAGATCCACAGTTTACATCACACTTCTGCGCAATTGTAGCATTACAGAGCAGCGGCTCTGCTGTCTTAAGCACTCAGTGATAGAGTGCTGCGAGTCGGTGTGTTGAGGAGGTTAGCTTTCCTACTGACAGACACATTCATTTATATGGAGAGCAGACACATTGCTCACTAATTTACTGCCGCTATAGGAGGATTGTTCACTTAAGAGAAACAGCAGCATGGTGGGATCGTGGTAATGAAACAGTGCAGACCCGGTCCTGTTCGTTTCGCCGCTCATTTGCATTGAAATGGGGGTGCCATATTTCATTACCATCCTCTGGTAGATTCTCTTGTTTTTATACACTTGCTGCATACAGTAAAGAAGGGCATATTTGAAATGCTACATTGTTAATAATGAGTTTATGCTTGGCCTGTTGAGAGCACAGAGCGCACAACAGGGTTTCTGTGGATCCTTAAAAACTGATAAATTCGAGTTTCCAAAAAAACAAGACCTTAGATATCATTAAAAATGACTTAAATCCAGAGTTTAAAGCACTTTAAAATACTGCACACCCGATAAATTATATAAAACAAGCGTTCAATCTGTCAGTAATCTGCTGGTTGCTGTGCATTTCCGGTCAGTGCCCAATCCGGACCCCTTGCTTGATTGGGTACTGACAGCATGAATGGAAATGAAGGGTGGCCCTAGCCTGTTTGGTGCCCTGTACAAAAAATGAGAAAAGTCACTAAATTTAATTTGGAATCCTGTAAGACAAAATATTTAAATATTGTCTGCCTATATTTTTTATTTAAACTCTACAGCTGAATCCTGAAATGTTTTATAATCACTCGCATCATACAAGTACTTGGTATTTCACTGGCCTCATGGGTGTGACAGGAAGTACACATTCAGTAGAGTTGCCCATATATTGTTTTATCAAGTATATGGTTATACTATATATTGATTTATCTGTAAAAAGTTTATTATACAATGCCTTTGCTATGGACACGTTAGTCTTTTAAAAACACTTACATTTAAATGTAATTATCAACTTATATATCGCACTATATACAGTCTAATATCTATGGTTAAAGTTATATCACAATCTGAATTTTATGCCACATCGCACAGACGTACTTTCATATTTTATTCACTACAGAACATTTTACACCACGCAACAGTGCACCACCACTTGAGGGTTTGATAAATCTTCCTGAAGGTCTCTTGCAGTCAAATGCTCTTCCTAACCTCAACTTGTGGAAGAACTGAGGAAACAGCTACCTGAAAACATTCTTGTTGCTTTCTCCTGCTTTGTGAGCATCAATCTCAAACCTGGTTCTGGAACACCCCATGCCAGAAGGTCTTCATTCCAACCCAGACTGCTTACAGCCTGCTACATTCAATATTAGGATGTTAAGAAATATATGTGCATCTCATTAAAGTCAGGCCGAACTGAAAACATTCTGGTGTGATTCAAAAATTAAGAACCATGCCTCTGTACATGTTATCAGTGATTAAAAAATGTTTGTGGTAGCTAATGATTATGCTTTTGTGTAATACAATTAAGATTATTATCATATATTAATTCAATACAGAAATAATCTGGCCCTGCCGGAGACTAGAGGGTGAGTCTCTGCCTTGTGCCCAATGACCCCAAAGACTCTGGAACCCGTGACCCTTGTGTGGATTAAGTGAGAGTGATTTAAATCCAATCACTTATTCCAAATAAATGGGCTGACAACTGTGGAGTGAGTGACACTAATTAAATTGTTCCATTTATGTATTCTGCTAAATAGTCAGAGCTGAAAAAAAAGGACAGCCAAGGCTATTTCACACACTGGGCCGGATTTTAGTAAAGCTACACATGCATTACTAGACACCAAAGCAAGTAAAAAAATGTTTTCTTTCCTGCTGCCTTGCTAGACCAAACTAGCAGACTGCTCACGGTGATATTTGTATGGAAGGTAAGAAAAGACATTAGAAATTACATAACACTAACCATGCATATCACAAGTCTTTATCACCTTAATCTCCAATGTTTCTCAAAAGTTTCATAAAAGTTAGTCAAGGACTGCCTATTTAACTAGTTTTAGCCCTGCTTTGAATACTATTGATTGATTGACTGGGGATATTAACTCAGGAAATTAAAAACAACAACTACACTGCCTTTTAACACATAGCATCTGTGCATTTTAACACTAATCTCAAAGGCTCACAGTGTACCACAAGAGGAGGCTGGACTAACATCCGTGGTGCCACTACTTCAGAACCAATAAACTAGAATATTGTGTAGATTGACTTTAACTCTCTTCAGATATGTTCCTGAGATGGGCTTCTTTACACGGAAGCACTTTATTATGGTTTGTAACACATTTTTTCATAAAGGTATTGGGAAATCATATGATACATACTTTTAGTTGTGGTACCATGTTCAAATCCAACAAGCATTTCAATCCTGCTCATTTGGATTCTGAAAACCCATCGCTGGTGAACTTCCCCGTTGCGCTGATCACTTTAGGCAGTACAGCTCCCTACATTAATAATGTAAAAATTCCCCAATGATGATTATTAACAAAAAGCAATCAAGGACACACAGAATATGTCCCACATCCAAAAATGCTGCACTGCTTCTGTGACGGAGGCACAGTGATTTATTGCCTGCCAAGTGAACATGTCCATACTTGAATGTTAAGAGGAGCAAACTTACAGAGCTTCTCTACCAAACTCGTATACAGTAAATAAAGCACGTGGCATAAACACGCAGTTATGTAAGAATTCATACGCTATCTGCAAATCTGACTTGCTCCTGTTATTTTTGTATGATTTGCCCCTCCTTCACCGTCGATTGCCTTCAGGACCCCACGGTGTTAATTATACCAGCTCTGTCCCCGGAGCAGCAGTGAGTAGTGGAAGTGCATTAATCTTGATTCCCTTCTCCAGTACAAAGCCTCGTTTGAAGAGACTCCTGTGGTAAGCCCCAAAGACAAGGCGATTCAGAGACAGTGGAAGAACAGAGGCAGGGTGGAACGGATAGAATAGAAAGCAGCTTCAACTTCTACATCCGTGCAGGTTACCTGGGAAATATTGTTGTTTGCAGTGAGATCAGCACACCCACCGATGGACCGGTCCTACCTCATGCTGAGACAGCATCAGTCTTATATGCCGGTAGTCCCACATCGCTTTTATATGTTCTGTTCTGTTCTACCCAGTGATAAAGCCATTTAGCTATATTAGTTGTAAGAAAATGTGACCTAACACCTTCCCAGACAGTTCTCATTACTCCCATCCCTACAAGGCGCCACACCCTATAAGTGCCATTTGGTGAGGCATTTTCTTTTTTTATGTATTTGTGCAGATATCTCACACCGGACACCGACAAAAAACATTCATCTGAGTTGACCGGACACCCACACCCTGCAGCTAAATGCAGCACCTCGGTGTGGACTACGGGGCATATGCTCATTGTTGATCTAGGGAAGGACAACAGCATTTTTTATATATATATATAAACTTTGTGTGTGCAGCCTGAATCTAAACATTGCATGGCACGCTGGGATCGGACAGCACTGGTATATCGGATTTAAAATGTTAAAGTTAGTTTGCCCTGTAATTCCTCCCTGTTTACTTACCTCCATTCCCATATTAATGGACGGAGGTTTTATGTAGGAATGGTGGTGGGAAGCTCGCCTGTTTCGGTCAGTGTGGGTGCTTGACGAATAAGCAGCTACTGTCGCTGCATTAGGTCTTCCACGGTGAAACATTGAATAAATCTCTATGCCCAATGCTGGTAGAATTATTAGCAGTGTTACTGCAAGCATTAGCCAGAGTGTTTATTATGTCGTCGCTGCTTAAAACTGCAGCCACTGGGTTTAGTGCAGAATCACTTGCGGTGAGGAACAATTCACCTGTTTAGCGAACTAACATTCTCAAAATGGCGCCAACGGCTTGGTGACGTCAGACTTTCATTCCATATATTCAGACTTTCATTCAATATATTCGGGTTTCATTCCATATGTTCAAGTTTCATTCCATATATTCAGACTTTCATTCCATATATTCGGGTTTCATTCCATATATTCAGACTTTCATTCCATATATTCAGACTTCATTCCATATATTCAGACTTCATTCCATATATTCAGAGTTTCATTCCATATATTCAGACTTTCATTCCATATATTCAGACTTTCATTCCATATATTCGGGTTTCATTCCATATATTCAGTTCCCTGTCATTATATATATTATTTATTTCCTGTTTGGCTTGCCATTTTTATATATATATATATATATATATGTGTGTGTGTGTGTGTGTGTGTGTGTGTGTGTGTGTGTGTGTATATATATATATTTTTTTTTTTTTTTTTTTTAAATATAGATGGTACACTAAGGTCCCATTCCATTCTGCTCTGTAATGAAATTAAACGAAAATACATTCGCCGTCATATTTACAGCCAGAGTCAGTTTTGCACAAAAGTGAAGAACTGATGCCAAGAACGCCTATATATTTGCTAGACCTGCTCCACACTTCAGGTGCCAAGGTTGTCAATTAAATCCTTCCTATGTGTAGCCACTGCCTGCACAAGACAGAAGAAAAAGTTCCTCATTCCTGAGGGGGATAGAAATTTTACAGCTATAATTTGTACAGTATTTCTGTGTACAGTTTTATAGACAAAATCCAAATCCCCTTTATTTTCCATTTTTGTTACTAATTTTAGAATGTAGGTTTCACCCCCTATAACTGGATACTATTTAGCACATTGTACCTAATATCAGAACAATCTAAGAGCAAAAACTTCCCATAAAAAGGTTCTCAAAAAAAGAAAATGACTTGGCAACACATTTTATTTTCATGAAATCTGTGATTCCTGCCCCGTTTAGCTGATAAGAAATCTGTTCTGGCATCACCAGCTCTGCTCGGCTTGTCAGTACCGGGAACTGTGACATCAAACATCCATTTTCCCTTCTTCTCCCGCTTTCCGCATAAAAGCAAACACTCCCCAAACCGGTAGGGATGAACGCCACAGTGGGTAACCATAGTGTTTGTGCTCATTCCCATCTGAAAGAGAGTACTGGTTACATTTACGGAACTCACAATGCACCAGCACCAAAACACTCAGCTTTCCACTCTGATGGTAACTGGGAGAAAATGTACACCTTGGAAATGACTCATAATTACATAATTAATCATTCTTAAGATGCAGACTTTTATGGTACTAAACAGGTTGGTAGTAGCCTCAACTATGAACCAGAAGACCCAGGTTTAAATCCCACTTACTACCATTGTGTCCCTGAGTAAGACACTTAACCCTGAGTTGCTCCAGGGGGGGACTGTCCTGTAAATACTGATTGTAAGTGTGTGTGTGGGTGTGTAATAGTTCAAATACACTGTATTTGAACTATTATTTAGACTCCTTTCCTCCCTCCATTGTTGCTCATCTTGTGTACGAGATTTGAACTGACAACCTTCCAATTACGGGTCCCCTTCCTTACCCACTAGGCCACCACTGCCCCCTCACCTGCCTCACCAGTATGCCATGGTAGCTAATTGAGCCTCGAGGTGGTTGGTTTCAGTAAAGTTCGGAGGCCTGCAGGGCAGGGCTCATAGTCTGTTCATTAGCTGGCATCGATCCGATGTCATTGCCACCCCAGAAGACCCCCCATCCTCCCCGCATCCCTAGCCAAACAGCACTGCCCTCACATGTCTACTGTCATGAGGATCATTAATATGTGAAAAACGTGGCACTGAGGACTTCAGAGGTAGGCAGAAAAGCACATTCTCATTATATCGACTGACAGTACCCAGTGGAACCATGGAAAAGTTAAATAATAATAGATCTGTATGTACTGTCCACTTTATTAGAGACCCCTACTATGTGTGTATCCCACATATTTGCATCTAATGTCCCTGAAAACTGTCCCACAAAATCTTCAACATTGTAGTGATATAAACATGACAGCAAGATGTTTGGTGCTGTGTTGGTGGCAATGGAGACTATTTTCACACTGCCACACTGCCAGAAGCCATCCTGTGGTCAGAAACCCAACATAAACTGTTCGGTGCAAGAGCTACAGGGTAGGTGACTCTAATAAAGTAGAGGCGGGGGCTGTGGAGGTGAGTACAGTGCTCTCTCATTCTCTCATGCTCTGAGCGTCCCGAGGGCCAGAGACCAGCGTAAGTGTGGTGTCCGACTCCATCAGCCTCACCTGAGCACCACGCTGCGCTCAGACGGCAGCTACCTGCAGAGCGGTGCTCCTGCCACCCCGCTGCCTATTAAAGCCACAAAGGTCACCCACACGCTGTGGACAAACAGCCCACTTACAACAGCGTCTGGGAGAGAACACGGCAGCCGGACGCTTTTTCGAAATGTTAACTTCTCTTTTCTTCATGTTCCTTCTGAAAAGGGTTTCTTCCTGTAACATATGTATTACAGGCAATAGTCCGCCTAAGGCGAACGTGTAACAACGGTAAACTCGAACCCCAAACCCTGTCAGTAAATCAAATTAAATCATTATTATTTTTGTTGTTGTGTGAATTACCATTTTTTTGTCTAATTGTCGATTCTCACCTTCAGGGAAATTTCATCTGTCTCTGTGAAGACATCTATTCTCACTTTTAGAACTGCACACACACACACACACACACACACACACCTCCAGTGAAAGTCCCTTTGAGCATGCAGCAGAAAGGTGACAGTGAGCGGTATTTTAGAGTGACAGTAGAGAGTTTAAGTGGATCTACGCAGACGTATACGGGGGATTAATTCAATATTTTAGAGCTGTGCTTAACAGCTGACTGAAGAGGCCATTATACACTTCTAATTGTCCCTATAGGGCCCGGCACTAAAGAGGTATTAATATCCCATCATTACAATTCATCTTCGGCCCAACTTCACTTCGATTTGAACCATTACTCATGCTGTGTTAACGTGAAGCCGCAGAGATTTTGTCATGTGAGACTGAAATTGTGGTGTAGTACTGGCAGCGGGCACCTCTGCCACCCAGTTCAGAGCCCCGCCCATCCCTCCTAAGGGACTGCCGTCCTCCACGACGTCCCATCGTTCCTTTAATGCACCCAATTCATAGCAACTCAGCAAAACACAGCAAATGTAAAGAGGGAGTAGAGGTGCGGGAGATTAACCACAAAACACGCCGTAGCGAGTCGATAGATGGTAAACGAGTTTTCACGACAATGCAGACATCCGCTGACAGCCCCCACTTGTAACTCGATACAGAGAGCAGCATTATTAGATATGAGATGCCACTGTGTGCATAAATAAAGCAATCAATACATAAATTGGCAAACAAATATTAAAAAGAATTGATTGGGCGTGGCTCTGCAGAAAGGTGCCGTGCCGTGACCCAGAGGCCGATTAAAAACTTCGTGTCACAGTCCATTTGTAAGATAAATAATGACTGTATATATTTGATTTACTTTTTTATGTTACTAATGCAGGTCGAAGTATGATAAAATATAAAATGTTTCCTGTAACTCTTCAGCATTATTTGTCATCTTTCTGCCTGTTCTCCATGCTCCCGTCTCCGCCCACTGGCCCGTCCTCCTTGTGACTTTTTTATGTTTCTTTTATTTAATTTTTTTACTTTTTTTTTTTTGTGGTGGGACTTTGATGTATTTCTGACTTGCCATCTGTCTCTTAAGATTTATCAATAGCACCCGTTTCACCTCGCCTCTTGCTGCTGCCAGCTAACATGAGAGCCAGAGATCTCCACTGTGTTCACCAGGTCCGCAGCTAATCAATTCTCCCTGAAGATCAGTCCAACAGCGGCCACACTTCTCCTTATACCAGTACATCAGTACGCCAGGCATGCTGCGTGGTCTTAGGCCCTCGGCAATAATAAATTCATCCGTCTCACACCAGGTCGAACAGGTCTGTTCAGCTCAGATTAGGCTCTGTATTTCAGTTTTCTATGGATATAACAGGCCACAACCTGCTCAGAGTGTCAGTAGTGATCTACAGGTTACAAGACGGGAGGGAGAATTAATAATTCAACAATTAATCATGCTGTTGGTATCTTGTTTTATTTAGATATTTCTATTTATAATCTAATTGGAAAAAATGTCTATTTTGCTAATTTGCAAACATCAAGTGTATTTTGCAGATTTAGTATAGAAAATATCAATATACCTTGAATTTTAAGTATAAACTGGTCAAGAAGATATGAAACAACTTCTCCCTTTGGAATTCTTTGTGAAAAATATATCCAGTCCAGCGTAGGACAACCACTTCATCCAGTCTGGAGAAGAAAAGGGGACCTCCTGACCTTCGCAGTGACTTCTGGAGGTCAGACCGACTTTTCTAAGAACACAAGATTCTTAAAGCTGGTCTCTGGACTTTCAGCAGCCAGATCTCCACGCGTGACCAGCGGAGGGGTCATGCCGTCCCGCTCGCAGGCGGCAGTCTACATTGCCCGACACACCCTGAGGTCACTCGCAGATTGATGAGGCACAACTACCTGCCACTGAATTACAGCTGCCGTGGCACATATGCCCACGTAACCCTCTAGCTGTGGGCCGGGGTCACGGGCATCTGCCTGGTGCTCTGGAGGAAGCCACTTCCAGCAGCCTATGGGATTTGTGTAACATGACAGTCCAGAGCCCGTTCCACCCGTGCACGTCGATGCAGAATGCTGAAATTGTACTGTACTACACCATGACTGCTCATGTACTCATTCACTCAACATCCACACGTTTGGACACTGTGAATATTTCAATCATTTACAGGCCGAAAGTAACGCCCCATTTGGCAAATATCACAGCTTATAGCAGGAAATGGCAGCTATAGCAAACTTTACTTGCAAAAAGTAGAGTTATGTCTACTGATTTTAAAGATTAGGCCAAGGCACTGTAGGGGCCAGCATACGGCTCTAAAGGTATCGGATCGTTATCTTGATGTGGAACCCCTAGTCTTTTTCATTTCAACAGATGAGTATTGCTTCAAGAATTTGCTGCCAATTATGCAAATCCATTTTCCCTCAAGCACTGAAATTTTCACTGTGCCACTGGCTGCAACACAAGCCCAAAGCATGATCAATTTAGATCCTTCTATTTTCACATTGTAGACAAAATGTTCTACTTTGATTTCAACTTTCCACAGGGCTCGTTTCCCCCCCCAAAAAAATGTTTAGATTTTCAGTTGCAAACTTCATATGCTGAATTATTAGGAAGCGGGAAAGGCTTTGCATGAAGGAGATATTCATTGAGATGACGCTGCACAGTGAAACAGTGCAACATTGCCTAGATGGTCGGTTGTCTATTGGCATCAAAAAAAGGGTTTTATTTGCCTTCTCAAAGTGTGAAACAAGCAGTTAGTTCAGACACAGTTCTAAAATGTTTCTAAAATTAAAATTATAAGCCTGGGAAGGAGTTGCCTGGTAATGATTTTATCCTGTTTTTTTGCACACCAGAATATTAGGGAGGTATTAAGAAGAGACCATATAACTCAGAAATTGTGCATCACCTGGTTATACACTGGTTATACACAGCCTGATAAGCTTCAAGCGAAAATGCGCCGACTGGCTCAAACCTTTGCGAACAATCGGCCACCATTTTTAGGCAGCCATCAACTCTCCCTCATCTAGCTCGCGCGGCACGTGTCTGCTCTTGCGATAAAGTCCTGTGTTGCAGTGTCACTCCAGCTGTACAGAATGAACACCTGCTGCCGGTCGCTTAATGACTCACGGCGCGGCGATAAGCACTAATCAGGATTAGCGGGAGGTGGTGCGGGACTAGGGGCAACTAGGCAGGATCCTTACCAACGCGGCGTCCGACAGCAATTGTCATGGCAACTGGCGATCCACAAATAATTTATTCTTTTTTTTTTTTTTTTTTTATGAAAATATCAACTAACGTCTTTGGCAACAATAATTGTGTCTTTGCCTCATTAAGGAGGCAGAGAGACCACAGCCTCCATAGACCTTCATGCCCCGTGGACCACTCGTTGTCAAGAAACACAACAGCTAAATGAAGAGAAGAAAAATGAGGGGGATAAATAAGTCAAGAGAAGGGCACGTGACAACCAGGTCTGAACTGGACTCACCTGTCCTCTGCCTTTAGCTCTTCAGAGGTGTCATGGCTAAGGAAAAAACAGAGACAGAATAGAATATTAGCCTCTGACAGCAAAATGTGAACACAGTAGAGAAGGTCGAGAGCAGAGGAGGTGGTTTGTACGGACCGGCGCTCAGAATTTAGCCTTTCCAACGCACACACACATGAGGCGTCCTCCCGGGACGCATCCTCACAGGTCACTGACTACAGGCATCTCCTGCGGCTCCACCCAGCCCGCAACGCACAACTGTTCTCCTTCCTTTACATCAGTCCATTCCTGCTCCAGCCTTCCTCTGTCTCATAGCATCCAGCGGGCAACGTGCTTTATTTAATTAGCCCCTTCGGCTGACTGCTCATGCACAGCGGTGCTGCAGACCACAGTGCCGGCGGAGAGGAATGGATGGCAGCACGCGTCAGGGTCGTAGATACCTGAATGGCCAAATGAACATATACTATCAAATGTTTCTTCAGTGTACAAAGAAAGCCTTAATAAACGTACAAAAAAATAAATCAAGTTTTTTGGGACATTCTGAGTGCGTGAAGGGTCATCATGGTAGAAATGTATCGTTGATATGTACAGTACAGGCCAGAAGTTTGGACACACCTTCTCATTCAATGTGTTTTCTTTATTTTCATGACCATTTACATTCTTAGATTCTCACTGAAGGCATCCAAACTAAGAATGAAACACATGTGGAGTTATGTACTTAACAAAAAAAGGTGAAATTAGTGAAAACATGTTTTATATTCTAGTTTCTTTGCTCTGATTACTGCTTTGCGCACTCTTGGCATTCTCTTGATGAGCTTCAAAAGGTCGTCACCTGAAATGGTTTTCCAGCAGTCTTGAAGGATTCAAGACAGAAACAAAACCAGGCTCGATGGCCGAAAACAGTGAAAGGGGAGAAGAAAAACTAGCCCGCAGGCGTATGCCGATTGCCAGAACTCAAAACACTACTAAACACAAACAGTTGCGAGGTCCAAAAAGAGTTCACGAAAATGCCACTGCTCCCGACGGGTGGCTGCATGGCGCCCTTTATTTCCTGTCTTGATTGGGCACAGGTGATGTCTCCACCTGACGGCAATCATGACAGTATATGTGGATGCATTGTAAAAAAGTATTTTGAATACATGACTTTGTGTACTGCAACGTAATCCATTACAACATTTATGTTAACGTATTATGTTATGCCATCTTACATTTGGGGTCTAGACATAAAAAAATTAAATACCAGTAGATGGCACCAAATATGTTATTTTGTCTTGAAAATAGTATTTCATTTTGTCAAATGATAGCTGTATTATTATTAATATTCTGAAAGTAGTGATGATGGATGATTGATGAGTGTGAAAATAATTTCAATGATGAGGAAATTTTGTGGCCTAATGTTGCCTACATCTCCAGTACAAAAACACTGTGATGAGGAGCATTCAACAAAAAATGTATTGTTTATTTTCTTACTGTAATTTGTCACCAGTCTATGATCTGGATGAGCGGAAGTGTTTTCCGATTGGGATCTTGTGCTTTAACGCAACTCTTGTAATACCAGCCAGCACTTATTGGCCATTCTCATGCAGACCCACATGCTCCCCCATTTCCCCTGGACAGGCCTCATTATTCTGCATGATTTAAGCAGCACATTTTCTCCAGACCCCCTTTCCCCCCGTCCCCTTTATTATTGCGACAGTGATCCACCGGACCTCCTCTCCTCCCTTCACCTCTCCACTTCCTTCTTCTCTCTGCCCCTAAACAGGCAGATAACCTTTCTGCGGTTCAAAAAACCCGGCAGCAAACCGCCCACTTGCGGTTAAAAGCGGCCACCATTAACACGTCAAGAGGGGAGGGACGTGTATAAAAGTCTGCCGGTGCCCTGGCCTGCTCTTTAATGGTGCACAAGCACGGAGCAACGTGGTGTTCCAGAGCACACAATGTTCCAGCCCTCTCAGGGAGCGAGGAAAATGCAGGGCGCCGGGCTGGATGCTCAGACCAGCTCTATTATTGGAGTGGTGTTAAGGTCAGATGCACGTCTTATGTCAGCCTGGACAGAGCCCTGCTGCGCAGACAGTTGCAGGCAGAGAGCTGGCTGGGCTTGGCTACGCTAATTAGCCCATTATTTTGCACAAACGGAAAAATAAAATAAATACTAGAGCTTCTATTTAAGGCTGCGTAATGAATGCAGGAGTCGTACGCACCGAGAAACCTCGCCTGTCTGAGTGAAGGATCCTTCAGGGCGTGCCGGAGGCAGCAACTCCACGATCAATCAGCTCCTATCAGAGGCGAGGCGTGAAAAGGCGAAGTGCATCGAGATACAGGACAGCGATGTGGAGATCAGTCGCACGGTCTAAAAACTACGAGCGCAAAGTTCCTCGGGCTTCCCTGATATCTGAGCGATAAAGGCTCGGCATTTCGAATAAGCCCAATCACCCACTAAAGGGGACTTGCTAAAACATGTGACCAATCTGTGTAAAAATATAAGTGAAAGAAACTAGTCAAAAATGTAATTGTTTTTCAGTAAACGTTATAAAATGTTATAAGAGAGGGCAGCCATGTGAAAGTTAAAGTGAACATGCACTGCAACACAGCACTTGGTGCACACAACAAAATGTGTCCTCTGCTTTTAACCATCACCCTTGGTGAGCAGTGGGCAGCCATGACAGGCGCCCGGGGAGCAGTGTGTGGGGATGGTACTTTGCTCAGTGGCACCTTGGCGGATCGGGATTTGAACCGGTAACCTTCTGATTATGGGGCCGCTTCCTTAACTGCTAGGCCACCACTGCCCCTGTCTTTAACGGTCCCCTGAAATAAATTTTCTTTGATTGTATGTCGATCTTAGTGGTCCCTTAATACTGTGTTTGAAGTCTCTTTCTAAAATTCAGCTTTGGTGCATAATTACAGCCACTTTGATACAGTCCCACAATGAGATTTCCCAGGACGCGCAACTTCATTTTCTGTAGCTTTCTTAAATGCTAATGAGGAGGAGAAAGGCGGCACGGGGAGGAGAGTAGCCAATAGAAGTTGCGCGGGAATGCGTGGAAATTATGTCATCAACACCATTCACCATTCACGACAATGTTTGGTGCAGACAGGAAGTTGTGCAACCTTTCCCATTATGATGACATAAGGGGAAAGATCCGACCATCTGAGCTGCCGCTCTCTGAATGGTGAAGTAAAATGGCGTTCATTTTCATGGTAGGGGACCATTAACACCTGTTCAACCTTCACCCTTGTCATAAGAATTTTTTTTCCAATTTTCAATTATCAGAAATAAAATGATGATATCAATTGATCCGTGAAATAGTGTGACCGCTACATGGCCAAATGTAGACATGAAAAGTCTGAACTGGAAGAAGGTTTTAGTGTAAGAGCCAGTTCATAAAGTGCCTGGTTGTCTGGGCATAATACTACAGCCAGCTAGCAATGAGACAGAGAGAAACTCCTGCAGTGATGTAAGTTTAGAAATTGCAAACTACAGTGCAAACCTATTTTGGAGATGAAGGCGGAAGATCTGTGTGTTTGTGACTGTGACAGACAAAACCACTTTATTTACACTCTGGCAGAGTTGGACGAATGTTAGTGGATGGTAGTCCACTTCATTACGATGACAGCCACTCAGTCCATGTCCAGCTGCTTCAGAGGGTGTGCTTCAGCACAGAGAATGTGGTGGGATGGGGGGAGGCCTGCTGTCAATAGCGATTCAAGATTTTCCCTACGTCACTTAGTATGGAATGCTTTATGTTTAGATGCCTAAATGTGAGCACATAAACAAGTTGACAGACAAAGGAGCAAAACAATTATGCATGAAAGACACACATATTTCATATATTTGTCCTTAATATATTTTAACCAAAAATATTAATTCATACAAAACTACACTGAAGGTCAACTGAATGTATAGAAAAGTGTGTATTAAATATTTCACATCTCATCTTTTAATTAAGGTAATCAATAATATATATAGATATAATGATATTGATATACATTAATTTTTAAGAGATTTTGTCCTGTACTATTCAAGCAATGTGTGTGGAGGACAAAGAGTAATACACCCAGTGCTCTATGTGACATCACAGAAAGTGCTTGACCTTTAACCTGCCTTTGAGTCAAACACAGAAAATGAAACATTTATGAGCAGCTCATTCGGCCAGAGTGGCCACAACGTCCTCCAGCAGCTCCACCTGCTCCGACCCCGGCCCACACCTACCAGATTATTAATATCATATTCTATTAACCCTCCCCGCTCAAGCCATGGCTGCATTATTCATTCTGACCGCAGGAGCCAAATGAAGATGCCTGAAGACGTTAATGCCACAGGGGTGGCTGCTCAGGTTTATACTGACCACTCCAGTCCCTGCCAGAGGGAGGATGTGGTCTATTTGCTCTCAGAATTAATCTAGAGCTTGCTGAGCCATAAGAGAAATATAGCTTTATCAATAAAAAGGTGGAGAATGGTGCACAGCGGGATTCATCATCGAAAAATCTGAATTTCATGATTTGGCCTTAATCAACAGAACTGATTCTGCAACGTTCACAGTTTCACCGGCAGCCAGTGCAGTGCTGAAATCTCCATGCTCCTCTTATTCCCCATGACTAATGACTTCAGATGGTGTACCATGCATGTACCATTGTACCCCAAAAGTGCTGTGCTATGCAAGTCTCTGGATGAAATAAATAAATGCATAAATAATAAAAAAAAATCTTTGAACAGCAAACATGCATCCAGCCTAATTAATCAAGCGTTTTTTTTTTGATGATGATGATGATGAGTAAGAGGCAGGACTTGTCAGTCATGCATTACACAAAATCCTCTGAAAGGGTAGGAAAATTCTGATGTTTATGGATAAAGTTTTGAAAACTGTAATCTTAAAGTAATGCTAAATAATAAAGTATAGCAATAATACAGAAAGAATAGCAACATTTCTATACCAAGTAATCAAAACCAAAATAGCTGAAATTTATAAAAAGCTTATAAAAGCTCAAATTTATCCCCTTGTGTTCTCCAAGTACTACCATTATGATCAACATCATATGATCAACATTATGATCAACATTATATCTGTGTCACTACTTTACCCAGGATGCAATTTTCTTCCTAATATGATTATTATTTATAATGGCTTGTAATCCTCTGTCAATGCTGCCGTCAACTGCAGTGTAAGTATCAGTACTGACAATATTAAAAACTATACTGTACTTAGCACAAACAGCAACTGTGAATATCACTAGGCATTATTGTTAAATAAACCTTATGAAAAAATAAAATATCAAGACATTAAGGAAGTGATATTAACCAATAAAAAAAGAATTATCTCAGTGGTAGGTCACAATCATACTAAAGGGCAATAAAGATCAAAATGATCTGTTGAAGCTGTAGTGGGTTAAGGCATCTGTACGTTACAGAAAATCCCATTAAACCATGCAGCCCTGGCTGAGGGTAAAATAGAATAAATAAGTAAATAAATAATAAAATAAACTGCATCCTAATTCTGTGGTGTTGACCTCTGATGCAGGAGACGATCACCAATTCTGACTCAAATGTGAAACATGTCAGCAAGCTGAATGCAACGTGACATATATGCAGTGACTACTCACTGACCTGTCTTACATTCCTCCTCTAGCTCCTTGGCTTCTTCCTCTGTGGAGAGAGAGAGAGAGAGAGAGAGACAGAGAGAGAGAGAGAGAAGAGGGGGGTATTAAATGATTGAAACAAAAGTGCGCAGCAGCACACAGCGCTATAATGCCGCGTTGTCTGTGCTTTCATCAGACAGTTCATTAAAGGATATAGCGCGCTCATCCCTCACACTTCAGTCTGAAGGGAGGCGCGGCCTCCGCTTCACAGCTGCCTCTCCGGCTGCCCCACAAAAGCACGAATTGCATTACGACACAGTCATTGAATCCAGACACACACACACACACGGAGTGACAGGACAGTCACCTAGCACACAGATACACAGGCCAAAAATAGCTCCAGTTCCAAAAAGGTGCAACAGAGCATATGTAGCACACACTCGCATAATTTAATACCAATACGACACTCTGGATGTTGCAGTGTTGGGGGTTTCGCGTCATCACCTCACAGACACGCATACACTAACTTAATTATTTGGAGAAGGGATCCCGTATTCTATCAGTCTTCATAAGAGCACAGAGTGGCTCAGAGCGCATCATTCCCATTACCGCACAACCGCCATGCTTCCTGCAGGGCATCAAATACAAGTCTCTCTGTGTATATATGTGTGTGTGTGTGTGTGTGTGTGTGTGTGTGTGTGTGTGTGTGTGTGTGTGTGTGTTTCAAGTGCATGCGTCTCCCCATTCCTGCAGCTCATGTCTGTGCTGCATTTGGCAAATACAGTCATACGCCTGATGCCCACAGGTTATAATTTCTCAGTGTGACTCATTCAAATCTCCAGCTTTCTCAAACACGTCTACTTTCTCTCCCTGACTTTACCAGCTATTTATGGATACATCCACGCAGAATCATCGTCTGGGAAGACTTTCAGAGAAAATACATTAGAGAAGGTGGCAGATTGCTATAGAAACTACACTCGGCTGCCAAGAGGCTGTTTGGCTGCAAACAAATATTGAGTGGAAGAATAAAAAAAAAAAAGAGAGTGAGAGACAGTTGCTTGTCTTTAGCACAGAAAGGACAAAAGGGAATATGGAAATGGACATTCTACCCACCCTCTCTCAACCTCTCTTTTAAGGCAAGACAAAAGGATCTTCTCTAAATATCACACTTTTTGAGTCTAGACAACAGCAGAGTCATCACAGAGTGTTTCATCCATTCCTTAAATACAGCAAACAAGAGAGAAGGTGCTGTATCGTTCAAAACTGACCAATATTATAAAAATTACATTTATTAGATGCCCTTGACAAACCAAGTCAAAATGAGGCTTAGTAGTGTGTGTGGCCTCCACGCGCCTGAACATGCTCCTGGTGACGTTGAGAAAGTGAAAGAGAAGTGACTGTCATTGTGAAACACTGCAGCACAGCACACGGTGACACAACAAAATGTGTCTTCGGCTTTTAACCATCACCCTTGGTGAGCAGCGGGCAGCCATGACAGGCGCCCGGGGAGCAGTGTGTGGGGACCTCAGTGGCACCTTGCCGGACCCGGGATTCGAACCGGCAACCCTCTGAATACTACCTTAACCACCACTGCCCCATGCGGATGGTCTCCTAAGGGTTCTTCCCCCAGACCTGGACTAAAGCATTGGCAAACTTCTGGACAGTCTGTGGTGTAACATGGTGTTGGTGGATGGAGCGAGACTTGATATCCCAAATGTGCTCAATTGTATTCAGGTCTAGGGAACAGGCGGGCCAGTCAGTAGCATCCATGCCTTCATCTTGCAGGAACTGCGGATGCACTCCAGCCACATGAGGTCTAGCATTGTCTTGCATTAGGAGGAACCCAGGGCCAAGCACACCAGTATATGGTCTCTTGGTACCTAATGGCAGTCAGGCGAGCCCATGGAGGGCTGTGCGGCCCCCAAAGAAATGCCACCCCACACCTTTACTGACCCTCTGTCAAATCGGACATGCTCGAGGATGTTGCAGGCAGCAGAACATTCTCCACGGCATGTCCAGACTCTGTCACATCTGTCACATGTACTCTGTGACAGATGTGAAGAGCACAGGGCGCCAGTGGCGAATTTGCCAATCTCGGTGTTCTCTGGAGAATGCCAAACGTGCTGCACAGTGTTGGGCTGTAAGCACAACCCCCACCTGTGGACATCGGCCCTCATACCATCCTCATGGAGTCTGTTTCTGATCGTTTGAGCAGATACAGGCACATTTGTGGCCTGATGGAGGTCATTTTGCAGGGCTACAGGGCCTACTGCTCCTCCTTGCACGAAGACGGAGGTAGCGGTTTTGCTTCTAGGTTGTTGCCCTCCTATGGCCTCCTCCTTGTCTCCTGATGTACTGGTAGCGCCACCATGCTTTGGACATTATGCTGACAGACAAAGCAAACCTTCTTGCCACAGCTCGCATTGATTTGCCATCCTGGAGAAGCTGCACTACCTGAGCCACTTGTGTGGGTTGTAGACTCATTCTACCACTAGAGTGAACGCACCACCAGCATTCAAAAGACCAAAACATCAGCCAGAAAGCATAGGAAGTCAGAAGTGGTCTGTAATCATGTTACATCCCTGGACTGTGTGGCTGGCTGTGTTTTTGTGTCCTGTCTCATTTACATTTACATTTATGGCATTTGGCAGACTCTTTCAAGTGGACTTCATGGGAGGAGTTGAAGCCTACCAGCTCCACCTACCATCTGCCTATTGGTCACCTCCACCTATATAAAGAGACTTCAGATGGTTCCCAGGGTCTGCAAGGCCCTTACTCTTTTGGGAGGTCCCCAGGGTCCACGGAGATCTGCAAGGAGCTCTGTTGGGCATCTCATTCATGTGTCTTTTTGCTTTGTGTGATAGACGCCTTTGTTGTTAGCCTGTTAGCTTTATGTTCCTTTTTGTTAACTTTTGTGCATGTTTGAGTTGTCCCCGCTGGAGCATCCCTTCCTTTATGCTGTAATGATGTTGGTAAGCTGTCCTGAGTCCGCTGTTTTATTGTACCTGTTAGTTAGAACTGTTTGTATGCTTTGTTTGGCTGTGTGTGTAACAGTGGACCTCCTCCTCTCCACACCCTTGTTGCGTTTCTTAGACCCCTAGACTTAGGAACGTGACAAGTCACCACCTGCAGAACCACGCCTTTATTAGGGACATGTGAAGTTGATTGTCAATCAGTGTTGTTTCCTAAGTGGACAGTTCACAGAAGTGTGATTGACTTGGATTAACATTGTGTTAAGTGTTCAATTTATTTTATTAAGCAGTGTATATTTTCATACCATAGTCTGGATGAACATTCCATTCTGATTGGCTGAGTAACTGTGCAATGTATAGGTTGTGACTCTGTCCAGGAATCACCAGCATGAGTCAACAGAAGGCGAAAGGAGTTGTGGGTGTCTGGGAGGATGGACATGTTTACTTTAGCAAGCATCTATATTAAGCTTAAAAATTATGATCACTTTGATGATGAGGATGATGATAATGATAATGATTAATGGGTATGTGTGCACTGTCATCATAGAAACTGCAGACACCGTGAAGGCAGTAATGCATCTTCACTTCCAGCCCATAATACGGGACCTTCAGAACAGGGTCATCAGCATGGGGTCCTGCACGCCTGAGTGCGGCTGACTGAGATGGGACATAACGCTCATTTAAACATGAACTGTGTCTTGAGGATGTGAGGGACTTCCAGGAAAGATTCTTTGGATGGTTGGCTGCATTAGCACAGCTCTGCAGAAATCATTGTGCTGTTGTTAAATCGCTACGATTTTGGATTCATTAATATTGTATTTGCATTGGATGGATTTAAGAAATAATGTCTAAGCAAACATCTCTGTTCACGTCTTTTCTATACTTGTTTTCATTTAACTATAAAGAAAATCTGAAATAAACATTTAGTCTACCAGCAAATAGGGGAAATAGCAACACACACAACTACAGTCAAATGAATGAATTTTTCTGGCCAAAGAGCTTTCTCCACACGCAAGCAGGGTCCAGCAAAATGTTCACTACAAATGCATGGAAAGTAAGGCAAACATATCTTCCAGTAGACCTACAATAATTCTGCGTGCTGTTCCTTCCTGTTAAGCTCCACCTGTTCACCATGTCATATTATGAGTTACTTCATGTGCAACTGGTTCTGAACACCCGGGCTGGCGTCAGTATGAGAGTAGGGCTGGGCCTGGGAACACCATTAAAAGATAAGACAACCTCAATTAGAGTTCACCTTTCTGCCTCCCACACTCCTACAGCACCGGCTGCAGTGTCAGTGGGTGCAGCGCAGTCAACAAAAAGATCTATGTTGCACACAAGGGTTCTGAGCTTAAAAATATAACTTTTGGACAGTCAGATAGAACAGGGAGAATGTTTATGTTAACTGGGTTTTAACTGGGTAGCATTAAATAAATGAACATTTTTGTTTAGTTGCAAGCTCAGTCACCTTTAGAACACTCCGTCACTATCCATAACCACTGAAACCTAATTAGGGTCATGGCTTCTGAAGCCCATTCTGGTACATTGGATACTTTTGCCCACTCTCCATGTCCCTATAACATACTCTGAATGTCCAGGTTTGTAAAAAAAATAAACATTTTATTTTTAAAATGCTTTGATATATATTGGGCCTGGGACACTTTAACAGTCATAGAAAATGTTTACCATGTCTTTCAGATAATATTGGGTTAAGTTCCTGTTCTTTGGGGACACACTGACATCAATGTCCTCTTACCATCATCGGCCATAATTGACATGACTGGTTCTGTGGTGAAATATACTGGAAAGAATCTTAGGGTGATGTGCTGCTGGACAAATTAATCAATACAGAAATATATTGTTATGTAATTCCATCAAAGTATTGTAGTAATATTACAACATGTAGCTGTCCTGTTGAATACTGTGTATCAATTAATTAAACAATGTCATGATGTAATCATTATCATAACCAATGCATTAATGTAGTAGAGTATTGTAACTGCAGGGTTTGACGCTTATACAAAAAAGAAATCAGGGAATTATTCTCCTGCTTGTACTCCATTTGAAACCCAAATGTGGGAAAATACATATTTAAAGAATCAATGGACACGTGGACAAGTGCAATGTTGTAAGTATGTCATCTGTCTACCTGGATGTCTGCATAAATCAGCAGAAAATGCATTTGCGACACCATGTGACGCATAACCAAACAGCAGGAGGGGGGGCGGGGGCGCGAATGACTGACTGACTTCACACATCTCATTTACTCAGACGTCAGGTGACCCGTTAACTAAAGTCTATTCCGCGGAGGGCTGGCACCTCTCCTCCCGGCAAGACTGCAAATGCAGACAGACAGGGTCACGACCTGCCGGGTCCCTTATCCGGAGGGAAGGATGCATTATGTCACCATCTCCCAGCTCACCAGATCTCATATGTTACACCAAACTATTTACTCGGCGCTGCCGAGTCTCTGTCGCTTACACATTTATTTTTAGAGCGCAGGGACTAGGTGACCTTTATTTAAATGTCTCTTTCACTCTGGGCAGATCTCATTATGGGAGAGAGAATGAACACTTCCCACAATGCATCTCTCTCTCTCTCTGGCTTAAAAAAAAAAAAAAAACAACAAAAAAAAATCTCCTGTTCCCATTCTGCCTTTGCAGTCCCAAGCTACTCTGGGTGGCTAATTACCAGGCGCCACTTAATGAACTTCCTGCAGCTAGAGGAGTGCGTCCAGGAGACCGGATTCCTGACTCGTAAACACCGTCTGGGTTTTTTTTTGCATTCCTTGCAGAAGGAGATCCGCCCGGCAACAATCCGACATTCCTCTCTAGCCCGGCCCCCGGTCTCCTTCACCTTCCCCCTGATCCGCAGCTCGCATGTCACAATTATGCATTTCATTTACGGTGGTCCATTCCGCAAGGGTTTTGGGGAAAATTATAATGATTCTGCATTTAGATGAGGGTCCTTGGAGGAAACCGGCTCCCATCCATTATTCACGAAGCCCACCAGCTCAACCCAGTCCAGGTCAGTGGCATGAAAAGGTGACATCTCCATAGCTCCGGCCCGTTAGCTCAGGTTACGGTTCCTCAATGCCTGTTGGAGCCGACTCACCTTTTTCTCCCATCCTGGTACTCTGCTAAGGATCCGAAGGGTGAAGTGAGGAGATCAACTGACACAAAGGACCCCCTCCTCAAATAAATTATGGAAAGCAATTCAACGGCTTCATTTTGAACTTCAACAGCTCAGTGTGTCACTTATATATTTGGCTGCATGAGATTCAGCATGACTGGATTCACCCAGACATGGTGCATTACACCCCCCTCCTCCCTTTCTCCACACACACATGCACACACACACAGGCATACACATATGCACACACACGCACACAGTGCCTGGCAGCGGGGAACCTCACCTGCTTTCATTTCCTCACAGCTCTCCTTGATCTTCCTTCGGCAGACCACTGCCAGGGCGATGAGCAGGGCCAGCAGACACACCGCCAGCCCCACCGTCACCCACAGAGCCACCGGAGGGAACACAGCATTCTGACCTGAAACACAGAGAGAGAGAGAGAGAGAGAATATCCATGATCTTTGCCAGATTAAAGAAAACAACAATGTGTTTAAATGTATTTAATTAAATGTTCAGTGTATTGAAGCCCCATAGAGATAAAATAGATGCAGGGAATTATGACGTGTTTACTTAAAACTACCATCTTCTATGGGATAGTGTAGATCTGGATCATTGAGCCTTGGGCACAAATGACCTTGTAACCATTTCATTGGTTCTCCTTTCTTAAACACTGCATAAAAAGAAAATCCCACAAGATTAATTATGTCGCTTAGATTCTTCTGCTCCAGCATCTGCATGTTTGCATTCTGGTTATATTCTGGCCCTTGAGCCATAATTATGTTGTAGTTTGAAATAAGTCAAGTTCTTTATGCATACAGTCTATTTGCACAGTTTCTTCCCATATCCCAGTTTCTGAAACAGTAAGACAGAGAGAACCGATCCTTTGAATTGTCTCAGCAAGTAATAATCAGTACTGTCTAAACTGAAGCCTACTCTGCCCTCACTGTACCATGTCTGTAAAGCAGCAAGGCCGCCTGAAACTGTCTGAAACCATCAGCTGATTCACTGCAGCTGATTTGGTGATAAGCTTAAATAAGGATTTAATCTGTCAGAAGATGTTGTAATCTATCTTTTTCTTTTAGTGTTTTTTTTTTTAATTATTTTGTCTTCGTGTAAACTCCGTTTTCTCGCTCCATTTCCATTTTCTCTACATTTTCTTGAAAGCTGCAATTTAGGCGGATTAAAAAGGGCTATGGTATAAACATTCACATTATGAGAATGATATTTCTACCGCTCCCACAAAAAATGGAAGATAAATCTTCAACATTGTACTCACATGATGTTGGCTAAATTCGAAAAATGAACAGCAACAACAAACTGGTCAGCAGCCAGACGTAAAGATAGAGAAGTCCTGCTGAAATTTCCCCTGAGTGTCTCCCAGTGACCGGGAGGCTGTAGCTAAATAGTCGAAATCTTGGATTTATAGCAAACAGCCACATCTCCTGCTCCAGGACGATAATTGAAAATAACTTAAAAGGGAAAAAAAGGAAGAGAAGCAGGAGTCTGAAAATGAACTGGCACAGAAGGGGAAATGACAGAGCTTCTGTAACTGTCTAGTAGGAGGTTGGCAATACACAGTCGAAAGGAGGTCAATATGAAGTATTGTTCTGTTTATCTGGGGACAGAAAAAAAAGAAAAATCTTTCCCTCTCACATAATGAGGACATGCAGAAGAGGGGTGGTTGTCTTGGAAGTGGACAAGAGCACGTTCCAGTATGAAGCAGCGATCACTAATAGGAACTGTAGTGTCCGAGTTGCTTTCATGATTATTCTTACGGTTGACCATTGGAAAAAGTATTGATCACACAACCATGCCCAGATCAATACTACATTTTTCCTGTGTGTACAGCAATTGTGCCCTGTTACCATCAGCAATATTCCCATCAATAATTTAATCTTGGCGCGTCTGCGGAAGAGAAAAAAAAAAGGTCGTACTGCGGTGATGAACGCCCGTTGCGGCACGTGAACTTTCCCAGGCAAGTGTTTAGCACCAAGCTGAGGCTATTGATAAATGCATGGAGGATCACCACAAAAAAGAGGAACAAAAGCCGGACAACGGCAACAAAGACGGCGCTGATGGGCCTCTGACGAAGAATACGTAGAGACGCAGGAAGTTAATAACGAGCGTGGATGAACATATTACGAAAGTGAAGACGCTACACACCTCCTCTATTCTGTCTCTCGCTTTCCTACAGCCCATCCCTTTCTGTCCCCCTCCCTCAGGGCCACCTGATAAAGACAAATGCCATAGTCGGCTATCATTTCTATGTCGGTGCCCAAGAGGGCCAGGGGATCGTATTTTTCTTCTTCTGTTGTTGGATGATGTGATTTACTTTTCCTCTGAAATAGATTTGTCTCTAATGGCTCTGTTTACCAAAGTCTCTCCTTCCTCCTCTTTCTTCCCCTACCACCCCCAACCCCCCACCCCACCTTCCCCGCTCCCTCTCGTCTCTCCGGTGAGGTATGGATGGATTAGCCTGGGCTGAGCTGCTGCCCCAGATGGTTAAAGGTTTTAAGGTCTTATAATGGCTTTCCGGGTCCAGGGTAACAGTTTACAGATGTGACAAAAGACCGCTGGCAAAAAGTGACAAGTGGACATGGGGTACGAGCCACACACCTCACATCAAGGATGGCTGATCTTAAAAGCCATGGGGAGTGGTGTGCATGATGGATAACCTTTGAGTCAGGCAATAATTAAAACATTCAAAGCCAGATGATCAGGCTCTTGAGCATGTTGGTTCCTTAATTAGTAATTAGAGTATCCAAAACTCCACCGTTATGGCACTAAGTTCAACACGAGAGGGCATCAAGTACGTCTTCCTGATGGAAATAAATGCATTCAAACATTACACAACTTCACAATCTTTCAACAATCGGCCCAGGTGCCAAGACCTAGCACCAGTTTTCCACCAGATTTGGACCTTGTAGAAGTGGCATAAATAGACTACATGGACTCAGAGGTTAACTTGTTACAAAGCAACAACCCGTAGCCTTGCTATTTTAGTCCTTTAACGTTTGTTGGAGACATGAGAGGGGAATCTTGGGAAAAGATCTCATTCTTGAATCAGATCATTCAGTCATATGGTAGACATATCACACTATGAGAAACACATCATGCCATTGCATCATGTTTTTATGGAAGAACAGCATACATTTTGTATTTGCATTTTACCCATAAAATGTCAGGGTTGTGACAGGGTCTGATGTAACAGGACCTGCCGGTCTGCCATTTTGTCTGTCGTTGCTCAGCCTGTTACCATTATGGCATCAAAACTGGACCTTCAACTGGACCTGACCCTAGCTCAATGTCAGAGTGACCTTAGTGAAACATTATCTTGCCAGGAAATCATAAAATGGGGAAATTTGGAAAACATAATACATTTGTACAAATACATTCAATTAATCAGTTGGTGTGAATGGTTTTTAACAAACAATTTGGCTTTGAACCAAAAAAATGACACATTCCATAACCAAACAACATTTTTTTTTTAATACACCATAACAAATCGAGGACATCTGTATTTCTATTTGATCCTGATAAGCATTATCTTCTCTCGGTTGTCCAGTCAGTTGGCCTGGCAAAACTTTTACATGCCCTTCCTGAAGCAACCCTCCCCATTTAACTGGTTTGAGACTGTCACGTGCGTCCCCCAGTGGGTGGGTCCCTGCTACGCATAATAATGAGGATGAAACATTAATGATAGAGGCCTTTGCAGTTCATACTGGTAATAGGATGTGGTTTGTGGATAACACAAGCCCCGCCCCTGTTACCCTCACTGTTCTACAGACAGGTCAGTGTTGAGGGGAGCTGGCCTGAGTCGAGATTTTCCTTGACTCAGAACATGTCTGTTTTTACTCTGCCACCTTAGGAAGAAATGAAGAGCTCAGATGAGTCCATGGCCCATCGCCCCTCTTCCCCATGCTGAAAGACAGCCAGATCAAAGTGGTCTGTCCCTTTCCGCCTCTCCAACCCATCCCTCCCAGCGGACCACAACCCCTTCTTTTACTCGTTTTCTGCCTGTCAGCCGAGATCTACCTGCCCACCACCCGGCCGGAACTGTGACCAAAGCTGGAATAAAGCTGGTCGCCAGAGCAACCAGCGCCAGACTCCCAGCAGCCTGGGCCTCATTCGCAGCGTGAAGGGGATACAGAGAAGAAAGGGGATGTCAATTACGGACTCGTCCCCTGCAGGCTCATTGTGCGTCTGGCCTTAAGAGCTGGCCAGGCCCTGTCCGTGCATGAGTAGCAGGAGACAGGGAGAGGAGCAAGGTGCCAAGCTTTCTGAACAGTGATCAGAGGAGAGGGCGGGAGTCGAGATCAGAGCGTGAAACAGCGGGCACACAGCCCCTGCCGGCGATGAGGTGTGTCCAGACTCACAGTCCCTCCAGAATAGTACTTTCACCAAAGTATCAACAGCACTCAGATTGTCTGTCAGACAGCGCAATCACAGAGATTGGGCCCGTCCGCTCCCTTGCACCGATATCAGAAAATGGATGAAGCGTCGAGGCCGAAGCAGACAAACCTTCACTTATTGCCATGGTTACATCATGTCCCATATAATGGTCTCCAGTCAGCGCTAGCACACCAGCCATTTTACGGCACTCTCTGTATAAAACAGAACAGCGAGGATGAAATCCAGCCTCTCACAGAGGGGAGTAGAGGAGAAAATCGCTACCGTCTCCTTCTGGACCTTTCTGACTTGAGTGTGATAACTTTAACCTCTTTATTCTGTCCATCCTCTCCGGCTCCCTGGGGTAACCGCAGGATTGTGATTGGCAATGGCAATGGGCGCCACAATAATGGAAACAGTAAGGCCGACGTCGTCACATGAAAGGGATTATCCGAACAGGAAAACACAAAACGGAATATTTGATTTTCTTGTCTGACAGAGGGGCGGGATTTGGATGGAGAAAATGGCTTTGGGCACCTTTCACAATTCATTGCTGGACAGAAGAAGTGATTCCATACAGAATGTTGTTTTTGCTCTTATCTTAACAAAAAAGTACAGAGTAAACAGACACCATTGTCCTCAACCCAAGTCTGTCTCTATACCACAGGACATGGAAGACACCGGAAAAAGGAAAAAGTTGGCAAGAAAAGATAAATGAGAAAAGCTTCTTGTCCTGTCAGCATCTTTGTTTGGTGGCTTCTTGCTTTTTTTTTTTTTCTTCCTCCTTTGCCTTTCAATGAATTGCTTTTTAGTCGGATGCCCGAGAGCTGTCTTATTGGCATGCAGGAGGGTTATTTGTCCCTCTCTCGAGGACAACTCAGCTTATATTTCCCTGAACAATTTGTCTTTAAAATGACATCATTGCCCTCGTTGATGGTGTGACCGGAAGGAAGAAATAGCTCTGTGATGTGCAAGCACACGTAAGCAGACAGAGAGTAATGGAAATGCAAATAGAAATAAGCCGTGTTGTTATTTATTTCTTCTTTGCTTGCTCCCTGCGCCCCTTCCGCCATTTCTCATAAGATGCTGCCAATGCTGCAAGTGACAGCTGGTCTTGGTGAAGATGTTAATAAAAAAAGACTTTAAGAATTCCACATTAGTCTCTTCAAAATAAAGTAACTTTAAAGATATTGAAAGACAGAGTTCTCCCAGGACCAGAGGAGTCTTTGGGTGTGGAAAGAGCATTCAGCGAACAGCAAGCCTGGGTACTGACTTCTCATTGGTCCCTCAATTCCCAAGAAAATTCCCTATGAAACTGTTGTAGCTGTAAAATTTCAGTAATTATATTCTCAGCATCAAGGATGAAGCAATCATTCTGCCCATAATCCAACCCTGAATCAACTTTTTCCTAACTGAGTTTAACAAAGGCCAATCAACATAGCATCATTCCAGGCGATAAAACTGTGCACAAGGAAGGAGTTGCATGAGGAAGGAGTTGTAGTTCAGAAGGAGTTGCAGTATTCCACTGCTGACACCAGAGCAATTCAGCATGAGGCATATAGGCAGGTTCCAAAAAACTTCACAGAGCCTCACCTCGATTGAATAGAGTTCGCCAGGAGGCATGTAGCTGACTGCGGGTGGACTGAGAAGATTATTACCTCTATGCTAGGTTACCCTTGAGTTCCCTGGAACACCATGCAAGATGCACAGTGGCAGCACTATGTTGATTGTTAAATGTAAATTCTGTAAATGTATGGTAAATGTAGGGTCACATTAGGAAATATATGTCCGAGTGAATGACCTCTGATCCAGCTCACTTCAGACTGAGGTTTGGTATCTTTCCATCCAGAATGGAAGTGAATGGTTTAATTGGGCTGAAAAAATCTATAAGAGGACAGATAGCTTGGAATTTTTAAGGCGGTCATACGTGGGTTATTCTAAGGGTCAGTCCATTTGATTGGACAAGCTCTACAAAGCATATAATGAATATTGCTTCTCATGATTTACATGGAACTATAAGCAATGTTTTTTGGAAAAGAACGTCTGAAAAACTGCAAAGGTCTGCACAACCCTAAGAGCTGCCAGTGGAGATTCTGCCAAGTATTCACAAAGGGAGAATAAAAAGGTGTGGAATCAATTCTTTTGTGTTGCCCATTTGTAATTAATTTATTTAGAGCAGCACGCTTTAGATCGCTTTAGCGGTATGGAGCACTTTGCGATGGCTGGCGCCAGGAAACCCGATTAAGACCTTGTTGTTGCACAATACAATAAAAGGAGAATATTCTTCTATAGACTCGGTCTCTGGGCGAACGAAAGTTTTTTTTTCCGGTGGTGCAGCTCAAGCTGAGGACCAGGTCCACCCTGACTCTACTGTCTGGATGTAACAGTCTAGCAGCCTGGGATCAGCTCCTCCAGAGCTCACATTAAAAAACCTGACTGACAGAGAGTCCATCACTTCCACACACTCTCTCCTGAGACGCTGACATTAAGATGTTGGAGGCAGAGTAGACTATCGATTTTTCCGCTATTCCATTTTGTTTCTCTCACTCTCCTCCTCTCTCTTTTCTTCTCACCCATCCCTCGCGCCGCTCTCTCTCTCACTCACTTTTTTCGTCCTACCCATCAAACAATCAAGCCAAATCCGAGACAAACTTTGGGCGCAATCATCAGTTTAAACAAGTCGTGTTCTCCAAATTTTCTAATTAGCTTTAAAACCACAGAGCTGACAACAGGCCCGGCCGAGAGAGGTGTCGGAGACGATCGCTTGTGACAGCTATCAACGCGCCCCTCCACTCTCCACCACTCCAAGCGGGCCAGAATTGATCTAAGGGGGCCGCGGGGGTCAACTGGATCTTGATCGTACGTCTTCGCTGCCTCGCAGCTAATTAAAGTGCATGTGAATCGGAGGAGCTCACCTCCACCAGGTGAATTCACAAAAACACAGCAGCCCCCCAACATAAAGCAGATTAAACCTGACGAGCCAATATGCGCCTTGTCCCTGTCTCTAGACCAGAAGGATTAATTTGGATTAAAACGTCTACGCCGACGCCCATTTCAAGTTCCCCATTAAGGCATCAGCAAACATAGAGAGAGAGAGTTTGGTCAGCATCCTCAGACAGCGCTGACCCATTTTTTTGAAACTCGTGGAAGAGGCCTAGTCCTCTGCAGCGTAATGGGAGATTATATAACGATAGGCGTTTCTCTAAGACGTGCCTCTGCATATCTCCCGTCAGGAACCACGTCTCTTATTCACACAGCAACATCCTGTTAGTTGTGTGCAGGGCATTATGGGACTTTTCTGGTGCTAAGACTGATGGCGCTCTCGAGTGCCACTGTTCACAGTTCACTGTTCACTGCAGGATACGTCTCCATTCAGCAGGTCCGACTCAAGTATGGGAATAGCTTTATCAGTGGCTTTATCTCACTGGGCTTCCTCATCACATCTGGAGGCTCCAGACGATGTACATTATGTTCTGCCCAAACAGCAGGAAGTGACGTTCCTTTTATTTATTCATTCACCAATTCATAATATATTAGGGTGGTAGTAGCTTAGTGGGTAACACACTCGCCTATGGACCAGAAGACCAGGGTTCAAAACCCACTTACTACCATTGTGTCCCTGAACAAGACACTTAACCCTAAATTGCTCCAGGGGGGACTGTCCCTGTAACTGATTGTAAGTCGCTCTGGATAATGGTGTCTGATAAATTCTGTAAATGTAAATGTATTACTGCTTACAACTGGTATTCAGACTTTTATCATCAGTATATGTAGAAAACTGAGGCAAGCGGTGCTTGGTGTCTGGGAAGGCATGGCTGGCGATCCATGGCATCAGCTAGACAAGCCCGAGTTATATAAATCAGACAAGGTCCCTGGAGCTAAGTGGATCTTGATATAAAAGAAGGACTAGCATTACGTGTGTGTATGTGTGTGTTATATGAGTCGAAATGATTGTGAAGGACTCTTCCATACTAGTGTTTTACAGACTGTGCGTAGCCGGGGCGACAGAACTGGGTGCTCATTACGACGGAGGAGGCAGAGTGAGGTGGAGGGGTAGGAGACCTCAGCACCCGGCTCCATTCAGTGTGTGACACTTACCAGCTACTTCCTCCAACCATCAATTAAAGATAATGGCCGTCTCAGTGTTGCAAGGCCCAGGAGAGTTTAAACAGGCAGGCGTGTGGACTACAGAACTCCCCTTCAGCTTAAAGCTCTCTCTTCCTGCCACACGGTGCTCCATTACACTCTGAACTGTTCCACGGTTAAACAGAAAAAGTTTCAAAACTTCAGCAGATCAGTTGCCACGGTGTCATTGCACAGTTAAATACAAATGAAACCATTTTCAGATTGTTAGTTACAGAGTAGCACCTGACAGGGAGGGAGAGGGAATGGGAATGATCAAGGTTCCAGCCTCGCATTGGGATTGGTTCATTCAATACAACTTGCAAACCCCGAGTTAATGAACAATGTTTATTTTCCTTTTTTTTCTCAAGTTGCTTGTCACTCTGGTTATTTTGAGTGAAATGCTTGCGTGCAAAGGCACTCGGAACAGCAATGGCTTGACAAACGACATGCAATATATAAATACATCTATGTATTGACAGGGGTTCATATCTACAGTATCTGTCACATTTTTGAAAATATTGTAGAATGCACTGTTTGGTGTGTTTGGCATGAGCTGGTGTTACTTCCAATGTCTTCCTGAATTTCCTCCAAATTAAGAATAACCTTCACTCAACAAACAGAAGTTATGGCTCCCTTTCTTATTCCCTGATGATGATGACAGAGAAAATAGCTGAGCTAGAGGAGCGCACCAGCCCAGCCAGCCGGTGAGTGTCTCTACCCCGGCGCCGGTACCAGTAGCGACCTCTGGACAGCAGGGCAGTTGGGTGGCGGCTCAGCGTAAATCACACAAACGACCCGCCAAGCTCCCCCACAACCTGGGTACCACTCCCCGGTTTGCGTCCAGAACCGCTTCTCCCCCTCAGCGAGGCATCGGCTGGGTCCTACTATCCACCGGCTCTAGTCATTGGCGACTCCACAGTTAGAAACATGAGGATAGTGGCGCCAGCGAATAAAATCTTGTGTTTAAATGCTCTGTCCAGTATAGCGTTTCACGTCGGCCCTAACGATGTCCGGCTACGCCAGTTAGAAATAACTAAAGATAATTTTATAGAGATGCTTGCACTGGCTAATATCTGGCCCTTTACCGCAGTTTCGGCGCAGCAACGAGACCTGTAGCAGGATCCTCGATATAAATTGCTGGTTGTCGGGAGTGGTGTCCAAAAAAATTAAGTGGGTTTTATTAATAACTGGCCAACATTTCGGGGGAAGCCCGAGTGCCACTCAGTTACCTAAAAATCTGGCTCATAGTCTTAGAATCAAAAAGCAAACCTGACTCGGCAGAGCCGAGACCAGCCAGCAAACAGACTGGTTAAACCGAGCGTAGAGCAGCCCAGCGTGTACAGTATTGACACTGTCTTTACCTCGCTCAAGAGATCTTACAAGAAACATTAAGATTAATAATAAATAATAATACATTAGCAATTTATTACCTGTTACTATCATTCCTACAGAACATACCACCAGCACCTCCGATATAAGAATAGGATTATTAAATGTTACAGACTTTGTTTCCAACCTGGTTGTATCTGTGAATAAAGCCTTAATTGCCTTGATGGGAGTCAAATGTATAAAAGATTTTTCTGTTGTGGACTGTAGGCACTTGCCTTTCCTTTTCCCCCAGTTTCTGGGCCTTTCTCTCTCCCTGTTTCTCCTGGACCAGGCGACCTCTCTGTAGCTTGGCTCCTGGCAGTTCCTCTATCTTCCTCTATCCCTTTCTCCTTTCTTCTATTTTTTCTTCTTTTTACATACAATATTTACATGTAAATGCAATAGTAATCTATGGGTGTTAATAAATTAGAAACTATTCATTCTTTTAACCTGTCTGAAAGTTGAGTCGTGGCAACTGGACTTCTTTCTGTAAGGTAGATATGTTTCATTCTGCATCCACAGAACTTTGTCAATCTGAGGGAAGTTGGCTTGTGATCACAAATTTATCCTCCAGGTTGGTTGCACCTCACTTCTGCCTTGAATAGGCTCGGTAAGTGAAACAAAAGCTGGCCAACCTGGTGGACGTGTTAATTGGGCCTGATTTTCCTGGGCATGGATGAAAGTGCAGCATTATAAACAATTATAGACAATATATAGACAATTTCACCTGGATGACTGATAATCTTCACAGACATTCTTTTAACCTCTATTTCTGCCAGGTAACATCAGACGATTGGAGGGTTTTAATACAGTGCTTTGTGCTTGCTTGTGCAGCGTTTATTTTCTTTTAGAATAGTGATCATACACGCTCACTTAAGAAGAATTCTTGAGAAGAATTAGAAAGTAAATGGTGTCGAAGTAAATTGAACATATTCTGAATAGCATGGAAGAAGAGTCTCCTTAACTACAGGAAGGCTTGATCGACGTATCTCTCCTTGTTAATACACAAGAACAAAAATAATTCCAGATTCCTGTTTAACAACTAACCAGGAATAAGACAGAAACAGATCGCAGAAACACTAACACTCAGTTTCATTATAGTAGTAATGATTTTATGAATTTCTTTAATACTAAAGTTGTTACAAATAGAGATAAGATTAAAAGCATAACAAACAAAAGGCAAAAAAACTGAAAACATGTTTTATATTCTAGTTTCATTGCTCTGATTTCTGCTTTGCACACTCTTGGCATTCTCTTGATGAGCTTCAAGAGGTCGTCACCTGAAATGGTTTTCCAACAGTCTTGAAGGAGTTCCCAGAGGTGTTTAGCACTTGTTGGCCCCTTTGCCTTCACTCTGCGGTCCAGCTCACCCCAAACCATCTCGATTGGTTTCAGGTCCGGTGACTGTGGGGGTCAGGTCTCCACTTTTTGTTAAGTACATAACTCCACATGTGTTCATTCATAGTTTTGATGCCTTCAGTGAGAATCTAACAATGTAAATGGTCATGAAAATAAAGAATGGAAATTATTAAGTCCACTTTATCACACAGACACCCTGTTAAGCACAGACAATCTTCAAATGGACCAGTAGCATCATAATGGACACTGAACTAAAAGCTACGCTTCACTGTCCAGTACCTCCAAACATGGACAGATGCTCTATACTACTCTTTGGACTTCTGCACCTCTCCAACTGTAGGACCTTTTCTCTTATTGGACAAATCATCACAAACCCTGCACTGACACCATTTGAAGGCTCACTCTACCCAGGAAGGGGGTCCCTCTCTGTATCACTCTTTCCCAAGGTTTTTTCTCTATCCTAGAGATTTTTTGTGTGGAGTTTTTCCTTGTGTGCAGAAGGGTCAAGTGTGGGGGTTGTCAACTGTAGGGCCTGTCAAACCCCATTGTATGTGATTTTGGGTTATATAAGAAATATATATTGTTGTTGTTGTTGTATATTTCCTTGGAACAACTCTGAAGATATAACACTTTGACACAATGTAAAGTAATCGGTGTAAAACTATGGATACCACATAAAACATTGACACTGGACATTTTCACTAAGGAGTGCACTCACTTATGTGGTCAGCATTTGCCCATGGGTTACTTTTGGTTGGACCTGATCACTGTAGAAATGGATCATCAGACAAGAGCTGGAGTTTTGGGGATGCCATCAAACCTTGGTCCATGTAAATGTCACTCAAATCCTCACACAGTATATCTGTGTTATTCACTTCCTCTCTAAGCAGTCATGATGTTATGTCATTTGGTCAGCAGTCTTAAGACACTTTACCACTGTTTGGTACCTCAATGTTGTTCTGAATAAAAGGCTTTCCAGCACAATTTCTGACAGACAGAAAGTTCCTTAGTTTGTCAACTTTGTAGCAGATCAATTGGACCACACACTCATAATTTCAAACACCTCTGAAGGACACAATTTATAAAACTGCACAGTGCTTGGCCATATATGGCCATATCTCTCTCTCTCTCTCTCTCTCTCTCTCTCTCTCTCGCTCTCTCTAGAGAAAGAAAAGAAAAGAAAAACAATCCTCAGAATCCACTTGTCATTGTCGTCTAGAACATAAAGTACTTTAGAGCTGGAGTGCTTTAAAGCACTAACTTCTTGGTCGGGCTTGGATTATTCATGCAGTTCTCTGATTCGTTCTTTCATTCTTGAAAAAGTACCACGGATGACAAGCAGAAGCTTGTTTACATCGTTCACATGGTGAAGGACCGGCAATGCTAATGAGGAGAGACACTCCCGCGTCCCATAATTGGTCCTCGCCCTGGGTTTAATCAGAGCGAGCCTTCTACCAACCATTAACATAAGAGTGTCTGATCATTACAGTGCAGCCTGTGGGATTTTTGGCCCCAAGGCCTTTTGAAAGCCACCGGAGAGGCACTTCCTACCCCTCCCTTGCATCTCTGGCTCCTTGTCTCAGCCTCGTGTGAATTCCTCAAGAGCGTCTCCGCAAAAGAAGGGCCTCAGATGAGCGTCCCGAGCAGATGTGAATCTTTAATAACACACTACAAAATACCCCAGACGTTTCAGCACTTCACAAGTAAGACTCCTCTGCCTGAAAGAGGGCAGTGATGCAACTGGCATTCCTGCAGAAATGGAGAGTACAGCCAAGAAACGTGCCCACGAAAAGGAAACACACATGCATCTCAGGAAAAGTCTGGAACGCATTTCAGATTTGGCCTCTGAAGAAAAGCAAGTGTAATGAAAAAAGTGGAAAAAACACCAGCAGCTAAATACATAAATCAAGGAAAAACGACGTCTGTCCTGAAATCCCCAAGAAAGTCAGAGCAATAATGGGGAATGGGGCCATTCATCACGGAAATCTCTGTGCCAATCTCCGGCCCACAAGGGTGAAAGCACATCACCCTCGCAGGTGCCACAACAGGTCTGTGATGATAACTCGTGCCTGGAAAGATGCCCACGGCGGGATACTGACTGTCGCCAAATAAGGGAGGCGGGGGCAGGTGAGCGGGGCTGTTTACTCGCGTTGTTTAGCAGGCGTGTGGTGGGAGACCTGTAGGCGGGCCGGCCTTAATCCTTCCCAAAGCCCCTCTGCAGCGGCGCTCACAGGGAGGAGCGGGTTATCGCATTCTTACCACAGCGGCGTCCCGCCAAACAGGTGCCGCCGCTTTTGGCAAATAGCCTGTGACTGTGAAATCAGTTATCCCAGTTGGCGTGGAAATCAGATACCGGGGCTCAACTGTGAAGGTGGGGCAATTGCTAAGCCACAGCTCACCTCACGCCGTCAATCGTCATGGATCTACAATATCTGGGTTGAATTACTAGTGCCTGGCAGTGGTCCACCAGGAGCCGCCGCGCTCCCCGGACCTATAAAAAAAAGAACTCCGGTGAGATATTTACGCCATTGGAAATCGATGAGATTTGGCAGCTAAACTGCTTCAATAACGACCTTCCATCACAGCGCCGTATAGGGACATGCTTAACAGACCTGAACCTGTTATTAATCTCTTATAACACTTTTACAGCAAATAGATGTTAAAACGCAATGTTTTCTATAATTACAACCTACTGAAAGCAGAAGTGGGCAATTCAATAGAGAAATATAGCGGAATATAAACAGTTATAATAATATTGATAATATTTTTTTTGTATTGAACATTTCACATAACCTTTTAAAAAGTCTATTTGTTAATGAATACTTCAAAAATACTTTAGAAAAAAATCTATAGATCTCTGACAATACTCCAAATTGCGTCTGTTGCCCAACTTTTCTCCAAATATTTTCTCCAAAGTGAAGCCATCTAAAAGTTTGTCACCAGATTTTTTTGTACATGGTCAGTAGGCCTCCTGCAGCCACGCTCCAGATGAAGAGGAGGCCGGGCAGAGTCGGGCAGATACATTATAGATCTGACAGGCGCTTTAAGTATGGGTCAGCGAGCTGTCGCGTGTCGTTGACAGAGTTGCACTTAGCGCCGCAGTGTTCCGGCGCGAGGCCCGCTGATGAAATTAAACGCCGTTGACAAAATTAATAACGGAAGATGGGGGAGCTTATTTCCCCTCGGACAGTTTGTCTGAAATGAGCTGCAGGTTGTCATGCATTAGGGGGACAGGCGTGGATGAGGAGGCGAGCGTAGGCCCATGGCAAGATCCTAATCTGACTTGAAGGACCAGCGGATCCTCGCAGCTTAGCTCCGTCCACACCCGCCAAAAGAACATATCACTCGCAACAAGGCGGCGGCTCCACAATTAAGCACATAATGGTCTGTAAACAAACTGCCTAAATAACACAAGAAACGTGACCTTAAAGGGCGGGTCTATCAAGCTGAGGTGGAGTAAAAGACTAAATGGCTGTCCCGGTTGTCTGGGGAAAAAAGTCAGACTTTACTTTCATTTCACACTCTGCAATCAATTACGGATCCCCAGAGCTATCAAGAGGAAGAGCCACCTATCCCTGGAATGGGACAAATCTCTGAGCAGCTCCTAATTGAAAATACATTAGCTTGCAAGACAATGCTCTTTGTGTATGTGCAGGCATCGATTCAGGCGGATTCAAAGCCCTGAACAAAAGCAATTCGCAGGGGTGGCAAACATCCTTTGTGGAACAATAATGCAGAGTCTTATCTAGAGCAGAGTTTAAGTATGATATAAATGGATAGTTAATTAAAACCAATAGCCTTTGAAGGTGCGGCCAAGCTTTATTTCCACTATGCCGTGCTTCTCAAAGCCTGCTGCTAATATGATTTTATTTTGCAAAGCCTGGAGTGGTGACAGGCCTCCCAAAACCAATCCTTCTTACAGGATTTAACAGACAGTTGGAAATGTACACCACAAGGCCCTCGGTCCCACGGACAGTCTGTACGGGAAAGAAAAAGAGGCAGATCAGTGACAAAGCGCAAATTCTCCTTTACAGCGGCCATAAATAGAGAGCTTTAAAAAAGAGAGGGACCAGGACATGAGCAGACAGGTCCTTCTCAGCCCTGTCACAGCATAGAACAGAGACCCCAGGGTCCGCAAAATGCCAATAACAAGCCACATTCTGCAGCTAAACATTTTATTTATTCCCCGGCCTGGAAGAAAAAAAAGGCTTGATTTAAGTGGATCACAAATTGCACGTGGGTACTCACTATTTCCTCATGATAATGTGATAAAATTCCTTCAAATACTGCATGATCGCCGATCGGCTGAGGATTGCAGTCATGGTTCTAGATTCAGTTTGAATCCAATATATTAGAATCTGACTTGCATAAACAGAATTTGGATTGTTGTTGTCATTAACATATTTGATGTTCATGAGCATTTCAGTACAGAGTACATCTCTGAAGGGCAATTTCCAAATAGTCACCAACCTCTCAAACACACAGACAATCACTCTCACAAAGAGGAACCCCTACACTCATCTGGTCCCTGTGATTCCAAGAGATGGATCTGAGACAGGAACTGGTATACAGAATGAATCCTTGGTTCAATCTAACAATACTTCAGTGCTCCGCAGAGCCAGGGCATGGCAGCAAACTCCGAACACTGGGATAAAACTGCATGCATTGAAGGCCTGTAGCGGTGATGTGACAGCAGTAGGCTTAAAAACAGCGCCGTAGCCCCGCCTACCCCGGATCTCCAACCACTACTCCACCCCTGGAGTGCGTGCTTCAATAGGACAGTGGCAGGCATTCATTACAAGAAGGATTGTCTTGCGATTTGGACGCTAATTAATACAGAGCTCCATTTGGGGACAGAGGAAGGGAGCAGCTCTGATGACAACAGATTCATTTAGACCCATGTTTTCTGCCCCACCACAGAGGTTCGTTAATTGCATTTAAATAAGGCCTATACTGGAGCTGAGCACAGAACAAGAAAAAGGACTAAATACGACCAGCCATTTTTAGCTTTCAGCACCCTTGCATCTTTAGAACCCTTTGTAAGCAGAGCAGGGACACTGGCAGGTACCAATTTACCCGACAACGTATGTCAGGAGCCAGCAAGGGAACTGATGATAGCAGGGAGAAGGAACTGACATCATGGACATCATAGGAAACCTCATGGACCACAGGGACATTTTAGTTTTCAATAGTGGTAATGTGTCTGTATTTTATATTCTTTCAATAAATTGTTAATATTATGAAAGAGAAGTGTTAAGTCCAAGGGGCTAAGTTCCTCTCACAATTTGCATGTACTAACGTTACCAGGAATATTTGAAATAATGGCTGCCGTGCTAATAGATTCTCTCAGCGCCTCATTTTCCCCGATTGCTCTCTGTATATAAACCTTCCTTTGTCACCAGCCGTGATCTGTCACCAGCAACGCTGTCAGTCTGTGACTGATAGATAATTTAGCTGCTTTTGGTTCTCTTCTGGCCATTGAGCCGCGTTTGTGTTCCAGTTAGTGATTAAGTTCCACATTTGAGCCCCGTGACTGCAGTCGAGACAAGAAATCTGTAGATTTGAGATGTGTATGGAGAGAAATACGGTGGGCAAACTGGGAGAGTCGGTTTGACTGCTCGTGCTTGAGCAGCTCTTGGCAAGGCCGTGGGGCGAAGAGGGAATTTGGGAAGGAAATTGGTGAAGCTGAGGCCCGGGCTGGCCGCCTCTCTGCCTGTCACCACATCCATCTCCCATCTGTCTGTCAGGCCCAGAGACGCAGGCGCTCCCATCTCTCCCGTCGGCTCTATCTGATCCTGGCGCGGTGGAGGTGGGGAACACTGTGCCAGCAGAGTGGCATGGAGACAGTGACGCTGCCACACACCACAATGGGCCCAAGACTGGCAATCTCTTCATCTAACTATCTCCAGATTCCTCACGTTGTACTTATTTAGCGCTCACTCTCTCTCTCTCTCTCTCTCTCTCTCTCTTTAACTCACAGGCACACACACACACACACACACCTGCTGCAACCTAAAGCCAATCAATGATTTTCCTTTTTCCTCTCCTTTCAGAAGATGAAAAAAAAGTATGATTGTATCCATCATCCCATTCCTTTTGAGCAAATAATTCTATTTTGTCACAGATCATTTCCAAACACGGAGTGACAGAAGCCGCCGTGATGAAGAGCTGATGTTGGGGGCAATTTTGAAAAGTCATCCTGATCAATTTCAGAGAGAAGTGAGAAGAGCCTGATGAATTCAGCAGGATTGTTGGAGAAATGGAACTGTACCACCACTGGGAGGGGGGTTGAGCTCATTTAAAAACAAAGCACAGATATCCGTAGCACAGTAGGGTCTGGGACAAGAAAAATAATGTGTATATGTTAAACAGGTGACCCTCAAGTCACATGATCAAATCCAACTTTCTATGAAGGAAACATACTAATCCACTTCCTCATCTGTTGCTTTTGGAACCTGGTTTCTGGTGGACAGTCCAGACTCTGGTTTCTCAGACATTCCTTTTGGAAATAGGTCAGACAATTTCAGTGGTGGCCTAGCAGGTAAGGAAGGGGACCTGTATTCAGAAGGTTGGTGGTTTGAATCCCGAGCTGCCAAGGTGCCACTGAGGTGTCACTGTGCAAAGCACCATCCCCACAATGTGTTCCGGGCACCTGTCATGGCTGCCTACTGCTCACCAAGGTGACCGTTAAATACAGAGGACACATTTCATTGTGTCACCTTGTGCTGTGCTGTGTTATAGCACTTTCGATTTTTCAACTTAATACATGAGTACGTGGCGCTTTCATTTTTGTACCATTTTGCAGTCATTCAGCAGTATGTATGGCATGTACAGAATGAGAAATCCGGTCTTTCCTATCGCCCTATACATGATAAATGCTACTATCACAGTTTTAATTACCACATGCTGTTTACACAGACATATTGTTTTTATCTGATACAGAGGATATTGACAATTAGTCCACCTTGGCTTTTGGACTACACTATACATGGTTAAAAGCCAACATCACACTGAGGATCTCATCCACCTTGTAATTGAAGGAAGACGTAAGAAAAATGAGATTTGATTAAAAATCTCAAAGTGAAGTGATTGTCACTTGTGATACACAGCAGCACAGCACACGGTGCACAGTGAAATTTGTCCTCTGCATTTAACCCATCAATGATGATGGGGGGCAGCCACGACAGGCGCCCGGGGATCAGTGTGTGGGGATGGTGATATACCCAGTGGCACCTCAGTGGCACCTTGGCAGATCGTGATTCGAACCAGCAACCTTCTGATTACAGGGCCGCTTCCTTAACCACTAGGAATTCTGGAATCCTCCAGAATGGCCAATTAGACAAACAGAATGGACGTCAGGGTGAAGACAATCAGTCCACACTCTCCAGCAGTTATCTTTATTCCTGATAAAACCTGACAATAAAAAGTGGAACACCACCAGAGCTACCGCCACGTGACTTGTCAGAATGCATCTGTAATAGCTCACAATTAAACTTAAATCTTAAATAAAAAAACAGCAATAGTTGTTCCATTTCCAATTGTACAATACATCTTGTTAAATATTCATACAGTAGCAAGATGATAAGAAAAACAGCCTTGGATCGTACAGTGGTTTTAAAATCTCAAACTATGGAGTAGCGTCCTTTTTTTCCCTCACACAAGAAATACGTGAAATACGCACCTGGGTAGATTTGTACACTGTCAGAGCCACCACCACTTCACCGTAGCGGAATTAAGAAACCAGGATATAATATTTACATGCACAAGTACGAAATGATAATGTTATACATACATTTAAACGCAATCACTGTGATTAACATATTACTGACGGGTTTTTGGACCTAACTGACATGGGCTACTGCTTCTTCTTTAATTAATTCCTTTAGTGTGCAGTAAATAAGAGTGCAAGTCCCTTAATTAAACACAAAGGTGCACACATACACATGCTTTACTATCAAGGATCCCTAGTCTTTTAGTAATGCACATCGTGTAACCGACCACCAGATGTGAAAAGGCTTTACTATGTAAGGTAAAGCAGGGCCCTCCCAACAGGCGGTACTTAACCGAGATGCACGCGGCGCCGTCCAGCAGATGTATTGCTCCCACGGGGCCGGCAAAGTGCAGGCTGGAGAGAGACAGCTGGACAAAGCTGCGCAGACAAGGGTGAGCGGTGGCCACGCCCAGTGCATACAATGTAGTAATAGGCTGTGCAGAACCGAGGCGGGTTCATCTGTACATCTGCATTAACTTCCTGTTTGTGTCCCACGGCAATCAAGTGAACTGCTGTACCCAATAGGGTTTTAAATGTATAACTGCCATATAAAACATGTAATTTATATAAAATTACATGAGAGACATACAATATATATGGCCTGTATGTCTTATAGTAATTACATAAAAATAAAAGTCTACAGTCAGTTTTATATACTGAGAAACCGTACAACATATGCAATTTGTTTATCAGATGACGTTGTGATCCCATGAAAATAGGATTTGATATTGTTACTGTCGAACACATACCCATGAACATACACAACATGTTTTCCATTTTTCTGATATAGGCAAGAGAAAATAACGCTCAGGGAAAATATCATTTTCAATTTTTGTGACAATATTAAATAAGACCCTGGCGCCATACCTGCAAAACCATATTGTGGCCATATTCATCCAATATTAAGACTCACTCTGAGAGTCTGATGTGACCTGAGACCAAATCTGTGTGTTACTGAATATTTCATGCATGTCATCACACCATATGAAGGCATGTGTAATAAAAATAAATAACAGACACACACTTGCATTTTATATGTTGTGCAGAGCAGTAAAATCCTGCATGGGCCACACATGAATCCCCTCATCCATATGGACTCCATATGTCTCAGTTTTCACTGTTAAGACCTCATAGACCAGACTCTCTGTCCCTCACTGTGGAGGAAATTATTCCCAAATGAGGCTGCCCTCACCCCGGCTTTAATTCTCACTGCATGTTTCCATCAACGTGTTCGTTACTTTTCTAACCAAATGTGAGGAAGAGGAGGGTGTGCGCCCATTCCCTCCACTCACTCCTTGTTTGAATCCTAAGCAGATTTTTCTACACTCCCGTAATGGGATTCCAGTCAGCCTCGTGGACGGTCGGCGCGGAAAACGCTAGACTCCTACTAGACGGTGGCCTTTCGGGGCAAGGAGCAGCGCCCGTGATAAACCGACGCTTTTATTACCGTCTTAAACCTTTCCTCCATTTTGCATGGGTGCGCCGAACGCTCGGGAGTCTGCATATTCAGCAATAAGCCCAAACCGTCCCTCGATTATTCCACATATTTACAATAGCGGCAGGGCGGCGTGCACCGCGCCGCGCCACCGGGTCAGAATTAATTACGGAAGTTGCTAAGCACACAGCAGCTGCTGTAAACAAACGCAAATACATTTTCATATCGAGCAGGGCGACGCACGGAAAGGAAGCCGCTGCTTGTTGACTAAACAAGTTTAGGCCACCGTCTAGCTGTGACGGCGACGGTGGGAAAAATTCATCACTGCCGCCCTTGCTCCAGCGCCTCAGCCCCAACCACATCTGTGGCGTGGCGAGGATCTATTTTCCAAACTCCATAATCATTTCACTCTATTTTATACCTTTCTAGTAAACCTTTAGCTACACTAAAAGCACTCCATCATTTGAATGCAGCTCGGGGTGCACATTCACTCACACACAACTATGGTAGACGTGTAGTCCGCAATTCAATGTACGTGTGTTAGGGTGGTGCAGAAAATGGAGGACACCTGCACCACCAGCACACGGAACACACGCCAACCCCACCCACATGACCTCGGAGGTGTAAGGCCATGTCATTAACCTCTGTTCTGCTATGCATGCACATGCATGCACACAGAAGTTCATTTTTCACTCCAGTTAGCAAAAT
Source organism: Denticeps clupeoides (assembly GCF_900700375.1). Lineage (NCBI taxonomy): Eukaryota > Metazoa > Chordata > Actinopteri > Clupeiformes > Denticipitidae > Denticeps > Denticeps clupeoides. The sequence continues at coordinate 2,626,197 of NC_041722.1, read as the reverse complement.
GAAAACAGCTCGCGGCTATTCAGTTAAGCATCATGTGATTGTGTATTTTGGCTTTCATATGTCTTTTACTGTATTAAAATCTAAAAATGAACATTTATTCACAATGTCCTGGGGAGGCAAGAAATGTAATTTTTTTTAGGAATACTTACTTTTTTGTGATTAGCCAGGATTAAATTGACCAGCTTTGATTTTGAAATTTTTATCACATTTTCCACATTTTCATGAATTTAATCAATTTTGGAATAAGGGTGTAACATAACAAAATGTGGAAAATAAGATGCACATTTGTGAATACTGTATATATTGATTTGACCAGTCTGTATTCCATTAGTTTATTTCCTTAAAATCTCAGTAGAGCCAAGTTCCTTTTACTTCTCATCCAGATTTTCTCTCTGTTCATCTCCCATAATGCATCAGCACCCAGTGATGGCCAGTTCACATGATGCATGCTGACAGCTGAAATGCTAACACCATGTGGCTATTTGTTTTATGTTAATTTGCAAATCCAGCGCCACCAACATAATGAGAAAGTAAACATTCCGGCCAGGAATAACACTGGAATATCTCAACTTGTTTAAAGGTGATGGACGGCGACCGCTGCACTCATGCGCTCATCACTGCCTAAAGATAATCAGCCTGAACCTGCTTGACTGCGGAATCGACTCGGCCGGCTGGAGGCATATGGGCTTCCTCCTCCCTCCCATCTCGCTTCTAATGTCTTTGGCGAGAACACTTCAGCACAAAACCAATCTGCGGCGAAGACTAAGGCTCCAAGGCCTGTGGGCAGGGCGGGCATCGCAGCCTTTCATTCTCCACTGCTCTGAGGGGATAAAAGCATTCGGTCCTGGATGCCCAATTTGGGGTGAAGAACAAAGGCCAGATGCCTGTGCAGTAATGTGTGCGTGTGTGTGTGTGCATGCAAAAGAAAGAATTGACACATTAATAGAAGAAGATCAGAAGGGTAGTCCACCACGCAAGTTGAAGTGATCCCTGTTCCTGCTACAGACACTTTGGACATTTGTTGAAGAAAAACAACAAAGGAAGGAGGCAGGGAAAAACTTTTAAAAGAAATTCGCATCTCAATTTTTAACGTTATGATTGGCAAAATTATTAACAACCCTGGGCTTGTCATTAACTATTGCTTTGACCTCAGCAGCATCATCTTTTTAAGTAAAAAACTAAAGTAAAGTGATTGTCATTGTGAGACTCTGCAGCACAGCACAACGAAATGTGTGAGCAGTGGGCAGTCATGACAGGCGCCCGGGGAGCAGTGTGTGGGGACAGTATCTTGCTCAGTGGCACCTCAGGATTCGAACCAGCAACCTTCTGATTACGGGTCCGCTTCCTTAACCGCTAGGCCAACCACTGCCCCAACCCTGCTCCAGTCTGATTTTACTTTCACTTTTTACTTTTACATTGCTTGACTTTTTTCCCACTAATTACTAGGATTTTAGAAATTAGGAATAACTATTACTTCAGTAATTTGACCATTAATATGAAACTGTGAGAGAATGAGAGTGAAAGAAAAAGAAAGAGAGAAAGAGAAGGTTTAACCCGTGTTCGGCAGGTGGGTGGCGGCGTGGCATGTGGGGGAGAGCCGAGCACCAGCTGAGCAAACAGATCCAACGTGGAGGGTGACTGTGTTTCTCTACATCTGCTCTTAGCCTCCAGGCCTGAGGACACACACACACACACACACACACACACACACACACATAATCCATGGAAACCCACACACACTCCACACTCCCTGGCAGCACTGTCATTACCCAGACCAGCGGAGCGACACACCCTGACCCCGGATGACCCCTCTCTCTGCACCCTTCCACCCCTGCAGCCTGGCCGGATCTCAGAGATTGTGTCTGGCCCCTCTGCGCATTGCTTAAGAGGGATTTCACACAGCTCTGCCCACACTGCCTGCCACAGAGAGGAAGGCAGGGACAAAAAACGCCACAACGTCAGGCGTAAACGCGCTTCACTGTATTTATCGTCCTGTTCCTCATTCTGCCATGTTCCTACAAACACCCCCGCATTCCTCAAAAAAAAAAGCCCAAACACAGAGAGTGCTGCATTCCTTCTGCCTGTTGATCCAAAGATTTTTCTTTGACACCATTAATCACCATTTGCAAATTTGGCCAGTGTTCCAATTTGCAAATGGTGATTAACGGTGGTGATTTCCAGCCATGGGAATAACGGTGTTACAATAACGGCGATACTGGAAAAAAAGTCATTTTACAGTAACACATAGTCCAACCAATTACCGTTTCCATCATTACAACGCTGTTACCGTTACTGGCAATAACATGCGGCACGTTACTGTAATTATTTCATCCGACCAGCCACAGGAGCAGGAAAGATTTTCTCTTTTCTTTGGTGAGGGACGAGACAACCGCATATGTGATAATGATTGGCTAAGGTTGAGATAACCTTCATGATAAGCCAACCAGAGGCAGAGGTGGGCTGGTATTTCCACTACGAAGGAGGAGACAGAGCCACGCCCTCCACAATTTTTTTTTTCATATTTGAATGTTTTAAGTAACTTTCCCTCAAAAATAGTTACTTTCATAATGCTATACTTTTTTTAATGAAGTAACAATGGTGATTTCTAGGAAATATACACAGAATATTTTGTCAAATGATACAGATCACTCTCTTCAAATTCCAATGCGGTCCTGGTTTTTAATCTATTAAGGGTCCTTATAACTCACACAAATAACAGGACATCAAAAGGAGTGATGATTCCTTTTAAAGTGAGGAGTACTGTTCTTGATGCATCAACACCCCGGCTAAGACTAGAGCGGTTGCCTCTTGGCTGGGGATGCAGCATTTCTACATGCAATCGGTTTGGAAACACCCAGAGAGTCCAGGCCACAGACAATTACCATGGCACAAGATCTGAGGGTGCTGTGAGCTGGTTCCGATGACTGAGGTCTTTTGATCTGAGCCACGATGTGATTTAGATTGTCCCCATTTCTCTGATATTTATTTTCTGAATCAGAGCAGCTTGATTCCATCAAGGTCAAAGTACAAAGAGAGTACAGGGAGAATATAATGATTAAACACGCAGTGGCATTCAATAAAATCTCAAAAACAGCACTCTCTAAATATTAAAAGTCCACACAAATTACAGGTCAATACAAGTCTTGCCTTGGAATCATGCACCAATTATTATGAAACCTTGCTAATTAGGATAAAAACAATAATCATCAATACTCGTATTTATTAAGACAGAAATAAATAATGTAATCCTTAATTTTATCAGTTTATCAGTTGTCAGTGTCATTTAAGGAAGCGCCACTAGATGATATGGATCCATAAACCCAGCTATGTCAGCCGTGAGCCAACTGGAAATACAGTGAAACATTATACTAAGATGCTCAGACCCACTACACGAGACACATAAAACCAAATAAACAGTGCATTTCGACCCAAATTACTTTACTATTGATGTGCAGTCTTGGAGTATGAGGTCAGGGGAAGTGGAGATCATCCACTCTACATGGAATGTCTGCCTGGGAACTAGTTCAAATGGAATAATATGCAATAGAAAACCTCCCGATTGGAAAATAGTATCAAGTTTCACATATTCAATAAGATTCAGAGTGTGGATGTAAATTATAGAAACATCATCTGGTTGGTGATTCCCAAATGATCTTCTGCTACAATGAAATATTTTTTTGCATCTTCTATCATTTGCATCTTCTGTGGTGGATGAAAAATTACATTTAGAACATAAAAGTGAATTTTGAAGTGTTGGACAATCATGACCCTTCAGCACATTCACTGCTCCTTTCCCTCCATTTACAGCCAGTCTTCCTCTACGGTGGAGATGGCAGCCATTCTTCCAACCTTTGGTCATGTAGTGAAGGTGGTGTAGATGCCATCTAAAGATGAGTTTACATTAAACATGATTCATAAATAAATTTTCTAGTGGATATTGTAGGTCTGGGCTACCTTTTGGTGTATTCCATGCTGCCAGTGGCAGCCACATCAATCACATTGCCTAGGGTTTAACACTCAAGATAGTGAAAGTGATCAGTTGTCACCTGTGACACCCAGTGCACACAGTGAAATGTCTCCTCTGCATTTAACCCATCACCCTTAGTGAGCAGTGGGCAGCCATGACAGGCACCCGGGAAGCAGTGTGTGGGGACGGTGTTTTTGCTCATTGGCACCTCAGTTGGACCTTGGCGGTACGGGATTTGAACCGGCAACCTTCTGATTACGAGTCAGCTTCCTTACCTGCAAGGCCACCACTGCCCCAATCCCTCAAAAAGGTCACCCTGTTGGGATCTGGTAACTGGAGTTCATATCAACTGACTGAAATGCTTTTCACACTCATCAGCCATTCAGTGTTGCTTGAGTCGTGGCGTCATCATCCTGGAGGACACACCTCCCATCAGGACTGGAAATTTTCAAGATCATGTTTATATTTACACCATTTGCCAGACGTGCTTTAAATGCCCATCATAGAAAATCTTCATTTAATTCAATAGGGACCGATCTGTAAATACCATTTGTGTTACAACTCAGAACCCATTTTTAAAATATTTCCAAAAAAGGAAAGTGTTTAGCTTGCTTTCAACGATCGAGTAGCAGTCGAGTAGTGCCGGAGGATAGGAGAGATCGAGGTGGGGAGCCAGGACTGATGACCCTTCCTTGGCTTTGTATCAATGGAGTGGTTGGGAAAATTTGGCACCTTGTCCTTGTCTGCATCTAACTGCTCCAGTAAACGACAATTTGTTCTGTTTATTCAGGTTCATCTGTTCACTGTGGTATTAACAAGAGCTTCAGAACTTATGTAGATAACAAAACTACGGACTGCAGAGCTCGTTTAAAGTTGTGTTCATACATTAATGAATAGTTACTCCGTTCTGGTGTACAACAACATCGGACAAGCGCCTCTCCTAATTTTACAGGGATCATCTGTGAAATGATGATCCACTGATGTAATTTAGTGCCGCCAAGGGACCCAAGGCTCATGTTTCTGCTCGTCAGTGCATAATTGGACATTTCATTATTTTCACTCATTCCCGTTCGGTACTCAGCTCTTACGTAAAAAGAGGATAAAGAGACAGAAGATAAAGAGACAGAAAAAAAAATCCTTGAGCTCTCGCTGCTGAGAATTTGACTGACTGATCAATTTACAAAGGCGTACAAGTCTTTAATAGACAGTGTGCGTCGGCGAGGCTGAAAACAAGATTACCCTGAACTCGCAGCATTAAGAGCGGCTGAGAGAACAGGCTGAATGCTGGCTTGTTTTCCAGCAGCTGTCAGGAGAGTGGACACATGGGGACAAACGCGCACACACACACAGGACAGACACACTGCAGCATGTGAAAGAGATCTACACTGTGGAATTAATAACACAGACACTCAACCGTCGCACACAAAAGAGACACACACACACACACACACGATGAGAACAGTGGTCAGATTTTCAGATTCATGGCCTTGGCGCCGACTTCACACATTCTGCCTGCGCAGCAGTAACATGGCAAGTGTTGCAATAGTCAGTAGGCAGAGACCATTAGAAAGGTCTCAGCATACGGTAAAACATTTAAATTGTTTAACAGGAGAATCAGTCAGAATCAGCAAGGTTAGTTCTTTTATGAGTGCAAGATCACACCAAAGACATTAAACATCATCTAAATTATTCATTTGTCTGTTTGCGTGCGAGGTCTGCATTCACTCATTCATAAATACTTTCTTGAGTCATCCTCATAAAAAATAAAAGAAAAGAAAAGAAAGAAATTTAAATTAAAAAAGAAAAGACAGCTGAATAATTCATCAAAAAGCATTTTTTTGAGTTTTGATAGGACCTTTGTCCTATCTGTTTCTGCTTGTATCTGCTTACAACATAAAATCATCTAAAAATGTGCAGGTCTTACGATTTAATTTATATATGAAATCTGATATTATAGATTATGACAACATAAAATGATCTTAACATGACTTTCTAATGTGTTGGAGTAATATAATAGTGAATGTTTTAATGTAATCTTTCTGCATTATTATACCAAAATTAACTTTCAAAGATATTTATCAGAACCAAGGGGTTCAGTGTAATAACAATGGTAATAACTCTGTAATAAATTATAACTGTATGACTATTGTTTACCATACAAAATCTATATTCTGGTAGGTATCTATACACACAGACCTGTCTCTCACCTGTAATACTGACAGAGGCGTGTCCCTCATCTCCCAGCAGGGGATTGGTCACCCTGCAGCTGTAGGTGCTGTTGGGCTCCAGCGTAACCATGGCAACGCTCCGCACACTGAACAGCCCTTCATCATTGGCCACCTGCGAGGTGGTCACGTTGTCCGTCAGGTTCCGGCCACTTCCATCTTGCCACAGTAGCTCCGCCTCCGGGTATCCGCCGTACGCCACACATGTCAGTGCCACCTTATCGCCCGGCCGCAGGTTAGAGTCCGGAGACAAGGTCACCACCGGTTTGGAGTACGGGGCTGTGTGTGTGTGAGTGTGTGTTGGGGGAAAGAACAGGAGGAGTAAAGCATGAAAATACGGCAGGGGTCCAGGCGGAGATTATCTACACTGAGAGACACCCGGGGAACAGCCTGACATGATTCCCATTAAATTCTTAATTACATTTAGGGAGCTTAGCACAACACGCAGCTTAGCAACCAGCTGAAATCTTTGGTAGAACATCCTGATGTGCCATCCTGCCCCAATCGCCCGAAGGGAGGTACAAAACGTGCATGCGACTTTGCCGAGGCCTCTGGGAAATGGACCGGTGGAGAGAGAGTGGCGGAGTCAGGGTCTGTAAATGGAGTTCATTTCTGGGCGGCGTGGAGGAGTGGACGCTCATCTCGCCACAGACAGGCTGATGTTAGGCTGTCGCTAACCTCTCCTGCCATCCGCGCTGATTTCCATGGGGACCCTGATTCAATTTTTTTTGGCGAGGAGCCAATGCAAGTTAACTGTAAATGCCAGCTAAAAATAATACATCAATATACCATGGACACAGAAAAGGACAGCATGTCATCGCTGGAAACCAAGTCATTGTTTTTCCACCAGAAAAAAATGCAGGAATAATAAGAAAAAAAGATAATTATCTTGCGTTTTTTTCCTCAGATGGCACTTAAGTTATTTATACTTACAAGAGAGGAAAGACAAATGCGTCTTGTTGGCGTGTATTGCCAAGAGCACAAAATCAAACCCAGACAGCATTGATCTGGACTGAGATGGCTATCAGGCGTTATTGAACTGATCCATTCTGGTGGCCTTTGCATGGAATGAGGGGATTTTTATGAGCACTGTGGTCAACATCAATCATTGATGACAGCGGTAATTACCCATGTAAGCCCACAGAACAGTGGGAAAGACCCCCCCAACCACTTTACAACTTATTATCTATGGAGGGAACCCCAACCATAGCTTTCAATTTTGGATAGAAAAAAATTAATATGTGCAATCTATTGAAATCCAAAAGGATTTTTGACTTTTATAGGATCACAGCTTGATTTGACTATTTCTGACCTGGCACTCAGCACAGCACTATGCTTGTACACTACAGTAATGTCAGATGTATAAGTCTGACACGATCGTGGGAAAATAACTTTTCTGTTGTCTCTGTGCTACTTTGGCTTCCGCCTTGAACTACACTCTCTCCACCTCTGTCTGTCTCACTAAAGTAAATTCCAGGAAATTTATCTGCCGTCTCTGGACATTCATTGATCAGCGACAACTTGGCTGGTCCGGGAAAGATGCTGAAAATACAGAAATACGCAAAAGCTCCCCTGGTGAAGGATGGCATGGGACATGATTGTTCCACGATAGCCCCGCCCCTCACGCCCTCATTTCTCAGCGATTAAACCGGTCCCTGTTTTACTGTATTACTGGACACTAGAGCCCAGTTTCATATTCTCCTTCTAGGTCTCAGCTAGTTCTGAGTGCTTCATTCATAACTTCTCTGATGAATGTGCTGTGCCGCTCAGTAGCCAATAGGATAGAAATAAGCAAGAAAGACTAATATCTTTCTATGGCATCTGTATATATATTCTGGACAAACAGCATGATGGTGCCAGATCAGATCAACGGATGAATAAAATATTGCAGCCAATTTGAACATGGGTGGTTTTCCAAGTACGTGGTTCAGTGGCAGGTTTTCTCAGAAACTGCTGTGCTGTGTTTGAAACTCCGCTACCTTGTGGTGCAGCGTGTTAACAGGGCGTGAATTTTAAAAATAAGTGAGCATCTGGGCAGTGCATGTCACCAGGACTGTCAGTAGTTTTGTTTTCACCATCCACAAAAAGCTGAAAACGAATAAAACAAACTGGACCTAATGGAAATATATTTTTCTCTTGCATGAGTACTTAAGGGAATGGAAATTCACATTTACATTTACGGCATTTATCAGACGCCCTTATCCAGAGCGATTTACAATGAGTAGTTACAGGGGACAGTCCCCCCCTGGAGCAACTTAGGGTTAAGTGTCTTGCTCAGGGACACAATGGTAGAAAGCGGGATTTGAACCTGGGTCTTCTGGTTCATAGGCGAGTGTGTTACCCACTAAGCTACTACCACCCCCATTTACAGGTCACATGTTCTGAAACCTGTGGCGCAATGTGTGCGAACGTAGGAGGGACGACTTCTCGCGAGAGGTGAACACATACATCACTCACACAAGATGCAGTCATGTGGCAAATGTGTTTGTCAAAAAAAGCCTTGGCTCTTTAATGGAAGCACAGCTACTGTGACATCAGACAAGCCCGTGTTTGTCACAAATTCCCGTATGTGAAAAGAAAAAAACAGACGTCCAAAAATTGGGCAAAAATGACATGAATAGTAATTTTACTGCCAATATTAGTACATGACAATATCTGAACCTACAAAATCAGTGTAAAATACCTGAATAAAAATTCTCTGTTTTAGGGCGGAACGTACCTGCCACCTGCAGCAGCATGGCAGCGGAGCTGTACTGCTGAACCCGGACGAAACAGGTGTAGCTGCCCTCATCGGCCACCCGCACCTGCCGCAGCAGCAGGGAGGAGTTTCCTGCCAGCAGCTCCCGGGGGAACAGGCTGGTGCGGTTGGCGAAGGCGGCGCTCTGGTCGGTCAGCAGGTCCCGCCCGTCGGTGAAGCTGTGCACGGCGCGTTTGGTGTCGGTCAGCTGCCAGAAGATGCTGAGCTGGGTCAGGCTGGACGCCTTCTCCCCGGTAAACGAACAGTTCAGCACCATGTCCCTCCCATACAGCGCCACCACTGGCAGATCAGGAGTATGCACCTCCAGAGAGGCTGAGGGTGAAAAAAGAAGATTTATTTACAGGTCCAAATTTTTCTGAGGTACAACAGTAAGTTTGAAAAAAAAAACTAACAAATACATAAAACAATTCGATGCTGTAGTGATCTTATGTCCATAGTTTCACGTAGGAGAGATGCTGCCTGATTGGGAGCATGGATTTGGTAGCACTCCAATGGATTTGATTGGTTGACACTTGCGCTGTGCGTTTTAAAGTTTCTGTGCAAGAAACATAAATTAACATGATTACTTTTAAGTAACTAATTAAGTAACTAAATATGATTGAAAAAAATCAGCTGTGTAATTTTGAAGGGAAGTTTTCTGTTTTTCCAAATGTCTGTTTGTGCTTATAAAATGCAACAGGTTTACATGTTAAGGGTTGATTAAGGAATTATTAAAAATTGCACAGAACATACATTTAAAATACTGTTAGCAACGTTTTGTTACCCATGCAAGGTTTCATTCCTGGAAAACCGTTCCATGTTGGATGGAGCGCAGATGACATGTGAGGCCGACGAAGAGGGAATGAGAGTGAGCAAGAGATCAAATGGTCTTCATTTTAATAAGTCCGACAAACATGAGACGAACAAAGACGGCAGTCTGCGTAGGAAGCCCTCTTCTCCCACAGTACACAGCCTCGATGGCTTTGTGAACAACATTGTTTTATATGAGCATCTCTGCTGCATTGTGCCCCCCCCCCCCCAAAAAAAAAAAAAATCTGCTGTTTCATTAAATTCTTTGAAGTGCTGAATTAGCCGAGCAATTCCCCGCTCGCTTTGAAGCAAACAACTCTTTCGCCGCAATGCTTCCACTGACATGTTCGTTTCAAACAGACATGCAGGTCTCTTCAGAGGACACACAACTAAACTCTCTCTGTAGACACCGCCCCAACTCGCATCACCTTGAGCCCTGCTGAGCTCACCTGCGGGCACACTGCCACCCGCTGGCTGTGGGTATGACTGCGGCCAGAGCGTGAAAGATCTAAAGTCATGGAATAAAACACTGAACCGGTGCCTGTCACATGGAGCAGCGAACTAAGGAACAAGTTGTGTGGGTTTTAGTGGAAACGTGGCGGAGGGAAGACAGGTCAGGCTGGGTACTGAGCTAAATGACTCACATAGATCAGCTCACAGAGGACGTCGGAAAAGGACATACATGCAAGACCACAGATCATATCGCACACACCCTCAGAATACACACACACACACACAAAACCCCCGACTTGACAGAGAGACGCTTGAGTGTGTTATGGCATGCTAACATGCACTGTGCACTGTGGGACAGCTCAGCAGGGCTCTGTGGGAGGAGGGAGTTTGACGTCATGGAAACCGAGGCCCACATGGCACGTCCCCTTGCATTTAGGAATAAAAGTGCCAGAGGAGTCATGGCACGTCACTGTCCAATCAGCCGGGTGACGTCCGTCTCTTTAGGCACCGCTGAGAAATTGGAAGGTGTTTTATGTAAAACTGGTGGTCCAAATGCCAGACACAGAATTACTGGAAATCTGAACATCCTCCGGTCAAGGTGCCTTAACGAAAACCTTCACCAACCATAAAGCATTTCATGCCACCCCAATGGTAGAACCACCTTCAGAGAGGCTTCGGAGAGATCCAGCGAGGGCTGTTCTTTCAATGTACTGTACATTTGGAATTTACTTTCACCATGCTTTATGTCCACAATTGCAGAAGCTGTGCTCAAAGTTTTGTGGGATATTAGGCCGGTTTAAACAATCCTCAATGAAACCGTTTCAAGGACCGGATCCCTGTCGGCGGGACGGAGTTCTGCAACCGCCAGTTTACATTCTGTACAAGCTCCATTTCAGTTCTGGTGAGACAGAGCCGCCATGAAATAAACTCATTACCCACCGTGAGCGGCAGCGGCAGCACCATCTTCTATTCACCTCCCTCCTCGATCTTACCCACACCCCTGTTCATCTCATTCACTCTCCCGGTCCTGGGTGCCGCAGTAATGCATATTATTTACCGGGAGGCCGTTTCCGCAAGTTTTTTCTAGGTTTCCCCGCTGCTTTTATTGTCCTCCTTTGAAGAATAAATCTGCCCTTGAGGGAACGTGAACTTCTGATTGTTTGTCAGCCGGCAAATTATCATAATTGGGAGTCCCGCTCTTCCTCCTGTCCACCAGCTTTCAGGATTTTTGTCCTCTCGTCTTTCTCCTTCGCCTCTCAGCCCGTCCCACTTCCCTGTCATAATTAATCCCCTGCTATCGATCGCTGGTCACATCATATTTGTTGCTGCAAGTACACATCATTTTCTGTGTCTTGTTCTTGGCATCATGTACCTCCACGCCTTGGCTGCACCCACATTCCCCTCATTCACTGTCACTGAAAAAGTCAGAAATTGTACTATGTGACCCCCAAAAAGGATGACGAGAGATGAATAGAGTTTAGATAAACAGGGAAACAAACTGGCTTTTCATGATAAACAGAATTCACAAAATATATCAGGCCAATCATGTGCAGAAGGGGTGAAGAAATGTGAAGTGCATGTGGGGACGGTGCCTTGCTCTAGTTTACAGTTCCAAAAAGGACCCAGTTCATGTTCATTTGCTTCTTTATGTCACGAGTCTATTGGATTGTTTGGATGTAAAACTGATTTAAATGTTTAAGCAGATGCGTCTGTACCTCTGGCACCGGCTACTCTGGGGGTTGGAGCACAATGAGAACTGGCTGTCCGATCCGTTCATGATCTGTTCTCATCCATTCCAGAAAGTCAGAACGGATCAGATGCAGCGTAAACCCCCACCAAAAATATCAACATGTCCCATAAACACTATATGGAGGTCTGGTATGGCTGTGGGTTTTTGGGATGGCATAAAGGTGTCCAGAGTAGACTGTTTTTCCTGGACTCCATGGATATCGCTCATGTATTGAGGGTAGGGCTGAAACGATTATTCGAATAACTCGAATGATTCAATTAGAAAAAATGTTAGAGGAAAATTCTTTGCCTCGAGGCTTAGTTTAATTCGACACCAAAGTCCATCTATTATCGTATCGCCCCCGTGGAGCTACGAAGTGCGGAGCTGTGCAGCAACGGGATGTTTATTCTACACAAACTGTTTTAACGGAAGCGCATTTCAAAGATTTAAAGAGGCGCGATTTATTGGCGGAAAATGAAGTTTACAGTGTGCGAAAAAGGCATAAAATGTCTGAAGTGTGGGACCATTTTACGCTGTGTAAGGTGGACAACGTAATGCAGTGTATACACTGTAAAACGGACTCGGAGCTTCTACAATGTATCGTATTTTTATGATTGCTAACTAACATTAGCGCTTCTTAGAACGTACATTATTTGTAATTATTTGTGTTATGACTCGATAGTGACGAGGCATGATAAGGCATGAGAACTCACTCATGTAATTCATCCGTCCCGCGCGCCACACACACACACACACACACACACACACACACTGGTTACATCTCAAAACACGCCTACCCCATACATAAAGTAGTAATAATAAATGCAGATGGACAAATCTACATTCATTACTTTTGGGCGAGTTTATAGTATATGTTGTACATCACAGCGGCGCAGGCCTGCACATGCATTGCACACACATGCACTAAGACAAATTCTCTCTCTCTCTATTTTGCACATAACATTGCACAAAGAAATCTACCTACTTACCTCATCTGGATACAACTGGAAACTGAACTGTATTGTTTAAGTTGGATTATTAGTAATACTTGAATTGTTTATTTATATTTTCTTTTTACCTTTATACTTTTTTTCTTTATTCTCAGATGGGCTATAGCAGGGGGTGCACCCCTTTTTCCTTTTTTTTTATTAAAACAAAAAGGACAAATAGGCTAACCTATGTTTCATAGTTTTTTTTCATGTACATCATGAATGTTTCACAGAAAGATTGATTAAATGGGCTTAGTTCTGGAGCCAGTAACCCAAAGGTTTTAAACTTTGATCTAATGAAAGTGTTGAGTTTGAATAAAAAAGGAATAATTTGTGAGGAATAACAGCCAATTGCTTGCTCATTTTAGGAGGATTTTCATGTTGCATAACACTATTGATAGAGTTGTTTAAAAACGCAAAAGTATGAGTACTCCGATTACTCGATTAATCAATGAATAAATCGACAGAATACTCAATGGCAAAAATATTCGATAGTTGCAGCCCTAATTGAGGGATATGAGTGAGTTTGTGGTCCTGGGTTGGTGCTCCGCACTGGATGAGGCACCCCGTGTCCACTTAATATTGCCTAAGCAAAACTTGACCCTTCAGATCCTGTAGCAGCCAGTAAAGTTCAACAGTGATGAAATGCAATGACACCACATCATGAGTAGTTACTCACACTCAGAGCACTTGGGAGTGCTTACGGCTTTCAAAACATCTGAAAATTATCCAGATTATCCTTATATGCAAATTACCATATCGGAGGCTGTTGTCTTCTGTGGACATTCGTCCAAACATTCCAATTCCACTGTTCTGCACACAGGATTGTTTTGAAGAGTGAGAGCGATTTGTGATCTCAGTCTGAATTGCTGTTTTATCAAGAATCACGAAGCCCTACCCCACGCCGAGTATCACCAGGAGAGTGAGAATAAAAATCACAGACCTGCTGCTATAGTGACACGTGTGAGTTGTGATAAACAGTCTGTTGACACTCTCCTCTCTCCTCTCTCTCTATCTTCTTGCCCTGTGGTGAGCATTGGGATGCAGGGCAGGAGTGGCTCTGGCCCTGTCAGGCCCCTGATGGCCTGAAGAAGCTTCCCAGCTGCCGAAGGTCCGGCCGATCTGACAGCTCCGTATCGGCCCCGCCCTCCCCTTCGTCTGTCCGTCTCTGTCCACTCCCAATCTTTCATACTCTGTTTTATTCATTCCCTCCTTTTATCTTCCCCGTAATTCGGTCCACCTCAGCTCTTTGGGTCAATACCACACTTCTCATATCTCCATGTCTAATAACACAATGGTTTAAAGCACACGGGTTCAGCCTGGACCTGCTCAATAACAGGCAGGGGCGAGCGAGCGAGAGAGAGAGAAAGGTCAGGCATCTCCATCTCTAATAAAAACACTGCTCAATATCACACAGGTCATATCTCCCCTCTCCGAAACACTTCAAACACACCATACAAATAACACAGTTCACCGACTATCCGCACACACACACACACACACACACACACACACACTTACTTAACTTGTTCAATAATAGAAAATAGTGATACAGCAGCGCACAAAGTGATCCGCTTCATGCGGTACAAAGATGTGTGCGTTTTGTGAGAGAGAGAGAGAGAGTGTGTGTGTGTGTGTGTGTGTGTGTGCGTTCGCGATCATGTTGTCAGGGAGACCTTGCACAATGTATGGGATTGCAAGGACGCCTCAAACACAAACACACTGAAGGGCAAATGCTGGGGCTGGGCGGGTGGAGAGGGAGTGGTGGTGGTGTGTGTTTTTGTGTGTTTATGGGTGGGGGGTGTTAGCTTAGCAGAGCAGACGAGCACAAACACACAGGCGCATAGTTAGTGTTTTGTCATTTTTGTGCACTGGATGAAAGAAAGAAATGAAAAAAAAAAGAACTGAACCGCATGACGAGGATGCCCCCATCTGGCTGGCGTGACACACTGCATGGCAATTCTGCGATAAAGATGAGCAACAGCAGAATACCACTTTTTACAGCGTTTACTCCCCTCTATAATCTTTCACTAAATGACAGCAGTAATATTTTTAACGGCCAGGCTCTTCATATCAAACTAAACAGCCGAGGAAAGGAGGGAACAAAAATGTCCACGTCTCAATTACGGGGCCTACAAACACGCCTAATTAAATTGGCGGAGAGCTGACACCTTGAATCTGTTACCCTGCGGAGGTGTAAAATTAGAACAATGCTGACGGTTAACGGCGGACCCAGAATCCCACGCTCCCACATAACAGCATAATGGACGCATTACCCAGGTCTTGGTAGAACACAAATGAGGAATTAACCAGGTCTGGCTGTTCCATCCGAGGGTCGCAGTTGCCGAGGTAACCCGCCACCCCAACATCTGGAAGCAAGGATCTCCCCACCACCCTCTCGCTGTCTGTCTCCAGGGCGCATGCATGTGCGGGAAGGGAGATATCTGCTGCTCGCCTCGGGTTGCTTATTTTCAGAAACGCAATCAATCAAGATGTGTGGCACACACTCACACACACGGAGACACACACACACACATCCTCCATTTTCTTGCCCTCTCTGCAGACAGAGGCCTTATCAGGGAAAGCTGGTCTCATATCCCGTCAATAAGCTGTTAATGGGCACGAGCTGGCAGATAATGGGCAGAGTTGCAGGGGAGAGCTGGAAGGAGATAAGGACAGAGGCGGGTGGTCTCAGGACGGGTGAGGGAGGAGCAGCCGGGACCACTGATCGGGGGGAAGGAGACATGAAAGAAGCCTCTAGCTTGGATACAGATTCATTTGGTGCACATGTTAAAATATTGCATGTAGCATGAAATGTAAGACTTTGCAAAAACTATAGGGCCAGATAGAATGAATGGGGACAACACACTGACCAAATTATGGATCGAACCAATCTTTGTGCTAATAAAGCATTTATTACAGCATTTATCAGACACCATTATCCAGAGCGACTTACAATCAGTAGTTACAGGGACAGTCCCCCCCTGGAGCCACTTAGGGTTAAATGTCTTGCTCAGGGACACAATGGTAGTAAGTGGGATTTGAACCTGGGTCTTCTGGTTCGTAAGCGAGTGTGTTAACCACTAGGCTACTAATAATAAAAAGTGAAGCTCAAGATAATGTATTAAATGTATTAAATATAAAGGTGGAATCTTGAACTTTCTGGTAGTTACTACGAGTTAGGCATTAAGGGACTATCGCTACAAAAGTGTTATGAATATATATTAGGCAAAAAAGGAATAGTGACACGTTTAAAATGTTTTACCTTCATTTTTGTTCCTATGTATGTGGTGTTGGTTTGTCTGTGGTCTGTTCTGTGTGTGTGAGACACCATTTTTCCAGTGTTCTGGGCACAACAGGAGGTTGGGGAGGCGACTCAGAGTCGGCGTGTGGTGGTCCGGAGAAAGAGAGATAGCATTCAGCTTTGTGTAATGTGTGTTGGTTCTGGTCTCGTTTGTTAATTACCTCCGGTTTTTAGATACCGTTTTTCCTCTCCCCCTTTTTGCAAATGACATAATGTGCGTATGTATTACCGTAATGTATTACAGAAAGCAGATCAGGTAAGACGAGAGGACAAAAAAAATGTTGGTCAAGCATTACAGTTGAGCTGAGCCACAATGAGTCACGGTTAAATTGGTTGTAGTTGTAGTAAAACTAGTCACAAGCACTGACCTGATGACCTAAGCAAAAACACAGCGTATGTATGATGTATCCTGAGGCGTTCTTAACCAGTTCTGGAACTTCATACTATTCCATGTCTCTGGCACCTGAAGCAGTTATTGAAAGAAAGTGATTATCATACGGTCATCACCACAGTAATGGAGCTAAAAAGATCAAGGAAGATCAAGAAATATCTTCTGTGTTACAGTCACAAGCCTAATCAGGTACAACACTTCAACATGGTCCAAGTTAGTTCCGCTTGTGGCTCACACATCACTGGCCATTCATCACAGCAGACTGCTCCTCCACTCCGGACGGAAATCTCCAAGCCCGCGGCCCGCGGGGTGAGGGCTAACCTGAAATAATCAGGACGCGCTGGTCAGGAGCTTTTTCTGAGAGCCGAGAACCAGTCTGCAGGCATCTGGGTATTAGACACGCCTCACCGCACCAACACCGCCACTTTCCTCCTTTTCTGGGAGGGGGAGTGTACTTGATGTAATTAGTCAAGGCATCGCTTATACGAGGGAACAAAATCAAATTCAATTTCAGAAAGAACGAAGGGAGGAAAAAAAAAAAAAAACGTCACCCCCCTTCCCTCTCTGTCTCTCATTTTGAAGAGGGTTGGGTGAATAGATGGTATTCATCATTAGCGGACCTTGAAAGGGCACGCCCGAGACTGCTGGACGTGCACAACACGCTTTCACGCCACCGCAACGTGCGTCACTCACTGCTGCAAGAGATGCCATCCATTCAATTATGCTAATTACAGAATTCAGGTCAACTTGCAAATTCAGGGTAGCTGGAAGAAAAGACAAAACGTCATTTTCGATTTTCACATGCACATTTACAGAATTTACCAGACGCCCTTATCCAGAGCGACTTACAATCAGTAGTTACAGGGACAGTCCCCCCTGGACCAATTTAGGAAGTGTCTTACTCAGGGACACATTGGTAGTTGGGGTTTAAACCTGGGTCTTCTGGTTCATAGGCGAGTGTGTTACCCACTAGGCTACTACCACCCACAAATCTCAAACAAATCATACAAAGGGCTTGATGGGAAGCCCAAGGATTTGTCCATATCTGAGCTATTTTTAATTAAATATTTAAATATTAAAAAAAATATTTAGCCCTAAAACGATCATTAAAATATTAGTATTACATACATTAATAAAAAATCTTGGGTTAAACGATGATGTCATAAAAATATGAAAATATCCTGTCCTAAAAAAAAACCCTGCTCTATAAACATGAAGACAAAATCTATTACATTATCATGTGTTATTAACATTATGATTACATAGTATACATTTAACAATCACTGGGAAATAAGAGCGACACCAAAACAAAGGGCACAATCCCCCCCTACTGGTCATTCCTGGAATTGCGGATGAAGGACAAACAAGAGATTATATAAATTTCAGAGCTGATGACACCCATTTTACAATATTGTGGAGCCCTCTAGGGGTCATGTAGTAGAAACAAATATTTAGGTTGAAAAGTGGTAATAAAGAAAATTGGTTGGAAAAACATTTTATGAGGTGGTAGAAATAAAAGCATAAGGAAAAACTGGTTATATGAAAATGCAAGTGTTCTGACCTGCATGAGTAAGAGCATCTTCAACAGCTGTAATGTAAGTAGACCTTGTGCAGTATTTAGCATGTTAATAGGCTTTAAGCTCCGGACTATTTTGCTCTTCGCTAATTAAGAATCTTTGTGCAAAATTACACCGCAAACTTTTAAATATTACAGGAATGCATTATCAACTGTATAAGGTGTATTTCCTTGTGCTTCACAACCAGCAGGTCTCAGGTCAGGCCACATGGATTCCCACATAGCCACCCCATTTAATTTTTTTTTCAACCACTTTTCAACCTAAATATTGTTTTTTTATTACACAACCCCTATTTATAATGAAATTCTGATGTTCAGAATCGGTCAGTCAATAATGATGTAATGATTATAATACAACTACCTGGAATTGGTTTTCGGACCCAAGTTTTAAAACAGTAACTGACTGCTACTGCTGGCGTGCTGCATAGATGTACAGTGGTTTGTAAAGGTTTTCGGCCCCCTTGAACTTTTCCACATTTTGACCAATACAAATTGGTGTACACTTGAGAAGTGGAACAAAAATCTTACATGATTCTAGGGCTGCACGATTTTGCAATTATTGAGATCAATATTGCGATTGCGGTATGATAAAGGGCACTTGCTTGTATATCAATGAAAAGTCGCAATCAAATTACTAATAGTGAAATGTTTAATTTCAAAGTGAACATACAAACTACTTATAACAACTTGAATCGCCCAGTGCTTTCAATATTCAATATTCAACAAATACAATATTCTACAAAATTAATCACAAAAAACTCTTTACATTACTGTTGAACGACAAACCCTGGTAAGGCTAAACAACTGTTTTGATTATATTTGGCCATTATAAAATCCCGTATTATAGTTCTTACGTTTAACCAAAACGTTGTTTGGAGGCTGACTTGAACACAGGGATGCATAGCTTTGCTAGCTCAGCTAAGGTTAAGATTTGTAAACTGAGGTGAATTTCTTTAGGAAACCTTCAAAGTTTGAGAAAAGTTAACTAAACAGCTAAGAAAAGTCTAAATAGTTAATGCCTAAGTTTAATCAAAACGTTGTTTGGAGGCTGACTTGAACACAGGAATGCATAACTTAGCCTAGCTTAGCCTAGCTTAGCTAAGGTTAAGACTTATAAAACAGGATTTTATAATGGCCAAATATATTCGAAACAATTGTCCAGTCATACCTATGAAATGTAATCCCCGGGATCTGGTTTGAAGCGTACAGCGGTTTGTACAGCCCCAAGCAGCACAAGAGTGAGGCATTTTTATGCACTTCTCTCCATAGACATGTATATGCTTCACATCACAGCAGAGCCTATCGCAATATGGCGGCGACGTTGACGTACCTCTACCCATATGTCTATGTGAGTCACAAATCTGAGGTCTCCATCGAAATCGAAAGTCATGTGACCAAACACGTCACATTCGACTGAAGTGAGACTTCAGTCAGCTCGCAAACTTTGAAAGAATGAGTGATATGTTGCCGATTCAATCCATGTACTAATCATTTAAATCGCAGCATTTTGCGTTCATGTAATCGCACAGACTGACATCGCGATGAAGATTGCAATTAGATTAATCGTGCAGCACTACATGATTCCAAACATTTTTTACAAATAAATAACTGAAAAGTGGGGTGTGCGTAATTATTCAGCCCCCTTTGGTCTGAGTGCAGTCAGTTGCCCATAGGCATTGCCTGATGAGTACTAATGACTAAATAGAGTGCACCTGTGTGTAATCAGATTTCAGTACAAATACAGCTGCTCTGTGACGGCCTCAGTGGTTGTTTAAGAGAACATTGGGAGCAACAAAACCATGAAGTCCAAAGAACACACCAGACAGGTCAGGGATAAAGTTATTAAAAATTTTAAAGCAGGCTTATGCTACAAAAAGATTTCCCAAGCCTTGAATATCCCACAGAGCACTGTTCAAGCGATCATTCAGAAATGGAAGGAGTATGGCACAACTGTAAACAGTAAGACAAGGCCGTCCACCTAAACTCACAGGCCGAAAAAGGACAGTGCTGATCAAAAATTCAGCCAAGAAACCTGTGGAGACTGCAGAGATCTACAGCTCAGGTGGGGGAATCTGTCCATTGGAAAACTATTAGTTGTGCACTGCACAAAGTTGGCCTTTATGGAAGAGTGGCAAGAAGAAAGCCATTGTTAAAAGAAAACCATAAGAAGTCCCGTTTGCAGTTTGCCATAAGCCATGTGGGGCACACAGCAAACATGTGGAAGAAGGTGCTCTGGTCAGATGGTCAAAATGGAACTTTATGGCCAAAATGCAAAACGCTATGTGTGGCGGAAAACTAACACATCCTCCCCGCTGTCAAATATGGTGGTGGCAGCATCATGCTCTGGGGGTGCTTCTCTTGGAGTCTGCTAAAGACTTGAGACTGTGGCGGAGGTTCACCTTCCAGCAGGACAATGACCATAAACATAAAGCCAGGGCAACAATGGAATGGTTTAAAACAAAACATATCCATGTGTTAGAATGGCCCAGTCAAAGTCCAGATATAAATCCAATCAAGAATCTGTGGCAGGATCTGAAAACTGCTGTTCACAAATGCTGTCCATCTAATCTGACTGATCTGGAGCTGTTTTGCAAAGAAGAATGGCCAAGAATTTCAGTCTCTAGATGTGCAAAGCTGGTAGAGACATACTCTAAAAGACTTGCAGCTGTAATTGCAGCAAAAGGTGGTTCTACAAAGAATTTACGCACACCCCACTTTTCAGTTATTTATTTGTAAAAAATGTTTGGAATCATGTATGATTTTTGTTCCACTTCTCAAGTGTACACCACTTTGTATTGGTCAAAATGTGGAATTCCAATAAAATAGATTCATGTTATTCATGTTTGTGGCTGTAATGTGACAAAATGTGGAAAAGTTCAAGGGGGCCGAATACTTTTGCAACCCACTGTAAACAGCAATAATGCACAGAGATGGACACACACACACAACCCTGAAGTGAGGGCTGGCCACACCTCTGTAGCAGAGATTTTGGATTGACTCTCTCCTCCTGTGGAGTGTTGAGATGCTGAGGATGAGAGCGGAGGACCAAGGGATAGAACGAGTGTAATCCTGTCTGAAGATAGCGGCATTAATCAAGTAGCAGAGGCGTGAGGGTGAGGAGCACCATGGGGATTAGAGGCGGTAATCCCCAACCAGAACCCAGGAAGAGCGGCCCGGCAAGCCCAAGGTCACTCGGTGGAGCAGTGCAGCGATACCGCAAGCTAACTGGGAAAGGACAGGAGCAGGGAGGTCACCAGACTCGGCTTGATGAAAAGTCATGTCACACATTTTTACAAAAGCGCTTAGTTCTTGATACTTCCCATGAGCTTCTAGTAAAGGAACCTTGTGAGAATCGCTTCTATCCAATTATCTTGAAGGATTCATAGGTTTAATCTGTGTAAGCACAGATTATTTTTGCATTTTATGGTATGGTAGTAGCCTTGCCTATGAACCAGAAGACTACAGAGTCACAGGTTAAAATCCCACTTCCTACCATTGTTTCCCTGAGCAAGACACTTAACCCTAAGTTGCTCCAGGGGAGGACTGTCCCTGTAACTACTGATTGTAAGTCGCTCTGGATAAGAGCGTCTGATAAATGCCATAAATGTAAATGACTGAATAAATATTACTGATTATTGACTATGATTATACTCTAATTAAAACATTGACATTTCATGTTGCCATAGCTGGCATTACTTTACTCTTGCTTACCAGTCTATTGTCCACCAATATACACTCAATATGCACAGGTTCAAAATGTCAGGTTTCAGACACTATATCTCCCAGAACCAACCTACTGCCGTACATGATATCTGTACCGCATTCACACTCTGATAAAGAATGGAGGCTCCTTTCTCCAAGAACAAGTATTAAATGTATATTTTAATATATACTTTTTGGCATTGTACTGCATTGTAATCTTATCTACAGATGTTTACACAATTAACTGATATACTGTATCAGGAGGTTTATTGGCCTCCATAGGTGCATATTAATCACACGGCTGAGTAACGGCGAATTCCCCCAGAATATCAATCAGAGTCCAACACTCAATCTACAGAGTAAATCGTTTCAGATGAATGTGGATGTTAAAACAGTTAAAGGGGGTTTCACGTGTGACAAAATGTACAGCAGGGGCGCAAGAGCATGGTCATGTGAAAACTGCGCCCTCTTGTGGTAGACTGCAGTCACCAGACTTCAAGGCAGAACTTCAGTCTGGACAACATATCAAAAGCCTAAAAAGGAACAGGCCTTAAAAAAGAAAAACACTTTAAATAGTTTCCTAATTAACAGAGATCACTTCTTAATGTTAAATCTCAGGGTAAATCAAAAGCACCTGATTTGACTCAGACTCAATTCAGTTCAACTGCATGATTCAGAACTTTTGTGCAAAGAATAGATAATCTGTAACCAATTGCTGCTTTATCTGTAAATTTAACAAATTGAATTTGAAGAACAGCATTGGCTTGAACAAAATAAAACATTCAAATCTGAAAAATTATTTATTTGGAATCTGATATGGGCACTCATTTAAAGAGGATACAAATTAATTCCTCTGAAACTGAAATTCACAGCTGCGGAATGCATTTTTTACAAAATATTTGTGAATAATGCATTAGCAAATCTTATGCAGTAGCTGAAATTCATATTTTTACGTTAATTCAGAAATCTCTGGAAACCAAATGGTCAGTTTATAATACATTCCAGTGACTGTCTGTATCTGTAGAGTGAGGTAATAAGAATAGTTTCCAGGCTGTCATATGACACCGGAGTGAGAGGGGCGGGACAGTCATCACCACGGTGACCACAGCGGCCTGGCCACCTCCACCCGGAGCCCTGGGGTCGCCACAATGTCCCCAGCTCACTGAGAGGGGAAGTCTGCGCCACAACACTGACTCAGGCAGCAGGAATGAGGGACTTTTTTCAGCTCCTCGCCCAGCCGGCCACAAAGCGTTCCTCACTTTTGAAGATTGGCGGGCTCTGCAGAAATCATGACGGAGCAGGTTTCTGTCTGGTTTAAGGTGCAGTCAAAACGGATGTGTGGTTTGGCACCACAGGAGCTTCTTTGAAGTTTCCAGCAGAGAGCAGCAGAAAAGTCTGAGTAGAGGGAATGAAAGGCTCGCCACTCACCCGCGGTCTGCAGAGCCAGCAGTGAGGAGAGCAGGAGAGGCAGCATTGTGTTCACCGCGACCGTGTGGCGCAGGGTGACCTCTTCAGGCGCGGAGCTGCGGGAGAAAACACAGGGACATGAACAGACTCGCCGCGGCCAGAGTAGCTTTCATCGGGACTTCAGACCGGGTGACAGCGGCAGTCGTCGGAGGTGAAGCATCTGAGGCCCCGTTACAGAGTCATTTGCTGAGTCGTGAAACGCAGAGATTCAGATTTATCGAGTCTGGGGCTGTCTGAATGTGTGGGCGACTGTCTGGTTGTATGTACGTGAAAACCTGTGCTATGTGGGCAACTTTCATGGACACTCAACCTTCATTATTAAGCCTCTGGACCAGTCAAGCCAAATCTGCATCACTTGTGGACTGTTTTAATCCATGAAGTCATTAATACATAGAAATGTGCAGAAGCCAGAATAAAAGTGAACATATTTACATTAAACAAGAAGAAAATGACTTTTTGCAGGATTTACACTAACACTGCTTAATTTATTTATGGATTTTGAGCATAGTAAAGACTTCAAAACACTCAAGAGAAATATTCTATTTATTTTCTGTGTTGAAATATCATCGAAGCAACAGCTGGCCACAGTAAATGAATGGGTTTGGGCATTTTAATGCAGATAAAGTCACTCTCAGGTCTCTCAGGACTCCTCTGCTCCTCGGTATTGAAATGTGGTGTAGTTCTGTGAATACATGTTCACTGAAAACGCTTGTTAAAAAGATGATATCAATTATTCAGAATACTTTGAGGGCAATATGGTAACTACTCTACTTTTACACATGGCCAAAAATAATACATTTAATACTTCTTCCATCCATTTCCTTCACATCCTTTTCACACGTCCTGTTCCTGTCTGGAGCACAAAATCTTTTCCTCTTCCTCTTGTTCATATCATGTTCATCTGGCAGTGAACACACAAACTGGGCCAGTGGGACTAAGCACAGTGACACTGAAGGCAGAGCCAGATGAGGTGAACTTCAGCTAGAAGCCAATACCCACACTTTATTATCAACCCCTACACTCCTGGTCCACTTTATTATTATGATCCTTATGATATAAGTGAACACAAGCTGTAGAGATTTGACACACTAGCCCTAGTTATACACTAGTTATAAACAGACGGCTATTCACATGATCATGGGATGTCGGTAGGCACTTATAGAGATAAATATAACTTCATGCATATAAGACGGAAGTACAGAGTTTCTAATAAAGCACTGAAGCCTGTGTATTTTCTTATTAAAAAATGCCGTTAATTGAAATGTTTGCACATTTCACATGCACTGAATTTAATGGAACCGAAAAGCACTAAAAGAAACATCATATATCAGCTCTCGTCAGATGACTCGGTACAGTGTGTCATCGAGAGAGGAACACCCGTGCATGACGCATTTGCACTGACGAAGCCATTTCCATGAGTCTGGGGTCATTAGGCTCAGTAATATTGATGTGGGCAGAGCATGAACGGCCACGCTACGCTGTTCTCCACCAAAGACAGCTGCTCGGGGATCACTTAGTTCCACTGCCTTTGTCCAACATTTGCAACAGCTGAGCACATCCGGCTGCATGGGCCCATTCTGTTGGTTTGGGTGGTTAATTTTATGCCTCGGCGTAGCCCATTACCAGATTTACGGCTTCTTGTAGAAAGTGACCAGTGTCCAGTCAGCACAGCGTCGCATTATGCTCAAGATAAAGCCACTTGCATCCGAAGCCATATAAAATCCCCCCTTCCCTCTTTTTCCTCCCGCCTCTGACTTCTCAGTAAAAAGATGGAAAAGTTTCACAGATCAACTGTAAACCGAGTCACGCAGCTGCAGAGCCATCGTGTGGGCGCAACAACTAAAACTCTGGCCAAGCTAATTCTGTCCCTTCTGTCAAGGCGTGCCACAGATGAGGTTTATAGCCTCGAATGACCATTTTCTCAGCGTCTATTTTTTCATTTGTATTTTCAGTCTAATGCGCATAACACCGTAATAATAATATTAAGGGAGGCGTGGCTGGTCTGGGGATGGGAGGTCACATGGCTACGTTGTCAGAGGTGAAACATTGACTCGCGTCCATTACCAATTATTCCTAATCAGGGTGGCGTCTGCCACAGTCCACCCCAGGGTGCAGGGTGGGGACTCACCCTAGGCGGGAAAACTGCACTGATTGTCGAAAATGTAATTTAGAATGGTGCTACGCGGCAGTTTTCTCTGTGTCGTGTGTAGGAAGCTGCTCACTAGCTCCACCCGCACCTCAATAGAAAAGAAGTAAAAGTGAGGCGCTGTTAACATTAGCAAGACATAAGCAACAATAGCAACACAGGCCATATCGGAATGAATCAGCTCTTCCTCCGGTTCTGAGAAGGCAAGGATACCGCAAAAATCCATGCTGTTTGCTGTTTCGGCCAGTGAAGTGGACCTGTTGCCGGTTCAAATCCCACTGGTGCCACTGAGCAAAGCACTGTCCCCACACACTGTTGTGTAGTGTGATCCAATATCTTGGAATCACAATCCGAAATTTTCCTTATGATATTTTCCTTATGATTGTAAATAAGACATTGACATGACTTATAGTTACACAAAGCATGTAAAGAAAGGACCCACCACAATGCACAGGCATAACAGCATTTTCACTATAAAGTCTAGACTTGGTGGAGCCCCACCACCCATCTCCAACTCAACACATCAGCAGGGCGGAGCAGAACCTCAGGGCCTGGTGAGTAACGACGTCCATGCATTTCCTTCCTGAGCGGTGGCAGATGGTCAGGAGTCATTACGCAAAGTGTTCGCATCCAGACGTAGAAATAAGAAGAGTTATGGACGCAGCAGCTCTTACTGTGGGGGACGGTCACATGGTACACTGTGTTCATGGTCTTATGGTCTCCAGGTCCAGTTCCTCATCTTCTGGCTACACAATATACAGTATATACACCCATATATGTTCTGTTACTGATTATATTATATATTGATTACTACTTTATATATGTGTGTGTGTGTGTGTGTGTATAAATATTTTTTCCTGCGTACCTTTAACAATTAGCATAAACTACACTCCGAGGGTTTAGTAAAATATATACTGTAGTAAGTTTAGTAAAATGTATACTGTAGCTCGACGTGTGGATCGTGTTGAATGAAAGCGGGTTTAATTCAGTCCGACGTAAAGTCGCGTACGCCTTCATTTTCGCGTGAAACGACGCCGCGTTCGTAACAAAAGTCGCGGCCGAGAAGAAGAGAAAGAGAAGAAGCCAGCTCGCCCACCAACTCACCGTGCCAAGAACCTGGATCCCCCGAACATCAGCGAGACTTCCATACATGTGCACTTTCACTCTCCCTCCGCCGGGATCATCCCGTTATTCCTCCGTTCTTGTTTTTTTCTGTGCGGGGTGAATAAACCACTCCTAGTTCATTCGGCCGCTTTGTCCAGCATGATGTCACTCGCGATCCCAGCAGCCCGCCCGCCCGCCTCCAACTTCGCGTTCACCGCTTCTGCTGAGCAACAAGTTCGGACCCGGTTCCACACCGGAGGACGGAGCGCCCGGTTCCACGTCAGAGGACGGATCGCCCGGTTCCACACCGGAGGACGGAGCGCCCGGTTCCACGTCAGAGGACGCAGCGCTGCTTTTTAACGAGGAAACCACTCCTGACTGATCGGGGATCAGTGTTACTGCAGGAACCGAACGGGGAGTTCTGAGACGTGGTGGTTCCGTCCAACTCCTCATATTCCTGAAGAAACTCGTGTCTTATGTGTTTATTACTATCGAGTAAAGTCATTACAGAAAAAAACTAAATGTGTATTTTATTACCTGTTATTGAGTATTTATCTCTACTTTTCTCACTTTTGTATGTTGCCTTTGAGTTGAATAAAGCACCATGCTGGACTCTGGAGGCCTTAATCCTCTGCGGGAAAAATGTTACAATCTGAACGGTTTTAAATCTTCATTTAAATGAAGAGAAAAGAGAAATGCTGCTTTTTGGAACCCTTGACCTCCATGACTTTGGCTGTTAACATTTCATATAGGGCTCCTTGCTAGGAACCTTGGAGTGATGCTGGACAGCATTTAATACCAACCTTGCTCTGACCCATATTGGACATTTTTTTTTTGAAAAATCAACACTAAACCTGCCTTTTGAAAGTAAAGTGATTGTCAGCAAGCACAGCACATGGTGCACACAACGAAATGTGTCCTCTGCTTTTAACCATCACCCTTGGTGAGCAGTGGGCACTGTGTGGGGACGGTGCTTTGCTCAGTGGCACCTCAGTGGCACCTCGGCGGTTCAGGATTCAAACCGACAACCTTCTGATTACGGGGCCACTTCCTTACGTCCCCACACACTGCTCCCCGGGCGCCGGTCATGGCTGCCCACTACTCACTCAGGGTGATGGGATAAATGCAGAGGACAAATTTCACTGTGTGCACCGTGTGCTGTGCTGCTATGTATCACATGTGACAATCACTTCACTTTCACTTTCACTTTACATGTCCCTGATCATATGAGTCTGAGGACTACTCCCCACTGTACTGCAGTCCGGATTTAAACATATTGGAATCCGGGTTTTTGCGGCAACTACTGTTGGGTTTTGGAAGGAAATTTTTCATTCCGTTTTTGAATATTTGACTGAATGTGTGTTTGTTTTTTTTGTCTGTGATGTTTTATATATTTTTTAAATGATGTTCTTTATGTTCTACAAAAACTTTTATGTTTTAAATGTGCTTAATAAGTTCATTTGACTTGATGTATAGCAAAACAGTACAATTTCATTATTGTTATCACAAACAATATGACTAATTATTTGGTTTGTTTTTTATTATTTTCCCCTGTGTTTTACATAGTCATATTTCAGGACCTCAGGCTAAATGACTAATAATGTAAAGCCAGCACATCAGGTCCATTGCTTGTATCTGTAACAGCGGTTTCAAAGTATTTATCTACAGTCAACGTTTATCAAAGTTGCCAGTGGACAATGGTCAAATCCCCAATTTAGGTGTTTCCATGGTGCAGTCTGGACAAACATCTGAAACAATGAATTTTGGTAGTTTAAGTTTAATTTAATTAAGTATTTTTTTCCATTTAGGGAGGTTTCACATAACACTATTAAGCTCACTGTTAAGACCACTGCAGATATGCATACGGGTTCCACAACTGAAGCATCACATAGAACACAATCTGAATAGACCACTTTGCACAAAATCACTTTGCACAAAATGACTCTGCGCTTTTTAGGTCCTTACTGCTCTTTCTTTTATGGCTCTTTCTTCTTTCTTTAAACATTGTAAAAACTGTAACTCATTTGCACACCTTCACCCTACCAGTTACACATATTTTATGTTAAAGACGTAAAAGTGTAATACTTGGTTATGTTTGCAATATTTGCATATTGGTTCACTGTTTACTTGCAACATTTGCAATACTGTGGTCTGTAGCAGTTGCAGAAAGCATTTCACTGCACATCATACCGTGTATGACTGTGTATGTGACAAATAAAATTTGAATTTGATTTGAATTTGACTGGATCTCCAAGAACGCAAACGCTGCTAGTCTCATTTTGGACATGAGCCATGGTCATCAGTTTCATCCAACATGGTGATGAACCTCAATATAAGATACAATCTAGAGGTGAAAATGCTATACCTTGCAGCACTTTCAACCATTTCCTCCTCTCTGAACTCTGCATACAAAAACTACCAGACACAAGTGCAGGTCCTTCCGTCATAATCAGCTGACCACTGCTATGCGTCAGTGTTTCTCTTTTATATGATCTGTAAATGTATTTCTTACACCACATTCCTTGTGTGTGTGTTAACATACTTGTGTGTGACTGTCAATTGTTACACATGTCCAACGTGTTCTGAAGAGTCCCGGAGAACTACAACACCAACACTGCATTTCGCCGTAGAGGCAAAGCATCACGGTTCGGCGAACGTGTCAGTCACGTGACCAAACGCGGAAGCAGAATTAGTTGCAGCATCTAAACAGTGACCATAGCTGACGGTATTACCGGCGAAGTAAACGGTAAAGTTCCACGACGCGTTTAACAACAGAGATCGGTCTTCTTACACTGCAACCGAACCTCCAAATGTACACTGAACGAGTTTAATTACGTAAAGGAGTAAAGACCATCGCCTGGAGATATAGCATTCCAGCTAACCTAGGCTAGCCTACATAAAGACGTGAAATCGATAGTGTATTTAGCAGCAGTTTTTAACATTGATAGAAGTGTATATCTTTGCTTAAGAAGGCGAAGGTTACTGATTGCTTATGCTTATTGAAAAGCAGTGTAATTAAGCAGCCTCTTTATTCGTTGTCAGAATTATGGCCGCGTCAGACTGGCATCTGTCGTTAAAGCTGTCTGATCAGCCGAAGTCGGTCTTCCAGTTTCCCGAGACAGAACCTGGAGATGTCTCTCCCGGCGCCTATCGAGTTGCGGCTCTCAAACAGCTGGTTGCTGCGCAGCTATCAGATTCGATACCGGACCCTGAACTAATAGGTCGGTAGTGGAATAAACTGGTGCTATTATTAGAAATGATTATCTCTAATATAACGGTGTTTTTCAGAGCTTGTGCATTGTGGCCGCAAGCTGAACGATGAGCAGACCCTGGACTTTTACGGCATTCGACCGGGCTCCACTCTTCACATCCTGAGAAAGTCGTGGCCAGAGCCAGAGGTCAAGGCAGGTGAGTTTGGGGGGAAATCGGCTCTATTACGCGTTTTGCGATATTGGAATGCTTATATAATACTTTAGAGGGCTGACTGCATATTTCATAGCTTTTCCTGTCCCTGGTGCAGTATTGTTCACTGCAAAGTCTACCATTGTCACGTCAGTCAGTGTAGGTTTCTGATGGCGTGCCAGCTTGCCAACCAGAGAGGGCATTTTAAAAGAAGGATAGAGTGAAAGTGAAGTGATTGTCATTGTGAAACACTGCAGCACAGCACATGGAGACACACAACGAAATGTGTCTTCTGCTTTTAGCCATCACCCTCGGTGAGCAGAAAGCAGCCATGACAAGCGCCCGGGGGGCAGTGTGTGGGGACAGTTCTTTGCTCAGTGGCAAAACCCGCAAACCTTTAGGTTGAGTCCTCTTCCTTACCCACTAGGTCACCACTGGTTTTGTTATAATTTGAAAGTTTTGTAATAAGGAGAACTGAGTCATACCTCTTAAGTTTGTTTCACCCTCTGATGACTGAAATCCCACATTCATTGGATTTAAACAATTAAATTGCTTCAGGAAGTGAGCAAATAACTATCTCCTGTGTGAATAGTTCAGACACATGTTGGGTTTGAATTTTTTTTCAAAACAATGTTTTGAATTTGAATACCTTTAAAAAAATAAAAACATTTACAGCATTTATCAGATGCCCTTATCCAGAGCGACTTACAATCAGTAGGGACAGGGACAGTCCCCCTGGAGACACTCCGGATTAAGTGTCTTGCTCAGGGACACAATGGTAGTAAGTGGGATTTGAACCTGGGTCTTCAGGTTCATAGGCGAGTGTGTTACCCGCTAGGCCACTACCACTACACACAGAACCCACAGCCTGATTGCACTGCCACCAAATTTGACGGGTAGACGGTGGTTTTCATGGAATATGCTGTTCTTGTCCCACCATACCAAGCCCTTTTTGTTGAAATAGCTCATTTTTTTGTCTCATCAGTTCCAAAATGATTCTGTCTTGCCCAAAACACTCAGCTCTGTTTGTGGCGTGAGCGCAGAAGGGGCTTCTTTCTAATCACCTTCCATACAGATGCAAAATGGGCTGAATTGTAGAACGATGTACAGATATACCGTCTGCAGCAAGATGTTCTTGCAGGTGGTAATCTGTGGGTTTTCTGCATATGCCGCTCCTGTATTTTTCTTGGCCCGCTGGACTTGGATTGAACAGCAACTGTTTCTATTGCTCTCCATTTCTTGAAACTGAGAGCTTTTTGTAGCTTTCTCCTTTGCTATGCTACAAATTGGTACCATGGTACAATTTTATTCAGATCTTTTGAGAGTTTCAGGATCCCATGCTTTCACTCATCAGACGGGTCAAAGAGGAGCAGAACTTGAAATGACTTGTCTCGTGTATCGATTACAAAGGCTTTACAAGCAAATCCAACCAATTTGGTGTTGCCAGTAATCAGCATTGAGGAGCTATATGCATTCAAATATTTTTTTTTTTTATTATGTTTAATTTCATTCAACTAAAAACTGCTTCATTAAAAATCTCTGATGTTTTCTAGAAATGAAAGACAGACCTCTGTTATCTTTTTTGGTGAAAGTTGAGTAAATTATTATCCAGACTGAGAGGGCTTCCCAAACCTATTCATACGACTGTTTTAAAATTTTGTTGCATCATGTCTGAGTTGAACAAACTCTGATCTCTTTTACAGAGCCGGTGGACAAGGTCAATGCCGCCAGAGAGTTCCGGGTGCTGCAGGCAGCGCTACACTCCAACGCCGTCTACAGAGACTCAGTATGGAGCTAAATCAAGATTTTCTCCTTCATTTCAGATTGGGATATTTTTAATGCTATATAAAGTATAGTGTATTTTTACAGTGTCATATCGACAATTTTATTTGTAAGCATCGAAATGAGAATTTTTTTGTGACACCCATCAAATATCCATTAAACAAGGGGCAAAGAAAATCAAGGGATCAAGGTAGGATATGGACACTGTGCTATACTTCATGGCAGTTTAAACCCAGCAAGGATGCAAACAAACCAGCAAGCAATTCATTCTTGTTTTCCATCCATCCATCCATCCATCCAAAAAAGTATTTGGCAGACACCAATTGTGCAAGTTGTCCTGCTTAAAAAGATGAGTGAGGTCTGTCATTTTCATCCTAGGTACATTTCAAGATGTGAGAGATAGAATTAAAAAAAAAAATCCAGGAAATCACACGATTGTAAGATTTTGAAAGAATTTATTTGTATAATATGGTATTTGATCAACATCAAAAGTTCACCTCAAAACTTTGTAATGTAACCTTGGTTTGCAATGAGAGAGGTGAAACGTTTCCTGTTGGTCTTCACCAGGTTTGCTCACTCCGTAGCTGGTATTTTGGCCCATTCTTCCATGCAGATCTTCTACGCCACTCCAGAACCTCGTGATGCTTTTTACGTAGCG
Organism: Denticeps clupeoides; assembly: GCF_900700375.1. NCBI lineage: Eukaryota > Metazoa > Chordata > Actinopteri > Clupeiformes > Denticipitidae > Denticeps > Denticeps clupeoides. Next base: position 2,593,755 of record NC_041722.1, on the reverse strand, counting down.
TCTCTTTCTTTGCCCAGGCGGTGTTTGGCATCATTGTCGCGGGCTTTCTGGTCACATAAAATCAGGCCCAACATATTCATCCAGAAACAGCGTGTAGAAATAGTGGTACAGTGTGAAAGGAAAGAAGGAAAAGATCTGTTTTGTGAGCTTCCTTCTCTGCTCTGGTCTTCAGGTGTTTAAAATGCTGAGCAGTAAGGAATCGCTGGATCAGATCATCGTTGCCACGCCGGGGCTCAGCTCTGACGCCGTGGCTCTGGGTAAGAAGCAGCTGCTTCCGTCTGCGACTACACGCCAATGTTCCTTTTTATAGGAGATGTGAAGTTTTAAGCTGTTTTTGCAGGAGTGCTACAGGACAAAGATCTTTTTGTGCAGTTCACAGACCCCAACATGCTGGACATGTGAGTGGTTTCATGAAAAGCAAAAACGGTTCAATTATTGGAGAATGATGGATGGAGAATGATGTTGGGGTCTCCGTTTTTTGTCAGGCTGGTCCGGTCTCACCCTGCTCTGGTGAACGCCATCATCCTGGTCTTACATTCGGTGGCTGGTGGCATGTCTGCCCAGCCAAGCACCAGCTCTTCACGTAATGTCACCTCCAGCTCGTACAGTGAAATACCAGGTGGGCGTGTGGATGTAGCATCTGAGAGACGATCCTGGTTACCTGGAACTGACTGAGCTTTGTTTCTGTAGGGGGCTTCATGTTTGAGGGCATATCTGACGAGGAGGAGGAGTATCAGACTGTGAGTTCAAATTTAACAGAAAAAAAACAAAACCATTGAAGAGGTCTTAACCCAGATCTGCTGATCCTGTAAACAGGGAGCAGGGAGCTCAAGGAGACAGGGGGGCTTGTCGGGTATGCGCCCGGTGACCCTGAGCCACAGTGGTGCGGCGGGGCCTCGGCCGATAACGCAGACGGAGCTTGCCACCGCGCTCGCCCTCGCCAGCACTCCAGAGAGCAGCGCCGTCACTCCCACCACAGGGCATCACGTGAGTCTCACACGATACACACTGTGCTCTGTACAGCACTCAACAGCAACAAAGAGTAAAACACACCTTTTACTCTTCTGTGTGTGGTGCCTTTAGTCAGAGGTCTCCTCTGGGGGGACATCCCGGACCGCCGGCACCCCCGTAACCTCCGACCTTTTCAACCAGGCTCTTCAGCAGGCGCTTCAAGCATCCAGTGTGACATCAATGCAGGTAAGCGCCGCATTTATACCAGCTCAATGCATTTTCCCGGTCACACTGCACAGGGGGAAATACACACATTATTGCAGTTTATCCCAATAAGGTTCTTGGATCCTGTCTTACAACCTAATTCAGATAGACCATGATGTGGAAACGTTGGCATTTAGATGGTGCTACACCACTGCGGACCACTAGGTGGCAATAATCCATCAGCATTATGTTTTTGTGACAAAGTACATTTCACTCATATTTACCTGGTACCATTTACTAAAGTAACATAATTATGTACAGTATGGACCGGTTGGAATTAAAGTCAAAGTGAAAAGTCTGATCAGGGCTGTGTGTGTGTGTGTGTCATCATCAGGGCCGTTGGCAGTCTCAGATGCAACAGCTAAGGGACATGGGGATCCGAGATGAGGAACTGATGCTCCGGGCACTGCAGGCTACCAATGGAGACATCCAGGCAGCCCTGGAGCTCATCTTTGCTGGAGGCGCTGGTCTCTGATTTTCCGGCCTAACACGGGGAGGCTTCAGTGGGACACATCTGAGTGAGAGGAGCCCAGGCTTGTCACTGGAGATCATCATTCACATCTGATCTTTTTCAGACTGCTCTTTGAGGTTCAGTGTGCCTTGAACCGCTGTGCTATTGCCAAAAAATTGGGATGACCATTTTAATCCCGCTATGGATCTTGAACCATGAACATCAGACCGCAGACTGTCTTGCGCCATGCACAAAAGCCTTAAGACATTCACAATTCTGTCCAACTACATTTTATCCCAAGTTAAAGGGCAACATTCTTATCTACAAAAAGGGCTGTGAATAAAAACCAGTGTTTCCTTTTAAAAGCAAATAAAATGCATATTACATATAATATGAAATTTGACTCCACACTTACTTTATCTATTTAATGTGCTGTATCAGAATATATGGTGACATTGACTTGCAGAAATGGTCATTTTTGGAGTGTGTTCTGGCTATCGCACACAAGAGGGCAGTGTAAATCCACCTAAAAAGTAGCAAAACTATGCAAGCACATTAATGCAAACAGAAGAAAGAAATATCTGGTGGCAATATTAAATTAGTGTAAAACTGCTGGTCCTGATAGTCCGTACACTAAGCATTTCACTTAGCTTTCATGCAAATTCACTTTAAGACTAGGCCACCACTGGATTGAAAGAATCGGTGAATATCTCCGGAGATCTTTCCAGAGATGTTCAGTTGGATTCAAGTCTGGGCTCTGGCTGATTAACCCAAGGACATTCACATTATGGGACAGTGGCGGCCTAGCGGTTAAGGAAGTGGCCCCGTAATCAGAAGGTTGCCGGTTTGAATCCCGATCCGCCAAGGTGCCACACATTGCTCCCCGGGCACCTGTCATGGCTGTCCATGGCTCACCAAGGGTGATGGGTTAAAAGCAGAGGACACATTTCATTGTGTGCACCGTGAGCTATGCTGCAGTGTTTCACAATGACAATCACTTCACTTTCACAGAGTAGTCCTGAAGCGACTCCTTTGATATCTTGGCTGTGTTCTTAGGGTTGTTGAACCGAAAGATGAACCGTAGCCCCAGTCTGAGTTCAAGTCTGGAGCAGGTTTTCATCCAGGATGTCTCTGTACATTGCTGCAGTCATCTTTCCCTCCATCCTGACTATACTCCCACTTCCTGCAGCTGAACAACATCCCACAACATGCTGAACAACATGCCACCACCATGGTATTTTCTTAGGTGATGAGTGGTGCCTGGTTTCCTCCAAATGTGACGCCTGGCATTCACACCAAAGACCATAGAATTTTATTTCTCATGGTCTAAGAGACCTTCAGGTGCCTTTTGACAATCTCCAGGCGGGCTGCCATGTTCTGTTTACTAAGGAGTGGCTTTCGTCTGGCCACTCAACCATACAGGCCTGATTGGTGGATTGCTGCAGAGATGGTTGTCCTAGAAGGTTCTCCTCTGTCCTCAGAGGATCTCTGGAGCTTTGACAAAGTGACTATCCGATTCTTGGTCACCTTCCTCACTAAGGCCCTTCTCCCTTGATCGCTCAGTTTAGGTGGCCGGCCAGCTCTAGGAAGAATCCAGGTGGATTTTAATTTCTTTCACTTTTCATCCGGATGATTGAGGTTACTGTGCTCATTGGGACCTTCAAAGAGGCATACATTTTTCTGTAACCTTCCCCAGTTTGGTTTCTCGAGACTATCCTGTCTCGGAGGTCAACAGACAATTCCTTTGACTTCATGCTGGGTTTGTGCTGGGACATGAATGGTCAACTGTGGGACCTTTACATAGACTGGTGTGTAACTTTCCAAATCAGGTCCACAGGTGGACTCCAATTAAGATGCAGAAACATCTCAAGGATGATCAGGGGAAGTGAATACTTATGTACGTGTCAGTTGTTTTTTTGTTTGTTATTTTTATTTTGAATAAATTTGCCAAAACCTCAAGGAAAATTTTTTTCACTTTGTCATTATGGGGTGTTGTGTGTAGAATTATTGAATCCATTTTGAAATAAGGTGGGAAAAGTGATGCACAGTGAATACTTTCTGTATGCTCTGTACATCTTGGCTGGGAGGCGTTTGGAAAGTGAGAAGGTGGAGCCCTTTCACTCCTCAGAATAGGACACTTGAAAAAATGTAAGGAGTCCAAATGACAGCCATTAGCCAGCAGGCTTGTGCTTTGTTCATCGTAGCTGGAACAAAGCCTCATTTTGTTGGGGTTTGCTCTCTTTGTCTCCCATCGGGGTTCTCGAGGAGGAGGGGAAATCGCATTGCACTTTCGCTGAATCGTTTCTTAATTGCCTCGCGTGGTTTTTACAATAGCGCCTGTCACCGTGAGAGCTCAATCAAAGAATTTCCCTTTCACAAGCTAATGTGCACAACACAGCTGTGTGTGTATGTGTCCGCCTGGCTGTCAGGGTATCTATCTGATGCCCAGGCACACCTGCGTGCAATTTCCCCCTGCAAGTGTTTCCTGTAGTGCTCAGGCGGGGCCATCTGCCCCTGAGCTCTGAGAGCCGTGCCTGGTGTTCATTAACGTCTGACGGGGATAACTGCGCCGGGCTCTATCGTGATATACACACATGTTGATTTAATATTGTTAATATAATTTGATCACAAGTTTAACTTGATCATGGGCCCCGTGGTGGAAATGTACTAGTCCAAAACGAGATGAACCAGGGCTATAGTGCAGTTTTACATATACACTTCCCTCCCAACAAAAAAAACTTTCACCCTCATATAAATGTGCAAATGTGGAAAATACTTTACTGTAGTGATTAATATGTTTTATCTTCCATCATTTTATTTAATCTTAACTGATTTATTAGACAACTGTGTTAATAGACATGTCCCAAGGTCATAGACAAGATGTCACCGGGCTTCAGGTGGGTCAATTTATTAGCCTGCTTTAAATCAACTAAATGTGGGTTAAAAACTATTAAAACATTGAGGAAAAATGTGTATGGGAAATAATCTTGAACAAGTATTATGTGATCGAAAAAAGCAAGACTTTTCTATAAAGCAGTTTACTCCCAATATATCTTACAAGCACAAATACGCAACAATCATTCCTTTCAAATTAAAAACATTACAAATAAATAAAATAAACATCAAATATCATTTTCTGTTTGCTCAGGATGATTGCAGTGCAAATCAAAGTGAGACTCCAGTAAGCTGCAGCATTTAGACCAATTCCTGTGATTTAAGATCCAAAAAGGAATACCATGTTCTCAAGGCAAGGCTCCTCTGCAGAAAATGAAGAACTTTCAGAAAACATGGCGATCTGTCAGGTCTTTACCTGTCTTACTGCAGCAGCTCCCCCCACCCCTTCCTCATCTTGCTTCTTCTTTCGCTCTCGCCCTCATTCTGTAGACATCCACACAGCCTGCGGAGTCGGGCACAAGCGCTCTGAGAGTGACGGAGAGTGTAAGACAGTAAGAAAGGTAGACGCTGAAATCAAGAGGACATGAAAGAACAGTCATTCCCTCCGGTCCTTGGGGGATGTGTCACTGTCCCATCTCTGCGCCTTACCTTGGCCACTGGGCTGCAGTTTCTTACCACACTGAGTGATGCTTGAAACAGCTACAGACCAGTGACAAATGAAAACTGACCAAACGAGTGAAGGAACTCATTAATGGCCCAAAGTGATCTGGTCTAGTGAAGTGAAAGTGCAGTGATTGTCATTGTGAAACACAGCACAGCACACAGTGAAACAACGAAATGTGTCTTCTGCTTTTAACCATCACCCTTAGTGAGCAGTGGGCAGCCAAGACAGGCGCCTGGGAAGTGGGGGGGTGGTACTTTGCTCAGTGGCACCTCAGTAGTGTCTTACCCTGTAGGCCACCACTGCCCCTGGTTGGTGATGAGTGGTGTCTTACAGAATTATGACAGCCCCCTCCTCAGGCACCATCACCAATTGGCTGTTGAGTATGACAAGTACCTGATGTGTATGTTGTAAATCGTTCAACAGGCTCTCGCGTTTCATCCAAATTTTGGAGTGAGATTATATCTGTTAGGGGCGGAGCCACACAAACCCCCTCAGACCAAACCAATTCTTACATTTAGCTTCACTCCCTGAAAACCATTAACGTCCCCACAGTGGGTCTCTGCATCCAATGCTCCGGAATGGACTCTGGGACATGCAACCCTATTTTTTAAGAGGTTACAATAGTGAATGAGTGAATCAAACAACCAGAACAAATAGAAATTGTTGGTATATCTGATGATAGACTAATTCTACCAAATAAGTTCTTTCATTAATTAAACCCATTATTCGCATGAGTAATTTATTTGGATTTCGGAATTAAAAGGCTATTTTCTGATGGTGATGTTGAATGTTTACTCTATATAACTTGGGACAGCAATTCTGTAGGACACTAAGACCTGTCCAACTTGGGTGTCCCACCTGAAGGCCGCGCTTTCACACTGTACAGTCTGATGCTCACAGAACATGATCAATGTGAATACACCAAAAGGTGCTTTGGCCATTTGGTGCAGAAAAAAAAAAAACAGGCAGCAGGGTGTATGGCTAGACTTTAAAAGGAGGATGAGGGGATTTACCACCATAATTAACTTTTCTCCCTGTTGTTCCAGTCATGGTAAGTATGCAAGGCCACATTAAAAAGGTTTCTGCCACAGCTGAATGAGCCAAGATTCCACGTGCTGCTACTTAAACTTCAGTTCTGTGCCAGTTCTGCCCCCTCTTGCCCCAGTGTAGTGCTGGCCTGGCCCGGAAAATGTAAGGTGTCTACAGGGCGTACCAGGGGCGTAAAAAGCAGGGTGTGAACTGAGACTTGAGAGCCCTGTATATGATATACTCTTCAGTCACTAGATCTCAACCCACTGGGACAGGATTTTAGGAAGTGACTCCAGCTACAGTCATCAAAGCACCAAATTATGGAATGGGGCCCAGAATAGAACAATTACTGGAGAATCTTGGAATTTTCACACAGTCTACCCTTTACCTCGATTCTATGACAGGTCCTTTGACCAAGTTACAACTAATACAATGCCTTTCCTTTTGTCCCCACCCTTTAACCCTCACCTTATTTGGTTTTACCTTCTCACAACAAAAGGCTGCTTGAGTCGATATAAGTCTAATGACATGAAAGTGAATCACTTCATTACTTATGGCTAGCCGCTGCACCCTTTTAAGCAACAGGAGAGCACATCCAATCAGACCACGACATCCACGGGACAGTAATAACAGGTCCTTTCTCCCCCTGAACCACCGGGAGAGAGCACCTTCCTGAAAAAAGCTGCAGCCCCAGTGCCATTAGCATCCTGCCTGGTGCCTGAAATTGCTTTGTGCCGCCCGTGACTGGACTGCGTATGAGGTGGCTGCGTGTGATCGACACGCTGGCCGTTCTCGTCTCCCGAAGGATCCATTTGGCGCTTTCAAAACCATGTTTTTCAAGCTCCCTTCCTATCCTGGTGCCGGCTTTTGTCCACTAAGGAGTCTTTGATGCGTTTCATCCTGTGCAGTTTTAACCCCCTGGAGAATAATCTCCTCACTGGGGACGGTTGGGCTGCACCGAGGACAGGTGAGGTGAGAAGCTCTCCATCACCACGATAAAGGCCTTTCCTTTCCTCATCCCCCATCCTTCTCTCTTTGGCGGCAGATAAACCCTGGCTAGATAAGTTCTAGCAGCAAAGGCCCAGCTCAGCTGATCGATTTAAATGGAAACTTTCTTGTTTCGTTCACCCCTGTGCTGAGCTAGATAAAAGTCGGGATAGTTACTTCTGTCAGACAGTCGGCCAGGGTTCTCTCATCTTAAGACACAAAACTTTTCTAAAGAGGTCATGGTGAAGCCTTGTACTCCTGTGACACTTTTCAGTGCTCTTATGGAGGCTAAAACATGTATTTGATCTCATTATTAGTATTATTCCTGTCCCAGTTGACTACTCGTTCTCTTCTGGTAGTCAGTATGTGCACATCTACCCAAGCTCAGGGTCATGAGAAGGGCCAAGTCTACCCAGCAATCTTCAGGAACAAGGTTGGACAAGTCATCATTCCACTGGAGGGTGGTCACATTCATCTAATACATCACTCCAAAACAGGACCAAAACCAAGTTCCCCTTCAAGGTTTCTTCATTCAAAAGTTTTTCTTTAACACTTTGGGGATTTCAAGGCTGTCAGACTCTCTAAAGCTTCTTTGAAGAAGACTTCAGTCTACTTTCCATTCAGTTCACCATAATTTGTTAATTCTTCTGTGGAGTGAGGTGAGCTTCTGTGAAGCAGATGCTACTTCATTCATAAAGGCGAAGGCCTGAGCTGGCAGGACTTTCATGAGAGTCGCTTTCGCTTCATTAGGGATCTTAGCAGCACCACAGCCAAGACGCCCGTCTCAGTCTAATAAGCTTTAACGCGGCTCTCTACAATAGTTTAATTAATTACACCACTCCTGTAATCAACAAGGGCTCTTAAGAGGGACAAATGGGGTGGGAGGGCATTGTGGTTGGACCAAGGATTTAAAATACTTCATGATATGAATTCTATCGTAGATCAAATCTCCAAATACAAATCAGTGGCAGAGAAGGAATTTCGGCTATATAAGAAAGGGTGATGGATGTTGAGATGAATGAGGGGGTTCAGGGGTCCAGGGTTAGGGATGGGGCTCTCAGGCAAACACGCCGTGTGTGTGTGTGTGTGTTTACCAAAGTAATCTGTTGAACAAACGATCAGCCAGGCAGAAAATGGACTCACAGAGCAGGCAGGACCCATGTGGGGCATTCACACCCTGAAAACATGGTTACGTAAGCCCACCGCCCTTTTTAAATTTCAACACGTCCCTGATTGAATTAAGAGCTGCGGTTCCAAGCGAAATCGAATGAAATGTCACATGGGCTGCAAAACGGTAGCAGCTATTCCACTTTCCCAGATCTCTACACCCCCTGCCTCATGCGCTCACTGTCCTTGATGTGAGGAGGCGGGACGTTGCCTCGCTGTGCTTACCTCAGGGCCGTCTCACCATGGTTACCAGCGATCCCAGGTATTTATTTATTTGGAGTTCGTATGAGGAATTGCAACGGCCTTCAATCAAGCGTTATTACGCTGTTCCCTGTCAAAACTGCGTAAGAAAAACTGAAGCCTGTAGTGCTGTGGATGAACAGGAGACGGTAAAAAGCAATCACTGCACTGAGCCGACTGACTTTCATTCATGCGCCTACCTGGCTGGGCCAAAATACTGGGGAGTGGCTTTGCCCCCGAACCTCCAGGTTTCTGCTAAACATGGATGCATGAGATGAGAATTGGTGACACTAATACTGGCCTGTAAATTTGTTCCTTGTAAAAATGATGTCAATGCAACAAATTTTGACTCATAAAATCTACTTTATTAACTTTTTTTAATTAACCTTGTCTCCATGTCCCCATACAATACATTCAGTATATACATTTGGCGAAAAGGGACTGTACATATAATGTCATATTAGTGCATACACAGGAGGAAAATGTACACAGGATAAAACACTCATACGGACCACTGCGCTGGGGAGAGTGGCCTGAGTAGCCGTGGAGAGGCAACAACTGATGAAGAGCATCGAGCAAACACACTCACACTCTCACACACACACACACACACACACACACACACACACACACACACACACACACACACACACATTATAGGGGCATTTTTTTCAGAACACTGGGATTTCCACTATTGCATGTTCCCCACTGAGGGAATTAGAGTGAGGATGAAGTCTGATAAAGGTGCTCAGTCTCAGGCCCATCAGCAGCTGCGTCCATGACCACTGGAGAGCCTTTTGATGGGTTCTGAAAAGTAAACTGACCCTCCCCTTTTTTCTGTCTTATCTTCACTATTCTGTCTTAGCTCAATTTCTGACCATGAACCTTTTTGTTAGAGACATTAAAACACACACACAAGAAATAAAAGCTGTTTCATTAGTCCTTTCCCACAGCAACATACACATTCCATCATTAAAGCTCACAGCCGCCAGGTCCTGAGGACAGACGTCTTCATTAACCTGTTCAGAGACAGGAACATCCACGCAATTTCAGACTGCGTCTTTCCCTTTGCAATGTAAAATGACCGTTTGTACCTTCACATACTCGCACTTTAGGCAGTAACTCTCCTCCGTAGGTTCTTTTACTGTTGAGTCTTTCAGGACATTGAAGTTGAAAAAGCAAACAAAAAATGGGGCAGAAATTGAATTTTCCTCCTGTCACTCTCAAACACACAACATGGACACGTCCCCAGTGCGGAAGCGTCAGCAGACAAAGCCAATGTCGGTTTTAATCTCAAGGGCTGTACCACAAGCATGATGGAGAACAAAGGAAACAAAGCAAGGCATGGAGGGGGCGGAAAGAAAAGCAAATTCTGTTTCAGTGGAGCAGCCGCAAGACAGCGATGGGAGACGGGCTGACGCCACAGGTCATCCGTGCATCAGAAGCGGTGGGGAAATCTCTCTGGGTGAAGCAGTAATCTAGTCACAAAACACTACGCACCACAGCAGGACAGCCAGGGTTATTCTGGCTCTGCCCACACACAAGCACATTGGCACAGAACAGTGAGCGGGTGGGGGTCCCTCCGCACCTTGAGGAGTGGGACGCTCAGTAATATAGTCCCCGTAATAAATAACAGTCACAGAACGTGTGTTGGAAAGCAGAATGCTAGAAATCAGTGGACTGATCGGTTTGATTTTAAAACCCATGCATTATAAGGCATTAACCAAACAACATTATTACCGGCATCACACAATATTACAGAGGGACTGTACAGACGAAACTATGAAAAGAATAGTCTCTTCTCAAGGGGAACAAAACACCAACAAAAAGTGACTAATTTCTCCCTTTTTATTTTCTATTAAAAAGAAATAAAGAAAGATTTTAAACCAAAGATGCAGTTATATGGAAACTGGAGATGGAGGGCTGGGAACGTCGATATTTGAAACCCCACTGTACCTATTGATCTGCAGATGGGTGAATGAAATTGATTATGTTTAGTTTTTTTGTGAGGTAGAAAATGCAGGCATATTTCACCCTATTCAAGGCCACGCTGTGGGGGGTCAAGAAAAAAAAATGCGATCTATTTCCAAGCAAATGACATCAACTGACACTATAGGCTGTACACAAGGTTGGAATCGATCTGTGATCTGTAACGTGGGCACTGGAAGATGGCACCCGAGGTCCTAACACTCGTACGCTCATATCTCAGCTCATTTTGGAACTGACGGTCCATTCCCATTTTCCAGAACATTCACTGCACATACCAAGAGACCTTCCTGTTTTTGACGTTTCTGAACATCATAGGAAATGCAAGTTTTTTTCCTTGGCAAGACAATGTGTCAAGGAATTAAAATAAAAAAAAAAGCTGCCTTTCGTTCAACCTGCCGTGCACCCTCATAACCTCAAAATACATATGAGCTGGATACAGAAATGGCTTGCGTGTGAAGGAGAAGAAAAGCCAGGTCGTGGGTATGTGGTTGGTGTTGAGTACGCCAGTGGTGCGAGGTTAGAGTAACAGAGAGAACACTGGTCTCAGATCAGTTAGCGAAATTAGCCCAAATGCTCTTCGCTGAGACGCCTCAGTCGGTGATTGAGGTGATGATCGGTATTGACTGACCCTCCGGACCGCAGAAGTAGGGACAGAAAAGTGTCACTAGAGTGTCCTGATGGCCACGGGGTAGAGCAAGGACATGTGCTCCGCCCCCTTTATAGGCAGCTTGCGGCTGGAGTAGAAGTGGATGATTTCAGGGACGCTGTCGAATGGGCAGCTGTTCTGACCCAGGATGTACTTGTTCTCTTTGGTCCGTGACAGTTTCATGTGCATGAAACCCTGGCTGCTCCTGAGAAAGAGAGAGGAAACAAGAGCAAAGGTATTATTATGTGTATAATATCAATTTGCTGACATCCATTTTCTGCACCTGCTTGATTTGTTCCAGGGACACTGGGAAAATTGGGGCAAAGTTCATATTCTGGTATAATGGCCTAGCGGTTAAGGAAGCGGCCCCGTAATCAGAAGGTTGCCGGTTCGAATCCCGATCCGCCAAGGTGCCACTGAGGTGCCACTGAGCAAAGCACCGTCCCCACACACTGCTCCCCGGGCGCCGGTCATGGCTGCCCACTGCTCACTCAGGGTGATGGGTTAAATGCAGAGGACAAATTTCACTGTGTGCACTGTGTGCTGTGCTGCTGTGTATCACATGTGACAATCACTTCACTTCACTTTAATGCCTCTCTATGGCAAAATATTCACCAATATCTTACTTTTGCATTTTACCCACACCTCCAATGTAGTTATATGTAGTATTGTCCTATTACATGATGTTCTTATATTATTGATATTGCAGTATACACTGTTTGTTTCTGATATCTCTTTTTTTTAACCATGTAGCTGTGCAATTTTTGAATTGATCTGGAAATGCAGGAACCTCAGCATGAAGCAATTCAGGACAATCAGGAAAAAAATGTCAGTTTTGTTCAACATTTACATATAAACTAAAATATACATTTCAATTGATTGCAGTCACAATCACAATCTCAAAAAAATCCATCAATTTGTTTTAGTGTTCTCTCCATTTTTATTGGCCCTCCTCACCAGAGTGATCGATCTGCACACAGGTCACGCATGCGGGGTGATGTGTGGGTTTAGAAATGCCACTAGTTTAATGAGAGCAGGGCAGTGCTGGAATCATTTGAGCTGCTGCTTAATAGACGCGAGGTCAATCAAGCCCTCCTCCGCCCGACTGGGAGAAGTCGAGGCGTCGAGGGATGAGGAGTGGATGCACCTCCCGATACACTCTGCTTTTTTACCCTAATCTCTTGATCTGAGGGAGTCTGAACTGGATGAGACAGGCAACCATTAAAAAAGCAGCACCAAACTTTATCAAGGAGGGAAAAAGTTCCTAGGAATCCATTAATTGTGAGTGCAAAACACACACACACACACACACACACACGCGCGCGCAGCAGCAGCCTTGTTTTGTCTGATTGAAATGTCTAGAACAGAAGCAGTTCTCGATGACCAGCACAGTGATAGGGGAGAGCTCCAGTTTCTCACTGGAAAATCGGCAACATGTAAGGTCTAAATAATACATCAATATGAAATGTCTCAATTCTTGATTCGGATTTTTTCATGCCTTTACCCAATAAAGAATAGGGACATTTTCATTGAACAAGATCAGAAAAAAAACTACACCTATGAGTGTAAAATGAGTGTAAATTTGTCTGTAACCCATTTGCACACCTTCACCCTACCAGTTACACATATTTTATGTTAAAGACGTAAAAGTGTACTATTTGGTTATGTTTGCAATATTTGCATATTGGTTCATTGTTTACTTGCAACATTTGCAATACTGTGGTCTGTAGCAGTCGCATAAAGCATTTCACTGCACATTGAATTTGAATTTGTCTGTAAAATGTGGTAATGTTGCCATTGGTTCTTCAATCAGATTTTGTAGCTATGTCTATGATAAAATGAGTCTGCAGTGAGTGTAAATGTGTCTCTTAAGTCAGTAATTAGCCAGCAGCCAGTTGGGTGAAATGTAATTACGGTGCAGGGGAGGCAGGTGGGAGCGCTCACAGCCAAATGAATCCATCAAAACCACGGCGAGGGGAATCTGGAGGACTGGGCCCAGGCAGGACGGGGTGGCCGTCCCTGGTGAGGGTAAATATTACAGTGGCACAGGAGGTGTAAAAGCCAGCCATCTGTTGCAGGGCTCCCTGAAAGCAGAAGGTGAAGTGGTCCTTTCTTTGTCTTTTTTAAAGGCAGGCCATAGAAAGCCTTTTCACCCTGAGAGGGAAAGCTGATGTACTCTTAGGACTTGCTTGAGTAGCGCCATTGTCAGTCTGGTGTCATGGTTCTTTGGTTCCATATAAAGCCAATGTCTGTACAGACATACAGGATATCAGAGGTGTGCAGGGCAGAAAAAAAGTGTCTGTGCAACCTACTGCACACAAAAAAGGTTCTTAATAAAGACTTTGTACAGCATTTTAAATGTCCGGCTTTCTTCCCGTAGCGCCTGAATAAGAGGTAAAGGAAATATATTAATATGAGTCCCCCTAGCTCGTCTATGGTCCTGCAGTGGTTAGAAATGGTGATAGGTGTAAAGAGTGCTTTGGCCTATATGCTTTGCCGTTCACAGAGTGGCAGTTCAGATAGTCAGATCTGGAATCTGTCCCCTTATGATGACATAAGCATAAAGGTTACCTCCCGTTTCTCATGCTTTTTGCGCCCTGAGAATTTTCCACCCCTCCCATGAAACACCGACCGTCATGGCTTCCAAATGTGCAAAGCATTGCAGGTGCTTGATGATTGGATGTAAAAATTAGCACAAATGTATTTTTAAGTTCTGTCATGCGAGACTCTGAAAAACCAGTGGGTTCATTTTATTTTTCCTACAAAAAAGCTGACACGACTGCGCCAAACATTGTGGCTGGTGAATAGTGTTGATGACGTCATTTCCGCTCAACTTCTGTAGGCTGCTCTCTTCCTCATCCCGTCTCTCTCTTCCTCATTAGCATTTAAAGCTGCAGACACTGATATGGTGCGTCTTGGGGAAATATTGTGTGACTGGATCAAAGTGGCTGTAATTCTGAACTATGGTTGAGTTTTGGAAAGACTCTTCAGATACAGTATTAGGGGACTAATAAGACCGATATAAAAGCAAAAAATGTAGTTTCATTTTGGGGGACCTTTAAAACATAATCGGCAGAGGCTAGCCTCCATTACCCTCCTCAGCATCCATTTTCACATCTCTCTCTTGATAATTAAAATGAATCACCTGATGATGGTGGCCTGAAGATTTGCTAATCAAATTAACATTTCATTAAAAAAAAAAAAATAAATAAAACATATGAAACACTTTTACCAATCACTGAAACAAATGAACAAGCAGCCATCATACGGAAAGGATAGGTACTATAGACAAGAAGTTTGTGTCACTGGTTGAACTAGGTGCGCTGCTAGTTTGAAAGCAGGCTGAGGCTTACTGGGGGAGGAGGTCCACCTGGGAGAGGTGGACCAGCATGCCACATATAAAGATAATGTCCCACATATTCACTGGTAATGTGTTATTTAAATTGCCATTAGTCTCCAACCACTGACACAGCCTCCTACCACATCACAGTAAATATACATCAGTAGCTGCCTCACACAAATGCTGAACCAGTCCGATGTTTTGTAAAGCCACGATGACATCCAGGGAGAGCAGTGAAGGCTTCTATCTTGTGATAAGAGTCAATCTTGTGTGTAAAAGTATTTATAATTGCTTAAATATGGTATCATTCTGCTTTAATATCACGGTGTCTCTTTCAATCACTGGTCTGAGAATACAACACTCAGGTTCTTGTAAACTATACAGGATTCATAAATTGGGTAGATGTTTGATGTTAGTGGATGTCACTGGTGGGTCAGAAATGCTGTAATCCTCCTCCTCCACCCATTAATGCTCTCTTGTTTAGAGCGATGCTGTCATTAAAGGGCAGATTCATCTCTGCTCTGAGTGCGTGTTTTCTACCCATCCTGATGTCCATGTGGGGTGTTGCACAGAGCTAGTAGACATATTATTCCCCACCCCCATGCAGCCTACTCATAGTACTTGGGTTAATGCAGATCTGCACTTAAAAACACACACATCAATACAAGGCAGCGTTTCCAGATTCCCCCGATTCCACTGTCAGCGCTGCATTCCTCTCATTTCAGCTGGACAGGGAAGGTAGAGTGTGTAACTTTAAAGGCAGATAAGATCCTTTTTTCTGGAGGAGACAGAAGCTTTGTGTTTGTTATCTTGTGCTTTAAATGAGGGTCCTGTATCGTCATTTCCCCCGAAGATCCGGTTCATCTGCTCAGCCTGAACCCTCCAATCAACCAAACAGAGACAGTTGGAGTCGGGCGGGGTGTCTTATCTACACCCACATATGTATTAGTGCGCCTTCTGAGTGATACCCTTAATAAAAACTGACAGGAATAGGAAAGCGAGGCAGAAGAAAAATCAGATTAGAATCTCTCTGAACCACTTTTCTACTGATCCTGTGCAAAGGTTAAACTGATCTTTCAAATGTGGCTGCAGATTTCCTAAAAAGCAGGGGGGAAAATGATTTGAAAAGAAGCAATTTGAGGTAATTAAATTCTGCTTTTTCTACTTTTTAAAAAATTCGAGCGCATCTGAAAGCGACCTTGCCATGGATAAATTGTGCTCTGAGCACTAAAGAGCGCGAGATGCAGGTTAAGGATGAGCTCGGGTTGGTGCTCATCTGAGATGCTGGGCACAGGCAAGGCGTCTCACAGCCCCATGAATCTTTCAGCAGCTACAGATACGGGAGCGTCTGCACTTTAGCGGCGTGCTGACTGTCACACAGGTCGCCCCGACATCGGCAGCCCTGTGATCTTGTTCCCTCCAGTGGGAATAGACCACACATGGCTTCGTGTGACGACTCACCTGTTATTTACAGGTTATTGGGCACAATTACCATATTTCACAATTATAAATGAAAAAGATGGACAAGGGTAGCAGACAGACCCTCGCTGGCTGAGGTACTGTCTCCCGCTTGGTGTAACATATTCCCAGCTGAGCGTAAAAAAAATGTGTGTGTGTGCAGGTCAGGGTTATCGCAGCACATGGAGACCCGAGCGACCTCGGAATAAACATTACACGGCAGCTCCTTATTGGGAATGATGGGAGTCGTCCACCCGGGGAGAGGTGTGGGCAGTGGCCGGAGAGGAGTTAAAGGTTAACTCCGAGATTGGTAAAAAAAAAAAAATGGGCGTGACAGCTCCTGCTGTTGCTGCAGGAGGATTAGCAGGTTTCATAAGCACCTCCTCATATGGAGAATTCAGCAAACTAGAGTACAGACTAAAGACTCAACAAGTCTGGAACAAAGGTGGAACCAACAAAAGGAACCTGCTTAGAACTAACAGGCCAGATGATGCAATGAAACAAAACATTGCTTGATGACAGTCAACAAGCAGCCTCGTACTAAAGGAGCAGAAGAACCTCCAGGTGCCTCCAGCAGCACAATCCCTTCTCATTTCACCTGAAGAGCTGTTCCATAGGTCAAAGCTACATTTCAATTAATCAATATAATCATTTAACATGATATTGATGCCATGTTCCAATATATTGAAATTCCTGGTTTTATCAATAAGAGCAATACATAACTGAACATTACACGACTGAACAAATATGAACAAAATCAATCATGTATTCTGTAATGATGTAAAAGCAGCTGAATGAGTAAAGCTTTACCATGTACTGCACTGATAACAACGATTGCGTTTTTTGGTAAGGTACCTCTCTACGTGTAAATGTGTTTTTTTTAATGGAGAAATAATCAATACTGCATGATCAGTATCAAATGTTATATATTCAGTCTTCTTGGGTTCCACACATGACCTGGATGGGGGAATATTGGTTCTTCAGCTTAAATCCTTTTGATAACCATGAGACCTTTTTTTCTTGCACTGATGGATCAATGCATTAAAAGCTAAACGCCGAATGCAGAGCATCAGGAGAGTCCAAACATTCGCTTCTATATTTATGTATAATAAGACTCCCTGCCTTGGAGTGGTAGATGAAAATAACTCCTGACTCCACTCTGGTCATTTGGACGTACATGATCAATAATGCTAGCCAATCAGAGGATCACTGGTATTGATTTGGTGGCCATTGTTCCATAACATCTGGCAATGTAGCAAGGACTCATATAAATGAACACAATGCGTGTACGTGACCAGATAAGCACCCTCCCCTCGCCATATATTGCTCCCTACCAGCAGACTTTCTAGAACCTTCTATTGTGGTCATTCCCAGAGCTTTTACAAACAGGTGGATTAGAAAATGACGGTCTGAACAAGTGTGTCCAACCTGTCACACAAGAGAATGATGGCTGGGGGAAATTATGTCAGGTAAAAGGATTTTGCAGCAGAAAATGATAATCTAACTGTTGCACAACAGCATTTTTTTTAGCTCCCGAGTGGAGGTTTATATGCTGTGATGATCCGTGGGACGAAGGTCAGACTCTCAAAGGTCTGAAGAGACAGGGTGAAAAACAGTGATGTGGTGCACTGCACCTACTGTCTTTCAAGCCAGGCTCTCACTTAACTCTGTCACCAAACCCTTTTTACACCGTTAGAAGTTCTGGATCAATGGCTAAGGAATCAATTATAGGCAGGCGCTTGAACATCCTCAGTGAGTTTGCTCTTATCTAGCAGTCATTTTGAAAGTCAGTCATTTGCTGCCCATGGTAATATGATCTTTAATAAACAAAGCTTTTTATTACTGCACTAGTGACCGCTAAGAGGGGCAGTTGAACTCAAACACAAAGTAAGGACTGATGGTCATCAGAACTGTGACTGAGCGCTTCCTGTGAGTCACCTAAAAGCCTACAACTCACTTGTGGGAGTGCAAAATGCAGTAACCTCAAGTCATTCCCTAGATATTATTGTCTTGTGGTGAGAGGTTGGAAATGGTCACTCAGCCCCTCCTTTTCTAAATCCATTTGGGTTAATCCACTGGTTTTAAAAGCTGTGAGACTGACCACAGCAGTCTAGAGTTAGTCAATGAGGAGCTATATCTATATGGATGTTATTTCTCAGTAATTTATACAATATTGGAATGTAAAGACAGATAATGTTAGCTTAATGTTAGATTAATCATTATATTCTTACACTATACATTTACAGCATTTATAAGACGCCCTTTTCCAGAGCGACTTACAATCAGCAGTTACAAGGACAGTCCCTTCCTGGAGACAATCAGGGTTAAGTGTCTTAATCAGGAACACAATTGTAGTAAGTGGGGTATGAACATGTGAATTTTGGAGTTGTTCGTAGTGGTTCGTAGGTGAGTCCCTTTCCCACTAGGCTACTAACACCATACTACACATGTGAGAAATCTGATTAAATGATGAAATAAGGTTATTTACAATACTTCACTTCAAAACAGCTGACTACATTCATTTCAAAATTTTGTTAGTTGAACAATCAGCTAAACAAGCAGCTGTGGCAGCCTGGTCACATGACCAAACGTCTGAACAACATGACAGACAGACAGTATCTGGATGGTTGTATTGGTGCCATGACCCAAATAAGGAACATGTGTGTATCAGTACTGAGATTTGTGTGGAGGTGTAGGGGAGTTTTGTGATGGAGGTGCGTGGGGGGGTGCACTGTCCCAGATCTGACAGCCACTGCAGTCTGCCATCCCAGGCTGTCCAATCAAGTCAGACTCTCATAGCGGTGTATGTCTCCTCAGTCGGCTAGAAGGGCAGAACAAGTTAATTAAGCTGCCAGTCAGTCTGCAGGGACAGGAGAGAAGGTTCTGGAAGGAGCAGACATATGGCTCTGGACAGCATCAGCCTCTGCTTTCATCTGACATCAGGCTGAGCGGCTCTGATGTGAGCCTCATGGCTGCAGCTACAGCGGAGTCCTGGTCACCTCTGGACCCTTTCCACCAGGACTGGGAAAGCTTTGACTCAAAGAGTTACAAAAATCTGTTTTTTGCAGCTCTAAGTCGGTTCCTTCTGACAATTTTATACCATGATCGATCTTGAAGACGTGTATGATCTTCTTTGAGATGATGATTTTTTATATACTGCTACCAATATTTTTAGACTTCACATAACATTTTCATGTCCAGTAATAAATACTGAGGATCTGCAACAAATCCACACAAAAGACTGATTTCTCAAATTAAATCATGTGTCCTTATTACAGGCAGTCTTACATGCAGGCTAGACGTGTCACAAAATGAGAGTTGCACAATAAAAATAATCCCAATAGTAGCAGCAGGAATGGAGATGACCTTTAAAATATTCCCATATTACTTATAACGAAATGTCCAGTATCATGTTTGGTAAACAGCAGTTTATCAAATCAGTACACAGAACAGTCTGTGCAAGAAACACAATGTACCTAAATAAAAAAAAATCAAACCACATTCCAGCATTAACAGCGTTTTTAAAGTTCTAGTTTCTATAGGTCATGCTTGCCACAAGTTGCATGCACTGATTAGGAGCACAGATTTTTAAAACTGTAATATGGAATAATATCTAAAACAACAATTGCTCTAAATGCAATGTCAGTCACCTGAACTATCCACATTTCTTAATTATGACTGTATTACTAATTACACTGATATATAAACATTTGAAATATGTTAGCGTTTAAGGTAATGAGACTGATGGTTTTTGTGTCTTGTGATTAAAATACAGACATTCACTGGCGTCTCTTTTCCTGTTTACAGTCATTTCCAGAATTATCAATGTATACAAGAAGTAACAAAAAGCAAATGTATTATTGTGGTGCTATAGGCACAATATAAAAAACAAAGTTTATTGTGGATTTTCATTAGATTGATATAACAATAGATAGAACATTCTTAATGTTCTATTGAATATGTGAAGATCGAAATTCACATCATGATCATAATTTTGTGATTTTTTTGGGGAGGATAACCTCTAATAACGGAAGGGCCACCATTGAACCAGCAATATATATTGAAAAAGTTGAATAAACAAAAATCTTCACATCACCATGATGTGAGAAATAACATCTTCTTTGTGTAACCAAAAATCCATCTGAAACAAGCAGCCATGCTGACATTCACCGGCTCCCTCCCTCCTGTTGCCTCGGCGATTTTTGAGCCAATAAGAGATGACTGCCACAAAGGTGAAGCTGCCGGGTCACGGTCAGGAAGCCTCCACCAAATGTCAAGCCAGACTAAAAAATTCCCCCATTGCTTCAGGCCCAGACATGGTGCTCTGCAGGAGGGCTGTGGGGTCACACAGGGCAGGTTATTAACTCTAATGTGGACACATCAGCAAAGTGCGAGAGCAGAACTGGAGCCAGCAGGGGACTGGAAAATGGAGGTGATTCCACCGGGTGAAAGTGGGAGGGTGACACCTTCACCCAGGGATTTATTTCCAGATGAAGTTTGCTGAATCAGCAATTTACTAGTACGCATCCTACAGAGACAGTGTATGGCCCACACTCTTATCATTGATGCTGCATTTATTTGGGACCAAGAACGTGGGGACATAAGTGTGTGTGTTTTGTAGGCATGTGTAATGGGCACCGTGATCTCATTAAACGTCATTACACATTTTTGTAACCATGTTGTGTTTGCTATATGCCTTGTTGTTATTTTCAATGATTCAATGATCACAGCATTCAGTGACAAGCAGATTCTGTCTACAAGCTGATTAAATGATGTTGCTTAGCAACAAAAGCCACAGCTGGATCATAGATGTGAAAGCTCAAGCTTCGCAGTAAGATTTCTTGTGTCGTACAAAAGTGTTGAATAAAATTGCCCATGTGTCTATATTTTTGCTAAATATGATCCAATAAAAAAATATTCATTTGTTTCTTATGTGATTTTATATGTCTGATGTGTTTTTTGAGCCAGAATAAATGATGTTGGTGTACAGTTTGTGGCTCCATAAGGCTTAGTTTAGCATAAGAGGTGAGATCTGAGCATGTGTGTTGCTGTTGTTTTTTCTGCTCACTTGAGTGACAGGGAGAAGTCATTCCTGCTTGTCTCGCTGTTTCTCACAAGATAACTGGCCTCCTTACACAGTCTCAGCAGAGACTCTGCATCAGTCCGACTAATCGCACCATGGTACCAGCTGCGGAGAGAGAGAGAGAGAGAGAAAGAGAGAGACAGGTCTGACATGCTGTGCAATAGACAATGTGTGCAGGGGGTTTCCAGTGTTAAACATTCTTGTTTTTCGGTGGGTGGCTGCTCACAACTGGTTCTCCAGTGGCATGGAGGGGTCGATGCGCTCCCCCAGGGAGCAGTGGTCCAAGGAGCTCTTCTTCATGTTGACCAAACAGCTGCTGGAGTGCCGCTGTAGGGGACGACCCTTCCCCTCCTTGGTGGGCGACATTCGGGACTTCTCCACCCCATCAAACTGGACTAGAGAGAGGAAGACAGAGACAAAGATTCAGGACATCATCTTTAACGTAACATCCAGAATCTGGAGGTGCAAGCAGAGAGACCAGACTGACAGTGCTCATGCAGATCTTGAAAGCAGTGAAGAAACTGAATTTCTTTGATTTCAGAAGAAGCAGCACTTCTAAAGTCTTGTTTCACCAATGTCACTTCGTCACAGCGTCTCAGAGCATTCAACAGACCAATCAGGGAACGCTTTCCTCATAAATTCACCTCACAAATCATGTACAATGTAGATTGGAAAAAATAAGGAAGATTCACAAATCTTTGATGAATGTTTTGAACTTCATTCATTTTTAACTTTGTCTACTGGCACATTTAACAAAGCATGACAGACAAAAGAACTGCCTTAACACCCAATCATTGTCAAGCACTAAAGCGTTCTAAATAAAGGATCAATTGGTGTATGCAAAAGCTTCCATCTCCAAAGCACTTCTGAACCTCTTTCATCTGAGTTTTGGGAGCTGCGGAGCTCAGAACAAAATCCCAGGGTTATACTAACTTGCTTTAACCAGCCACTAAACTCAACCCCTCTCCATAGCTGCACCGTGCAACATTTCTGTTTCAGTTTGCAATTAGAATTTTATCTGCCATGCTTGGATGACTGTTTGTAAGAAACGTGGAATGGAACACAGTTCGCTTCTATTTAAGGAAGCCCATAGCTTACATTGAGACACACGGCCCGTAGTTTAGTCGCTGGATGTGTTATGTCTCCTGACGTTAAGTGGCCTGCAGTGTGTCTGCAGAGTCGTAGCAGCGTGCTGCCTGGTGACCATACGATTGGTTGACGTCTCTGTGCACTGGGATGTCATTGATGTGAACAAAGGGGAGGAGACAGCCTGTCCGTGTGTTCACAGGCATGTGGCGGCGGGCTTCAAAGTGCACCGTCCGACAGAGAGGGAAGGCAGAAATCAGTCCAGCCAAACAGTGTACACTGAGCTCAAAGGGTCTGAGAAAACACGTGCATGCACGCACACACAGACAGACATATAGACTATGGAAGAGCTACAAGACAAATCTATTATATGTTTACATTTAACCCCAGTCCTCATATTTGTTTTATTAAATTAAATCTTCTTTTCTGTTCCCAGAGGAGATCAACAAAATGAATGCAACTTTGAATGCAACTTCATGTGATCTTTGTGAGGTCCTCAATATTATGTATCAATTAACACTGCATATACACAAAACACACACACACAGAAAGAATTCAAAGAGCATCAAGGTCAGATACTTGTATTGCAGGAAGCGGTTCTACACAGACACAAACCTAAAAGAAACAAGACAGTGTGCAAAATGTGTTGTGAGTGCGTAAAAAAAAAAGAGTTTGAGGGTGTATAACTATGAAGGTGGGTGTATAAGGGAATACGGGGAAGTGGTGGCTTCCTCACTCCAACATTAATAGCTAGTCTTGCACAGACTTCAATTTTCCTCACTGGACAGTGATCAGACTAGCGTTGTCCATGGTAACAACCGGCCCATCACCTCAGCAAAATGTGCTGAGCATTGAACAGATACCACAACGTGCCACAGTTAAGAGCCAGGAATATAATGAGTTACAGTGCCCTCACTAGATTGCAGTCTTAGCCTGCCCATACAGTAGCTCTTCAATTTGAAGAACCTGAACTCCTCATGTGAATCAGGGTGTTTTGACCACCATCCCACAAGCACTGCATCTATTTAATGCAGGGCAACTAGGGTGTCCTGCTGGTGCACATAAGAAGGGCATAATGGGCAGCACCTGTGAGTGAACAGGACCCAACACTCATGTGAACGGGTGCCAGCTGCATGAGCACAGCGGCACCAGGGCATCACACACACATATTGAATGACAGGGACAACTGTAACAAAATAATCATGGTCAGTGGTCATAATGTAATGGCCAATCAGATTAATTTAGTCATTTGTCCTTTGACATTAAATTGTTGACCACTGAATTCATAATTAAATGCAAATTTTCAATCTGCAAAACTCTTCTCTGTTTTGTGTGTGTCGGTTAGTAGCAGTGTATTTGTTTATATGTGTGGTGTTTTCTATATATAAGGCAGAAAAACGATCAGTTTCCATGGAAACCTAAGTGGCTGGGGGATAAGTGTTAGCCGGCCTTCACTTCTGCCAGCCTCTGACAGATCACAATATGACAGGAGAAGAACCAATCTGGAAACTCACCAAGCAGTCACTGTGTATTTAAGTGTGTGTGTGTGTGTGTGTGTGTCACAAAGATACACAAGAAAGAATCATTTATACTCACTAAAAAGGGGGAATTAAGCACAAAACAGAGAAGCACAGTTTTGATATGTGTGTGTGTATGTTTCTTGGCTTGCATGTGTGTGATGGTGAACATTTCAGTCATAAATCAATCACAAATGAGTGTTTGCTTTTGATGGCCCTTCCAAACTTCAATTAGCAATAAGCATCAGTACCGATCATCTGGACTTCACCAACATCTCAATATGTGAAGGATCAACAGGAAGTGATGGTTATTGATCATAAACCTAAGATTATACTTTCGATCCTGGTGATGATGGCCACATGGGTGTTGGTTGATGATGTAAATCAGTTCTTACTCTGCATCTACACCACCATTATCATGTCACCAAATAAGGGACTATATACAGGATGATGTCTTGTCCTCCACTGGAGGGATAGAAAGTGAAGCATCTCCTTACTGCACCAATGAACCAATGAAGTGTAAAGATACTTCTTCATCCAAACTGCTGAGAAGAGGATGCTGGCAAGTCAAAAAGCTGGAGACTTAGTCCTGAGAAGCAGCATATTTACAGTCACAGCGGGTGACGGGAGCTTCCGTGCTGTTCTCTGTCTGCAGTCCTCACCTGCTGGAAATAAGTCGTGTTCGTTGAGAACAGAAAAAGGGCAGGTGTAGGTCTGGACTCTCCATCTCCACCTCATGAGACCCAAACCATATCTCCTTTTCACTCCCCCTCCAAAAAAATAAAATGCACTTCGGCAACAACCTCAAAAACCATCATATGATTTGCTGGAGTGTGGAATAACCGTGTCGCCTGTGATTGGCACTCATCTCTCCAACAATAGGTGGGGTATTAAAGTGTCGCTGGGCATCATATTGAGACACATAGACTCATTCCTCCCTCAAACCGACCAACACAGCAGTGGGACAAAGGACACACACTGCCACAGAGATTACAGAGATGATTCACACTGAGGGGGAACACAACGGCACACCGGGGGAGAGGTGTTCACACACACACACACACACACACACACACACACACACACACACACTGCACTCCCGCCTCCAAACCAGAGCAGGTGAGAGTGCTGCTGCTAAGAACAAACTGACTCAAAATAATCCTTAATGTATCTCTATAAAACGTGCAAAACCTATTACAGGTGTACATCTAATAAATATTCCTGTGTCAAAATAACTACTGTCACACTGTAGCCAAACAGAGGTGCATTATTACTCTATTACTCTATTGTCATCTCTATGACAATCTTCTGTTAGACTTTGATCTTCTTTGTTGGTCTCAAATCATGCATTGCTCAGCTGACTGGATGGTTCAAGAACATCTTTAACCTTGATTCTTCACTGCCTGTAATTCCTGTCTGCTTCAAATCAGCCACGATCATCCCTGCACCCAAATCTTGAACAGCCACAACTTCAAATGACCATAGTAAGGGATTCCTTTTTAGAGGACGATGCTTATTAGAGACTTCATATGTTCAGCACTACCTGACACACTGGACCCACTGATATTTGCAATAACTGATCAACCAACGACGCCATTGCCCTGACACCCCACACTGCCCTCTTCCTCGTGGAGAAGCAGGACATTTCAGTGAGAATGCTGTTTGCAGATTAGAGTTAAGCATTCACTAAAAAAGAAAGTGAAATGATTGTCATTGTGAAACACTGCAGCACAGCACTCTGTGACTCAATGAAATGTGTCCTCTGCTTTTAACCAATCACCCATAGTGAGCAGTGGCGAGCCATGAAAGGAACCCAGCAGTGTGTGGGGACTGTGCTTTGCTTGGCAGTTCTGGATTTGAACTGGCAACCCTCTGATTATGGTTCCGTATCCTTACCCGCTATACCCTATACCCTACTGTACTACTATTTTACTCTTGAAACTGGATGGAAAACTTTTGGACTGAGCAGATACCTGAGTCCTATGAACACACTCACCTATGAACCAGAAGACCCAGGTTCAAATCCTGCTTACTACCATTGTGTCCCTGAGCAAGACACTTAACCCTAAGTTGCTCCAGGGGGGACTGTCCCTGTAACTACTGATTGTAAGTCGCTCTGGATAAGGGCGTCTGATAAATGCTGTAAATGTAAATGTCCTCAACTGCCTAGGCAACATCACCGCATCCTCTCTGCTCTTCAGGGGTGTGAACTGAGCCCTCTTCTGTACTCACTCATCACACATAACTGCATGGCCACTAATGGCTCTATCTCCACTGTGAAATTTGTTGAGGACACAACGGTGGCGGAGCTCATCTCCAAAGGCGACAGCACCCAGACACAGTGGTGCCAGGAGAATACTCTCATCCTCAATGTGAGTACGACCAAGGATTGTGGACTTCAGGAAAAAGTGAATAGAACACTCCCCCATCACCATCAACAATGCCATGGTGGAAAGAGTGAGCAGCTTCACTCACTTGAATGTTCCGCACAGACAAGACAGTGAAGAAGGCACAGCAGCATCTCTGCTGGAGACTAAAAAGGTGAGTCTTCACATCCTCTGGATCTGTAACTGTGCTATGGAGAACATCACGGCCTGGTATGAAAATAGTACCGTGAAGATCTGCAGAGAGTAGCGTGGTGCTCTGAGAAGATTACTTGAGGTGAGCTTCCCTCCTTACAGGACATCTACACCAAATGCTGCCTGAGGAGAGCAGGAAACTACATAAAAAACATTTTGTTACTACAGTCACCAACTCTTCAAACCGCTGCTGTCAAGCAGACTGTCCTGGACCAGCAGACTACAGGACACTTTCTTCCACCAGACCATCAAACCAGCATAACACGGACTCAAAACCACCAACTCATAAGTCATACATACCCTCAAGATTGTGTTGATGTTTATAACATTTGTGAATAGCATATCATACTGTAATAGAATAATATTTATTTATGTTAAGTTGGTAGCCAGACTATTTCTATGTCTATACCACACACTGTAAATTCTGAAATCACAAGTTAATATAAATAAATGACTGCTTGCTAGTTATCTGTATGTTGGAGAGGAGGAAAAAAAACACCCGCCCAGTTCTCCCTGCATGATTGACAGCCCTCACACACCCAAATTTAAACCCAATCCTGTCAATACATCACAGCACAAGTCTTTGCTCATAATACAGCTTTTTCATAGGGGCGAAGAGACATCTTGGAACGGCCACTACCACACCAATCATGCAGATTATCAAATTTATCAAATGCTACGTCTTATTTAGCACAGGGGGGAAAAACATTTCACTGCAATACTGCTATATTGATTACATGATATCAAAAACTAAACAAATATATTGAATGCTGTTTGATATCCTGTTCATTAGTGGTGCTGAGGTCATGAGATGTCCTGTGAATGCAGGAAAAAAAGGTCCAAGATGTCTGACACTAGTTGCTGTTTTGCAACCATTTTCCTCTGATGAATGGATGCATTGATTGATCGACTGATTGATAGATGGATCAATTTTAGCAGCATGTCAGAGGATGACTGATGGCTGAAAGTTCCCACCTCACCCTTCTATTACCAACCAACTCAAAGCTCTGGTCACAGATACGACATTAAACACACATTACCGCCACCTTGAGCTGCGCCAGCACTCCATAACAAAGAGAGACGAACCTGCGCTCCCCGCCACATTTGCTAATTAGGCCCAACTAATTAATTCTCATTTACTAATGGCACTTCCATAAAACCGCAGCACGGCTCAGTGGGGAACTCGGGCAATCTATAGCAGAGTGAGGTATTACTGGAACTCAAATTGAGCCTTTCAGTTTGATGTATGAAATGATTTGCAGGTCGGGGGCCCATTGCGATGCGTGGTGCATACTGAAAAACGGCCTGGTGTAAAATGACAGCCGTTCATTAAGTGCAGGCCTAATTTTTAAAGAAATATGCATAGTGCATTGGGAATTCTTAACTGATAATCTGAAAAGGAACGTGATTCGTATGTGTGTATGATTTATATTGAAAATCAGAAAAAGAGCCAGCAGCCGGGTTCATGGGCCAAATCCCAAACGATTGAGCCATTAAAGAATTTTCTTCTATCATATCCTAGAAATACATTCTAATGAGTTTTACAGGGACAAAGAAGAATCAAACCTCCACAGGCCCAGGCAGCACCCAGGATAAAATGAAATCAGCATATCTTTTAATTATATTGTTCTATATTCTACTGAGACAAAAGAAAAGTGTGCGGAAAAGGCCTGAAAGCAAAGACAATTAATTCACGCCAGAAAACAAAAAGACTGAAGCTCTTCATTATACCTAAACAAAGGACCCCTCTCCTATTGATATGCAGATGCAATTTCTGTCCTGTAAAGTAATATTCAAAAAATGATAATGATGTTGGAATGGTGTGGTGGGAAAAAATAACAGCTCAATTTTATTGGACATGTACGTTCTTTTGCTCTTTCTTTCTGTTCTAACACACAGCATGTGACTTACTAAACTGTTGCATCATTGAACCAAATAACAATGATTACTAGCAGAGGGCAGGAGGGCTTGGTCATTTCTCCGAGACTAGTCTGAAAATCCTCACAGTCAAAATTCTTTATTCCTTTTAAATGAATTGAATGTACTACAAACAACTCATGACATAATCAACATATGACTATGTCGTTCTTCCATTTTGTTGGAACTGCACAAAACAGTTATGCTCGTTCAAAACCGCTTCTTTTACTTCTGCATCTCAGAACAAGTTGCAGAATCTTCTTACTTGTCCCCAATATGGCTGCACCTCCACAAAACCCCCATAAACCCTTATATTAAAGGGGCCACAGAGTACAAGTAATGAGATAAGATAAGATGATCCTTTATTAGTCCCACAAGTGGGAAATTTACATTCTCAGAGCAGAAAGTGGACAGTACAAGATAAGAGAAGCAAAAATATATTCTTATTCCCCTGTATATATTTATATACAGGGGAATAAGAAAGTTTAATAAACAGGGGAAAACTGTGTATGAGTCTTAAACCTATCTGTATATAAATACAAAAATGTATTATATCTAATATTTGTGTATATCTGTATATATAGAATATATGTAAGTGTACAAATATACAGAGTGGATGTCTATGTATATACACACACACACACACACACACACATACATATTCTGCACATAAAAAATGGAAATGGTGTACTCGATGTATGTGTTTGTTAGTCTATGTATATGTGGTCAGCTGTTGTAGAGTCTGACAGTGGTTGTAATGTTACTATGTGCTACAATGTAATACAACTCCATGGACCAAACAAAAAGTACAGGTGTTGACTGACTCCTGAACAAATGGACTCACATGATGGACCTCAGGCAGGTGGCAAAGTGAACCTGCTATTAAAAGATCAGTATGTGCATCTGTCTGAATGAGCAGGATCTAACCCCCCCCTGTGTCTGCCAGCCTGACCTCTCCCCCCTGGGTCTGAGAGCGGCTTCAGCTTACAGGCTAGCCAAAACACTTTAGTTTGCATGGGATCAAGCAAGGAGAACATGATATTCTCCCACAGGATTTTCAGCTCAATAAAACACACACACACAGACACACACACACACACACAAAGCGAATATGAGGGGCTGAGTTGATGAACAAAAGGCCCCTGCAGATGCTCAGCCCTTACTGCAGCACAGTTCCTACAACAAGATGGCATTGTCTGGAAGTGACTGGGAAATGGTTGCCACGGGTCACTGATATTACCAATTACCCAAGAAGAAGCCGGTTCAGCTCCAATTAAAACTAATAAAAGTTCGAGCTTAAGCCGTATCCCGGTGGTTTTCTGCTTCAGCTGAACCAGATGTGGCATTCATCTCAGCACTAATGCAGCACAAGGCGGGGCTTCCACACTGACATTCATCTGAGCGCATGCACATCCTACAGGTCCACAGGCACTCAGACACAACATCAAGCCATTTTTTGGTTTCAAGAGCTGTGCTTCGGCTGCTGGTGAGACTAGGGCTGGGCAATATCGACTAAAAGTAACAACACCTTCTGGCAATATCGATATCTACTTATGGCCTCGATATTTATCATGATTCATAAGTAATTAAAGAAGCAGAAAAAAATAATGAGAGATTGATCAGCCAAATAATTGAGTATTTCTGTAGCATATACCAGTGCATCTCAAAACAATAAAAACATTAAAAATGTCTAATTAAAAAACAAAAAAATGCAATCTGTATAAATGAAAATACTATTCAGAAGTTGGATCTTTTTGTGTAGTTAAGCTTTTTGTTGACTGTAGTAATTTATATGGCCAACTATCAGCATGATTTATTTTACTTTTATATAATGAATAAAGGATATATGAAAGTTATAACTTTTAGAATCAAGTTACGAGAACAAATGCAATAAATAACATTCATATTAGGGAAAAAAAATCTTCCTGTCTCGGACAATGCCTATGCTTTTTTTAATGTAGATCATAATGTTGGTACTTTTTTATTTTTTGTAGACTGTGCTCATTATGAAAAGTTTGAGAACCACTCACTTGTGCATTCAGACACCTCCTAAAATATATTGCCAAGCCCTAATACATACAGATGTTTTTGTAAATAGAGAGTGTGGAAATAAAAATGAGATGATTGAAGAGAGAAATAAAATAAAAAAGTGAAAAAAGTGAGCTCTGATGGAGTCTGGCGCAGTGCTGGCCGGCATGGACGGACACCCACCATGGTGGTGCTGGTCACAGGCACTCTGTCCAGGCGAGGGCTGGGCCGACTGGGAGGGGCTCTCCTCCACCTCGGCCAGGGGGGAGCTGGTGTTCAGCTGCCCGACCGGAGGCGGCCAGGGCAGGTCCTTTATCACTTTAATCTCTACTGCAGGCAGCCGAGGGGATCAGGGTGGGAAATGAGAGGAGGAGAGAGAGAAAGAACAAGAAGAGGAAGAGAAATACAGGGAGAAGGAGGTGGGGGAGGGAAGGAGAGAAAACAGGAGATTGCACATGAGAAAAAAGGGCAGGAGAACAGGAGCACCAACGACAGGTGGAGCTACGAGAGGAAGGCTGGAACAGTTTCAGAAGGTGTCATGGCAGGGGAATAACAATTTAGAGTTCAGAGACCCTTTATTACGCTGGTGGATATAACAGGTAAAACTGTCTCAGATTAAATAATGATGAGCTGCCAGGACTTATGCACTCAAGACTCCTCGACACTTCTGACCCCATAAGAATAAAAAAAAAACCCACTCACACAACACAGCACTATTCTTTGTATTGTGATCTGTAGCCATAACTACAGATAGGGAGAACTGAATGCCATTGGTTCATCAGGTGTGAGCTTCATGAAGAGGTCATGTTTCAGCACTCATTTGGGTACTGTGATGGTGGCTGTGAAGTAGTGCGTGATGACACTGCTCCAAATTATTTTCAGCCTTGTGTGGGCTAAGCGTGGGGCTTGATAAAACATTAAAGAGCTGCTTGATCGTTATCTTTATATTGTATAAGAGAAACAAATTAATCTTATAGTGGGAGGAGCCCAGTGATTGACAGCTATCATGCATGTTACTTCCACATTTTGGAGGATTTAAACCAGCAGGAGTCAATACGGCAAATTACAGACTGGGTTTCTGCCTATTTATGAGGACGTCTTTAGACTTAAACTGGGAAACAGGCACCTCGCTTTGTGCTTAGTGCCAGTTTGGAAATAGTGGCCTAAAAAGTGCTGCTCTAGACATTGGCACACTCGACAGCACTCTAGCTTTTCTGGGTTTGAACACATGCCAGCAGGACTCAGCACATATTCCTGCCCACTGCAACCAGATGTCCACCCCGCTGAAGACTCCTCAGAGATACGACAGAGGAACCACTGTTGGCACCGCAGAGGGGGGAAAGCTGGCAGACTGAGTGGCTGTGGAGTTCATAGGATGATAAACCCACAGCGCCAATGTGAGCAAATGAACGGAATGTTGTGGGCTTGTCCTTCTATCGCTCTGGGAAAGAAGAACACGGCCCAGGGATGCATTTATTGCACTATTGATAAGCAAAATGGTTCAAATGCAAATCAAATGGTGGCATTTTCACGTCTGGACTGGTCCTTTCTGGTTAAAAATCAGAAAATTAACCTCTAAAATTAAACTAAATGACAGCAATTTTATCAGCTACAGATCCCAAAGATCCCAAAATTTGAATGTATATTCCTCTGCAGGTGGTTTTGTACATTTCTCATATAATTGCCACCATTAGACAATCACAAATACTCAAAAAAGCTATCAAATAGTGATCTTAAAAATTACATTTGAATATACATATAAATAGAAATAAAAATATCATGGTCATCTGAAGTAAATAATTATGTGAGAATTGTGACTTCAAGATTGATCAAAATGAGCTGGGCACTTCGGAGATATCCAGCCACATATCAGCAGATTCTCAGTGATCCGGCTGAACTGCCCTGAACCTGGAGAAACCGTGGTTCATGTCGGGATGTAAAAGAAGGATGCGTCTCCATGGAGATTGCCCCCTGGACACCGAGCAGGTTGGAGTTGTGGGGTCATGGCGAGGTGAGGAGCGCTGACAGTTCATATAATAAATTCCTCTTCCGCTTTGAGACGGATGCTGGCCCACAGCAAGATTAAAAACCTAATTCTCATTTCACGTTTCAGATTAGCGTGTAATTGTTTTGGGAGACGGGAGCTAAGCCTCGCTGTCTCGCAGGGGAGCAGGAGGAGTTAGAACTTGGGTCAGACGGATCTCAGTTCTATACACAACACACACACACACACACACACACACACAGGCATAATGAGCGGTCACACACTGAGGGTAAAACGATTCAAGTGGGAGCTTTCAGAGCCCTCACTACACACATTTGCTCCCCTCTCACTCGGCATCCTGTTTAGAGTGTGTGAGTGTGACAGAGCGATTGAGTCTGTGTGTGTGTGTGTGTGTGTGTGTGTGTGTGTGTGTGTGTAAGGGGGGTGTTTTGGCTGTTATGCGGCTGCACGGTTGAGTGCATTTTTAAAGTGCTGATGGGGGAGTGGGAGCTGGAGCAGGTCTGATGTGTTCATCTTCACTGCTTGCTGAAAAAGGGAAGAGGAGGGCTGCACTCGAGGGACCATGACCTCACAAACACACACAAAAATAAACAAACTGAGAGCAGGGGTTTCCAATCTCACACATGAAGGTCCAACACATACAACACTAATTATCGTAGAAAGGAGCTGACAGACTGCAGACTCTTATCTCCAGGGTATCTGAGTCCATTAAAGGTCCAATGACATGAAAATTTCACTTTGTGAGCACATTCTGAGAGTTCCCCTAGCCTGTCTATGGTTCTGCAGTGGCTAGAAATGGCAAAAGGTTAAAAATGGCTTTGGCCATTCTGCTTTGCCGTTCAGAGAGTGTCAGCTCAGATGATCGGAATGGGAATTTGGTGAATGGTGTTAATGACGTAATTTCTGTGAATGCTGCTCAACTTCTATAGGCCGCTCTCCTCCTCGTCCCGCCTCTCTCTTCCTCATTATCATTTAAAGCTACAGTCCTGGGGAAATCTCATTGTGGGACTGGCTCAAAGTGGCTGTAATTCTGAACTTCAGGTACAGTATTAGGGGAACAATATGCAACAAAAGAAAATTCATAATTCATGTCAGGGGACCTATAAATCAGTGGCTTCATGCAGAACAGACACTGATTTGACACTCCAACTCTAGAGTTCACCATGTTGCACTTCAGCTAGCCTTCCAAGGCATATCCCTTGGTGCTTCTAGCCAGATTGATTAGCGTAATTGCTGCTTCACTGAGAGTGAAGTGAAAGTGACTGTCATTTTGAAACACTGCTGCACATCACAACGTGCACACAACAAAATGTGTCCTATGCTTTTAACCATCACCCTTAGTGAGCAGTGGGCAGCCATGACAGGCACTCGGGGAGCAGTGTGTGGGGACGGTGCTTTGCTCAGTGGCACCTCAGTGACACCATGGCTCTTCCAACCTGCTCCCTTAAATGCTAGGCCACCACTGCCCCACTGGAGCATCAACTGACCTCTCCGCTGTAATCAAAGAGGAGTCTGGGTATCTGGATGCCTGGAGAGAACCTCCACCATGTGTTACACATAATACATACACACTACAGGCCAGAAGTTGGGACTCACACTAAAGCATTTCATGTATGCACAGGGAGTGCAGAATTATTAGGCAAATGAGTATTTTGTCCACATCATCCTCTTCATGCATGTTGTCTTACTCCAAGCTGTATAGGCTCGAAAGCCTACTACCAATTAAGCATATTAGGTGATGTACATCTCTGTAATGAGAAGGGGTGTGGTCTAATGACATCAACACCCTATATCAGGTGTGCATAATTATTAGGCAACTTCCTTTCCTTTGGGAAAAAGGGGTCAAAAGAAGGACTTGACAGGTTCAGAAAAGTCAAAAATAGTGAAATATCTTGCAGAGGGATGCAGCACTCTTAAAATTGCAAAGCTTCTGAAGCGTGATCATCGAACAATCAAGTGTTTCATTCAAAATAGTCAACAGGGTCGCAAGAAGCGTGTGGAAAAACCAAGGCGCAAAATAACTGCCCATGAACTGAGAAAAGTCAAGCGTGCAGCTGCCAAGATGCCACTTGCCACCAGTTTGGCCATATTTCAGAGCTGCAACATCACTGGAGTGCCCAAAAGCACAAGGTGTGCAATACTCAGAGACATGGCCAAGGTAAGAAAGGCTGAAAGACGACCACCACTGAACAAGACACACAAGCTGTAACATCAAGACTGGGCCAAGAAATATCTCAAGACTGATTTTCTAAGGTTTTATGGACTGATGAGTCTTGATGGGCCAGATGGATGGGCCCGTGGCTGGATTGGTAAAGGGCAGAGAGCTCCAGTCCGACTCAGATGCCAGCAAGGTGGAGGTGGAGTACTGGTTTGGGCTGGTATCATCAAAGATGAGCTTGTGGGGCCTTTTCAGGTTGAGGATGGAGTCAAGCTCAACTCCCAGTCCTACTGCCAGTTTCTGGAAGACACCTTCTTCAAGCAGTGGTACAGGAAGAAGTCTGCATCCTTCAAGAAAAACATGATTTTCATGCAGGAAAATGCTCCATCACACACGTCCAAGTACTCCACAGCGTGGCTGGCAAGAAAGGGTATAAAAGAAGAAAAACTAATGACATGGCCTCCTTGTTCACCTGATCAGAACCCCATTGAGAACCTGTGGTCCATCATCAAATGTGAGATTTACAAGGAGGGAAAACAGTACACCTCTCTGAACAGTGTCTGGGAGGCTGTGGTTGCTGCTGCACGCAATGTTGATGGTGAGCAGATCAAAACACTGACAGAATCCATGGATGGCAGGCTTTTGAGTGTCCTTGCAAAGAAAGGTGGCTATATTGGTCGCTGATTTGTTTTGTATATTTGTGTAACATATAGATGCTATATTGGTTTCACTGGTAAAAATAAATAATTGAAATGGGTATATATTTGTTTTTTGTTAAGTTGCCTAATAATTATGCACAGTAATAGTCACCTGCACACACAGATATCCCCCTAAAATATCTAAAAATAAAAACAAACTAAAACTACTTCCAAAAACATTCAGCTTTTATATTAATGAGTTTTTTGGGTTCATTGAGAACATGGTTGTTCAATAATAAAATTATTCCTCAAAAATACAACTTGCCTAATAATTCTGCACTCCCTGTATGTATGTATTTATACAACACCAAAAGTGTTGCTGAAGTATAATGTAACATCACACACTGTAAGGGCAATGTAATGAATGCAGGAAAGAGAGTTCCAGAGCTGTCTTGAGGGTGGGTCTGACATTAAAGACTTTTTTCCACACCAACCAGACACACACTCAAAAATGCACAAGAGCAGGGTTGCACAAGAGCAACCAGATGCATGTTC
Source organism: Denticeps clupeoides (assembly GCF_900700375.1). NCBI lineage: Eukaryota > Metazoa > Chordata > Actinopteri > Clupeiformes > Denticipitidae > Denticeps > Denticeps clupeoides. The sequence goes on along the minus strand of NC_041722.1, from coordinate 2,558,108 downwards.
AGGATTTTGGGGTGACCATGCTGACACTCCAATCAACAGTTTTTATCAGACGTCCTTATCCAGAGCGACTTACAATTGCACTGCTCCTACTTAAAATCTTTTTGCTGTGACACAAATCACCACTCCTACTTATGCAACGCTGGGATGAAGCACCATGGTTGCACTTGAATGCCCTTAATTAATATCCTGTAAAATTGCACAATTTCACCATGCGAGGTCATTAGCATTACGATTGGCCAATTGAGAAAGATGTACACAGGGATATCACACAAATAACACTGACGCAGAGTTCTGATACCACACGATTATCCACTCTGATAATGGTGGTCTGCCTCCATCTTGGTGCATGGGACAGTGAGGAAATTACTGCTGGCACCTCAGTGGCACCTTTGCGGCTCGGGGTTCGAATGGGCAACCTTCTGATTACATGTGGAGAATGTAATCAGAAAACCTTAAAGACATGTGTAGGATTCTTGAAGGACACAGTAACTAGCCGCTCTTACAGTAGTTACAGAACACAGTGATAAAGCGCATGATTGACAGCTCATGTTTATCAGACCGCCCTCACTGACGTTACACATGAACCAGTGTGGATGTGACATCGTCTATCACAGGACAGTCTGTCAACGTATCTGTCACACACGAAAGTTTAGAGCTGGGAACAAAAGATAGGCGCCATCCACAAAAGCCATTCTGTGCGAGGAGTATATTTATAGCCGTCTGAGGAGGACGCGTTTGTTTGTCTCATTTTGCCTTAATTAGATGCTAATAGAGATTCATTGTAAACATCAATGCCACATAAATCAGAGGCGCACTCATTTCCTTGGAGTGAATCTTCATCTGGGCTACTAATTGCATGCATATTTAAAGTTAGATTGCAGCTTGAAGCTAATGTGGTTTATTAAAGCTACGTCTGGGGTCCCTCTCCATGCAAATTCATTTACAAAACATAGTGACAATGCTGAATGGATGGTCAGTATTCTGAAACAAAATATCAGATGATATGAGGTGGTCAGCATTCCAAACTTCTGCTGGATCCGAGGTGCCACATCTGGGCAAGTTCAGGCACTAGAACCTGCATGGATGCCCAGCGAAGGCCTAAAAGAGCAGGGAGTCCAATTAGTTCCTGAGCGTGAAAGTGGTGTAATCATTAACATATAGAAATAGCAGGGTTGTCATTCGGCGACTGAGGTTGTTATGCTGTTGAAAATTGGATTTAGAAAAAAAAAATCCATAAAGCTGCTTCTGCACTCAGGCCAGCTTTTATCTCAGACACCGACCTAATGCAGGATAAGGATTAAATAACACAGCTTCTCTGTAGCCAAACAGATACAAAAATGATATCACAGGACCATGAGGTCATTTTGAACAGGAAGCTCTGGGTTCACATAAAGGTCTTTAAGTGGTTACATAAACATAAATACTGCACAAGCAGTGAAGCAATGAGCACCTGTATAAAGCAGCTTTACATTAATGGTCTCAAAATGAACAGTCAGGATGGAGAAGAGATGTTGGCACTTGTCTTTCAGAAACACACTAAAGATTCTGTTGTTCATTTTCCAATAGTCAACATGTCTTGTTTTAAACAATGCATGGTTGGATGTGATGTCCAGCCATGCCTCAGAGTGTGTGTATGTGTGTGTATTTATGTATATCCCCAACAATACATTGTTGGGCCATTATTTAAATTCATACACAAGAGACTGATGACTTCATAATAAAATGGCACATTATTACAGGCCAGATCTGAGACCTAGTAACTGAGACCTAGCATTTGCCGCTTTTGTCTAAAGGGAATCAAATAAAAATAGTATGTACAAATCAAAGAGAATCAATTCTGGAGTTTGAGAACAAGAATTGAATTGTGATATTTTCTGCACCCGTAGCAAACACGAAACAAGATACATCTAGCTAAACACAGTGAAAGCTCAGAATGACTATGTGTAAAGGAGAGAAATGTAAGAAAAGGTTTTGAGTCTGGAAGGATGAGGAAAAAACAACACACTGCTTGACCCAGAGTGACTAGGTTCACTGCAAAACATTTGAATGCATCATCCATCAACACACCTCTCTTCCGTGGCGAGGGAAAATCTGACAACTCCTGGCTCCCGAGTACCTTTTCCCTGGGTGATTGAAGACGATGACTGATTAAGCACGGTGCGTGTACACAACCCTGCCGCACTCTGACAACAGGCCCGATCTGCATTGTGCTGCATATCTGTCGAGCGATAAGGCCGGCGCTGAATATTAAATAAGCACTTGGTAAATGGCCGCTGCGAGCCTGTCGACAACCGAGTGGAGTTCAGAGAGGGAACACATGCTGCTTACCCTTTATCATGGTAATGAAGATAAACAGGGCTTGATGATTACGAAATTAAAGCACTCAGTTGGAAAAGAAAAAAGAAAAGGTATGTTTGTAAAAAAAATTTAGTCCTCCTCCCACATATACACCTCTTGACTGTGCAGCCTGCGCATATTTCTTCATTAGGCTGCTGCATTTTCATGCACTGACAGTTTAATTTGATGCCAGTGCATGTAAATGAAAACAGATTTAATGCTTCGTTTTACCGGTGGGGTTAGAACAACCACAGTGGGACAAAATCCGAAAACAAAAACAATAAAAGACAGCACGTCCAAATGAAAAATACTTTGAGATTAAATAAATAAAAACTCATGATACGTCGACTTATTAATACTAAAAGCCATTTAGAACAGTGGAGGATTTTTATTTCCAGGCAGCTTTTATACCTAAAAAGGAATGGACACTGAAGGCCTATAGCCGGGGGTCTGAAACAAATGTCACCTTAAGGTTATGTTAAAGTTATGAATATATACATCTTAAATAACACATTAAGAGGTCTTGTACGTAAGCATCCTTTCGTTCGAAGATGAACTGATCAAGTTAAAGATGACAAACTTAGACCCATTTAGATCCATTTCATTTATTCTTATTTTGTACCTGTAAATGAAGAAAATGAATATAATCTTGCAATTTCAATAACTTTAACCAGAACTATCCCTCTTTGGCTGATTTTAGACCCTATTGCAGAGCCCAGGGTCTATGGTGAACTTTTGGTGTTTGCAGTGAACAATATGTATCAGCCTCTAGAAAACAGGAAACAACTTTTTGTTCTTTCTTTGAATCTGGTAGCATCTCAAACAAATGGGAGTTCACAGCGAGGTCTATTAGTAAATTATGGCAAACAAATCAGTTTCTTCTTCTTCACTAGCGAACACTGGCATGTTACTCCAGACCAAATTTAACATAAAAAAAAAAAGTTGGGGTAGGGACATCAAAGCTGTTCACAGGCAGCTTCTGTTCCAGCCTTTTTCATCAGAGAAAACAACCTTTGAGACAGAATTAATGAAAGTGCAGATGATAAGGTTCAAGTAAATTGTCAACAAAGGAAATATGAATCCATCAGGCAGCTTCATGTACAGAAAGTTCAGAATGAAAAAATAATGAAATGTTGTTAAATATGAGTTCTTCTTCTTGTCCCGTGAGAAACCATAAATTAGTGGAGGGAATCTGAGGGTACCAAGGTAATCGTTTTTTATTGAGTCCCAATCCTCAACGCATCTTTACTTTGGGGTATCGTTGTGTTGCTTAAGCAACATCAGAACAATAGCCTGTGGAAGTGTCAAACTGTAGAGGATGTTCCTATCAGTTCACAGCTAGACACATTTTCCCATCACTGTAATAAAAAAAATGAAAATGTCCTCTGCACTTAGTCCGTCACACTTAGTGAGCAGTGGGCAGCCATGAAAGCCACAGGGGAGCAGTGTGTGGGGACAGTACCTTGATCAATGAGACCTCAGTGGTTGCCTAGCAGGTAAGGAAATAGACTTGAAACCAAAGGGTTGCTGGTTCAAATCCCGAACCAAGGTATCGTCCTCACAAAGAGAATTTGTCATGATAGGGGACCTTTAAAATAAAGTATCTATAATAATATAACAACACTGGCCACATTAACTGCAGGGTTGCTTTTACATTTTGTACAATACCTGGCACAGTAGATAATAAACTAGTTTGGAGGCAATGGACAGAATAAATAATGCCGTATTAGTTTGGTTGTCACCCTGGGTGAACATAAAATACAACGGAATGACTACAGAAAAAACATGTCATTTAAAATTAATAATCCTGACCAAACAACCTGACATAACGCCATACAAGTGTCTTATTTTCAGAATATTTCGATGATAATCATGCCCATCTTCCATTCCAGTCAGGATGCATATACAATAAATGTTTGACCAGATTCATCATTTAAGGCACAATCTGCATGAATCTGTGGAAGGGAACTCTCCACTCTCACTTAAGCTCCACACAAAATATCATATTTTGCTTCAGCGGCCTCGTGTCAAAGATCTTTCGCTGTTAGGCACAACCAGTGCTATTTTAAAAGGTTAATTTACAGATAACAAGAGCAAAGCCCAGTTCAACACGCTTTACATGCATAGGTAAAGATTTGGTGATGTTCCCCATGTCCAGCCGAAATACCACCTACACACAAAAGAAAGAAAGGCTTGAAAGGCTTAAGTTCCCACACACAGCCACCTTCTCCTGTCTTCCTCCTGAAGACAGGCCATATTGACAAGAGTAATATGGCGGTAACACTCTCCAGCCAGGCTTCACCTTTAGAGAAAATTAAGTAAAAATGAAAAGAGACAAGCACAGGAAGCAGATCCGCACATCCCAGATTGGGACGATGTGTGAGAAGCAGAATCCATCACCCGGGCACGGCACCAACTCTCCTTTACCTCGTCGGTGCTACATGATCACCCGCAAAGTAAAGGAGACACGGCGTTACGGCAGCTGGAGAGAAGTAGAGCTGTGGAGGAGGAGGACAGGCATGCAGCTGACGCTTCCCAGCCGTTCCTCGTGGTACCTGCGGGGCATTTAGAGGGGCGGTCCTTTCTCCTGTCGGGACCTGACGCTCTGCCTCCCACTGAGCTCTCACTGCAAATGCAGTCATAACAAAGCAGAGCTGTACAAGGTGGAAAGAAGATGAACAAAAGAGGAAGAAAAAAAAGGATCAACCGGTACGCATTCAAATAATTGATTCCTGTTTATTTGTGAATAAATAGAACGGCCCTGATTGGGTTTTGGTCAGCGTTCAGCTACTGAGACTCCAAATGCAAATAATACAGTATAGCTCATGCGCCATACACACACACACACACACACACACACACACAGATCCGGGCACTTTTTCCCACACAGTATACAACCCTCAAAATCATGCACACTTCTACTTTAATGAGAAACCAGGAGGGGAATCAGTTAGTTAGTGCTGAAAAGGAGAGTTTTAAGTCATTCATCCATTCATGAAGCCTCCTCTCGTACCTGCGAAGGCCTTGGAGATGCGGTCTTTCTTCCACTCCCAGGGCTGGTCGTACTCTTCGGGTGGCCTTTCGTCGTCCTGGGGCAGGCGGCTCTCTCGTGGGCATCGGGGATGATCAGGGTCCACCTCCCCGCCGTTCTCTGCCGGCTCGTAGGGAGTGTCGTACAGGGGCAGCTGCCGCAGGGAACCCTCCTTTGGGCCGCGCACCCCTCGGATTTCTGTAAAACAGAGGAAGGAGAAGAAGTGAATAAGTCAGCTGCATTCTGCAAATTCACCAGCAGCAGCAGCAGCAGCGTCTCCCTGGAAAACTTGATATGCTTTAAATCCCTTCCCATAAACCACAGCAGGTCCAGGAAGCGCTGCTGTTTAATTACTGCAGCAGAGCGCATTTTAAATCCCGCCCCTTACTACTTGTAAACGCGCACTAGAGCAGCGCTGCAGCATGCACCACCACACTGGGAGCTCAGAAAAGGAACGGTCAGGGTTCCCACTCTAACCCTTTCCCTGACCGAGAGCAGAATTTTTGTTTATCGCTTTGCGTGAGCATGCCTAAATTAGCAAGTGTAAGGACATATGTCGACTTTGTAAAAATGTTGCGTTCTAGAACGTCGCACATTTTTAGAGTGGGAGCTGTTTTGCACAAAACAAAGACACACACTGGGAACAAAGACACATAAATACACATCAGGTTTTGGCTGCTGCACTATACGGCATTAACAAAACTCCCTGACTTGGACTGTCTGGAAATGCCTTTACTGAAACTCCCTTATATTCCAGAAATCTCCTGACCTGTCACAGGAGTTGATGTAAAGAGGGGTAAAGGAGGTGAAAATGGACAGCGCTTTAACACAGATACGGACACACACACACCCATAGTGAGAGTGAGAGAGAGACAGACACAGGCTCCACCTCTTCCCCTTCTCTCCCTTTGACCCCTCAAATCAAAATTTTTTTTGCCACGGTGGACAGTAATTAAGCTGAGACTACGCTGAGAATAAGAGTGTATGTGAGCAGAGCATGAGACTCTCCTTTTTATATTACATGTGTCAGTGGGTGCTCCCACCTGCTGAAAAAAGAAGAGGAATTCAACCATTAATAGTGCTGTATTTGTGTTTGTTTTCAATCAGAGCTTCGGCTTTTCATCCAACTCTCAAGAGAAAGGGGACAGTGATTATTCAACGGGAAACCATGGTAACAAAATTAAAATGATCGTGGGAACGTACGCAGTCTACAGTGGACTGGACATGTATGAAATTATGGTTACATCAGTTAACGCACACTGTCGTGCTGCACAATTTATTTTGTCTTTTCATATGTAAAGAACACAGTTATTATGGACCATTATGGACACTGAGCACGCCATGGCTACCTGTGATCCCCAAGGCATCAAGAGCAAGCAAGTACAATGGTTCTCTCATCCAGAGCACGTATTACTCGGGTTTATATCAGTTTTTGCAGACATATTAAAGTGGAGTTTAATATGCATGGATGGTATCTGTATTTTCCAGTGTGTTTACCATACTGACACACAATATGCAGCCAGCAGTTTAAAAAACGGGAATTAAATTAGCAGACAACAACGATAACAATAAGCAGATATTCTTATTGCTACTCTCGCTCAGGTCAGTATGAAGATGTAACATGAGCTGATCCCAGGGGAGTGAGAGTCTGCAGTGGGGAAGAGGAGTGTGTGGGAGGAAGGAACCAGGCCAGGCCTGAGGGTCCTTGCTGCTCATGTGTTAGAGACGGGTGGGTATCTAGCCTGAAGCCTGGAACTAGTGCTGGGTTTAACACCGCAGTGTAGAAGCTTCCAGCAGGAGGAATGCTCACTATACTTCTGTGCTGGCCTGTGTTTGGAGTTTTTAAGGCAGCAGAAATGTAATTTACTGAGAGTTGGTGTCTAGAAGACTTGTAACCTGTAGTGAAGCTGCCTCAATTGCATAAGGTCAAAAGGTTAAACAGCACTCTCTCTTCAGAAGGACACACGGTGCCATATGTGTGTATACTTATACAGTTGTTTAGCCATCTGGATGGACCATCTATATGGCAGCAGAGCATTTGGACCCTCAGCCTGAAGGTAAACTTCTTTATGCCCCACTTGCAGACTCAGAGGTCACTTTATTACATACAGCAGTATTTTGATACTAGAACATTACATGTTCCTAATAAAGAGGCCGGAGGGTGTAGAACTGTTTGATTGTTTGTGTTTGAATTACTTTCCCCGGTCAGATTAATTACAGGGATGTGAAATCTACTACGGCGCCAAATAATCCCATCATCCCTATTTAACCTTGTGCAGGAGTAAACTGAGTTTAAGCTGTTTGTGTGGTAAATGTGTGTGTGTTCTGACCCCAGACCACTCCGCAACCCTGGGATGAGACGGTAAAAATGGAGGCCATTGGTACAGGGACAGGGGGAGGGTATTTGGTGCTATTAAGCATTTGGCAGGGTGCAGTCTATCTGCACTCTATTGATGGGATCTTCTCTTTGCAGCCTGAGGATTAGATGTGATTGATTTTTACAAGATGGGAAAACAACGGTGAGCCAAGCCGGGAGCTTCAGGCCTTTCCATCGCAATTTCCTGTATATTTGATAAAAGGAGTTACAATAAAAGCCCAATCCAGCCTGAGTTCGTTGTCCTTTATCAGAATCATCTACAGTATTAAAAAAATCAATTCAAAGTCCTACTTTTTACAGAGATGTTTCTGCAAAAGAATGACTATGCAAGTCAGGTCATCCCAGCACTGGCTACAACTGTAGGTTTGAATGAGTGTGTTCAAGCAGGAACAAGAGTGGTCCACACAGAACCGAGCAGACCGTTTGTATGCAGCTGTAGAGCAGGGGGACACATGCCTCCGGTGATTGGGTGATCGTAAAATTTGTTATTTAAAAACTGCTCGTGCCTGCCAACAGCTACTTTGTACTCAAGACAATAAAGCACAATATTGCTTAAATATATTTTCACTCCACTGTTCATTTATTTCATATCTGTTCTTCCCAATGTGGAGGTGTTTCTGAATTCAGATGGCCAGAGCGGAGTCACTTGTGGATTTAACTAAGCAAATATTTAATACCCTCGGGATCGGATAATTACTGCATGGATGATTATGTTTCAGCTGGCAACAAGTTATTTAACCCTGACTAATGCAGTGAGTCACTGGTTACTCCATCGGTGACTTTCTTCTTCCCTGGTGCCATGGGCTTATTGCAAGATGACAATGCCGGCATTCATCGTGCTCAAATTGTGAAAGGGTGTTTCAGAGAGTATGAGACATTTTTTGGACTGGTCTAGATCTTAGACACCATTCAGAATCTTTTTTTTTCCAGAATCAGAAAAATTTGCACATCTCTACAAGATCTTGTAAAAATTTTAAATTAAAATGAATCTTGTCATACTGCAGCAACTCATGGAACTTATCAACAGCAAATGAGTGCTGTAATCAAAGTCAGAATTTTTACACACACACACACACACACACACACACACACAAACACACACACACACACACATACACACACAAATTGATCTATATCAATCAATCACACACACACCATGCCAACATGTAAGTTTGTACATGTTATATGAATATAATGAGCACAAACCCTATGACATTGATAGTTGTTTCATTAGTTTGTATAATTAATGTCAAAAAAACCTCATTGTGTTTCAGTATTTGTATTCAGTATCATGATGCTCCTCATATTTCACTTTTAATTCAGATGAGAGAGCATTCTCCTTTAATAAATCACTGACATTAATGTCAGCAGGGAGCGGTGTTGCCGCTGGTATGATTTTTTTTTTTTTTTGGGGTGGAGCACCTGGTTCCTCTACAGCACCTTCAGCCTGACCTCACAACACATCCACTCTTTCACACCCCTCCGTCTCACACATGCTGATTGAAGGATAAACAGGAAGCAGTGGAGAGGAATGACCCCTGACCGTCTCACCACTCAAAGAAGCTGGTACAAGTGCAGCCATGACGAGCCCTCGGCCAGATCAGGCACAACAGCGACCTTTAAACCGGAACCAGAGAGTTATAGAAACTAGGAGAGAAATATAAAAGCCTTGCACCTCAACCAGAAAGAGCTGAAGTTGCTAGATACCTTTTCAGTTTTTATAAGATTCACTTGAGCACTGACCCCTCTGCTGGGTGGTTCTATCTGGGATCCGTCAGCTCTCGGGTACAGATGAGTCCCCTGAAGGCCCCATGGCGTCCATTCCTCTGCCTGCCTGACAGAGTGGAGCTCGATTTCAGTCTGTCAGCACACACTCTTCAGCTCAATGGGACCCAAGACAATACAGCTGCTGGGTACTACTTACACCATAACACGAAATACGAACTACACCTATAAAGCTTCTAACGTCCATCACCCACGACTCTACAGCACATCGGGGACAGAAAAAAACCCAAAACACACTTTATAGCTCATCTTCTGCCTTTGTTCTGCATTTCATAACACTTCATTGACCCTGATTTCATACACTCTGCCAGCCTTTGTGCATTTCATTTGGAGCAATCCTAGAGCAGGTCCTTTATCACTTCCTTCCAGAAGGAAAAATGCAGTCCTCCTCCACTCCCTCGCGGCCTTGCGCTGCCTGCTGTGCCAAGCCTGTGGCAGGCGTCGACTGTGGCACTCGTTGCATTATGGGGGAAGACTGAAACCATGACAGAAGTGAGCGGCCTATTCGTTCTATGCGTTTTGTGTGTGTCCATAAAACTGCTCAGCTACAAGAGTATGACAGCGGCCTGATGCCATCTCCACAAAGCAGTCCGCTAGTGACAGGAAAGATGGACGTTAACGGAGGCAGCGTTTCAGACTGGGCTGCAGCCAGAAATCTTCTGTGTGTGACTCTCAGGAATGATTTGCTCGTCCCTTGTACTGGATGAGAAGGGAGCGGGAAGACAGCGATGTGATTTTTTTTTACACACACAAACACACACCACAGGAGAACATGAATCCCGACGTAGCTACTTATCATTAGTCCGTACAATCCGCCTCGACTCCGTCTTGATTTGAAAACTCCGCTCTCATCTTCTGCCGCCATGAGGCTCGTATACAAACTCCAGCAGGCAGGAACAGCATAAACCGGCAGGGAGGAGTGTGTAAAACACCGCGACTGATATACACGGCAACTTCAGGACGCACGTTTCACATTCATCCACAGTGCATAGCAGCATGCAGCGTACGCCGCCACTAAATCCGTATAACGGCACAAATCAGACCTGTTTCAATATATCATGAAAATCTACACATTACAGGCACACAGAACAGATTTCTACTTTGTATGCTAAATCATTTTTTGCTGTACTGGTGAAATGCAGCCTGTGCATTATGGTGATAAAGTAGGACAAAGAATCGTCCATAAGGAGAAGAACTGAGTTCTCTAGGCATGTCCTGGGGAGACGATCTGTCCGAGAAGCTCTAGACCCTGTTTGGCAGTCGGGCCATGTCCTCATGCTAATGTCCCTGCAGTCGGCCACCGCGGCCGAGTACAGCCATTGATTCCAGTACGGCAGCGGGAGCAATTACAGCTCGTTAGGGCACAGGTGACAGCTCATTAATGAAAGATGAACGAGATCCCGGGGACGGTAATGCACCGAATCCACCCATATCTCTCCCTTCGACGAGAAGTTGGAGTCTGAGTAGGACGCCAGGAGTATCAGAATGAAGAGAAGTAAGTGTTTGTCTCATTATCATTTACTCTTTGTCCTCTGTGATTACAAAACTGCATCAAGTACAAATGAGCAAGTTCCCTTTTGTCCCCATCTGGGCAGGATCTTCTTGGCTCATCTCGGCATGCAGAGTTTTGGCCACAGTTTGTCCATTTCCCAGATACCAAAGTACTGATGGCCAGACCAGCTGTGTGTGTGTGTGTGTGTGTATATATTAAAAAAAAAAAAAAAGGCAGATTTGGGACTGAAGACAGGAGCACCCAGAGCTGCAGAAGAGTGATTGCAGAAAAATAAGAGGGTGGTCCTCTGAGGAGGGGCAGTATTTGGCGCGATGTGTAATCTACCCCCACTATCGGCCCACGAGAGGAGAAGTCAATGACGCATGTGCACGTTGGTGATAAATAGCCACTCGATGGCCACCTCCGTGCTGGGGGGGTCCATTAGCGCTGACGGGTCTTCAGCCACCTGCCTGCACTGACCAGCAGCACTACACACCTAACACACACCTCCCTCATGCTCACTCCCACCATCGCTGTGCCTCATTCAGTCTCTGCCTTTCTCCCCCTTCCTCACTACTTCTCCTCTCAACCCCGCATTCATACTGCCTTACTATTAGGGGTGTGCATTGGCAAGGATGTCACGATACAACACGTGTCACGATACATGGGTCACGATATGAATATATCATGCTATATTTTTATATTGTACATATTGGATATTCTACAGATTACAAACAATGTAAAAATAACAGAGGTGATATACAACATGCTGTGTACTGTGGTGGTTGCATTACATTAATAATTCAGCCAAAACAAAATTACTCAAAACTGAAATTTGGACAAAATTTCAATATTGGATATTGATAAAATATCACAACATATTGCTGGATCGATATTTTCTAACACCCTTACTTACTATGCAGTAACAGAAAGTTGTCTTCTTTCCCCTCCACAATGGAAGGTGGTTGGAAATCTTACTAAACTCTTACTAAACTAAAGATTTGAATGCAGCTGAACCCTACCTTGCGCAGAACAGAACCTGTCGCATGCCACCCTCCTTTGATTAGGAACGGGAGCAGGATTATTATTCACTGTGGTGATGTGCATGGGGAGGAGGAAGCCGTGAGAAGGGTTAAACACTTCTCCCAGTTACTGCTGCACAGACCTGGCCTGCATGGATTATTTTGGCCAACCAAACCAAAGCGGACAAATAAAAAAGGAAACGACAGCCAGATACGCTGGTGTTTTTATAGTATTATTGTTTTTATAAATGTATATATATTCTTTTGAAGGGTTGTGTGGATGCAAAATGCAAAGGTGACAGCTACACGATAGACAAAAAGGTTCTCATCTCCCTCTAACAGAAGAATCCCATTGAAAGAAAATACAATCCACCAAGCAGTTTTGGCCGCAGCAGGCAGTTATCTGTCCTGAGGGGAAAAAGTGAGAAAAAAAGGGTTGTATCTGGTAATATGAATTTTAAATCATTTTTGAAAAGTACAAGGTGAAGTAAATTCAATTTCTCAGTGTTCTCCAGTTTCCTCTGGCCACCCAAAGGCATGTACACAAAGGCATGAATTGGTCACTAAACTATTTGTAGGTATAAATGCATGAGTGAATCAATAAACTCATAACACGTGTGATAAAAAAAAAACAGCAAGCGATATCTGTCTCATCTTAGTTTTTCCATAAAGTGATTTGAAAAAGGTAATTTACTTTTTCCGTTTTGGTCTTGTGGAATATATTGTGCTTTTATCTCAATTTCATTGATTCCTTCATCTAATTGTTATAACATACCGCTTAGACACACGGTCTGTATCTCTTATAAGGGTTTGTTCATCCATATTCCTGTTCAGGTGAAAATAGAGATGGCATAGAGCGGATTATCCATCTTCTGCTGCAGGATAAAAAGCGTTCCTTTTCACGGCTCAAACGCAGCAGACTGCTGTAAATAGAAACTGGTACAGAGGGTGAACAGGAGGTCAGAATGAGCTCAGGTGTCTCAGAATGTAACAGCTTCCTTTGAAAATGATCCTCGCTATTCAAAAAAAAAAAAAAGGGAATTAATCTGCTGTTCAGTTAACAGGAAGCGGCCATTCCTCAGTGCGAGCAAATGAAATCTTTTCTCTCCATATTGAACGATAATCCGATAATCTCCCTTCCCTGTGGCAGGCAGGCGGAGAAGAAGGCTGAGAGAAAAGCTGTATGTAATTAAACTCTATTACCGCCATACATAGATGGCTAAAGAGCGATGACGTACTCGGCACAGGGCCTGCGCGTGATGCGTCACTATTAGCCATGCAGGCTAATATGCCGCTCCATAACCATGGCAACATTAACAACATGGCCACCTTCCATCCATCCATTGCAGACCAGGAGAACATTCATGCTTTGGTGATTTAAATCCAGAAATGTGTGATGTCATTCAACTAACCCTCATTTTCCAATCAGGGCAACTACTAGAAGGAACTGACTCCAATTATGTCATTCATGTGACAATCACTTCACAATTTATTATTTATTCACATTACATATATATGTATAGAACTTATATGCACATTTTAAACTTTATGAAAACATCATTAATGTTTTTCTAAACACAGAAAGGTGTACATTTCCTCTTCTCCAGGAGACAACTGGAAAGTATCCCTTTCGTGTTTACATCTTTTTATTTCAGTAAATTCAGAGGACACGTATAACCTAGGTCTTATATAGCACCAGGTGCTCTTGTTTTTCCCCCATTTTTATTCTGTTGTCTGATTGCATTTTTTTTGTTATTATTAAAACAAATAGTTTGATTTTAGGTTACACCACATAGTCTCAACCCTCTAACCAGGAATCTGTCAACTGCTTAGACTACGTTGGGTCCACATTACAGATGGATTATGGTGAGATGCTCCTGCTGATTTGCCTTTCTTCCTGACCAAAAAAATCATAAATAGAAAATGGCACTGGTAGAACGTCAACAAATTTCCTGTCCATCCAGCTGTTGGTTTGCTGTCTGTTAAGCAGCCTTTTTTCCTCTCTGCACTCGGGCACTGGGACTGTATGTTAAAGTGGCAAGCGGCCATCCCCTTATGCTCCCATCAGATCAAACTGTCGTGGGCCTGCAAGCTAGACATGAAGCCTCTCTCACACTCATTTTCAACCCATGTACCTGTAATTTAGGATGGGAATCTCAAAATCCTTTTCAATCCTGTAGTTTGTGCAATATATATACATAAATGTACAAATTGTGTGTCACACAGACACATTTTGTACATTTATGTATATTATTGAACATTTTTTTCATTTGTGGAGCACCCTGAGATTCCCATCCGAAATAAGATAAGATGATCCTTTAGTCCAGCAAGTGCGAAATTTACATAGTCAAGAAAGCAGACTGTAAAAGTGTGTGTGTGTGTGTGTGTGTGTGTGTGTGTATACTGCTGGACTAAAGGATCATCTTATCTTATTTCAGATGGGAATCTCAGGGTGCTCCACAAATGAAAAAAATTTTCACACACTAATCTATTTCATTAGTAATTCATTTTTCTAATTTCTTAAAAACTCATGTACTGGCCATATGTCCACTTGCACAATCCAACTGAAATGATCTAAAAGGACATGTACAGCACTTTGGTTCTCTGCAGAACGTTCTACTCCCTATGCTGAAAATGAAGTGATGTGGACAGGGTCGAACCCTCGGCACCTCACATCCAGTCTAAAGTGGCAGCGCAGCGATCTCACATATTGTGTTATGAGACATTAAGGCTAAAGATTCCGGTTTAGCTCTCATGACCATGGCTGCAGCATTGATAGTCGCTGACATGACATATGGAAATTGTGGCGTAACCCTTCAGCCCGTCAAATCAGACTTCCCTGAAGCTCACGGTGGGAGACTCAGGCACGTTTTTCCATGTTGAAGCAGGCACCTCTCTTAACACTTAACACTTTCACAACTGGGCATCCTGTTTACAACATTAACACTCAGAGGGTGCAGATTAAATTAATTATGGCAAATTCATAATTATGAATTTTTGACCCAAAGGATAATGACATTTCTGTAATTTCTGTAATTGAATGCTGCTGGCTGGTGACTCCTGGTTTTGTTTAATTTCCACTCTGCTGAAGTCACTTTTGATAATATAGACTGCAGTCTATAGCCAAAACCAAGACTCATCAACAAATAGGTGACATGGTGACATTTTAACTACATGTGAATGGGCTAGTCTGACTGAATTCACACTAAAATGAAATTCTCATAGTCGACCTAATAAAAATTGTGAATCGTGAATAATAAGTCAACCAAGAAAAAGAGTGATTCTAACAAGCTTCTCACTAGTGCTGTACGATTAATCTAATCGCAATCGTAATCGCGATGCCAGTCTGTGCGATTACATGAACGCAAAATGCTGCGATTTAAATGATTAGTACATGGATTGGATCGGCAACAAAACGGATCCATTCTCTCATTCTCTCAAAGTTTGCGAGCTGACTGAAGTCTCACTTCAGACAGATGTGACGTGTTTGGTCACATGACTTTTGATTCGGAGGTTAGACGCCGCATGACGCGCTGCATCGTACGTCAATGTTCTCAAACTTTGAAGGTTTCCTAAAGAAATTCACCTCACTTTACAAATCTTAACCTTAGCTAAGCTAGCAAAGCTATGCATCCCTGTGTTCAAGACAGCCTCCAAACAACGTTTTATAGTAAGACAGGATTTTATAATGGCCAAATATAATCAAAACAGTTGTTTAGCCTTACCAGGGTTTGTCGTTCGATAGTAATGTAAAAGAGTTTTTTGTGATTTATTTAATTTTGTAGAATATTGTATTTTGAAAGCACTGGGCATTTCAGGTTTTTATAAGTAGTTTGTATGTTTCACTTTGAAATTAAACATTTCATTATTAGTGTGTGACTTTTCATTGATATACAAGCAAGTGTCCTTTATCATATCGCAATCGCATATCGTAATATTGATCTCAATAATCGCAACATGTCTTTTTCCCCAAATCGTGCAGCCCTACTTCTCACCAACTGTTATAGTAGGGCTGGACATACATCAGTCAATAAATTGATTTTCTTCAGTTGCATGAACTCTGGGACAGTCATACGTCTGACTTACTGACTGTTTGTACACTGGTTTGCAATCCACAATACTGTGCTTGATTTCCCATTCCGAATATAAAAAGCACCCTCAAGCCAACCCTCCCAGTGAGCTAGAGGGTCGCTGATAGAGTGAAACATCACTGGAAGAAACTGACTCACCAGAGAATGCTAAGCTGACAAACTGAAATGAGGACTGATCCACTCGCTGCATCTTAAATCTGTCATCTGGAGTAAGAAATGCAGAGCTATGAGCTGGAGAATAGATCACTGAATAAATCACAAAATAGAGAAAAGGAGCAGAATGGAAAAAGAAAAAAAATTAAAAGTTAAATAACAGGCAAAAGAGAGTAATGGGAAATGGGATGACAAAAGTTAGTTGCACTGAATCACATTTATTAACGCAGTTTTACAGGTTCACTTTTCACTCTAATCCATACCTACATCCACTCAGATTATCTGAAAGGTCCAGGATACGCACACACTCTTTCAAACATACAGGAATATCTGGACCACAGCCAATCAGAGGCAGGCCCCACCCTCTGATTAGTTTCGAACACAACATATGCGCCAAATGCTAGGTCATAATGGTGCAACCTCCAACTTGTTTGCACTCTAAAGCCCTGGATGAGATGATGTCTTGTTGTGCATAAGCAGGACCCTTCAGTCATCATCCTTTGGCCTGCAGTATAAACCATGTACAGCCCAAAGAAAATCAGTTTGAATCATCAGTCAACTGAATAAGATAAAAAATGAGAGCATACACTGTAGCACAGCAAACACTGCACATGATAAAATGTGTCCTCTGCATTTAACCATCAATCTTGGTGAGCAGTGGGCAGCCATGAAAGGTGCCTGGGGAGCAGTTTGTGGGGATGGTGCTTTGCTCAGTGGCACTATGGCAGTTCGGGATTTGAACCCGCAACCTTCCTATTATGGGTTCACTTCCTTACGTACTAGGCCACCACTGCCCCGACTACTGCCACCAACTGCAATGCCAAGTGGTGACTGGGTCAGTAGAAAACACTGGTATCACACACAGTGCACAGAAGATCCACCTATCTACATATTCCTCACACAAAAAGACAGCAGACCATCTCAGACCAACAATCTCAGTTCATGGAAAAATTATTTTTTACTAAATGCTGGTAGTAAATGGCTGTTTATGAATATGTTTTTATGACAAATATGTGTATAGTTACAGCAATTAAGTTTGCAGTATTCAGTACATACCTAATTTTCTTCAGTTATAGTAATTAACCCCGAAAACGCCCAGAAGACCTCGCTCACAATAGCAGTGCGGTAGAGCGACTCTGATCTGGCCTATGAGAATGTACCATTTACAGACTGCAGACATTTCAGAAAATAGGGAACGAGCATGTGGAGGATATGGGATTTATCCTCAGCTAAGACTTTTCCCAGGTGAACTGCCCATGCCTTCCTACATAACTGTACACACAATTCCAACCTGTATTTTCTTTGGATGGCCCTGTGCATACCACACTGTTGAGCGAGCAGAACTAATAACTGACTGATAAAACCTACCCACAGCAACCAACCAACAGGTGACAGCAGTTGTATAAATATCCACCTATACTCATTCTACAAGCTCACAATATTAAATACTGAAATGATGTCTTCAGAACACAACAGTTACCCATGGCAACACACCCGATCATAATTTAGAAACATATTTATTCATATGCTTATGTTTTACAAGCAGTGTATTAATAACCTTGCTCCAGAACTTGATTATTTTATGCTGCAGTAATATCTGGCCCACCCTAGCCTGGAGTGAACTGAACATCTGGTTTGAATGGTGAGGGTTGTAAGTGCATGCTCTACCTCTTACATAATCACTTAAAGCATGACATTGGACCAGGAAAAACGCTTGATCTCAGATCAGATTTAAAACCGTGCTTAGAAAGCCACAGCCCTTCTACTTCCTCCTCAGACACAGGAAGTTCCCAGATTCCTGACAGGAAAGGGGTGGTGCTGACCCCCATGCAATCGGTCCTCATGCTTTTCACTGTGTTCCAAACTACATCTGTCCCCTAATTTAGAGGGACAATTGCTCAGTTTAAAGCTAAAACAGTCATCTATGTTGATGCCACACAAAGGTTTATGAGAGGTCTATCTGTTTTCATTTTGAAGCTAATCAAGGGTGTTCATGCTGGCCAAAATGTCACCCCTCTGGTACTAACCCCCAACTGGCTTTTTTTTTTTCCTTCTAAGCACAACGCTGTAAGAAATGTGGGTGAGTCTGGTGAGTCTTCCTTATTGGCTGCCAGCTGTTCTTTTACACCAGTGTCTTGGAGAGAACTGTGTGTGTGTGTATGTGTGTATTGCCACATCTAAAAAGCACAACATTCTATGAGCCAGCTGTGGCAGGGCACAGCTTCTCGTGGCGTAAACACGCGCTCGTTTTGTACAGAGCTATTCTCGTCTTGTTTTCATGCCCTTCAAGAACTGACATTTTCTCCCCGCGTTCCCCGGATTCCTTTGGACACCGCGAGTGTGATGTGGCACTGGGAAACTGCAAGCGTTCCACTGAAGGATGGATGACCTTTCACAAGGTGCTACACAGTTTCTTGGAGATACGATAATAGAGGAGCGGTGACATCTCTTCCTGGAGATACAGACGATAACATAAAAAAAATTAAAAAAGACATCAGGTCACAAAATGCATGAGCGGCCTTCTTATCCAATCCTATTATCCCATTAATAATGTCCATTAGCCTTTCAGGGACTATCTGAAAGGCTCCCTTCGCTGCCTGCTGAATACACGCACCGCCTAAAGTAATGCAAACAGAGCAAATCAATTAGAGGGAGAGCTTTGATCAAAGTATGGCAACCCTACAGTGGCCATTTATCACCGTTCAGACAAGAAATCCGTTATCCAGCTGGTTTCCAAGAGGTGACGTAAGTCCAAGACTTACGACTTGGTGGATGACAAAGCAGCACAGGGTCTGCTGGGGGAGAAAAAAAAAGAGTTGGAGGCTGGCTGCAGCAGGTACTGTGTGTCCTTCATGCTGCCGTAGCTCACACTCCTTTTGCTGGGGGGGAAATAATGGGGGTAGAGAGAGAGAGAGAGAGAGAGAGAGAGAGAAACTCCTCTATGCCAGAACATTCCATGTGGTTGGAGGAGACTTGAGGCAACAGAAAAGGGGAAATGAAGATGATGATTGGAATGAACGAGAGGAAAAAATGGTGCTGGCGTTCCTCCTCTCTGCCAGATGACCCACAGGCTCACATTCTGGACCCAGGCACCTCTGCAGCTTTCTACCGTGCCTGAGCACAGAGGGGGTATGTGGGTAATTTGTACGCTTGTTTGGATAAATCCACCATCTGCCACACTGGGCAGAGGCATCGATTTCAGGGGCTGGTTCTGGGTCAAAGGAACTGAACACAAAACCATATGCGGAGGGGTGGCTGTGGAGCTGGGCTAGAAATGTAAGGATTCATTCTCATTGAAGAACCATCAAAATATTTTAATAGTATCTCTATGCTCCCATTGTGCATGTCGCATCATCTCCACACATTCCTGTGGGCCTTGACTCAGTTCTCTGGGTGCCATCAATTTAGGAGGACTGGCTTTATACAGTCGAGTCCATAAATATTGGAACATCAACACAATTCTAATCGTTTTGTCTCTGTACACCACCACAATGGATTTGAAATCAAATAAAGATGTGCTTTAACTGCAGACTTTCAGCTTTAACTTGAGGGTATTTACATCAAAATCAGGTGAAACATGTAGGAAATACAACAGTTTGTTTTTTTAATTGGACAAGTAGCCGCTCAGCTGTTCATGGTCAAGTGGGTGTTATTTTGGCCATTAGGTATGGCCAAATCAACCGACACCACCAAACGACCCGGAAGACCATGGAAAACTGTTGTGCATAACCGAATAATTCCTTCCCTGCTAAAGGGAATAGTTGACCAGATCAAGAACACTCTCCAGGAGGTTGGTGTATGTTTGTCAAAGCCAACAATGGATGGAACATTAGATGGAACAATATCCTATGGAAAGTTGAGTCAAAGATAAACTTGTACCAGAGTGATACCAGACGTACTCAAGGAATCCAGTGAGTTCTTCAAACTCAATCCCACTTAACATAACAAATGGCCATACAACATGGAATAATAGTTTCTAAAATGGGCAACAGTGCCTTATAAAGATGCCCACTGTGGACCATTATACCAGACTAATTAACTCCATCCTGACAGAGGCACTTATAGCACACTTATCCAACCTGGAGGGGCATCCCTCTCAGAATTACCGTATAATCAGGTTTTTTTTCTGTTTTCAGACAGGGTGTGAATTAGGGGGTTCATCTGTATGCATCCCACTGAGAATATATAGAGATATTTACAAAATTATTGGTACCCTTCGATCAATGATAGAAATTCTATGAATGTTAACCAATGAAGGTCAGACATTGCTTTTCAATTGCTTGAATCTGTGTAGGGTACAATGAAATCTCAAGACTATCAAAGGATTCTAGAGAGTGCTGGCCAGTGTAAGAAAGCTTGGGTTCAGCCGCAGGTCATGGGTGTTGTAACAGGACCATGACCCAAATCACACAGCTAAAACACCCAAGAAAGGACTATTCAAAAGTGGCCTTCTATGTGCCCTGACTGCAGTCCTATTAAGCATCTTTGGAAGGAGCTGACATGAGTCTGGAAAAGGTGCCCATCAAGCAAACAACTGCAGTTTGCTCATGAGGAATGGGCCAAAATACCTGCTGAGACATGCAGATGTCTGATTGACAGTTACAGGAATCGTTTGATTGCAGTGATTGCCTCAAAAGGTGGTGCAACAAAATATTACGTTAGTGGTACCATCACTTTTGTCCAGGCCTGTTCCATGATTTTTTTAAACTTTTAAATAATTCCGTTGAAAGAAACATTGAAAAGTAATATATTCATAGAATTTTGATTTATTCATGGACCAAAGGGTACAAACAATTTTGTCCACATATGTGTGTGCTTGTGTATATATATAAAAAAACATGTTTTACACATTTTTACTGTGCATCCTTAGTCATGCTACAATCTCACTTGTACTTGTAGATTAGCATGGTACCCACCCATTTTAACATTTATTATGATGACTTTTGTCACATGAAATCAAACTTGGTGGATGGATAAAAAGGTGGCCACCATTGGAGATTGGGAATGCTTTGTTAATATCTGCGTAAACAAGGACAAGGACCAGGGAAAGAAGACATGAACCAAAACCGGACGTAACATGAATTTTTCGCTGCAAATTTCACACCTCAGTAAGGTACCAATTAACTGGGCAGGACCCTGAGTCAAAAAATATAGCCGATTGCGATACATGCGATTTAGACTAGGTCTTCAATCTGTTGAGAAAAAAAAATAAAAAATTTACACTAGTGACTTCCCCGTGACAGGAAGATATGGCCGCTCGCCAGGAATGCGAGAAGTGACACCGGCACATTGTTAGCTTCTGTTGCGGGTCCCCCAATTAACACCATGTTCTCCTGCCATATCATCTCACCACAGCCAAGCCGGAACCTCCATTGTTTTGACTGCCGCTGCAGTCAGTGCTGTCGCAGGAGGGTTTGCAGCGCGGTCTGATAAGGCTGACTGCTATATGAGGACCATGACGTGATTGGCTGAGCTGATTCTATTTCTAGTTTTTGCAGTTGGACTGAGGCGCTGAGCGTTTTCCTGTAATGCGCTTCGTTCCTTCTTGCTGACTCATAAAAGGTCATCTCTGTCTGCTCCTCGGGAACGATCGTGTAATGCGTTGGAGAGAGCTGGCCTACATCACTGCTGCCTGCCTGCATCATGGGAAAATAAACTCAACCCTCATTAGAGATGGGCGGAAGCGCTTGTGGACCCTCTCATTGTCACAGAGGCTTTGAGACTCGGAAATTTCAACAAATAAAAAAAGTTCAATCGGAGTTCAGCAGAAACGAAAGTGAGCCTTCAGCCCAAGTTGTAAATCTTTAATCTTCTACAGCATCTCATACCTCAATCTAAAGCTGACCAGTGAAGTAAGTAATCATTGAGGAAATGCAATGCATTATCAGAGGGGAAGGGAGAAAAGTTGTATTAGCACTCTACTAGCTAGCTACACTCCTGCACGTCCTCTCTGATCTGCAAATCTGCTCCATTCGACTAGCCGAGACTATTACCACCTTTAAGAAGCAGTTGAAAACCCACATGTTTAAAAAGTGTTTCAAACGAGTCTAACACTAACACACGCACACACACTCACAAAATAAAAAATGAGTCTAGCACTTAACAACTCCGTAGCATGTTCTTTTCCTGACAGGTTAGGCCTTATCGGGGCTCTTAGTTTTAGAAACCGAATGAGAATTGCTGGTGTCTTCCTCTTGTAAGTGGCTTTGGATAAAAGCATCGGCTAAGTAAAGTAAAGTAAAGTAAAGTAAAGTAAAGTAAAGCACTGGAAGGACGTGAAAGCATTACTCGCAACGTCTGTGTGATCAGGTTGCAGGCAGCATTTCTGGCTGGCTGACGCAAAACACACGTAAACACCGGCAAACGGGCCCTACTGATCCAATCCGGACCGCGACTGTAGAATGACTGAAGATGACTGTAGTCATCTGCAGTGTCTCGGGTTAAGGGGGTGGGAGACAGGCAGCATGTCGAGGCTCGTCCTCTCGCCCGACGAGCATCTGCACAAGAGCTCGCTTGCCGCAGCGCAAATTGGCTTAATGAAGCCGTCTCATTATGGAGGCGGGCGATGCTGAATCAACAGGAAAAGCGGCGGAGGCCGCCTCGTGAACCATCTGCGCGAGTGCTTTTGGCAAACTGCGGCGCAGTGTTTACAGCGCTGACGGCGGCGGCGCAACATGCCGGGATTCAGCTACACTGGCAACTTCCCGACAGACAACGTCCACAAATCCGCAGGATGCTGGAGAGGAACGGAGCCGGTCACACAGCCATGAATTCACAGACACACTCCTTCAAAAGTGTACAGCTCATTTCCATGAAAAAACATGAAATAAGTTGGAATAAGCATTATTACAAAATGAATAAGCGTTCATTGCAGTGGAAATAAACACAATATTTTTGATCAGTTTTACTAAAATGATCTAGATCCCTTCATCTTTTCGGATGCATGTACTGTTCTGGGGCTAAATATACTTCAGACACATTTATCTTTTGATTAATACAACATGCATTATATGCAACCTAACTGATTGCTGACAGCATCATGTTGCTATGCAACAGCACCGATCAATACAGTATCTAAAATTAGGTTCTATCAAACGCAGTCAAGTGATAAAGCGCAGGAAAACATTACATATCCTGTTGATGAGTGTTTACTCAACTCAGAAACCGCTGTCACACGTCTGCTTTCACCAGAGACTAGAAGAACGAACTGGCACTCGTGGAGAAAAAAAAACAGCAAAGTGGCAAAGACAGAAGGTTTCAGAAGAGCGGCAGCAGCTCAACAGGAAGAAGCTCCTTTCAACTCCAACGGTGATCTGATGATGACAGAAACAGCAAGAAGCTTTTTTTTCTGGGGTGGCTGGCTGTCCCACTTACAGACACTGGAACCGTAAAGAGGGAGAAGGAACAAGGAGCGCAATTGAGAACCATGGAAGCCAGAACTCTGACATCTTAATTTCTCATGCATATCCATAGGGCATTTTCTGAGCAGAAAATTGTGTGGAACTCACAAAACAGTCTGAACCATGGCAAGAATTTTGCTTTGATGTCACGGAAAAAAAAAAAGAATCTGTGAGACATACAGAATTACAGCCAGGAGGAGAACATTTCCTGCCAATTGCCCCATTGACGGAAGCCATTCAGCTTGTCTGTCTGTTGAAAAGGGGCAGGATTTTCATTCCGAGTCTGATCACAAAAAGAAGAAACCTTGAAGGAAGAGGCTTGCATGGACCTTCTGGATGGTTACCACAGGTATTTTCCCATTTGCAGGGCTCTTTGCATCATTAAATCTGTCAATATCTCTTTCCACCCATCACTTTAAAGAGTGTCTGTGCTGGCACATCATAATCCCTTGTCTCCAGACATTCATTAAGGGACTCGCTGATTTCCCACACTCTTCTCTTGGGCTTAATTGACCGCTGTTGGAAACCAGGCTCGCTTGCCCATTAGGACAGAACGGAACACACTGAACAGACCAAACCATCTCCTCGTTTCACATTGGTGCAGCCCATCTGTCCTACATTTTCACATTCAGATTATTTATAGAGCTTTTTTTATTTTCGAGCTTTTTGTTTTGCAGAAAACAAGTCTCCCAAATAAGAAGTGTCCAACTTCTGAAGTGTATCTTTATTAATGGTCAGGGCTAGAGGGTTTAACTTTTTTAATTGAACTTTTCCACCATTCTCCCAATAACAGCAGTCAAGCGCTGTTTTGAAGATGAAAGACTTCTGACAAGCCCTTGCCCCTCGGCCAGACTGGGGTTGACGTGAGAAAAGCACACAATCGGCCTGCTCAGGCCTCAGGCCCGTCTCTGAGCGGTTTTAACGTAACCGAACCACTGCCGTACTCCAGGCGTCTTTTCTGGTTTTACAGCTTCTTCGGTTACATCCTTTAATTTCCGAGCGCAACATTCAGCAGAAACACGTGCGTCAGCAGGAAACACCTCCTAGATCGGCATCTGTGAACATTCCTCCACGTTGCTGGTACACATCAGTCCCTTAACAGACACGACGGCACGTTCAGTTGTGCAAACGTGGTGAATTTAAGCAACCAGGATGCATTCAACTGACACTGTTCAACGAGTGCAGTTCCAGAAGATAAAGGAATTATTCTGGGAATTATACAGCTGGCCTGGTAAAGCCAAGTGTTGCACAATATGTTGGAGATGTGTGTGTGTGTGTGTGTGTGTGTGTGTTTCGCCTTAATTATTCCCTCTCCACTCCACTTCACGCTGCTTAACCTGCAGCAGTGTGCAGTGCGGCCATTCTCCTCACGTTTCTATAATAAAATCCACACGGGCGCGATTCCGTTAAAGCCTTTAAGACAACAGCGGACACGGACCATCTTCTCTGCAAAACCCCCTGCTGGAGCTCAATTTTCCACTCTTGTGTTGTGTGCAGTATAATGGCAATAAAACTATTTTATTTTAATTAAACGTCACTGTGAGAGGCAAGGTGTTCAGTCCTCCACCAAAGGCAGGCGATATCACTTTCCTCATAACTGTAACTTTGTTGCACCAGAAGCTGAATGACGGCATTAATAATGAAAGTGCATTTTGAACCCAACGATAGAAAAACATTTAAAGTAGTGCTTTCACACAACTCCTTCCATACCTCCATGCATTTTAGAATGAGATTAGAAACAGTTTAAAGAATGAAATCGAAAAACAAAAGCAAAGAAGATAAGGCAATTACTGTTAAACTGGAACATAAATTATTCAAGTTGTTATTTCCATGTCTAAATAAAACACTTTATTTACCATTCAAAGAAATTTTGGTTCCTGATATCACAGATAATTTACCCAGTAAAGTAACCCAGCAACTGGAAATGCAAACTGGGTAAATGAGACAGGAAGGGCATCCGAAGTAAAAGTTTTGCTAGACAGCTAAAGTGGTTGATCTACTCTGGCAACGCCTAACGTAAGGAGCCGAAGGATGAAGAACAAGAAGATTGATAATTACCAGTGGGGAAAAATACCCTGAAACACCTCACTGCGCTCTCATACTGCTTGTACCTAACAACGAAAAAGCAAAATGGTTTCCCTTACTTCTCCCTTATTTTATAAATTACTAAATTCTAAATAAACTACTACAAATTAAAATGAATAAAGGACATTTATTGCTTCATGTATAACATTTTTTGCTTTTATATCAGTCTTACTTGTTCCCTAATGTTGTATCTGAAGGACGAGGAGCAGAGCCTATAGAAGATGAGCGGGCATTAGTAGAAATGACGTCATCAACACCATTCACCAACCACAATGTTTGGTGCCGACAGGAAGTCGTGTCTGCATTTTTCCAGAAAAAGAAAATAATAATAACCCACAGGTTCTTCAGTCTTGTGCGACTGAACTCATTTTTACATCCAACTCATTTTACATACTCCCATGGGGGAGTAACTTTTTTTAGGGGAGGGGTGGGAAATTTTCTGGGCAGAAAAAGCTTGAGCTGCTGCCATCTGAGCTGCCTCTCTCTGAAGTAAAATGGTTAAAGAACGACGGGAAGACGTATTAATGCCGTGTCCCGTCCTCCATCTGTCATGCATCTTTTACCTTGTTCTGCGTGTCTGTGTGAGACACCTGTTTATTATGAACGTTTTCCTTCTCGCCATGGATTCCTGACAGCTACGGAGAGGAAAGGGGCTCGGGATACAGACTACATACAGGCAATAGTTTTAAAAAGAATTAACTGTTATTAACTAGTTCTTAATTATATATATTTAATATTATATATTATAATATTGTATATTATATATCTGTTATATCAGGAGAAAGTGAAGTATGTTTGATTTTTCAGAGTCGCATCTTTCACTAGTGTCATCATCAAAAACCGTTTCATGAGCTTCTCATTATATTCACATATATTCACAGAAATGATGATTCACATAAGTGAATGACAAGAAAGTGTTCAGCAGGACTGTGGGAAACAATGCCCGATGTCAATTTCAAGGTGGTGGACAGAAGACAAGGGTGTGAAATGCGGCATTGACAGCAAAAACTAGAACCTAGTTTGCAATTTATTGTCTTATTTCATAGTTCTGTTTCTTCATTTAGTTCTTAAATGTAAAAAAGACCCGTACATGAGTAAATGCAATCAAACTTTTGACTGGTTCTGTGTGTGTGTGTGTGTATAAAAGAACAGAACCCGTGTGCTTCTTGCAGTGTTCACAGGCCTGTCAGCATGCTCGTGTAAACTGATCTGCCGGAATGGCGTTGTTTGTCTGTCAGGTCAGCACAGCGAGGTCAGTGTCATCGGCACTCTGTTTTTCGTTCGCCGTCACCAGCTTTACCATGCTCAACATAGTGCTCCCAGACAGGGGCGGCTGATAGCATTGGCTGCTGCCCCAGCTAACAGGCGCTGGGGCTGCACTGAAGGCCCAGGGGTCACCTTTTCAAGATATGAAGTCAGGAGTGGCAGCGCTGACACAAGCTGTACGCCAGCGGCAGGATTGGAGGTAAAGATAGGGCTTAGCACTTACAGGGACCATGAAACACAATTCTAGGGCTATAAAACATATATTGGGGGTGACAAAAATAAATAAGAACAGATGATAAGGAGAAACAGAACATGACACAAAGAGCTAGTGGACCAGTCACTGATGTGCTCCTCTCTGAAGGAAATGCTTTGATTGATGAACGCTTAGAAATGATGATAAATAGCTACTTGTGTCGGTGTTTAGCAACATCACTCAGACAACTGTCAGGCCAGTCACAGATGCTGGTCACAAAACGGAAAATCTTGCATATGGGGCATGTTCACTAATGTCACATTCACTAGTTCACCCATCAGAATACTTGATGGTCTGCATATTTGGTTTGACAGTGGCCGTGGTCCTGAGATGTCTAAAGCTGAGATCATGTTTGTGATGGCCACTGATGCTCCAGTCTAGGGATGGTGTAGAGTAGAGAGAAAAAGAGAGGAGATGAGGCTCTTTTAAGCCTTTTTATAAAAACATAATTAAAGTTAGTCTTCTAAAACATTATAAACCAGCAAAAAGGGCAGTCACTCCTGGTTTTTATGTTTATTCCAGTAAATCTAAAGAATGAGACGTGCATCTTATAGAGTGCTAGGATAAAACAGCCCTTGACTATGTAGTTAGTGTACATATTATTATAAATCAATAATATACAATATTGTATATATACAATATACCACCCTAGGCTACTACTCTGCATAAGGGCGTCTGGTAAATGCTGTAAATGTAAATGTACACATAGTGTATATTGTACATTTACAGGATTTACCAGACGCCCTTATCCAGAGCGACTTACAATCAGTAGTTACAGGGACAGGGTTAAGTGTCCTGCTCAGGGACACAATGGTAGTAAGTGGGGTTTGAACCTGGGTCTTCTGGTTCATAGGCGAGTGTTTTACCCACTAGGCTACTAACACCGCTATGTAAAAAAAAAGTGTATTTTGTGATATTATTGCCGTGCCCATCAATACCCAAATCCTGCCCTAAGACAAGTTCACTTCAAAACTGCGTGAGGTGAATGGCTGATTAATCTGGTGAAAGAGTTCAAAGAGTTCAAAACCCCAAAGTGCGCAGGGCCAGGTCCCTTTAGAACCGGAGTCTGACACATCAGACGGAAAAATGTGACACGACCGCTTCCAAGGCCGTGGATTAAAGGCGCGATTGTAAATCACGTCCGCACGCGGCCCTCGCCACAGACAGCAGGAATCCCAAACCCTTCTTGGCCAGCAATGGCTTGTGGGAAACTTTGTGCAGGCAGAAACCCCGGCGTTAATCAGTGGCCGCTAGTGAATAACGCCGCCCGCGCACCGTCCACTCCAGCCAAGTGTTTGTGTGCCACATCGCACGCAGGATTCACAAATCTGTTTAAAGCCGCCCCGGCGCTCCCCGGCGTTGTTAACCAACAGACAGAACTAATAACCTCTCAACGACTTTAAAAGCACCAAAGAAGCAACAAAGAGGGAAGCGCAGAGCATCTGGCCGCGAACACGGGGATGGGAGGTGAGGAGGGGGAATGAGATGGGGGGAAAAGAAGAAAGGTGAGAATGAAAGGGGCCATAAGAGAGAGGACGAATGAAAAGCCTGACATCTGGCAGATTGCCCCAACCAATCACTCTTAAACTCTTTCAGCAGCCCCTTTCTCTCCATCCATCCATCCATCTTCTTTTGTGCGGTGTGCTGGCATTTCAGCCGTAGCGAAGCATCTGGGACTACGCAATTGCCTCTCGCCTCCATCGAACCGACTCAACACTTTGCGAGAGGAAGGCTTAGGAGGCTTCAATAATGCATTAACCGATGATCAAACACAATTAATAGGCATCGCAGCCTCTGACTTTGCCAGTGCTCTTAACCTTGCACGGCCCTCTCTTCAGCCTCTGAATTAATCATGGCTGGCCGCCGGCCGGCCCCTCGATCTCCCCATGTTTCGAGTATAAGGCATGCTGGGAGTCTGTGATCACAACACAGCCGTATCTTGCTAGTTCCGTACACAACAAATATATGTATCAGGCCAGGATCAGTTTTGGCCTCAGATTTAAGACTACAGGAACACACAATGCCCTAAAAATGAAATGCACATTAAATGTGCTTACATTGTTCTAACAAACAAAGAGGAAAAAATATCTAACCGTATGTCCAATGCAATAGTATTGCTGCCCAGTTAAAAAAAGTAATGATAGTGAAACACAATAACAATTCTCACTACTACCATTGGTACCATTGGGGCAGAGGTGGCCTAGCGGTTAAGGAAGCGGCCCCGTAATCAGAAGGTTGCCGGTTCGAATCCCGATCCGCCAAGGTACCACTGAGGTGCCACTGAGCAAAGCACCGTCCCCACACACTGCTCCCCGGGTGCCTGTCATGGCTGCCCACTGCTCACTCAGGGTGATGGGTTAATTGCAGAGGACACATTTCACTGTGTGCACCGTGTGCTGTGCTGCTGTGTATCACATGTGACAATCACTACACTTTGGTTGATCCTGATTGTGTTTTTATAATTACTGGACCACACTTTTTACAGCATGTTATAATGTGATGTGGGCGTGTTCCTATGTAATGAAAAACAGCAGGTTAATACGTAGTGGGGGTTGTCATGAGGTCAAGTTCGCACCTTTTCATTCTTTATTTGTTTATCACTCAAACATTTAAATTAGCGAGTTGCATTACAGTGCGACAAAACATCGATTTTTTTATTTGCTTTTATTTAACAGCTAAACATCACATATTGGGTACCGTTGCCATCTTTAGCTGATACATAACCAATCACTCTTAAACTCTTTCAGCAGCCCCTTTCTCTCCAATCATCCATCCATACATCATCTTTTGTGCGGTGTGCTGGCTTTTTAGCCGAAGCGAAGAGTCGCCATCTATAGCTGATACGCAACAGCAGCAACTAATTTCCGACACATTTTAAGCAATGTCAGTCTCCACAAGTGAGGATGATCCATGTCTAGCAATTAAATCTAATGACGTAGACTGCAAGGCTCTTATATCCCATGCTGCTGTTTTCCAACACATTTTTAAGGCAGCTATTGACGTACTATCCACTTGAAATTTTTGAAGCGTGCTGAGACAATCAATGCACACTTTTGTTAATATTTGATCATTTCAGCCTGCATACCGTCAAACAACAATTTAGACATTATTGTAGATGATACAACCATCCCCAAGGGTACAGGTCAAAGGGCAGGAACAGTGCATAAGCACCGAAAAAACACAAGCCAGCAACTCACTTTGCATCTATGAGACTGGGAAATAAATGCTCATCTAGACATCTAATTCTTTAAATAAAGCCCTAAACTGAGCATTATGCAAGCTCATATCAATCTACAGATTGCACCTGAGATTGCTTTCTGAAAATGATTTAGCGCTCATTTTCCAGTAGGGGCTGCGCTACATCAGAGGTCAATTTACTGCACATTACACTCTGGTTGCGGCTTCAAAGACCCTTTATTAAAGGAAAAAGAGACCAGCATCCTGACTCATTACACACATCAGGTAATTGTCCTGATGGCGTCACAGGTTGTTTAAGGATGATGGCCTCACATCTCACTGCACCTTTATCAATTTCTTCCTCTTCGCTATGTCTTCTACTCCTAAGAGAAGCTGGACAGAAATGTGAGTTTTCATCTGGGATCCTTTTCAAGGAGAAAAGAATGAAGGGGAAGGAGGTAAGTAGCAGAAATAGGGGCAGACGGAGGAAAAGGACAGACAATTTAGATGTGTGTGCCTGTTCCTGAGTCATGCTGTGCTCTTCCTTTATATATAGGAATATAGGAACACACCGATATAAACCAATACAATTTAAAATTTTGACCTTTGCAAACCTCTATTAATGGAAAATGATTCATAATATTATATAAAACAAAATGCATTCGATGTAATGCATAGACATTACATCGAATCCATATATTCACAGTTGCCGCAAGAAAATATTAAAACGAAGAATGCCTTAATACAAATTAACCGCAAGACTAATCAAATTAATAGATGCATGAATACCATTAACACATTTTGGTTCATTACATAAAAGAGTAAGAGACTCCAGTGTTATTAGATAACATTACATATAACATGTGAGAACACCATCTCACAGTGATGAATATGTAAATACTCCACTGTGAAATTATGGGAAGAAAAGGAGGTGTAAGATGCACCTGTAGGAGATTCAAGGGCCAACCCTGCTCACAATAAATGAGTCTTTACTGTGTCTGAGACCCTTTTCTAATATGCTGGACTCAGTTAGACCAAGACCAGCCGGCATGCCACATCACTTACTGCAAACAAGCATTGCTTGCTAGTCAGCCAGCTCTTGGTTATTGGTGTGTATTCATATGTGTTCATATTTTGAGGCATGTTTTGTGGTTTGGAGATTGGGGACGGAGTGATGTGACTGCTCAGGGGACGACTAGATGTGCCCAGTAGGAACCAAACCAACAGTCCTGTGCCTTTCAGGAGAAGAGACTTTTACACACTGCGTCCTTGGCCTTGACCTTCATTTTAACACCTGTATGTTCTCTCACTAGGAACAGTGGGTCAGGACAGCACACATGTTAGTAAGGAATGTGGTTAGAAAGGTATAAATGTGACATTAGCAAACATGCACCACATGCAACATCTTAAAAAGCACCTGAAAAATAGGGCCCAAAGCAATGGCATTATTCTCGACACACAATGAGCCATGGCCACAGTGCATTTAGACTTTCACACTTCCTCTCAGCAGGACCAGAAATGGCTCATTGCTGAGTCCCTCTGAGCCCCTGTTCCACCACAGGAGAGCGTACGGCAGGAAGGCTTGATCAGAAAGGCAGAAGAAAAGCCGAGGGCTCAGATCCCAGGCTGAGCTTCAGATTAGAGCCACCAGAATCGCGCTCTACATCCCACAGAGTCCAATTACCTCTGAATTGAAGTACCAGTATCTTCCACACACAGGAAATCACAGCGATATGAACACATACATGCAAACTACAGCATGTATAACACACAACAATGTGGCAGGGCATGTCATGATGCATCCACGCAGTGACCTCTACGGTTGCCATAGATTCAGCCACTAATGTCCCTACTCAGAAATAAAAAAAGTCACTCCAATCATGGCGGTGCATGTTGTTAAATGCTCCCGCAGTGTGGTGGAGAAAAGTGTATATTCAGGGCGTGTTGTGGCCGTAGGGTAGGGGTTTGTGGAACTGCGAAACGCACCATCACTATGTTGCTAAAACTGAAACTCCATGCAGGTTATTGCATGCGTTGGTCAGATCAACAATCAACAATCCCATCATGAATTTTTCAGTGATGTGATACACATGAGACCAGGCCGTTGAATCGGTACTTGAATAAATAAGAAAGCCTGCTCTACGGATGAAGACGTTTTGCTAAGGCAGCTTTTGCCTAATTAATCAAAATATTTTATGTTAAAATAATCAATACTGAAAAATCAATACCGCTCCCACCATTTATCTAGTCCTAGACAACTGCTTAAATGTGTAAGATGGGAAGTCACAGGTCCATCATATTCTGCACTTTTGTCTTGCGTAGAGGTTCATCACCTCCGTGTTCTCCATATATCTGTCAAACGGCCTCCCCCGAGCAAGAGGTTTGAAAGGGCAGCCAAGATCCAAGGGCCAAGGGCCAAGGGCCAAGGGCCAGTAAATGATGGAAACAACAAATTATGATTAGTCTGTGGCAACTTCCTGGGAGTCAAATGTATAAAATAATTTTCACTTCTTTTTCCTTTCCATCGGGAACTGAGGGATTTTCCCTCCACTTTCTAGACCTTTCCCTCTACCTATTTTTCTCCTGTGATCTCTCTGAAGCTTGGTTCAATGCCTTTTCTCTCTCTTTCTCTATCTTTTTTTCTCCTTTCTTTTATTTCGGGTTTTTCTGCAACATTGGTACCTTTTTTTACATATAATATTTACATGTAACTGCAATAGTAATCTACTGGTGTTAATAAATTAGAAACTGTTCATTCGTTTAACCTCTATTGTGCCATGCCTCTTTCTGCCAGGTAACATCAGATTGGAGTGGTTTTAATACAGTGCTTTGCGTAGAGAGTTTTCATACATCTCTTTTAAAAAATGTAGACAATCTAATTTCATGTACAAACACAATGTGAAACTTATTAGAAGCCCAAGAACCTGCAGTTGGTGAGAAACCTAAAAGGTTCCTCTCCGGTGGAGGTAGAGCAAGTTTACAATGTAGCCCGACTTCACCATGGGGTTTAAACTGCACTCTTCAGGGTCACTTTGTTACTCTAATTATTAAACAAATTTCCTCCTGGATCAATGAAGTTTTCTAATTCTGATAAGAGGCATATCAGAATGCTGTTAAAGGATATTTAACAAAGCTTCCAAAACTGTATATTTCAAATAAAATAAAGCAAAGTTAAGTGATTGTGAAGCGTATGGGGACGGTACTTTTGCTCAGTGGCACCTCAGTGACATCGGGATTCGAAACGGTGACCTTCCGATTATGTGTCTGTTTCTTTACCCACTAGGCCAACACCAAATACACATCTAGTAGGATCATCTGTTATTAAAATACTAAACGAAACCTTTTAACTCTTTCTGGCTTGTTTAGACTGAATTTCCTCATAGTGCACGGCTAAGTCAGGTTGTGACTGTGGATGGAGAACTGAGTGAACACACAGCCAGATCAGGGCGGGCGGGGTCAGGGCGGAGACATTTCAATCATTCAGAACAACTGGTCACATTGTGATCAGTTCAAACTCCTGCCGCGTTATTCGGTTTCCAAATGTTGGAAACATTATGAAACAGGATTTTTTTTTTTAAAGCAGAGGACACTTCTGGACATGGGTCACTGCCGTGCACTTATGTAGGGGGAGGGGGTGGTGTTAGCAGGCGTGTCCAAGACCCACTGACAGAGAAGAGAGACCAAAGTATGTGCTGACAGGCACACACACACTTTACTCAGGCCGTGTTGGCACAGTGTCAGGCTGTTCCTGGACAGACAAGGTAATCAGATTTGTGAAAGCGTATGAAAGGACTGCTGTCTCGGCTCTCGTCTGCCTGCTCTAATCACATTAGGGCCTCACACTTCCAGCTCTGCGCCTTTACGGCGGATACAATGCAGCGGACGGGCACACTCAACAGCTCAGAGAGCCGGAGCGTAGCGCCGCACAACATTCCCTTCAAAAGAACCAATATTAAAAAAGCAGCCCACGAATCACGTGAACACGTGAAAGACAGAATGGCACCTGTACTCACACACAAACAAAAGAAAGAGCGCAAGAAGTAAAACCTACAAATTAATATGTAACACACACACACACACACACTGCTGCTATGAGAGTTTAAAATCAATATTTGCTCGGTGCTGGATATGCTGCCCCTCCCCTCCACCAGTGGCCCGGGTGGAAATGGAGACCCTTGGCCAAGTCGGCATGTCAGTCAGTGGGGGGCGACACTGAAGAGAAGTCACGCCGAGCCGCAGCTGTTCCTGGCCCACAATGCATCACTGCCCTACTGCAGCATGACACACAGAGCACACGGGCCCCTGCCAGAGAGAACAGGGTAGGCACACATACATGCTAATTACTGCCTATGTGCACAATAGCACATGTACACACACACACACACACACACACACACACACACAGACACACTTAATCTGAGAGAGCATCACACAAAGCCCCACACACAGCCCTTTCCAACTCTACTTGGTGGCCATATGCTCCTGCAGCGATATCTGTGTGTGTGTAGGGGGAAGGGGGTATCATAGAGCGGAGTGTGTGTCAGTGTGTGGTGTGTTGTCCTCACCCTGCAGTACAACCCAGCGAAGGGCGAGTGTGAACTCACTTTCACCCCCGGATCAGGGCAGCCGTGGGTGAGCTACGGCCCATGGGAAGTGTTGATTGAGTTTCTCCCAGAGATGAGTGGCTGTCTGCGGGGGTCTGAGTGTGTGTGCGAGCGCTACACAAGGGACAGGGTCTATAGGCTTTTACTGTGGCCACTCACCACCAGACATCTGTGGCTCAGTGTGTACGTTTGTGTGTAAGGGATGCCACTCCTCCCTCTGTGTTGTGTGTGTGTGTGTGTGTGTGTGTGTGTGTGCACACACAGGGCAGGTTCTCAGCTGACATCAAAGCCCAGAGACAGCAGGACAAAGGATCTGCGATTGCTTCTTATCTCCCCTCAGCACTCATGCTTTAAACACACCCTGGTCTCTCCACAGCCGCCGTCCCCTTCAACAGCTGGGTCATGAAATTCACACAGAGACACTAAATCCATTTTTAAACATGCATGCCACCCAATCACCACATTTTTTAAATTGGAAACATGTCAGGTCTCAGTAGTCGCGTTCTGAACACAATACATGGCAGAATTTCTCATCAAAATTACAGGAACCTATAAAAAATGACAGTAGCTTGTTGGATCAATGCACAACAGCAGAAGACTGGTTCTGGATCAGGGTGTTGAATAGCTGCATGTTGCGAGAAGGGCTGCTTCGATATCGTGGCGGTGACCTGCATGCTGCCAAGCCAAAATTAACAGCGAGCTGCAGCGTAACGCTTCCTGTACAAATCAGCACTCACTCACACACACACACACACACACACATACACACACACACACTGAGCACTTGAGGCTCAGAAAGAGCAAGAAGTAGGTGTAATTAATGAAGGTTGTGAAGGAAGATTGTGTCTTCATTGCACATTCATATCTTAGTGAAGACAATATGCCCTCAAAACTGGAGCAACTATACTGGTCTTCACATGGGGAAAAGAAAAAAAAACATTTTATTATACATTTGGTATATTAGGTCTTCAGGAAAGCCCTAACAATGGTACTTATGTATGTGCTTGTGTGGCCATAGCAACTGAAGCTCGGAGTGATTAAATAGGCAATACTAAATCCAATACCAATCACATGGGTGCTCTTGCTCACACACACACACACACACACACACACACACACACAATATGGCCCTATGAGTCTAGGGCTGGTAATTGATAAAAACTATTGTTCAAATACCAGAATGTTACCTTGTTTTCAATTACATTTAAAAAAATATTTAATGGCTGTTTCCTCTTCCTGTCAGTGTGAATGCATTATCTGAAATCTGTGAATGAATTGTCTAAAAAAAAAGTTATTATTTAAATATGCAGCTTAACATTATGAAAACGCAACAATGTATGAAATCAGATTTTCCCCCAAAAATTGAAACAAAATTTTCCTAATATTGAACAAAAATAAGACGCTGTAAGCCTTTGCCTACATCTCGGTTTTGTGAGACTATCAATTTCACTGTGGTCACTCCGCCCCTATTTTACATTTATGCTGCCTGAGAATTCGATTGGACGCACAGGGTGGGCAGGGCTTCGCCTCATTGGCCAGCAGGTATCTGAGTGACATCTCCGTTCCCCGGAGCTCTATCACTGCGAGATACGTGGGCTTCAAGATCACGCGGAGCAGCAACAGCTATCACATATGGATCACATCATAATCAGAGTATTTGATCAACACTTACAATTGATGTAAGTATTAGGAGAGAACTGTGCCAGAAATGCAACCAAATCCTCAGGCAGCGTAAATGTAAAACAGGGCAGAGTGACTGAAAAGCCAGCAGTGAAAAAGGAAAAACGAGCGGCGAAATTGAAAAAAACAGCGAGATGTAAGCAAAAACAACAAACCGCTTGTTTTACACTTCAATGTCTAATTTTTGTTTGATATTAGGAAAATTTTGTTAGCCATTTTTGGCACAAAACTAATTGCGTATAAAAAGAAGACTTGTATGGAAGTGATCAGGAGAAACTTTTGGACTGTAGTTGTCACGGTGCAGGGATGGCTTCAGAAATGAGGGGGTTTATTACATAAAACAGGTGAACACATCAGAACAGGACCCGATACAAAGAAGCGATACAAGAGGAGACATTTCAACACTAACAACAGCTGCACACAGTCAGGTTAACAATGAACAAAATGAAAAAAAAAACTCGGGCCCGAATCACAGACCCAAATTGCCTCCTCCCAGTCCATGATGGTAGTGTAATTTCGTCCAAATTTTGGTAAAACAAAAAGAGTGAAGTAATCAGCCAAACATTAATCTAGGCCTTGCATTTATGTTCGGTCCAAAATGCAAATGCAAAATAAGACCTTACAAAACAACCTAAAATAAATGTAATAATAAGCAGCATGGTAAAGTGTTGCATGACCTGTGGGGTCTGGCAGGGAGCATGAGAGGTCAGGGTCGTGTGAATCAGGTGACAGCAGGTACGGGATTTTTCTCACGCTATCAGCGCAGCCACATGCTGCAAATGCCAGCGCTCAGGCCCAATGACGTTTGGATGCCCGGCGTCTCCCTCGCGTCGCGCCCAGGAGCCGCTGCAGTTGCCAGAGAGGCCAGAGCTCACGCTTCAGAGCAGGCCGGCCATAATCCATTCTGACAGCGCAGGACACAAATGCGCTTCAACACTCATTCATAACATAAGGCTGTCACTTCCTGTTCAGAAAGCAGGGAGGACAGATTGCACACTTCACAATTAAAGAGGCAAAAGTGAAACGGAGAAAGCTGCAGTATGAATAATGAGCCCCAAATGAATCTAATTTCTAACAATGGACACGCCATCTGTGCTGCTATATTACAAAAATCAGTAAACTGTAGAAACAGACACAGGCGAGCACAGAGGAAGACACGAGAACAGCAGACATTTACGCAGAAAAGGGGTTCAAGATTCAGCTCAGCGCCCCAAAAAATCAAAGCCTGAACCAGAACCTGAAAGCTGTCGGAACCCTTTACAAATTACAGTCACAACAGATCAATATGTCCTCTGATTTTCCAGCAAATGGGCCAACTATGTCAAGGACACCGGTGTTTCAGGCCGGATGGGGCATGTTGAGCCATTAAAAAAAAATATTGATACAGTATGACAATAAAATTAAAATGAATATTGATAAGCTGAGGACGTTTTACTGCATGTGGAAAAGATATATCAGCAGAAGTAAATGCATTGATTATAATGATGCCAATGATGATCAGAATATGCCCATGCTGGAGGTGTGAAACTTCACTGGTCTCTTTTCAAATACAAGAGTTAAGGTCTGTGTGGATACTTTGATTTGCTACAAAAAACCTGTTGCCGTTTGTGTTGTCAATGCTCACCTGACACCACAAATGGCAGAAAAACACCTGGTTCAGGCATGCGTGGCATCAGGTGAGTGCAGACTGAACACCAACAGTTTATTTTGCTCAATGGAGAACATCAACCGCTGCTTTCAGAATGAAGACAGCGTGCACTGCGCTTGCCGTGAGGTTTGTGCAAGTGGGGCTCAGTGCAAAAAATACACTTTTTTTCTACCCTCCAGGTAATATGATAATGTCTGGACGCTCAGAGACTGATAAGATCAGCTTAGTCTCCATTCCCGCTTTGTGTATGTGTCTTTTGTAAGGGGTAGAATGAACACTAACCCGCTTTGATTTGTTTGGTTCAAAAATACAGCACGGTGCACAAGGGTCAAAGTTCAACAAATTTC
Source organism: Denticeps clupeoides (assembly GCF_900700375.1). NCBI lineage: Eukaryota > Metazoa > Chordata > Actinopteri > Clupeiformes > Denticipitidae > Denticeps > Denticeps clupeoides. The sequence continues at coordinate 2,519,360 of NC_041722.1, read as the reverse complement.
TACTTGACTGTGGTGTGCGCACAAAGCTGCAGAGTCGGCGTACAGCACAAAACTCCTACCTGGAGACGACTTTTTAAGAACATTCTTTGTTCCGCCTCCAGAAAATCAACAAGCAACCTCATTATGATATAATCAATTATGTTCTGCTCTGCATCGATGCAAAATCGTCCGTGTCTGCATAGCAATGCATTGATTATAAGAATCAATATTCAATATTCTATAATCAATACAATGATTATATAATCAACATGGCTAGATTACAGATATATTTACTCAAAATTCAATGTTTTTGAGTAAACCTCAAAAAGCAACCTCATCACATATGATGAAAAAAGAAATGATGGCACATTCATCTAGCACTAATTTTCCAGTGCCATGTGTAGCTTCCGGGGACAGTAAACAATTAATATATAAAAAATGAACCTTGATATAAACAAATGATGGAAATTAACGGGAGTTACAGTCTGTAATTAAAAAGCTTGTGGAAAATGAATAAAAAGGCAGTGGTGTGTACAGGACACACACAGAGACTCTTGGCCCCCCGTTGTCTCCGACGCTCTCAAAATCAATCCAAGCTCTGTTTTTAGAAAGCCTGTCAGAGGCCATTAGGAGCCTGAACACAGGGAGCTGTAGATCAGAGACAAGCACTAGACAGACAGTCTCCCTATCGCACACACACACACACACACAGATAGAAAGATGTTCCCACTGGGCACTCAGGGTGTTTGGGCAGGAGAGAGCAGGGCAGGGTCTGTGATCCAGATGGTATCCCATTGAGTGCCATCATCACACCCTCCACTCAGCCAGAACAATGAGAGAAAGAGGGACAGACTGACTGGGAAAGAGCAGAATTAAATAAAAATAGCACCTAAGAAAGGAAGACCGAAAGACGGACTCTTCCTCCAGCACCCTCTAATTTGAGCGGATCTGGTCAGTGACATTTCCAGGCCGGATCTGTTGTGGTCACTCGTGGTGGTCTGGAAGTCGCTCGCCCCCGGAGACAGGTGCAACCGCCAATTGGCAAAGCCAGGGCCCGACATCAGACCTCCGCCCTCCAGACCGCACCTCCCCTTCTCAAGCATTATACCCAGCCCGGCTCAATTAGAGAAAAGAGCTCCAGTCACAAGGGACCCAAATGACCCTGTGCATGTCTTCGCTAAGTCAGCATGTTCATATTAATACGATCATCAATAACCCAACATCATCTGCTGCCTCCCCAGCTTTTTTTTTATTTAAAGTGGTTATCACAAAGATGCAGAGCGTGCAAGAACAAAAGCACCAGTTGAACAATGCCTTTTTGGACCTGTGTGTGTGTGTGTGTGTGTGTGTGTGTGTCATCTCTAATGAGACCCTCACTGACAGAGCATCAAGTTAACAACCTGCAGAAACCAATTAGAGTCCAGAGCCACCCGGCGCAGACCCAACCCCACCCCGCACTACACCACCATTGAGTGATAAGCCATTTGGCACATACAGGCTGAAAATGGGAAAGTGGGCGGGGCTTCAGCTGTAAGCATTTATTTCTGGTCTACAGCTGGTAATTACTATGGCTTCACTTCACCGAGAGTGTTGTGTGGAGCATCTGTTCGGTGGATAGTGGGGGGATGTAGCTAATTAATAATTAAGGTCATCCACGCAGTGTTGCAGTCCTACATTTCAGATATTTTACATTATAGTAGTTTTTCTTATGACAGAAGAGGAGTGTGTGTGTGTATGTGTGTATATGTGGTGTTATTTTGCCATTAACGTGTCAGTTGTCCACGGAGTGTGGAGGGTAAATGTTTAAATTTATGCAGCATAATGGTTTTATTTTCCTGGGAGATGCGACTTTTAACAAGTCGCTTTTGAGAGCCGAGCAAAGAGAAGGTCATTCCAGAATAAATGTCATATAGAAATTGGCTCTGGGAGTGAGGGAGGAAAACCAACAAGACAAGGGAGAGAGTGAAAGAGAGTACAGTGTGTGTGCGTGGGTGTGTGTGTATATATATATGCAGTATATACACACACGTTACCCCCAGCCACAAAAGAGAGGGAGGGAGAAAGAAAATTAGGGGTTACATGACAAAAGCAGAAAAGGCGCAGAGAGAGTGGGACGACAAAATGTACAACTTAAAAAGGTTGTACATACAGACACACATTTACAACCTTTTTTTTTAGATCACTGACAGTTATGTAACACGTTCATAAAGAATGGAAGAAAAAAGAGAAAAAAGGAGAGGAAGGGGGAGGTGGACATTACTTAATGACTAATTCATCAATATGTTACACCCACATCATACATCTTAGACACACACACAAACACACTTGATTTTGTGATGCCCTGGTAATAAAAACGTAACAAATCAACAATGTCACTGGAATTTTCTTAATGAAATATGAACATTTTCTTCCTTGTTCCTTCAGGGGTAAAAGTGCACTTTGTGTCTGTTGCTCTTTCTCACACTCATACACACACCGCGATACACATAATGATAGACACTGATTGCAGGTTAGGACTGAATAAGGGGGATTAAAGGGGATGCTGGGTATTGATTGCTCAGCTTGGCACTCAGTGCGCCTGAATACTGGTGTCATGGAAAAGCTGGCCTGCACGTCCTTAACTGAAATAACTCACGTGGACTTTAAAAAATTTCCATCAAAGCGCATCACATTTACAACAAAATAGCTTGATCATGTGATCATGAATAATGAATTTAATTTAGATTCAATGCCAAATAACATTTGATTAAGTTAATAAAATCATTTGTTCTTTAAAAAAAATGAACTAACTTCTTTAACATTAATACAAGCTCCCCCTGCCCAAGGGCGTCAGATTCGTGGCCCACAGGCCACATCTTGTGAGATCACTGCATACAGATCCACGATTATTACCAGCTACATGAAGCACTGACAACACACACAGATCCCACAATGCAGCACTTCAGTTGCCGTGCCGAACGCAATCTTTAATCTAGAGCTTAATCTGTACAGGACCAGTTCCCACATTGACAGCAAAATTATTTTTTCGTGCTTCAAAGTCACTTTGCCGTTCAGAGAGCAGCAGCTCAGGTGGTTGCATCTGGAATTTGTCCCCTTATGACGTCATAAGGAGCTATTTTTTTCAGGAAAAATGTCGACACAACTTCCTGTCTGCTCAAAACATTGTATTTGTGAATGGTGTTGATGAGCAGGCATTCATGGAAATGGTGTCCACTTCTATAAACCACTCTCATCCTCATTATCATTTAAAGCTACAGGCAGTGAATTTTGTTAAAGAGTCTTCAGATACAGTATTAGGGGAACACCAAGACTGATATAAAAACATACAAAAACTCATGCCAGGGGACCTTTAATATGTATGGTTTGAAATAATGCAATGGACATTAATAATAATTAGATCACCCTAAATTAAATGAGTCACCTGGAACCAATGTCCATTTTTAAATGAAGTAAATCCAATACATTTTTATTTTCAGTGATGGAGACGTTAATCACATCAACATAAATACAGTAATAAAACTCAAAAGGATAAACACTCAGGCAGAGTGGGGTCATGAGAGTACAAAACACACATCTGCAACAGCTGGAGCCGCAAGCAAGTGACGGAAGAACCATGGGTCGAAATTGTGACAGTAATTCTGCAGAGCTCTGGGAATCACAAAGATTAATGGACTCATTTATCGTGAGTGAAAAATCACAAGCTCCTGGCAGCACCCCTCCTGGCCCTGCTGGGTGCCAGTGTGGCCCATCACTGGGTGCTGATGTCTGATGGATGGGCACTGAGACCACCAGGATGTCCATTACCAGTGCTAGTGGCCACTCTCTGTGTGTTTATATTTGCATCTAGAGATGCCTGCATTATGACAGGGCTAATTAGATCATAATGATCTTCTACTGCAGATTAAGGGTGTCCAGTGAGCTCACTCCACTTAAAACTGTTCTCTTTCTGGTCCACTTCAGCTCAGTGTAATTCTACAGTATAAAAGATCTATCAAATATCAATCGTCATTGTTGTTTCAGGTGTAATCACAACACAGCAGAGTATATTAATTTTGATCAATCATTTTAATAGCATCCGGAGAACTGCGTATAATGTCTCAGAATATCACAATGTGACCTACTGCTGCCTGAATGATCTGATCACCTGGTTCAGAGGTGAGGTTGTTGCAAAAGAGCCATAAATTTAGCCCATTGAGACATACTGTATGTGATTTTGGGCTATATAAGAAATAAATGTTGTTGTTGTTGTGATACAAATCAAGAAACTCACAATATTTGTTGTATGTTAATTATAATTATAATTAATTATATGTTCTCTCTAGAAACCAGCAACTGACAAAATACATATGTAGAAATGAAAAATTAGTGCATTAAAAAAGCAGATGAAGTGTTTATTAGAGCACTAAATTAATTAAGCACAAATTGAAAATAGCATGTTAATGTAGTTGCATTAATCTTGAATATGAGAACCTCAGTGAAGGGATGTTAACTTCAAATCACACATCCATACTGATCTCCTGCCCGTTCTGACGGCACAAACCGCAGCTGCCGCGTGAGCAGAGCGAGTGGGTGTTGGGCGCAATGTCTAACCCGGCACATCAATAAGCCAAATATGGTGAAGCCCACGCTTTCCGCCACACGCCTCCTCTCAATTACCCATAATTCCTTTCATATGCAGGCCTGACATGTGGATATGGTGTAATGCTGCCCCTGATCTTCCTACAGAGCGAATTAACATTCGGCTGCATAGATCCAGGCACTGACTGAAAATGTGCATTCTATACAATGAGTGTGTGTGTGTGTGTGTGTGTGTGTGTGTGTGTGTGTGAGAGAGCGAGAGAGACAGTTATGTCATAGAAGAAAAATGGAGAAACCCAGTTCAACCCAAGGGATGTAATGTGAACCCACCCAACAACTGTGCAAGGTCCAGAGCGCCAGCTGCTGCCCCCGCCCTGCCCATGCATGCCCGGCCTCTGTCTCCAGCTCGGCTCCGGCACGCTGCCCCAATCTGCCCGCACATGCACACCACAGCCCCAAGTGAGCTTTGCCTACCCACAATGCACTGTGCTGTTCTCCCTGCGCCGCCGTTCTCTCAATCATTCAATTAAAACAGTCCCATACGCTCAGGGGGGTCATGAGGAACGTGCCACAAGTGCCAGACTGATCAAGTGAGGCAATAAAGCCTGTGTGCTTAAGACAATTTGTTCTTTGTAAGCAGTTTTCCATTTAGCCATGCTGATTATTGCAATAAACCCTTGTTGACTATAATCACAAGTGCTTAACTACACATTTCCTTTGTAGCATTTAATTCTGAGGCTTTGTTGGAAACGTAGTGCATTGGACTTGTTACGGAATGTCAGATTCACCAGTTCGCAAATCAGAATTCTTGAATAAAATGGATGTGGTTCTGGGGTTAGTTCATAGTTGTGGTTGAAAGTTTGTTGGGAAAAATTGCTCGAGTTGAAAGTATGTTACTAGGGCACACATTTTTCAACCAAGAAGAAGACCATGCGTCCTCAAGATTGCTCGTCACACAGAACAATAAACAGTTTAAATTGTGAGGAGCCTGATGATTGACAGCTTTCATACAGGATATACGTCACATGCACAAATGTCATTCAAGATTGTCTTTCTTTCTTTTTTATTTACGTACCATAAATTCCGGACTATACGGCGCTACTTTTCTCTCACTCTTTGAGGACTTTTTATAGGCTAACTAGCTTTCTGCCACCAACACATTTAACCAGCATGCTCTCTTCTGAACCAGATAATGCAGACACTTCGGTGGATTTAGGATAAGCACTCTGCAATCCACTGAGTTGCCTTAAACTGAGGACTGTGTTTGATTGCTTTGATCTGATGTCTAAGCAGTATGGTTGAGGAAAAAAAAAAGCACGAGTTGCATGCATAAGGTCTCTGTCGTCTGTACCACCACTCGGAAGAATACCCACACCTTGAAGCACAAGACAGAATACAACAGACGCGTCGGCGTGCTTTTACGGGGAAACGACACCGCATGCGTATTTAGCAGAACAGCCCGAAATCAATGGTAAACACACTTCCCTGCACCACCGCAACTTGTTCAACCTCTAACCTCTACAAAAACACTGGTACTAAAACACTGTGGCTCAGGTTTGCAAGATATATAACGGCTTAACAATAAACTAGACATCAATGCCTTTTACTGGTAGGTTCCTGTATTTTTTTCTGAGAAAGTGTGTGATGAAGTAATTGCATACATTCAGGTTGTTCATTTCTGATACTAAAGAAGACAACTTTAGTACTGTTAAAAGCATTGTTCTGAAAAAAAGTTTAGGGATATTACAATTTATTCAATCAAAAGTATTTATTCAATCATGTTTTAATGGGGACACCTTGTCTAATAGGCAAGTGTGGCTTATTTATGTGCAATTTCTTTTTTCTTTTAAAAATGAGCAGGTGTGGTTTATATACAGGTGCACTCTATAGTCCAAAATTTATGGTAAATCCTTTCACTAGTGAAACCCAAGTTTATTGTGTAGAGCTGCACTGTCTTCTGGGCAACAGCAATAACTACACACAATCAAAAAGGATAGTTAGTTACTCCAGATCACTTACTTTTACCTTCTATTTTAGTAGGGTCCTATGATTTCCATGATGCGGAAAATGTGAATGGACTTGCAGAATCAAACAAATAAAAGGAAATCTGCTATAAAACGTGGAATTTTATGTAATCGCCGTGATTTGTTATCATCAGGTGGGCACAATTTATTTATTTTTTTATTCCAGGTATCCACAATGTTTACTTATTTCCTATGTTTTTATGTTGAGCACTAATGTGAAAAATGTGTAATATTGTGAAATAGTTCTGCACATATTATTTACATGTAAATGGTTTACAACAGCAAAGAGTAAATGCCCAAGCACTTTGTTCAACAGCGATGAAATGTGATTTATTTTTTCCCACCCACGCCATAATCACAGTTTTAGGTGAATACATTTGTTTATAACGGAATCATGCCATTCAGAATAAAAATGGAAAAAACGGAATTTAGAAAAAAACTAAACTGATTTCATAAGGCCCTATTATAGATCTTTAAAAACAGGGCTCTCTGTGTTGTTTGAGAACCAGCATAGGATAAAACATATTTAAACATTTGTAAGATACAACTTTTTGTGAAATGAGTACCAGTATTTGGTGGGACCATACGAAGCTGGTGGCTGAACATGTGCTCTGGTGTGGTTTGGTGTGGGGTGGATAGGGGAGGTGGAGGACGCTTTCCCAGCACAACCCAAGCTCTGCTGGGAACTGCGTGAAGGCACAGGGCCAATCAGTCACGCCTGCTCTGCCACCCCAATGCACAGTTGCTACATAGCACACCAGCAGCGTTATGTCAAAAACGCTGGAGGGGTGGGGGTGACGTGTTCTTGGATCAGGGATTGCCGCGTTGAGTCACACTGTCGTAAAACATCCCTGAGTATTAGAGGCAAACGGACACCCCGCTACCGCATTCCATCCCACTTCCTCTCAGTGGGGGGAGCTACAGGCGGTAGGCTAATCTATACTAACCTGCACTGGTACATCCACAGGCTGCAGTGGGTGGGGCTAACCGCTTGGTTTGGGAAAAGTAGAGATGGCAGAGGAGGACAGTTTTGTAAAAGATGTTGTATAGGCTTGGGTGGGCTGGTGGAGTTAATGTTTGGTGGCTCCTCCAAGTTTAAAAAAGCCCACACACATATGCACACACACACATCACTGGCAACATTCATGAATTTTTGTTCCCCTACTGAAGTATGTAGTTGTCTGTGTGAGTGTGGGTGTGTATGTGTGAGTGTGTGTTTCAGAAATTTGGCAAGACAGCAAGTTTCAACACATAAAAGCAATGTGAGGAGGGGGCGGAATGAGAGATAAATTGCACAGAAAGTTCATTTGGTTCCTGAGAAACTCACACCTGTAAGTGATCTATGTGTGTATGTGCGTGGGTTTGTGTGTGTGTAATTGTGTGTGTGTTTGTGTATGAGAGAGAGAGAGAGAGAGAGAGAGAGAGAGAAGGTACCACAGGCTGAATATGCTGACATCTGCTTCAATTCACATAAGACAGACAGGTTCATGTGCCAGCATGCAATTAGATGGAGAAAAAAGACTGGGCAATGTGCCTACACATTTTAATGAGTCTTATTACTGTACAGCTATCAAATTTGACTGGAGGTGCTTTTTTGTTTAAGTAATATGTGAGTAATATTTTTTTTTGCTTTGTTATGATTATTACTTTATTTGCTTAGTTTATATTTGATTTTAGCTTATTTTACTGTTTTAGAAAGAAGCAGACTTTTGAGAACTGTGTTAAGATGATAAAATATTTAACAGATACAATGTGACAGATACAATGATAAACGATATTATAATTGATACGAGTGATAACATTGACAAGGGTTAATAAAACATTTGTGTTCAACATTTCCACAGGGAAGTGGGGTAGAGGAGCAGGCAGCATTATGGGAGGTGGCTTTGCAGGCCAGTAAGATGTGACCTATACCTCCAATGGCTCTATAAAGTGGATTAAACACACACACACACACACACACACACACACACACACACACACACAATCATGCCACTCATTCCAATTCAAAGCACACAATGTATGCACATATCCACATGCACTAAGCAATTAAGGTTTAAGTAGTTTGGGCAAACATTTACTTTAGGAAATAAAAAAATCTGTCACACACTGCATATCTGGCAACGTTTTAATCACCACTGCACAGCCCGGCGCTCGTTTCAGCACATCCTTTATTGTTTAAGTAAAACTGGGAGCCAATTGGCTGAGGCAGGATCATCTACATTAACCACAGCCACGAAGCCCTAATACACGAATGAGCAAGATGAGAAAAGTCTTCGCATCTTGTTTTAGGCCATCCTTATCAGCCTAAATTGTAAATGCCAAACAATTAGAAATTCATGGAGTTGCAAATGAGGCAATAAAATGCCAAGTTTCTCCACCCCACCCCTCATTTTCTATTTCATCTTGCCATCTGTTGGGATCACTATGAAGGACATTTAACCTATTTACTTTTAGACTGAAGAAAACTGAAGCTTTTGTGTGTATGCGTGTGTGTGTGTGTGTATAAAGACTGACCAAAACACACAAAACTGTCAAAAAAAGAAACTCCAAAGAGCATCTTGTTTAAATTTCCATGCAGAACATATAGACCATGAAACATTAAGACTGTTTTAAGAACCAATAACAACACACGGCCCTCAGCATCATCAATCATCAGCCATCATATAAATAAAATGATACATATTGTAATATAGGACTACTCACCACAGGCACAGGACTCATTCTCCAGCTTTCAACATGCACAAGCCCCTGAAGCTGCAGCTGTTTATCCCCCCGATGGGCACCATTGGTAGGCAGGTGTCAGTGTCCTGTAGCTGGTCATGGACAATTTCAAACGGACCCCACAGCCGGCCCTGGATAGCCGCATTCATCAGCCGTCAGCACCTGAGGCCCAGCATGCTCTGCTGCACCATAAATGTCAGCTCTTAACACCCGTTAATCAAGCTCTAACTTCCGCCTCTCACGGCATTCTGGGAATGGGGAGAGTGCGGCCTCATCTATCATCACGTGAACGTGTGTTCATATGCCGTTTATGAATTTGGAGACATGAATCTGAAGGCATATCGTAACTTTTATTCAAATGTTATTCATGTTACATTATGATATTGACTCAACTCCAACTATGATGCATTAAGTATTGCCATACCCGTGAAGTTATAAATCATGGGCCCGTCAGAAGCCGCCACTATACTGCTTCCTGGCAGCCATGAGGCAGAGCAGGTAAAATAAACCCAACAGCATAACTATATCAAACACAGACAACCCTGCATAACACAGATAAACAAGCCTTGGCAATCAATACAAACGCCGGCGACTTCCCAACAAATATAGATACAGGCGCAGGAGCTGGAGGAATTACACTGGTGAGTATGGAAACAGAACGGCATGTTTCTGGGGAGTGGAGCAGTGAGTTTAATGACAGGCACCGATGGTTGTATCCACATGTCTGGAGTGGTTTGCAGGGCAGTTTGTGAGCAGCGGTCTGAAATAATACGGTATAAACAGGGAGCACAGATCCTTACGATTCTTGTAATGAGCAGTGCAGTTAGCAAGCTATGGAACTGCCGGTAAAAGGCATCTCAGCAGGATATAAACACACACAGACAAATCCATTCAAAAATACTTCAGCATATTATAAAGGCATGAATTATGTGTCAGGTCTTGATGCAATTAGCCTAATGCACATGCAAAGCAAAATTCACCAAAACTATTCAGACTTTTCATTCAGCAGAGGAAAACTGCGGGCTTACAACTCAATTATAAAGTCACAGCTTCACAGGAGGCCAGAAGGTTTTTACTCATAGCAAAGCTTGCTAAAAAATGCAGAAGAGCTCACAGTTTTCATAAGAGCTGACATGTATAATGCATACATTTTACATATGTGTGTAATTTTTTTATTGCAGGTTAGAATAGGATATGAATATAGTCTGAGTCAGTGCATACACAGGACGACACAAGATTATTCTGGCTTGTACACACGGTTTCAGTCACTTGGGGGGTTGGTGAGCCACTTAAAGCCACATTAATCATTAATGGCAAGTCCAGTAAGCTAAGGGTCAAAGGTCACTGTGATGAAATGGTAGCAACATGCTGCAGTCAAGAGAGTCTTTATAGGCTCAGTGATGCATGGCACGTTAAAGCTTAAAGGACTAATGGGAGAACAGGAACAGTAGGAGTGTTACAGTAATATCTGAGAGAGAGAAAGAAAACGCCAGACATGTGACCTATAAAAACCTTCTAGGGGAGGCAGGCCTGTCAGTAAAAGACCATAATTCCTCTGGCCATGGTTAAATAGGCCACTGTGAGCCCAAAATATTGAACAATCTCTCAGAAAAGACAGAAAATGAGTTTCTAATGAATAAAGAGAATACAACAGCAATAATGGAGAGGCTGTGCACGAACTACACAAAAAATGCTTCATTTAAATGAGCAGGTTTCATGTTGGTTACTACTGAGTGATTATGATGTAAAGGTGGTGACATGTCTCTGAGTGGCAGCCACAGCTCACCAGACACACCAGTAACCATTTTGTCCTTTCCCTGTATGTATCATTTACATTTAAGCCATTTACCAGACACCCTTATCCAGAGCGACTTACAATAGTTACAGGGACAGTCCCCCTGGAGCAACTTAGGGTTAAATGTCTTGCTCAGGGACACAATGGTAGTAAGTGGGATTTGAACCTGGGTCTTCTGGTTCATAGGCGAGTGTGTTACCCACTAGGCTACTACCACCCTACTGTTCACATTTTTCATGTTTATTTAACATTCCGAATACTGCAAAGTTGGTCTACCTTCGTATAAGCAGAATGTGTAAAATATCACACACATTCGTGGACAGTATTTATTGAAAACTCTTCCAATGATAGGTGCAGCTCTCTACCTTGCATGTTGTGTTGGGAAGCGCACACAGCGCACGTTGCCTCGCAATATCGACGGTCCGTTTTCAACAGGTAGCAATGTATGTCTTTCCTGGCACTTCCAATGTCTTTACACAGTGTAAATGATTATAATGTATTATGTAATATTGTAGAAACACAACTATGCTAATATTGTTTGTGGAATGGTCTACTAAGGGGTGTTGTCTGGTACTCTTTAAAAGGTAACTGAGAGTACTCAGTGGGGTGAGGTTCTTTTTGTGGACATTAGTTCCAGTGTAATTGTCCAGCCTACAGGCCTTTGCACCTCACCCGTGACGCGCTGGGTGAATAATAAAATGCTCGCCTCACCACTTCATTTCGGTCCACACAGCAGGCATGTGCTCCTGTAGCTGAATATTCATGCAACATCATCCATGTAAACATGTGAAGTGGCTTTTTAAGCTCTAATTGGGACAGGGACACACATACACACACACTGACATTCACCTAAACATGCACGCACAAGTGTGTGTATGCAGAAGCTGAACAAAGACTGGGACAGGTCATGTCACCTCTCGAGACGAACTGATGGGTTAACTGGTGGTGTACTGTGTTTAGCTGGTATGTTGAACCGGTCCTACCTGCCATCATTTTCTGGGCCTCATAGGGCTCCATGTAGCCGTCATTCTCGGTCACTTTCTCTGCTGTGACAGCAGGCTGCGTCCCCCCAGCCTGCTCGGCGTCAAACGGGTCTGCGTAGTCCTCCAGGATGATGAGCTGTTGAATGAGAAGGAGGTGAGTTAAAAAAAAGTGAAAAAAGGAAAGAATGATGATAGAGGATGACAAGTGTAGATTGGGTAGGGTGTTATTATGGCCACAGAGTTGCCATATATGGCGTCACTGTTCACTCTGTCCCACTCACGGTTTCAGTTTTCCCTTCATTCCTCGGTTTACCAGCACTTTCACTTACACGCCCCTGCCTGCCTCGCTCACACACTCATTTCTATATTACGCAGTTCTCTGCACGCTTCTCGTTCTTTAAATCTCACCACCACTTTCTCATCTTCTTTCTGTAGTAGAGGCTATCTCTGTCACTTTGTTCTCCAATGACTGCTGTGGCACTGATTCAATGAATATATGCAAGGTCACAACATTTATTTTAACCATTCAAGAATTAAATACAATTTGTACACTCAGGTTTGGTGTTTGGAATGGGAGGGGTGTGTTCTCAAATTGAAGAATCCTGGTTTTGTCCTCTTGTAATATGCCCATGAAAGTGAAACATTTTTCTGAACCCAGACCATAACACTGCCTTCACGGGCTTGTACAGTAAGGGTAATGGATGCGTCATTTTAACCCTGATTTGCCCATCACTCTGGAACAACTGGACTCAGACCACACAACCTTAACCACTGATCATTTTCTATGATTTGACTTCATGTTAAAATGTTCTCTGATCATGATCATGCTTTTTAAAGATTGAATAACGCATTGGTGTCAAGAGGGCGGACATGGATTGGCATGGAAACAGGATAAATTTGCACGAGCACAAGGTCTAGAAACATTCGTGCAAATATAATGGGATTTATGCATTTATACACATAATGGCAGGTGAGGACAACGCGGACACATGGAGCCGGAGTAGACCTTAAAGTTAGAACTGTAATCTTCCAGGCTGTGTTTTGGCTTGATGCTGACTATTATTTGAAATAGTAGTATTTTCAACCGAATGACAGTCTCATGCACAAGGTAAGATTATATAACATTTTGTTAAACCATTTTAACTAAATCATAGGGTTTTGCTTATCTGGTCATCAAAATCCAGGTGGCAACTTTTAATGGGAATGTTGCTTAAAAAGTCATTAAAATGTCACTCTCATCCCTTGCCATTTACCCATGGCTATTTTTCCTTTCTTGGGATTTTCTTCTTTCTCTTTCCTTTCGTTCTCTACTCTTATGGCCGTTGCCTCGGCTCGGCCCAATTATGCAATCACGCACAGACTCCCTCTCCATTTCAGAGTGTCAAGTGAAAAGAGGACAGACCGCAGAAAGCAAGCCGTCCCTCTAGAGAGAAACAATATTACAGAAATATAAGGCCTGGCGGCAGGCCGGGGCAAATTGCAGGCTTAGCTTTTTACAGGACATTTCTTACTGAGGACAGCAATTAAGTGGACATGCTGAGCCAACGTGCAGGGAGCCATCATTACTTATTACATATTTACTGCATCCTAAAGTAAAACCCACCGCTAATACCTCCTGGACAATGAGGGGTGGCAGCATTTCCTGGAGCTCGTAAAAGTTCCACTGAACTTCACAAAACCCTAAACATGATGATCACTATACCCCCTGGAATAAAAAAGGAGATGGGAGGGTGGGAAGGCCATCTGTCGAGCTGGACATGTTGAGGGTGTTTGGACGGTCTGGTAGCAATCTGCGACAAATGGGGCATCTTCTGCTGTTTCGTGGCTGAACACAGGCTGGACAAGAACCAGCGCCGCCGTGCCAGTGTGAATATTGTCAGAAATTCAAACATCTGGCTCATTACAGCAGAACTTGATAATGTATTTTACACACCCACCCACCCACCCACACATACGCCCAGAGGAGTGGCGGGAGGAAATGATTTGAGTGTAGCTGCTCCCACCATGAGTCACAGGTGAACATTCTGTTTCTGTTTGACTAACCTCATTGGTCATTCAGTGTGTGTGTGTGTGTGTGTGTGTGTGTGTGTGTGTGTGTATCCCATTCAGTCTTAACCAAAAGTACATTTATAAACTTACATATGTATAATATGTATGCGTGAAAATGTACTACATAACGTAGAGGCAGTGGTGGACTAGAAGTTAAGGAAGGGGACTTGTGATTGAAAGGTTGCAGGTTCAAATCCACCAACATTCCAGGTGCCACTAAGGTCCTGCACGCTGCTCACAATTGATAAGGAATAGCAATAGTTCACATGTAACATGTAAAAATTCCATGCATGTATTCACATGTAAATAGTTCACATGTAACAAAGTACTAATTCCACACTTTTCTGTTTATGTATACCACAATTCAGTAATTATGTAATACTGCCTCACTTTTTGATTTTGATGTTTGATTGAACTTTTTTTTTGCTTTTATATTGGTCTTAGTGGTCGTGTCTGCGTTTTTTCCAGAAATAATAAAATGAACCCACTGATTCCTCAGTCTGGTGTGACGGAACAAAAAAATAATTTGTGCTAATTTTAATCACAGAGCAACTGCAATGCTTTGCACGTTTGGAAGCCATAACAGTCGGTAGCGCTACATTTTTAGGGTAGGGGTGGGAAAAATCTATGGGCAGATACAGCATGAGAAACGGGAGGTAACCTTATGTTGTCATAAGGGGACAAATTCCGGATCCGACCATCTGAGCTGTCGCTCTCTGAACGTTGAAGCAGAATGACCAAAACATTTTGTACACTTATCACCCTTTCTAGCGACTGCAGGACCACAGACAGGCTAGGGGAACTCGTATTAATGTTAATCTCACAAAGGGAAATGTTCATAATAGTGGACCTTTAAGAAGAGAGTACCACACTGAGTATACTAGTGTCCTTCTACAACTACTATTTAAACCTTGTGTTTATGGAACACACTTTAGAAAAAAGTAAAAGCTTATCTTGATGAAAAGATCTTGCACAAGTAAAGGTCATATGTACTTAATCCTTGTCACACTTAGTTTAGTATCAAAGCTAAGTATATAAAGTAAAAGCATGCTTGATTATTTCAGTAAAATACTAATAGTACAGTCTTTATTGTAACAGTGTGAGAAAATGAGGAGAAAATAAAGAGCCCCTTCCCCACCCAACTATCCTCTCAGCTTCAGCCGCAGGCACAAATGGAGCGGCTGCAGCTGTCACGGTATTGGGGCGATGAAGACCTTTATTTCAGAGTTTCCCGTTCCCCCGGCAACAAAGGTCTTTTAGCACTGATGCAACTTCACAAAGAAGTTGGGTAAAGTTGAAAATGGAACAAGTCACTCCACACCCCACACACACACCTCTCCAAAAGGTTCACCCAGGATACACACTTCTGTGAGTAATAAAAGAAACCGCAGTGAAAAAGGTTGGGGGCGGGGCATCAGACGCTCAGCTGCAGAGGTTTTTTTTTTCCCTACGTTTGTTCTCCGCTCAAGGCCTACGCTACGTTCTGCCGCAGAATAATTACAGGATCCTCCCCTCCTGGTCTTCGGCGATTTGAAAGGGGAGAAGGATCCAACACAAACTCTCTCCGGTTCATTTTCTCGTACCGCAGATGTAATACGTCCAGCGGCCCACATTAATTGAATAAAGCCATTTGTGTGGCTGACGTTCCGTGAGGTTCCTCTCTGTGCCCAAACCATTCCCCTGCAGATGGAAACATGGTTCTCCATCACCCCACACTCGGGAGATGCCCCCTGCTTTCGAAATATTTCACTCCAGAATCTGACAGTAAAATTATCCCCTCCGTCTAAACATGAAATGAATCTGGCGAATGGCAGCGAGGCATTTGGATTTTTTTATGTTCCACATGGGAGGAACGAGCTGCATGAAGTCGGCCACATGCAATATGCACATGTGAGGCTCCGTATGCCAGGGACCATCTGTCTGTACAGTAAACACTGCACACGGTGCCTCGGCACACACCACAGCTTCCATTTTTTGTAAAAGGGTGCATGTTGACACACATTACCGTGGACATGACACGATCCACATACATGACGACAAGAATACAGTAGTGTTCTAAGCCCCAACAAGTGCTAACGCCGGGCCCACCGACCATACTCGACGCTGAGCAGTAATCCTGTCAGCATGCAGCAAGGTTAAATAAATATTATTTATGCTCCCAGTCAAGCAGGAGGTATTCTCAGCTGCAGCCCCTGCAACACGCCTTCATCTGCTTTCATGACACGGGCGCAGTGAAAGGAGATTTTAGCACCTGTTAATGTTCCCGTCCAGGGGGCACGAGCGGCAGCGCTACGGAGGGAACTTTACAGTCATAGTGTATCTGAAGATGGATCTCTCCTCACCAACCACACATACATCAGACATGTTATAGACAAATTGGTGGATGAGGATTTGACATTAATTAAGTGTTGGGCTTAATTGTCAGAAGTTAAGTCAGGCCAGTCAAGCTCTTCCACACAGATCTCGTCCACCCACGTCTTTATGGACCTTGCTTTGTGAACATGTTGGAATATAAAGGTTCTTTCTTCAAACTGTGTCCACAAAGCCTTGGTATGTGGAAGCGTCAAGTGTAAACCCTGATAAAAAGCCCCTCACCATTATCCCTCCTCCACCAAACGTTACCATTTTACAGTCAGGCAGGTAACGTTCTCCTGTCTGGGTCCACCAAACCCAGACTCACCCATCTCACTGCTGGGTATGGAAGTGATTCATGTTTCCACTGCTCCACTTTACGCAGCTGCTCGAGTGTGGAAACCGACTCCACGAAGCTCCCACAGTTTCTGTCCTTACATTAATGCCATTGGACACTCGGAACTCTTCAGCAGATGATTGGTGACTTTTCTCCATCAGGGATATCATGATCTACCCGGAAAAGACTAGGCTGGCCATGTTGTGTTAACCGACCACCAGGAGAACCAGCAATACACCAGAGATCCCACCATTCCCATGTGGGAAATAACAAAGCCACAAACCCACATTCCCCAAGTCCGCTCCGCACAATTGCTCTTGAAGTCATGAGGCACAGTGGAGGTTTCTGCTCAAGCTAAATCGCACAACAATGTCATGGGGGACTCATTACCCCGCTCCCCTGAAAGCCGGTGCGCTGTATTCCTCGAACGCGGCTGCCGTCCATTTTTTACACCCGCTCGAGAAAGCAAAACGTGCCCAGGAGCAGAGGCGGCGAAAGAGCTCCAGCCACCTGCTGCATCTGGGGTTCCAGCTTTCCATTCGCATCAGGAGAGAGGCACACAATCAGCCTCATCCCAGTTGCTCCATCTCCTCTGAGCGCAGTGATTTGGCGGGATATTAAAAAATCGAGACCATAGGTTCACCGGAAGTGGCTGTTACCAAGTCGACACGCTGCTAACTCATTCCATTCAAGACTGGGGTGGCGAATCGATTCTCTGTTCCTACAGCCGTGGGGCACAAGGCCAGCCCCCGCAGTCCCGTAAAAGCCGGCAGCAGGAGACCACCTGACAGCCATAAACACTCCTGCAGAGAGAGGACGTGTTGAAATGCGAGACGACTTTCACTCCTTCGCCCTCCTCTCCGGTTTCTATTTCCCCCCTTCTTTCACAGCATTCCACCTGGAGAAACGGTAACCAGAAAGCGGAGTGTTGGGCTCGGTTCAAATGACTTTTCCTCAATCTGCATGGAGAGAGAGGGGGAAAGGGAGGCGTACGGAATAGTTAGGTTGGGGGGGTTGACGGCTGTGATTTATGTCCAACGCCACAGGGGATTTCAAGAGCTGATAACCTAATACGACTCCGGGCCCGGCAGCTCGATTGCACCAGGGCCATTTCAAAGGCATTTTTCTCCCGCAGAGCTGCTGTTCTTTTGTTCTGAAGTTTTAAACTGACGGGTGAAAAGAGAAAAAAAAAACACTATCACATCTAATGAGAGCCGCCTCACGCTGGAGAAGCAAGGCGGCGCGCAACAGCAGGGCTCCCGGTAGAGAACCACGACCCTGTACGTCTACAGCCGTCCATACCAGCTGGAGGCCCAGGACCTCCGACCGAAGCTCATCCATCTACTTATTACATTACATTCGGCATCCTAACACGCCATGTCACTCAAGATGGCCATTACTAATTGCATGAGGACAGCAGCTTAATTAGGTTTGGGTTTGTGATTTGCAGAGGATGCCATAATTAAAGCCAGCAGGAGCCACAGGTACTAATAAAAATAAATACATAGATAAAGTACTATGGTCCCCAATTTTTGCTTCTTAAGAGGGCTGGATCACTGTGCCTGGGAAACAGCATGTCTACTTGAACATAATAGATATAATATTTTAAGCAGGGCCTGCTGCAGTCAGACACAATTCTTAGCTGTGTTTATGTTATAATCCCACTGTTGTGTAGCCTAATAATGAAACTGTTAGAATTACTACTACTGTTCACAAGGGAATTACAACAGGTCAAACAGAAAATGTCATAATTTTCTTAATCAGTGGTTAGTTTCAGGGTGCAGATACAATGTGAAAGTGAAGTGGTTGTCATTGTGAAATTCTGCAGCACGGCATACCATGCCACACATGCTTTTGCTTTTAACTATCACCCTTAGTCAGCAGTGGGCAGCCATGACAGGTGTCAGGAAAGCTGTGTGTGGGGACGGTACCTTGATCAAGGGGACCTCAGTGGAACCTTGGCAGTTCGGGATTTGCACCCACAACCATTTGGTCCACATCTTTCCTGACTTTCCACATTAAGCCACGCCCGAATGTTGGTGACATGTTCATCCTATGTTGTTGGTACTATTGTTCATCCAAGATGTTGGTACTATTCTAACATTTTAAATATTCTATATTCTGTCAAGCTAATTCAGTACAGCAGTTGTGACAATGACAGCCAGTAGCACTTGTCTATACTGACAATGCACTGTATAACCAAGACTAATAGTGACAAATTGATTGTATACTGTACTTCATCAACATATAAAAAAAATCCATGACATCTGATTCCGTGCTACTGCATTATTCTTCTAATTGATGTATTCATTACAAAGCACAAACGCTGTATGCTCTTTATTGCATTTCCCTGTTTTGTTTTAAAATTTTTGTACATTTCTGATCTGGTATCAACATTAAAAGGTGAAAAGGTCAGAAAAGCTCCTGTTACAAGAGCTTATATTTAATGTTCCTATAATAAACACTACGCAGACCTTGGAAATGTCTCCGAAGCAGCAGCGACGGCTGCAGGGGGAATTGATGGCAGTCCCCTCAACGTCCACTTATAAATCAAGGAACGCGGCTAATCGGGTTACTTTTCCATGAGCTCCCTTTTTTTTTTTTTTTTCAAATCAGCCTCGAGAAAATAAAGCCAAGCAAGCACTTGAAAGAAGAGCCCTCCTCATAACCAAAGGGGAAATGATATTTGTCTTCAGGTGAATTAATTTGTCCGCCAAGCAGCTTTTAGCTTCATAAGACGGCTGCACAATTGAACGTTATGGTCTGGAGCTGCAAACAGAGAAGGGCGGAGGAACAGCACCTCTACAGACCTCAGTATAAAGCAAATTACAGATAAAAGCACACTTAGCATTCATGTCTTTGCTTTTTGGGCTGGATAATTGATATGTGGGCGTAGAAAAATAAAAGGTGGACGTGGAGAGAGGAGCTTCTTGGGTGATGGGATGAATTTACTACTGATTACACAGGGCGAGGCCTGTAGAAGACTGAGCCGCCGTCCTTCTCCCACGTCTGCGGAGGCTTCTTCTCGCACATTTCATGCTGACATATTTATTAGCACTTCTGTCAGGGATGCAGGCCACTTCAAAACGAAAAGAAATGCGGCTCCTCCGGCTCTGGCCCCGGCCCACGCAGGGTGGCTGTCAGATGGGAAAAGGCGGAGTCGTGGGGTCTCACGGCAGCCGCCGCTCATGCTGGGATATGCTGAGCTACGGGTCACAGATGAGCAGTAAAATCAGAAAATCCTGACTGTACACAGAGTAACTTGGCGAACACACATGGACGACAGCGTAGCATGAAAGAATAAAACATTTTTGTCAAGCTGACAAGGAGCTTTTATTTTTATTATATATATATATTTTTTGCCTTTCATTTTATTACTGCAATGTGGAAATGAAATTAGAGAGACTAGAACAGAGGAGCTGTTCTAGCAGGTACATAAAATGTCAGAAATAGAATAGATCCCGTCTGCATATCCGCAGCCTGCTTAGCACTCGCACGCTGCTGTGATCTTCTCGTTTCTTTGACGATGCCATCCGGATAAACCAGGCAGGAGAATTCAGAGGCTGGCTCAGCCTCAGTGATTCCTTTGTTCTTTTCTTCCTCTGCGTTTTTTTAAGGAACCCTAGAGGCCTCCGTGTCAAAACCGACTCTACTTCACGTTCTGAGGGATTCAGATTGCATAACCGGAAGTGGGCACAGTGGAGTGTAAACATGATGACTGGCGCTGCAGGGGCTGTGCTCGCTGATCACCCCACGACCACCAGCGGATCTGTCCTTCCTTCTCTCAACACGTATCGGAGCGCTTCCACATGTTGGTAATCAGTCACCATGACCTTGTAAAAAAAATATAAAAAATAGTATAGGTTGAGGGTCTAGAGGAGTTCTCTTAATACGGCCTACATATTCAAGATTAAGCGGCGAGGGACACGCTTGACGAAATCCAATTTCCTCTCCCCGCTCCTCTTCTCGCTGTGACAGATTTATGGTCCTCTGGATTTGAGGAGGTGGCAGTAGAGGGGGGTTTCTGGGACATTTCAGCATGAGGGACAGTCGTTCATACACTGGCCTGTTAGTGCTTGCAACAGGGCAGAGCAATTTTAAACAATAACGAATACACGATATCTGCAAAAAAAAAACATATAATGTCCTTTCTTCTCAACAACGCGTAAACAGGAAGTTCATGTAAATCGGGGCGTTGCATGATTCAGGAAGGGAGTTACGGGGGATTGATGCAGTGTGTAAACTACCAGTGAAACTGATGTGCAGATCACTTGATTACACTCGGAAATACCTTGGCCTCAAACCACCTCAGCATTGTGTGTGTGTGTGTGTGTGTGTGTGTGTGTGTGTGTGTGTGTGTGAGTGTGTGTGTGTGTGTGTGTGTGTGTGTGTGTGTGTGTGTGTGTGAAAGAGAGATCACTGATCGCCAGTAAAGTGTTTTGTCAAATCCTGAGGAACACTAATACAGGGCAACCATTTACCTTCATTCACAAAAACAGACAAGGTTTTGCTTTGAGAAGCACAGCAACCACAAAAGCATGAATGAATGAATGAATGAGTGTGGACCAGGGTTTAATCATCATTCTCTACATCCATCTGCAATTTATTCATCTTCACACTGCATGTATTAACGTGTAGTCATACATTTCACGCTTCCTCGTTAGCACCATTTGCACCACTTTGCCCCTGCTACCTTGCTATGATGTATGCAATGTTGTCCTAATGTGTCTCACCATTACTTTGTATAGTCTTATTTATTTATTGTCATGCATCTCCACTGTCTTGTTTGTGCGTGTGTGTGTGTGTGAGAGAGAGAAGGCTCTTGTGCAGTATGACAATAGAGAATTCTGGGTGGGGTGCCTTATCACCCAGATATTCTGTTCACCCGCTCATTTCTACCTTAACACAAAGTTTCAGTTTTCCAGGAGATCCGGTTCAGACTGCAGACATGGAAAAATACAATACCGTAAGAATACGTTTTCTTTAAAACACAGAAAAAACACAGGACACTCCCTGACTGTTCCCGAAGTCGAGTGTGGACCTGCCCATTGGAAAGGGAATGTCACCAAGCTGTAAACACTTCCCTTCAGGAAGTGAGAACTTCCTTAATCCCGGAGCAACCCTGTTGGTCTCTTTACCTCTGGAGCACATGGAGCACATCCTACAGCATTCACTGAAATGTTACAGTCCAATGTTACAGCTCGGCTCATGTTAAAAATTTATTAAAAAAAACCCTGAGCTGGGACCAGAGAGTGTTTACGGAGTGCCCGGAGTCCAATGTGGGGTGAGCAGAGGGCTCCGGTTGCTCCATGGCAGGAGATAAGAGTCACGTGAAGCTCCCCTGCTCCCATTTATCCCCCCCCCCAGTGTAAATGGAGGGCAGACCCGCTTGTTAGCCAAGTGGTTAAAATGACGGTTATGAAAACCCTGCCTCGCTTTTGTTTCCTGGATGGCACGGAACCTCGGGGCCCAATTTGTTTCCCTTTTAATCAGCGTGTGACAATCTGGCTGGGATGCCACAGCTCCGGCACGCGGGTCCAGCTTTGCCGTGTCATTAAAGAAAAATGATGCCATGTGTCCGCAGTTCCCGACTACAACAACCAGCAGCCACTTCCGGCCACACTGGCAGGCTGAGCGGAGAGGAGGAGAAAAATGACACCCGAAACGATGCTAAATTTATACCCGTTCCAACAGATACAAATGTCATAATGGCTATAACCTTCACTAATCAGCCGCTACGTGATGACCTAATACTGAGTAAGTCTACATTTTTGCCGTGGCCCATGAAGTCCAGTAGACCTCTGAAGGCAGGCTGCAGTATTTCTCACCAGGCTGACAGCAGTCCTGTACGTTGTGACTTTCCGGTACATCTCACTAGACTGGACTGCAATGTGGAGGCCAAAAGTGGTTCCTAAAACCCCTCTTGAACAGTTTTTGCTGAATGAGGTGCGGTGACATCAGGCAGCGGCCTTTTCATGAAGCCGGAACTTGGTCAGCAACAATGTTTAGGTAGGTGGCGTATGGCAAATTGGCAGACACATGAATGCAAAATGGGAATCATCAGCCCTGCCCTGCCCTCCGCTGCTCATATGCCAATAGTAGGAGACTTTGGTGGCTGCGGCTGCACAGCTCCATACACAAGATGTTGTGATGCGCTGATGTCCATTACAAACGGTACGGATCTTCTTCAGCAATTGAGCTAGATGGATCAGACAACACAGGCAACCACTGTTTAATTTTTTTTATAATTTTTTACTGCATTTTTTTTATAAAATGTAAATGGAATTCTATGTGCATGTTCAAGGATTATTCCATCCCTGCCATCCACCATTCATCTTTGTCTAAGTGTCGATTTTACAGGGTCCCTGGGTGAGGCTGCTGTGGATCTGTCGTCTCCACCCACTTCTCCTGTCCTGAGGCGACCTTTCCTGAAGTAAGTGCACCCCCTCGGCGCTAGCTCTCACTGGAGCGTCTAGACAAGAGGTACACTGCTACGGGCCAGGTTAAATACGTTTTTCAAAAGGCGCTAAATTCAGTGTAATTGTTTGAAGTAAATTAATAGAATTTACTTTTTTTGACATGCTGATGACACCTCAAATATTTGCAAAGATGAATGGCATTCCATGTGTCATAGTCGGTGGCTCCTTTGCTGACGTCAAACATTTCATCAGAGCGCTCCTCCTCCTCCTCCTCCTGCGCCATTCCGGACCGGCTCCAAACCCGAAATTACACCAGTGCAGTTCCCACAGCTGCAGAGCTTTAAAAACGGATAAACATTTACACAGACAATGACGCTGCTGCATAACCTCGAATATTAGAGCCGTCCAGTACACGCTACTGTTCGGCCAGTTTCAGGGAGAAGGAATATCCGGTCCATCCTGAGAAAAAATGGCCGCTCATTTCTGTAATTTAATCCAAAAGGAAAAACATTCAACATGGCACTTTTGTCGGGTCACATTTGAAATTATTACAAAAGGACTGATAATCATATCGGGTGCATCAATCAGCCAACTGCTGTTCCAAACGTCAGACAGTAACGGCAAAAGATTTATTTCTCGACATAAACCCACAAAGAGACGGTGAAATTGAAGGATCTGATAACTCAGATAACAAAACTGAGACACCAATTAAAATGAGGGAATGAGGGACACCAAATAAAATCCACAGGAAGACGCGGCAACAAAGGCCACCATGTGTGCAGTGGTGCAAATGATGTCATTTCCACTGAAAATGAGAAGCAGAGTCGCATGGCTTGGAGCTAAGCAGAAGATTACACACAAGTGGTTTCCTCAACAGCTCAGCAGAATCTGCTGGGACGTAAAAAGATGAAAAGTGAAAACTTTTGAAAATTGGAAATCAAGAAAAAAAAAAAAAAACAATCAAGTCGGTAATGGGACTTATTACATATTAGCAGTATTAAAGAGCAGCATGCACACTTGGAATCTTGGAGTCTTGGAATGAGGAACAAAGCTGCGCAGCCAACAATGGAACAATTTACAACCTCCGATCAGACGTCTTCATGCTCCATGCCGCTGCGGGCAAACTTGTTCGTGGGTGAATAAATGCACGGCCTGGGGCGGTTAAATTTACGTTGGTACAGTGCGTACATAACAAGAAAGCGCCGTGTGAGTTGGAGTGTCAGACAGGGGGGGTTCTGCACACTGGACTGAGTTCTTGAGGAAAGCGCTTGAGGCATGACTCCCCTCTACAGTCATACAGTGAGCAGCTCCACACACACACACACAAATAATAAGCAAAAAACGCTGGCACAGCCCTCTCCGCAGCCGTTAGCCAGAACTCATGCAAATGGCCAAATTTAGCAACGGCCACAGCTCCGGCACGTTGCTTAGATACTGGAGATGCGACGGCCTGGTGCGCTCGCCAGATAACAGACAGGTGACATCCCATCTTCCACGGGTTATTTTAATCTGACAGCTACTTTTTTGCTCAGATTCCACCCAGCGTCTGAGACACTCGCAGATGGGATCCCCTGGCGTGATATTGGACGTAGTGCATGGGGCATGTTTGGTAACATTGCAGCATTTACCTCTTCAGGACCAATGGTTATCTGCACCTCGGAGAGCCCGTTTTGTCTGAAATCCAGAAGCTTGACAGCTCTCCAAAGTTCACACCCCCAGGAGTTGCACAATGTTCCCGCATACGATGACGTTCCCGGTTAGGTTATTCACCTTCACAAGTCCTTGCCGAGTTGACGGAGTGAGGTGAACGGAGGTTTAATTAGCTGCATGGCAGGATTATAATTGTTCATATTCATCTACCCAGTCACCTATGAAGGGCTTGTCATAGTAAACAACAACAAATGGAAAATAACAGGCGGACAGGCAGATGCCTTCACCTGTCTTACGAACATGTGGACCCTCAAAGCGGAATAAGCGACGCTTAGCCTAAACGCTGCGTTGATGTCATCTTCTCACGGAAGCGGACAGATGTCTACAGTCCTGCTTCGGCAGCAAAGCGCAGCCTCCGTGATCTCCAGATTCGGCGAAACATTTGACACAACTTATTGGCAGCCCAAGGCTTTGGTAAGTGGTTAGGTAATTAGCATCCACTAGCCGGAGTAATTAGAACATCAATTTCACCCCGCACTGAGCCCAAAAGCGTGGCGGCCTGTCTGTTTGGCCAACACTCCCGTTCACACCTCCAGACTCCAGACCGGGGTAGCCGGAGAGCTTCTGGGCCTCCTTATCAGGCTGACAACAGAACTTCTATCAGGCTGGCACCAGACACGGCTCCTCATGTTACACACAGCAAAAACGCTTGAAATGTTTCAGATTCCAGTCATAAAAAAAACTGGGTTTGGAAGCAGAACCCACTTTAACACTGTCGACGTCTGCATGTCTCTTACATAGAGTTAGGGCTGGGTCATTATACGATCTCGATCGAGGATCGTGATTAAATCGATGAGCTTAGGCATTTTTCAAGATCATGAGAAGAACGGCAGAAATTAGCCTATCTTGGGTGAGTATTTACATTGAGACATGTGGCTGCTGAAGGTGTACACAGTAGAAGTGATATAATTCACAGTGTAAAGCTAGCGAAGGGCAAAATGGCTGAAAATGGGTCCGAGGAGAGCAGCAAAAGTCATGGTTTTATATGTTAATAAGCTGTTTATTTTCTCTGGAATCTTCAGTTTCAGTCTCACAATATCAGAAAAAAATGTGATAATAATAAATCAAAAAATTGAACTGTTCTTTTGAGTTAGACACTGCTTGGTATTTGGAAATTGTATTGGTAGTTAGCATTTCCCGTCTATTTTTCTAATAAAATTCAGCGTGAGCGTTAGCTCCTTTGTGATTCAAACCGAACTCACACTGAGTCATTTTTCAGAGCAGAATCAGTTCGTTGGTGTACGTCACACATCTCTTGTCTGGAGAGGAGACGCTGCTATCTGTGTCTCCTAATGACCAGCCCCAGGACTCCAACACGACTCCCCTCTCAGTTTCTGAAGAGCACATCACAGCGCTGCAGTAACAGGGCAGCAAAGATAAGCCAGACTTCGAGATTTGTTCGGCTGAGGGTGAACCAGAGGACAAACCCAATCTGGTGGCAGCGATAGGGGAGGTCTCGGTCAGGCGTTTTTAACCCGAGGGCAGCGTGGAAATACCATCTGCTGATTGCAATCAGTCAGACCTGCACCAAACAGCACCGAGCTGCGGTCAATGGCGTTTAAAAAAACCGCCTCTCCTTCCGGACATACACAGAAACGTCCTCTCTCCTCTTCAGTGGAAAAACTGGAAACGCTGAGAAGAACATGTTGTGTTGCTCTGTGCTTTTCAAATGAAAATGAGTTTATTGTTTGGATTAATCAGCTCCCTCATATACGTTTCATATTGCATACATTAGTTTGCAATACATTTTTTTGCATACATTATAACAGACAGACGGTTGACAGACAATGCCTTATTAAAATCTCTTCTCGTATATTATGAGAGAGGTCAAAATCAAGTCCAAGTCTATGTCTTATAGCAAAAAAAAAAAAAAAAGAATTTGTGTTTCATACAACCACATCCACCCACTGCACCCATGTGGTGCAATTAAACACGATAAATGAAGAATATATCAAGGCTTTACAGAAATAAACAGATTTAAGCAAGATGGGACTTAGTGGCTTGTTAGTATGTAATTATTTCTGACACCCAGAAAATAAACTTTTGAAAGCTTCTTTTTTCCATTTTTAACATGGGAGGAGCAGGCAGGCTCTTACATGCACTACTTCCTCATTCTGGACGATTTAAGCCCCCTCCTGTCAAAATGTCACACGAGTAGCTTCGGTTCAGCTCACACTGCTTAATTCAGTTTAAACTGAAAGCATCTGAAAGAACAATCAAAACCATGAACATCATCATCAGTCAAACGGTTTTACTTATTTATTTCTACAAAGAACCAATGTATTGATTAATTTTATTATTGCAGCAAAAATCACTTCTTTCAGTTTGACATTAGTTTTGTTCTTTAGAATGTGACAGCGTTCCAGAGCACTAGAAAGATCTACAAGGCCAGGTTTCCTTTCTGTCCACCATCTTCCCTCTGTGTGATCTTTATAACAAAATGTACTTAAAAGGTCATCTCAGCATATAATCTTAAAGATGACGGCTTAATACAGCAGTAATGGCAGGCCTTTTTTCAGGACTTCGGTGTTGCGTAAGGGAATTAGCTGGGCGCTACACATGACCTATTTGCAGTGCTCGACTTAATTTCTCTCTCTCTATACATGCCAGAGCGCAACCGAGAGCCAGGGACGACCAACTCTTACTACTTGATAATGCCAAGCCTAATTGACCACCAAGATCAAAATAAGCTCCAATTAACAGGAGACACAAGCAATCCATTTAATTAAGCCCATGCCGGCTTTGGCTTTTCGCAGCACTTCGTTTTGCACGTCGTTCTTATCAGACGCTGGCTCCGGGCCGCGTTTACCGTACAAGATCAACTCCTTCACATAACATGCATGTGACAGCTTCTCTTAAACGTGAGCCCCCGCCACATTTACTTTCGGCTTGCATTTTATCTAATCTAATTTTATCTAAGCCTATTTGCCACTCAACTCTTTCATTGTTAAAGGAATGATTAAAAAGGTGAGGTGGTGCATGGTTTTATATATCAGCAGCAAAACAAAAAAAAACAACAACAAAGGGGCGGATCCGCGGGGAAGGAGCTGGGGCGGGGCAGGGCATACCCCCACGGAAGGGCCTTGACAGCTGAAAAGTTAGATAACAAAGAATCTGGGTGCGGACGGAATGACTGCACTGTGTCCACGCACCATCGTCTGGTATTTCTCAAGCGCCTTTAACCTTGAAAAATCGCCTGCGGTTAGCCGAGACGGGCCGACGCACTCCTTGAGAGGTGGAATCTTCAAAATGGAAGACAAAGCCTGACAAACTTGCCTTTCCGGGGGATGAAAGTCATGTAACGATGGCGATGACAGCCACAGTCACGGCAACGCTGGTAAAGAATGTCCGATCAGCAGAAACAACGACGACTGATAAACGGGGTAGTGGGTGTCTGGTGAAGTGTGTACAGCAGCAGATGGAACTGGGAATAACGAGGGTTGAATAACGAAGAGTGTAAAAATCACGAGGGGTACAGGAGTAAAA
The DNA here is from genome assembly GCF_900700375.1 of Denticeps clupeoides. NCBI lineage: Eukaryota > Metazoa > Chordata > Actinopteri > Clupeiformes > Denticipitidae > Denticeps > Denticeps clupeoides. Next base: position 2,490,924 of record NC_041722.1, on the reverse strand, counting down.
TTAGGAGTACTGAGTACTGAGTACTGAGCTGAGCTTTACACACAACATTACACCCAATAAATTCCGGCCTGTCTATACTGTGAAGCCAGGCGACCAGAAAAGCATGTTTCCCAGCGTTCCATGCAAAATGTGTGCCGACCCTGAGGTATAAAACACATTCAGGGACGAGTGAAGGAGTGTTGCGCAAGGTAAAGGTGCACGAAAGGGGAAACTGACGTGCCGGCGCTGCTTCTGCACGACGTGCCTATTGTGGAATGTCTTTAAGTAACTTAACAATATCCCTGTCTGGACAGAGCCAAACCGTTGAAGAAGACAGGAAGCAACCCGCCGGACCGGTTCCGACATGAACGCCCAGGTACAGTTTACCCAAGAGCAGCTGAAGTCCGGATATTATCCAGCACGTCCACCCTTTTTAAAGAGCTGTTCACAGTTCACTTTTATGCACCAGTTACAGTGAAAATATAAAAACAGTGAAAAGTAAAAAACGAAGAAAAAAAAAAAAACGCTATAAGTTCAGGGTCATTTAGAAATGCCACCACACCTCACGCCCCGACCACCAGAATGTTCACTTCATCATCACCGGCTACAACTCACTACTGTACTTTTTAAGGGCCAGTGGCAACCTTGCGGGAAGAGAGGAGGACCCGTAAGCGGAAGGTTGTGGGTTTGAATCTTGAGCCGTCCCCACACACTGCTCCCCCGGCGCCTGCCCGTTTCCATTTGTCACCGTGTGCTCACAATAACTACACTTTTTTTTCACTTTTCACTAGTGCTGCACGATTAATCTAATCGCAATCGTAATCGCGATGTCAGTCTGTGCGAATACATTTTACAGCATTTATCAGACGCCCTTATCCAGAGCGACTTACTCCAGGGGGACAGTCCCCCTGGAGCAACTTAGGTTTAAGTGTCTTGCTCAGGGACACAATGGTAGTAAGCGGGATTTGAACCCGGGTCTTCTGGTTCATAGGCGAGTGTGTTACCCACTAGGCTACTACCACTTTTGCGTTCATTACATGAACGCAAAAAGCTGCGATTTAAATGATTAGTACATGGATTGGATCGGCAACATATCCGATCCATTCTCTCATTCTCTCAAAGTTTGCGAGCTGACTGAAGTCTCACTTCAGTCGGATGTGACGTGTTTGGTCACATGACTTTCGATTCGGAGACATATGGTTAGACGCCGCATGACGCGCTGCATCGTACGTCAACGTTGCCGCCATATTGCGATAGGCTCTGCTGTGATGTGAAGCATATACATGTCTATGGAGAGAAGTGCATAAAAATGCCTCACTCTTGTGCTGCTTGGGGCTGTACAAACCGCTGTACGCTCCAAACCAGATCCCGGGGGATTACATTTCATAGGTAAGGCTGGAAAATTGTTTTGAATATATTTGGCCATTATAAAATCACGTTTTATAAGTCTTAACCTTAGCTAAGCTAGGCTAAGCTAGCGAAGCTATGCATTCCTGTGTTCAAGTCAGTCTCCAAACAACGTTTTGATTAAACTTAGGCATTAACTATTTAGACTGTTCTTAGCTGTTTAGTTAACTTTTCTCAAACTTTTTTCCTAAAGAAATTCACCTCACTTTACAAATCTTAACCTTAGCTAAGCTGGCAAAGCTATGCATCACTGTGTTCAAGTCAGCCTCCAAACAACGTTTTGGTTAAACGTAAGAACTATAATACGGGATTTTATAATGGCCAAATATAATCAAAACAGTTGTTTAGCCTTACCAGGGTTTGTCGTTCGACAGTAATGTAAAAGAGTTTTTTGTGATTTATTTAATTTTGTAGAATATTGTATTTTGAAAGCACTGGGCATTTCAGGTTGTTATAAGTAGTTTGTATGTTTCACTTTGAAATTAAACATTTCACTATTAGTATGCGACTTTTCATTGATATACAAGCAAGTGTCCTTAAACCTTCTTCAACCTTCCCAAATTCTCCCATACCACCCCTCTGCTACACTCCCTCCACTGGCTCCCAGTAGCTGCACGCATCAGATTCAAAATACTGATGCTGGCCTACAAAGCCAAACATGGAGTAGCACCATCTTACCTCACAGCCCTTACTGCACCTCGTATACTCCTCCAGTACTGCTCGTCTGGTCCCTCCATTGCTAAAGGTAAAAGGAAAACATTCATCTAGACGCTTCTCCGTCTCGGCCCCTCGGTGGTGGAATGAACTTCCCCTCGAGGTCAGAACAGCTCAGTCACTGAGCACCTTCAAACGACAGCTCAAGACCTTCCTCTTTAAAGAATATTTAAACTAAATTGTAACTTTCTTGTTGTCGAACTTGTGTACAGAATCTACAACAGAGTGAATAAAAAGATAGTTGGGGTCCTAGTGAACCGGAATTGATCTCTTCATCGATGGTAACTTGAAAGCACGTTGTAAGTCGCTCTGGATAAGGGCGTCTGCCAAATGCTGTAAATGTAAGTGTCCTTTATCATATCGCAATCGCATATCGCAATATTGATCTCAATAATCGCAGTAAGTCTTTTTCCCCAAATCGTGCAGCCCTACTTTTCACTATGGTACCCTTTTTTTACTTTACTTGACATTACATCTGCTTCATGCTGTGTCAGTGCCGCCCAGCACCGTCTGTGTCTCTCATGCACTCCTCCATCGGTAATATTTGCCTGCATTTCAGCTTGCTGACCTTTCAAGTTTTTAGTCCCCTCTTTTATTCTGCAGTATTTTCCGCAGTATTCACCCGTTGTTCTGTTTTACTAACTTTGTTCTTAAGCATGTTGTACTGGTATAACTACACACATGACAAACAAAAACCTTGAATCTTGAAATGGCCCTGTTTTCCACAAGCATAGAACACATTAATTACACATTAATTACAACATGAATAAGGAATAGTTACTGCCGAAGAAAGAACTGATGCACCAGATGCTCCACCAGTCTGAATATTCACCAGTTTCACTGCTTCCTGAACCAGTCAACCAGTGCACTGGAAATAACGGGCCTTATTTTCCACCATTAACCACTCCAGTAAAGTCTCAACTTGCTCGTTGCTCCTTTTTTAAGTGTTTAAAAGTTAATGTACAAAGTAGGAAGAGTGTCCGTTTCTTGGATAATAAGGTAGGTTAATAATAATGAATAATTAAGTGTTAAGTGTAAAATGAATTGTTAAGTGTTAAGTGTAAAAGAGTAGTAAAGTTAATGTTCAAAGTAGGAAGAGCGTCCGTTTCTTGGGTAATAAGGTAGGTTAATAATATTGAATAATTATTAAGTGTTAAGTGTAAAATGAATTTTTAAGTGTTACGTGTAAAAGAGTAGTAAAGTTAATGTTTAAAGTCCGTTTCTTGGGTAATAAGGTAGGTTAATAATAATGAATAATAATGAGGTAATTACCTTCTCCTGCTTGCCGTCGTGCTCCGGAGGTGGGGACGTCGGGGATTTACCGCTGGCGATGCCCACCGCCGGGGCGGCCGCGACCCCGCCGCCCGGAGCGCACACGCTCTTGTCGACAGTCTCCACCTTTATCAGCCGGTGCTTCGGCGACACGAACTTCACGTCCGGCGAGCCGAGCGAGCCGAGCGAGCCGGAGCCCGTGCCGTAGGACGCGTTTCCGCCGCCCGTGTACGGGTCCTCGAAGTCCAGCTCTTTCTGGAGTTTGTAGGCGGCCAGAATGTCCGGCTGCGCCGGGCTCGGGTACAGAGAGGTGGCCCCGGAGCCGGGCGCGCCGGGCGCAGCCGGGTGACAGTGCCTGTAGTCCGGCTTCGGCGGGGCCGGCGGCGGCGCCTTGGTGCTCTTGAATCCCAGGTGCTCCTTGAACCATTTGGCCATGCTGCCAGTGCATTGCTCAAAAGTCAGAGCTTGAAGACTCTCTGCCACTTTCCCGGCCGAGGTCCGTCTCCCCGCGACCCGCGGTTCCTCCAGCGCAGTGCTCGGTTCGCCGCGGCCACGTCGTCTCCTCTCCGCGCCTGGAACCGAACCAAAGCAAAGCGCAAGAAAAGAAAAGTCCGACTGACGGCGGACGCGGCGCGCAACGCGCTGAGCTCCGCGCGGACTCTGCGCTAAGCAGCATGGGAGCGCGCAGCGCGAGGCGCCGTCACCAGCGGAGTGCGGCCACTGCCCCCTGCCGGCGGCCGCCTGTCAACGCCACAACGGAGCACGGTACAAGAACCAAAACCAACATTTCTTAATATATCACATATTATATAATAATCATCTACATCAATCATTGAGCAAATCAGAGAGTTTCGTGGTGTAAAGCCCAGGCAAATGGCAGGGTTTCCAGGTCAGTTGTTGATACGCTGTGGAAGAAGTGTTTCACCTAACTGTGTGTTATGTCAGGGTTCAATTGGTTCAAAATGAAGACATAAACGACACCAGTGTAAATATTTGAACATTCTTTATTATAATTATTACATTCATGGAGACATTAACCACAAAGGGTCACTGGTTCTCCAGGCTCTGCTGTTTCAGAGTGTTGTAGATAGATGGGCACCTTTTTTTTTTAAAGGTCTTGACGGTGCTGGAGATGGTAGCTGTCTACGACGCTGAGATCTGGTGGCCTGTCAATCATTGAGTGACCCAGGTGTCTAGTGGATGAGGTGAGATCAGCATCAGCACCGTCATCATCCTGGATGAGATCATCATGATTAAAATGTCTCCCAATAGGAGAAAGGGAAAGTGAGCCTGAACCATACAATATAAAAGGATCTTCTTGCATTATTTCTTCTTTTATTTATTGAAGTTTATGCTATAGAAATTTGACTGGTTCATCTTGTTCCATTATATAAGTGGAACGGGCTGCGGAGCATCAGAATCTTCCGACTGCTTTGGTTGGACCACTACCAATCATGATCCTGCACATCAAAGACCCCCGCTCTCTAGCGTAGCAGCGACGTGTCGGTTTATTTCCCCCTGGAGTACAGCGCCTGTACAGTGAGGTGTTGGCGTGCTCCACTTTCAGAGCTGCCCGGGTTAATAGCAAGTCGCACTGCAGACGCCCGTCAAGGCTTTTCAACAAGGCCACAGCCCTCACTCTTCACGCATCCATGGCTGAAGTGGCGGGTGCTGCTGCAGCAGCTCACCCTGAAACAAAGGTGGAAAAATCAATAGCAGAAGGGTCCTGCACTCAGTGTATCCCAGTGGCACTTTTAGCTTTTATTGAAATATATATATATATTATATGGACTGTAAAAGCTTTTATGAAAATACCTTTTCAAATTGTCTCTGCATGTTAACAGAAAATATCAGAAAATGATGTACTTGACTTGTTTCTCCTCTTCCACTTTTTCTCCCCACTGCACACCAGAGACCTTGAGATCAGGAGGTAAACACTAATTGACTTTGTAATCTAAGAAAGAGACTTATTTCACCTTTTACACGGGGCTGAGGAAAGGTAACAGCGCCCACGTGACCCTACCGTCAGGGCTGCAGCAGAGTGGCTTTTTTTTATGAGGCAATATTTCTCTTTAATAACTTTGCAACCAGAGGCAATAGAACTGTGTGTGCAGTGGCACAGTTTAACCCTGAACAGGGCCACCGAGAGATGCACTCACATGCAGAGAAACTGCTGGTTCACGACTCACACAATATGGAGGAGGTAGTAGCCTAGTGGGTAACACACTCGCCTATGAACCAGAAGACCCGGGTTCAAATCCCATTTACTACCATTGTGTCCCTGAGCAAGACACTTAACCCTAAGTTGCTCCAGGGGGGACTGTCCCTGTAACTACTGATTGTAAGTCGCTCTGGATAAGGGCGTCTGATATATGCTGTAAATATGGTTCACGACTGTGCAGCGATTCACAGCTCCAACCACATCATCATGTTTGCCACAGCGGTGGTGGGTTCTCATCAGAAAGAACAATAAGTCACCGTACAGAGAGAAGGTACAACAACTGACGGACTGGTGTTAGGCCAACAATTTGTTTCAGAAGAGAACAGAGGGACCACTGATCTGCTGCATCACTGCCTGGTTTGGGAACGGCACCGCATCGGACTGCAAGACCCTACAGCGGATAGTGATGACATTGGAGTCTCTCTTCCCTCCATAATGGACATTTACCACACATGATGTATCAGGACAGCCACCAGCATTGTGAAGGACTCTTCACCCTCCTACCATCTGGAAAAACGTACCGAAGCATTCAAGCCATCACTGTCCCTGTAACTACTGATTGTAAGTCACTCTGGATAAGGGCGTCTGATAAATGCTGTAAACGTAAACGCTAAATGGAGTCTCCAGAAGCAAGGTTGGAGACGTTTGGTCCAGTAAAATTAGAGATTAGTAGTGCAGTTTTCTTTGTTGTCTACATATTTTGTTGGATGCTATGCATGTTCTTCTTGCTGGCTCTTTGTCCCATTTGCACTGTGCCCTGTCAATATGTAACATTTAAACAAGGTTACATGTAGCATCAGACTGAGTCATTTCATTAAGTATGGTCGAACATGAAGCTGAAATGTCAAAGCTCATATTTAAACTTGAGAATGCAGGGCAGGAAATATATATATACAGACACACATTTTTCTACTTTACAGAAGTAACATTTTTAGAAGGCCCAGAATAGGTTGAATAGTTAAATGGCAAAAATACTCAAAAGGAACAGAATTCAAAAATCAAATTGCTCCCCCCAAAAAATAAAATAAATAAAAAACACATAAGACACCACAATACTGGGGTCAGCAGGGCCCTTCAAGCCCAGATGCAAACTTTAAGTCACAGCTTGCTGTAGTGTTAAAGTTCAGGCCTCTGAAGCAAGGAGCTCAGAAGACCATGACAGCCCAGATTAAATTGAATCTTTCATATGTGGGAGGCAGAACAAAGTTCACAGACCTGCTGCTAGTTTTATTTAAAAAAGATAAAAAGCACAAAGTAGTACTAAAAACTTTAAAATAAATTAATAAAAATGCAACACATCAACGGCCTTTTATAAACGCAGAGATCTCAGAGAGACAGCTGACACTGAGGAGACGTGGACTTTCATACTTCAGTTTGATGAACTGCAAAAAACACACACACATTTCCAGTTAGGATTTAAAAACTCTGGAGAATCACTGCAGTGCAAAAACGAACAAGTGTCACCTGATGCTTAGTGCGGCCGCTGTGCATGCCTTCAAGAAGCTGAACAATGCTGGCCATGACAGGAAGCAGAGAGCTTTCAGTGTATCCAGTATAGTGCTGCAAAACTGGACTCTGTGGCAAATGCATATTTATAGAAATAAGGCTAAAGAATTCAGAATTATAGAAAGTGTGTGTGTGTGTGTGTGTGTGTGTGTAAAATAAATACCCAGCCTCCAAATTTAAGGACCTTCAAGGACAATGCAAATGCTGCAGCTGCTATGAGGGATGGTGGGTGATGGGCCAGGGTGTAGTCCAGCAAGGTCAGTTCCATCAGGTATTTGGCAAGCCCATACTCTTTTGGCCCCACCTCAAATGTAGAAAAGGCTGTTAGTTGTAAACTAACTGGAACAAAAGACGTGGCCTGATCCCCAAGTGCAGTATTTAGTGCATTTTATTGTTCATACTGTACAAAAATCATTGTACCTTGCTTTAAACAAATGCCTTATTCTGTTCAAACAGTAACCAAAGAATACATTTCCAAAGCTGGAGACTGACTTCAATAATTTACCATTACACTGCATTATGAAAAGTTAGGAATTGTTAGGATTGATTTTCAACATTTTTTAGAATAATGATAAAACTGATCCAGATGGACTGGTGTTAGGCATGTACCCCAGTTTGAGAAGTAAGATTTTAGATGTTTCTAAATGTATTCTTAATTTTAAACAATATATACACATAAAATTAAATACATACAGTATTTACATGTAAGCTATTCCAGTATTACCTGGCCAACCTTGGAGGCTCTCCTTAGAAAGTGCACAGGGACGGGCCTGCCGAGGCTGTAGTTCAGGGCCTTCAGGATGACTCGCTCCATGCCACATACATCAGAGCAGGAGTATGTATACGCGGTGACGTACACACAGTCCTCCACAGTTGGAGGGAAAATGTCTTCGTACTTGGAGGAAATTAACATTGCAGTCACAGCCACCAGCTGCAGGTACTTCTTGGTCACGGGGCTGACCTTCAAATAAAGGGATATAATTTTTTTTTTTTTAAAAAAGCAGCAGAAGAAGCTGTAATTAACCTGAGAAACAAGGCTTTTCTTTTAGAAAAAAAAAAAAAAAAAACCTGGAGGAAGCGGTCCAGAACCCCAACAGCCATGTAAAGAGTTTCCTGTTGCAGTTTGAATTGTTTGTGGATCTGGACGAGCCAGTCTATCACAATGCTCCGCATTGTATCGCTGACCTCCTGCCCATCCAGGAAGCTCTGCTTAACACCCAAAGCAACCTACAAGGGATAATTTTATTGCAATTAAGAAAAGAGAAAAAGCAGAGGCTCTTTGGCTGAAACGTAAAGCAAGTGACCTCAAGTTGGCCCAGGTAAGTATAGATGTCCTTCACGTATTCGCCAGCATCTACAGAGTCCACATCCACCAGCAGGACGCTGGAGAAGGCAGGAGGGGCGCATTCCTGAACCTGATGGCCATGCAGGTTCTTCTGCTTGCCAGGTGGTTGGTCTGCCTTCGGAAATGCAATATTACTAAACCAAAAATGAAGATCCTATACTGAAACTACACTCGTGTTTTATTGCCTGGGGCAAATTGCATATGCATATTGCATAAAGGACAGCATGATAATTAGGAGTAATAAGGATCCAATAGACAAATTACCTGTGGGACTGGGTTTTTATCAGCCTCCCCGATGACCCTGACAAGAACATTGGGCTTTTTATCTTTGGGTTTGTGCACCTTTAAAAGCAGATCTTGTTTCTGAACGGAGAAGATACCAGTTTAAAAAGCGTTTAAAGAGTGCCAGGATTAAAATCGGCACATTTTACCTTTGCAGCTACACATTTATCAGGCCCGTTTAGGTTTGACGCATTCCCCAAAGGCACTCTTGATCTCAAGAAATAAGGCATGGCAGCGGCTACTTTGCCTGGGAGCCTCTGAGGAAAACACGAAACAGATCAGGCGGCGCTATTGACAAGTCCGCCAAATATTTTCAGCCACGAACGCAAGCACTTAAAACCCCACCGCCAAAGCAGATAAAGGCCGCCCTCCTCCTCCCAGCAATAAAGGTTAAGCGATGGCGATGCGCCTTCCTCAATCAAGCCCCACGTGACCTGCGAAGCAGCGAGGACTAATTGATGGCGGCTGGTGCTGTGTTGCCAGGTCTTAACTAGTTCAGTTTTTTTCAGGGTTAGGTTTATTTTAGAGTGCATTTAGAATGTGTCGTCTACGAATAAAAGTAACTAATTGCTGCAATAATGTCGTCCACTAAGGACTAGGCCTCCTTCGACTACTTTTTTTCCACGAGATCTGGCAACACTAACCACGTTTCTAATGCGCAAATTGAAATGTAAAAAGTCTCCAGTGTATCGCAAAAAAACTTTTCACGGTCAGCGAGTGATGCGGTATGCGTGGACGGAGGAGAAATTACTTCTCGCGAGAGATGGGAACACCTGTTTTGATTGGCTAGGCAGCCATTTCGCAATTGTTCTTTACTGATATTTCGAAAATGTAGGTTTGGGTAAATGGTAGCGATGGTGAGATGAAGCCTCATGAAGCCACTTGAGCCAATTGGTTCGATAAAAGGTTAATTTCTCGAAGCTTCCCGTATACACGACACCACCTACTGACCAGGTGTATAATAACACAAAATGTACGACCAAACTTCTCCTCAGTGTTCCTAGATCCAGGCTCAAACGTGCGGATGATCGGCCATTTGCAGTTGCAGCTCTCAAACTATAGAATAAATTACCTCTGTTTGTCAGCTTTTCACCATCTCTGGTCACGGCTAAATACGCAATTTTATACATTGGCTTTTAACTCTGAGTGACTGCATATATTTGTGCGCCTGTTGTTGTCAATTATTTTTCATTTATTCTTATATTCTTAATCATTTTAAATACTTATTGTAAATTATCACATGTGTATAATAAAATTCAGTTTGACTTTTTTCTGTGTGAAAATTTTCACAAAATGGTGGTATCATGTGATATGTCAAGTTGTGTGGACAGAGATGTACAGAACAGAGAAGATGTTATTAATTTTTTATTCAGAAATAAGTTTTAGAAACTGTTGTCTAGGGACACGATTACTTTCTAATCTCTCCAAAGAATCTCCAAACTATATAAATGCTGTCCAAACTCCAGTATCCAAACTGTCCACACTCTGAACTGACCGCAGCTCTCTATCAAAACCCCCACATTTTGAACGGAGCCTTAGGGGTTCGTATTGCTGTAGAACCCCACGTCCCAACGCAGTCACGTGGTACAGCAGGGCAGCGAGGCTTCGGACATCAATGAAGCAAACCTCAATACGTGCGTATCGAGGGGGAAACGCCCCCACCATCACTCGACCCAGGCTCCGAAGCCTCGGCACATCTCGTAACATCACGAGTAAATGGCATTCAGACAGGATATATGCATTAAATCACCTGAGGATTACCGTGAGGTTAAGGGTTGGCATTGTGTAACAGTTTTACATTGACATTTACATTTACAGCATTTATCAGACGCCATTATCCAGAGCAACTTACAATCAGTAGTTACAGGGACAGTCTCCCTGGAGCAACTTTGGGTTAAGTGTCTTGCTCAGGGACACAATGGTAGTAGGTGGGATTTGAACCTCAGTCTTCTGGTTCATAGGCGAGTGTGTTACCCACTAGACTACTAACACCTAAGAGTTTTATCTCTTAAACAGTTTGTTTAAAAATTTCACAGATATTTTAATGCAAATGTTTTCTAGTCTGAAATATGAAAATATTTCATTAATATTCCGTGTTCATTATATTTGATTCCATTAAGCACAAACTGAGAATTTTCACCATGTCCCAGGCAGCATGCTGGTGATTATTTAATCAGATGAGATCCGATGGCTCCTCCTGTCTGTTTAATCGCGACAATTTAAAAGGCTTCTGGTGAATGGTCTGATTTAGTCGCTGCAGCCACCAAATGTCACTGATTTCTCGCTAATGTGGATGAGAAGCTGTGCAGCATTAGTGAAACCTTTTTCCTGTTGACATTTACAGTTTTTAAATTACCTGATTTCCCACACTTCCAAATGAGAGTTTTCCTGTCGAGGGTCCATTAGCATCAGATCCACTTAGTATTTTTAATGAATGGAGAGCACAATTCTTTCCTAATTCAGAATGACTGACTTGTCACAGGAGCATGAGTAGTATTCAAACCCGGGAAAAAAAACAGAAAAGAAAAGGATTATTTTTAATGAGGTGTAACAAACAGATTTCAGACCAAGGATTTGATTCCAGGCCTCAGTGTGTGGGGGGAAATGGAATTAATCCTGTCTTGGAAAGGCTCGTCCCAGCACACAGAGCAGGAAAAGCCAGTATCATTTACATGGAAACAGTACCTCCTGATTGCCTTAAAATGTTAATTATTTTATGCCGCGACACCAGTTAATAAGGAAATGATAATGAAAACAGCAGTCTTCTGCAAACCACATAGAAAGGCACGGGCATTTCATGAACTTAATCTACTTGTGCTCTTAGTATTGACTTATGTCCGTAATAAAAATGCCATCATGTTGTAAAAATATGCTTATTGGTCCCTTGGTCAATTATGATAATTTTGCCCTTGCGATGTGAAAACATTTGGGTGATTCCAGGTTTGAGGTTTCACACAACACAGCTAAAGACAAGAGACACTCAGCCTCAGGTCATGATAGATGATGGCGGAGTCAAGAGAATAATAAAAGCCAGCTTGTGCAGGGAAATGGCACACGTTGAACGGGGTCTGGCAGCTCCCAAGTCACAATGTGCTACGGGCCCATTTAAACCGGGAACGGACAGGCAACCGCTCTGTTTTTTTTGTGTTTGGCAGCACGGGAGCGTATTGAGAATAGTTAGAGAAAAGACCGTCATGTCCAGACATTCCAGAGTCCCTGCCGCTTGTAACCACGGATTAGGGCTAGATAGTGGCTGGAAATGAAACGCAGTATTAATTTTTATATGGCCTTTGAAAGGACGGGAAAGAGCGTTATTGATCTGATGCGTATCTGGGCTCTGCTCTGGCCTCAGGTGTGCTTTAGTTATGAGAATGGATTAAGGGGGCCTTGCGTTTGTGAGCTGTGCATCAAGAGAGAAGTCCTGTGTTTATGCAGGCGACGACGTTTTAGCACCAGATGTACGTACAGCAACAGGGCTGCAGCAGAAAGTCTGTATCATATTACTGTATTAATATTACTGGCAATATTCAATGTGTTTATTTAACTATGTAATTAGCAACAACGAACTGTGTTTTTTTCCAACCATATCCTACTGATTCATATTGACAAAATGTCAGACAGCATACCTCAGTTCTCTTAAAACTATTAGAATCAGTGCTTTCTATGTAATGTTTCACCAAATGCTTATGAGCATGCAGGGCAAATTCAAGACACTTGGGATGTAGGGAGCTGAAGGGCCCTGCATCAAACTAAACTAGACTCAGCATAGTTTATTTCATCCAGAAAATAAACCCAATCAGTTGTTCAGAAAAAATATAATATACAATGTCTTTCTATGATGGAATAAATTTAAATAATTAGCTGTCTTAAATTCTGGGGATGAGTGTCCTTTTCACTAAATGTTTTGCACAGCTTGCAGTAATTTGCAGACAGTCCCTTATACAGTAGTGCTGGTGGAAACACAAACTCCTGTGGTGGCTATTCAATAACTTGATCGTTTTCCCTGTTAAAATACATAACACACAGTTTACTGTAGATGAACTCTCTAGGCATTGATTATCAGGCTACAGCAGCCATGTGTTTGTCCCAGAGATTTACTATCCCTTGATACAGATTATGGTACAATCATTCATTCATTGTAACACTGACAATGTTTCACCACAATTTAACCGTAAAGCGAAGCTCTGTGTATCATGAAACCAACATAGTTGCATTGGTTTATCCTAAAATGTAAACTTTCCCTCCGTCTATCTTATTTGATAGATATTTTCTCCCATTCTTACCTGTAACATTAAAGCATTATTATCGATCAGACACTTAACAAGAGAACCCGGAACATTGAGTGCAGGCCACGCCCCCTTGAGTTCCTGCACCTACGGCCCGCACTATAAAAGGGTTCCTGCACCAGGTTCTGGTATTGGTAGTGTTACTAGGGTCATATTCTCGGTCTTGGGGGTCTTGTGTTTGTCTTCCAGGTGGTGGTGTGAGTGTGCCTTTCTGAGCCCCGGATGTGTGTTGATGTGTAAATAAGAATATGTGGAGACAATCTGCGCCTCCCCTGCCTGTGTTGTGACACACTTGAAGAAATGTTGATTATGATGCCACGCAAACCACTGTGTGGCACCACTTCTTCTTTTAGCAACAGACTACAGAAGTCTACGGAAGGAGTTGATAAGTTGAGATGAATTGATGGACGATTCTAGCTTCCTGACAGTCCTGGGTCTTCTTTGTCTTTTGTTTGATGAAGTGTTTAATGCTGGTGAACGTGTTTAACGTCTGGAAATGTGCCGTGCTGTTGCAATAGGCGTTGTATGTGGTTTACTGTTGTCTTCCCTTAAAACAAAGTTGTTTAATATGACATCTGTATGGTTTTATGGAAATTGCACTTTTTTTTTTTTTTAAATGAAAGCTACATTATCCATCAGCAACGATCATCACATAAACAGTGTAAACCAACATTTCACCTACAAAACGTCCGCATGCAGGGGTCTGCAGTATTTTACTGATTAGTGTGCTGGCTTCAGACCAGAGGAAATCTTTCCTCAGCATTTTGATCCTTTCTGATATGAGCGTCCCCCTGAAGATGAAGGGAACTCTGGCACCAATGATGTCGACGCGCTGTGGGCAGGAACAAACACGCGTGACCTTTTTCTGAGCTAATCTTCAGAAGCAGCTGTGTTTTCTAGCACATAGTGCTGCAAGTGAGGAGTCGTTTCGGTATCGTTTCTCTAAATTGATGCCGGGTCAGTGAATTGGTTGATGAAAGCCTGGCCTCGCTGAAGAGTCCACACTTTGGTGTGCTCATCCTCTCTGTGCCAGTAAACCTGATATGTTGCCTCCTACAATATAAAATGACTCCAGGATCTACTTTTTAAAGCAGTCATCCCAAATGTTCCAGTTGGTGTACCTGCCGGGTTGGCCTATTTTTTTCTGTAGGGTATTGGGGTGATTCTGCACACATTGAGAGAGAAAAATGAAAAGTAAAAAGCTCTGAGGACGCCCGTCGGGTCATTCCCCATCTGGAAGCTGGTTTTTCTCTCTTCCTACTCATATTAGCCTACTCACGTCTGCTTATCATTTCATCTTTCCCCCATCTCCTCCGCTCTTTTTATTACCCGTCTGTCACTGCATCACACTCAACCTCAGCCAGGCAATTATTCATGAGACGCATGTCTGATTCCTGCCCAGCAGTTTCGTCTGGACTCCTCAGCCAGTACACAAATGCCAAGCGTCTGTTCTCACTGGCAGAGGGAAAGGCGCCATCTAACATTTTACCTTCTGATCTTGCAGAACGGTGCCATTCAACTGTGTAACAGAGCTCTCACTGACAGTGTGTGTGTTGTCCTGTAAATAGAGTATCATGAGAGATGTGCTGCACACACTTGTATATTAAAGATAAACATGTCATCCTGCTGCTGGCCACCCTCAATCTTGCTAAGCACTTTGTCTGCAGTGTACTGCAGTGTCATCATCCGACAGAGAATAAGAACGGAAGAGAAAGAGAGAGATCTACTCTCTTTTTCATAGTATGAAGATATTATCATAGAACTTGAATAAAAGATAATTAAAAGGAATTTTAAAGGTCTTTAGTCATCTTGGATTAGTCCAAATGATGATCTTGAAGAATAGTGTCCATCAAATTGGCAAAAAAACTGTGTTAGATAATTTACCCATCTGTGTATATGTAATTTGTATTTCTTGTGTTTTGGAGGGTGATCTTTGTTTGCTCAGAAGAAAATCAGACAGGATGGATCAGACATCAGGATTCAAAGATTGCCCTGAGATGGATTTCACATAACATGAAATCCAGCCCATGCAGTCATCCAATGTGATAAAAATAAGAGCTACACTCTCCAGCTTTTTTCTCTCTGTGTGTGCATTGTCTTGTGTTGTTCTTACACGTCAGTGGTGTCTGTGAGTCTCTGACAAAGATGGATCACAGCTGTACAATCCATGGTCTGGCCCCCAGGGCCATCGCAACATGCCAGGCAAAGTTCACTGTATGAATTAATGGCATTAATAAAAGACAGAAATACATAAAATGATCTGTTTTACCATTTGCCATACTGTTGTCAGACCACGCCTAACATATATAGAATAACTTAGTTCTCAAACTGGAAATTCACAATGAGAACACGCATGGATTCATTCTTTCAGAAGTGAACTTTGTGTCTGATTTAACTGTGTTATCTGATTAAATGCTATTGTACAACCAAGTTTATCTTCTTTTTGTAAGCTGGAGCCAGGGCTTACTTTTTCTTTACTGTACAGTTTGTGTCATTGCTCTTTTTGTTGTTAATGTTCTAAAAATCAATAAAGTCTCAGGCCTTTGAATATTTGTTGATTTTATTCACGTTTTTACTGTCTACAGCATTATGGGCCCAAAACGGTTGTCAAACAATACACTGCCTTTCAAAAGCCTGTTCTCTTTTTGATGGACTGAATAATCCTTGTGCTTTGGGGTGCCCGTAATGGCATACCTGCCCATCTGCCAGCTCAATAAGCTTGAAAGTGCACGAAAACAAAGAAAAGCTACACTGGTCGAACATCCCAGAGGTTCCTTTTCTTCCAGCGCTTGTCCCGCCGTATTCATATTTACTGTGTAATGTTGGCCATGCACCATAAATTTCACAATTTCATTATTTTGCAGCGTAATTATCCCCCCGAATTGCCGCCGGTTAGATTCATCCTGATTGCATGTGCCAGACCAGACAAGCTGTGATGCCCCCACCCTACGCCCCAAACACACTCACACACATACCAGAGCCACGCACTCGGTCTGCTTAATTAGTTTCTTAATAAGTTTTTCTTGATGACAGTGCTCTCCCACTGTGCAGGTGAGCTGAGACCATTGAATCACAGTAATGGATTTGAATTCTTCAGGGCCGTCTGTGCCAGGCCCGCCCTTCTCTACTGAGTGATGTCTGCTGCTGTCAGTGGGCTCCAGACATACCGCAGATAGGGCTGTGCTTTAACACAGTTAGCTGAGCTCCGATGCAATTTTGGAGCGGTTGGCAATGTGGACTATAACCTCGGGGTTCTGTTTCAGCAGTGTTGTGATTGGGTGGCATCACATCTCCATGAATGGAACATCTGTCTCAAGGGGTGATTGTGCTTCTTGATTGTGCCACATCTGTCGCTAACTCTTTAATTCTCAGCTTTAAAGGGAAAGTAAAGTGATTGTCATTGTGATACACAGCAGCACAGCACACGGTGCACACAACGAAATGTGTCCTCTGCATTTAACCCATCACCCTTAGTGAGCAGTGGGCAGCCATGACAGGTGCCCGGGAAGAAGTGTGTGTGGGGATGGTGCTTTGCTCAGTGGCACCTCAGTGGCACCTTGGCACTTCCGGATTCAGGACCTTAACCTCTAGGCCACCACTGCCCCACACCACACCTATAAAGTTATTTAGCATTATTTTACAAGGATCTTCTTCTCCCTCCTGTGGCTTCTTCCAATAGAGGTTGCAACAGCAGATCAACCGGCCTGGTTGTTCCTGCAACTACCTGGGCTTGGGACCGGCACAAAGAAATAGACTGTCACATGTGGCATTTAAGCAATTTTCTATAGCTATTTTTATTTGAGACCACATGGTGGCCTCACACATTCAACTCTGGCTTTGTGTGCGTGTGTGTGTGTGTGTGTGTGTAGTTAACACACTCTCCCCATGTTTCCTCTGGTTTTCTAAATGCATGTAAATTCTGAATTGATCACAGGTATGAGCATGAGAGTGCATGAGAGTGCGTGCCCTGTGGTCAGCTGACCACCCTTTTGAGTCTGCGCCATGTCCCAGGAACAGCTTTGGGATGATGACCCAGTTGTGGATTAAATGGTTATGAATATTGATTGAGTGTCTTCATTCCAACCATTGCTTAATTAGGATCAGGTCATCATTACCAACTTAATGATGTAAGGCTGGTTGAAAGCACATAACGTTGGAAAAGAAATATTTTGTCCTGGAACAGAATTAACAGAATTATGTAAATAGTATTTTACTGTCATTACACCAAAAAACATTTACACACCCACATTAAGTGAAATAAAGCAAACCATGTAAAAAAAAAAAAACATTGGTACATTACAGTATTAAACCATTAGTACATGATCGCTCTCGGCTGTCCGGGTCAAGTTCCCCTCATCTCTAACGGTATTGGATGGGACATCCATGGGCGTGGCAGTGATGGGTGATGGGTGCGGGCTGCTGACAGTGAATGAGTCTTCAGCATCAGCTCTGACACTCGTGACAGGAAGCTGAAGGAGGGCCACTGTGTGATGTTTGCTGATAATGCTGTCAGACCCACTGTTTCCTTATTAAAAAAGATCAAGTATTGATCGAAGTCCCCATGACTGTTTCCGAACACTGACAGCCCTGCTGTAAAAAATGGAAATAATCACATCTTGGCCACATGTAATGGAATAAAAAAATGCAGTGAAACGTTTGTAAGCTTGCAGCCGGGATGTCGGGGGTTGAGGCAGCGTTTAGTCTGTTCTGTGATCTTATTAATTATCTATTGATTTTTTGCTCGGTTTCCATGTACTGCTTGGCTGACTCACTGGAATCCTTAGTATATATCAATACCTTGTTTGGCTTTTAATTGTGTATTGATCAGCATTTATTAAGGCTGTTATTTTTACTTTTTCTGTGTGCCAAATCTGCTGAGAGCCTCTTGGAATAATGGCACCATCTTCATTTCTCGCTAAATGAAATGAATTTGTTTTCTTTGCTTTTTTTCTAATGTAAAGTCTCTGCCCGAAGGGTTGAAATGTTATTTCGCAGCCCGTGCGCTACATCTTTACTTAATCCACTTGGAGAGGTGGGACATGTTCACACATCAGTTGTTCCATTTATATTTATATTAAACATTAATCCACTCTTGCTCCCAGTCATACAGGAAATGGGCCATTCAGCAAACTTACTCACAAACTTACTGACCCTCTAACTCTCTTTATATTAGAATAAACCAGTTATTGTTACATTGGTAATGGTATATCATGCATTTGTGGGCTAGTGTGCTTGATAGAGCATCTAAAAATATAACAACATGATACCAAAGGTCATTTGTTTTCTGTAATTTAATTCAGCAGCCTTTAGCCTTAGTCTGAAGCTGGACATATTTGTATTCTGTGAGTAGCCACCGTTTGAGATCCAAGGCACCAAATAATATTATTGTAATTGGAGAGACACCCTCAAAATCAATCAGGGTTTCTTTCTACCTTTAGACATAACGTACTTCCATGTATGCTACAACTCCTGTACTGGCACTGTAACAACCTATCACCTTCTGCAAGACTTCACACAGTCAGCCAACATGGCGGCATTCCTCAGCACTTCCCTAACACCTCTGCAGTCAAATTAAACACAGCATTCAATACACCAACCCCCCATGGGAAATTATCACGGCAACATAGTCATTACTGAGATTCCATGTTCCACAGAATGGAAAAGAAAAGGGAGAGAAGTAAAAGGAGAAAAGATAGAGAGAATAAAAGCGGTAGAGGTGTGTAAGTGTGTGTGTGTTTGGGGAGACTAGGTGAATCCTAAACCCCCGTTTAAGACATTGTGAGGTGCTGAGTGCTGAGGCGCAGTGACGCGTGAATGATAAATAAGTAATTTCCTGCCGGGTTTGTCAACGCGTGGGAGCGCCTGTCTGCGACTCAATAGAGGGCCCGCTGTCAGAGGGATGATTAGGCGCTGAGGATGATGGATGACCAACGTGTCACGGCAGAGAAGGGGGGATGTCCGCTTCCTCTCCACCCGACAGCTCCGGCCAATCTGAAGGCCGGCCGATTACCCTCACACAGCACTGGGAACAGTGTTCATCCCAGTGCATGCTCAGGAGAGCGAACATTTTGCCATTCCTGCTCAATTTAGTGTCCACAACTCCGCCCCAGCTGGATTCGACCACGGTCAGTTCCTGACACGATTCCTTGGGTAAAGGAATGTGTGCTGAACACATAAATCTGATGAGAGGTCAATGTGCTGACTTCACATGCAGCTATGTTTAATGTAAATGATGAATAATAACCATTTAAATCCTTATAAAACTTCCACGTCATTTGCAGTCTGTTGTTTTTGAAGAATTAAAGGTGCATTAAGGGAGACCAGATGTCCAGCTGTCACGACTACGGACTTACGGGGGAAGGAAGCGCAGAGGTCTGACATGTTGGGAAGGGGTTTTATTCATATATATAAACAAATACAAATAAACAATGGCGCGGTGGCCAAAAATGGGAAATAAAAGGGAAAAAACACAAACTAACCCGTAGGCGTGTGGCGATTGCCAGAACTCAAAACACATGAAACAAAACTAGGTCAAGTTCGTGCAGCGAGTTCACGAAAATGCCAGCGACCCCGAACGGGCGGAAACTTCCGGCATTTATGGGGCGTCAGGATTAAAGTCAGGTGTGGAGGCCAGCTGCAGGCAATCCTGACAGAGCCCCCCCTCCAAGGGCTACGTCCTCGGAGCCCCAACAGTACCATCAGTGGAGGCGGCGGGGTGGACGGCGGCAACCACAGGGCTCCTGCCCTGCTGTATCCTCCCCTTGGAGGACCCGGTCCCTCGGGCTGGCTCCCCGGCGTGGTCAGGCGTGGCGGCCCCGGTCCCTCGGGCTGGCTCCCCGGCGTGGTCAGGCGTGGCGGCCCCGGTCCCTCGGCCTGGCTCCCCGGCGTGGTCAGGCGTGGCGGCCCCGGTCCCTCGGCCTGGCTCCCCGGCGTGGTCAGGCGTGGCGGCCCCGGACCCTCGGCCTGGCTCCCCGGCGTGGTCCCGCTTGGCGGCCCCGGACCCTCGGCCTGGCTCCCCGGCGTGGTCCCGCTTGGCGGCCCCGGACCCTCGGCCTGGCTCCCCGGCGTGGTCCCGCTTGGCGGCCCCGGACCCTCGGCCTGGCTCCCCGGCGTGGTCCCGCTTGGCGGCCCCGGACCCTCGGCCTGGCTCTCCGGCGTGGTCCCGCTTGGCGGCCCCGGACCCTCGGCCTGGCTCCCCGGCGTGGTCCCGCTTGGCGGCCCCGGACCCTCGGCCTGGCTCCCCGGCGTGGTCCCGCTTGGCGGCCCCGGACCCTCGGCCTGGCTCCCCGGCGTGGTCCCGCATGGCGGCCCCGGACCCTCGGCCTGGCTCCCCGGCGTGGTCCCGCATGACGGCCCCGGACTCCCGTACCTGCACACAATAATCAGGGCCGATCCATCTGGGTACGTGTGGGCCCTGTCTCCACATGTCCCCTCTGACACATCTTGTGTCACCCCCTGCACCGCGCAGGGAGATTGTCCCAGAGCCTCCGGCGACTGTTCCAGGCACCCCAGGCTGGTGCCTTCTGGGACTATGCAGCCCCTCTCGCTGCCCGGCCCTGGTGCCAAGGGGGGGGCATTGCCAGACCATCCGGCTAGCCCCTTCTGCGTCCGTTGGGACAAGCAGGCCCTCTTCCTGCCTGTCCCAGCTGGGTCCTCATGCCTACCCGGGGGCTCTATGGCGCTCCACCCCTCTGGAGGCAGACGCAGGCCCATGCCTGCCCCGCCCTCCTCACTGGCTACCGGAGGACCCAGCTCCATCGCTTCCCCACCTCCCCTCCCCTCAGGAGGAGTCCCCAACCCGAACTGCACCCCCCCAAAAAATTCTTTGGGGGAGCACCCCCCCCGGCTGGACTTAGGGGTACCTTGGGGCTTGTCCACCTCGCCTTGGACCAGCACATTCGGGTCAGGAACCTCCTCCCTGGGGTTCGGCTCCGCGGCTGGGTCGCCATCTGGTGGACACAAAGAGGGGAACTGGGGGCGACATACGGACACATATGCCACACAGACACACACAGACAGAGACAGACAGAAGAGAGGGTCGTCTGGCTCCCTCTCTGGGCTCTCTGGGACCTCCTCAGGGGGCACAGCCAGGATCTCGGGAGGAGCGACCTTCTCGTCGCCCACCAGTGCTGGGTCTTCTTGCCCCGGATCCTGACTGGCACTGGATGTGGTGGAGGGGCAGAGTTCGATCCCTGGCTCAGGCCGATCAAACTCCGCCCTCAGTCTCTGTTGGAAGTCCCGAAAACTCCTGTCTGTCTCTCCCTGCTGCCAGAGGGTTGTGCTCCAGCCCCATGCTGATCCAGTCAGACACGTGAGGATGGTAGTGATCTCGTCTGTGTCTGCTGCCCCACTGAAGGGTCCCGGGACAATTGGGCGGTCCCACACGGGGCTGGGCACGTCGCTGGAGATGGTGGTAGGTGTGTGGTGTGGAGGGGGGTGGACGTCTTCTCCAGCAGGTGTGGACGCTGGTGCTGCGCTGCCATTTTGCTGGGGAACGTCCGGGCAGAGGGAATGCGGGTCGGCGACTGGAGCAGGAATGGAGGATTCCCTGCGAGGCAGTCCCGGCAGCGCAGTTGCTGGCTGGCGACCTCCCGTCGCCCTCTTCCACCAGCTTTCCTCACACTGCTGGGAGGGACGTGGGTCTCCACGGACCTCGTGACGCTCCTGGATGGGCGCGATGGGCGGAGCCATCCCGGCACCGACTGCCCAAACGGCGTCATCCTGGTCGTCGTCCGTGTCCACCTCGTACCCCCGGAAGTCACATGGGTCATCACGGACGCCGCGATGATCTCGGACGCGCACGCTGGGCGGAGCCATCCCGGCACCGACCGCCCACCGAAAATCCACGTCATCATCGCTTTCGTCATCCGTGTCCTCCCACCGGTGACTCCAAGGGTCGTCCACCCTGCGGACATCCTGGACCCATGGCGCGATAAGCTCCCATGGGCAGTACTCTGGCCATTCGGGCTGGAGGCTGCCCACCTCCTCGCTGGAGGAACGCCGCCGTTGTTGTTGCCGCTTCTCACCCCCCTGGAAGTGACGTGGGTCCCCACGGACCTTGCGACGATCGCAGACTGGCGCGATGGGCGGAGCCCAACTCTCGTCTCCAGTGCTCTCGTCGTCGTCCGTGTCGTCCCAGTCCACAGGGAGCCTTGCCAGCAGAGCGCAGAGTTCTTGGCTCGACATGCCGAAGATCGTGGGGGTCGCATCTTCTGCGCTCGCTTCCCACGTCACTTCCTCGCTGCTGCCGACGCCAACGTCCTCGCTCCGCCCACTCACCCGCCGACGTTGTCGCTTCCGGGTTTCGCGGAGTTTCCCGGGGGTGACGTCATCACGCGGCGCCGCGTACCACGGCTTCTCGGGGAGAAAACGCTCCACCAGAACGGGCGGCGCGTCTCTCCCCTGGTGTCCGCGTTCGCCGCGCCGGGCTGCGTCCTTCGCGGCGTTTCTTCTCCTCTGTTTTCCACCTCTGCGCTTTTGGGTGGGTCGCTGGCATTCTGTCACGACTACGGACTTACGGGGGAAGGAAGCGCAGAGGTCTGACATACTGGGAAGGGGGTTTTATTAATACAAACAATAAAGAAATACAAATAAACAATGGCGCGGTGGCCAAAAATGGGAAATAAAAGGGAAAAAACACAAACTAACCCGTAGGCGTGTGGCGATTGCCAGAACTCAAAACACATGAAACAAAACTAGGTCAAGTTCGTGCAGCGAGTTCACGAAAATGCCAGCGACCCCGAACGGGCGGAAACTTCCGGCATTTATGGGGCGTCAGGATTAAAGTCAGGTGTGGAGGCCAGCTGCAGGCAATCCTGACACCAGCATTTTATTTTCACCAACGTTTTCACCGTTTTTTTGGCAATTTATAGTCTATTACTTATTTTGTCAAAGCAACCACCTAGACCTGAAGACTGGACTTCATCCTGCAGATGAGAAGACAGCAGTGAAGAAGGGGCTGCAAATAAAAGAACATCTTTTAGGAGAAGGTAAAATGCATTCAGTAATGTAAAGGCCACCAGGGATAAAGAATGTCCCATACTCCTGAGTCCTGTGTTTGGGGACAAGTAGGGCTGACAATCAGCCATAATACGCTCATAATGGCTTTCATAAAAAGCCAGTTCTGTACCTTGTTGCTTGAATCTTTTAGAGCATAGCCAGTTTGAATCAAATAGAGCACAGTCTGTCACAATTAATCAACATTATATCAAATATTTAGGTTGCCTTGTTTGCATTGGTGACATATTTTACCACACAAATGCAACCTACATGCAGTCTGTTTGCACCTGGTCACCTTGGTGGAGCTATTTTCAGACACATAGTATTTATAAATCTGATTCTACATCATTGCACAGATTTCCATGTTTCTACAGCAGCCCTCCATGCACAAACCAAAACTGGTGCAAAGTAGCATAAAAGGGAGAGTGAAGTGATTATCATTGTGAAACACTGCAGCACACAACAAATTGTGTCCTCTGCTTTTAACCCATCACCCTTAGTGAGCAGTGGGCAGCCATGAAAGGCACCCAGGGAGCAGTGGGGATGGCACCTTTCTCAGTGGCACCTCAGTGGCACCTTGGCGATTCAAGTTTCAAAACAACAACCTTCTGATTACGGGTCCGTTCCTTAAGCTCCAGATGAGGCAGCACTTCTTTTTCATTACAGCGAGCTTTACTCATAAGAATTATTCTCAAGAATGAGGCTGTGGTGGCCTAGTGGTTAAGGAAGTGGCCCCGTAATCAGAAGGCGGCCAAGGTGCCACTGAGGTGCCACTAAGAAAAGCACTGTCCCCACACACTGCTCCCCTGGTGTCTGTCATGGCTGTCCACTGCTCACCAAGGGTGATAGTTAAAAGTAGAGGACATTTCATTGTGTGCACTTGTGTGTAGTGTTTCACAAAGACAATCACTTTCACTTCACTTCAACTCATCACAATTAATTCACTGCAAGTTTTTACTCAGATAAATGAGACCCTTGCACTTGATTGAGGTCAATGTCATGAGATGTTCTGACTAGTTCTGTGATCTAGCCAAGTTCAATGGCTGATGCAATGTTTTTGTGGAGTGGCCAACGTGTATAAGCCGAGTTAACCGTACCCCAGGAAATTTAAATTAAGGCTACACCACACTCTTCAAGTCTGTCTCAAGGATAATATAAGAAATAATAAATGTTACTTACACAGACATGATAGGCTGTGCATCTCACATACCTCTGTGGTGTTCCTGCAGCCTAGATTACTCACTGTTGATGGTTAAATGTGCTTGTGGCGATGTGCATGGTTTATGGACATGGGTCTTGTCTGGGACGTTCGGTGTAGGAGACTGTAAATCGCATGGCGAAAGTCTGCAGGATGTTTAATGTGGTGCCAGAGACAAAGAAAACATTACCTTCCCTCTAACGCATGGATCCAATCAGAAGATGCAGCGGGATTTATTGCAGGATAAAAGATGCATAGGATAAAACTAAATCTCAACCTACACACAAACCCGGACGCTAAAGAACAAACTGAATTGAGTCTTTTATTGCATATTTGAAAAAACTAAACTGGACACACACAGAAAAACTAAACACACACACACACACACACACACGAAGAAGCCACTGCTGATAGGCATCTGTTGAGAGTCACACTCCGCGGTTTATCAGCCGAATCCTTATGTGCACTAAAACATTTACATTTACATTTACGGCATTTGGCAGACGCCCTTATCCAGAGCGACTTACAACGTGCTTTCAAGTTAAAAACCAGACGGGCTCCAGGCGCTTCAGTTCTGAATTAAAGTTTACCTCGCCCATCTCTCACTGCCACCCAAGACTGAGAAAACGTACCGCCACCAAGCGGCCTCTGCTCTTCCAGATTGAACTAATTAGCACCGTATTGTATGCATTCATTTCAACCGAGAAAGAATGATTGAGATTACCAAATTTGACTTCATTTTAAACTTTGAAGCTACCATTCATAGCCCCATAAGCAACATTACCGCCAACTGACCATGGCCCCGTCTGACCCAGATACCCACTTTTCCATATCAGGCCCTTCTGTTGCCAAACACTGGTGTGATAGCCGCAGTGGAGAAAACATTAATCAGTGCCAAATCTGTGGCCCAACACGGCGACCAGAAGGCCGGCCAGCCCCCACCGCACAGAGAATCCTCCCCAAGGAGCCGATCAGCAGCACGGCATCTAGGTTGCTGCGAGACGACCGTTGTCTGCTGCCCTGGGTCCATCTGGGAGCTGTTAGTGCTGGAGATCAGAACGCGACACTGGGGGCCGTGAGCCTCGCCTTAAATGCTGCATTGGTTTTGGGCTCCGCTGTGGGGAGTCTGGGAGCTTGTGGCACGCCTTGATCTTCGTTGCAACAGCATAATATAACAACCATGTCAGTTTTAACCATTTGGAGCAGGAAGCATTTTGTCTTTGTGTGTATTAGATTTTGCAAGTGCACAACACATAATGGGAGCAGATCACATTGGACCCAATACACAAAACGAATTATATTAATAATCAATAACAAACATCCCCAAAACTGATGCTTAAATAAATTTGGCTAAATGATTAATAATAAATGAATTCTGTGTAAGCACTGTGAGTCCATGCAAAGTGTACAGTTAAAGTTTGAGTGTGTGTTAGAGCAGGGTGTGTGATGTATGGCCAGAGACTGTAAATCGACTTCGCTGAAGCACCTTGAATCCCTACCACGCCTTTTAAGAGACATATGAGTTTGTGCTCTCATTGTCATTAGCATAGATCATTATTTACTGTGTGTCCCGATTCTCTAACCTTCTTCTGCGTTCTGTCGTCTGTGTTCAGGCTTGGAGAACAGGACAGAACCCCTGCCAGTGTTGGCTTTTCTCCTATTTTTCTGCAGTTTCACCTCACCGCTGCCACAATGTTCCCTCTGGGAGGGTGTGAACACGCCCACCATGCGGAGCTGAGTCCCGTTCTGGACGCTGTGTCTGTCCCCTCCGAGCGAATGTAATTAGCTCTCAGTGATAAAAACTAGTCTCTGGGGAGACGTTCCCTCCCAATATATTTAATTGAACTAAATGATACAGAGGCATAAATCAAATATGAGGCAGCCGGGGAAGAAGCGGGTCACAGTCACAAGCCATTACAAAAGAGCATTCATTTACTGCCGAACATTCATCAGATAAAAGGCTGCTGGAGCGTGGAGGGCAGTGAGGGGAATTACGTGTGTGTGCGTGTGTGTGTGTGTGTGTGTGTGTGTGCGCGCGCATGTTAATGTTCTCTCTGTTCCAATACTCCTGACCTGCTAAGTACTGAGCACTGACAGGGCCGGGATACAGGTCATGACCTTTTGAGACAGACTGGGGAGAAGTTGAGCCAGTTGACATCTTGACTTAAAGCAGCTGTCTCACAAACACATGCACACACATTCACACACTCACACACACATATACACACACACTAATAGAAGGACACACATGCATGGAAGTGTCATGTCTTGATTAACGTTTACAGTAATTAAATGGCACCCGTTGTGTGATCTGACACTCATCATATACTTGTGCATGCACACACTCACACACACACACACACACACACACACACACACACCGCTGAAGTAAGTTTAATGGGCATCTCATGCCTGTCTGTGACTGTGTTGATTTCACCTGTATTGGCCTTTACACACCACTTCTGTCAGTTGAACACACACACAGGGAACTGACATGCTGGACACTTCAGTTTTAAAAACCTCACACAAATGTGTGTGTGGTGTGTGTATGTGTGTGTGTATAGACATTGTAGTTGTAACATATAGCTATAAGGATGGAATATCTGGAATGTTCCATCTCTGATTTCAGCACCTCTAAGGTTGTGTCAGAGCCCTGCTGTGTGTCCACACCTACCTCTCTCTCTCTCTCTCTCTCTCACACACACACACACACACACACAGACACACTCCTTTCGTCGCCCTGTCACAGACAAGAGAGGAATACAAATGTCCGTCCCTGAAGCAAAGATCCCAGCAGCACCCTGCTCCCTCCCTCCATGCCTACTCCTCTCACCCTTCCTCCATCCGCAACTGTTGTCTCCCAAGGACAGGCAAAGACATCCTCCTCTCTGGGAGAAAAGAGGGGGGTTCTGCAGGAAGGTGGGATGATGGAGTGTGTGTGGTGTTGGCGGTAGGTGGTATGTGTGTGAGTGAGGGACGGACTCATCACAACACACCATCCAGTAACACGTCTATACTGGAGGCTGCATATGGAAGACAGTTGTCACAACAGCTACCTGTCCTTGTTTCCGACAGATATTAAAATGCCTCTGTGTTTGTATGTGTGTGTGAACATTAAATCAAGGATTAAGGAATAAGCTTCAGCCATTAGGCACGTCTTTAAGAACAAACCGAGCTTAATACCCGGCAGAAACTCAGTCTTGCCATATTACCCTAAATACATTAATGTGCCAAGTGTCTTAAAGGAACATGCACAAATCTACTGTTACAATACCTCAGTAATATATAGTCATATATACCTAGAAATACATTTGTAACATTACGAAAATTATTCAAATGTCTACAACAGCATTCAGAAGTTTACAGTTACTTAAAAATGTCATCATTGTTCATGTTTTGCCCATCAAATGGATCAATGTTCAAACATTTTTATAAAACTTGTAAATAATATGATAGCTGTAAATGGCTATTGAATAGATGATATATCTCTGCATAAATGTAAAGAGGCCAATTATCAACTATTAGTCTTGAGTTACAATGTAATGCTCTCTTCACTGGTGCAAATCTACCATTTTAAAAGGCTCATTGAACAACCTTTTCAATTATCTTTTCAGCTGAACATAGTTGCACTGATTTAAAAAAGCAATATATGTGGGTCATTATTTCTAACTTTGTCAATGACTGTTTAATTAATTTCCTTTCAAACCTAATTTTTTTTCACAGACCCCAAGGAAATGTGTTTAATCAGTACTGAACTTTACTGCCCTCTACAGTACTGTAATGTGAAGGGCATCTTCACTAAATCAATCTGCTGCATGGTGAGAAAGTGAAACCAAATCACTGCAAATACCCATCTTGGCCATCCATCCATTTATCCATCCATTCATCCATCCATTCAACAAAAAAAATTGTCTTCTTATCTTTGACATAGGTCATGGATCTTCAACCTTCGTCCCAAAAAGAAACCATCCTGATTGCATCAAGTTGTTAAATAATAACAATCTCAATTTCAAATAGTGCCTTACAAGGAACACACAATGTTCTCTTTTGTCTGTGGACAGTAGACACCAAAAATGGAGTGTAGGGGATCAACAGGTTAGATAAATACTGAGGGGCTGTGGTGCTGAGGTATTTGCAGGTTAGGAATTTATAGGAGAAACTTGACTGGGAGCCAGTGTGGGTGGATAAGGTCAGGAGTGATGTGATACTACATGGTAAGGCTGAGGGTAAATGAGGTTAAAGCCAAAAAATGTACTGGAAGAGAAAGGTGCCCTCCATGATTATGGATGGAATTCCGTCACAGAAATAAGCAAGTGTAAACATAAATCACATTTATTGAATGTGATTTAATATATTTATTGATTTAATATATTGTTATTTGGCTCTGAATGCGCCCGAACAGTTTTGTCTGTATGAGGACACTCTTGCACACACCTGTGCATGTCCTTTGGGATTGTAGAGGGACATTTTTCCCCCAGTGGTCTCACACACACATGCACACGCGCGCTCAGACACACACACACAGTCACAGGCAGTCAGGGCCGACTCTGGTTTTATGACCCAGCTTTATTAAGCTGTTGGGCTTCAGCTGGATGAAGTTGGATGAGGTGATTAAAGCACTGGATGAAATGTCAGCTGTAATGGATACAGAGTCGGAGCCCTGGGAGGACTGGCTGGGCCGAGACGAGCCGAGGCTGAGGGAGGCAGCACGGACCCCAGGCGAGGGGTGGCAATGTCCAGATCCTGCCACCTCGCCCTCCCCAATTTCATCTGCAATCAGGCGTCCCACTGTGTGCAGGTAAGTGGAGCTGACACAGCCCACCCCTTCGGTAATGCAGCTTCTTTTCCATTATAAAAAAGGCCTCCATATCAGCTGCCGGCTGCAGGAAATCAATATTTCTGCAGAACCACTTCTCCATAGCAGGACCAGAGCAGGAACCCCAACGTCTTTGAGTTTTAGAAATCAAAAAAATTGAAACAATGGTGACCTGTTGTCACATTCCAAATTCAGAAATTATGTAAATGATGCATAATGCCACAAAAAATGCATTGATGTATAATTTTACTGAAACAAGGGACAGAATTTAGTGTTCACATTTAGGTAAATAAGCATAGTAATACTGGTAAATAATGGTAAATAGGTTTCATGACCAGCCACTCAACCTGTGTGCTGAACCTTTAGGATTTTTAAATTCCTGAGTGTCCTAATGTCAATGAATGAACAGAGCCCTCCACAAACACCTTGTAAAACAAAGCAGCCTCCTCCCCAGATACATCCCACCAGAGTGCAGGAGACAATGGACGTCCTCTGTGGAGGAAAAGGTCAGGAAGAATGAGGGAAGGCAAACACAGCGAGTCTCAGAGAAATGGACGGAGTGGAGAGCACACAAACACGGCCTGATTGAAAAATGTGTTTACACAGTCAACAAACACTGACAGGGTGTGAAGATTCACACAGAATTTGGCGCTCAGGTGTTTCAGAGGAGAGAGAAAGATGTCATGCTTGATGATGCCTTTTTCAAGCTTCTAATTCTACTTCTTTTTATCATATCATTTTTTTATTACTAACATTTTGCATTAAAACCATAGATTTAAAAGAATTCACAACACAAAAGATTTCTGGTCTGGATATTTTCATTTTTTGAGAAGATGAGATAAACCTTTATTAGTCCCACAAGTGAGAAATTTGCAAGAGCTGCAGTTTTTAGCAGTAGAAGACAAGAGCTGCAGTAGAAGACAAGAGCTGCAGTTTTTACACCATAAAAACTGAAAATATAAATATATATGAGCATAATGAAAATATAAAGTTATGTATGTGAATGTAAAAAATTAGATAGGTAAAATTATCTGCATGTATATATGTATGTATAGAGTACAGGCCAGAAGTTTGGACACACCCTCTCATTCAATGTGTTTTCTTTATTTTCATGACCATTTACATTGGTAGATTCTCACTGAAAGCATCAAAACTATGAATGAACACATGTGGAGTTATGTTCTTAACAAAAATTTGAGGCCAAGTCTTCACAGTCACCGGACCTGCATATGTTTTTACATTGTTTAACTTTTTATATATTTTTGCAGTAACACACTTTCTGCACATTTCTGCTGCCTGGATGAAGGCACGTGACCTTCTCAGCAGGTGTGACACCGTCTTCTTTCTCCCTCTGTATTTTCTGCCTTTGACTTTTTTTCCGCTGTGGTCAGATCACCTCTAAGGCAAGTTTAAGGGCATCATCACAGAAGAGTGAGAAAACCAAAAAAAGGAGGGTGGGAGAAAAAAAGGAAAGTGAACAACGGAATGAGGGATGGAGGGAGGGAGGGGCGAGGAAAGGCGAAAACTCATACTGATGTTTCATGAATATGGAAATATGCGTGATGGGAGGGTGCAGTGTGTCAGCTGCTGACAGGTGTGTTATTAGAGAGACCTTTACACACACACACACACACACACACACACACACACACACACAAACACAAACACAAAGAGATCTCTGTCATGCATTCTGAGTCTGAACCGTCCAACTCAGACAATATGGGGCAGAGGGGACTATTGTACACTCTTATCTCCCACAGCAACCCTCAAAAGACTTAAATAGCCACAGTGGTGAATGTGCGCAGCCTGCATGTACTGAAGCTCACCTGAAAAAGTGGATAAAAAGTGGATGAGAATCCATGGCCTCGCCATCACACGGGGCTTTATTGGCCGCCCTGCTCTGTATTATTGAGAGGGGTGCTGGGAGTCTCAGGCTCTGAGGAAAGCCTCCAGTGTCTTCCCTGTGCTTTGTGGAGCTTTAACTCAGCTGCACCGCATGCATTCTTTTTTACTCCTACCCATTTAATGTCTCTGGAGACGTCTGAGACTCTGCACCAGCTTTTCCCAGGAAGTAGATGTGATGCAGGTGTGCTATGTAAAACGATGCATGTGGTGTGTTTGCTAATGTCACATCCACTAGTCCATGCATCAGAATAATTGAATTAAGGAACTAATAGCCTACATGTTGCTAGTGGGCGTGGACGTGAGATGTCTACAGTGGAGATCATGTTTGTGACATCCTGTCATGTGCTACATCCTGTCATATTGCACTGGGAGAATATGGCAGGAGGAAACAATAACAACAGTCCTTGATTTAATTAAACTCAGCCACCATCAACATCATGCCTGCTGATTTTCAAAATTGTATTAATTTAGCATGACAGTAGTCATTGTCAAGAGATACATTTAAATGAGAGAATGAAAACAGTCCCTTGGTCGCAAGTACCCAACAAAGAGAATCTGATTCAAGAATCTCTTAAAATTCAATATCCAGGGGTCTTGAGTTTGTTAGTGTGTACTCAGTCACACAGCCCACCTCCCCTGCATACCAAACTCTCTCTAACCCTCCCAGGACTTTTAAAAAGCAAAATTTCCTCTGTCTGGAGCGCTTACCCAGCTTGCAGCTAATCTCTGTCATCAGCATGCAGCGTGGCCGCAGCATCAGCTCAGCCCCACCCACAAATACATATACAGCAGAAGCGCCGCAGCCACCAAGCACACACCACCGCCGGGCAACGCTCTGCAATGAACCTGTCAGCGTGTTTATGAGACACTACATTACAGTAACCGCGTCGTACCCTCCAGACAGACATAGCGTGACGGCGTGCTCACGAGCAGCCTGCGTCGTCCCTGCGGGCCTAGTATGGCTAAGGAGCTACATTATTTAGGTAAACAGCTGAACTGATCTGGTGTGGCGGAGCCCTGAGAGGACAACCACTCTGGACCGGTGCTCTGGATCATGCCTTCTGCCCACAGTCCTTCCGCAACGAGATGTTGGTCGTCCCTTTGTCTTTGTCAGTCACATGCACACACACACACACCCTCTCACTACTGTGTCCACTACTGACAGGTTTATAATCAATTTAGACTCCGGACCCAGGCTGGCTGCCCGCTCCTTCGCCACTGCTTAATCCCAAAGTGACTTTTAGCGTTACATTGCAGAGAGGATAATCAATTTTACATTGCAGCGCCTGGCGCAGGACGACCTTTCAGAGTCGGCCCTGGCAACAGCGAGCCGGACAGGGGACGTGGACTCCAGCTGTAACCAGGCCAAAGACGCCCTTTAAAACAAGCGTGGGTGATTGTTGTGCGCCGGCTGATGCCTCCAGTGAGTCAGACGTCTTCCCGGTGAGACAGGATCCATCTCTCCTGGCTCATCGGCCTGTTTACGAGATGGCTGCAGTCTGATTATGAGCTGCTGACGGATCGTCTCAAATTCATTTTATTGGCAGCTGTGCAAGATAACAGATACTGACAGGTGAAAATGGAAGGAATAACTTGAATAAATAAAGGTTGAAACTTACTGCAAGGTTTGGGCCCTCCAGTCCCCTCCAGCTCATTTCAACTGCAAGTTGAAAATGTTTGAATTCTGGTCAAGGCTTTTGTTTCTGCTCTGTGTTTTTTCCCCCAAAAATGGGGACAAGAGCCTATAAAATGGAATTACAGAATGTTTTGGCAAATTGACTAATAAGCTTCATTGACTGAGTTTCACCAATCACAGCAGACAGAAGGGAGCAGTGTGTGGGCACGGTACCTTGCTCAAGGAGACCTCAGTGGCACCTTGGGGGTTTGGGATTTGAATCTGCTACCCTTTGGTTACGAGACCGGCTTCCTTACCCGCTAGGCCACTGCTGCCCACAATGGCTTACACAGCCCAACTGAGAGGAAGTAGTAGTTCATTTTTCACTGTAGCAAAATGTTTCCAAAATACAGTTAAACATCATGTGATTATGTACTTGCATTTGTTATATATGTATATAAAGCACACAGCATTACAGTACAGAACCGAACAAATCTGTATGCATAAGCTGCAATTGTAGTACTGCATATCTGGGCATTTTATATTTGTTAGAAATGGATAAGATGCACATTAGAATGCACAATCCAATGAGCAAATTACCCTGAAGGATGTCTCTACCACAGTTAAAACCAACTAAGTGACCTCTCTTACTAGCCCCATATGCTCATTCATTGATTGGAGCAGTGGATTATTATAGTAGACTATGGCACGACCTCCATCCTATAAAGACTAATGTAATGTGCGCCTTGGCAGTGTCCATCGATAACATGCGCCATCCAAAGCCATCTGTATTAAGGCAAAGCCTTTTTTTAAAATGCCAATCTCATAAAGACTGACTTGTTGACACTGGCAATTGACTAACAGTCTGGGCATCAGCATTTTAATCTGGTATAAAAGCCCATTCAGAAAGGATAAATCAGGTTGGATGATGTCAGAATTTGCTAAAGAGATTGGCCACTTTGTTCCCATAAGATCCAAGTAATTACCTCACTGCTGTATCTACATAGACAAATGGTCACACAATTATTAGCGAATCAATAACAAGGTGTCTCCAGCAACCTACACACTGTAGAGCAGGTGACACACACGACTTCACTATGCATCAAAGCTCTACAGACTCCATAAGGCTTCTGGTTGCTATTTTTACTTCTTAAAAATCAATATGGAAAAAGCCATCAAACTGATCTGGCCAGACAGGTAGGTAATTGCATACGCCCACGCTATCTTCTAATGTATTGTTTCATTTATGCACATATCTGTTAGAGTCACCTGGTCAGCTATCAGAGTCACAGTTATATGACGGAGAAATTGCACCATTGTCATTTAATGAACAGGAAAATGGCAATTTTCTGAGAGCTTATTTAGGTTTAATGGCAGAAAACGACATCTTAATTGAATGAAAGAAAGAAAAAAAGAAATAGTGAAAGTGAAGTGATTGTCATTGTGATACACTGCAGCATAGCAAACAATGCACACAAAGAAATGTGTCCACTGCTTTTAACCATGCTTACAATTGAATAACATTGAGAATGTGATTGGACTGGAGCTGCCCCAGAAGGGACACATCAAATTCACCCATATTTTGGGATGTCCTGGACAATTTGGGATGGTTGGCAAACCTACTGGTGAATGTAAACATTGTCCCAGCAGTCTCCGTCAAGGTGGCTCGATCAGGTGCCGCTCAGCCCACCATGCAGTTTCCTCGCTCTGCTTCCAGCAGTGGGCGCACCTCACTAATGGGCAAAAATTGCACTTGCACAAAAACAGATGATTCTGACTGGTTGCATTTGAATTTAGGAATTTAGACCAAGACAAGACCGAGACCAAATAGCGTCAAGACCAAGATAAGACCAAGACCAAATAGCATCAAGACCAAGACAAGACCGAGACCAAATAGCATCAAGACCAAGACAAGACCAAGACCAAATAGCGTCAAGACCAAGATAAGACCAAGACCAAATAGCGTAGAGACCAAGACATAATGTATACTGACTTATGAATAGAAACTACAACAGAGTTGTACAACAGAGGTCCTAGTGAACCAGAATTGATCACTTCATTGATGGTAACATGAAAGCACGTTGTGCTCTGGATAAGGGTGTCTGCCAAATGCCTTAAATGTAAATGTAAGACAAGACTGAGATTAAATAGTGTTGAGACCAAGACAAGACCGAGACCAAATAGCGTTGAGACCAAGGCAAGACATTGACCACAATAAAACTACAACACTCCATGTTACACAGTCTATATAATGTATTTGCTGTGTGTGATAGGCTTTTTTATATATTCAGACGGTTTGGCACGTAAGTGGTCCGTTATACTGTGTGCAACTGTCTCTAATGTAGAAAGACGTTTAGAACACAACTAATTGAAAGTCCTTCTGCTGCCTAATGCCATCTGACAACAAATCCATTTCCCAGCAGTCCTCCATTTCCATCCCATTACTTCCCATAAACATAGAAATGGCATATTTCTGTAATCACACATCACACACACCTGCGCTACATCATACAACGCCCCCCAGGAAACAAGCCAAGCTGGGTTCATTTGTGTTATTTTTACTGTCTGCTGAAATGCGTCAGCTGCTGTTATGGCAGAGTGACAGTGTTTCACACAGATTGCCTAAACAACAAATGAACAATTTGTTGCAAGCAAACACACAATGGAATTGCATTAATGTGATTACTTATCTTTACAGGAACAGAATTGAAGGAAGATAAAATGACAGAACAAAAAAAAAAAACATTAAACATAGAAGGAATACTGAACTACATTCGCTACATTATCAACACTGAGCAAAGATCTCTTGAATAAATTGATTACTGATCAGTGCATATTGGCTAATATAGATAGTGTACAATACACAGCAAGCTATGCAGAACATCATGGCAGTACAAGACAAATGCAGTAGGCAGCCTGAAGAGTCTGACAGCCTGAGGGGAGATGCTGTTACAGGGTCTTGTGATGTGATGGTATCTCCCGCAAGATGACATGGAAGCAAAAGGTCAATAAGAAGGACATAAATTATCATTCTCTCAGGTCCATCTATCTTGTAGAATATGGTGGGGATGACAGGTGAAGCCATGCTCTCCTCAATCATGACAAGAGAAGAACACTGGACTCTACAGCAAAAAAATATGAAGCAGACATTAATTGCTCTGCAAATATGGAAGAAACAGGTCGTAGTAGTAGGAGACAGAAAAGTCTATGAACCAGAAAACCACATTGTATCTATGAGCAAGACACTTAACCCTGAGTGTCTCCAGGGGCCCGTCACCAACAGGGGACCAGCAAGTGCATTTGAAAGGTTGCACATTACAGGATCATAAACAGAAATACTCAGACAAATATCTACAGTATATAAACTCCTAGTCTGGACCAGTTTGAACACACCTACTCTGTTTTTGATAATTTTTTTTTTACTTGGCACATTCAGCGGTGCCTGTCATTGTTGTTCATGTGTATTTGTTTGATTTAAACGTACCCTTGCACTGGCTCTGTTACACTTACACCGCCTGTGTCCCCTGTTTGCACTTTATGTAGCCCCGTTTGTCTGTGTCACACACGTGCACTTTATATCAGTATGTGACTTTGATGAATTGTATAAATGTTACATATAGCACCAGGTTTCACCATGTACCATCTAACACGTATATAGCTGAAATGACTGAGGCTGAGTCGCCTCTTTTTACCTTCATGGCTGCTTTGCTCACTTTTGTCATCATCAAAAGCCGTTTCATGACATGCTCATTAACATGAGTGAATGATAAGAAAGTGTTCAGCGTGAACCTTCAGGACTGTTGAAAACCGTCTCCATTGTCCAATTTAAGGTGGCGGAGAGAAGCTAAGTGTGTGAGATGCTGCCATCACAGTAAAAGCTCCCTGATTTGGAGACTCACATGTTTATTTAATAGTCCTGTAACTTTTAATTTTGTTTTATAATGTAAAAAAGTCAAGACCCGTAAATGTGTAGGTGAGTCCAAATTTTTAACTGGTAGATGACGGGTCCCAATCAAATTCTGCTTAAGACCCCATGAAACCTTGGGCCATTTCCATTGCATTTCCATTAGTTTTTTCAGTTGAAGATGTGGGTGAAGACTTGTCACATTGTCAGATTCTGGACTAAAATTTGACCACTGCATGTCTTGTTTTTCTCTCATGTCATCGAAGACAGCAAGGTTCGTACAGTCTATACACTCCCTAACACATCTTCTACTACTGTAGCTGACTGTCATGTTTGAGCTCCCCAGAGACAAGTCAGGCAGCGGGAGGCTCTGCTGTCCTGTAATGGCTCTCAGGATGTTCCCCACATTACTCTCTGTTCTGTAATCCAAAGGTCCCGCAGGGTCCGGGCGAGTGGCTGGTGAATTAAAACTGGCTCCTTCCCTCTTTCTCCTCGGCCCACTCCAGGAGCACTTTCTGAAATGAGCTTTGACAAAAATCCTCTCTGTAATTGCATGAGCTCGTCCCTCGCTGTCGCTCATCTCCGCTCCATCAGCAGAACTCGGGCCCGCCGGCGCTGCCCTCTGCCCTCCCGCCCGTTGCGAAGCCCCTCGGCCCCCACCTCACCTTCTCATCCTCCAGGAAATCAAATACTTTTAATGGGGAGGGGGACGCCTGTAATCGAAACTGGAGAGTGTATCACTTAGAAATCAGGCCCGTAAAGTGCCCCAGAAGAGCGGAGACCTGTGCTGACCGAGGATGCTCTCTGTTCCTGTTCCTTCATCCTCTGGGGCTTCTCTTCCGCTCATATTATACCTATTTTTTTACTTCCTGCGGGAGGCTTACTTCCTGTCCGCAGATTTGTGCTACAAATGGAAATTTTGGGTGGAGGTTGGAGTCCGTGGGCTGTGGATCGGGTTCTCGGTGTGGCTGGGTAAGAGCCATTGGTCAGGGAGTCTCGGAAGTGCCAGGCAACCGCAGACCGGTTTTGGTTTCTGTAGAAATGGACAAGCGCTGTCTCCCGAGGACAAAAGCAAGGTGAAAGTGATGCAGGGTGAAGAAAGTCTAATTAGAAGAGTCCATTGATGTTTTAGAATGAATCCATACTAACTACATATCCCATAATCCTTTGCACTATAAAGATTTAATGGGGTTCAGACAAAGCAAAAACATTTAATGGCAATTTAGCTGATTCCTCATGAAAGGGTTCGGTTGTACAAGGGGTGGGGTCCTAAACAGGCATAGTTGGACGTAGGTGGGGTTATATTTGTGTGTTGAGGATTGTCTTAAGCACCTCCAACACCAATAGCACACAGGCTCTGTCGGCATTTCAGCTCATCTTCATCTTAACACATTAACAATAAATAATGAGAGGGGCCATTACTGCAGACTTTGCATATAGATAGCCTACTTAGACAAGCGAGATGATCATTAACATAACCTGCGGGGAGAGCTGGGTAATTGAACAGTCTCTCGATGTGCTCTGTCTGGTCCTGCCTATGTCTGTCACACAGAGAGTGGCCACATCCTGGGGTGCTCGGGATATCCGACACCTCACCTCCAGCATCCCATCCAAATCTGCTCAGCATGGAAAAAGCGATTCGTTATGGATTCATTGCTTACAGGAACAGTGGGGGAGCGGTCAGTAGCACTGCCTGGACAGGTGAAAGATCAGAGAACCTGTTTTTGCACATAAGACACAACAGACAACCTGTTTATTAAATCTGGCAGGCTTTTTGCACCCCACAGAGACTATGATGCTTCTATTATTATGCTGCACATTGCACCATTGTTTGACTCAATGTATACAGAATCTAACAGAAAAAATTATCCAGAAAATCACACTGTATGATTTTTAAATAATTATTTTGCATTTCAATGCATACAATTGGTATTTGATACAATAGAAAATAGAACTTAATATTTGGTACAGAAACAATTACAGAGGTCTGTGTTTCCTGTAGTCCTTGATCAGGTTTGCATACAGTGCAGCAGGAATTTTGGTCCCTGATGCAGATCTTCTCCAGATTTTTAAGGTTTCAGGGCTCTTCACTGGGGGTAACAAACGTAGGTTTTTCAGACGTCAGAGGCGTCAGGTGAGCGCAGACTGTACACAGAGCATGTTTGTGCTCATTGGAGTAAATCTAAATCTTTCAGGCCTAACACGGCACACAGGGTTCAGTGCAAAAAAATATTTCCTAAAGATACATTTTGTGTTGTTGATCTCTGGACGCTCAGAGACTGTTAGAAGCAGCTTTTCCTCCATTCCTGCTTTTCGAACAGGCTGAACGGAAAGAAAACTGACTCACTATTGGTGATGCGAAAATATTTGCCATGCAGCGGTCGAAGTTCAGCAAATTTCAACCTTGACCGCGTTCTGAGTGCAGCTGTACTCACTAACAGTCACTACCAGCTCTACTTCTTAACTAGAATTTTTATACCGCTGCCAGAAAATCACCCAGCAACAACATTATGATGTAATTGGTAATGTTCTGCACTGATTGATGCAACATCGTCCACGTCTGCATCGTGATGCATCGATTATATGATTCATTTCAACACCCTTAGATCACAACTCTGTGACGACCCTGACGGGTGTCTGTGCTCTGCCCTGTGTGTTGTGTTTTGCCTGTTCTCTAGATTCCTGAACAGTGGTTCAGTACTTTGTACTTTACTTATCTTTTATTTTTGCATATTTTAGTCTATGTAAAAAACTCTGAGATTTGGATAATGTAAAGTGCAAGATAAACCAAATGTATTACTATTCATGGTGAGACAAACAGCCTTTTGGCAATAAAAATGTGTGGAATTTTATAAATGTACAACTCTAGACAAGCTAAGTATAATGATGACATAGGATGATTTAAATGCTGGTTGGCATCAAACATTTAAAACGTTTAAAGCATTCAGAGCAATAAGTTATTTAACCAGGAAGATGAACTTGGTAAAATAAACATTGCACATTGCAGTAGTTTCCAGCATCTAAAGTTTTACTAGCTGTGGATTCTGGCTATTCGACATAATTTATATTTCACCAAGCTTCTAATAAGTGAATGAAGATTCCTTCCTTCTTCCGTTCTACATATGCCTGCATGGCTTTATTACCTCGATATATTGAATTATGTATTCTGTATAAGGAGTGACAGCAGTGAGTTATCATCCCAAAAAACCCTAACAAACATTACACTTCTGCTTGACAAGGTTGCTTTTCAATACTTTTGGGCAGATAAGCATTTTTGAAGGTCACTCTTCTTAGTTGGGGCGGCAGTGGTGGCGTAGCGGTTAAGGAAGCGGCCCCGTAATCAGAAGGTTGCCGGTTCGAATCCCGATCTGCCAAGGTGCCACTGAGGTGTCACTGAGCAAAGCACCATCCCCACACACTGCTCCCCGGGCGCCTGTCATGGCTGCCCACTGCTCACTCAGGGTGATGGGTTAAATGCAGAGGACAAATTTCACTGTGTGCACCGTGTGCTGTGCTGCTGTGTATCACATGTGACAATCACTTCACTTTAACTTTACTTTAGTTTGAAACCTGTACAACTTACATAACGGCTTTGAAAATGTCACCACACAATTTTATTTGAGCCTTTTTAGAAGAAATGGCCTGACACAAACAAATATAAGCAAACATCTGTACAGTTTTTGAATGTATCTTTGGTATGTAGAGAGTACACCACTAGAAGGTGTGCATTATGGGACCTATAATAAAATGCTGAGTCAACGTCCCACACAGTGTGAAGCAGATCATTATTTCATATTTTTTGTAAATCGCATAGATTGAAATGGATTAAATAAGTGAAAGTGAATGATCTGATGAGAATGAAGTACCATGTTACATTCGGTCTTATCTGCTGTCTGAGGCAGGCATTCCAGTCCCCTCACTCAAGATCCATGGTAGACTCAGAAAGACTCAGTTCTGATGAAGTGCCAGTCCCTCTCCGGCAAATGCATGAGTTAGCCTGCGTTGTGCTAATTATAGGAATCACCCCAGGCAGGTCATTAAAAAAGTGATAAATGAAACATCATGAGCGTTTATGCCTCATCAGTCAAGGCCACACTGCTCTGGACAGGCTCTATTTTATGAATATAGCTCTGAAAGATGGGCTCTTGACCTCTTTGACTCAAAAATACACAGAATCTCACTTCAAACATGCACTCAAAAGACAGAAAGCACAGAAAAAAAGAGAACACAGCAGATGGAGAGCAAGGGAACTTGCTTGAGAGAGGGAGATTCAGATGGATGGATGCTGAGCCCTCATCACCACAGGGCCTTGATTGTGCCGGCTGGATGGAAATGAGGGTCCTTTTAAAGAGATGACTGTCCCCCTCTACACAGAGAGGACGTCCCTTTGTGAACTGAATGAACTTGGTGATTAATGATGACTGGTGCTGAGGAGTCACTTGAAGTACATCTTACATCTAAGGTGGGAAAAAAAGCTTCAAAGGCAAAGTCTATTTGCAAGCATAATTCATACATGTGCGAAAAGTGCCTAGGCTGGTGCGTTGTCAGAAAAACCAATATAAAGGCAGACGTATATTTCACAGTAAAGTGAAACAGCCTGAAGGGCCTGGCTCTAATTGGGTGCAGAAAATGGGGAATATATGTCGTCTGTGACATTCTGCATTATCAAGTGCTAAAAATGTGACAAAAAAGGAACGAATGAGGGCAGAGAAGAAAAAAGGCCAATCAGCAAATGGCTACGCATTAATTTCCTGCAAGGTCAACATTCCAGTGGTTAAGACCACAAACACTCAAGACTTTTGCAGCTAGTAACAATAGTTGGCATGAGTGCAATAGCACAGAAATTAAGAGAAATACACACACATTCAACCTTACCGACACAGTGATAAGATGCTTATCAGAGCTGATGGCTCCCTGTTTTATCTCTCTATAGGCCTGTTAGCCTTTGACTCCTTCGGCTGCCCGTGATCATTTAAATGAAATGCCATCATGTCACTGCAGACATTGTGTGGTATCAGAGTTTATCTTATGCTTTACCTTGTTCTAGAGGTGTCATCTCTGGGGTCAAGATGGGATTAAAAGTAAAATGTGTAACTAGTGATTAAATGCTCAACCTATACCATGTACGAATAAGAATCTACACTGGCTGTCAGGTGTCAATAGCCGGTGTTCAATTCAAACAGTCAATTTAATATAAAATAAAAGCTACATGGCCCTCTTGTTGGACACAATGAAACTTCAGTGTAGGGGATTCTGCCATCTTGGAGTCAAATCAAAAATCAAAAATTCATGAATATTATTCCTTGGGGGATGGGGCAGTGGTGGCCTAACTGGATAACGAAGTGGACCCGTAATCAGAAGGTTGCAAGTTCAAATCCTGAACCACCATGTTGCCATTGAGGTCCCCTTGATCAAAGGACCGTCCCCACACACTGCTCCCCGTGCGCCTCTCATGGCTGCCCACTGCTTACTGGGGGCGATGCAGAGAACACATTTCATTGTGTGCACCATGTACTCTGTTGCAGTGTATTACACTGACATTTAGATTGCACAAAGTTTGTTTTTGTTATTGTCAAAATAGTAAAATGGACTTGGACATAAGGTTTTCTGTTTTGTGTGATATTGTCAAATATGGAGTCAAGAATTTATTGGGATAGGTGATTATTCACTTCTGAAAACATCATGTTTAGTGATAATGATTAGTGATAAGATTATATACAGTATATTCTCAAAGATTTAGCAAATTTCAAAGGGACCTTACCCACCTTGATTGCTATTTTCAAGGGGATTGCTTTGTACCTTGTTTATTTGTTTTAGCCGTCACTAACAAAATTCTATTGCAACTGCAACCACATATAAATATGATTAATAAAACAGCTCACCAATGCTGATCTTGAAAAGATGCAGCACGGCCTGTCATACATTATGACTCCATTATTCCATAGTCTGAGTGAATACTGAATTCTGACTAAGGAAAAGGTTGAAGTCATGCATTAGCATTTAAGTGCTACCTTGCTTCATATTTTTCATAGCCATTAGCAAGCCTGGGACTAGAATCGAATGTCTTTTTTATTATTTTGGTATGTGACTATAATATAAGTGGAATAAAAAAGTATTTGGTAAAGGATTTGGGTCGTGGATAATCCCTTATGTAAAAAGCAGTATTGTCAGTGTGTTACCATGACAGCTGTTCTATGTGGAATAGATGGAAAAGTCACTGAAACGAGGTGGAGTCAGATTTGGGTCTTGATGTGACTGTAGTGATATTCATCTTGTCCTACTTTAATGGAGACGGCACCTTTTGATAACAGCAATATTCATCCGTCTGATAAGAACAAAGAGGACCTGGACTGTCTGCGGAAAACGGCATTTACCTGCTGCCATTGCTCTTCGTGGAAATGACTTAACAGGATATTACCCTCCTGTTCAATTTATGTCTCACGTCTGCAGCTCATTCATTCGCATTACCTCAATCTATTTGATGGAGAAGGGGGGGGTCAAAACTCTCCTTCTCTCTGTACCCCTTTCTTTCTCTATCGCTCCCTCTGAGCCTTTTCCCTGATGGTGTCAGAGAGGCCTTTTAGCCAAGCCTGCCACCCCATTCATCAGTACAGTAAATACATTTCACCTCTGACAGCGGTTGCCTCCGCACTGCTTCTAAAAGAGGACCCAGGATGGGGGGCAGGCAGAGGAATGGGAAAGCAGGAGGTTGCTGGGGGGTGTAAAAGGTGAAGACTGAAGCTTGGTAGAGCCTGGCTTAGCTGACCCTCTCATTCGTTCCATTTTCATCTTTATCACCTTCATCCTCTTCCTCCCGCTACCCCAGCTCAGCCCTATTGGCTGATAGAGCCATCAGCAGCAGCAGGAGATGTGGGGCTTTATTGGAAGGAACGCGGGGTGCTCCATCATGCAGGGCTGAGCCGCCTCACCTGCAGCCCTGGGCTGGTCAGGCAGTTATGATGGAGCATGTGTGTTTCCAGGTCATGTGCATTGGAGGAAAGGCCCGGCAGGCTCTCATATGTGCTCCTCCCCACAGCCAGGAATAGCATCACCAAGCATTCAGGACCATGGCGCTAGTAGAGGTGGCTACTGCTCTTTGTTTTGTACTTTTTTTAGCTGAATCAGCATGGTGAACATCGAGCTTGAGCTTACTGAGTGCTGAATATCTATTTTCTGCTGAAGGTAAATGGAAGCAATGTGCTACATGATACAATAATGACCAGCAAATGTCAGTCCCTGATGAATTTTGTAATCTAGCAACCACAGAAATTAAGGTATTTTCAACCAACCCCTATGAACTCTGTACAACAGACTACAACGTTTCTGCAAATTTGACCAGCAAGTGTCAACTCTCAGGAGTTTAGTCAATCACTGCACAGCCTTTCTGCTAAAAACGTGATTCCCACTACTATACATTTGCATGTACGTTGCATTTGGGGGTAGCCAATGAAATAGCCTAAACCACAAAACAGCACTGTAGACATCCACACACAAATCAGGCAGCCACAAATAAGACAAATATGTCTTCCATTCACCAACATAAAAAGCTGCAGAAGAGTCATTAACTAGATCAAGTTGCATGGAACAACAAAAACACTGCAATTTGCATTTAACTCTTAAGAAATCTGGAATTTTACTTGGCTCAGCTTTCTTTTTTGTGATGAGTGAAGATGACTTCCACCTTATGGTGTACCACATGTTTTCTTGCAGGTGTAGAACACACTGTTTCAGCAATGAACACTAATCTTGCGCCAATATCTTAGTTATCTTGGGCTTGATGTTCCTTGTCTCTGCCTTAATGCTAATGAAGAGATGATTGTTCCCTTGGATGGTGTTTCTTTTACTGCACAGTGGCAAAAGTGAAACCTGTGCGCTCTAGTCCTCTTCATTAGTACATTAATTGCTGATGAGAGACTTTGAGAGTGAGCAGAGGGGACAGTGTCTTAAGTTGAAATCAATGTTGTGACAATAAGTCTATTCCGCTGTTGCGTTCTGCGCTCACTGAGCATTAAGAACCTCAATAAGACAGATTGCCATTCGCTGCAGGATCGTTGCTCTCGTCCATTGATCCCCCCATGCAATTTCAGAC
Source organism: Denticeps clupeoides (assembly GCF_900700375.1). Taxonomy (NCBI): domain Eukaryota; kingdom Metazoa; phylum Chordata; class Actinopteri; order Clupeiformes; family Denticipitidae; genus Denticeps; species Denticeps clupeoides. The sequence continues at coordinate 2,446,386 of NC_041722.1, read as the reverse complement.
CCAGAGCAGCGGCCATTGATGTGCCGTAGGTGAGCCGATCGTAACTCATCGCCTCCCCTCCTCTCAGTAAGAAATGCAGGGACTATGCATGAGCCAAGCGGGTTTTCGGGACGTTAATTCTCGATTCTACGTTACTTCTGAGGTGCCGGTTAATGCTAGAGCACCCTCACTGAGTATTGAGTAAGCATCCAGTATGAATTATAACCTCGCTAGTGGAAATCTATTCTACTCTGGCGCATCATTAGCTTGTGCAGGCAGGCAAATCCTCAGCACAGACCAACACTTTGTTCCCCGTGAAACAAGACCAAGTAAGCAATATCCACAGAAGACGCTAGTTATTTTTTTTTATGGGCCATGACCCCAGAATGTTAGCACTTCGTCTGTCACTTTCACATAGGCAAGGAAGCCAGTGGTGTATTAATAATGGGGAGATAATTAGCCAAAAACCAAAATGGGGAGGATGCCGAAACCTCTTTAGATTACAATAAGAGGCACATTTCTAGAAGGACAATGATGATAAAGTGTGATGATTATATTCAGTGGACTTTTCTGTCTTAGCCTCTCACCAAACCATTAACAAAAACTTGTGAGAGCTCAAAGTGGAAATGCAGATGGATGCGGCATTAATATTTACACTGACTTCGGGATCGAGAGAAATTGAATTGTCAGTCTGGCCTTTTAGCATAATACATGCATCCCATCTCCAGATTGTGACTGGCTGGTGGCGAGAGATGGGAGCGCGAACGCATTTTAAGTAAATTTATGAAAAGCAACATGAAAAATGCTTGTGAAGGTCATTCTCTCAATGGTCCTGTCTGCAATTACACAGCCCTGAAATGCTGATTTGGTTATTTGTAATGGAATAAAATGACTTTTCCTTTCTGGCGAAAAAACATGCATTATGAATACAAACCTGGAAGGGACACACACACGCACACATTTTTCCCAGTCTGAAACTCAAGTCAGATGCAGCATCCATCATAAAAACTGAATGAATAACAGCATACAGCATGTACATAAAACAAAAAATATAAATGCAACACTTTTGTTTTTGCTCCCATTTTTCATTCTCTCAAATATTGTTCTCAAATCTGTCTAAAATTGTGTTAGTGAGCACTTTAACTTTACCTCACAGGTGTGGCAAAAACTAAATTGAAACGGTTTTAAAAGATGGACAATGACTTAACAAATAATTGTGCCTATTATGAATGATCATGGGGTCGCAGTTAGACGTGTTGCTTGTGTGTTGGAATCCCAGCTTGGACCTTGTAAACATATAGAGTTTGTTTCAGGTTCTCCGGTTGCTTCCTGATGTGTAAAGGCATGTACACTAGGTAGATTAGTGACTATGAATTGACTATAGGTGTGTATGTGTGTGCCCCGTGGGAGACTGCCACCATCGGTTCAGGAGGTTCTCCAGCAGACATCCAGCAGACAAGCAAGTTAGTGAGAGAAGTTTCATATGTGCTTGTTATATTTTTATGTTTTTAATACTATAATGGAATAAAAACCAAGGAGTGAATTTTTTTGTCAAATATCCATGCTTTAAATTACAAGTTTGTTGCATCATTTCTATATGTATATTTGAAAGGCTTTAGAAGCACCCTCTTATATAACTGTGACCTGAGTGACATTCTGAACCACAGACCTGCCTTAGCCACCACAGCAGGTGTCTTTTTTTGTCCCATCACCAGGTCATAACTCTCATCACCCACAGGACTGCACAAAAACCCTGAGCTAAAAGCTGCATTTGTTCCAGTACTTGAACTCAAGATATGTCGACTCATGCAGAAATAAATGGCTCAGTTAGGCGTCAAATAAAAAGTGCATGTTCTCAGATATATCACAAGGCAAGCATTAAATGGCTAGAGAGAGAGAGATGGCGCTTCTTCAAAGTGTCCCCATATGGCTTTTAGTACTTTTCTAAACTGCATCTGAACCACAGACACGGAGCCGTTAACAAGATTAAGAGAAGGTCCGGCTCTGGAGTAAAAACCCAAAAGACATTTTTCTATTTCACATTTTCCAGATCTGTGCATTCTATAGACATTCTAGGATATGGTGAGAATGCAAAACTATTACTCTAACATCACAGAAGGAAGTAGATGCTGACAGTGACATTAATAAAAATACATTCCTTTACACAGCTAAATCATATAATCTAATTACACTACAATCATGTGTAAAAATAATGTATACGCCATTCACTTATTTATTATGTTAATAGCATATAATAGATTTTCTATTGGCCGGTTCTAGATCGTCTGATAGAGTCTGTGTCCAGGGATCTGTTATGATTTTCCCGGCTCCTTTCCTGGTCCAGGTCCTGGATGGAGGGCAGGGGGACACTGATGATCTTTCTGCTGTCCGAACAGTCTGTTGCAGCACTAAAGTGCTCTTTAGTGGCTGCTCCATACCAGACTGTGTTGGAGGAGCACGGATCAGCAGCCCCTGTGGAAGGCTGGACTTCCTCATTCGTCTCAGGTAGTACATCCTCTACATCTCTTTTTCAGGATGGAGGATGTTGGTCTCCCACGTCAGGTCCTGGGAAATGGTGGCACGCAGAAACTTGAAGGTCTCCACAGAAAACACTGCCTCATATGGTAAGCAGGAGTGTTGATCTTATGCAGCTCCAGGTTGTGCTCACTGCACTACCGCTCAACTTCCTGTCGGTATGCAGATTTGTCATCATGAAAGAATCCAACGAAAGTGGTGTCGTCTGTATACGGTATTTGTTTCACTTCAGACTTTTTTGGGATAGGGAGGCAATTGTATTTGGGTGATAGACACACCTCATTTTGTGTTTTCTATGTAATGGTTTCATTGTGTACTGGTTCCCATTCTGTGGGAATAAAAAGCTGCTATTCTCAGTAAGTCATTCCAAGTTCATCATTCAAACAGCCATGAGCACACAACGTCACTTAATGGATGAGCAGCGCCACCTGGCCATGGCTCGCCTTCGGGTCGGTGGCAGGCAGTCAGATTTTGCTGCACTGACACCAAGACACCGCTGTGAACGTTTGCAGTGGGCACAAGACCATGTGACCTGGACAATGCAGCAGTGGTCTACCGTCGGGTGTTGGGTCACCTTGCACAGAAATGATGGTCGTCAGCTTTGAAGGACAAGGCGGGGTGAGCAATACGCTGATGTCAACATGGTCCCCAGGTTTTGCTTTGGTGGAGGAGGTGAAACAGTCAGGGTAGGCATCACCAGTCAGCGCAAAACAGATTTGGTTATTGTACATGGCTCAGTCACTGCACATTCTTACCTCAGAAACATCATAGAAACCTTTATCATCCCCCAATTCCACCAGCACACCCACAACTTTCTGTTCATGGATGATAATTGACACACAGCTTTTTGGGGTAACAAGTATCAAAGAAAATAGTGTTTCTTCTCATTCATTATTAGCAATATGAAACGGAACTTTTACTATTTCATCAAAATTCAGAGCAAATCGGAAAAGCTCTCAAGTAAATAACAATATCCCTAACTTACATTCACATTTACATTTAGAGCATTTATCAGACGCCCTTATCCAGAGCGACTTACAATCAATAGTTACAGGGTCCCTCTGGAGCAATTTAGGGTTAAGTGTCTTGCTCAGGGACACAATGGTAGTAAGTGGGATTTCAACCTGGGTCTTCTGGTTCGTAGGCGAGTGTGTTACCCAATAGGCTACTACCACCCCTATTATTGTGAGTAGTGTATATGTCAATGTGGCTGCATGAAATCAGACAAATCTTAATCCTCCCTGACTCAATGCAAATTCGGATATTTTATTCTCCAAAAATCAGAACACAGAATGCTGTTACATCATACAAGCAGCACAGATGGTTTATCCTCCTCTGGCGTCCCACCCGTTGCCCATGTGACATCACCATGAATGAGTTTAGTTCCAGGATGTAGGCCTGAGCACCACTGCCACAGGGGAACAGAGCTCATCCTTCGTCTCTCTCCTGGGAAGTTAAAAATAAGAATTAAAAAATAAATACAACATTTCGAGACACCCAACCGGTCAAGCTCAACAAGAAGCCCAGTCACTTTACAAATGATACGGCCCGAACGGGACGTGGGACAGTGCATTAAACCAGTGGCTTGTGATAAATAGCCCAGCTCAACAACACAAGCTCTGACTGCCTAATCACACTGACACCGAGCTGCTGGCTGACATCCCTGTGTGTGTGAGTGTGTGTGTGTGTGTGTGTGTGTTCATCACAGACAGAAAGGGGAGGCAGCGAGAGAGAAAAAAAAAATCAATTTGATGTAATTTTACACAAAGCTGAGGCCTGGCACAGATAAAGGGGTGGTGAATTATCCCCCAAGTAAACAGAGGTATCTGTGCTGTTCTGTCTCGCTATCGCTGAGGTGCAGACTCAGAGGTTGCTGGGAGCCGCCGTCCTTTTATTCAGGAGATTAACTCCGATGGCTGAGAGAGAGAGAGAGAGAGAGAGAGAGAGAGACAGGTACTCTGCAAATAACTGCTCGGCCTCAGGTTTATCAATCAGCCCGCTGGATGGGAATCTGACCTTGGTCGGGACTGACGGAAAGACAACAACATTGCTGAGTCGAAGTTTTTTTTTTTAACGACCCTGTCTACCGCTAACCAGAGACAGGCAGACAGGGCAGAGGACAATAAACAGGGTTTATATCTCTACAGTCCGAGGTCAGGCACTGAGTGCCTTATCACCAGCACATGTCATCCCGGGCCACCAACCCTGTGTGAAGTCTGCTGTTTGGCCTTTCTCCCTCAGAAGACTTCAGAGCTCCGGCTGTTGAGCACACAAGACAGCAGAAGCAGGACAGAGATTAATGCGATTAATGTTTCATGACCCAAAATGTAGTTTCCTTGTCTCCAGTGAGCTGGGGAAGACCCCGGGGGAAGACCTTTAAAACGAACACGGTTTCTATTTAACGGAGTCGACTCACCTCATGTGACAGCTCCATTAAAAGGCTTCTGCTCGTGCCCAGCAGCGAGGCATCTGGGCGCGTTACAGCAGAAGGCATGGATAAAGACCTGAAGACGAGGCTATCTTTACTATCTTTACGCTGCTGTGTCAGACCCCAGAGGATTTCATGACCTGTAACAGGACCCGGGAACAGCTTTATTCTATACAAACACAGGTTTTTCACACAATGATTGACTTTGGGATGAACTCAGGGATTTGTTGAACAAAATGAAACAGCAGCTAGACAATTCTAAATCCTAAATCCGAAACATATAGGTCAGTCCAAACATCATAAAGCATGAGAGACACAGACACAACATATCATGAACTCTGACCTTAGTCAGTGAAAATGTTAACATGCATTTAATATACACTGGGCGCAGGACAGGGAGACATTACTACAAAACTAATACATTTTGGTGCACAACACGTGCTCCAAATTGACTATGTATGCAAGCAACAGGATACTGTCAGGATTAGACTTCAGTTTGCTGTTTAAAGCCCAATATCTCCACCTAGTGGAGAATTTCAAGCTGATCAGACACAATCCTTCATTTCGGACCACAAACACAATATAAGAAGGTAGATATGAGAAAATGTCATTTCTTCCTACTCTCCTGTTTGGAAATGGAGGTTGCAAAGTGATACACTGCAGCACAGCACATGGTGCACACAACATGTCATCTGCTTCTAACCCATCACCCTTAGTGAGCAGTGAGCAGCCATGTCAGGAGCCCGGGGTGCAGTGTGTGGGGACGGTGCTTTGCTCAGCGACACCTTGGCAGACTGGGAATCGAACCGGCAACCTTCTGATTACTGGACCGCTTCTTTAACTGGTAGGCCACCACTGCCCCTGCTATGGATATCTGGTTGCTCTATGCATAAAACTCTACATAGTTTTGTAGAGTTGCAGTAGAGAAGAGTACATAGTTTTTGTTAAAAAAAAAAAAAAAAAAAAGTCATATTAGCATTCTCTGGGGGTTATGGCCATCATCGTGGCCATAACCATCATTAACATCTATTGGTCAACACTGGTATTACAGCGTTTATAACCAAAGTAAATGAGAGTATAATAAATTTATTTTGGTTAAAAAAGTAGTGTAGCAATATAAAGGCTCAAATTAAACATATGGATGATTAAATTATTCTCAAATAATGACTGGATTTTGGTCAAGTGGTCAAATGCACCATAGAATTGTCCAGTTTAAGTTTTAGGATGAAGGAAAGCAAACCATGCTTTAATTCAATAATCTTAGATAAAGTTTTTACCACATCTCCCCAGAATCAGATTTTAAAATGATCTTAAAATTCTGGCAAAAAAACAGGAAGAAGAATCGAACAAAGAGCCACTCCTGACATCTGTTGGACAAAAGCAGCAGAGCACTGAGTGGAAGTTGAAGTTGAAATGAGCTTTAATGTAATTTCAGCTACATACAGGTTAGACAGTACGTAGTGAAACAAAACAACATTTCTCTAGAACCAGATGCTACATATAACATTAAGACAAAGTTAGGGACTGACATAAGGCAACAGAGACAAACCGCTACATGAAATGCATGTGTGCAAAAATAACATTTGAGACAAACAAAACATGTAGACACCAAAGGAGACAGACATGATACAGCATGATACAGCCTTATTATAAGGCTTAAATTAATTTCTACACACAACAGTCTGTCCAGTGCCTGAGTGTTCAGGTCTCTGACGGCCTGAGATGAAGCTGTTGCACCGTCTGAAAGTGAGGGCCGGAATGCTTCGGTACCTTTTTCCGGCAGGCAGGAGGGTGAACAGTGCATGTGAGGAATGTAGAATCCTTCACAGTGCTGGTGGCCTTCCTGCAGCGTGTTTGGTAAAAGAGAGACAGCTATCCTCATTATCCGCTGTAGGGTCTTCCTAAACCAGACAGTGATGCAGCTGGTCAGAATGTTCTCAGTGGTCCTCTATAGAAGGTGGTGAGGATGGGTGGTGGGAGATGGGCTTTCCGTGACCCCCTGGAGGAGTGCTAGTGATCACAGGGGCTCTGCACAAAATCTGTCCTCAGGTTACCAAAATTACTGTATATTTGTAAACATCAAATATATAAAATCCCAATAACACACCCAATAGGATAATGATAACTCTGTTTAATCCTATAGGGTATATAGAATCTATACAGCCTAAGTAAAAAAAGAATAAAAACAAAAACCTACACCTGCTGTTTATTTTTTGCATATAACGCATGTAGGTAGGAGGGAATTGTGGGTGGGGGCTCCTGGCTTATCTTGGACACAGGTGATGTTCGGTGGAGAGTAGAGAGTAGGCTGGTGTGGGTCCTGGGTGGAGGGCAGCAGAGTCTTTATGTTTCATGACCAGCATCTTGAAGCACTTCATCATGATGGGTGTAAATGCAATGGACGGTAATCATCGAGACATAATGAAGAACGGGCACAACAGTGGTGGCCTTAAGATGCGTTGGAATGATGGTGGCGCTAAATGAGATGTTAAAGATGTCAATAAGAGCATCTTGCTAGCTGGTCTCAGCACGTTCCCTCCCAGGGACTGATTCAGTCTGATAAAGCCTACTGGTAATCGATACAAATGATAATAACTTACATGACCATAAAATTCTTAAAATTCTTTATTCATAAACTTGATGCAAGTTTACAAATTACTGTACATGGTCAAAATTACGCTTACAATGGGGAAAAAAAAAAGAAAAAAAAAAAAAAAAAAAGCATGCTAACAGTGCATAACTCAACCCACCCACCACAACACGAGGCCAGTGAACGGAACCCCCCCCTCCCCTGAAACGGTCAACCGTGAGAGATCAGGTACATGTGGGATGAAGACCCTACACTCTGTGGGTGCTGCAGGACAACCGCTGTCTCGGTTCTGTGGCGCAGCCTCGAGCCAGGCCAGTAGACTCAGTGCAGAAGCCCAGATGCTTTAAGGTAAAAGGGCTGCTTGCAGCGGAGTTGTGCAAAATTTCCATATTGCAAACCTTGAACACTTGAGGAAAAGGAACACAGCCTTGTCTGTTCCTGTGATACTGGGTAAGGGAGGTCTGCAGCGCTACAGAAAGAAGAAAACCGTGAACCCAGATAATGAGTGAAAAGAACCAAAGCCATTATGCTGTTGGTCTTCAGGAATGGAACAATACTTGGAATAGATCACCAGACTCAGAACATAGGTGGATGCAGCATTGGAAAGACTAAGTGAGACCATTCTAACTGAACGAGACAGAAGATACAGAAACACTGTCCCGGAGTGACTGCGGTCTGTTCAGAGGACAAATGATGTCCTGTTGGAAAACTCAGAATAATTTCTAATGAAGCTTAAGAGACTTAAACCAAGTTGACTGCTCTATTTAGAGCTTATATCTCAAACTAAACCATCTCAATGCAAAACAAGCATTAAAGGAACAATCACTTGATTGAGCCATACATAAACATACACCAGGTTCTGGTCATCTAGCTAAAACAGAATTCCTCACCAGGCAACGAATCTGCCAGAAATGACCATGAGCAAAACCTGAGCTCCACCCATGTCTAGAACCCACTGATTTCAGCTGATGTCCATTTACCTCAAAGACTGAAACTGACCACTGAAACTGCAAAGTTGGTCCTGCTTAGAATGGATTATTGTAGCTGGAGGTTGAGCCCGATGCCACAGTTAAAAGCTGGTCATGGTTCCATAACGGCCAGCAACGAAAACAGAGTTTACTGCAACACCATTAACATCTGCTAACAAAGAAAGGTCACACGGGCCTTAAGGATGATAACATAAGCCACGCCCATAAAGACACAGTGCAGAGATCTTCCTACCCCCCCAAAAAAGTGGAAATAAAAAGAACAGTAGTCATAACGATTCACATAAAAACACGGTTTAAGGATTACCATTTTAAACCTTCTGTAAGGAGAACCCACCATTCCCCACAATAGATGTTCGATTAGTCGGTTCAGTCCTCAGTTCAGGTGGAACGTATATAAAGTAGACGTGTAAAGTTTGCACCCCCACCCAGAGCCCTGCACAAAGACATCTTAAAAAAAAAAAAAAAAAAAAAACGCAACTCGTTCATCCCCAGAAACACATCTTTACAAGTTTATATGTGGAGTTAACTACATTACACTGATTTCCGACTCCGCCATCACTAAGCCTGGTTATCGATATGCCGCCAGAGTAGCCAACTGCCTCGAAGCTTGAGAAGTGTGTGGTGATGAGGGGTCATCGTTCCAACATTCTTCACAAGATATCCTTCATTCAAGTGTCCTTCCTCTCCTCCGCTTGTTTTTGGCTCGTGCAGACATTAGGGCTTAAGCAAACATTGGGGTTAGCCTCAGAGCATTTTATTCCAATGGAATCTTGGCATTATATAGAAATGACACAGAAACAGACATCACAGAAGCCATCCACAGAGAACAAGGCGGAGTGATGTCACACCACCCAACACCAGTCGTCTTAATCCAAACCTAGTCTGCGTCAAAGTGGCCGTTTTAATGTCCAGTCCATGGCTGGAAAAAATGTTAGACAACAGCCGGTTAAACACCAGCAAACCTCGGCTGAATGTGAAATAAAATGCAGGGGGAGGGAAGATGAGGGGTGGAAGTGAACAAGAGACTGACTTCTTGTCTATAAATCCATGGGCATTCCTCAGAACACTGGAAGCAAGCAGAGGAGGCTGGGGAATATGGGGCGGGTAGGAGCATGTCAGCTCAGAGAGGGAAAGAAGGATGGAAGGAAAAAAAGACAGATGGGGGCTGGGGGAGAGAGAGTGAGTGGGATAGAGAAAGAGATAGAGAGAGAAAGAGCACTCCTTGCTGTGTTATAGATGAGGTGGTCAGTTCAGAGCAGTTACCCGTTGGTTCCCATATTACGAGGATGAGTCAAACCAGTTTGGGGTCATACTCCAAATTGAAAGACAAGTCCAGTTAGCAAAAGAACAGAAACGTAAAATGAAAAAGAAAGGTGTAGATGTCAAGACAGTCCAAATTCAGACATGGAGACCTGTTCCTCTTCTACCCATCCTCTTTGGGAGGTGTGTACCAGCCTGCAAGACAAGAGACAACCAGTGAAAAAACATCCCAAGAGCCAGTCAACAAATATGCAGAACCGTTCATACTAATACTGAACCAAAATTAAACATGTTAAATTACTTAGGAAAATTTTACTTGGTGTGAATTCTTTTTTATGTCACCTTGCACGCACTGAGACTAAGAACAGGTTAAAGACTTGACTGCATACATACAGTCGCCTCCTCAAAATTTAATTAGATTTTAAGTGAGATCAGAATAATCTGTTTTCATTCAAGCCCTGTATTTGAACTGTTCTAAATTCTGGCCACAGGTAGGAAAAAAAGATAACAGCTTGCTGTCGTTCTTAATTAATCTGTTTAAACTTACCATTCTTTTCATGAATTTGCACAAGAGATTTGTATGACTGTTGTGCTCTGGCAAGATTATACTGGTTCTGAAACAAAAAAAAAAAGAAAAAAAAGAAAAGACATGGATGCTAGTGGTTAAAGACTTCAGTTTGATGAGTATCATCATAATTCCATCCTTTTCTCACTGTGCATATCACAGTGGCCTTTGCAGTCAGTGGCACTGGGTACATTATAAAACAATACTGATAATGATCTTCATATTCATTAAAAACCATACCTGTGAACCATACCGTAACTGCTGTTGCCAATTTTACTCTAGTAAAACCCCAGCTCAGGCCTTTTGCACATCTGGCAAAGAAAACATTCAACATTTACCTTATTTGCTCCAAACTGCACTCTGGCTTTTCCTTTAACTAAAGTGGCGTTGATCTGCATGATAACAGACTCAATGGAATAGGCACTGCTCCAGCCCTGGAATCACAGCAGCACACACTCAGAAAACAATGCACCAAAGTACTGTGCAACATTAACACAGAAGCAAGAACCAAGGATCAGGTATCCCAGAAACACAACTGACAAACCTGCTTAGTAAGAAGCTCCATGCACAGGGCACCTCCTCCAAGGACGTAACTGCATTGGGGTAAGAATAAGACAGGAGTTTCTGAAGAAGTACTGTTTCATTTACAAACAAAACTAAAATGTACAACCTGAAATAAACAGGACATGAGACAACTGACTCGTTCTTCTTTCACGCGCATACACTCACACACAAAGAAATGCCTCTGAAGAGGAAATGCCACCCTTCCCTTTAAAGAACTGGGTGGAATTGGTCATACCAGAATGGAAAAAGAGATGGAAGAAAAAAATGCCCACCAAGCAGGCACAGCAACTCACCCTCCCGAGAGCACAGGCGAGACCACCCGTACAAATGGTGGATCAAAGGGGAAATTATCCTGCATAAAAAACAAAAGTTATTTATAAAAAAAAAACTAAAAAAAAAAAAACTGTGCAACACTAATCTGGTCATCGCCTTCAATCGCTTAGTCAGGTACTGGAAAAAAAACTGAAGCCTCACAGGAGAACTCACTTTATAAGAGAAATTGAGCAGAATATAGTCCATCCCCTCCTTCTCTTTCAGGACCTGAAGGTCACTGTGCAGTGGGCTGTCTGGATCCACCCTGCTCAGCAATATTTCAATTCATTTTGAGGCACTGAGTGGCATGTTGACAATCATTTGGTCAGCTAGTCAAAGGTGTAATTAATGCTTACGTTCTCAGCTTGACGTGCCACTCATACAGGCTGTCGTTCACCAGCTCCACTGAGTAGATTCCTGTGAGAAAGATATCATGTCAATAGCACATCGATACAAAATGTGTGGCTAATCTCGAACCTCATTAGAAGCCTCACTTTTGTCAAAAAAGCAAATCTCCACGATGCAAATATCATTGTTCATTATCAGTGTGTTGTGTTAATGAGCACCAGAGCACTGACTAAGCAAACCACCAGTGTTACTAACCTGTCTTGTAACTCTGAGACCGGTAGATCTCCCTGAGTTCCTTCATCAGTCTGTCTGAAGCCTGCACTGATCCAGACACAGCACCCTGCAACAGACAAGCTGGATCAGCCACAGAGTTCTTTGTGACAAACCGAATAAGACCAGAGCCTGAGAAAGACTAGTCACCTCCACCCCCCTCAAAAAAAAAACAAAACAAAACAGATTTTTGTCTTCAAAAACAGCTAGCAGAGAAAACTGACAAACAACATTTGCAAATAGCACTACACGACAACACAACATACTGCGATCGGAATCAAATGAGGAAAAAATATTCGGTTCGAATTTTGCACAATTGCAATTCTTCCGTACTGTACTCTTAGGTTATTAACCTAAGGCTTGGCATGTAAAAACACACAACTACACAAAATGTCACAATATTCATACAATATTTTGTAGGTATTCCTGATTGCGAATGGTTAGTGATCTAACAAGAGAACTGATATCGTTAACCTATTTACTGCTCCAATTTAACGACAGAATGAATGTTCTCCGTTAACAGGTCTTTTCTGTAAGCCAAGCTCAGACATGGATTGCAGACCATAAGCAGACTATTTTCCTTGTTAACAGTGTTTTTGCTCACATAATCAGTTAATGTCAGCTGGGATGATAAAGGAAGAGAGAATGGCGCAAAAATAAAAGCTTGAGAAGCAGAAGCACCCTACAGAACACGATGTGTTACAGCCCTGCCGAGACTGCCCACTCTCCGCTGCAGCAGAGTCACACACCTGACAGCACACACCTCCGAGTGCTCCATTTCCAACAAGTATATTTAGTACAACCTGCAAAGAATTTTGGACGGAACGAGTAAGGCAGAATCTATGTTAAAGTGCATCGTTAAAATGTACGACGACTCACGTTTAAGTGGTCCTGTCTCTGGTTCTTGCGGATCTTCTCCAGGATGGCCAGGTTCTCCTTTTCAATGCCATCGTCTTCAGACTTTTTTCCTACTGGCTCTTCTTCTTTCATCTCATAGTGGTCAAGGTCTTCAATGTCCTTTGTCGGGAAAGAAAATAATATTTTGATTTTCAATTCAAATTAAAAACATAATGCATAGTAATCTAGTGTCTAAAGATTACCTCTCCCATCTCCTCTTCCTCCTCTTCTTCTGATGTCACCTCATCTGTGGTGGCATGCTAAAAAAGGAGGAGACGTTTAACTCTACCTTGGTTTTCTTTTCATACATTCCAAGCCCATAAAGCATACAGAGGTTTCAAAAACTGAATGTAATGAACAAATAAATAAGCTTTATACCACATCTCCATCTGCAAGTTTTGCTGTAATTTTTAATTTCTAATCACACCTGCTAGGTGGCAAATAAGAAGGATGATAGATAAAAGTGGTTAAGTATGGTGAAACTGAAAGTGAAGTGATTGTCATTGTGACGAACAGCACACAACAAAATGTTGCTTTTAACTGGGTGGTAGTAGCCTAGTGGGTAACCAGAAGACCCAGGTTCAAATCCCACTTACTACTTTTGTGTCCCTGAACAAGACACTTAACCCTGAGTGTCTCCAGGGGGACTGTCCCTGTAACTACTGATTGTAAGTCGCCCTGGAAAAGGGCATCAGACGCCCTTATCCAGGGTGGCTTACAATCAGTAGTGCTGTAAATCATCTTGGTGATCAGTGGGCAGTCATGACAGGCACCCAGGGAACAATGTGTGGAGACGGTAATTTGCTCAGTGACACCTTGGCGGGTCGGAATTCGGACTGGCAACCTTCTGATTACGGGGCTGCTTCCTTAACCGCTAGGCCACCACTGCCCCCCAGTGAAGAAGTGATGTCCCATCAGAAAATGACAAAGACCAGAAGCTGAGCATAAAGAACTGAGTGGTAGGTTTGCCACTTCCTGTTTGCATGCTTTCAAGTATCGCAGGTATGAGACTCAGTTTGGGGCTTGATCAAACTTGATAATGCAAGATCTGACCAAATAGTGAGCAAAGGACAGAAGAGGCTTGCCTTGCGGTCCTGACTAACAGGTCCGGCAGGAAGAGGCTGGTCCAGCATCTCTACATCTGGGTGCTGAGGAAGGTTGTAAAGGCGGCACAGATCGCAAATGAGCCTCTTCAGTTGCTGCAGGAGCTACAAAACAGAAATTTTTTCCATCATCCAGTCACTTGACAAGGCACAATAATAGTGTCAAACACAAATTAAATCTACATGCTTTTATTTACCGTATCTCTTAAATATTAAAGTCTGTACTCAAACCTTCCAAAAATATTTTCCTAATTGTACATATAAGCTAAATGGAAGGTGTCATTTACACAAGGTTTGGGCAAATTATTATTTTTACCCTCCAAGTAATAGTTTGATACGACAAAATAAAAAGTAACACAATTTCATTAGGATATCATAAGATCCAAATGAATATCCCACATAACACGACCATCCTGAACTCTGCAGTAACACGATGTGCACATGAAGGTACATAATGCAAAGAATATCCTGTAAAGCACAGGTAAAAGTCATGAACATTTGTTTTGGACTGCCTTAATTAGGTACTATCGACAAATCAAGACATTTGATGGGGAAGTAATCAATACTGTGAAACTATTTAGCAAAACCATGACAATAACTATATGACATTAGACTTAGCTGTCATGATATAGTTTGCCAGGAGAGTACCTAGAAATGCAGATGAATCATTGATTGACAGTGAAGGAGGTAACATCTCTTTGACAAGTTTTCATTGAAGAATTAAATGAGCCTTACATTCCTAAACAAACAGTTATACAGAATATAGAATACATCCTACAATCTAATAAATCTGTATATGTAAAATAAAGGTTAAAAAGCTGCGGATGTGTGAAACTCTTTATGAAATCCTCAGACAGAGTTCTATATAAATACCCCCCAAAAAAATCCAAGCACAGTTGCACCCACCTGTTCTCTAGTGGGCCATTAACCCATCACTAGCGACGCATCCCTAGCCTACTGCCAACCCCTGGAAGCATTACAATTCTACGGCAGCCTACATAAAAAGAAATGCTAAAACAGCACCTGTACAGCATGAGCAGAGAAGACAGCAGCATCAAGCCCAGTTCAGAAGGGCAGGGAGCTAACTGATGTGCCCTGGGGCACTCACAACGCAAGGCGGGAAGGGGAGAGTTTTACACTCATTGTCACAGCCGCTGCTGAGTGTGTTAAAATATTGATACAGCAATATATCTTGATATTTTTATTGGTGATGTATCGATACAAGGATACATCGAATATCAATATTTTGTATTTTATATGCAAATTTGGTCCAAAATTCACTTCGGAGTTATGTTTTCGTACACAGCATCTTGTATTTCAGCTGTGTAGAATATCACAATATGTTCAGTATGACTATATATATTATGATATAATCATATCGTAACCCATGTATCATGAGATACTCGCCAATACACACCCCTACCAGCTACATTTGACAGAAGACATCACCAATCATCTTCTAATTCTTATACAAGACAATGCCTCGTACAACCCTAACAGCCTGAAGCATTTAACTGACATGGAATTCTTCGTGTCAATTTATTTACATCATTCATCGTGGCACAGAAGTTGCCTGATAACAGCAAACCTAATACAATAGCTACATTGCTTAAAATAAAAAAATAGTCCAGAGACATAACACACCGGCGGTGGCCTCAAATCACGAGAGTTCTCATGACAAAGCCATGTTCTCCTCAGCAAACACTTTCTCTCTCTAACCTGCATTCCTTCCACTGAACAGATTTCCCTCTTTTTTTCCCCCGTATATGAGACATATGGCTCTGTGAAACGTGACCGAGGCAGTTCCTGTGAATCACGGGACAAAAACACCACCTGCTAAGAACATGCTTAAACATTAGGAGGACAGAGACAAGACAGGCATACATCTTACACAAATACAGGTACACACGATGACGTGCAACGTTAAATGACCATCACACAAAGGGAAATAAACGGAAAAACAAAAGCAAGTCCGAGGTGATCAGGGCCGACAATTAGCAGTCTGTCAGGCAGAGCTGTGGCTGCCAACAGCAGGCCATCACTGTGTTGTTACCATACAGAACGAATAGGTGGCTCCTGCTGAGATGCAACCTGGCCCCTTTATTTCTTTAATGTATGAAACGCTGCATCAGGGGAAACATCGTCTGCATTTAGAACAGGTGCAATATTATATTAAGAAGATTTGCATTCAAAACTGAACTGTGGTACATACCACTTTAATAGCATGTGATGGGTTCCGCAATTAACACGAGCAAAACAGATTATAATTTTAATAAAGACCCTCCTGTAAACTCAGGGGCAGGGATCTTACCAGGGTGCTGCCCTTCCTCACATCCTCGAGCCGCTCCAACACTTGGGTAAGGCTTGGGTCATCGGAGTCCACAAACCATATCGGGGGAGTTGAGGGGTACGACTCCTGGAGAAAAAAAGGCAATTTTCATAGATTATGAAATCATAGGCATATGATTTTTTTTTTTTTAAAACGTCAGTCAATCCTAAAGGTTGCAGCCCAGTGATGAAACCTTCAGTTTACCCACACAATCCCATACTTGCAAATTCGGCTACCAAAACACTGAAGCCTGAATTGGCACAGGGGAAGTCCAGGCGAAAAGTGAAATCGAGAAAACGTGTAAACGGTTATTATTGTTGTCAGTGAAAGTACACGCTGTACCAGGGCGCTAAGATCGCCACCGATGTTCCCAGAAAAGCAAGCCCCCACCGGGTCAAACGCGAGGCTGGACGTCGCAGCGCACCTCCGGTCGGTGTTTTATAACCTGCCGTGTGCGCGGCGTGAATCGGTAGGTCGTCCGCAGACGGATCTGTTTACCGAGCCCACTGCGCTCCGTTTAATCCGGCGGACACACACACACACAAATAAAACGCAGTTCGGAGTTAAAATGACCGAGCGACGTCAATGATTCAACCAAGTTGTGACTAGAATAAAAAAAAAAAATATATATATATATATCTTTATCTGAGCCGTTTCAAGCTAAACTGGTCGAACGAGGAAAGATTTCCTCTCACTGAAGAGACACGCAGAAAGAAAAAAAAACACAAACGCGTCTACCTTGAGCTGAGTTTTTCACGTCACGATCCGCGCTGGCGGGGAAGATTGTGTTATTATTATATAATTATTATTACGAGTGTCTGTCGGGCAAAACAACTGCAACGTTTACGAGCTGCGTTGCGCTAAGTGTTGTGCTAGCTCGGCTAGCGCTGGCTCCCCCCGCGTTTACCGTGATGTTGCAGTGGATAATGAGCAGCTTCTCCCCGGTCACGTTAAATTGGCAGCTCAGCTCATCCGGCTTCCAGTCGATAATTCGAAAGCGCTCGTGGTTCGGGTCGAAAATTGACTCTAGAAACTTCAGCTCGGCCTTCAGTCCCGAAACCGACATCTTCCGTTCATCTCCGGCCAGGGCCTACTGCAGCCACGCACTCGGGTACGACGGCAGCGGAGCGGAGGACGCAAAAAGGCGCTAGTGGGCGCCTTCCGAGCGCCGCTAGCTAGCTAGCTGGCTGGCTAGTTGCTAGGCTAGCTACTATCAGCGCCCCCTGCGTTGTTATTTTCCCCAATAATGTGTCGTAGATGTCACCACTGCCGTATAAAACTCATAACCTCCGCTGTGTCTAAGATATCCTGGTAAAACCAGATGGAACTGAATACGTGTTGCTAACGCCAGCTGTACAGTAACGAAGCACAGGAGGGGGAGAGATGAAGCCCGGAGCGGGCTGCGTGCGTAGCCTGATCCCGGCGCGGAGCGGAGCGGACCGGAGCTTCTTCTGGGGTTTAAAGATGGCGATGAGCGGAATGCGCGCGCAGCGGGGCGGAGACATTTCGGATGAGAGTAAAAACTTACGCGGGACCAACAGGGAACCAGTAGGGAGTGTAGTCCCTGACTGTGGGTCGTGGGGCTGAATGAATATGTGTCATTTTGTAAATGCGTGTTTATCCATGGATACAATTTTGCTGATCCACAACAATTACATTTAGATTAACATTACATTACAACAAAAGTTTCTATATTTTATACACTATATTCACACAAACCGAATTAGATTAATAATACACATACACATACATGCAGACCATACACGTGCCAGTGCAACATGCTATATGTATATAAAATAACATGCTCTTTATGTTCTTAAATAAACTACTGATCACATTTCAATCCAACCCCCCCCAAAAAAAACCTGTAAAAAAATTGAAAAATGTAACATTAGAGTAATTGAAAATCAAGTCAGGATGATATAGGTTAATGCTCAAACCTTAGATTAATATAATTAGCAGAAAACAAATATCAGACATTGGAAATGATGCCATAGAAATATTTTTGGAAGCGTCTAATTTTATATGTATTTACATGTATTGTAATACATATTTCATGTCAAGATCGTTTACTTTTATTCATTAGAGAAATACCATGAACTAATCTAAATTCTATAGTTGTGCTGTGCAGTATAATTGAAACGCATGACATTAACAATCCCGTTTTATTGACCTAAATAGCTGGGCGCAGCAGTTCAGTAACACTCAGGGGCCTGCTACACTTTTCACTTCAGATAATTACAATGCCATGCACACAATGGAAAACGCCACAGAGCATTATGGCACTGCCTTTTGTCCAATATTCACACACCGGCCAGCAACCGTGTTGGGCCGCATTAAGGGATGTCACTGACAGCTTAATGAAAGGTCCAGAGTGGCACCGTAAAATGTGAAGAATAGCTGTTGCGCTTTAGTACTGCTGTAAAAGTCACATTCTTAGTTTTGTTTTTATGACACCAGATTGCTAAAGTTATACTGACGTACTGATGTTTTGAAATATAAGTATTTTGGAAGTCCTGTAATTAGGTATAGCTTAAAAATAATGACTGTAAAAATAATAGAGTGTACAATGAAAGTGGAATGTCTAATCGTTTTTGTTTTAATGATGCATTTTAACCAGTAGATGGCGTGAATGTCTTTTACATTTATCATGAGATTTTATGTGATTTTATTTCTGCAACCGCTTTTCATTCTTGTCAGTTTCACTATGAAAGATCTTGATTTGTTCTATCATGAAATTAGTTTTAATCAAACTTGACATAAAAAATTACAAATCAAAACAGTATGTATATGAAGAGATAATTACATTTGGTGGTGTTGGTCACCTCTGATTCAGAAAATGGAAGTGCTGGGATGGTTTATGCTGGTACCACAAGAAGAAGGATATGTGAGATTCAGCCTTTGTGGGGTCCACCTACAGGCACAGGAGGTGTGAATTGCTGAAGAGAGGAAGATAAGAAAGCCTTCAAATTTGACTGGACAAGCGAGAGCAGCTCCATGGAGCATATCAAACTTTAAAAGTAAATAACCCTTTCCCTGAGGAGTAAGCTTTTTCATCAGGGAATGGAGCGGTGCAGATGACTGAACGCGAATAATGCCACCCTGTCAGCTCCCATCACACTGTGTCTCTTTACTGGCCAGGAGGCAAGAGGATCCGACTGGACTGCTTCATCATGAGCCCGCTGGCTGAGTGGGGGAAGGGTTCATCAAAGCCAGAGGGCATACTGAGCAGACCTGAAAGCAGAAGCTGGTAGACCAACCCAGCGGTTCAAAAAGCAGCGTCCAAATCCTCATCAAACTTCCCCTCTAGAAGTCTTGTGCTGTTTCTCTTTTACCTGGATTTATCTGTATCAATTCGAAAGATACACTTTATGTAATACGTTATATTATTACACTATATATAATTTAGCTTTCAAGAGAGCAGTTTCATGTTTGCTTTTAAATTCTTATAGTAAACATAACTGTGAAGCCACCAGAGGGAACCAGAGACCAAATCAAAGTCATTGTCATGATCCTATTTTTCTAAAGCGGGGTTCTGTCAGTGCTGCTCTTGGAGGATCACCTGCCAGAGAGTTCTCACTGCAACATTGCCACCATTAATGGCTGAAAATGAATGTGTTGACTGAAAACGCAGATTGTTCAGTTTAGAACACCGTTCCAAAGAATTTCACACTTGCTTGCTAGGGTGCCATTGTGTTGCAGTGGCTATCACTGCATGTAAGTGAAAGGCGCCCGGGGAGCAGTGTGTTGGGACGGTATTTTGCTCAGGGGCACCTCAGTGGCACCTCGGCGGTTCGGGATTGAAACCCACAATCTTCCGATTACGAATCCGCTAGGCCACCACTGCCCCTGTATGTTAACTGTGTCCAGGGATTTTTTATTGCATCTGGAGCTGCATGCTCTGTGCTGGTCATTACTTCTCTATGAAGATTTTGTTTTTGAAAAGCTAAACCATATGCCTTAAAGAACAGCCATTATCAGTTTCGGAATAAATGCATGTTGTATTTTTTTTTATTATAAATTGTTTACTGTAACTGTACATAACTTACTCTGAACTGTAACATTTTGTTGATCTCTACTGTACTGCATTTTTTTAGTCCACTCTGTTATACATTAAGTCAGTTTTTTAACAGGTGAACCTTTACTTTAAAAGGTGGTCAAATCTAAGAAGATGAGTCTGTTATTTTATGATCACGTGGCTAAAGTAAAAAGTGAAGTGATTGTCACATGTGATACACAGCAGCACACGGTGCACACAGTGAAATTTGTCCTCTGCATTTAACCCATCACCCTGAGTGAGCAGTGGGCAGCCATGACCGGCGCCCGGGGAGCAGTGTGTGGGGACGGTGCTTTGCTCAGTGGCACCCCAGTGGTACCTTGGCGGATCGGGATTCGAACCGGCAACCTTCTGATTATGAAGTCGCTTCCTTAACCGCTAGGCCACCACTGCCCCCACTGCTATACAGATTGGACATGGTTTCCCCTCAATGTTTTGTGCTTAACAGTGCTTTTACAGTGCTTCAAGTCTGCATTCACTAGAGTATTATTTTACCTTGGGGGTCTGTATTTTAACTAAATTTCACTTTGAATACTTTGTCTCAGGCACCCGAGTCAGTACATGAAAAAGTGAAAAAAGCATTTGTGTGACAAAATGTGCTACATGATTTCTCCCAACTGTAAAGAAATACATGAATGTTTACAGTTGGAGAACATTACTGTATTGCTGCTCAGATAACAAAGGGATAACAGAGTCTCTTTCTCAGTATACATAATGTCATTGTTGAATGAAAATAAGAAAACTTCGGCAATTCTCAATATTTGATCAATGCCTTGTTACACTAACAAAATTACATCTTAGATAAACTGTGGTTTTATTTTCACTGATTTGTATGAGTCCAAAGATTTGGAAATATATACTCAACTATAAAGTATATTCAGCTTGAGCCTTATGAAAGTGTTGGCTGGTATTTTGTTCATTTCTTCAAGATTCAAGAGAGGTTTATTGTCAGTACAGTATACAGTATACATCGTGAATTTAAATGCTGTTTCACACAAGAAAGAAATATATATGTATATACATACTTAACTAAACTGTATTAACTAAAACTAAAACTTAAAAACTGTACAGGACTAGAAAGAAAAGTCAAACTTCTGTTCACTAAATCAGGACAAACAGGACAACACCATGCAGGATGCTTGTAAGAGGATATGCTGGGTATTTCAAACAGGACACACAAGACAAGACAAACTTATGCAAAATGAGCAGAAATGTGCAAAAATAACACAGATCTGCAAAATGAATTGAGATGTGATAAGATCTTGATTAGACCTTGTCATGGTTCCACTGCTGGTGAAGATGGTGGAGAACACATTTGCACAACTTATTTATTCACAAAACATGGAACAGAACATGCATAGCAACAGAGGACAAGACATATCGCATAAGATGACTCGGCAAAGACATGATACAAACGTGCAGTTTTATGCTGATAACAGCAAGTGCACACAGTAAACTGCGGTCCAGACATAGATCCGGAGTACCCCACAACGTCAGTCAATGACAGTACCCCCCAGTCAAGGCACGACTCCTGGCATGCCTATGTCAAACACCATGGTGTCTTCAGAACATGGTGAATTGATTGCGTCATTCTGTTTTATCAGGATTATTTAGGCACCATTCACATGGATTTATTGAAACATCTGTCACGTTACAATAATCCCATAGATCTGCTGATTCTGTCACATGACGCTCTGGTGCTACGTGATGGGAACAGGAAGACAGTGACAGGTGATTCCCATTCTATTAAATCAGCGCCGACCTGATCTGAGATCAACCCGGCTTGAGTTTTCAGTCAGATGCTACTCTTCTATTATCCCATGTTGTTCGCCTGCATGGCCCTCAGTTCACCTCTACTCAGACGCTTCCGTTGCCGTTTCGCCTTAGCCAACCAGTCCTCCTGGCCCTTATTTTGGGCCGAACTGGGTAAGACCCCTCACCTCTCAGCCACTGCAGGATACAGCCCTTTTGATGTGTGCTATGGTTTCCAACTGCCTATTTTCCAGCGCCAGGACACCAATGTGGATATCCGGCACTGGCAGGCCCGGTCGTCCATCACCACAGCCACAAAATGCTCCGTAGGACAGCATTGCTGTCGTCACCCCCTGGCCGAATGTACCATGCTGTTCACCGGTCGTGGCTCTCCACTCAGCATCTGTGGCTCGAAGAAAATATCCCCATGTTTCGTTGGTACCTACCGTGTCCTCTTCCATGTCAGTCCCATCACCTACTCTTTAGCACTTTGCTCCACTCCGGATCCCGTTTTTTATTGTTCCCAACTCAAGCCGTTTGTCACCTCTCCTCTGAATCCACCCTCATGTTCACGTCTCCCTCCTTGCCTAGTGGATGCTTGTCATCATGGCCGTAGGATGCAGTACATGGTCTGCTGTACTGGCTGTGGACCAGAGGAGCAGTCCTGGATCCCAGGGTGTTTCATCCTGGACCCATCCATCATTAAGCATTTCAGGTTCCTCCACCCTAGGACCATCTGGAGGGGGGTTCCTGTCACATGATGGGAATGGGAAGACAGTGACATGATATACATTCTATTCAATCAATGACTTCTGATCTCAGATCAACACAGCCCTATCCCATGTAAGTCTGATCCTACTCACCTCCTTTTTTCCAATGTGCCTCTTCCTTGTTTGTTCCTTATTTCCCTGTGCAGATGCCAATGTCATTGGATGCTGCAGTATTACCTGATTCACATTCATAGAGTAAAAGTTGCAGTACATTTGCGCACTACTGCAATTGGGTTCACTTGTATTGCAGACAATTCTGTTTCATTGGTGCTGTCTTGCTTCAACCCCTAACAAATTCTGTGCCTTGGAATGAGTATTTGTCTTTGACTGGTTGAGTGAGAAGCCTAAATCGTGTAATACAGCTGCATGGGATATCTTCTTTGTATTTGGGCGCCCCCTGTGGGTGAGTGGTGGTACGGCGGTTGTGACAATTCCATTTAAATGCATTGTTACATATATATTTCCACTAATTTCTGTTCGATCAAAATCTTTATAGCATATACCTTTAACACATTTACAGATTATTACAAAACATTACATTAGAAAGATTTGAAGAAGAATGTGTAGTGCACATTGTACATAACAGGACATTCTATAATTTGGAATAACACAGAGGATGGGAAACCCCATGATCAAACCAACAATTGGCTTACAGAATGTCTTGAGTATAAGTCTAGAGCTAATTTGGAAAAAGCAGTATTAATTAGTATAGGATATATACATATATATATATATATGTATGTATGTATGTATGTATGTATATATATATATATATATATATATATATATATATATATATATATATATGTGTGTGTGTGTGTGTATGTATATATATATATATATATGTATATGTATATATACAGAACATGCATCCATGTTTGGACACACCTTCTCATTTTCTGTTTTCTTTATTTTCATGAACATTTACATTGGTCGACTCTCACTGAAGGCATCAAAACTATGAATGAACATATGTGGAGTTATGTACTTAACAAAAAGCGTGCAAAGTAGTAATCAGAGCAAAGGGTGGCTATTTTGAAAAAAAAAATAGAATAGAAAATAGGTTTTAATTTATTTCACCTTTTTTGTTAAGTACATAACTCCACATGTGTTCATTCATAGTTTTGATGCCTTCAGTGAGAATCTACCAATGTAAATGGTCATGAAAATTAAGAAAACACATTGAATGAGAAGGTGTGTCCAAACGTTTGGCCTGTACTGTATATATATATCTATACACACAGGCCAAAAGTTTGGACACACCTTATATATTGTGCATCACAGCTGGAGGAGACTAGATCTCCTGAAGATGGATTCAGGTCACAATAATATGGTACACTACTTATCTTTGGCTGCTTGTCAAACAGCCAGAATTGTAGCCCATTGCATGGGTCTACCTTGTTTTTGTGGCTTTGGGAGAAGTGGCAGTGGATGTGCACATCTATTATAGATGAGGAGAAAGGTAGGCTTGTCGGGTATACTGGCCCTCTTGTGTTTGCCGGCCAAAAAATTCACCCACGTGTGTGTGTGATTAATGAGGCACAGAGGTCAGGGCTCTGGTAAGACCACTGCCACAATAACTCACTCTGAGCAGGTCTATTTAAAGAAAATGTGTTCTCTCCTTGGATTTAATTTCGAGTTTAAGACCTAAACGATCTGCAATTCCCCTTCAGGTAAAAAATGATGCCCTAAGTCCTATAAAAGTGAAATAAAAAGCCCTAAGTCCTATAAAAATGAGACATTCATCAACTACTTAAGGAACATAGCACCAAGATGAATTCACAATGGCACTGTTACCAAATGAATTTTCGTCGGAAAGCAATGCTTCCTCAAAATACTGTTTTAGTCTCTTATTTAGCATTACATCAGTCTAAAAAGGAAGACTGGATTAATTGCATTTTCCTCCTGGGCAGTGTAACTCATTTTCTCATTTTGAGATACAAAGTGGTATTCCAAGACAAGACAATCTTCTGCTAGCTTCTAATTTTAGAAAATATTTCTAAAATATATATATGTATAGTTGTCTTTGAAATGGCTATGAAGCTGTTATATCTTCATATCTTTACATTCTAATTACAAGTTTAGCATTTTGCTTTTTTTACGTCCCAATTGAGAATCACAGAGACTCCAGGTATACTAGGTGAGTAAAATGAGACAGAATGTGTTTAAAAGCTAAATTATTTGTCCACATGCATTCTTGTCACAATTACATCATGACAATGTTGCAAAATAGAACATAATGCAGGCCTAATAAAAACTGTCAATTGTAGAGTTAGGGTGGCCTAAAGGACAAAGTCATCATGGGCTTCTTCAAAACCTGAGGGTTCTTCTGCTTGGGAGTACACAATAATTACATGTTTCCATTAAGATCAGGATGAAGGTTATAAGATTAAGAAGATAATGTACTTTTAACATTAATTTAAATCATATAATTAATTTAATAACCCCAATTTACACAATTACATTAAAAAAGTGAAACGTTTTGCCCTGAAAGTGCAAACGTAAACCATGCAGATGGTTGCGGGACAAAGCCCATTCTGCTGACCTTTCATTCCACAAGCTAAACAACAGCATAATGAACTCAACATCGCTCTTGCCATATGATGTAAATTCCATTTTGGTATAATTGAAATACTAGAAGCCCATGCTGCATTGTGTATGAAGGACTCAAAGGTTATGCTACACGCACAACTGAAATGGACGTAAAATAAATTGCTTTTTCAGTTCCACAATGTCTGCAATAAACCATGAC
Source organism: Denticeps clupeoides (assembly GCF_900700375.1). NCBI lineage: Eukaryota > Metazoa > Chordata > Actinopteri > Clupeiformes > Denticipitidae > Denticeps > Denticeps clupeoides. The sequence goes on along the minus strand of NC_041722.1, from coordinate 2,420,886 downwards.
CCTTTCTTTCTGGTGAGACACGTATTATGTTATGCGGCACTCTATTTATCTGGCTATGATTCTCTGTATTTACATGTTGCTTTCCATGGGAGTACTTTGAAAAAAAAAAGGTCTATTCAAACCGGGTGACCGCATGAACTTTCGGATGGGAAGAGACTCTGGTGCAGACCTGTTAGCCTATAATCCTCATCATCCCTGTCGACTCTTACACCGCTGGGTTAAGTCAACCCCCTCCCCCTTTACAATCAGTCTCCAATCAATTACAGCACACCGTGCGTCACAGAGCAGTCTCCCTACGCTTTTATGACCGAAATGTAATTAAAATCCAGAGCATAGCAATTATTTATAATTTAACAGCCACCACCAGCTTTTTTCACCTCTGATGTTGCCTTTGGCGTGTCCTCTCAATGTTTGTAGTAGCCTAGAAAATATCCTTGTCCACATAACGACAGGCTTTACAGCGGCTGTAGCTCTGGTTGCTGTCCGTCTGGATGTGAAACATTGAATCACCGAAGCAGCACGTGCACAAAGAGCCTTTGTGTGACTTTGTGACTGAAACAACAAGTTTATTGTGTATTGTACAAGTTTATACATGTATATATTGTCTGCTGTATGTTGTATTGTATTGCTCACTGTTGCTTGAGAGACACCAGCAAATGGAACCAAATCCTGACATATTTGTCCAATTAATGCTGTTCTGATGTTGATTGCAGAAATATGCATTTTGAAGAAGAGCAGCTGTCAATTTAGCTGCGGTGGGTTGAAGATGTCAACCTCCAACAAAATGAATTTCAATGGAGCTCTTTTATGGACATGACATGCAGTTTGTCAGCTGGTTTGGCATGTGCACAACAATAAAGCACTGGGATGGTCTCATAATTTATACTTGAGCACAGTGTTCTCTCTGCAAAGCGGGAGCAATTAATTAAGCCATGGTCATACAGCACATTTATTGTTTTTTATTAAAATAATATTGTTTTATGGGAAAGTCAGACTTTGTGATCAGTATCAGGGCTCATACTTTTTCACATTCGATTCATCTGTCCTAAATGTGATTCACAAACAACTCCATTAACATTTTTTAATGGATTGAAACTTGTCAAAGTGCATCAGATGTTACTCATAGCGGCATGGTACTCATGGCAAGAAGTTTGCAATTCTAAAAAGTAAAGCAATCAAAAACTATAGCCATCTAATCTTCAATCAATGACTTCCAGTGTAGTTTGTGGAAACAATGGAATCTGTATACAGATGTATGTCCCAGACCTAGTTGGCAATGTCACAGGGGGAATTCAGCATTTTGCTTTCAACTATCCCTCAACTCTCACTCTTAATTCTCGAGGCCGGGCTGCTGACTCATGCCATATTCAGCTGCAGTTTGTCTTATAAGACAGCACCATTCCCGACAACAAGGAGGAGCAATATCCAATTTTCTTTTGGTGAAGTGCAGAAATCCGTCTTCCTCGAGAAGATGGAGTGCAACGTGCTTGTTAGAATGACCCACATGGTTACTGTGTGTGTGTGTACTATACTGTAATACTGCATGCATGCATCAATGATAGATATGGCAGCTCATTTACCCAAAGCCCATTTAAGTCACATCCTTGAAGTAAAAGATTAATGTGTCATTAATTTAATTTGTTTCCTTCTTAGAGATTTGTGGGATCCAACAATGTTCTACAAAACTCATGTGCATAAAAGCTCAAGCTTTGGGCTGTTGCTGGACAAAGCAGTAGACAGATTGGTCATTGTACCATTTGACCCTGCTTCTATAGAGTACTTTCTGATTCAATGAAATTCCCAAATGAAATTTGCAGAGTATCCTCTGTTTTATGATGGAATTATAAATATGAGAAACCATTTCAGGATTGAATTGGGAGCAGGGTGGCTTGGTCTTCATTTCCAATGACCAGATCCCATGACACATAACCCCACTCATACATCCTTGTCTCGACCTCATGGGAATTCTCAGGGCGGAGAGGCAGGGAGTCTGGTGGGTTTAATTTGGGTGTTTTTTCATGCAGACGTAAATCAATCTACAGAAAGATTGAAAGTGAGAAGGCAGTGCATCTACATCTACATGTATGGTCAGGTGTAGAGTTTAACGGAGTGGTTGAGTGGAGGGGTAAATTAATTCTGCTGGACACAGAGATTTTGAGAACAGATGTTGCAAAAATGGATGCATGTTCTTTAACCTCTCAAACACTCTAAAAGTGAACAGTTTTAAGCAGACATGAAATCTGTTTCAGTAGCCCAGATTCATACACTTCTGTTGTATAATGTAGTGTTGCATTGCTTATTTCCATGTTCCCATCTAGAGGCTGGGAACCATGGATAACGAGGAGAGGGATAAGTGATTTAGGGATTCACACTACAAACCAAAGTGAAAATATAGTGTGTTCCCATAGTCCTTGTTCGGTGGATGGAGGAGTCCTTAAATGCCTCTGGCTGGTGTGCTGATTAGTGGGGCGGAGTCATCAATCAGGAAACACCTCCCCTCCAACAGCCTAAAAGGGAAAGCACACAAATAAACCTACCAAACAACACAACACTACGTAACAACATTTACGCTTACAGCATTGGGCAGATGCCCTTTTCACAGCGTGCTTGCTTTCAGGTTACCATCAGGGAAGTAATCAGTTCAAGTATTTGTTTGCTAGTGCAAGGTCAAAGATGTCCTCAGAAAATACACAAATAAAATATTATATACTGTGTTCCTGTTTGTTTATATCTTATGCATGCAATTTTTGTAACAGCAGAATTTTACTGGATAGATAGACAGACTAATCAAAGTGTTGCCTGGGTAAATCATATATTTGTGATGGAAATTTTTTATTTAAATTCCCTGAGTCCTGGTGAATTAAACAAAGGGTTTTTAATTCATGCACAGGAATGAGCCACATCAGCAGTGTTGGAGTTAGTAATGGTGTTAGTAAGGAAATAGTAACAGTGTAATGTAATTTAATGACAAAAATTGGATCATGAGTAGATCATTTATACTCTCAATAAAATTTACAAAATGCTAGACGAGGGCCAATTTAGCTTTAATAAACGGAAACTGGCTGAAGAACTTTTTTCCACCAACTGCGAACTGTTTTAGTTCAGGTTTGTTAAATCAAATTCCACAGCAGTGCTTTTTGACTAATACATTGAACCAAATTATCCTCCCCTTAAAGTTCTACTTGACTAAAAAGTACATATGCTTAAGTATCAAAATAAATGTACAACAATCTATTTAATGCAATTTTGTTAAAAAAGTATTTCATTTATTTATGGCCCCGTCTGTCACGGCCATTTGGCATGGTGAGGCAGGTGAACAGAGATGATTAGACGTAGGACGCATTCGCATAACGTCATGAAACCGGGGTTTTAATCTGAAGAACAGGACAGGGGAGACATCTGGTAACATGGTGAACATGTGACTTACAAAGACCCGACGGTGAACAGACGGTGAATAAAGGGCAGCTTTATACATTAGACCCAGGTGAAAACGATTAGGAAACATTACACATGACTAACTTGCCTTCCGGGCCGGATCATGACACCGACCAAAAAATTATGTTTTTCTGTAGATGCCATTTCAGGGGACCCAGAATGGTTAGTTTCTAAAACAAGTTCCAGGGTTAATTTCCCTTTTCTATGTATCTGTGTGGACATCAAAACAGCTGTTTTTGTGTGAAAACGCTGATGTATTAGCCCAACTTCAAACCTGACCTATAACCCCAAACACGTCATACATACAACAATGGCGTAAAACACGTTTTTGGTTGTGCTGCAGCAACTGCAGAACCTCATAAAGTATCTACAGTGAACATATCTATTGAAAACACAAAGATGGACAACAACGCTCTGTTTAATTTCCTATGGAGGAGAACTACGCACCAAGGAGAGCACTGTGGGTGAGTCTGAGGAGTTATAGCACCACTTACAGGCGTGGAGGGGGTTAAAACAAAAGCATTCTCATGTGGACAGGACCTTAGACTCTCATACCACTCTTAGCACAAAAAGATTTCATAAAGACCATTAAATTATAGACATAAGGACTGAGACAGACAGAAAAAAAACTAATAAAAACAGGATTTGAGAACACTCAGATATGAGAATTCCTTTACTATATTGCATCTGTAGACACAACTGAATATATGATCATGTCATGATCTGGTCTGGCAGGGGTTACTGCGGACCAGAGTTTCATGTTAGTCTTGTGTAATGTTCCCTGATTTTTTCACCTGTTGTATAATTATATGAGTGCATAAAACTGCCCTGTTGTGTCTGTTCCCCGTCGGGTCATTGTCTGGTGATGTTCCCCTGACCTGTGTACTATGTATTAAACCCCTGTCTCGTGACGTCGTGCATGTGCATCCTCTTTCCTCGCATGTCCTGCCATCGTGACAGATCGTCATGTATTTCCCCACTAAGTCAACAACTTGCTGAAGGTTTCTTAGTTTTACATTTTTATCAGCTCAAAAGTTTAAAGGAATTACATTTTTGCATGATGTAAAAGAGACTTGATATTGCTCACAATTGATTGGAACAGGTCCTTGATTGCAGTGGTTCAGCTAAAAAAGAGGGAAAAGTGGTTTGGTTTTGTAGAATGCTAGAAGTCAGAATAAAGAATCCTGTAAGGAAATGACTTTTATGTTTAACGCTTAATAATAAAAAAAAATAATAATGAGAACCTAGAACAGTACATAACTTAGGTTTTATTGCAAGGTAACAATGAGGTTATTTAAAAATTATTTTTCACCTTTTTACGGTTTGTTCTTGTGTCTGTGTCTGAAAACACTGTGTCCAGTATTTCTACTGTCCTGACCATCTACATGGCAAATGCAGTGGGGCAGATAACTAAATGTCTTCAAAGATTTGCTTGCTCGTATTGCAATCATTTAAATATTTAATGTTTAAATATGTACTTTGCACTTACCATTATACTTATTTAGACTTGAGTAGTACTTCACTGCACCACAATTTGTGTCTGTGTCATGTCTTTTTCATGAATCCTGCAGGCGTAATGGAATAATGCACCTCCCCACACAGCACCTAATTGGGTAATGGTTATCTATAGATCAGAATCTCTGTGGGTGCACTGCACTGCCTCTCCACATTCAGGTCTAACTCAGTAAACTGCAGACTAATCAGATTCCTGCCATGGTCCATTTATCCTCCTGTTTCAGAGCCCTGGCTATGGTGCAAGCGCATGGGGAAAGTTTGGGGAAGTGCTGTGACTGTATGCGCCGAACAGCTCACAGAGGAGAGCAGTATTGTTAATCTATTGGTTAATGCAGTTTACGATGCTAAAAAAGGGGCCTGACGGTCTGACAATGGGGGAAGTAGGCCTATCTTAAGTCAATTATATGAGAGGACAAATTTACTGTAAATCACGGTCAACTCACTGCAGGCCATGGCTGCATGAGACAATGGGTGGCCAGTGGCCAGTGAGTTATGAGGTAGTGTGCTGTCAGATAAACACGCTGCCAAATATTTGGCAGACTGACAGGAACAGGGTGGCATGAGCACAAAAAGTCGCGGATCAAACTCCACGTTAACCTTTCCCACTGTCAATTATTAACACCTTTCATGCTGCTTTCTGACAGATTGCCCATGAGAGTCGTCCATTGGCTCCATTGGTTGGATGAAATAAAATTTAGGCAGGGATCTCAATTGTCACACATGACAGTCAGGCACTAAACATTGTGTTTCTCACATGGAAAAACTTATTTGTAGGCTAATATGCCACAGTGCCCAAAATTTCTCATACTGGAGCACAGTAGTGCCACAAGCACATTTCCGCTGGGGGTCCGAGAGCCTGTCACTTATCAGCCAATGAAAGTGTAGGGCCTACATAATAGCCAATCATAAAATAGCAGTATTGTGTCCAGTATTCCCTCTAAGATACGAGTGCAATTACTCACTGCTGACATTAAAATCCAACTGGGCACAAAATCCAATCTAAATTGAAAATAAAATAAACACGTAACAATTCTTTCTGTGTTATTTTGCAACGTGAGTCAGTGAGTGACCGGTGACTGGCTGCTCCAGGTAATGACGCGATTCAGGTGTTTGCACAGCTACGTATTATGAATTTAATATGCATTTACACAACGTTGACAGGCTATGACAGCGTCCGGTGTTTTAATTGGCAAACTGGTGTGCACGATGGTAAGTCCTGTTGACCCTTTATAATAATGTCAAAACTAAGTGAAAAGGGAAAATAAATGTGATTCCTTTAAGGTGGAATGGTTGTGCAGTACAGTAAAACTGTTTTTTTTTCTTTTTCAAGCGAGAAAGGTCTGCTCTGCAAAACATTGCAAAATAGCAAGTTTCTGGAGAAAAAAGTGTGGAAGCTGGACTACCCCAAGTGTCACAAAAGTCTGTTGTGCGATTCTTTTCTGAGGAACTACACTGTGCTGGAAGAATACTGTAAGAGAGAATCCAGTGGCCAGATCCTGTTACAAAAAGCTGACTGCTGACTGTCTCGGAAGGGCACTGCTTTGCAAGAGCAAAGATTCAAGATTGGTTAATTGTCAGTACAACGGTATACACAGTATACCGTGTATTGAAATAATGTTTCACACAATGTTTCATAAAAGAAAAATATATATGTATATATACACTAAACTAAACTTTTTTTAACTAAGACTAAGAAGAAGCTCTTGCAGTGTCTGGCAGTTACAGTTCTGATGCTGCAGAACTGTCTGCCAGACGGTAGGAGGGAGAACAGGGCATGTGAGGGGTGGTGAGAGTCCTTCATTATGTTCTGAGCTCAACGGATGAGGTGTTTCTTGTAGAGCTGGGAGATGGGTGGACGTTGAACCCCGATGATGCACTCTGCTGTCTTCACTATCTTCTGCTGGGCCTTCTGCTCAGCAACAGTGCAGTTCCCATACCAGACAGTGATATAGCAGCAGAGAACACTCTCAATGGTCCTCCCGCTAGAATAATGTGAGGATGGGAGGAGGAAGGTTGGGATAGAGGGAAATTAAGTGACTGTGTCAAAAAGGCAATCAGGGCCTCATCAGATGATAGCAAAAATTCTGGTGAGATTACTCAACAAGATCTGTGCTCACTTGGATGCTTGTTTTTCAGAAGATGCATTTCACATTGAGGTATTGTGTTCAGAGCAACAAACATTGCCACACTGGCAAAGAAGTATGAGGTCATTCATCAAGGCCCACATTCTGTAAAGGTCATTAACATGAAAATGCTGACTTTAAGTACCTAATGAGGCAAAAAAACCTCTCACATCTCCACAATTGTGGATATTAGGGCTACGTTTCAAGCATCCAGTGCAGATTGTGAGGCTTTAGTTTGATGAATTGTGCCAGAACATCAGTCAAAAATCATCTTGAAGTGGACCATTTTGACCAACTAATGCGCATAAAGTCAAATAAAGTGAAGTGATTGTCACATGTGATACACACAGCACCAGCACACGGTGCACACAGTGAAATTTGTCCTCTGCATTTAACCCATCACCACTGAGTGAAGCAGTGGGCAACCATGACAGGCGCCCGGGGAGCAGTGTGTGGGGACGGTGCTTTGCTCAGTGGCACCTCAGTGGCACCTTGGCGGCTCGGGATTCGAACCGGCAACCTTCTGATTACGGGGCCGCTTCCTTACCGCTACGCCAACCACTGCCCCAGGCCACCACTGCCCCAATGATGCAAGCAGATGAGGCCATCAACCTGGACAACCTGTACAACCATTGGGAGACGTGAGATGGACAGATGGGAAAATTAAGGTGAAATGTAAGTCGTCAATCAGATATGTGCTCATCTAGTAGAAATGCAAATAATCGTGTGTACATACTGTATTATTTGCAGACGAAGTGTTACATGACTCTCTCCTAGACAACAGTAGGACCCGTCTCACCCAGTGACCAGCAGGAGCATCACAACACTGGAAGTCAGAGCTTTATTATAAAAATAGTTTATAGTTGGCATGGTTTTTGCCATAGTTAAAATTAAATATTTATACTTTCAACAGCATTAACATACTACACAGGAAAATGTTATACAAAATTGTATAGAAAAACTATACAACTTTGACAGTAAACACATGTGATGTTGCTCACAGTGATCCAAGGGACCTCAGTTTGTGTGTTTGCTCAGATACATGAAAAATGGAGGAAACATTGATTGTATCTGGGTAAAATGCAACAAGAAAAGGCATCCTGGAATTCTTCATGTTATTCTGCTGCCATTTCACCCCATTCATAGGAGCTCCTCTTCAGTATCACATCAAGTCATCTTCTGTTTTAACATTACAACAAATTCACAAAATAATATTACAACAAATTCACAACTGTGTGTTTGACACAAGCAATGGAATGTCACTCTTACCTGTCTTCAAAACTTGAGAGCACTGATTTAGGTATTGACTTTTTTAAGAAATTGAAATGTTCCAATTGCAAAGTAGAAATATTGATCATATTGGATTTTGAAAAAATAATACATACATTTCAATATATTTTATATAAAGGTATGATTCATATAATAACGACAAATCATATATCATTAATGCAAACTTCATCTTATAGATTTGGTCAAAACTTTCAAGTACATTTAAATTGCCAAGTCCTGGTGTGTTGCTGCAGGGAGTTAAAAACATGAAAGACAAAGTAAAGCTAGTGTATTCATAGGTTAAAAATAATGATATGTTGACCTAATGAAAACCCTATTCTTCTGCAAGTTTTCAAAACTGTTAAGAAGTTGAGACATAACTGCCATCAGCTGAGGTTGATGCAACAAGAGGCAATAAACTCATTGCATATTAGCTTCTGCAGCTTTGAAGGAAGAGAAAATATCTCCCTTTCTCAGGACTGGGGGCACAAACACGACTCTTTTAATGCATCCAATTGAATAGCTGAGAGACTTTCATCTGATCCTTAAGGCAATTTTAGATGTTAAAATATACAAGG